>NW_022987564.1:15623277-16982027 GCF_902827165.1 Trematomus bernacchii | reverse complement strand
AAATAGTCATTATATACAGTCTTTAATTAACTATTAGTAGAGAATAATGACGAGTAAAGAATATACTTTATAGGGATCCTATTAATATATAATAATACAATTATAAAATGCAATAACGTGCTTTAACCAGTAGGTGTCCCTTTCTATCAGCTGTGCACCGTTATGGCGTAAATACAGCCCATCTACCAATTGGATCAAATATAAAAGTCAGCCGAATTAGTGTTGATACTGCAAGGAGACGTATTGTGTGAAAAGAAATGTCGCCACTGTATATATTTAAGATCCATGTCAAGTTTTCAGTTTTGGCGGCAGTTCCTGTTTGTCTAGAAGTCTTGTCATCAGGGCTCTATAAATAGAGTTAACTACGGCAGATATGTCATATTTAATGCAGCCGAAACGTGTATTACAATGCCGTTATGTGATGACTTTCAAAGAGAAAAGCAAGCACACTCAGAATAATGTATTATTTAATTTTTTATACAGTCTATGGTTGCTACAGAGGATTGTGGGTAATGTAATGTCTTCGGCCATCCAAAACTCATAGAAAACGACTTGTTTCTCAGAAATTAAGGGAAAAACGTGACAAAAGCATTGTACACACACTAAAACCTATCAATGTCGTTTAATTAACAAGGATAATCTGGTGTTTTTGAGTTGATGAGTAGTGGAGATATCACTGTCAAATCAATCGACAGTAAGGGGAATACTTACTTCCGGGTGTACAATTCTCCGTTATCCAATGGGAATGGACGCTCACATTGCCTTTAACAGCCTCCGACACAAACGAATGCCGTGCTTCCCTCAGCGTCAAATACCGCCGCCGATGGGAATACATTGCAATCAGTTGAAAGCTCTTTGCGTCCGTTTATGAAGCTGAAGGAGCCTCGGCGCGTCACAACTGGACGCCACGGGACCAGCTTTGAGAATCGAGTCCTCTGTGTTTGGTACCATTTCAGAATTTCATTTCATTTCATTTCAAACCTTTATTTATCCAGGTTGTATCCCATTGAGGTCATTGACCTCTTTTTCAAGGGAGACCTGCTCAAGTAGGTTCCACATGAAACATTAAAAACATAAACAGAACAACAAAAGGACATCATACAGTAGCATTACAGGGATTACAATTTACATAACTATCGACACGCACAGGTACCAACAGCTTCCGATTCAGTAGCATCCAACCGAGCTTTAAAAACATTTAGTGGCACCAGATTGCTCAGTTTCCATTTTAATTGCAGACTATTCCAGGACAGTGGAGCTGCGCATCTAAATGCTATTTTCTCTAAGACAGTCCTAGCAGTTGGCACATTTAATAAAACCACAGCATGCGATCTCAGGCAGTAGCCACTTACAAATTGCCGTGAGATCAGGGAGCAGATGTAGGATGGAAGTTTCCCTAACATGGCTTTATATATAAAAATGTACCAGTGACTGAGCCTCCGTACAGTTAGTGAAGGCAGACCAGCCCTTGCATACATGGTACAGTGATGGGTTAATGCTTTACAGTTTGTCACAAATCTCAGTGCACTGTGATACGCAGCATCTAACTTGACCAGGCAATTGGCAGGTGCATTCATATAAATCAGATCACCATAGTCCAGCACAGGTAAAAAGGTCACAGTGACTAGCCTTTTTCTGGCCTCGAGCGAGAAACAGGACTTGTTCCTGTAGAAGAAACCTAGCCTAACCCTCCGTTTTTTAAGCAGGTTATTGACATGACGTTTAAAAGTGAGACAATCATCAAGCCAGATACCAAGGTATTTGTAACAGGCAACCACTTCAAGTTGTATTCCTTGCGTAGTTAAAATATCTAAAACAGGCTGTGGTGTCTTTTTGGCTTTTGAAAAGAGCATTACCTTGGTTTTATCAACATTTAAAAGAAGCTTTAGTTCAGAGAGCTGAGTCTGAATAATGTTAAAAGCAGCTTGCAATTCAACAACAGCCTCCTTAATGGAGGGACATGCACAGTACATAACGGTATCGTCCGCATAAAAATGTAAGGTTGCTCCATCGACATTCTCACCTAAACTATTGATGTAGATGGAGAATAAAAGTGGACCTAAAACAGAACCTTGAGGAACACCATTAGTAATGTTTAACCACTCAGAAGACAGCCCATCAAAATGGAACACATTGGGACCTTTCAGAGAGGTAGTTCACAAACCACCCCACTGCATGACTGGATATGCCAATACTGAGTAGCCTCTGCTTTAAGATGCGATGATCGACGGTATCAAACGCTTTGGAAAGGTCAATAAATAGAGCTGCACAGCTCTGCTTATTATCTAAAATACTCGCCACATCATTCACCACTTTCATTGTGGCAGTGATGGTGCTATGTTGCTTTCTGAAGCCTGACTGATGTTTAGACAGGATGTCATTTGTACATAAAAACACCTTTACCTGTTCACTCACTAGGCGTTCAAGAACCTTAGCCAGAACTGATAATTTAGAGATGGGCCTATAATTATTTAAAACAGTTGCCTCCCCTCCTTTCAGCAAAGGCAGGACATACGCTGACTTCCACAGTTTTGGAATTGTGTTTGTGCTGAGGGAGAGGTTAAAAAGAGTAGTGAGAGGTGGAGCAATAAAATCTGCAGCTATCTTTAAAAAGAAAGGTTCCACGTTGTCCGGGCCGGCCGGTTTCTTAGGATCTAACTTGGTTAAAGCTTCACGAACAACATCAACAGTAAAAGGAGTAAAACTGAAAGGGTTTTCCAGACCACATTGTTCAGAGTCACCGACTGTGGTGTTCACAGTAGCAGAGTTAGTCACAGAATCAAACATAGAACCGCAGGACACAAAATGCTCATTAAAACAATTTAACATAGTAGCCCTGTCCGATATAGTGCCAGATGCTGTGGTAATGCACGGAGGTAGCTCATTTCGGATCTCACCGGTGGATAGCGATTTTATGGCTTTCCAAAATTTCCTAGGATTATTTAGGTTTTCTGTAGTAACTGACAAATAGTACTTCGACTTAGCACTTTTGACCTGTGAAGTGAAACTATTTCTTAGTTGCCTAAAACGCAGCCATTCAACCTCTGAGCCTGATTTCATAGCCTTTGCCCAGGCCTTGTTTCTCTCATGTAGGAGACTGGACAGTTCAGCAGAAAACCAAGGATTGTCTCGTCCCTTTACTCTAAAAGTACGTAGGGGTGCATGTCTATCTATAATTTCCATAAAACCAAGATAAAAATAAGACCATGCAGTTTCAACATCAGCACACAGATCGATTTTTCCCCAATCAAACCCAAACAGATCATGAACAAAACCCTGCTCCACAAAATGTTTTATGTGTCTCTTAATAATAATACGGGGTTTAACCTTTTGGACCTTAGTGTCCCTAATTGTGGCTACAACACAGTGGTCACTCACATCATTTGCAAATACTCCCACAGATGGGTATTTATAGGGAACATTAGTTAGAATGAGATCAATTAGGGAGGATTTATTAGGGGACTTAACGTTAGGGCGAGTAGGACTGTCAACAATCTGAGTAACATTCAGAGAGATACAAAGGTTTTTAAAATCCTCTGATACTGCAGTTAACCAGTCCCAGTTAAAATCTCCAAGTAGCACTATTTCCTTGTAGTCTAGTTGTGATAAAAGTTTTGCTAGAGGAGTCCTTGACAGCTGAGGGGAGTCTGTAACAGCCCACCACCATGACTTGTTGCCCCTTTGCCACTTCTATATTTAAGGCTAAAAATTCGAATTGCTTACTGACAGATTTGGAGATCAATGTGGTTACACTGAACTTATTCTTAACATAAATGGCAACTCCACCACCTTTATTAGGCCGGTCGGTACGATACACATTATAACCATTTAAGGATATGTCAGAGGCCAAAATAGTTTTATTTAGCCATGTTTCTGATAACACAATGACGTCAGCGTCAGTCGAGCTTGCCCAAATGCGGACAAAATCTAGTTTACCTAACAGACTGCGCACATTCAAGTGGATGAAACCCAACCCAGATCTAGCTTTAAAATCAGCAGGAGTAGCGATCTGACTACTACTACTGGGCGGACCAGGGTTAGGTTGAACATTTCCTGACAGTAATAACAACAAAAAAAACAGGCATCTTTTCCTCTTAATCGACACACACACATTGTCATCTACTTTAGAATCACCGGAAAAGTCTGCGAGAGTTTGATTAGAGTTTGAGAAGCAGTCCTGAAGAACCATCATCGCAGGCAAACAAAAAAGACAAACATATTTTGTCGAGCAGATTGTCTGTGACAAGGTGACCGGTAAATGTTTGTGTAACACATCCGACCCTTTGCAGGGGATGCCTACTGCGGGCGGCAGAACAGACCTGAATCCAGTAGGCTTCTCAGGATGACTAGAGATCTTCTCATAGTCCAGAACAGTTAACAGGCACAGCAGAATCACGATATGGGCCATCCTCCCAGACCAGCACACAATATCCGCGATGTTCCCGGGGCAAAAATCCTCCTCCTCACAGAAGCAAAGGACAGGCGAAAGCAGCAGCGAGGAAGCGCACCGGTCTCTCCGTGGTATCCCCGGGGTAAAAGGTCTCCTCAGCAAGCAGCACACGACACTGGAACACACGACAGGTGGGAGCAGGCCTCCGTAACAGCAGAACCAGGACAGGTGGAGAGCAGGCCCCAGCCGCGGCAAAATCCTCCTCCGCACAGCAGCACACGCCCGGTGGAAGCAGGCCCATGCCCGAAGCGTGGAGCCACTCTACAGGTGGGAGAAGGCCTCCGCAGATATTAGATGACCTGATTGTGGTTTCAGTAGTGTGTAGGGTGTGAGAGTAATTCACACACAGAATTGAATGATCTGCAATGACAGAAATCAAAACAAATAATTAGTACAATCATTGAAATGTTCATTGACAGCAATGTATGTCAAGTATCTGAAATAGATTTCAAATATTTCAAAGTAATTGAAATGTACATTTTTTTTATACTTACAATCCAACCTGTACTCCGCAGCCTTTCCCTCCCATAGGTGCCTCTTTAATGCCTTCTCTTTGTACTGTTTGTCCTTTATGTCATACAGTAGCTTCTTAGGCCCCGCTCACACGGGACCGTTTGCGTTTATGCACAGTATGCGTATTCAAAAAAGTCTTCCGTTCACATGCATTTGTTTCATTTAACGTGTCTGTTCAAACGAGGCCGCTGGAAACGCTGTAGTACATATGCTGGGACTGTAAGTGGCGCTGTAACTTCCGCCAAAATACACCAAAAGCCGCGAAGAAGAGCAACCGAGCAGCCCTGCTGCAATGTTGCCATGGCTACCCTTCTGTTTAAGCCCCGAAACTGAAACTGAAACTGAAAGAAACTGAAAGAAACCGAATCTGTGGATATTGCATCCCGACCAAGAAGCACGTCTCCGTGGAGAGGACGGCTCAGAAAGAGAGAGATATTCTCTACAAACACCGGGTGAGATCCTCCTTTGTCAATATAATGGATTAATGCATGAAATCTGACTCTGTTTATTTTGTTTAAGGAGTATATTGGGCGTTAACAATTCTGGTTTGCCTTTTATAATATTATTTCATTCAAGAACCCCTTGTGCGTTTAATTAACACAGCTATTTTTGATAGTTGCTACAGCAGTGAGCAGGAGAGGTGGGGAGAGGCAGGGCTATCGTTATTTTTTCAGGAAATATTCGTATCGAGGTGATTACACGGAGTCGGTTGACCCCCCAGAGCGTTTCGTTTGCAAATCTATCCACCTTGGGACCCGTTATTGTTTGTGGGGTCAGTTTCTATCGGCCTCGTGTAAATAATAGGGCTATACGCACGCGAAACTATGCAGATACAAGCAGTTTTCTCCTCGTGTAAACGGCGCCTTACTCTTCACCCAGCAAGCGATTGCCTCCTCCTGCGCCTCTGTGAAGCTGTAGGGGGGGTGGGTTCTCCTTCTGGGCCTTGCCTTTCCCTTTGTCGCCCTTGCCCACTTTAGGCTTGGACTTGCCTGCAGGGAGGGCGGGGGAGGCTGACTCATCTGAAAAGATACCAAATGGAAAACAAATGAAGTACATGCAGGACAACAATGTATGGGAATATATAACAAAATCAATTACCCCTCTTGCCCCCCATTCCAGGGTTCGAGTTATGTAGGAGCCAATGGGAGCTGAGCTCCCATAAGGAGGGGTCTGAGCTCCCACGGACCAGTGAAACCATACATCTGTGGGGGTCGCTAATACATTACCAACAACCATTATTTTAATCACAAATAATGCATGTGTCAATGTAATGAGTATTATTTACGTTAACGAGGTAAATAGGCTAAAAGAAAAACATGTTTTCCAAAAGAACTACGCATCTCTTGAATGACAATATGCCTGCAATACATTATTGCGCAATCTATGCCGATGATGTGTGTGTGTAGTTGAACCTTTTCATATTTAATTTTGTAGCAAGTAGAGGGCTGCTGCTGCTGCGTGTGTGTGTGTGTGTGAGTGAGTGTGTGTGCGTGCGAACGCGTTAGTTTTTAAGACCCCCCATAGAGCGCAGTTTATAACTCGAAGCCTGCCCCCATCCATACCAAAAATAAGTTAGAAATATTTACCTTCATCCTCTGAGGATTCGGGATGTCTGTTACGACGAGGAGGGGGAGAAGGTGAATGCTACCGAGACTCTTCGGACTGCTGAGGAGACCTGGAACCCTCAGGGGGCCGCTCTGGAGTTTTAGTTGACGCAACATATTTCTTGCATTTCCTCCCCTTTCTCTCTCTGGTTGGAGACACGTTCGTGTCTTGATTTGGATAGTGTGCCGTCGATGGGTTTCATTCCATTTCAAAGTGCTGTTTGACGCTCCGTGTAAACTTTGCGCACTGCCACTCCAACATCCAATCACAGAGCTTGAGAACTAATCACGGGGTTTGTCAAACAAAGCACATGGTGTAGTCCCAAACGATAGCTGAGGATTCTGGGTAGTGTAGTGTCTTCTGCCATCCTAAACTCCGAAAAAATATTTGTTTCTCCGAATCGAAGGGGAAAAACACAAAAGCATTGCACACAATTTAAACCAATCAATGTTGTGTAATTAACAAGGATAATCTGGTGTTTTTGAGTTGATTAGTAGTGCAGATATCACTGTAAAATCAATCGACAGTAAGGAGAATAGTTACTTCCGGGTGTAAAATCCTCCGTTATCCAATGGGAATGGACGCTCACATTTAAATGCCGCCGACATGGACCGATGCGGTGCTTCCATGAGCGTCAAATACCGCCGCCGATGGGAATACATTGCAATCAGTTGAAAGCTCTTTGCGTCCGTTTATGAAGCTGAAGGAGCCTTGGCGCGTCCCAACTGCACGCCACGGGACCCTGACCAAGCGTCGCTCCTGGACGTTTAGGGAGTGAGAGTGTGTTGGGTTACTTCTTCTCCCACATTGAACATCGCAGAAACTCCGTTCACACATCAAAACGTTCAGCTCGGTCGGGAATCGATGGCTATTACTTTTATCATTCATAACTTTCATAATTCCAGAGATACATCCCATAATTCATCACATTTTTAACATGGAAGTCAATGGAGAAACTCTTCAGACTTCAACAATCTTCATGCAACTTAAACTGCTAACTGCTCCTTCTTCAACTACTAACTGCTTCTTCATACTTTTTCTCAGAAACCTCATTCCAACTTTAAAATGTTACACATCCTTCTGACATTATTCATGTAACACAACTTTTAAATCTGATTCTTACTTTTAGAGATATTAAACATTGTTCAGACCTTGGTAAAGAGGCCTTCTTCAGATTTTAGAGTGTGTGATGTCACAGCTAGAGTGGAGATTTCATTTTGCCTTCATATTTTCTTTTAAACCTGCCATAATTCCCAAACCCTACATTCCTGAGACATAATTTCAAATCAAATTAAATCAAGTTTTATTTATATAGCACATTTTTAAAATGATTTTTGGTCGAGCCAAAGTGCTGTCCCTAAAAAGACAACTCCTTCTGGGCTCAATGACTATCGCCCTGTAGCACTCACATCTCATGTGATGAAGGTGCTTGAGAGACTGGTCTTGGCCCATCTCAGACCGCAGGTGAGATCATTCCTTGACCCTCTGCAATTTGCCTACCAGCCTCACCTGGGGGTGGACGATGCCATTATTTACCTGCTGCAGCGTGCTCACTCATACCTGAATGGATCGGGTTGCACTGTGAGAATCACCTTTTTTGATTTCTCCAGTGCATTCAACACGATCCAGCCTCGGCTACTGAGTGACAAGCTGCAGGCTATGAGGGTAAACTCATCCACCATCTCCTGGATTACCAACTACCTCATGGACAGACCACAGTACGTCCGGCTGGGCAGTGTGCTGTCTGATGTGGTGGTTGGTAGTATTGGAGCCCCACAGGGGACTGTGCTGTCTCCTTTCCTGTTCACCTTATACACCTCTGACTTTCTATACAACTCAGAGTCATGCCACCTGCAGAAGTTTTCGGATGACTCTGCAGTGGTAGGGTGTATAAGGGATGGACGGGAGGAGGAGTACAGAGCGCTGGTGGGTGATTTTGTTGAGTGGACTGGAAGAAATCATCTGCTTTTGAATGTGGCCAAGACCAGAGAGATGGTCATTGATTTCAGGAGGAAGAGGACATCTCCTCCTTTGCCCCTGTGCATTCTGGGAGAGGATGTGGCAGTTGTGGAGGTCTACAAGTACCTGGGAGTGCACTTAGACAATGGGCTGAACTGGAGGATCAACACTGACGCTGTGTACAAGAAGGGGATGAGCCGACTCTATTTTCTGAGGAAGCTGAGATCCTTCAACGTATGCAGTAAGATGCTGGAGATCTTCTATCAGTCTGTTGTGGCTAGTGCACTCTTCTTTGCTGCGGTCTGCTGGGGGGGCAGCATCAGAGCCGGTGACACCAGCAGGATCAATAAACTGATCAGGAAAGCTGGGTCAGTCATCAGCATCAAGCTGGACCCCTTTGAAGCTGTGGTGGAGAGGAGGACACTGAACAGGCTGTTGTCCATCATGGATAACCCCACCCATCCTCTCCACCTACAGCTGGACAGTCAACGGAGCTCCTTCTCCAACAGACTGCTGCAGCTCCCCTGTCTCAAGGACAGATACTGGAAAACATTCCTGCCCACTGCAATAACACTGTACAATAAATCACCTCTGGCTGGAAGAGAACTCTCTGCTCCATAGTTTCTCTAGAAATAAAACCACGTTGTACATTTTACTCATACATAATCTGTTTCATATTTAATACTCCATAATTCCATATATTTTGAATATATATATATTTGTATATATATATATAATATCTGTATGTATATTTTCTATTTTGTATTTTGACATGTATATTTTATATTTTATATTTTATTTTATTTTATTTCTATTCTTGTATATTTTGTTTTATTGTAAAATGCCTTTTATGCTGCTGTAACAAAAACAATTTCCCAATTTGGGATCAATAAAGTACGATCTATCTATCTATCTATCTGTACATACAGTAAAAATACTTTACAATAAAGACACTTTACAACAAATACAACAGCACAGTTTGTACAGAATATCAGTATGAGAAAAACGACACCCTCTGTCCTTAGACCCTCACATCGTACACGGAAAAACTTCCAGAGAAAAACCCACAGTTTAAAGGGAAAAATGGGAGAAACCTCAGGGAGAGCAACAGAGGAGGGATCCCTCTCCCAGGACGGACAGACGTGCAATAGATGCCGTGTGTAAATCGAAGAGATAATACATTTTACAGCGTAGGTAGACCAAATGTTTGGAAATGCATGTGTCTATAATAAGAAGATGAATCCACGAGGATGTCAACAATCCTGTGGGAGCCATCAGGGAAGTAGTATGATGAGAGTCAGGCAGGACCGCAGAGACAGGTTCAGCCACGACTCGAAGTCCAGGACTCAAATCCAGAACTCTGCGTTAGTATATGTTGGTAGTGCGTGAGGCCATATGTACAGATATGTACATGGGACATGAAAACAGTGCATCTCATATTGACAAAACTAAACCTCGCTAACCGAGTTTTCCAAATCAATCTAAAAATAAGCCGTTGTGATACACGTGTAGACAACATCTGCAGAATCATAAATGATCATTACATTGGGGTCATTAAACCATTATTTCGCTAAGATAAAAAACATTAAAGTTTTGGATTTTAGTGTAATTCACAAATGTTCCACCAGATGGTGCCACACACACCCAGGGGGAAAATATGATATATTAACCCAGTAATAAGTGGCCAAAATATGGGTACATTAGTGTTTAAAGTCGGGGGAACTGTTTTAATTCAGGACCAGGGTGAAAAGATAACACATTTACCCAGGAATAATTGTCTGAATCATGGGTATATTAGTGTTTAAAGCCGTAGGAAATGTTTTAATTCAACAGGAGAGGGTAATTCAATTGTTACCCATGGAACAGGGCTGCAAACATGGCTACATGAGTGTTAAAATGCTGTCAAACTGTTTTAATTCAGTCACAATTGTCGTTTTTAGATGGTGTACATTGGACTCAATAAACATACAGAGTTATGGACATAAATGTGTCAGTATAGACGGGATAATGTACATATTAATAATATTTAATTAGTTAAATGTACAATGAGCTAAAAACAGCAGAATCACTGCTGTTAGCAGGGTATCAGAGACCCATAGACCCAGAGACCCAGGGTACAGCACCTCACTGTCTTACCCATAAAACAAGGCTCTGATCAGGGCTAAAGTAATGTTATAAACTGGTGAATCTGTTTAAATGCAGGCAGCATAGTCACTGCTTTTAGCAGGATCTCAGAGAGCCAGAGACCCAGGGTACAGCACATCGCTGTCTTACCCATAAAACAGGGCTCTGATCAGGGCTAAAGTAATGTTATAAACTGGTGAATCTGTTTAAATGCAGGCAGCATAGTCACTGCTTTTAGCAGGGTCTCAGAGAGCCAGAGACCCAGGGTACAGCACATCGCTGTCTTACCCATAAAACAGGGCTCTGATCAGGGCTAAAGTAATGTTATAAACTGGTGAATCTGTTTAAATGCAGGCACCTGCATTCACACCTCCAGGGCGGAGATCGGGAAAACCACCTCTCTTTGCCCGCTCACAGAGCCCCGAAGGACGGACTAGAGACCTCCAGCACCAGTCCCTAACAGTGGGACTCTGTTTATTTCACACCTCCAGGGCGGAGACCGGGAAAATCACCTCTCTTTGCCCGCTCACAGAGCCCCGAAGGACGGACTAATGACCACCAGCATGTCCCCCTAACAGTGGCACCTCCATAACCTTGCACACCATGAGTCCCCGGGCCCCCGCAGTTAAGCACTCCCCCATGGACTAAACCCAGATATTCACACCCTCCAGAATCTCGTGCCCCTGGTAACACTAACAAGGGGTGGATTTTGTGGTGGTCTACCGTCCGCCCTTAAGCATCCAACTGCGGACTAAACCCAGATATTCACACCCTCCAGAACCTCGTGCCCCTGGTAAGACTAACAAGGGGTGGATTTTGTGGTGGTCTACCGTCCGCCCTTAAGCATCCAACTGCGGACTCCTGACACTCAGACACTTTTCATATTTTTAGGTTACCAAGGGCACGCTTGTCTGGCAGTTATGCACATGGGGTTTTGTCCAAGGCAGTGTGCTTAAGTCAGGGGGCCCGGGGACTCAAGGTGCGCATGGCAGGCCGCCTATGAGCGGCCAAAATGTTTTAATTAACTTGTTATTGTCGTTTTTAGACAGTGTATATTGGACGACATAAACATACGGAGTTATGGACATAAACGTGTCAGTATAGACAGAACAATGTACATATTAATCATATTTAATTTATTAAATGTACAATAAACTAAAAACAGCAGAATCACTGCTTTAAGCAGCATATCACACTTCCAGGCAGACATACACACACCCAGGGGGGGAAGAGAACACATTGACCCAGGAATAAGTGCTCAAAACGTGGGTAAAAGTGTGTTAAAAAGTCGGGGAACATGTTTCAAATGACAGCAGACTGCTGCTTGTTTGCAGGCTGACACAGTTCACTTGTCTCACACACACACCCAGGGGGGAAAAGAGAACACATTGACCCATGAATAAGTGTCTGAATCATGGGCACATTAGTGTTTAAAGTCGGGGAACTGTTTTAATTCAGGACCAGGGTGAAAAGATAACACATTTACCCATGAATAAGTGTCTGAATCATGGGCACATTAGTGTTTAAAGTCGGGTGAACTGTTTTAATTCAGGACCAGGGTGAAAAGATAACACATTTACCCCGCTAAAGTGTTCAAAACATGGGTATATTAGTGCTCAAACTCGATTAAACTGTTTTAATTGCGGAGGTTTTACGTTTTGGTTCACTCGTCTCACACACCCAGAGTGTTAACAACATTTTTTACAAATTTTATAAATTAGTCTAGAGCTCCATCTATTGTAATTTGAGTGTATTACACGTCTGTCCATGGAACGCGAGTTTTGCGCCATTTGAGTGGAGTAAACTGATATGCAGCTGGAGTAACATGTACATTGAGACGCATTGGGACATATCATCGTCACTTTCAATGTTAACCTTGTACATATGAGGCACAATATGCTTACTTGTTTTAGATGATTTGAAGAGAATCCAACGCAAACACGTGTCCAACTGCCGAAGAATCGCTGTAAAGAGGAACAGGAAGTCTCACACCGCGGTATTCTCGTTTGAGGGTGTGGCATGACCGTGGCGTTGACAAAAGCATTTTCATGAAGTTTTCCAAAACGTATTTATAGAGTGGCGAAGTCCCTCCCCTTCCGGTGGACCTCCATGGGACCTTATTTCGGAAAAATTATGTATTGAAGTCAATGGAGAGAGAAAGATTATCTTTCGATCCCGTTTGAATTGTGCCACGAATTACACATATGATGTTTGCCAATTTAAAAGATAATTTTGCAAGTCAAAAAAAAAAAAATGTGTCGTAAAACTGTGAAGTAACACATTTGTTTGTGTGAAATGCTCAATGAACTACATCTTTGGTCTCACAGAACAACACACGTCACCAAGATGGCCGTCACTACTGTCTTGTCAACACAACGATTGACTACCCTCACTATCACCACAATGAAACACGTCCTGAAGAAAGTCATGCAAAGCTGCCTGCCTTCCTTTGATTCTCTCTGAACTGCCTGGTCTTTTTAATGTTTAATGTCAACCATTTGTGCAGATAGCATGAAGTAGAGAAGATTGCTAGAGTTAGCGTTAGCATTTCTCCCCCGGGCTTAAATGGTGTATTATAGAATGATCACACCGGTGACAGTACTCTTCAAAGGGTTCACGAAATATGACTACTACTCTTACTGTTTAACATTTTAGGTTACTTAATGTTACTTCATGTTAAGGCTAATAAAAATGACAAGGCTGTAATGCTAACTAACGTGCTAGCTACTAGCTAGCTTGATCCAGATACTCCTGGTCCTTTCATCAGACGGGAAGCGAAAGAACGAGCAAGACCCATTGCTGGTATAATAACAACCTGGTACTAAGCACACAGGCATCTTGTTAAAGTTATCTTATCTTAGCCAGCGCCATATAGATAGATTATATCTATATGGCGCTGATCTTAGCTATCTCTTAGTGGAGGAAAACAATTGTGACATCACTTACGCGACTCTGGGATTTGTAGTCTTTCTAGTTACGTATTTTTCATAGTCTTATATTTCAACAGTTTTACGACAAACTGTGACTTTTTTGACATGGAAATTATTTTTTAAGATTGACAAACATCATATGTGTAATTCATGGCACAATTCAAACGGGATCGAAAGATAAGTTTTCTCTCTCCATTGACTTCAATACATTATTTTTCCGAAATAAGGTCCCATGGGGCGGAAGTAGATGGGCGTGACTTCGCCACTCTCTAAGAAAGTTCAGGAAAATGTGATATTAATTTACAAATTAATGAGTTCTTAAAACATGTTCTCATTGTTGCTTAAGTGTTACTTATTTAAACGCATATTGAAAAAAAAAGTAATTTAGGGCAAGTCAATTACATAAATAATGTTTTTCTTAACCTCTTAAGCACCAAGCCTGTTTTTCATGTTTCAGGCTCGAAAATGACATGCCCAAAACAAATGACTACAACTTAACTTCTAAAAGCGTTATATGAATAATTACTTTTATCAAAGCAAGGTTACATCTGTGAGTTGGATGTAGAAGTGTGAGAATCAATATAAATGTTTTTTATTTTAAAGAAAATTCAGATTTTACATCGTAAAAAACTGTAAATTATAGTGTCCGTCCAAAAATAATTTTTTACAGATAGTGAAAACTACCCTTGGATGATGGGTTAGTAGACTAAAAGCTTTAGGAATCCAAAGTACAACATATAATAAGTACCCTGTATCAAGATTGATGCAAAACAAGTGACATTTGACCTTTTTAGAGAGGTTTAGCCAAAACCACCCCACCTCTGAGGTGATTTGGGTGAAAATGTTTTTTTTTCCATATCTCTGGCCCCCCTTGCTCGATTTTGATGGTTGACACCTCTTTCTGACCGTTAGAGCCAATAGAATCGAAGGGGGAGGCTCACACACACACTCATTGTGAAGAGAAAAGGTGGGGGCTGCGCGCATGTAAATGTAAAGCAGAGTGGAGCTACATTCTAGCTCTGGCATTTGGAAACTAAAAAGCAGTTTTATTGCTTATGGATTATCAGAAATCATTTCAAAGAGGGCACAGATACATTGGATGAACCTATGGATTAACTGCAGTATCGTTTTTTTATCGTTTTAATGCCATTGAAGACCAGTTTTGACCAAGGTAAGCCATGTTAGCGTTTCTAGCTACCTAGCTCCACATGTTATGATGTACGCTTTCGTTTATAGTGTCGCAAATGTTTATCACTGAGTGTTGAGGTTTTTTACACAGATTCTGTGTCTCCAGGACACCAAAAACGAGTGGTTGGCTGTGCATCTAGGATAAGTAATAAGGGAGTTATTGTGAGTTTAAGTGCCGTTTTAGGTTAAATTGTTTCAGTCAAGATTTTGTGGTTCCTAATGTGGTCATAGTGACAAAAATAAAAGCACAAATTCATGAACTGTCGAGGAGAAAAAAGATAACCTTCGGGTTAGACCTTGAGAAGATTATCCATTTCCAGCAAATCATTTTGTAAGCATGTTTACTGTGTTAAAAGGAATTTAAAACAGATTTCAATGAAAAGGTAATTACACCTGACTAACAATAGATTGATTAAACATAAAGTCAAGAGATTATTTTGTAATAATGTTCACACTGTTTTTTGGTAGTATGGAAGAGGACGCTTTGGTAACACCTGGAAAAGAAAGAGATCTTGGGTGTTTGGTATACTCGAGATCAAAGCTGCAAGCAGACGTCCCATTCTTCGCCTAGTAAAGAGAAGAAACCTTGTTCCCATCATCAAGAAGCATATCAAGCCTCAAAGTCTTGTTGTGAGTGATGAGTGGAGAGCATATACCAGTCTTTCCCAAGAGGGCTACAGGCATGTCAGGGTCAACCACAGCCAGAATTATGTTGATCCACAAACAGGACTACATACTCAAAATATTGAGAGAGCATGGCAGACATACAAGAGGGAAGTTTGGCGTATGCGGGGGAATCGTTCTGAGAAAACCTTAAAAAAACAGCTCTCCTCATGAGTGGACCTACTGGTTAGCAAGAACATATACACATGGTGTACTTGTAAGCAGTGGCGGCCGGTGGTCTTTTTTTTTGGTGGGGCTCTTGACGTACCGTAAGTGACCTACCCGGGGGGGTCCGGGGGTTTCCCCCCGGAATTTTTTTTCGAGAAATGACCCCTTAAATGATGACTTCTGGTGATGTTAGAGGGGGGGGGGGGAAGGAGAAATCGAGGCTTAAAAATATGAGAAGACTGATCAATACCTCCATAATCTTCAGTGTGGAAAATATTATTTATCAACCTGAACATCTACTACTTTACCAGGAATTTGTGTTCTCAGAACTGGTCTGTTTTTTTCTTTCTTAAAACTGTTCATGTTTTATGAACCAACACCTTCACCAAGTAGCTTTACAGTGAACTGCATGTGAGATATAAAATTAATAGCATCTTTTCAGTAGCATTAATTATAAATATTTAAGTGGTTCAATACAAGTCACTACAGCATTTCAAACTGAACTGTGAATAAATGCAATTTAAAAAAAAATAACCACAGCACAAAATGTCATAAATTGTGTTTTTTCTTTGTTTCTCTGAGGATTATTTACAAACGGGCTTATTTACATATAGCAATAACTCAGAAATGAAAAAGCTACATCGTCTAACACGAACAACCACTTAGCATAATGATAATATATGTGTTATGTACAATGTAACTGGCAAGGCTAGAGCAAGAAAGAACATAAAGTTTGCAAAAAGGTTTAAATAACTTCAAGTATCTGTCTTCAGATTACGTGGAGGTTTTAGTCCGATGGGAAGCAGATTTTAAGCGACACCGAAGATAAACCAAAAATGTGGTGGAGCTGCAAACCATGTAGTGTTGCTGGGACAGAACAGGAGCTATAACCGTTGGAAAATACATCACAGACAATGCAACAAACGTGGAGACAGAACAATCACTTCTGTGATAAATGCCCACTTATTAATAAACTTCTAACAACCATGGGAAACCTCCTCTCTACATATAAAGTGATATCCAAGCATGGGAAACAAAAGACAGCATTTACCTGTTTGCATCCAGCTAGCCAAGCCTTTTTTGTGTACCAGCTACTTGCGAAGCCTCGTGTATACGTTTTGTCTTTTTCACGAGATTGCTGCGATATATTCAAATCGGGTTGGTCCGGTCCAAGGTCTTTAAGCAACAATTTATCTGCCAAACTTCTCCTTTCGAAAGGATTGGAGATTAGCTCTTGAACAGAATTAGGCGGGGACCGAGGTCCGGAGACTCCACCTGCACACGAAGCCATCCTCATCAACTACTGCGTCAACCGGATACGAGTCACTGTCCAAACTACTCACAGACTGCACTGGGCGCTGACATTGGCGCCCGGTGACCGTCATCTTTGACGACGCTGATTGGCTGAAATTATATTTTCGCGGCATAGTTTACACGTTACAGATAGCAACAGTCAGCTGCTAGTGGCTGCTGCTGCACTGGTTGAAGGCTCCTCTCTTAGCGCCCAGACGAGAGAAGGTGCATGGGCAAGGCCAGGCAGGAAACATGTGACTTATCAGTAACTTTAAACATCGTAACACAATTTTAAAACGAGATTTTATTGTAGATTATACATTTTACTGATACCAATTATATAATATTTACCTTGTTCATTAAAAATAAAAATAAAAATATATATTTTTTTTTAAACATATTTTTTTTTATTTATTTTAATTTAAAAAAAAAAATTTTTTTTTTTTTTCAATATGGGAAGAGGTGGGGCGGCGCCCCTAGCGCCCCTATGGACCGGCCGCCACTGCTTGTAAGACTTATCAAGGACATACGGGATGGTAACCACAGATCAGTTTAGGACCTTTCTGTAGCCTAATTGCTGTTGTTTACTGATGGAGCTGCACATTCTGGTAATTGGCTGGGGGTTAGACACACACATTGGAGCCAAAGGCTCTTTGCTGACGCCCATAAACGTCCTGAACACAGCAAAATAAAAGGAGAAGAGAAAATACAGGCAGAGGGCAGGGTCTCTGTAGATACAGACACCATCACACACTTATATATAGGAAATTCCTACATATTATACCTTTAACGGTTGACCTTGGCCTCAGGGTAGATCAATAATTTAATGTTCTTCTGTTGGTCAGGTGTCGTTGTTTATTTTATTTATAGTTATTAAACTGTTCAAATCTGCAGTGCAGTGATTTATTTCCGTTTGCCTGGTATTGACTACCAGCTGGTAGATAATGTGTTTCAAACTTTATTTTTGACCATTTCACAACTGTTCAGTGTTTTTACTATATTTATAGTATATTCTTAAAATAAAAAAGCTTTCTTTCTCTGATATGCTGCATATAGTGTTTGTTCTACTGTGCTTTATAGCCTGGTATTGACTTCAGTTATCCAGTGTCCGTGATCAGTTGTGCAAAACATTTCGCTTTATTCCCATGTCTGTTGCATATAATTAATAATAATAATAATAATAAATTGAATTTATATAGCGCTTCTCATCTGCCAAGACAAATCTTGAAGCGCTTCACAGCAAAGGACACTGATACAATTTGAGAGATTAAACAAATAATAATAATACAAATTATTAAAACAAAATTAAATAAAAATTAAAAATTAAATATAAAATAAAATAAAAATAAATAAAATAAAAGTCGGAGATAGCGATAAAAATGGCAATACTCCAGGTGTACCATGCTCAAAGTTTATTGGAAGGCCTGCCGAAAGAAGAGGGTCTTAACCTGTTACGCACGGCCCGCCCGGTACCGGGCGGAAAAACGCGTCATTTGCAGGAAACAACGTCTAAGGAATCTTAATATTGAATAAAACTATGAATGTTTTATATCCATGTAACGGGAAGAAACTCAGCTAACTGATCTTTTTAATTTTTTTTTCCAAAAAAAAACCCACAATGCTAGCACTCAGCCTCTGAATTAGCCACTAGCGAACAATTTTTACCTAAAACAGCACTTAAACTCACTCATAACTCCCTTATTACTTATCCTAGATGCACAGCCAACCACTCGTTTTTGGTGTCCTGGAGACACTGAATCTAGTGGTGCCCTCCTCAACACTCAGTGATAAACATTTGCGACGCTATAAACAAAAGCGTACATCATCACATGTGGAGCTAAGTAGCTAGAAACGCTAACATGGCTTACCTTGGTCAAAACTGGTCTTCAATGGCATTAAAACGATAAAAAAACGATGCTGCAGTTAATCCATAGGTTCATCCTATGTATCTGTGCCTTCTTTGAAATTATTTCTGATAATCCATAAGTAATAAAACTGCTTTTTAGTTTCCAAATCCCACAGGGAGAGATTGTCCACTTTGCTTTCGATTTCCAGACGCGCAGCCCCCACCTTTTCTCTTTACAATGAGTGTGTATGTGGGCCTCCCCCTTCGATTCTATTGGCTCTAACGGTCAAAAAGGTGTGTCAACGATCAAAATCGAGCAAGGGGGGCCAGAGATACAGAAAAAAAACCATTTTCACCCAAATCACCTCAGAGGTGGGGTGGTTTTGGCTAAACCTCTCTAAAAAGGTCAAATGTCACTTGTTTTGCATCAATCTTGATACAGGATACTTATTATATGTTGTACTTTGGATTCCTAAAGCTTTTAGTCTACTAACCCATCATCCAAGGGTAGTTTTCACTATCTGTAAAAAATAATTTTTGGACGGACACTATAATTTACAGTTTTTTACGATGTAAAATCTGTATTTTCTTTAAAATAAAAAACATTTATATTGATTCTGACACTTCTACATCCAACTCACAGATGTAACCTTGCTTTGATAAAAGAAATTATTCATATAACCCTTTTAGAAGTTAAGTTGTAGTCATTTGTTTTGGGCATGTCATTTTCGAGCCTGAAACATGAAAAACAGGCTTGGTGCTTAACAGGTTAAGGCCGGTTTTTAAGACCTCGGTGGAAGGGGCAGATCTCAGCTGATCTGGGAGGGAGTTCCAGAGGCGCGGGGCGAATGAGCAGAAGGCTCGGTCTCCCATTGTTCGGAGACGTGTGCGGGGGATGTAAAGAAGAGGAGCGTGGCTGGAGCGTAGAGAGCGGGTAGATGTCTGGGTACGGATGAGGTCACAGAGGTATTTTGGGCTTTGTCCATTCAGGGCTTTGTAAGTGAGGAGCAGAACCTTAAACTGGATCCTGTAGTGGACTGGGAGCCAGTGTAGTTGTGCAAGTATGGGGGTTATGTGTGCGGACCTTTTTGTACCGGTGAGAACTCTGGCTGTACTGTTCTGGACAAGTTGCAGGCGGTTGATGGATTTGGCTGGGAGACCGGAGAGGAGTGCATTGCAATAATCTAGTCTTGAGAAGACGAGTGCATGAACCAGTTTTTTGGTGTCATCAGTTGAGAGTGAGGGCTTCAGTCAGGAAATGTTTTTCAGGTGATAGAAAATTGCAAAACAGTTAGAATATATAAAATGTCTTAATTATACAATTATTATTATTAAACATATAATTATATCTAATCATATGCCCCCCATATCTTCTCATGGACTGCGTAATCATTGCAATACTGGTGTTTGTATGTGTTAAATGTGTGTAAAGTGGTGTCTTTTGCTTTAATAAAACATATTGATCACAAAAAAAAGGTCATTTTGCGATTTAGCGAATCTGAGTCTGCTGTTGAATCGTGCATGATGACGAGTCTGCTGGATCTCTGGATCTGCTGCTATACGGTTACGGCTCTGAGTCCGCACGAGTCTGCTATGTTTTGCACAGTGAGTCAGGATTTGCGAATCTGCGAGTCTGCTGTTGACTCGTGCATAATATAGCCGCGGGAGCCGGGTGCTGGAGGAGGGGCTATGCTCGTGCACATGACGAGTATGGATCTCTGGATCTGCTATGCTATTACGGTTAGGAGCCGTTGGCTCCTCTGAGTCCCCACGAGTCTGCAGGAAGTTTCACTGATCCGCGTCCCCTCCCCTGAGCCAAACGATCACTTCTGGCAGCTATCCTACTTGCTAAAGGGTAGGCAGATGGACTGGGGTACGTTATAATTTGATTTTGCATGTTATAAAGAGAGTAGCGAGTGACGCAATTTATAGTTTTAATTTGTAAGTCACACCAAGTGTGGGACTCAAAGGACTCGGGTTAATGGAGAGGGGAGACTCGTCACGACCAGCTCATTTCTAGGATTCGAGTTAATGATCCGGATGAATCAGGACTCGCCCATCTCTACAGTGCAGAGCAATAGCCTCCTCCACACCCTCCTCCTCCAGTTTTCTTTGAACAAGTGCCACCAGCCCATTTTTCCTCCCTGTCATTGATGGCGCTCCGTCGGTCGTAATTCCAACAAACCTCTTCCATGGCAGACCGATATCCACAATGGCATCACACAGTTGCTGGAATATCTCCTGAGCAGTGGTCTGGCCATGCATTGGTTTCACTGTAAGCAACTCCTCTGTCACTTCAAACTTGTCATCAACACCACGGACATGCATTGCGAGCTGAGCGGTGTCAGTGATGTCCGTGCTCTCATCAAGAGCCACAGAGTATGCACAGAAAAGTTTGGCTTTGTCACACAGCTGATCATATATGTCACTTGATAAGTCAGAAATGCGCTCTGCCACTGTGTTAGCTGACAGGCTGATGTTGTTAAACTGACCCTTCTTTTCCGGACAGACTATACTTGCAGCCTGCAACATGCACTTTTTTACAAACTCGCCTTCCGTAAACGGCTTTCCCGCCTTAGCAATCATCTCACTCAGCACATAGCTAGCTTCGACTGCTAAATCAGCCTCATTGCTTCCTTTCTTGAAGAGATTTTGTTGCTTCCATAGACATTTTTTTAGCTCTGTGACTCTTTTCTCTCTCTCGTCTCCCAGGTATTTTGCATACTCTGCATGTTTAGTTGAGTAGTGACGTTTGACGTTATACTCCTTGTATACAGAGATTTTCTCTGTGCATATAAGGCACGTTGCGTTTCCCCTGTACTCGACAAAAAAATATTCAGTCTCCCACTTCTCCTGAAATTTTCTGTGGTCATCGACTTTTCTTTTCCCTGAAAGTTTTGATGAAGACATGACTGGGCGATATATTTTCCTTCCACTCGTGTCACTTTTGGATCACTCTGTGATAGATTCCGCTGCGCGCATTTGATTGACGTGTGGCGGAGTTCCCTCGGAGGGGGGAGGGGCGAGGGAACTGCGCACAGCAGTTCCCTGCCAGCAGCGGGATCAATCCAAAAATAAAAATAAAATCTAAAAGCGCAAATGTAAACGCGCGGGCCAGATTAACACTATTACATGATATCAACAACGGGGCCGCGGGCCTGGAGTCTGAGACACCTGGTTTAAATTGTGTACAATGCTTTTGTATTTTCCCCTTTCGATTCGGAGAAACCAATATTTTTTCGGAGTTTTTAGATGGCAGAAGACACTACACTACCCAGAATCCTCAGCTATCGTTTGGGACTTCACCTTGTTTAGTAAAAGATAAAATCATACAGTAAGGAGAATACTTACTTCCGGGTGTAAAATCCTCCGTTATCCAATGGGAATGGACGCTCACATTGCTCTTTGCCTCCGTAATACAATAAAGGAGACTTGATCAAATAGGAATATAATTATCTTTTAAATAACGTTAACTAAAGGGAACAATCTATTTGACACAGCTGAAGCTCTGGCCTTCCTTAAAAACTAACTAATTTAATAAAAAAAATCACAGTTGTATTGCACACAATGCACTGTTTTTTGAGAACAAAAATTCGTAACTAATGTAATTTTTACATTCTGACGAAAAATAAAAATAATTATGAATACAAATAAAATAAAAGAAGCCTCCCGTGAGTTACTACAAGCTATAAAGTAGATTTAAAAAACGTTTTATAGAATAAAAGCTCACTGCGGGACGTTGTAGAAATGCGTGTGTGCACCACGACAAAGGAGCCTCATTCACTTTACATTGGGGTTGTTGCGTGGTGCCGACACGTAAATGTAGCAGAGTGTGTGACTCCACCACGTACTGTGGTGTTAAGGAGTCGTGGTGGAGTCACGCATTCTGGTGAGACCAGGTTGTACTTTTGTGAATGCACCTTGAGCCATTGTCCTCTCCTGCTTGAGCTGCTTGACACTTTTCCCATAGGCTTCCTCTGCCATTTTGTTGAGGTGTGTGGTTACTGCAGACAGTTTGGTTTATTCTGACTCTTACAGGCTCTTGATCCTTTAGTCCTTATTGCTTGGCAATGGTTTTCAACTGTCAAGTTATGATTTGGTTTGCTAGATTGACTCCCGCCTAAACTTGAAAATGGCTTGATTCACTCCAAAAGGACACACGGGACAACTCACATTTGAATCCTTCCTCTTTATTTGAGTTATTGTAGATTTCTTTTTGCTTCATTCAGCCTTCCTGTCGCATCATTTAGGTTGGAAACCTTTAACACAAAACATACTTTCATTCACTTTAGGCAAATAAACATTTCAATGAAAAACATGCCATACTTAAACAAGCACTTTCATTTCTGCTCCATTTTTTTAAAATGTAATCAAGTTACAATTAAACTTAACATTTAATCAAAAGTAAATGCATCTCAACAAAGTAAATTATATTCCAGCATCTTATATTTTAGCTTAATACCTCATAAGACTAGAAATAATAATTCATCTAATCAAACATGTCTTCAAACAGATAAATACATTTACAAATATATCACCAGCAGCGTCTTTGGTCGAATCTTTGAGTCTCCTCTCCTCTCTCACAGTGAATTGTTTGTCCTCTAGAGCAGTGGTTCCCAAACTTTTTGTGCCCAAGGCACACCAAAGGACAAGTAAAAATCTCAAGGCACACCTATTGTGCGAAATAGCCCTTATAACACGTGTTATCACTCATATCATGTAAAATATCTGTAAATGTGCATAATTATTTACTAATGCCAAATAAAATGTGACAAAGACAACTATATTACTCATGAAATATTTCAGAAATTAATTTGAAACTTTATCAAATTAGGCTTCATCAAAGCACAGGGATGAAACGTATACCAATATAATCTGTGGACTCTTACGGGCCGTCTCCACGGCAGCGTTAAAAAATCTTGAAACGCTTCTGCCCATTCACTTTGAATGGGGTGACGTCACTTTTTTTCGCTTTCGCCGAAATGCATTGTGGGCAGGCGAGCGGAGATTCTCAGGATTTTCAAGATCCAAAGTTGAACAATGTTCAACTTTTGAAGCTGAGGAGGAAGCGTCAGCCAATCAAATCCCGTGTACGCAAATCTGACAGTTCAAGCTCTAGCCAATCAAACGGCGTGTATGCTGGGAGAGACAGACCGCAGGTAATTTCCTCATATTCCAAAACATGGAGGAGAAATTAGCGGTAGCGAATCAATCACCCGGTGCTTTATGACCAGACCTACCGGGATATAAACCGGAGGAGCCAGGCATGGAGGGAGGTGGCAGAGACAGTGGTATGTTTTCGCCTGTTTTGGGGAGTTTATATCCAGTTTACTTCGGGCTTTTTGGCTTCGTATGTCGCGGGCGGGAGATTCATGTGATTGGCTGATCGCAAAAAAATCCCCAAGCCTCAGATACGCCCACCTCCAAGATTTTTTTAACGCTGCCGTGGAGACGGCCCGTCAGGGCTCGACATTATGGCCCGCTGGCCCGGAAGCATTATTTAGACACCGCGGCCAGCATAACGTACTTTCAACTCGCCCCACAGCTGTTTGCTGCGGAGCGCAGCGCGAGCAGTCTCCCGTGAGCGCACTCCTTCACTATCTATCCATCCATCCCTCCCTCCCTCCCTCTCTCTCTCTCTCTCTCTCTCTCTCTCTCTCCTTCTCTCTCTCTCTCTCTCTCTCTCTCTATCTCTCTCTCTCTCTCTCTCTCTCTCTCTCTCTCTCTCTCTCTCCGTCTCTCTCTCTCTCTCTCTCTCTCTCTCTCTCTCTCTATAATCTATCCATCTATCCTCTCTCTCTCTCTCTCAATCTATAAGGAACCGCAGTAGACAAAAGGCGTTGCTATAGCAGCACGTCATGTTTATATGAAAAGGGGTGGGGTCAATATGACCCGCTGGGCGGAAATAGGTATACATGGCAATTTTTTGGGCGATTTCTTCAATCTGACTTCATATTGACATTTTTAACAAACATAGGGTGCTACATAACACACTTTCAGGAAAAGTCACGGACTGGAAGACTTTAATATTTTATTGAAAAAAAGTTACACAGTTCTAGTGTTGTCCTTCAGCCTTCGATGTGTCACGGTCTTATAATTCCCACCTGCAACTGCGTTAACAGCGAAATATGGGGTTCTGTGAGGATTTTTTTTGTAAGAATTGTATTTTTGTAGTGCATACAAAGTACTGATATAGTAAATTAAAAAATAATTATTTTTGTGTAGTTGTATATTGCAATAATAACGTATGGTTGTCACAAAATCCCACGGCACACCCGGACTTGCCTCACGGCACACCAGTGTGCCGCGGCACACCGTTTGGGAACCACTGCTCTAGAGACTCACACTCTTCTTTGAGCCACATCTCCAGTGGAACCACAGATTTTAGGCTCCCTGTCACCACCTGCTGGACTGGAGCCAGATTTTGAATTGCCCTTCTCTGGTTCTGACAAAACAGCTACTGCCTAATAACTTCTTAAACATCCATATTAGTATGGTAAATTAATTCATGGACAACAAATGGACAAGCGTTCACTACCGAGCCTGTTTATAACCAGGGATGCAAACTCATCAGGTATGAAAAAGGTGACAAGGATCCGAGCCCCCCGAATATCGGCTTTAACATTAGGAATAACAGATGATTTTAGCAGTCAGAACAACTCAAGCAGCAGTGTTAATAATAACAGAAATGCCAAGGAGTCACATCTAATAGAAATATATAAAAGCATTTATTTTAATTGTGGAGCAGTCAGTTAACTAAGTTCATAAACAACAAGTACTATACTTACAATTTTGAGATACTTGTACTTTACTTAAGTATGTAAATGTTTTGCTACTTTGTTCTTCTACTCCTCTACAATTCAGAGGTAAATGGTGTACTTCTACTCTTCTACAATTCAGAGGTAAATGGTGTACTTTTACTCCACTACATGTATTTAATACCTTTAGTTACTTTACAGATGTGGATGAATGATGTGAAATATAATCCAGTGTTAAATCAGACTTTCGTTCCACCTGGAGTAAATTCACAAGCTACCCTGCAGTCAGGGCCGTATCCAGGATTTCCTAAACACCGAGGTCCAAACATGCTAGAGGGGTTCGTGGGTATACCCCCCGAGATTTTTGGGATTTTCATGATCTAGTTAGGTGCTTGTCCTGTGGGGGGTCACAAATTGGATAATATATTGATTTCAAACCATGTCAGTGGGCTGCAGCATAAATTATTTTTGAAAGTGTAATGCATAAGAATCAGTTGAGTGTTACTATTAATGATCTGGACATGCAGAAGAGGCTAAAATGATCACAAAACATTGTCAACATTCATTTTCCATGTCTCGCTCCTTTCCATAACCTGCACCCTCTCTTCCATCTTCTTCCTGATCATTACTCTCTCTGTCCTCTAGTCTTTCTCTTTGTTCAATCTCTCCCTCATTGTTCACTGTTTGCTCCTCCTCAGTTGTCGCTCCTGCCAGTGAATTAAAAGCAATTCAGCAATTTAGTTAATTTCACTTGTTTGTTTGCATTATTTTTTTTATTTAAATCTGTTTTGTTTGATTCTCAAAAGAGAACAAAGAAGTAAGCAAATTGTGTTTTATACAATTGTATGTTATTATGACAATGACATCATAACTGCAATAGATGTATGTTGTTTTAAAATTATGCCTATTGTATATAGTGTAAATGAAGACTATTGTTATAGATAGATAGATAGATAGATAGATAGATAGATAGATAGATAGATAGATAGATAGATAGATAGATAGATAGATAGATAGATATTTAGATAGATAGATAGATAGATAGATAGGGTTATTAAGCCTACATTATTTTGTGTGACTGTACCTGCAGTTCCTCCCTGACTTCCATCACTTTCTCTCTCTCTCTTTCTCTCTGCCTGTCCTGTCTCTTCCTTACCAAAGCTGAGCTTCGACTGGCGTAGTATTTTCATTATATCTGAGTCAGTGTAAAAAGAAAACAATACAATGTTATATCTTCAAAGTTTTACTCAAATTTAAATGAAAGAAAAGCATTACAACGTTTGTTAAAAGGTAATCCTTCTGACATTGGATGAATGTAATTAACTTTAGCTCTCTAGCTAGTTTATTCACGCAATTTAAACCAAAGTATAGCCTATAGCTGCAATATAAGTTAGTGTGCATGTTGTCGGACGTCCACTGACTAACGTAGAGCGTTCACACAGGATCTGCTGGTCATATGATGTCCTGTGAGGAACAGAAACACAAGCAGCCCACTGGACTCAGATCTCTAGATACCTCATCACTCCTCCGCTGCTCCGATACAAGTATAGTCTGCGGTGGTTTGTTGATATATGTCGTCTTCTTCTGTTTGCTTTAATCGAGGCTACGTAGTTATGCAGCGCCCCCATCGACAGTAAATGGAAGTACTACAAAGAACCCCGTTTAGTGCAGTTATTTCACACGTTTTGTTATAGACATAGCTCGGGAAAAATTACAGAGGTCCGGACCTCGGTGACCTCAATGGTGGATACGGCCCTGCCTGCAGTATACAAAGTCATTCAAACTAGCTGCACCTTTACCAGCTTTGAGAACACTTTAATGATCAATCATTATAAAAACATATCATATATATTATTCTGAAATGGACCAATCTGCACAATGACTACTTTTACTGTCGCTACTTTAACACAGCTCACGCCCATTATAATATGTAAAAAATAACACCATGCTCGCGGCCACAGATTACTCTGGGTCCCAGACATGACAAGTTTGCATCCCTGATAACTGACATCGTTATATTCACTTTAACATTACCTTTCTCTGCTCTGCCCCATGTGTGTATGTGTGTGGCCTCGCGCTCGTTGAGCGGTTGAAACCTGGGTGAAGGAGAGTGTTAAACGTTAGCAGCGGCTCTCGTAATTCAGCAGCGAGGAAGGGAACACAAACACACACAACCCTCCGCGCCTCGTGGTTTACAGTGTGGTTTATCCCCTTCAGACTAAAGCTGAACAAATCCTATATTTAAAATGTAATGTAAGCTACTGCTTAATACATTCTTAAACATCCATTGGGGAAATGTTAGTATGGTAAATGATGAATTAATGGACAACAAATGGACAAGCGTTCACTACCGAGCCTGTTTATAACTGACAACGTTATATTCAATTTAACATTACCTGTCTCTGCTCTGCTCCGTCCCGTGTGTGTGGCCTCACGCTCGTTGAAACCGTATAAAGAGGTTGAAACCTGGGTGAAGGAGAGTGTAAACTTTAGCAGCGGGTCTCTTAATTCAGCGGCAGCGAGGAGAGCATGGAGGGAGCACACACAATCCTCCGCACCTCGTGGTTTACAGTGGATGAAAACGTTAGCTTGCTAACTGTTAGCAAACAGCTAAATGTTAGGAAAAAGTTTTGGTTTGAGGAGTGACCGTGTTAAATAGTGACTTTCAGTCCAATGCGTTCGGGGCTGCTCGTAGTAAATTAAGTAAATGGTTGGGTATATTATGACACACATTTGAGTATAAATTGATTAAACTAACATTGAAGGCTTTTATTAGGAAACCTACCTGTTCTGTTAGTGTTTCAACGGCTGCCATCACTACGAGCATCCACAACCACAATGCATTTGGCTGAACTTTTTAAATACATAATTAGCTTAGGGGCAATGACATTTTTCATCATGTTTTAACGAACATTTCAACGTACAACAAAAAGTGACAGCCCTACTTTGGCACCAACAGTTTCCACAACTACATCTCTTACTACAAGTTAACATTATACAGTAACTGTGCAAATAATTCAGGCATTTCTGTGAATCTGCTGACTCAACCTCTGGCTAATGCTAGCTAACATGCATGTATCTGGCAAACATCAACACTCTCTTTCACATTGAAACTGAAAAAGTGAAGAAATATGAATATTGCACTTACAGTGAGACCAATGATGCTGATTACCACCGGAAAGTGTGGAAATTAAGTGTGAAGATCCACCTTATTGCAGGTATTAGCCGCACGTGCTGCATCCCGGTTTCCACATGCAACGGTTAGTGACGTCAGACACACAATAAGCATTAGAAATCAGTACAGTTCAATGTATATGTTTAAGTGATGCTTACTTAATCCGCCAAATAGTTCAAGTTAATCAAAGATTATCAGTTTAATTAACTCAAAAAGGAAGAACAGTCACAGGAACTGAATATATTGAAGTTAGTAGAACTTTTTTTTAAATGTAAGTTTACACTAATTAATTAATTAATTAATCTATTTAATTATTTTGAACGTTCGGGTTTACAGTGTATGGATTAACCTTCAGCAGCGTTTTTCTCGTTTTAATGTCATTGAACACAACTTTTGATCAGAGCAACAGCCGTGGGGTTTAACTGGTTAACAGGTTAAATAAAGCTCGCTTTTGTTTCTAGACCTTTTACCTTTTTTGTAGTCTGCATTTGGGTCCTACCTTTTCCACGCATCGTATCAGGCCCTACTGAACACCTTAAGTGCTGACAGGGAAGTCATGCTATTTTAAAAAAATGTAATGGGATTTTTCGTTCCCATTTTGAAGATTTATACTATCTACCTTTCTGGGCTTTGGTTTGAGGAATGGCGGCTTTGGTTGTGTCCGCAGCAGGCGCCGTCTCCCGGGTGCCCCAGGACATGTTGTTCATGTTGACCATGCTCAAAATAGCCAGCAGCAGGGATGCAGATGATGTACAGATGAAGCGTCTTATTTTGGACAGTTTAAAATGCGAGGGTCGTGATCGGTTCGTGCACGTTCCGTGATGGCCGGCCGGCCCCCAGTCTGACTTGATACCGCCCCCGTGATAAATACATTTAATTATTGTGAAGCCAGCTGCAATGGATCATTGATCCACCAGGGGGTGCAGTGGGGTTCCACACTGGAGTCATGTGAAATCAACTTCTTTGTTGTTAAGATCCATATGTCACGGATAGGATCATAGTCTGTGCTAAATAAGACATGTAATCATTTAAATAATGTTGTTTAGTCGGAAAAAACGAACGAGCCGGCTCTCCCGATTTTTAATCCTAATTTAATCATCATCATTGATGTTTATGTTCGCCGAATTGACATGAAATCACTGACAAATATGAATATTCTGTATTCAACTTCATTGAAACGATCAGGATGGGTGTTATTTTTCCCCACAATGACCAAGTCGCTGCAAATGATCCCATGTATTACATGTACATGGCCACATTCTCAACAAAGTTACGTAACGAAACATTCTGTATTCCTTGCTTACTTTTTATTTAATGCTTTATAACAGCTGGAATAGTTCGTTTAGAACAGGCACCTCACTCACAATCTGCTCCTCCGCAACGCCTACCACCTACCTCCGGCTGAAATTATGAATGTACAGTAAGGCATAGTAATCATAGATAACACGGCAGGGTCCGTTACAGTTTGTTTTCATCTGATTTCAAATATTTCAAATGTCTGAAGTTAATAAATACATTCTCAGTGTTCAAGTCAATAATAGTCATATAAGAAAAGTACTGATCTAATAACAGAGATTTTATAAGGACTTTTCAATGTTCGACATCGCTCATGTGAAATATAGTAAACTGGATGTTGTGGTGCCGAGAGGCGGGGTATCAAAAGTACAAGCTAAACTTTTATTTAGCATCTGAACACACTTGTAAACAACGTGATGCCCGGGAAGCGAAGACCCGGCGGAAACAGCTGGTCTGGTTCACTAAAATGTCCGTGTACAGTATATCTGGTACTAATGTATAGCGGATCTTTGTTAAGATCCATATGTCACGGATAGGATCATAGTCTGTGCTAAATAAGACATGTAATCATTTACAAAACATCACCATGTTGTTATGCGCATGTGCGAGATGTTATGCATGTGCGCATGTGCGAGATGGTCCGCCATGTTGCACAACTCAATTAAAAAAAGTGTGTTGGTGTATGATCACATTTGTATATGAAAATGTCAGAAGTTAATAAATACATTCTCAATTTTTAAGTCAATCACTGAAGATGCTTACGATATCATAAAATCTAAGTGTTAATGATTGTCAGTAGAGATGGGATGGCAGAAGGTGCTATATATATATATATATATATAATTCCAAAGCTGGTAAAGACCTTTCAAATTTAGCAATAATAGTCATATAAGAAAAGTACTGATTTGTTCTTGAATCAACTTTTTTATGGAAAATGTTTTATGTAATTTTATTTCATTTTAAATAAAATGAAAGACATTCACAGTTAATGTAATTAGATATACATTATTAATGCCATACATTTTTAAATGTAATTAGATATACATTATTAATGCCATACATTTTTGCATAAATATTTATTCAGTATGATAGCTGTCTAACAGAAGTTAAATCCATTTCTCACTTATTCTGACAATGTACTTAACCCCAAATAAAAGAACCCAATAAAAATAGTTGTTAAATAATAGTGAAGTCACGTTGTAATAACAATAACTCATCTCTCTCGGTTTTTTTTTGTTTTCTTTGTGTGCTTTGCCAAAAGCCACTGTGTCAAGTGTCCTAGTTGGGTTGCCGTAACGAACAGCAGCCGGCTCTCGATTTTTAATCCTAATTTAATCGTTTATGTTCGCCGAATTGACATGAAATCACTGACAAATATGAATATACTGTATTCAACTTCATTCAAATGTTATTAACGTGCCTAAACTCAGTAATTCACTAAAAATTACTGATCCCTCCGCGTCGCGGAGGGATCTTGATCCCTGGGTGTTATTTTTCCCCATAATGACCAAGTCGCTGCAAATTATCCCGCTTATTACATGGCCACAAAGTAACGACATGACTCCCAATATTAATTAAAATGCTTTTATGGATTTAGAAAATATTTTTATTGATTTAAAAAATAGTTGTATGTATTGATTTAAATTTACATGCATCCGCTAAGAAAAATAGTCCGTTGTTACCGTTTTTTAAACAGTCAGAATGAAACGGCAGCTCTCAGCTGTGTGTTCACACTCCTAATGGCCCATCACAGCTCTCTCCCCCCCTAATCTTTCTTTTCCAACAGTTAAGTTAACTGTAGGTTACTCTGAGTGACAAGCTTACAGTTAGTGAAGTAACACTTTTTTTTTTGTGAGTCACGACCTCGCTGTTTCATTCTAACATAACGCTCCAAATATGACTGTTTCCACTCTGACTTCAATACAGCAACACCATTGTTTGGTTTCCATGGTAGCGTGTCTCTTTAGTAGCGTGCACTCCTTTCCTGTAAATTACAGGTCCAGCCAGGCAAAACAGTAATATGAAATATGAACGTTAGTTTTTAACTGAAATTATCAAATAAAGTCAAAATGTCACAGTGTTTACAAACATTGACCATACCGTTCACCAGCCCCCACCCCACTATGTTGAGTATAGCCTACTCTTTGTTTAAAACGAATTGGCCATCGGAATGTGTGTGTCCCAACCCCCCCCCTGTGATATCTCTTCTCCAGCAGTCTGTAGTTTGTGTTCGCAGATCATCACCCTTAGCTATTTCAATTACCTCTCAAACAACCTAAACTAGTTATAAATGTTTATTTTAAATAAAGTATGTTTCTTCACATGTTAGGTCTTGAAGGTTCATTGAAAGTAAAGCTTACTTTGGTTCTTGTGCTCTAGTTCTTCAAGGAATCTTACTGAGAACGTTATGTTTCCTCTGACTGCTTATGCCAAAAGCAACGACAAATTATCTGTTTTAAATACCTTTTTAGACCGTAAACTTTAGAATGAAATGTAATACCGGTTAGTTTTTTGTGTTCATACTGACAGAAGAAGAAATAAATTAAGTATGAATGAGAATAAGACTTATGTAATGTATTGACATTTGATCAGTAGCCTATAAATGTATTACTAACTTTATCCACTGTGGTACCGAAGCTTGGATCACCGCCAAAGACATGGCCGAGGGCAGCTGGCAGCTTTCAATATTTTTCATGTGCGATTCTAACGCTTTCAGAAAGTGAAACATACAGCATCATTTGAGAAAAATAAATCAAAATAAGCGTTATAAATGAACCCTGACTACTTGTGTTTAGGACTCACTGTATTTTGCTACTCTCTAGGTCTGTGGGCCAAATCCAGATATGGGGGGGGGGGGGGGGGGGGTTCTGTTAGAAGGTGCGACGGGGGAGGGGGGAGAGAGTTAGACGCTCGTGAATTGTCAACGGGGGGGGGCCTCTCTGCACGGAGGAGCCGCGGAGAAGTGAATCACAGTGATCTCATAAACATATGACCAATGTGCGAGGGTGATGACATCAGAGCATCGTCCTATGAGCTTAGGCCCGGACAGGTACAACAGGTATTCACTCAGAGGGGGGTAGTTACCCATTTACATGTCAAAAAGCAACAAACAGTGGGCGGGTGGGGGAAGTATACTGAGAAGTATATAATGAGAACTGCTACCAATGGTGGCCTATTTAGTTTATTAAGAAATACATATTTGTAGCTTTTTTTTTATCTGCAGTAGGAAATGCAGAGAGTAGCGACAGAGCTGGTCCAACCTGATCTGTAAAGTGATCTAACTAAGTGCTATTCATTTTCTTGACGGGGAAGTGCAGCGTAAATGGGGGGCTTATATGCATTTGAAAAGCAATATAAATCACACAGTTCGTATACAATAGGCATTAAAAGCACCGTCGATAACCATTGCCCTTCTCCTATTCAAACCAAAAGAGAAAATGCAGATATTACACTCTGAAAAGAAAGGGTAGACATATCTGTACTCTTAGTGCCAAGTAGCTAAATAAATTCTCCAAATCAAACCAAATCAAACCAAGATATCTTGGGTATTCACTCAGAGGGGGGTCGGTGAACCGGGCAGAGTTTTTCGCCGGTCAACGTGTGTGAAAGTTTAAAGTTTATCATCTAAATTTGCCGAAACAAGTTTAATATTCTGAAAGCCAAGACTTTGTTTATTTGAAATCAGATGAAAACAAACTGTAACGGCCCCATGTTAATCATATTCCGAGTCATAAAGACTTTATTTAAAATAAACATTTATAACTAGTTTAGGTTGTTTGAGAGGTACAGCTACCATTCTTTAATTAGATGTTTGATAAGTGCATGCAGATCACATAAAACACGTACACAGATACATTATTTTGTATTTTTATTAAATTCGACAATGTCAATTTCACTTTCCACTATGTCCACCGTTGTTTTTCACAACCAATGGCAGAACTTTATTGAGGCCTGTAATTAGTCGTTGCGACTCTGAGCGTTAGGGAAACCCATCATCTTGATAAAACATGAACTTTTCTTGTTATCATTTTTATTGTGTTAACAATTAAGTTAACAGGTATTCACTCAGAGGGGGGTCGGCTTCATAGTTGTATTTATCATCTAAATTTGCCGAAACAAGTTTAATATTCTGAAAGCCAAGACTTTGTTTATTTGAAATCAGATGAAAACAAACTGTAACGGGCCCATGTTATTCATATTCCGAGTCATAAAGACTTTATTTAAAATAAACATTTATAACTAGTTTAGGTTGTTTGAGAGGTAATTGAAATAGCTAAGGGTGATGATCTGACTTGAAGTGTGTGTTTTTTGCTCCTCCCCATTCTTTAATTAGATGTTTGATAAGTGCATGCAGATCACATATAGTAAAACACGTACACAGATACATTATTTTGTATTTTTATTAAATTTGACAATCTCAATTTCACTTTCCACTATGTCCACCGTTGTTTTTCACAACCAATGGCAGAACTTTATTGAGGCCTGTAATTAGTCAACTACAGGTCTCTTGAAGTCTTTTTCTTCCAAAAAGCTTGTGACAAGATGTTATTGTTCTTGGGGCATTAAAAACAAGATTTTAACTTTAGTTTTTTTATATAATATCTGCATTGTCTCTTGTGAAAAACTAAGTCTTAGTTTGGCCATAGTTATTTAATATATAGCGCCATCTCCTGGTTAAACCCTGAAATTGGAGAATAGTGGGAGGGCCTAACATTCCTGAATACTGGTCTTTGGCAGGTCTTAGGCAGGTAACTGGCTGGCAGTAGGCAGGAAGCTGTATGCTGGGGTCCAAAATAAGAGGCTCCATCTGTAAAGGAGGCCGAAACACACCAGGCCAATCTCCTGAGGATGCATGATTGCAGTAATGATGTAAAACAGTGCCAGGGAAATGAAGAAGATGCTGCTCGGAGTCAGGATGGTTTGGTCCTTCAAAATGTTAGCTGATGGAAGAGAAACAGATAGATATTGCCACTTAGAAGCAAGAAACATGTGATGATAAGCAGGCGTTGTGGATTGTCGTGTTGGTATACCTATTATGGTAAGCCATGATATCATCATGAGGAAGGCATACAGGGTGCTCATGACTGCTGCAATACGAATCTGAGTGTCCGATTTGATCTTGAAGCTAATGCCGAGGAAGATAGCAGGAGGTATCACAGCCATGACCAGAGCAGCGTTGGGGTGAACGTCAAGCAGCACAGACAAAGTACCTGAATGATTGACACGAAGAAAACAAAATAACTGGCTTAAAAGCTGATGAACAAAACATGGCATGAATCGAAACGGTAGCACAAGGAAACAACAACACAAGAACTAACCTTGATCAACATGGAGGGAGACAGGAAAGACAAACAATGAACCGACAGGGGAACACAGGGAAAGACAAGACTAAATACAGAGAGGGGTAATCACGGTACAAGAAACAGCTGGGTAAGGGAGGCAGAAACACAAGGGCAACAGGTGAACACAATGAGACAATCAGACACACCAGGGAAGCTAAAGACAGGAAGGCAAACACAGGAAGTAGGACAAGACACAAGGAGGAAAACATGAGACAGGGAGAACAGAACAGCAAAATAAACCCAAACTTTAACACACAAAACTCAAATCATGACAGGGCCATTGTTTTAACGACTTTAAAACGTACAAAACTTTCTTATTTCCTCATTTGAACTACTGCTAATACTTTTAATCAGTTCAACAATGTTGTGCTTTTGCATTTTTTAAGCTAAGACTGATTAATACTCTTGCAGCCAAAAGCACCGTCTCAAGGTGGTTCTCTCAGGCCAAATGCTCTAGAAAACTGTGTCGGAGAGGCAGTGCAGAAGAGAACATCCTCAGCCAGGAGGAGATCGTTGGACCCGAAACTCAACCCCAAAATAGCATTGTTGAGGATGTGAGAATACCTGAGGAGGAGCAGAGGTAAGATCTGATGTTGGAACATTGGTTAGTCATTTATACGAACTCAAAAATGTAAACATATTGTATAGTTAAAGGTGGGGTAGGTAAGTTTGAGAAACCGGCTCGAGATACACTTTTTGTTATATTCCATGGAATGCTCTTAACCTGTTTCACGCCTTCCCCCCGGTACCGGGCGGATAAACGCGTCATTTGCAGGAAACAACGTCTAAGGAATCTTAATATTGAATAAAACTATGAATGTGTTATATCCATGTAACGGGAAGAAACTCAGCTAACTGATCTTTTTAATTTTTTTTTTCAAAAAAAACCCACAATGCTAGCACTCAGCCTCTGAATTAGCCTCGATCGAAAAAACGGGACCGACAAAGGCACATAAACTCACTCAGAACTCCCTTATTACTTATCCTAGATGCACAACCAAACACTATTTTTTGGTGTCCTGGAGACACTGAATCTAACGGTGCCCACCTCAACACTCAGTGATAAACATTCGCGACGCTATCAACGAAAGCGTACATCATCACATGTGGAGCCAAGAAGCTAAACATGTAAATATGGCTTACCTTGGTCAAAAGTGGTCTTCAATGGCATTAAAACGATAAAAAAACGATGCTGCAGTTAATCCATAGGTTCATCCTATGTGTCTGTGCCTTCTTTGAAATTATTTCTGATAATCCATAAGCAATACAACTGCGTTTTAGTTTCCAAACTCCAGAAGGAGACATTCCTCCAGTTTAGTTTCGCTTTCCACACGCGAAGCGGCAACATTTTTTCTTTACAATGTGTGTCTATGCGAGTCTCCTCCTTCGATTCTATTGGCTCTAACGGTCACAAGGGTATGTCAACCAACCAGATCGAGCAAGGGGGGCCAGAGATAGGTCAAATCCACCCAAATGACCCCAGATGGCCCAGTTTTTGGCTAAATCTCTCTAAAAAGGTCAAATTTCACTTGTTTTGCATCAATCTTGATACAGGGTACTTATTATATGTTGTACTTTGGATTCCTAAAGCTTTTAGTCTACTAACCCATCATCCAAGGGTAGTTTTCACTATCTGTAAAAAATAATTTTTGGACGGACACTATAATTTACAGTTTTTTACTATGTAAAATCTGAATTTTCTTTAAAATAAAAAACATTTATATTGATTCTGACACTTCTACATCCAACTCACAGGTTTATCATTACTTTGAGAAAAGATTATTAATTTAACCCTTTTAGAAGGGAAGATATGGTCATTTGTTCTGGGAATGTCATTTTCGAGCCTGAGACCTGAAAAACAGGCTCAGAGTGGAACAGGTTAACATCCTGATAGCAATGAATATCTTAAGTGCTTTGACAAAAAATCCATAAAAAAATGTCATCTGTGGAAGCCGTAGTACTGTAAAAAGCACGACCAATCATTTTAGCCGGCCCGGCTAAAATAACTGGATGGCCTACCTGCCTGTCAGCCTTCCATCTGTGCACAAACTTATCTCGTGCCCTCATTGGTCATGTGCGCGTTCGTGTGTGTGAAGGAGGGGGGGCTCTGTAAGGAAGTGGCAGATTTTTTCCGGCTGTGTATTTTCAAATTCTAGCGCACTCGAGCTGGTTTCTCCAAAATGACCTACCCCACCTTTAAGGCAATTCCATCAGAGAGAATCCATAGGTATGGTTCACTCCCACTGCCCACATTGGTAATATGCAGCTTGAAATATGTATTTTAGAATTAACATTTACATTAGTCGGGGACTACAGAAAACTAGTTTTCCATCATAAATAGTTTGCAGTGGTCTGTTTCTTACTATTATGTTTTTATTTGGTTTCAGATATGATCCTGCCTTCATCTGCCCGAACCAGAGTAAGTCTCAAAATGAGCACATTTAAAAAATAAGCTTAAAATGATTAGCAAAATGCATGATATAATACACTTGTTCCTGTTGTGTAATATTTAGCTGTTCTTCTGTTTCGCTCCAGGTTGGGTTGCACAACTGCAGAGTGTGTCTGATGACATGCGACTGCAGGAGGATATGCTCGACAAGGTTCATAGAGATATTGGATGAAGAAACCCTATTTATTTTGTCACACACATACACGCACCCAGTACTGCACACACAGCAAAATTAGCCCTCTGCATTTAACCCATCCTAGAACTAAGAGCAGGGGGCAGCTATTGTCCAGCGCCTGGGAGCGTGGTGGTGGTGGGGGGTTCGGTGCCTTGCTCGAGGGCACCTGGACAGTGAACTGGCACCTCTCCAGCTACCAGTCCACACTGGTCTGATCAGGTGCTCTGTGATTGGATGTTGGAGTGGCAGTGCGCAAAGTTTACACCGCGTCAAACAGCACTTTGAAATGGAATGATACCCATCGACGCCACACTATCCAAATCAAGACTTGAACGTGTCCTAACCACCCCCCCCCCCCCCCCCCCCCCCCCCCCCCCCCCCCCCCCCCCCCCCCCCCCCCCCCCCCCCCCCCCCCCCCCCCCCCCCCCCCCCCCCCCCCCCCCCCAGGTCACAGGCTCTTCCAACAGTGCAAACCAATAAAACAGATACAGAAAAAATAGTGCAAGTAAATAAAAAAATAAAAATAGTAAAATAGTAAAAAGTAAAATAGTGCAATAAGAGTCTATATACAAGTGATTGGAATATGATATATTAGACAAATAATTTCTAAGTAGCAGCCAGATGAATGTTATGGATGTTGCTTCAAAGTTCAGGTGTTTAACCTGTTAAGCCCGAGAGACCCCGGTACCGGGGTACTGCCGCAACATCTTGCAGGAAACAGTGTCTGAGGGCATGTTCATTTAATAAAACTATGAATGTTTTATATCCATGTAACGGGAAGAAACTCATCTAACTGATCATTTTTATTTATTTTTCAAAAGAAAACCCACAATGCTAACACTGAGCCTCTGAATTAGTAACGAGCGAAAAATGCTAACACCTTACTGCACCGAAAATCACTCACAAAACCGTATTATTTATCTTTTCACCACATCCAACACATCGTTTCACATCGTGAGGTGACACAGAATCTAACGACACCGACATTACCACTGAATTATACGTATTTGCGACGTTATAAGCAAAAACGGACATCAAAACAGGTGACGCTAGGTAGCTAAAAATGCTAACATTTTTACCTTGGCTCTGTAGTCTCTCCAAAGTGGTCTTCAATGGCATTAAAACGATAAAAACGCTGCTGAAGTTAATCCATAGGTTAATCCAATGTGTCTGTGTCCCTTTGAAATGATTTCTGATAATCCATAAGCAATAAAACTGTTTTTCCGTTTCCAGATGTCAAAGCTAGAGATAGTTTCACTCTGATGCAAAATTACATGCGCGAAGCCCCCACCTTTTCTTTTCACAATGAGTGTGTGTGGGGGACTCCCCCTTCGATTCTATTGGCTCTAACGGTCAGAAAGAGGTGTCAACCATCAAAATCGACCAAGGGGGGCCAGAGATACGGAAAATCCACCCAAATGACCCCAGAAGTGGTTTATTTTTGCTAAATCTCTCTAAAAAGGTCAAATGTCACTTGTTTTGCATCAATCTTGATACAGGGTACTTATTATATGTTGTACTTTGGATTCCTAAAGCTTTTAGTCTACCTTACCATCATCGAAGGGTAGTTTTCACTATAAGTAAAAAATAATATTTGGACGGACACTATAATTTACAGTTTTTTACAACCTGATCTCACCAGAATGCGTGACTCCACCACGACTCCTTAACACTGCATTGCGTGGTGGAGTCACGAACTTTGTTACATTTACGTGTCTGCACCACGCAAACAACGCCAATGTAAAGTGAATGAGGCTCCTTTGTCGTGGTGCACACACGCATTTCTACAACGTCCAGCAGTGAGCTTTTATTCTATAAAACGTTTTTAAAATCTACTGTATAGCTTGTAGTAACTCACAGGAGGCTTCTTTTATTAGGGTCTGAGACCTAGGTCGGCGAAGACCCTATTGAAATCGGTCGCGCAGCGACCGATAAACCTTTGACCCCCGCAACATATGTGAAAACTCACCAAATGTTGCACGTGCGTCAGAAGTGGTGCAACTTCAGATGTGTAATTGGTTCCGGAACTTTGCGTCAAAAATTGCGTAGGCCACGCCCACTTCCGTTTTTAACGTAAACTCCCCCCACTTTACCTTTCACGTAAACCAACGAAACTCGCTACGCATATCTAGGGTGCGGAGACAAACCAAAAAGCCTCTTGGAGGGGTATAAAATAACGTACAGGAAGCCGGCCATTTTGAATTTGGCGTCGGAAATCGTCCTCCGCACGAAATCTATCTTCTCCCAGGGACTTTATCCGTACGACTCGAAATTCGTCGGGTAGCGTCTCGAGACATGGGCAATTCAAAGTTATCACGGAAGTCTTTTTCTTTCGCACGGCGTAGCCGTGATTTGGCGCCAAAGTTCGCGTTCGCTCGATGCTCCGCCATCCCTCGCCATGGAACACGATGATGTCATAACGCCAACTGACATACTCGGAACGCCACCAAACTTCACATGATGGTCAACACTGCGGCCCTGAACAGCTCTACGTCAAATTTGATGTTACTTAATATGGCGTTACCATGGCAACGAATCCCTCGCCATAAAACACGGTGTCGCTGTAACTCCAATGGACACGGTCCCATCGTCCCCCAATCTTCACTTTTATATCACCGGTCCATGCCTCAACAGCTCTACGTGAAATCTGAGATCTCACCGTATGCCGTTTCCATGGCAACGCATCCCTCGCCATAAAACACAATGTTGTCTTAAGTCAATGGAAAATGGTCCAAACTGCACCACACTTCAGATGATGGCTAATGGTCCGGCCCTCAACAGCTCTACGCCAATTATGGGATGTCATCATATGCCGTTTCCATGGCAACGCATCCCTCACCATAAAACACAGTGTCGCTGTAACTCCAATGGACACGGTCCCATCGTCCCCCAATCTTCACTTTTATATCACCGGCACCAGACTTCAGATGATGACTAATGGTCCGGCCCTGAACAGCTCTACGCCAATTATGGGATGTCATCATATGCCGTTGCCATGGTGACAGATCCCTCGCCATGAAACACAGTGTTGTCATAACTCGATGGAAAATGGTCCAAACTGCACCAGACTTCAGATGACAGTTAATGGTCCGGCCCTCAACACCTCAATATGACAATAGTGAGTTTTCCTCAAAAGCTGTTGCCATGGCAACGCATCCCTCGCCGTTAAGCACGATATTGCTATAACTCCTGTGCAAATGGTAAAAAAGTGTTCAAATTTCCCATGTGTGCTAACCGTCAAGCCCTCGACACATATATGTGTCAGTTTTGAGATTTCGTCAAATGTCGTTGCTATGGTAACAAAATGGTCGCCGTGAAACACGGTTTTCTCATAACTCCAGTTAACATGCTCCAAACGGCCCAAAACTTCACAGGTTTGATAACGATGCAACCCTCAACACATCTAGGCGTATTATGGGGTGTCATCAAATTCCGTTGCCATGGCGACAGATCACTCGCCATCAAACACAATGTTTATGATACTGCTGTAACTCCCATGTACGTTGTCTAATCGGCCTGAAACTTCCCACGTTTGCCAACGGCCGAGTCCTTGAAACACCTAGACACACACGTCGACGTGCGGACAGCACGACCCGCTCAACGCTGCTTGCAGCTTTAATTGTTATTGTTATTGTTATTGTTATTATTATTATTATTATTATTATTAGGCGCCGCTTTCCACCTTCTTCTCCAGTAGGACTCAGATGAGGGTGTACTCTTATGCGTGGCTGTGAAAAAAAATTGTTATTATGAAGGGCAGACCATCTATTTGTATTTATTTTTTTGTTTTTTTTTAGAAAGGGGCAGGTCATATAAGATTTTATTCTTCTCCCTGCTCCTTTTCGCTCAATGGTGTGTAGAGACATGTTTTGTTGGCAATTATTGTACATTTGGCTATGCGTACCATGAGCGGGACAAATAAAAATGAAATGAAATATCCCAACCAATCAGCTACTGTGGTGACTTGCACAGTGGAGCTTATCATGTTTGTTAGATAATGGGCCCTGCAGTCCCGCCACTTTGGATCAACAGGGACAGTGAGGGGGCTTAAAGTCTCTTGATACAATCTTGGCCCCCATTCCCTGTTCAATAAAGCACTATAAACAAGATTGGATAACACTGTGGTCATCATCTAGAAGTTAATAATGAAAAATAATCAAACTGAGTTCTTAGAAGTCCATTCAAACACATTCGACAGCTGTAGTAGATACTGTATAAGGTCACCATTGTCTTTAAATGCTTTCACACCTCAGGGGCAGATGCGCCATGATTGTATCACAATATCATAGCTAATCACATCTCTGTGGTCTTGTATCTCATAGCATCTCTAGCTCTGATGTTTAGATCTAACTTTGAAAAGGGTGATGTTAGTTTCCCCTTTTTATGTTTGCATACAGCACACAAAAACAAACAGGTTTTGGACCAAACTTCTTCACAAAGACAGAAAAAAACATTTATGTACATAGAAGATTTGGATATAAAAAGAGATTCAAGTAGAAACACAACACATATTCTGTAGTACCACCAAGGTACAAGACAGCATATGATACTTTATGAAGACTCCTGTACTTTTACTTAAGTAGGATTTTGAACACAGGAAATAATTGCTCATATTACTCATTAAAAAAAGTATCTTTGCATTGATGTTTGATACTTTTAATCACAGTAAGTCAAGGATCTGAGTACTATAACTACACAAACCATCGTAATTTAATTATTTATTTACTTTTTGTTCAATGGCAACTTTCTTTGGACATGCAGCTATCTGCAGTATTGTGATGGCTCATTTTTCTCCTTGACCTTTTTGAATATTTGAACACAAGCTTTCCCTACCTTTCCTTAGCAAAGAGTTTTCAATTGTTTAGGATTAAGACTAAAGATTTAAGAAATACTTTATAAATCCACAAGGGGAAATTACATTTGTCCCAACCCTGACCCTTTTCACTCTGTTGTTATTGACATGACATCACACACTTTAACCACACTCTATTCATGTTTTGGTAGCCAAGTGCATATACTGGTATGATAATTATATTCTGATTCTGATTCTGATAACTGTTTGTTTTAAAAAAAAAATCACATGACTGAATGTTAACCAGGGTTTTCAGTCATTAACACTTTGGTTTAAAGCATCATACTCATTCTAAACAACTTTTTAAACTATTTATTGGAAGCTGTGGGGAATTAAAGCAGAAGACATGAGCGGAGAAGTATTTTGCGTTGGCTCTTTCCTGAACTTCAGTTTTTGGTGCTCCCATATCAACTGCTGAACTGGATGGTTAACTTTCTGCTGAGAAACATTTGACCTTTGTTATAACAAAATAAACAATCCATGGAATCACACGGCTAAAAATCGATAGTTCTCTTGCAGCTGCTGTGTTGCAATAATCAGATACACTTACAGAAGATACAGAATTGTTGGGACACTAACACCCATACCATACATGTCAATCTGAATTAAAAGCTTGAAATAACACAAGATAAAGATTACACAAGATGATAAGTGAAAAACAAGTTAAGGTTTAGCAGCCGAAAGAAGTGAAACTTACTTACAGAACTTTGTGTTCCAAACCAGAAGTCATCATGCCAATGGCAATGATCTTGTTTTTGACTGATTCAACATGATGTTTTGTGTCAGAGAACAACAAACATGACATGGTTCTGTTACACGTTGGTAGCTTAAATACAAATAAAAAATATTTGAGATTATGCAAGGGAAGGCCATGTGGCAAGACCAACCTGGTCTCACCAGAATGCGTGACTCCACCACGACTCCTTAACACCGCAGTGCGTGGTGGAGTCACAAACTTTGCTACATTTACATGTCTGCACCACGCAAACAACCCCAATGTAAAGTGAATGAGGCTCCTTTGTCCTTAACCCTAGCCCTGAACAGCTCTACGCCAATTATGGGATGTCATCATATGCCGTTGCCATGGTGACAGATCCCTCGCCATGAAACACAGTGTTGTCATAACTCGATGGAAAATGGTCCAAACTGCACCAGACTTCAGATGACAGTTAATGGTCCGGCCCTCAACACATCAATATGACAATAGTGAGTTTTCCTCAAAAGCTGTTGCCATGGCAACGCATCCCTCGCCGTTAAGCACGATATTGCTATAACTCCTGTGTAAATGGTAAAAAGTGTTCAAATTTCCCATGTGTGCTAACCGTCAAGCCCTCGACACACATATATGTGTCAGTTTTGAGATTTCGTCTAATGTCGTTGCTATGGTAACAACATGGTCGCCGTGAAACACGGTTTTCTCATAACTCCAGTTAACATGCTCCAAACGGCCCAAAACGTCACAGGTTTGATAACGATGCAGCCCTCAACACATCTAGGCGTATTATAGGGTGTCATCAAATTCCGTTGCCATGGCGACAGATCACTCGCCATCAAACACAATGTTTATGATACTGCTGTAACTCCCATGTACGTTGTCCGATCGGCCTGAAACTTCCCACGTTTGCCAACGGCCGAGTCCTCGAGACACCTACGTGACACGTCGACGTGCGGACAACAGCCTGCGGAGCGTCGAAGACCCGCTCAACGCTGCTTGCAGCTTTAATTAGGGTCTGAGACCATAGGTCGGCGAAGACCCTATTGAAATCGGTCGCGCAGCGACCGATAAACCTGCGAAAAAAACCCAAAAACAGGGAAAACGACCGGCAAAAGCACAGAAAAGGTTCGGAAATAGTGACGGCAGATAGTCTGCGCGAGCCCACGTGATTGCAACTCGCATAATTAATATCGTTACGATCAATTTAGTCGCTCGCGACGCGAGCGATAACCATGCGAAACCCACTAAAAACAGGGAAAAATAGGGGTAAAAGCCCATTAAAAGTGGCCTAAATCATGACAGTAGGTAGCCCACGGCCTACAGTGACGTGGGCGTAGCGCGCACTTTTGAGCCCCGCCACATATGTGAAAACTCACCAAATTTCGCACGCGCGTCAGAAGTGCGCACATTTTTTATATTTAATTGGTCCCGGAACTTAACGTTAAAAATTGCGTAGGCCACGCCCACTTCCGCTTATATCGTACAGCCGGCAACTTTAACTTTCACGTAAACAAACTAAACTCGCTACGCATATCTAGGGTGCGGAGACGAACAAAAAAGCCTCTTGGAGGGGTAAAAAATAACGTACAGGAAGTCGGCCATTTTGAATTTGGCGTCGGAAAAACGCGATTTATCGCGTTTTTCGTCCTCCGCGCAAAATCTATCTTCTCCCAGGGACTTTATCCGTACGACTCGAAATTCGTCGGGTAGCATCTCGAGACATGGGCAATTCAAAGTTATCACGGAAGTTTTTTTCTTTCGCACGGCGCAGCCGTTATTTGGCGCCAAAGTTCGCGTTCGCTCGATGCTAGGCCCATCAAACGCCATGGAATACGATGATGTCATAACTCAAGCTGACATGCTCACAACGCCACCAAACATCACAATGTTGTCTTAAAGCTCCCATGTCATGCTTTTCCGGTTATTACCCGTCCCCTTGTGTGTTATGAAGGTTTTTATGCATGTAAACGGTGTGCAGAGTCAAAACCCTCAAAGTACACCCTGTAGCGAGTAAAACTCTAACACAGAAAATACCTCCCCAAAACGCCTCGTTGGAGATACGTCACTGCCCATTTGATTCTTCCGGGTACCGCCTGATGTCATGCGGTACCCGGAACGAAATGGACCAATCCCGAAGAGCTATGGCCACACCAGCAGCGGCGTGTTCCTCCTCCAGAGGTTCGAAGAACCGGCATTTCACAGACGAAAGCTTCCAAAACATTGCCCAGTTTGAGGCCGGATATGCACAGCTTGTTTGGACTGTTTGGAGCAGGGGAAGATCTGGGTATACAACCTGTAAGTTTGCATTGTTATTTGTGTATTTATCAAACAAGACTGTTTAAATGTGTAAACTGTGTTGGACTGCTAAGCCATTGACACAGTGCTAACTGTGCTAACTAAGTTGCTAGAGTTTCCATATATCAACTCTAATATCAGCAGATGGCCTTGCATACATGTATCTCATAGCAGGAGAATGTCTGCATTCACACACACGGAATACTCATACAGTATACTGTACTGTGATTTACCGTACATTGTGACCGTACATATACTGCATGTAGCTAACGAGGCTAGCTGTATGCTAGCGCAAAACAATGTATTCATGCAAGTTACATTGTATGGTAGCAGAATACCCGTATACGATTGCAATTATAAACACGTTATTGCTAGCCTAATATGAACCACTAGCTTTTGTTCATAGTAGTTTTATTACACTGCATTATAGTTGCCTTTCCTCCAAGCTAACGTTCATATCGTGTTAGCTACCAAGGTAAACAAAGCTAGGTTAGCATATTAGCAGGCAAGCTGTTCATTACACAACTACTACTAACGAATCTAAAACAACTAAGTTTCTCTAATATTTTGTGATTTGCATTTGATTTCGTCCAGCCAGATCCTGGCGGACAATCCATGACGTGCTAAAAGGCACTTCTACTACTACTGAGGCGTCGTGCTAAAAGGCACCGCACAGTCGGTGCGCAGGCAAGATGCAAGGAGGAGGAATGGATGATATACCGTGTATATATGTATATTTATGTTCATTTTGTACATTTCTAAAAATAAAGTTTAATGGAAATACTTAGTAGGCCTATCCTTTCTTCCCTGAATTCATATATAGCAAACCATGATTTGATTTCTCATCAAACAGTAGTAGTTTATAACGGGTAAAAATAACTTACTCTTTGTTATGAGCGGCTCGTAGGCCACAAAGACAAGGAGACATACACGAGTTTACAAAACCACGGCACATTTATTGTGATAAATGCAGAGATAGGTGGTTGAGAGGATCGCAGAGTTAGTCTTCCTGCAGCCGCTTTGGAGAGAGACTGGGGCCGTAGTGTCCGGAGGTGTCCGTGATCGTGCTGATTAGCCTCTTCAGCTCCACCCCATCGTAAGACAAAGGCCCTGGGGCCGTCACACTCTTCTATAACAACAGTTAAAAATATATATGTATATAAAATATACGGCTGTGCCGACGCCATGATAAGACTGATGTTACGCTGAGAGCAGCCGGGAAAAGCACTGTTAGACATGGGCGCAGCCTCTCTGGTGGTTGACTAATCAGAACGAGTGGCCGAGCTGACCAATCGGAGCACACTAGGCTCACAGGGAGGGGGGGGGCAAGAGCTCCAACGAGTCGTTTAGTGGAGAAAGTGAATACTGCTGAATACACATGCTTGACAGAGATGCTGTATGCGAAACCAATGTGAGTTTGGAAAATTGCACAGTATAAATCTATTTTAGTATACCTCAACAATGTAATTATGATCAGTGGAAATGGCCATGACATGGGCCCTTTAAGTCAATGGAAAATGGTCCAAACTGCACCAGACTTCAGATGACAGTTAATGGTCCGGCCCTCAACACATTAATATGACAAAAGTGAGTTTTCCTCAAAAGCTGTTGCCATGGCAACGAATCCCTCGCCATAAAACACGGTGTCGCTGTAAATCCAATGGACACGGTCCCATCGTCCCCCAGTCTTCACTTTTATATCACTGGTCCATGACTCAACAGCTCTACGCGAAATCTGAGATCTCACCGTATGCCGTTTCCATGGCAACGCATCACTCGCCATAAAACACGATGTAGTCTTAATTCAATGGAAAAGGTTCCAAACGGCACCAGACTTCAGATGACAGTTAATGGTCCGGCCCTCAACAGCTCTACGTGAAATCTGAGATCTCACCGTATGCCGTTTCCATGGCAACGCATCACTCGCCATAAAACACGATGTTGTCTTAAGTCAATGGAAAATGATCCAAACTGCACCAGACTTCAGATGACAGTTAATGGTCCGGCCCTCAACAGCTCTACGCCAATTCTGGGATGTCATCATATGCCGTTTCCATGGCAACGCATCCTTCGCCATAAAACACAATGTTGTCTTAAGTCATTGGAAAAGGTTCCAAACTGCACCAGACTTCAGATGACAGTTAATGGTCCGGCCCTCAACAGCTCTACGCCAATTCTGGGATGTCATCATATGCCGTTTCCATGGCAACGCATCCTTCGCCATAAAACACAATGTTGTCTTAAGTCATTGGAAAAGCTTCCAAACTGCACCAGACTTCAGATGACAGTTAATGGTCCGGCCCTCAACACATTAATATGACAAAAGTGAGTTTTCCTCAAAAGCTGTTGCCATGGCAACGAATCCCTCGCCATAAAACACGGTGTCGCTGTAAATCCAATGGACACGGTCCCATCGTCCCCCAGTCTTCACTTTTATATCACTGGTCCATGACTCAACAGCTCTACGCAAAATCTGAGATCTCACCGTATGCCGTTTCCATGGCAACGCATCCTTCGCCATAAAACACAATGTTGTCTTAAGTAATTGGAAAAGGTTCCAAACTGCACCAGACTTCAGATGACAGTTAATGGTCCGGCCCTCAACAGCTCTACGTGAAATCTGAGATCTCACCGTATGCCGTTTCCATGGCAACGCATCACTCGCCATAAAACACGATGTTGTCTTAAGTCAATGGAAAATGATCCAAACTGCACCAGACTTCAGATGACAGTTAATGGTCCGGCCCTCAACAGCTCTACGCCAATTCTGGGATGTCATCATATGCCGTTTCCATGGCAACGCATCCTTCGCCATAAAACACAATGTTGTCTTAAGTCATTGGAAAAGCTTCCAAACTGCACCAGACTTCAGATGACAGTTAATGGTCCGGCCCTCAACAGCTCTACGCCTATTATGGGATGTCATCATATGCCGTTTCCATGGCAACGCATCCCTCGCCATTAAACACGGTGTCGCTGTAAATCCAATGGGCACAGTCCCATCGTCCCCCAATCTTCACTTTTATATCACCGGTCCATGCCTCAATAGCTCTATGCCAATAATGGGATGTCATCATATGCCGTTTCCATAGCAATGCAGATCCCTCGCCATGAAACACGGTGTTGTCCTAACTCAATGGAAAAACGTCCAGACGGCACCACACTTCAGATGACAGTTAATGGTCCGGCCATCAACAGCTCAACACTCAAAAGCTGTTGCCATGGCAACACCGTTAAGCACGATATTGCTATAACTCCTGTGTAAATTGTCAAAAACTGTTCAAACTTCACATGTGTGCTAACGGTACAGCCCTCGAGACATATGTGACCTGCTCTATCGAAATCAGTCGCATTGACCCGAAGACACATTTTGAGTTGTATACACTGTTGGAAAGAGGAGATTCCTAGCTTTCTAATGATATCACGATTTTTGTTGTACTCCAAATATTAAGCAAAATATGTCACATTATATAATGACTGTCACCGAGTCATCATTTTGAGAAAAAGGCCCTCAAAGTTTCCTCTTCTCTGGAATCCATCGATCTGATTGATTATTAGCGGAGCAAATGATCAAAATAGTCCGGAGGGAAAATATTTCCGTTTGGATTACTGGTCTGGGGGAAGCTCGTGAGTGTGTGAGTGTATGTGTGTGTGTGTGTTTGTGTATTTTTGCGTTAGTGTATATTGTGTTTGTTTCCCGGGGAAAACACTCACGAGAAACACCGGCTGTTGTTATGCTTGCTGTGACGTTAAGTTACTCCGTTCTCCGCTTGTAAATATGCCGTTACAAGCTTCATAGTTGTATTTATCATCTAAATTTGCCGAAACAAGTTTAATATTCTGAAAGCCAAGACTTTGTTTAATTGAAATCAGATGAAAACAAACTGTAACGGACCCTGCCGTGTTATCTATGATTACTTATGCCTTACATTCATAATTTCAGCCGGAGGGAGGGGGAGCTGCGCTACGGAACAGCAGATTGCGATTGAGAGGTGCCTGTCATCTTCCCTTTACAAGCTTCACAAATGTATTTATCGTGTGATTTTGGAAATAAAAGTTTCATATTCTGAAAGCCAAGACTTTGTTTATTTAAAATCAAACAAAACACCCGAACCCCGAAAAAATTGTTTTTTCCGCAAATCCACGTTTATTTTGAAATGAGCCGTTGCGACATCCGACTGATTTCGATAGAGCGGGTCACATATATGTGTCAGTTTTGAGATTTCCTCAAATGCCGTTGCCATGGCAACACAATGTTCGCCATGAAACACGGTTTTCTCATATCTCAAAGGAAAACAATCCCAATGGCCACATACTTCACATTATGGTAAATACGACCTCTACAACTTCCCAACATTTATTTCCCTATAAGTCCATAACTATTTCATTAGTGCAGTATGGATTAGCTGCTAAATATGCCCTCATGTTTGCCAATAAAACATTTTTTAATTAGAAATGCTGTTCTAATGCAGGAAATACAAACCTTCTTTTTGTATTAACAACATATTGAACACAATAAAAATAAAAATGAACTTCGCCCTCCCCAATGTGCCCTCCCAACTATACCAGCACAAAGTTTCATACTTTTAAGAGCAGACCCAAGATCCAACTTTGTAATATAGCTTATAACTGAATTGCATGTTATTCCTATTTTATACTTATTTTATTGATATTTCTTGACAGTTTTGAGAGTTTTTGGAAGCTTGTGTCAGTTGTATGAGATACTAATTAGTAATACTTTGATAATTATCATTATTATAGTAGTAAATAATATGATCTTTAATGTACATGCCAAAGAAACCAGCAGGACACCGCAGGAAATCGAACCCCATCCCAGTAAACTGGGAGTACCAATTACCAGTGCCTTTTGCTTTTCTAGGCTACATTGAAGGCAAAGCAAAACCTGCATTAGCAACAGCATATGAGTGACATCATTTAATATTGATGCATAATTTTACAAAATGTGTTTCCCTACGTGTGGATAAATGTTATTAGTGCAGTATGGAATATCTGCTAAATATGCCCTAATATTTGCCAATAATTTTGTTATTAAAAATGCTGTTTTATGAATAATTATGAACATATTGAACACAATAAAAATGAACTTCGCCCTCCCCAATGTGCCCTCCCAACTAGACCAGCAGAGAGCGTTCATACTTTTAACAACTGAAGACCTACCTTTTTAATATGACTTATAACTTAATTGCCTTTTTATTCCTATTTTATAATTATTTTATGAATATTTATTGTGTGTGTGTGTGTGTGTGTGTGTGTGTGTGTGTGTGTGTGTGTGTGTGTGTGTGTGTGTGTGTGTGTGTGTGTGTGTGTGTGGTGTGTGTGTGTGTGTGTGTGTGTGTGTGTGTGTGTGTGTGTGTGTGTGTGTGTGTGTGTGTGTGTGTGTGTGTGTGTGTGTGTGTGTGTGTGTGTGTGTGTGTGTGTGTGTTAAAGCCGCTAAAAATGAACTACCAGGTCCGACATAATAAAGAACAATTTGAATGACAGCTGGGTGACTCAATAGTCATGTTAAAGTCGAAAATTAGGGAGGATGAAGCTAGTTTGGGGAGTTAAGTGAGAAGATTTTAAGAACTGAAGACCGACAGAATAACTATATAAATTAATAAATAATTCCTAACTATGAGACTGTTGTAATTTCAGGGAGAGGGTCAGATCTTTGCAGAGCTGGTAAAATTTGGTTTTGATTACTTGGCAGATGATAGGATCGAGGGAAAGGGTGGGGCCAAACATTACGCCAAGGTACTGGGAGGTTTTTATAGAAGACAAAGTCGAGGATGTGTCTTTTGGCATGGGTCGGGAAGGTGAAGTTTTGGTTGACAGTAAATTGTCTATTAGAGTTGAGAATTTCAATGACAGCTCGCAGGTGGGTGACTCAATAGTCATGTTAAGGTCGAAAAGTAGGGAGGATGAAGCTAGTTTTGAGGAGTTAAGTGAGAGGAAGGAGGGATGTGGTTTAGGGGGCCGAGAGATGAGGATAATTTTGAATGAGGAAGGGGCTTTTGAAGATGATGAACTTGAGGGATGATACCTAAACAAATACCAAATTAAACCAGGGGGGGATGATACCTAAAAACATACCAAATTAAACCAGGGGGGGATGTTTTGATCTGATAAACTATCTCCACAGACTGTAGAAGCGCATAATTTGGCACGATGAAACACAAGGTGAAGAAAAAACACAGAATTTCTACCTACATTTGCTTGACGTCTGAAGTTACTCTACCTCAGCAGTTGTGCAAAAGAACACAGAATCCCCTCATGATCACTGAAATAGGTGGGCAACACAGTTGATTCTACATCATACTGTGTTGTTTTCACATATACATGGTCAATTAATGTGCCCTTTTCGGTAGTGGGTTGTGTGACTTGCTGCACATACCCTTTGTCTGTTACAAATTTGCAAATTGTTGATGTTTTTAAAATGTCATCATTGAAATCACCCATCACAGCAATTGTGTCACCTAATAGATCTAACAAATCTAGTAATTTGCCTAAATGTTCTTTAAACAAAGACATGGGATATGATGGTGGTCTATAAATTACTGCAATTAATATGTTGTGAGACAAACAGTTGTACACTATACATTCTAAATTTACATCTGGCACTTGAAGAATACTAAATTCAATACTGTTTGCACTATATATGCCAACACCACCATGTTGTTGGTCTTGCAGAGCAACCAATGCTGGGTTCTCGCTGGTGTAAGATGCACTTCGAGAACAACTAGCAAATGTATAACCACTGATGTTAATGTTGTCAAATGATGAGACAGCAGGCAGCCATGTCTCTGTAACAGCAATACAGTTAGGCTGCAAATGCTGTGTGCAAAGGGTCAAATCTTCGACATGACGTGTCAAACTTTGCACATTTGTCAAAAACACAGTAAAATTGTCTGTGTGCAATTTGGGGTGGATCCTTTCTTCACGTAGAAACTGAGGCATGCACTGAATTGCTTGCGTAACATTTGTTTTACAATAGATGGCATTAGCTTTAAAATCTTGAATGATTAAGCCTGATAAATTTGTAACACGACTTAATGCAACATATGCCTGTCCAGCAGCAAATATTTTTTTAAGTGACACCACAGCTCTATCAACAGTTATCCCTTGCACCTTATGTACTGTACAAGCCCAAGCCAGTTTAAGGGGAAATTGGTGACGCAACCCACCTTTAACGGTGACTCTATCCTCTTCTGGAAAAATTGGTGTACAGTTCACTAATTGACTTGATGCATTTGCAGAGTCTTTCCTGCGCTGTGCCCCAACTCTGTCATCGTCAAAATGGACGTACACAGTTTGAGGAAATCTTTCACCTTGTGAAATCACTATGTGTCTCACCGTGCCGCATACCCCGTTCACAAGCCCATCCGTCACATCTATATTTTTGGTCAACATTACACGAGCATTTTCCCCAAGAACCAAACGTTCCGCTAAACATGTCTGATAGATGTTGGTGTGATGTCCATGTTTTAACTCAAGTTTTCCAGTTTTTCTGTTATGGCCAGTATCCTGAGCTTCTATTTCTACATGTTCCGGGCATGTTTTCAACAGTTGCACAAGATTATGATCATTAACCTGAGCGTTTGTGGGGAAAATGTGTAATGCTGAACTTTCTTCCCCTGTTTCACAGCTCTTCAACAAATCAATGTCACTAGCTGACAATGCTGTTTCTTTTGAGCGTGTTCTCAACCTATTTAGTAGTTCCGCAAAAACAATATCTTTCTGCCTGACTATTGTTTTAAGCTCTACAATGCTAAATAGGTTGTGCCACAGGTTAAATCCTACTTTCTCTACATACAAGGCATTTCCTTTCACTGGTGGCAGCTGGAAAAAGTCTCCAACAACTACCACACTAACTCTACCAAATGGGGAATAATCATTACATTGTTTAATTTGACGTAATCTGCCATGAATATATGCCATGAGTTTGTGATCGACCATGGATATTTCATCGACAATTAAAATTTGCACGTCTCTATATTTGGCCCGCAGACTATTTATTTTTTCCTCGCCTAAAGGTGTGTAGGGTAATTTTGAATTAACGCCAATGCTAAATGTGTTATGGATAGTTGCTGCGTCTAAATTGTATGCAGCAATTCCAGTTGGGGCAGTCAACAACACACACACAGAATCAGGGTTTTCACAGAGTGTTGAGAGCAACCTGGCTGTCTCATACTGCAGAGCCTTGATCAAATGGCTCTTTCCTGTCCCAGCACCGCCTGTTATAAATACGTGAAACGGGTCCGGATTTTTACCCGAGATTTTGTCTAAACACCATTGTCGTATTTGATAGAAAATAGACATTTGTGTTTCGTTTAGAGACCGAACTAATTTCAGCCCTTCGCTTCTGCTCAAAATATTCTTTGTCTTTTCCAAATGGCCAATTTGCCGATTACTAACGGCAAGATCAGGAATAGCGTGTATTTGCTCTCCGTCTACGGTTTCAATTTGTTCCCGCTCTTCTTTGCATTGAAGATTTTCCAATTCCTGTTCGGGGCACAGGTCACACCAAGCGTCTTCAAAATCTACATTACCGTCTAAAGAGTCTTGGATTTTTTGTAATTCATCCGAATCAAGTTCAAACAAAGCTCTATTCGCGTCGACCACTGATTTCACCAGCTGTCTGGATCCATCAGCAAATCTAACTCGACCGCTCATGTAAAAGTCTTCACACGTTTCCCAATTGTGTGGCTTTAACTGCTCGTCGATGCGATACGGCAGAAACAATTGAAAATTGCTGTAGAAAAACAATTCTGGAGACTTTGTTTTTGAACATTTTGCATAACGCACAACTGCTGCTTTTGTTCGCGTTCTTTTAATAATAAACCCGAAATTATTTTGGAGTTCGATGGCATTTTTGAGACTTTCACTCTGTGACATAACCCTGTATTCGGATGCGAATGTTGCCAAACACATATTATTAAAAACCGCGTCATTTGGCCGATTTTTGTAACGGTCAACAAAACCGGTCATCCACATGTTGTCTGTGGTTAGACTATTTGAATCTGCCATCTGTTTTAACACACTTAATGGCCTACTTATTTTAATTGTATTTTTCCCTGTTGGCACAAATTGGACCAAGCGAGAGCATGTCTTCAGGGACATGTGTGTCAATCTGTAGACTGCCTCTTGGGCACACACATCTCGGTTGTGTAAATACACACTCCCTAACTTTTTAAATGCATCCTTGGCATCTAGATTGCCCTGCTGTGATGCTTCTTTATGTGCATTACCCAATAATAATCCCATTTCCTTTTCTGCCTTGGAGATGTAGGAAATTATATAGACAACACATGCATAGGCATTGACCACATACTGAATGTCCATATTGGCATTCCAGCATTTTAAGAGTGGTTTGTTGTATTGATTAATCCAGACTTCGCCAATTTGTCTTTTCAATACAACGTGTGTCTTTCTACCAACCAATTTGTAAGCAGCCTCGAAGATCGCTTGATTAATCCCCAGACTTTCAAATAATTGTTCCAGGCTTTCAAATATTACATTTTCGTCTGAAAGAGCCTTTTTGACGGAGTTCAGAATTTTAACTGCAAACTCCTTCTTCTCCTTTTTTTCGGCCAAAGACTCTAATTTTAAACACTCACATGGTGTCAAGTTACAGCTACATTCTGCTAAGCATTGATCTTCACTGCTGCGACATATAAATGTACTAGCAGTAGCTGGCCTGGGGAAATTAAATCGACAAACAGTGTTATTTTTCTTACACGTTTTAGAGTGTCTTTTGGAATGCTGTTGCACAGATGTCACAATGTCCTTTAACGGCTCATCTTGTGATGGTAATTCACATGTCACATATGTGTCGATGAATTGAATCACCTCTTCATCTGTATTCTTATCAATTATGGGTGCATTCTCAATCCAAAACAAGCAATGCACATGAGGTGAGCCACGCTGCTGAAATTCCACGCGATAGAAATAATCTACAATCTTGCCAATTGGGTGTGAAGGGGACACAAGTACTTCTTTCAAAAAACAATTCCATCTATAGTCAAACATCCTGGCCGCTGTCACAGGATTACGACGCAAGAGTTCACATCTGTCTGCCCAATCTAAATCTTCAGCGGTCTGTGTTCTACCTTCCTGTTTTAAAATAGCGTTGAGTAAATTTGCCCACCTAAGATCAGCCGAAGGGAATGAACAAAACCAGGTAGGCACACCAAGTTGATGCACACAAGCGAGGAGGTCACTCTGTGCGCGCTGCCAAAATGCTGGAGTACCTCTAATAGGTGAGAGAAAACGAAAGCCATCATCAAATTGCAACAGTTTTCTTATGGTTTCCTGATTCAACAAATTATCTTCTATCGCTTTGGATGGAAAGCCTGCTTTGCCTTTTCGCAATGCAATAGACACACTGGACAATACCTGTTGCACCTCAGACAAATACTGAGCATAACAAATGTATTCTATATTTTGTCAGCATTTATCAGCATTTAAAACACGCATATTCAAATAGCGTGCTAATGTTATCTTGCGGGGCCTCGAATCACGGTAGGTGTTAATGCCCAGTGGGAACAATACAGGAAAGCATTTTGCTTCGTTGGAAATGTCTGCTAACAGCCTCACAGGACTATTACCCTCTGCTGGAGCGACATTTAATGTACTATCAAAATATTGATCCAACACTTCCTGTCCAATATCAACAGGCATCAGACATGTGTCCTGAAACATGCAATGCTGTTGCCTGTCGTGTAAAAGATCATCATCAGCATTAGCATCAGACGTTTCATTAGTTGGCAAATCCATCAAGGTCGAATTGTCTACAAAGTCATCATCCCGTTCCCTCCAAAACTCATTAAGCAGAGCGTCATCAAGTTCCTCAAACTCGGGAACCCTTACAGGAATGAATGAACTTTCTTTTGCAGGACTATTGCCTTCTGCTGGGGCCATGTTCAGTTCTCTATCTGAAAACTGATCTGCAATTTCCAGATCAGTATCCACAGCCATCAAATCCATGTCCTGAAACAAACATGGCTGTTCCTCAGCAGCCTCTGATGATGTTTCCTTGGTGTGGGTTTGTTTATTCTCTTCCTCCTCCCTACAAAACTCGTTATACCAACTTTTATTAAATTCAATATCCCTATAGTGCTTATTGTTTCTTTTTAAATATTTTAATGCACGCTTTATGCGCATTGGGTCTGCAAATTGAAATTTAAAATGACCTTTGTATAGGTCAATCTACGCTTTAACTTTATTCGCAAGATGGAACCTTCCATCCTTGAGCGGGGGAGCAAATTTGTAGTTTGGACTATATTGGCTGGAACACGCGTCACCGGTCCGTGAACTCCATTTTGCCCACCTTTGGGCAATGCCACCATCTTCATAAATGGTATATTTTTGGCAATTAAATGCTGCTCTATGCTGTTCAAACAAGCCAATTCTGGGGGAATGGGGTCTACTGCCAAATTATTTAGAACACATTCAGGTGGCATCACACCTCTCTTAAGTTTGTTATCACAGTTGCTGCAGATCCAAGACTGCCCTCTCCCAATTTCAATCCAAACACAGGGTACTTCACAGTCATCAGTACATGTGTGTAAATATGTGTCTCTGATGCATTTATTAGCTAATTCTTGATTCCTATATTTCTCTTTTTTACAGTGCAAGGCCTGCGATTCAAATAACAACCTCTCGCAGCAGCTACAAACAAAAACGGGTCCATTCTTAACTTTGGCCAAAAACTGCTCCATCACAATATCAAATACCTCTCTATTTTTTTTGCATTTGTTGCCTCTTCAATTTGTTGCTAGCTGTTACTCGCTTCTTATAATCTGGATTACCATGATACCTTTTTGAAGTCATGGATTTTACCTTCTTTCTATGCAATTTATTTTGCCTATATTTACGTTCGTTAAATGCTATAACTTTCTCTCTATGTAAAACTTTTAGTCTATAGTTCTGTTTGCTTAATGCTTGAACCCTTTCTCTATGCAGATCATCGTCATGATATTTTTTTACACTATATTCTTTTACTTTCAACGGATTACTTTTATATATTCTTTTACTTGAATCCTTTATCATCTGATTATGCAATGGGTATCTAACCTGAGTGTGTCCAATTGCTCTGTGTTTGAAATCATCATCCTCACAATACCTTTTTCTACGACTGACTCTTACTCTCTCTTGATAATCTGCATCACTATACTTTTTCATGGACGCATCCCTAATCGTTTGCTGGTACCCTGTGTTACTTTTATAATGCAGTTTAATTTGTGACCTCTATTTTTTTGCATTTGTTGCCTCTTCAATTTGTTGCTAGCTGTTACTCGCTTCTTATAATCTGGATTACCATGATACCTTTTTGAAGTCATGGATTTTACCTTCTTTCTATGCAATGTATTTTGCTTATATTTACGTTTGCTTAATGCTATAACCCTTTGTCTATGCAGATCATCGTCATGGTATTTTTTTACACTATATTCTTTTACTTTCTCCTTGTGCAATGGATTAAATATATATATACTTTTACTCAAATCCTTCCTCATCTGATTTTGCAATGGGTCTTCATGGTATCTAACCTGATCTTTTTCAATTGCTCTGAGTTTGTAATCATCATCCTCGAAATACCTTTTTCTAAGACCGACTCTTACTATCTCTTGATAATCCGCATCACTATATTTTTTCATGGACGCATCCCTAATCGTTTGCTGGTACCCTGTGTTACTTTTATAATGCAGTTTAATTTGTGACCTGTATATCTTTTTTAAATATGTTGAATGCCTACGACTACAGCTGGCAACACTCTCTGCATTGTCTTTAACCCCACCCTTCCCAGTACAGATATCAACACTGCTACGCATAGACCGTGTCTCTGACAAACCCCCCACTTTACACAATTCAAAGCACCTTTGTTCATCGTAAGGTTTAATACAAACCACTGGCTCAAAATGATTTTTATCAAAATGTTTCAAGTATATTTTTTCTTTTGAAAGCATTGCACAATTACAAGTGTATTTGAGCCATTTTTCCCCACTGCAGATAAAAATGTCCACTCCAAGAGCATTTGCTGTCCCTTGGATTTCTACATCTGTGGCACAATGTCCTACATACTTCATCCGAGACTTCTCAATGTAGTCTGAAATTGAAGCAGATCCCCCAACTACTTTAGTTTGTTCTGCGTGATTCATCATATGCTTTACAACAGTCATTCTAATCTTTTCGATGGCTCTTCTGAGAACCACTGAGAACATGAGCTACTGCTCCGAAGAAACTATTGGCGTCCTCTTTTATTTTTTCGGTCTTACAGACCACACCTAGGGACCCAGTTACTGTAGGTCCCTGTACATCCTGCTTTTGAAAGTCTATATTAAACTTTGTGCAAAGTGTTTTTGCCACTTCATTGCACAAAGGATTAAATTCAAGAGTGATTTTACTTACATCACTCTTTTCCACACAATCTGTGTCCCCAGCAGACGATGTACCATGCGTTTGTTCGGTAACCCTCCTTTTGCCCCTAGTTGTCCGTCTGACATTGTACAGTCTTGGACAAGAAGTGTCCACTTTGCAATACCCATAACAACTCTGCAAATTAGGTTGTTTTACACACACAACAGTCTCATAATGATTACCATTGCGGTTTTCCAAATAAACCCCCTGATTAGACAACTGCCCGTTCTCGCAACTATATTTTAGCCAGCGTGGATCACAATATGTGAATATATTAACTCCAAACGCATCTGCTGCTGCTTGAATTTCTAATTCTGTTGCCCAACTGCCAACCTCACGCATTTTGGATGTGCTGAGGTATTCTGACATGGAGGAGGTCAAAATACGCTCATAAGGCACAGCATTGCTCTGCATTTGATGAACCACTGCACGCCTAATTATTGTGTGATGCCTTTGTGTACCACACACAGCTTGACTCACTGCTCTAAAGAAACAGTTTCCGTCACCCTCTATTTTTTCATTGAGACATGGAGCCCCTATCAAACCAATTTGTGTAGACACATCTACTTTCTCTGACTGCACATGTAACTGCTCACAAAGAGCTTGTGCAAGTTGATGACTAAGAGGATTAAACTGCAGTCGTCCACTTCTTACTTCTTTGACAAAAGCAACGTCTGAATTAACTGCGGTAACATCACTCTTTTTTAATTTTTTGCAAGCAGAAGATCCCTTACGAATCTTACGCTTTGCACCCATCTGAATGTTGGTGCAGCCAAGTGTGGACTGAATAGTTGAACTACAACCCAAATCAGTCTCTGTCGTTTTGAGAGTCACTCTTGGACCCAAAGACAGATTACTGCTTTCAATTGGGCCTATTTGAATGACTCGAACACCAGCGATCTCAAACTGTTTTTGAGACTCAGAAGATCCCTTTGGAATGTTATGCTTTGCACCCATCTGAATGTTGGTGGACTGAATAGCTGAACTACAACCCAAATCAGTCTCTGTCGTTTTGGGAGTCACTCTTGGACCCAAAGACAGATTACTGCTTTCAATTGGGCCTATGTGAGGGACTCGGACACCAGCGATCTCAAACTGTTTTTGAGACTTCTTGAGGAACGCTGCAAATGTCCATATGTATTCAAACACGTGTTCAAGGCCTCTGAAATACAGAACAACACTACGCCCCTCGCCATCGCTCATCCCAGACGCACTGCGTGCATGGGAGTCGACCACTGCGTAGTGTCCACCTTGACCAATGATGGCACATGTAGCGCCATTCATTGTCAGAAAGCATGTGTCATAGTTACTACACATGCTTTCCAGTCCGTATTTTAAAGTGGTGTGCACACCCTCATCAATGAGATCACCCTCAACCACATCCACATCTCCAGACACAAAGTCACTGTATTGAAACAGAAATCTTTGTCCGTCGATAATGGTCTCCTTGGGCAGATCTGGAACCGAAAGTAGTCTGTATCCTCCACTGATACCTTGTTGGTCACGCAGGGAGGTGTACAGATTGTCACCAAGTACAACAACTTTATCCAGGTTGTCGGTCTGCCATGTAAACACGCTGTCAATTTTGTGTTTGGCTATGCCTACCAAACTTACAGCCATGCACTGAAGTCCTGCATATTTAAAGCATTGATCACCCTGACTGAATGTTCCCCTGACACACCCCATATCCCCATCAATGACTCTAGCCGTCTCCGAATTAACTTCAGCTGCTTTCACAGAAAGGCTTGTAATGCTAAACTTCTGTGCATTCAATGAATTATTGAGATTCCTGATGTAAAACATCAGGTCATTAAGGCATGTGTTGAACACGGCTACAGATGTGCCAAAACTGGATGCTAACCCAGACGCACCACGTGTGCCACAATCAACGACCACAATACAGTCATTGTGTTTAATAATGACACTGGCTGCGGAATTTAGGCTAAACAGACACATGCCATCCCTGGATAAGTGTTCAAGCAGCTTCTCCGACAATACCTGTTCCCCTTCAGACAAATTCAATTCACCGTACACTGGCAGACCCATATTGACGTTCCACTTACGTCCAAACACACTGGTCTGCTCAACCAACCTGCACAAGTTCTTTGGCTTTACATTCATTTTATGGGCTTCCCCTAATACAAACGAGTTAAGCTTTGACCCTGCAACACGTATGGCATTGATATCTGTACTGCTCCACGAACACACAGGCGCAATCAAATGTTTGATCGCAGCCGCTATAGAACATGCAACAGATATTGTATTGTCAGAAACGGATGCATACCTCACATCAGTCCCTGCAACAACAGCCAGCTGCACTTTTTCTGAACACATGCAAGCATAGCCCTTACCTGTTCTCCATCTGTTGTCATCATCAACATCCACTATCACGCTGGGTGATGGCTTCTTGCTGGATGATGGCTCCACGCTCAGTGATGGCTCTACGCGGGGCAATGGCTCCACTCCTGGCAATGGCTCCAACCCTGGCAATGGTTCCAGCCCCGGCAATGGCTCCTCCTAGAAGAAAATTCATATATAAAAAAACTGCTAAAAACACTATGTGTCTTAAATTGTTTCACAAACGTTTAACTAAATAATAGAAAGATATACAATTACTAATACAAAATGATTATTGTTATATATTAACTTTTGTTTTTCTACTTACCCACACACATATTGAATGGAACTCAAAAGAGAGGTTTCTTGTCATTGATTGTGTACACTTGAAACAACGTTGACTGCATGCAGGCTAACAACTGAAACTATTTTATTTTAACAATGAGCAAAAGTAACTATGTCAATAAATTAGCATGATTCATTCAAATGTCACTCTGAAAGCACATCGTTCACACAAAGAGCACAGACCTGCTGCTCCACAGCAACTGTCCCTCTACTGGTAGGTGGCCGTAAAATCACCTCCACAACCATGGGAGCTGCCTCCCCCTAAAAAAACAAAACAATTTAGTAAACTTGAGAATAAATAACACCACCGATATTCGTGTAACTTCTTAGTTTTAAACAAGTCCTATATTGCCTTTAAAAAAGAAGAAAACAAGAACAACCTGTCGCTTTGCCAGGGTTTTCTTGGAGGCAGGAGCCCTCTGCTTCAGCTCCAACTTTGCTTTCTAACGTAAGGAAAACAAAATGATTAATCCTCCACTAATAACTCCTTATGGACAGTATAAGTTGTCCTCACTGTAATACATTTAAAGTTTGTCAGGAAGGATACATTTTATAATAGGGCATCAACCAACATACAAAGCAACAAACAAATTACCTTTTGTAGTTTTGGAACCGGTGGTGTGCACTCATCAGGGCCAGGAAGATGGGATGGACTAATCTTGTCCATCTCAACCAACATTGCACTGCTGAACCACACAGGTGTCAGTGGAAGATAACTCTCCTCCAATTCCTGTGAAATAAAAATGAAGAAACACTGTTTTAGAAAAAGGAAAAGAAATGCACATATAAACTGCAATAAACATACCCCAATGATTTCAAAGCATACTACAAAGTTGACCTACCTCCTGCTGAACAGTCCCTGCTTCTTTAAGTGCATCAATGGACTGCTCAGGTTCATCGTGTTGGCTCCTCTGTAAAGATAAATAGCATAGCTTGTGTTAATCAAATGGGTACTCTTCCACCATTATCAAGGCAAACTGCTCAGGGAATATCACTCTTATTGAAAGATGTCTACCACACAATTACCTTCCTGCCCTGGCCACACAGTGTGTGTGTGTGTGAGACGCGTTCTCGCGGTAGCCAATCAGCGATGAGGATCTCAGCCTGCCGTCACCTACGTTGAATCAGAAAACCATCAGCTGTTAGCACACAGAGCTTACAGCTCCTCATATCTGTTCAGAAACTGGACAAAAGTTAAACATGAACAAAACACAGACTGTCTGTGTCATGGTGAATACAGTCGCTGTTGTATCTGTGTCTGTATCATGTTCTTGTGAGTGTGGACGGAGCAGATACAATGTTAGCCTGATCGATAAATCAACCCAGGGTTTCTCTGAGCGCTTTTACGTGAAAGGGGCGGGGTTATCAACATTTGACCAATCACAAACCTGGAGAAGCGTACTACTGACAGCGCAGCATTATACTTCATGAATGAAGTAAACTATCATGTATGTTAGACAAATATGAAGAAGATAAACTTTAAACATCCATGATTTTAACACATAATCCAGAGTAAAAGCAGCATAGCTGCAAGGTGAAAATATAACAGCTGGTACAAAAACGACCGAGTGTTTGAATGCATACATTAACAGGTTTGAATGGATCTGACTTTAATTACGTTTGACTCGAGTGTTTCGTCAACTTAATGTGTTGCAGTTCATACTTTGGCATACAGTATGTGACAATGTAAGTGTGCACGACCAGAAACGGCTCGAGAATCTGATACAGATAGGAAATATATGATATGATGTGAGATGATGTGATGTGAATGATAAGTGCGACACGTCTGCACAGTGTCGCAGACTCTACGCAATGCTCTGAGTTGCTTTGCTCCGGTTACTTATCTTGTGGCAGATATTTAAGTAAGCTTGCTTGCTGCAAATGTAATAATATTCAGATTGCTCTGAAGATGGGCAGTGATATTCTATTTTGTTTCATGTTCACACAGTCGGTGATCTTTTGCCGGACCTCTTTTCCTGCATAGCCTACAGCAGTTTAAACTGTATTTATTTTATCCTGTAATATGACTTGATAGCTTTACACTCTGCACACTGAGCTCTGATTGGTCATCAGGCGGTGCTTTCACTGAGTTGGGGTCCTTCTCAGGTCGATTAAATGGAATCCTTGCGTCCCTCACTTACGTCGTTTCCCTGCGTTTAGTCCCTCCCACCAGGGAAGCATGGAGAGACGCAAGGAAACCACGAGAAGCAGGGAAATGAGTTTTAAGAGCAATGGGACGTCCTTTCCTCCGGAGCGTCACGTGAAGCGACGTCCGTTTGTGATGACGCCGCACAGCTGTTCGTCTGACAGCAGCTCTGTCCCCGTTATTTTCACAAACACCCCCGCCTCTGTTAGTACACATTACTGACACAAACATTTGTATCATCTGTTGTAGACCCAAATACATTAAATAAAATAAGAACTCATTCTCAAAAAAGATGAACGCCATTCTTAAAATGTATAAACGAACAATAGTTGGATTAATATTGATTAGAGTGCACAATAGAAATAAAATAATTCAGAGAAGAAAAAGAGATATGTTATCTATCAAAACCCAGTTAGATTAACATTCATTAATCATTGGATTGCACACTTTGTTTGTGTGGATATGTAGCACATTAACATGTTAAATAGCACTTAATGACTGACTGAATGGAAATGACAATAAATGAAAATGTAAAACGAAAAAGCGATCATGAAAATGTTTCCAATAAATGAATAAAATAATTTTTGACCACTTTGTTGTTCAGATATATCACATATTTGTAACTGAATGATGCATTAATTGAAACAAAACACAGTATAAACTGAGGAGTGAGTCCCGTGAGTTTCATGTGTTTTCTTCACTCCGCTGGGAAACTGCTAATGCTAACCTGAAGTTGACTGCGAAAACCGGAAGTCGAGTGTGTGAACATCCGGTTTTCAGAATAAAGCAGCTTTCAATTTGAACAGTGTATTCATTTAACTCCACATAACTCAATTTCACATGCTCCAAACGGCCCCAAACTTCACATGTGTACAGCCCTAAAGACATATTTGTGTCAGTTTTGAGATTTAGTCAAATGTCGTTGCTATGGTAACAAAATGGTCGCCGTGAAACACGGTTTTCTCATAACTCCAGTTAACATGCTCCAAACGGCCCAAAACTTCACAGGTTTGATACCGATGCAGCCCTCAACACATCTAGGTGTATTATGGGGTGTCATCAAATTCTGTTTCCATGGCGACAGATCCCTCGCCATGAAACACAGTGTTGTCATAACTCGATGGAAAATGGTCCAAACGGCACCAGACTTCAGATGATGGCTAATGGTCCGGCCCTGAACAGCTCTACGCCAATTATGGGATGTCATCATATGCCGTTGCCATGGCGACAGATCCCTCGCCATGAAACACAGTGTTGTCATAACTCCATGGAAAATGGTCCAAACTGCACCAGACTTCAGATGACAGTTAATGGTCCGGCCCTCAACACATCTAGGCGTATTATGGGGTGTCATCAAATTCCGTTGCCATGGCGACAGATCACTCGCCATCAAACACAATGTTTATGATACTGCTGTAACTCGTACGTATGTATGTACGTTGTCCGATCGGCCTGAAACTTCCCACGTTTGCCAACGGCCGAGTCCTCGAGACACCTACACACACACCTCGACATGCGGACAACAGCCTGCGGAGCGTCGAAGACCCGCTCAACGCTGCTTGCAGCTTTAATTTTATTTGTATTCATAATAATTTTTATTTTTCGTCAGAATGTATTATGGTGCATTATTCACCAATGTTTGTTCTCAAAAAACAATGTATTGTAAGTAATACAACTGTGATTTTTATTAAATTAGTTCGTTTTTAAGGAAGGCCAGAGCTTCAGCTGTGTCAAAGAGATTGTTCCCTTTAGTTAACGTTATTTAAAAGATAATTATATTCCTATTTGATTAAGTACCCTTTATTGTATTACGGACCCAAAGAGCTGAGCGTCCATTCCCATTGGATAACAGAGCATTTTACACCCGGAAGTAAGTATTCTCCTTACTGTCCATTGATTTTATTTACAGTGATATCTGCACTACTCATCAACTCAAAAACACCAGATTATCCTTGTTAATTACACAACATTGATTGGTTTAAATTGTGTACAATGCTTTTGTATTTTCCCCTTTCGATTCGGAGAAACAAATATGTTTTCGGAGTGTGTGGATGGTAGAAGACACTACACTACCCAGAATCCTCAGCTATTGTTCCGCTTTGCCTCAAGCTCTGTGATTGGTTGACCTCCAACTGCATTCCAATGAAAAAAACGTTTCGTCAAAGATCAAATCATACTTTATTCAGCAGTGCTTGCTTTACTCTTTGAAAGTCATCACATGAATGCATTGTAATGAATGGTTTGGCTGCATTAAACATTACACATCTGTCGTAGTTCTTTATTTATCTACAGAGATCGGGCCTCAGAATGGACCGGAAACTATTCTTTTACCGTTCTATTTTAATTTTACAATAAAGTTAGTAGTAATAATTTGTTTTGATATTATTGTTTTTTATTAACTACTAGACCGCTGGGTCATGTTAAGACCATCTTTTCTGTGTTGCTGTGGGTTTTTTACATCGCTTTTGTGTTACAAATATCAAAACAATAACAGAATATATCCGTCGTAAACTAAACCAGAAACAGCAGTATATTTTATTTTGTTAACACTGTAAACTTGACAGCTTTTTAACCCGCACCTCCTACTGGTTAAAGCACGTTATTACACGTTTAGAGTAATGCAATGCAGGTAGATTGGGTTGCTTTTTATTGACTGTTTTAAAATGCCTTTTTCTTAATGTCTTTCATTTTTGTAAAGCACTTTTGAATGTGTTATATTTGATGAAAACATTTCAATATTAAGAGTACATACTCTTAATATAGTGGGAAAGTGGAAGGTCAATGATATAAATAATATAGAATAGAAAATATCAAGAAGATACTGTAAGTGATCTCTACAATAAAACAGTTTAGTGCCTGATAGGAGGATGTGCAAAACAGACAAACTTATAAGGCTTTATTTAAACATTAAAGAATACTTTAGGTTAAGGTCGTCTTTTAAATAAGAAAAAAGCTTTGGGGGTATCTACAGATATTAAGCCTGACAAAGTACTTAACGTCTAATATATTGCATGGTTTGTTTTGGAACTTGACAATCAACTTTCCTTCAATGTTAACTATGTTGAAGCACTTATTTTAACTGATATTATACATATTAATTATACTCTTATAAGATGTATGTAGATAGTATAAGAAATGTGCAGAATATGTTTAATGGTGGAGGTACACAGATATCGATAGATGTCTTGTGATGCACTGTTGATGAACCTGTGACCCAAGTGTTTCATTCATTGCATAACTACACCGTAGTTCAAGGTTCAAGGTTCAAGGTTCTTTATTGTCAATCTGACATAGTTACAGAGTAATTATGCAGTTGAAAATCTTATGTCACAGGCTTCTCCAACAATGCAACATAATAACATAACATAATAACAATAAGAGCAAGAGCAATACAAAAATAATAATAGTTATAAAAATGAAATAAAGTTATGATGTGGAATAGTGCAGTATGAGTCTATATACAAGTTATTGGAATGATATATATATATTAGGTATTAGATACATACTACTGAGTAGCAGTTGAATGTTTGAAGTTGTTCCAACAGTTCAATTTTTTAACAGTCTCACTGCCCGCGGGAAGAAACTGTCTCCGAATCTTCTTGTCCTTGCCAGGATGCTGCGGTAACGTCTGCCAGACGGCAACAGAAAGAACAGTTTGTGGCTGGGGTGATGGGGGTCTTTGATAATCCGTAGTGATTTCTTCCTGAGCCGCTGGGAGTAAAGGTCCTCCATGGATGGCAGCTCCGTCCTGGTGATGTGCTGTGCAGTTTTCACCACCCTCTGTAAAGCCTTACGATCGAGGTCGGTGCAGCTGCCGTACCAGGCCGTCATGCTGCCAGTGAGGATACTCTCTATCGTGCACCTGTAGAAGTTGCAGAGTATCCTGGAATCCATTTTGAACCTCCTCAACCTGCGGAGGAAGAAGAGCCGCTGTCGAGCTTTCTTAGTGATGGTGGTGGTGTGAAGAGACCATGTCAGGTCCTCAGTGATGTGGACCCCAAGGAACCTGAAGCTTTTGACTCTCTCCACCGTAGTCCCATTGATGGCGATGGGGGCGTGTCCCTCTCCCTGCTGCTTCCTGTAGTCCACAATCAGCTCCTTTGTTTTGCTGATGTTGAGATGGAGGTTGTTCTCCTGGCACCAAGATGTCAGGTTTTCGACCTCCTCTCTGTATGCCGTCTCGTCATCGTCTGTGATCTGGCCGATGACGGTCGTGTCATCAGCAAACTTCACGATGGTGTTGGAGCTGTGTGTGGCCACGCAGTCGTGGGTGAACAGGGAGTAGAGGAGAGGGCTGAGCACGCAGCCTTGAGGGGCACCGGTGTTGAGAATCAGGGTGGAGGATGTGATATTTCCCACCCGCACTGCCTGGGGTCTGCCCGTCAGGAAGTTCAGGATCCAGTCGCAGAGGGCGCTGTTGAGTCCGAGGTCTCTGAGCTTGATGGCCAGCTTGGAGGGCACAATGGTGTTGAATGCTGAACTGTAGTCAATGAACAGCATTCTCACATATGTGTTCCTCTTCTTCGGGTCCAGGTGTGAGAGGGCAGTGTGGAGGGTGAGGGCTATGGCGTCGTCTGTGGACCTGTTTGCTCTGTAGGCAAACTGCAGGGGGTCCAGAGATTCAGGGAGGGAGGAGGTGATGAATAATTTGACTAACCGCTCAAAGCACTTCATTATGATGGAGGTGAGTGCTACTGGGCGGTAGTCGTTGGGGCAGGTGATGATTGTCTTTTTGGGGACAGGAATGATGGTGGAGTGTTTAAGACATGTGGGGACTACAGACTGCAGCAGGGACCTGTTGAAGATGTCTGTGAACACCTCTGCCAGCTGAACTGCACACACCCTGAGAACACGGCCAGGGATGCCATCAGGTCCAGGAGCCTTGTGTGGGTTAACCCTTTTAAAGGATTTACACACATCTGCCCTATTTAAAACAAAAGGGCAGTGTAGCTCCTGGTCCCTCTGTACCTCCACAGCCTGGCTGCTCTCAAAGCGTGCAAAAAAACTGTTTAGCTCATCTGGGAGAGATGCGCACGCAGACACTCCCGCAGCACCCCCCGCTGTTCCTTTGTAGTCAGTCATTGTCCTTAGTCCCGCCCACATATTCCTAGTGTTACAGCCTTTGAAGTCAGATTCCACCTTCTCTTTGTACTGTCTCTTTGCATTTTTTATTGCTCTCCGGAGATCATACCTAGACTTCCTGTACTCCTCCAAATCTCCCGCTGTGTGCGCGAGAGTGCGCGCTTTCAGTTTGCTGCGCACCTCACCGTTTACCCAGGGCTTTTGATTTGGGAATGTCCGTACAGAAACCTTCGGTACCACGTCATCGATGCATTTCCCAATGTAGCAGATGACAGTGTCCGTGTGTGTGTTGATGTTATTGTCCTCAAACACACTCCAATCCGTAGATGCAAAGCAATCCTGCAGTGCTGAATCTGACTCCTCGCTCCATCGTTGTACTGTCCTTGTTATCGGTCTGTCCCTTTTAAGTTTCTGCTTGTAAGCAGGCAACAACAGTAGTGAGATATGGTCTGATTTGCCGAAGGGAGGGCGAGGGAGAGCCTTATATCCATTCCGGAAAGGGGAATAAACATGGTCCAGTATGTTTCCCCCGCGCGTCGGGAAGTTGATGTGTTGGTAATATTTTGGCAAAACCTTCTTCATGTTGGCGGTGTTGAAATCTCCGGCCACAACGAACGCCGCATCTGGCCGTGAAGTCTCGGTTTTATCAATAAACCCAAACAGCTGATCGAGTGCCGTGTTGTTGTCGGCGAGTGGCTGCGGCGGGATATACACTGCTGTTATCACAACAGATGTGAATTCCCTCGGCAGATGGAAGGCCCGACATGAGATCATGAGGTGCTCTAGCTGTGCGGAACAGTCCGATGAAATAATCTTCACATCTGAGCACCAGTTGTTGTTAGTCATTACACACACACCGCCTCCCTTACTTTTCCCCGAGTTTGCAGTCCGGTCCTGACGAAAAATAGAGAATCCGTCAGGGACAATAGCGGAGTCCGGGATAGCGGGGTTGAGCCAAGTCTCAGTGAGAATTAACACGTTACAGTTCTTAATGTCCCGTTGAAAAGCAATCCGGCTTCTGAGTTCATCTAGCTTATTTTCAATGGATTGAACATTAGCCAGAAGAATACTCGGAAGAGGGGGCCGATTCTCACGTTTTCTCAGTTTGACCAGCAACCCGGCCCGGCATCCCCGCTTTGTCTTCTTCTTGCGTCTCTCAGGTAGAACAGCAACAGGTAGCCATGGTGAATCTCCATTGTCTGTCGGAGGGTTAATATTGTCCACGAAGTTTCGCAATTGGAAAAGTTCCTCTCTGCTATATTGTATGGCAGAGTAGGTGCGGTCGGCTAGCATGTTGCGAACCATGTTAAAAGTAAAACGGCAAAAGTAAAAGAAATATGTACAAAATACGAAAATGGGCAAAGTTGGAGAGGAGCACGAAGACGATGCGGCCATCTTCACCGGCGCATCAGTTGTGTATATGATATGTCAATAAACCTTAGAAAATCTTGAAATCTTGAAAGGGATGTGCAAAATAGCCATTATATACAGTTTTTAATGAACTATTAGTAGAGAATAACGAGTAATGAATATGCTTTAGGGATCTGCAGATACATATTTAGTCTTCTCAAGCACCCACTACCAAATATCTCGCCTGATTGTTGGCTGAATTCAATGAATTTTACTCCGGTGTAACTAAAGTCTGATTTAAGGGTTGTTTATATTTCACATCATTAATCCAAATCTGTAAAGTAACTAAAATAAATGTAGTGGAGTAAAAATACCAGGTTAACCTTAAAGAAAGCCCTCAGGATTATAAAAGACCCCCATCACCCCACAAACTGTTCTGTCTGCTGCCGTCTGGCAGGCGGTACCGCAGCATCCGGACTAAAACCACCAGACTCAGGGACAGTTTCATCCCACAGGCCATAAGACTATTAAACACCTGAACTTAGAAACAACATCCATAACATTCATCTGGCTGCTACTTAGAAATTATTTATCTAATATATCATATTCCAATCACTTGTATATAGACTCTTATTGCACTATTTCACTTTTTACTATTTTACTATTTTTCTTTTTGTATTTACTTGCACTATTTGTTCTGTGTAGCCTATCTGTTTTATTGTGTTGCACTGTTGGAGGAGCCTGTGACCTAAGGGGGGGTAGGACACGTTCTAAGCACATGGTGTAGTCCTATAGCTGAGGATTCTGGGTAGTGTAGTGCCTTCTGCCATCCACACACTACGAACAAATATTTGTTTCTCCGAATCGAAAGGGGAAAATACAAAAGCATTGCACACAATTTAAACCAATCAATGTTGTGTAATTAACAAGGATAATCTGGTGTTTTTGAGTTGATGAGTAGTGCAGATATCACTGTAAATAAAATCAATGGACAGTAAGGAGAATACTTACTTCCGGGTGTAAAATGCTCTGTTATCCAATGGGAATGGACGCTCAGCTCTTTGGGTCCGTAATACAATAAAGGGGACTTAATCAAATAGGAATATAATTATCTTTTAAATAACGTTAACTAAAGGGAACAATCTCTTTGACACAGCTGAAGCTCTGGCCTTCCTTAAAAACGAACTAATTTAATAAAAATCACAGTTGTATTACACACAATGCATTGTTTTTTGAAAACAAACATTGGTGAATAATGCACCATAATACATTCTGACGAAAAATAAAAATGATTATGAATACAAATAAAATAAAAGAAGCCTCCTGTGAGTTACTACAAGCTATAAAGTAGATTTTAAAAACGTTTTATAGAATAAAAGCTCACTGCTGGACGTTGTAGAAATGCGTGTGTGCACCACGACAAAGCCCAGATAGCAAAAAAGTGTTGGCCCAGATTCGGCCCACACAAAACACCTTCATCCGGCCCATATACCGCATGGAATGATGGCACTTGGGCGCTCCGCTCCTGTTTGCCAGATCTGGGCCACAAGCAAGCCATAGCAATGCCACATGTCAACCAAAAACGAACCACATAAACCAGAACTGGCCCTTATCTGGGCCACAGTTGGTTTTCATTCTGGCCCAGATCCGGCCCACATTCCATATCCTTATCTGGCCCAAATACTGCATGGAGTGATGGCACTGGGGCGTTCCACTCGTTGGCCAGAACTGGCCCTAATCTGGGCCACAGTTAGTTTTTATTCCGGCCCACATTCCGTATCCCCATCCGGCCCAAATGCGGCATGGAATTATGGCACTTTGACGGTCGGGTGATGTTTACCAGATCTGTGCCACAAGCAGGTCAAAGGCCACATTGTCTGCCAAGAATGAACCAAATGAACCAGACCTAGCCCTAAAAAGCCATTAAAACTTTGGTGACTCAGTAACTGAATATCAATGACACTATGGATTCTGCAACAGCAATATTCAACATACAGTAAATACAAATTTCAAAATGGCCTCCCAAAAGTTGCATCAATAAATTCAAATAAGTTACAACAGATGAACCAAACGTTTTTTTAATGATTGTATCATCATTTATTAATAGTGGTGATGAACTAGCCACTGCATCATTACATTTTAGCCTTATATCCATTTCGGAAAGGGGAATAAACATGGTCCAGTATGTTTCCCCCGCGCGTCGGGCCACTGATGTGTTGGTAATATTTTGGCAAGACCTTCTTCATGTTGGTGGTGTTGAAATCTCCGGCCACAACGAACGCCGCATCTGGCCGTGAAGTCTCGGTTTTATCAATAATCCCAAACAGCTGATCGAGTGCCGTGTTGTTGTCGGCGAGCGACTGCGGGGGGATATACACTGCTGTTATCACAACAGATGTGAATTCCCTCGGCAGATGAAAAGCCCGGCATGTGATCATGAGATGCTAAATGAGCGGAACAGTCCGAAGAAATAATCTTCACATCTGAGCACCAGTTGTTATTAGTCATTACACACACACCGCCTCCCTTACTTTTCCCCGAGTTAGCAGTCCGGTCCTGACGAAAAATAGAGAATCCATCAGGAACAATGGCGGAGTCCGGGATAGCGGGGTTGAGCCAAGTCTCAGTGAGAATTAACACGTTACAGTTCTTAATGTCCCGTTGAAAAGCTATCCGGCTTCTGAGTTCATCTAGCTTATTTTCAATGGATTTAACATTAGCCAGTATAATACTCGGAAGAGGGGGTCGATTCTCTCGTTTCCTCAGTCTGACCAGCATCCCGGCCCGGCACCCACGCTTTGTCTTCTTCTTGCGTCTCTCAGGTAGAACAGCAACAGGTAGCCATGGCGAATCTCCATTGTCTGTCGGAGGGTTATTATTGTCCACGAAGTTTCGCAATTGAAGAAGTTCCTCTCTGCTATATTGTATGGCAGAGTAGGTGCGGTCGGCTTGCATGTTGCGAACCATGTTAAAAGTAAAACGGCAAAAGTAAAATAAATATGTACAAAATACGAAAATGGGCAAAGTTGGAGAGGAGCACAAAGACGATGCGGCCAGCTTCAACGGCGCATCACACAACATCCACACAAATACACTTCACATCTGTCTCCAGAGCGGCTCAGTGAGCTAACCCTCGATTAATGTTTCTCTTTACTTACTTACGGGGCGCAGTGGGCTGTGCGTTTGATCATCAGATCAAGGGGGCGTTGGGGAACTCCAGTTCGAAACCCGCTCCCGCCGCCACTGCGTCAGGCCGTTGTGTCCTTGGGCAAGACACTTCACCCGAATTTGCTCCTGTGGGTATTGTCCACAGTACATGTATGATATCAATGTGTACTTGTAAAGCGCCTTGATGACTTCGAGGTGTGAAGATGGGCGGTGTGGTGCAGTGCGCTGTGCATTGATCATCAGATCAAGGGGGCGAAACCCGCCGCCGCTGCGTCTGTAAAGCCGTTGTGTCCTTGGGCAAGACACTTCACCTGAATTTGCTCCTGTGGGTATTGTCCACAGTACATGACCATTACATGTATGTATGATATGTATGTGTAATGTGTATCTGTAAAGCGCTTTGAGTCATTGAAAAGCGCTATAATAAATATAAGGAATTATTATTGTTATTATTATTACTAAGAATAAGAAAAGTCTCAGTAAAATAAGTTTGATACTTTTGTAAGTGATTATTAATTAATATTAAATTAATTATTATTAATATTTCACAAATATGCAGAAAGTTCTGGAAAGTGTATAATTTATTGCAAACTTTCTCTTCATAAGAGTTTGTTGATTTGATTTGTTTTAACGGGTAAATACACACATGTCAAGATTTCTCTTTATAGTCGTTCTATAATTTTATAAATGCAACAAACTTTAGTTTTTGTACATATAGTATAAAGTATAGTGTAGTATAAATATGTTTTGCAGCTCCAGACAACATTTATTTGATGGAAGTGAGGGCAGATTGGCTCTTAAGATAGTAAAGGTTGCTGACCCCTACCCTAACCCTATCTCGGATCACACGGCAGTCCAATCCACAATTTATACTATATGTCACATGTAGGCCTTTTCAGGCTCACATCTAGATTAGCCTGTGCCAAAAGTGTTGCATCCTCGCCAAAAGTGTGCCGTATATTTACCAAAAGTGGCCCAGATATGTTTTAAGATAACCGGGCCACATTTGCTGCATCAGTTGTGGGCCACTTCAGGCTCATATCAAGATTTGCCGGTACCAATTATGCTGCATCCTTACCACAAGTGGCCCACGTCTGTTTTTTAATATTTGGGCCATATTTTTCATGTCAAATGTGGGCCACTTTAGGCTCACACTCTGATTAGCCAGTGCTGACTGTGCCGCATCTTTGCCTAAACTGGCCCAGATATGTTTTAAGATAACTGGGCCACATTTGCTTCATCATATATGGGCCACTTTTGGTTTACACCCAGATTAGCCTTTGTCCATTCTGCCACATCTTTGCCAAAGGTGGCCCACAGTTGTTTTGTGATATTTGGGCCACATTCACCATTTCCCACATGGGCCACTTTAGGGTGACATCCAGATTACACATTGCAGGAGCACCGCATCTTTGCCAAAAAAGGCCCACATTTGCTTTGGGATATGTGGGCCATATTTGCTATTTTACAAGTGGGCCACTTTAGGCACACATCCATTTGGTCCGGGCCAGAAGAAGGCCAGCAGTGCCGCATCATTGCCTGAAGTGGGCCACATCCGCTTGCTATCTGGGAGGAGCCTCATTCACTTTACATTGGGGTTGTTTGTGTGGTGCAGACACGTAAATGTAGCAAAGTTCGTGACTCCACCACGCAATGCGGTGTTAAGGAGTCGTGGTGGAGTCACGCATTCTGGTGAGACCAGGTTGGTTTTTTACTATGTAAAATCTGAATTTTCTTTAAAATAAAAAACATCTATATTGATTCTGACTTTTCTACATCCAACTCACAGGTTTATCATTACTTTGAGAAAAAAGATTATTAATTTAACCCTTTTAGAAGGGAAGATATGGTCATTTGTTCTGGGAAGCTGGATACCATGTTGTTTCATAAAAAATAAAATCTGTTTTTTACAGGTGTGTTGGTTTATGTTAAGGCATATCATGTAACAGTTACAATTCAAATGTATTTAAAATGACTAAATACGAAGACGGTTTCATCCTCAAGCCATTTATGTTGCTGAGTTATGTACTACTTACATTATGACAAAAGTTTACAACACATTTCATACCAAGAGACAAACTCATTTCTTGAAGACGTTGTACTATAGAAGCAGATATAATTAAACTCATTGAGTTTTAGCCTCAGACAAAGTACCAAGTTGCTGTTTTGGAGAGAAAATTACCAAACTGAAATCTTTGAAAACATTTTTTTAAATGTATTATATTATGACAATGCCAATTATGCTCTTGGGTACAGCAAGCGAATAGACAGCCAAATGAAAACTCCACAACAATCTTTAAATTATCTTGGACCACCATCAAACGTTGCAGCTTTTTGCCTCTTTGTTGACACCTTTGCACAATAAAACAGTTTAAAAAAGATGTGAAATAACTTGATATTTGCATGTTACAGTATTTAAAAGGTAATACAGTATGATTATATGATACAGATGTTTTAAAGAAATGTACAACAAAAAAGTGTGAAATAAGCTGATTATTCCTCTATGCTGTGAACTTTAAATCAAAGTGTAACACTGTGAGCTTCATCAATTCATCATAATACTGCTGCTACAGTACTCAGCAGAACAGAAGTACCATCAAACCTTTAAAGACAAACAGCGTGATTGCATATATGTGTATCTTAGTGAGGTGAAAGTAATCTGAAGAGCTAGTACTGCTGTGTTTTATGAGCCTGTTTGTGGTGTTAGTCAAGGCTTGATTTGATTATTTTCCATATGCATGTGTCCCATAACAGAAACAAATTATCTGCCCACAGAGCAAACAATTACACTCATGAAACCCTTTTGAGCGTTTCTGATGGTAACACAAAATATGCATATAAACCAAATGACACAAAGGCATCTTGCTTTCGATCCTAGCTTTACATTTCCTCCTTTTCCATGGCTAATCTCCCATATTACTGGACCAATAAGATCAATAATTGTTGAACTTATTTATCACTGTATGATAAAGGACTTCTCGTGGTTGTGATGATTCAAATGTTTTGAAAAATGTATTTTATTGTCTGTTTAAAACCGTCATGACTGGTGCTGTCTTTACTCTATGGTGTGTGTGCTAATAGCAACAGCTAACAGCTAACGGAACTTCTGAACTGACGACATATTCTGTCGTGTTTTAGCTGTGTTTTGCTATAAGAAACCAGCTCATTAAGTGGCCTGCTTTGAAAGAACACAAGCCACTTGGTTTGGTGGTTGGTTGGTGGATTACAAATTAGAGAAACCACATTTTTGGTTTGGAAGGGTTTCTCCCCAAATTAAACAAATATATTTCCGTGCTCTTGTGGGACAGTTTTGGGCCGGTGTTGGAAAAGGTTCACCTGGAGACCTGCCCTGTTGACAGACACACATGGCAGAGATCAGAGGCCTGTACTACGAAGCTGGATTTTCGCTTAGCCGGCTAAATTCAGGGAAATCTCGGGCTTTCCGGTCCTACGACGCTGGTTCTCTTTTTAGCAGGCTAGATTTCCATGGTAACTTATGCTGAGCGGCAAACCTGCTCCGGAGCAGGTTAGGTGGCAGGCTAAGAGATCAACTCAGTGAAAGCACTGCCTGCTGACTAATCAGAGCTCCGTGTGCGGAGTTTCAAGCGATCAATTCAGGATAGAGGAAATACAGAAAAACTGCCGTTGCAGGAAAGACTGCCGGCCAAAATCAACTGACTGTGTGAACGTGAAAATTAATAGAATATCCCCTCCCATGTTCAGAGCAATCTGACTAATATAATATTAGCGTTAAGAAAGCTTACTTAAATATCTGCCACGACATAAGTAACCGGATCAGAGTAACATTAAGTACAGTCCGCGGCACTGTGAGTGCAGACGTAGATGTGTCCATGGGCGTCGCAACCATTATATGAGGGTGGGACAAGTCCCCCCCACTTTTTCAAATGATTAGTTTGGACCCCCCCACTTTTACTATGCGGAAAGTCCGTGAATCGGTCTATCCACTCGCCGCTCTTTGCAGAGCGCTGCAGTGCTTCACTATCAAATGAAATCCATTCCACTTGCTTATTGAGAGAATGCCCAAATCAATGAAACTCCGTACCATGTTTTCACTGCTACTTTGTACCAAGGCAGATTCTCACATAGCGCGCGCATGTTCAAGGAGTGATGTCATAGTTGGACAGCTCAGATTCTGTTGTATGAAGGATGCCGGTAGCGGAGGTAAGGCACACACACCAAATGTTCAGGAAATGGTTAATACAGCGAAAATCAAAGCTGACTATCTCTTGGTTTGATATGTTTTCTCCCCCAGACAACATGGACATAAGAACATTTTTTGCAAAGAAGAGGAAAGTAAGTCTGGTAGCAGTTAATCAGTTAACACTGTTAACTTAACAGTGATGGCGGTGGTGGCGGCAAATGCGTCTCACTTCTGGAGAGGAGTTTCGTCTTTATGTCATGATAGAGAAATACAAATACTGAATAGTTTAGATAAGAAAAGGCATCGAAATGCCAGGTTACTAGTATTTATCATGTAAACAGGGAACATGAATAACCCGATCTCTCTGCTCATGTAAACACATCATAACCGGGATAATACTCTTAAACGGCTTACTGATGTCCATGTACAGTAGAGACGCAGTCAGTGTGTTTTACTGGAGCCTCAGTTCGATACGAGATTATTTTCTGAGTTCTTTAACTTAGGTACTCTCTCTCAAAATGGTAATGTGCATTATGTTTTAATTATACTTCTTATCATTCAGAAGCTTTTTGTGTGTGTTTATGTTTTACTGAGTGCTTATAGGCTATTTCCATCCCAGTATTTAGTTAACTATTTATTTTCTGTGCACATTACATAGACTAGCTAATATTCTACCTACTGCTTGGGACTTTGAGTCTTCAAAATGTCCAATGTCACAGACTGGGACTTACTTTAGAGTCAGTTGTATTTACATTCAGTATGACTTGTTATGATTCAATGTGAAAGAGTATACTGCTCAATAAATAATGATCACTTCACCACCTCTCTTGACATCTAGGCACTTGAGAGTGAGTCAGAGGCAGAATACAGGGACAGTGGAGAGAGGTCCATTGCTGAGGTGAGTGATGAAAGGGAAATGACAGTTGAGAGTAAATTGTGATGTGGACTCTCATCCCAGGATTTTAAGGAAATCAGTGGGGATATTGAACAGGAAACATTTCAGTCAAGGGGCATCATATGACCAATATAGACAGAAGAGCAACATTTATTTGAACATTTAAGTCAATGATACCATTCCTAGGTGAACTTAACATCCATATGGAGTCAGATCAGTCTCAATATTAATAAATGCTCACAGAAGGATTCACAAATGTATTTTGCGATTTATATATAAATGACTCTCCACAACAATATCTCTCAATGCACTCACAAATATTTATTGTTGTATATAAATGTACAAAAAAATGGGCATTTAAACTGCTTTTTATTAATTCAAAGACGGCTCTGAATTAATAATCAAATATGTTTCCTTTCTTTACTACTGGATGAAATTACAAAATGTACCCATCATTTTCCTCATGCTAGTATAGCCACATAAAAGTATCAAACCACCTGTTAAAATGCACCAGAATACAGGAAATCTATATTTTTTTTCGCCCCAACACCCCCCGTTAAAAATGTCCCCCCCACATTCAGGATGCTTCCTACGCCCATGGATGTGTCCCATTATCATTCATATCATATCACATCATAATGTATCATATATTTCCTTATTTGAGTCAGCTTCTTGAGCCGTATCTGGCCGTGCAACACTCACAGTGTCACATACTGTATGCAGAAGTATTATTTTAAGCAACACATTAAGTTGACGAAACACTCGAGTCAAATTCTCCTAATTAAAGTCAGATCCACTCGTGTCTTGGACGGGGCAGTGATTTCATAAACCTGTTAATGTACGCATTCAAACACTTTTTCTTTTACCAGCTGTATTCACCTTGCAGGTGCAGCTATGTGGCTTTTATCCTGGATAAAGTGTTTAAGTCATGGATGTTTAAAGTTTAACTTCTTCATATTTGACTAATATTAAAGTTCACTTTTCATTCAGGAAGTATGACGCTGCGCTGTCAGTAAGCTTGTCCGTGTTTGAGATTGGTCGAATGCTCCAAATACCACCCCTTTCATGTGAACGCGCACCTAACTAGATAGGACACGGCTGGCTTGAGCGATCCACTTGATAACCAGCGTCGTAGTACAGCTTAGCGCCAGCGCGTATGTTTTGGCTTAGGCCAACCGGCTAACTCCAACATATCCAGGTTAGGTTGAACCAGCTTCGTAGTACAGGCCTCTGCACTCTAGCTCTTCTAGTTTTCAAGTGGATTTAATGTACAGTTTCATTTCATCTTTCCTGCAGTGTGACCCCTCACTAAAGGATAGTGTCAAGTTATAACTGGCTTTCCTTTGAATAGTCTCACTTCCCCCTCTCGTCTTTCCTATTCCTCCAGACTTACCACAGTTCCACTTTTCATCTGTGACTTAAATAACAAACATCACAACACAGTTTACAGGAAATTGTGAATCCAATCTCAGTATATCAACATCTATCCAATGATTCCCTTCATCATGAGGTCTTCAAATTAGACATAGGATTGCTTTGACCAATATATATACAAATACAGAGAAAGTCAGTTAAAAACGTTACACTACTCCTTTTACTATAACCAACCTTTTTACCTTCTAATATATCGCTGTGGCACTTAATACAACTTTCATGGTCTGCAAGATCAAGTACTATAGAATACTTCTATACATATGAACATACAATAAACAGTAGATTAGACTTTCTTGGTGGATATTTTCAAAAAGAATGCCCTGTTAAAAAAATATAGCTATACAGCATTTATGACAACCGGGGATGTTGGTGTTAATGAGTTCCTTTACGGAACAGAATCTTTCAGTAGAATCTCTTATAAAAGACATACAGTAAAAACATAACAGATGACTGTCTTTTTGTTTCTGCTATGTTTTGTCATATGTCAATATGTGTCATTTGTGTTAACTCTAGAGGGGGGTTGTGAGACTGCTTCCTGCCACTATGGCAGTACTGTGCTTTGACCCGCTGCTGTCATCCAGAGATTGGTCGTGGGATTGGGTCACCTGTCCCTCCCCATCGTCCGCCAGAGCTCTCTTGTACACCCCCGCCAGACTCTGCCTGAACCGCCCCCTCACTGCCAGCCCAATGCAGAAGTACATCAGCGGGTTCACACAGCTGTTAAAGTAGCCGACGCCCTTTGCCACAGGGTGCCAGATTTTCACCACCGCGTTCTTACTGTCCACCATCTTCACCAGCAGGAGGCAGTGGTATGGCGCCCAGCAGAGGAAGAAGGCAACAACTAATGATGCTAATATGCGCAGGGGGCGGGACTTCCCTGTGAGGCGGGTTCGACGGATACCAATTGCGGCAAGGATGTAACAGATAAGGATGACCAGGAAAGGCATCATGAAGCCACAGAGGAAGCGGATTGAGTAGAGAATTGGTTTAGCAATGGTGTTCCCCTCCTTCACCTCCAAAGAGCACTTGCTCAGGTTGTTCTTCCCCAGGTAGACTTTGCGGTAGACAAAGTATGGAGTGCTAAAGATAATCGCTGAGCACCAGACGCAGAAAGCCACCACCCTGGCGGCCCATATGGTGCGACGGCGCTTGGTGAGGACGGGATGCCAGACGCAGAGGGCTCGGTCCAGACTGATCACAGCCAACAGGAAGACGGAGCAGAACATGTTGGCGTACTTGAAGAAGCCGTTGAACTTGCAGATGAAGGTGCCGAATGGCCAGTGGTCGAAGAAGAGGTTCTTGGTGAGGGAGAAGATTCGTGTGATGCAGAAGATCAAGTCCGCTATCGCCAGATTCAACAGCCAAACGTTGGTTACATTTCGCTGAGGAGGAGGAAAAACAGAAGCAAAGCAATAATAAAAGTCAATAAAGAGGAAAACAGATGAACTGCTTGGATATTGTTTTGTATTATGCTCATACTTAAATGTAGATAGACATGTTAAAAGTTAGTTTGTAATTCTTGTTTACACTGAGCTGATCCTTAGCAGACACAAGAATAGGACAATCAGCTTCAGGAAAATATTTCATTTTTATACATTTGTAACTCGTAATACTCTTTGAATCCACCTTGAGCTTGAATCTAACCACCCAGATCACCATGGAGTTCCCTGGGATGCCAAGGAAGACAATCAGAGCGTAGAGGACCATGGAGACGTTTTTCATGATGGCTTCAGCGTCCTTAATCGATGCCTGGTCATTCTTGGAAGGCTTAAGGAGTGGAAAGGAGGCATTGAGAGACATTGTGTGGCTGGAAAAAGAGAATACAACACAGTCAAAATATTAGAAACTCTGGAGGGAACTTTGGGATTTTAGCCTTTGTGGACCATTTACATGCACAAAAACCTATGACACACTACAGGAAAGGGAAAACCCCAAAAAGCATAATAGGGCCCATTTAAGTTCTTGTATTTCACAAGCCTTTGGCTAGTTAGCTAGCTAAACTGGTTACTGAAAATAAACTAATGTGTACTAGCCAATCACAGCACAGCTGGGCTGTATCATGCAGTACACTCTGGTATTAGACTGCACTAATGGCGCATTTCCGTGCCGTGCCCGGCCCGTTTTTGGTTGCATTTCCACTAGGCGTAGTTCCGGCTAGCGGGTACTTTTTCACAGTTGTTCTGGCTCTCCAAAATCGAGGTTCTTTCCAGGCCAACAACCCATCTGAGTATGCTAAACTAGTGAGAGAATCGCTGGCAACTACAACAAAATGAACATATTTTACCATGATTTAATTGTAATACACGTTTCAAAATGATGCCGAAGTAACAACATGCTGATACCGGTTAGTGAAAACCATGAATTAATGCTTTGACAAGTCTGCAGACAGACGGCAGGCGAAAAACCTTTTAAAATGCGTGTTTTCTGAATGGAGATTGGCTAAGTTAACGTTGTATATGCTCCGACCGTCCACACTCACAACAACGGCCTATACAGACATAAATAAACCAGCGACTGTACTCGCCATGACACAGACAGTCTGTGGTTTGTACTTGTTTAACTTTTGTCTAGTTTCTGAACAGATATGAGGAGCTGTGAGTTCTGAGGGCTAACAGCTAACGGCTGATGTTGGTTTTGTGTTTCACATTGAAGATGACGTCACGGCTCCGCCTACACTGCGTTACTATAGATACTACCCCAGTTCCTAAACAGTAATGGAAACGCAGCATAAAGTGATCTGGCCTACCAAGGCCTAACTATACCGTACTAAGCCGTGCGAGGCCCTGCAGTGGAAATGCGCCATAAGCACAAATAGGATAATAGTTACCGAAACAAACTGAAACCAAAGGGGGTAAAAAGGGTTCGCTTTAGCCGCACAACACAGGGTCGGTGTGAACGCTGTGGTTTTAGATTACTTCCTCGTTTGCTTTCATGCTAAAAACTTCAAACAAGAAGAAGACGTGCAAGAAAAACATCTTTCAGTCAACTTTTCTGATCACAAGCCTTTATTTTCATATGATGCCACAAAAATAGACATTATCAGATGTTATAAATAAATATCGGTTTGTGAATGAACCGTGTTTGTTGACACGTCAGATGTACCAGCTGAGTCATTGTGCTACAGTGTCTGAGAATGTGCTGCCTTCAAATACATTTGTGGGTAGGTGAGAAATATTCGGCAATGTATTTCCTTTAGCTATAATTCAATGATCCGTGTCACATTAACTGCTAAAAGGGACAACTAAGAGACCTTTTACATAATTGCTGATTCTAAACAAGGGTGGCAATTAAAAATCTCATCAACAACTCATGGCATGACATCAGAGTTTTGTGTCTGAATACTCTCAGACTATAGCTTTGTATGTATAGATTGTATCTAGTTAATGTTTAATTGTATTTAAATGTAGTATAAAGTATTTGGCTCACGTTTAAACTGGACTTAAAAAGTCAATATGGACAAGAAGCCTTTTGTGTAGCTAGGATTTATTTTATTCTCATTCTTAAATGTATTGACATTTAAAACAAAATCAACCTTTCATTATAAGGTTAAAAGACAAATATGCAACATTTATGCTTGTATCTAAGTTTGTCAAGACTATGCCCACAATTTTCACATCCATGAAAAAAATGCCAGCCTCGCTGAATAATACAAATAAATCAAGTAACACTTAGAGGTCATCAGGTTAAGAAGGCTCCATGGACTGTTTTGGGGGAAAATAAAAGTGTTTACCAGTTAAGTATCAAACATCCATGAATTAGCATCTGTCGGTTCACACTGTCTGTTGCCGCACATTGGGAATGCAACAGATCATATGATACACACAGTGACATCTGGCATGAAGACATCAAATAGTTGTTGATATAACTAGCAAGATACCACAGTAACATGTTGTGAGAAATCAAAGATGGCAGAGAAGGCCAACCAGATATTTGGTTCAATGAGGCTGAGGACAAGCAGATAACATTTCATATATCAAAAGTATCCTTACCAATGGGAGCAAATGCAGTTGAGCTTCAAAATAAAATAAAAACAATCCAGTTGAGAAGTTAAGTGTGTTTCTGTAGATTACAGAAGGAAACGGCTGCCCTCAAAGGGGAAACAAGATAAGTGCAGCAACTATAGAACTTCCTTTAAGCTTAGAAGAAAGAAAAAAAAGAAAAACATGTCATCACCATGTTGCCTCATATGAATAACCAAAGAGCGCATGTAACGAACAGAATTACTTTGACTTCTTGGGGAAACAGATAAGAAAACTAAAAGTGGAACGAGATTGAGGAGTGCCCAAGGACGGAAAATGCAATCTGCTACCCTGTTTACAACACCTCTCTTTTCATAGATACGGTTTTTGTTCTTTGCGCACAGCCCCTGTTTAATTTAAGAAAAACACAAATGTTTAACTATCTGGCGACAAAAGTGTTTGATATTTTTACCGATGTTTAACAAATCTCATCTGTTGAATCAGACTTAGAAAATGTATTTCCTACCTGCAAGTGTTAAACTGGTATCACAGCGATGAGGTCAGCTGCTTCAGTGTCTGTGGTCAGAGGCAGAAGTGAGGATGCGTCTTCATGAGCTGTATGTGTGTGTGTTTATGCACTGTTCCACTGTTTCTTTAAGGGGTTTTATTGCCTAAATGTGGACATGTGTTTGTATGAGGGGCCGTACAGGCCGTAATTCATACTAGTCCTCTCACGCACATACATTCTCCTTTTACATACATATATTTTCACTCTTACACACATATATTCTCCTTTTACATACATACATTTTCACTCTTACACGTGTACATTCTCCTTTTACATACATATATTTTCACTCTTACACACATATATTCTCCTTTTACATACATACATTTTCACTCTTACACACATACATTCTCCTTTTACATACATACATTTTCACTCTTACACACATACATTCTCCTTTTACATACATACATTTTCACTCTTACACACATACATTCTCCTTTTACATACATACATTTTCACTCTTACACACATACATTCTCCTTTTACATACATACATTTTCACTCTCACACACGTATATATTTACATTCACACATTCATACATTCTGCTCTCATATTATCATATTTTAATGCACACATTCATACATTGTCACTCACACATTTATAAGTCTTTCACTCACACATTTTTACATTTTGTTCTCATATTCATATATTTTAATGCTCATATTTATACATTTTGCTCTCATGCACATTCATTCAATGTTTACATTTAATATTATAAATAATATATGCATGTATGAAGACAATATATGTATGCAAGAGAAGAATGTATGTATGTATGAAGAGAATATATGTATGCAAGAGAAGAATGCATGTATGTGTGAGAGAAAGTATAGTGGAAACGGAAGGAGTATGGTGGAAACGGAAGGAGTATGGTTGAAACGGAAGGCAGGTCATCATCGCGCTGTGATTGCCTCAGAAGGTTATGAGGGGCCGTACAGGCCGTAATTCATACTGGTCCTGTCACGCACATATATTCTCCTTTTACATACATACATTTTCACTCTCACACACGTATATATTTACACTCACACATTCATACATTCTGCTGTCATATTATCATATTTCAATGCACACATTCATACATTGTCACTCACACATTTATACATTTTTCACTCACACATTTTTACATTTTGTTCTCATATTCATATATTTTAATGCTCATATTTATACATTTTGCTCTCATGCACATTCATTCAATGTTTACATTTAATATTATAAATAATATATGCATGTATGAAGACAATATATGTATGCAAGAGAAGAATGTATGTATGTATGAAGACAATATATGTATGCAAGAGAAGAATGCATGTATGTGTGAGAGAAAGTATAGTGGAAACGGAAGGAGTATGGTTGAAACGGAAGGCAGGTCATCATCGTATAAGGGGCCGTACAGGCCGTAATTCATACTGGTCCTGTCACGCACATATATTCTCCTTTTACATACATACATTTTCACTCTCACACACGTATATATTTACACTCACACATTCATACATTCTGCTGTCATATTATCATATTTCAATGCACACATTCATACATTGTCACTCACACATTTATACATTTTTCACTCACACATTTTTACATTTTGTTCTCATATTCATATATTTTAATGCTCATATTTATACATTTTGCTCTCATGCACATTCATTCAATGTTTACATTTAATATTATAAATAATATATGCATGTATGAAGACAATATATGTATGCAAGAGAAGAATGTATGTATGTATGAAGACAATATATGTATGCAAGAGAAGAATGCATGTATGTGTGAGAGAAAGTATAGTGGAAACGGAAGGAGTATGGTTGAAACGGAAGGCAGGTCATCATCGTATGAGGGGCCGTACAGGCCGTAATTCATACTGGTCCTCTCACGCACATACATTCTCCTTTTACATACATATATTTTCACTCTCACACACATATATATTTACACTCACACATTCATACATTCTGCTCTCATATTATCATATTTTAATGCACACATTCATACATTGTCACTCACACATTTATAAGTCTTTCACTCACACATTTTTACATTTTGTTCTCATATTCATATATTTTAATGCTCATATTTATACATTTTGCTCTCATGCACATTCATTCAATGTTTACATTTAATATTATAAATAATATATGCATGTATGAAGACAATATATGTATGCAAGAGAAGAATGTATGCATGTATGTATGAAGAGAATATATGTATGCAAGAGAAGAATGCATGTATGTGTGAGAGAAAGTATAGTGGAAACGGAAGGAGTATGGTTGAAATGGAAGGCAGGTCATCATCGCGCTGTGATTGGCTCAGAAGGTTGAGCGGGGCGGGCTCATGTTCAGAACTTCTGATTCAAATCAACATGATGGAGGGAGATGAATCCGTGTATCTACGGACCATTTGTTTTTCTTTATTAAACAAGTAAACGGAAGAGTGTCTGCGAGGCGTTTTTGCTTTTAGTTTTTTACCTTACTAAATGGTCTAATGGTCATTGGAGCGAAGGGGGGCCGCGAAACTCGCGGAAGTGATTTCAAAACAAAAGCACTCGTTTGCTTGGAACGTTGATAATATTATAAACAAGGGGAAACGAGTTGAATTTAGCGATCACAACGAAAACGGCCCAGAAAATGAATGTTATTAAAGACTGTAATGTAAATATAATAAGTCTATGTCTAAAATGGACAACATTGTTAGGAGATTTAAACTATACAGCGATTCTGCACTGCGGTCACTCAGCCGTCTCTCCACTTTGTTTTTTCAAATCAGCTGCTCTTCATTTTACCGCAAGTTCTTAATAAAACTGACACTGTTGGACTCTGCATTAGTTTGACTGCTACCAACAATAAAATGAATTACTTTTACTGTGTACTTTTTTAGTAATCCTCTGTCAAAGTCCCCTCCTGAGTACACTGCATGTTTTTCCGCTATCTTTGATGAGTGATAAAAAGACAATTTTTACATTAGTTCTTAATGATATTGATACTGCTGGACTCAGTAGTGTTGTTGTTGAAATCCTCTGTCAAAGTCCCCTCCTGAGAACAAAATCAAGCCACTTCTGCTAAGTTTGATGAGGGGAAAAATGCAATTTTTTGCCATTAGTTCTTCGTGAGTAGTACTTTTACTGTGTACTTTTTGAGTAATCCTCTGTCAATGTCCCCTCCTGAGTACTAGAAGGCATGTTTCTCTACTATTTTGAATAAGCGTTAAAACACCTTTCTTCATGAGACTTATATTGTTGGACAGAGTATTTTAAGAGGATGGTAGACATGATATCAGCACTAGTACTGCAGCAGCAGCATTTTACACCATGCAAAGTCTTTAGAGTCTGGCCTGGATAGCTGGTCTATCCTTCAGCAAAGTGACAAACCCTTGTGACTCTTGTTGGCCTCTTATGAAGCTGCTGTCTTTTAAAATATGATTATTTCTCTGCTCCTAGTTAATTCCTCGCAGATTCTTCCATCAGTCCCAGTCATTGCATGTCAGTCAATAGAGCTTCGAAAAATGTGTCCAATTCAACAAAGTGTTTTTTTGTGAGTGAAGGCCAGAGCTAAATTATAGATTGTTTGATTGTGTACTTACAAGGTGAGAGAAAATAATTCCACATCCTCCTATGAAGCGTATTTTATTTACTTTTCCATTATACTTATACTTACTTGTATAGAACATTTGCATGTTGAACTACATGCTGGATATCTTCCCCAGCTTCAAGGAAATACAATAAAATAAATGGATTCATAATTTTAAACTATTGATAAAAATGTATAAATTAATAATGTTTGGTGCAAACATTTCAAATTTAAATACAAAAGGAAAAAATGTTTTACTTTTGAAATGATTTCTCACAAAAACCTTTCTAAATAGTAAATTAATAAAAAGCGTTTAGTCAATAGACGTTTTTCTGCCTAAAATAGTTGAAATTGAACGTAAACTATATCAAACACTACATCCATGGCAATCAACCCATTTTTGCCCGCTATTTAAACCTCTAGATGTCACTGTGGTTCGAATAGAAAGCCCTTCAGCTAGCTTCCACTGAGAAAGTTGGCAATGCTAAAAATCACTGCTGACGAAATCACTCTTTTTGGTCAACTTTTGTAAGGTAACCATATCAATTTTGACATATTTTAGTGTCAGAGCACTGACTGAACATAATTAGATAACTTGATGCACAAAAAAAGTTTTAACAAGGGTGTAATTATTTTTTTGAAAATATGCTCAACCAACCGGTCGATTTGGCCTTTTATGGTAAACTAGCAATATGACTTTTTCAGTTTCAGAGATGTTTTCCAATAATATATGCAGTGGCGGCGCCAGGGTATGGCTGGGGTAGGCTACAGCCATACCAAGAAATGGCTTAGCCCCACCATAGCCCCACCATGAAAAGTGATGCAAATTCAATTAAATAATAAGCGAAATGCTAAATGTTGAGAACACGGATTGCGAAAATATACGGGTCGTGTCCACAGCACACAAACTGATCCTGCTGTAACAACAAGTGCACCTTACTGATGCAATATGGTTGAGACCATTCGGGCTTATGCTATAAGAGGGGTGCAAGGAATAGTCTAAGTAGTGGGGGAGTTTTATACACTAAAGGTGTGGAAATTCTCTGGCGTTATAATATCAGCGCGGCCGCGGTCAGATCAAAATGCCTCCGAATGCAATTTGAATAGACCTACAGCCAGAGCAACGAAACGTTGGATCTGCGTCATGCCTTATTGATTGAGATCAATCGAAACCGCCATTCAGTATCCCCATTGGATCTTCAACGTGTACTATCATACGTCACGTTCACAGTGATCCCTTTTTATTTACTACAAGACAAATGTGCCGTTTTATTTCATACAGTTCCATTTTGATTGAGACAGGGAAATAATCTAAACCTCACGCGTGGCGTTTCACTGTCAAGGGGGGTAATATAGCGTGTATGTAATTACATTGCAAATACTGACTTGAGCACCACCACTGTATGGGTTAGCCCTACCATAGATTACCCAACAAAAATGCTCTGGCGCCGCCACTGAATATATGGTAAATAAATAGCTAGATTCATGGTAATATTACTAAATCTAGTACTGCCTTATGAGTCTCAGAGTGAAAGAGTGATAATAATTCATAAAGCAGCTTTAATGCATGGCATTCAGCCCGAAGTTGCACACAGATGAGCAAGTTAGGCCAACACAGGATATACACATTTGCTGTTAGGCCAGTGGTTTCTTGTTAGGCCAATTCAGCATCTACAGTAAGATGAGCAAGTCTTTTTTTTATTATGAAAAACACTTAACATTACTTTTTTCCTTTTTTTACAATTATAATTGATTATCTTTTATGAATATATCTATATATTGCTCCTTTTCCATAAAATAATTTGTTTTATTTGAGTTTGTGTTTTATTTGAGTTTGATGCATACAAATACTATACTGTATGATGATTGTTGAAAATGCACTTTTACCATAGAAGGCCAGCTCGACCAGTTGGTAGAGCCTCAAAAAAACAAAACTGTGTGGTCAGTCAAAAAAAAGAAATGTGTTTGTGGTTAGTTGTAGCCCATTTGATACAAAAATGCAAACAAATAATTGTTCCATAGCTTTTTTCTTGGTCTGGCAGTTAAAAGGTTCATGTTCTGCACAGATAGTGCCTTAACTTGAATTTGAAAACACGTGGCAACTTTATTAATACAGCAGATGAAAAGATTTGTGGAAGTATAAATTCTTCATTGGCTTCAATTGCTCTCGAGATAAAGGGTTTTTTATGGTTGCTTGTATTATCCTCAGATAGTGGTTTGTTTAAATAACTAGTGACATTTTAATAAATATTGCAAAAAAGGGCATAGCCTATATAACCTGGCTGGCTTAACCAGTCTGTATTTCTTCAAGCACCACAAGATTCAGAGTTTATAAAGTAACTACACAGTAAAAGTACTTCATAGTACTTGTGGGGGTTTCAGTAGTACTGAGTCCAACAGGATCAATCTCACAAAGAACTAATGGCAACAAAAAATAATTCCCTCATCAAACTTAGCAGAAGTGGCTTGCTTTTGTTCTCAGGAGGGGACTTTGACAGAGTATTTCTCAAATAAGACACAGTAAAAGTACTTCAATGTATTGTTGGTAGCAGTCAAACTAATACTGAGTCCAACAGTGTCAGTTTTATTAAGAACTTGTGGTAAAAAATATTTGTAAAAAAAAAATGAAGAGCAGCTGATTTGAAAAAACAAAGTGGAGAGACGGCTGAGTGACCGCAGTGCAGAATCGCTGTATAGTTTAAATCTCCTAACAATGTTGTCCATTTTAGACATAGGCTTATTATATTTACATTACAGTCTTTAATAACATTCATTTTCTGGGCTCAATGTGTGTCTTGGTCGTTTTCGTTGTGATCGCTAAATTCATCTCGTTTCCCCTTGTATATAATATTATCAACGTTCCAAGCAAACGAGTGCTTTTGTTTTGAAATCACTTCCGCGAGTTTCGCGGCCCCCCCTCGCTCCAATGACCATTAGACCATTTAGTAAGGTAAAAGACAAAAAGCAAAAACGCCTCGCAGACACTCTTCCGTTTACTTGTTTAATAAAGAAAAACAAATGGTCCGTAGATACACGGATTCATCTCCCTCCATCATGTTGATTTGAATCAGAAGTTCTGAACATGAGCCCGCCCCGCTCGACCTTCTGAGGCAATCACAGCGCGATGATGACCTGCCTTCCGTTTCAACCATACTCCTTCCGTTTCCACTATACTTTCTCTCACACATACATACATTCTTCTCTTGCATACATATATTGTCTTCATACATGCATATATTATTTATAATATTAAATGTAAACATTGAATGAATGTGCATGAGAGCAAAATGTATAAATATGAGCATTAAAATATATGAATATGAGAACAAAATGTAAAAATGTGTGAGTGAAAGACTTATAAATGTGTGAGTGACAATGTATGAATGTGTGCATTAAAATATGATAATATGAGAGCAGAATGTATGAATGTGTGAGTGTAAATATATATGTGTGTGAGAGTGAAAATGTATGTAAAAGGAGAATATATGTGTGTAAGAGTGAAAATATATGTATGTAAAAGGAGAATGTATGTGCGTGAGAGGACCAGTATGAATTACGGCCTGTACGGCCCCTCATACACAAACCTTCCTCTTTTTCTCTCATCGCCATGTATGTCTTGTGGTGTGACTTCTTCTCTGCCAGTCACTCCACACACACACCCACACACCCACACACACTGTGGGTGTTTCTCAATCGCGAGTAAAGCTGCTGCAGAACCACTATTTCAAGCATACTACGTCATCGAGTGCCGCCGAAGTACTGTTCCAATCTCCAGCATACTTGGAAATCTACCGAGCCCGGCGTACTCCGTTTGGAGAAATATCGAGTAGATATATAGTAGTAGCACATGAGTAGACTCCACGGTCTTAAAATCCCCACAATGCTTTGCGCACGGACCTATCATACTACAAGTGTAATAATACAAATTATTTCAATGCTGTTTATGGCAGATAAAATACATTTTCTGTTTTATAAAAATAAATAAATAATAAACACTAAAGTACACATCGGCACAAATCACAATTGTAGGCTTTATTTAGCCTCGTCAAAAATAACTGCACCTTATGACCTGGCTCAAAAGGCCACAACAAAGAGGAGACACACCATATCAACGGTTTAACAAAAGATGTTTATTAAAGCAAGTGGTTCAAATTAGCCAAATTAATCAAGTGCAAAACAAGTAAAGCATGAGGTGTGAACGTCAATGGTATCAGTAATGTAACTGCAGGGTGAGGATTGCATGAACCTGTATGTTGCGGCTTTCACACCAGCGCTTTTCCCTTTCTAGCTCCTAGCGAGAGCTTTTCTGGTTCAGCTCCGGTTTCCCTTTTCAGCTCCCGCTCTGTTCACATCGCCCAGAGCTGCCGCTGCTGCGTCATGTCACAGTTTACGTCGCTGATTTTCTCCCACAACAACAACGGGCCGGGGACTGCGTCGGGTCGATGATCGTGTTGCTTTTAATCATACGAAGCCAGATTAAATTAAATAACGACTTCTCCAACCTTATACTTTTCTCCAGAGTGCCGTGGTTCATTGTTTATTAATGTGTTTCAGCGGCATTTACTGACCGCTGCAGTGCTGGCTGCTCTTCCACGGGAGTTTATTCTCCCGTTAGCTCCGGGTTAGCTCACACGGCTCTAAAGTATTCACTGTCTGACTGTCACACAAGCAGCTGATACATATCCCCAGTTCCCCTTAAGTGAATGTGTGTCAGTCTGAATTGACGCTGTTTGGCATCACAACGCTGTTATGAAAGTTTCTCTGGCATAACATGGGTGATGTTAGCATAGCAACCGAAGCTAAACTGACTACTTGCTAAGCCGTTTTCTACAGGCACATTTTACCGGCGTATTTTTGATTATGATTCTACTTGTGATAGTCGGACATGACAACCTGTACAGCCCATGTATTAATTCCATCCGATAGCTGCTATAATAACAAACAAAACGTCTGCCTGCTCTCCACAATGATCAATAACAGCGAACGGATGGTCAAAGTAAGGTTTCCTGCACGCCTCGACGTAAGAGACGTAAGCGACGCCGCGTCATAGCTCCGAAGCTCTTGCCTCTGGACCGACAATTTTTTGGAGCTGGAAGTGAACCGCATTCCGGAGCTATGACGCGCCGCCGCTGCGGTGTGAACAGGAAAAACCGGCGCTTTTCCAGCTCCAGCTCCGAGCAGGAGCTGGAAAAGCGCCGGTGTGAAAGGGGCATGTGTGAGGGTGTTGAGGTGCACAAAGTAAAACAACTGAAATAACTAATAACATACTCAACCGAACCGGGTGCCTGTATGAGAAAGCAGAGGGAAGACAGAGAGGAGCAGAGGCTTTAAATAGCTGCAGGGCACCAGACCCAGGTGCCCTGAGTTACTACAATCAAGGCAATCAAGAACCAGTTCAACTTGGTAAAGGAGAAGGAAAAGCAGTAATTAAGAAGAAAGGGATGGAGATCTGGCAGAAAAGGTGGGAGAAAGACCAGAAAGGCAAAGACTATCACAAAGTACAAAAGACAATTACAATTCATATTTATAAAGAAAGAAACAGAAGGGAGGAATCACGATAGCTAGACTCAGAATACATTTGAATGGTACGCTGTGTATCATGGGGAAAAGTGACAGTGAGGGGACTGTGGAGTAAAAGAAGATGTAGAACATATCTTGTTACATTGTGACATCTATAAAGCGGAAAGAGAAAAACTAAAGGCTAAAGTTTTAGAGGCAGAGAGGGAATGGAGTGTGGTTGGTGTTTTGGGAACAAAAGGAGAGGGAGTAAGAGCTACCAGAAAGGCACTGTTTACATTCTTGAGTGAAACTGGGGTAGGAAAAATAATTTAACATTAGGTCAGGAAAGATCATAGATTTTTATTTTTGTTTGATTTATTTCATGTTTTTTGTTGATTTTATTGATCTTTTAATTTTTTTATTAGATTTTTTATTTATTTTTTAGTCAGTTTATTGAACATGCCACGAACAAAACATACAACAATAATAATATATATATATATATATATATATATATATATATATATCATTTTCTTTCTTGTTTCTTCTAACTCATAATAATAATTCTAACAAAGTACAAAAAAAATCAATAATAATACAAAAGAAAACAAAAAGATAAATAACAATAATTCTCAATTAGTCTCTGTCATGTTCAACAGGGGCAAGAAGAAGCTTAAAAAAAACGTTTCTGGTCCTACCCCCTCGAGCATACATTTCCCTTATAAATAAAATATTAGGTCATCGTCATCAGCGATATGTTTGTCTTGTTCATAACCATTAATGATTTGGCTCCTAAATAATACTTTCAGTTTAGATAGACTCGTACAATATTTCAGTGCATCCGTACAGTTATTCCACAGACTAACACCTTTTGATGAGATGCAATGAAGTTTGGCATTTGTTCGTACGGGTGGTTTTTTGAAAATGCAGTTTCCTCTCAACATGTGCATGCTTTCTCTCCGTGTGAAAAGTCCCTGGATATTATGAGGTAATTGTTGATTTGCGGCTTTGAACATAATTTGAATAGTTTTATAGTCAACCAGGTCTTGTAGTTTTAGTGTTTTTAGTTTGATAAATAATTTATTTGTTGGTTCTCTGTACGAAGTTTTATGTATAACTCGTATGGCTCTTTTTTGCAGGATGAAGATAGGATGTGTATTTGTTTTATATGTGTTCCCCCAAACTTCCACACAATACATCATGTATGGAAGTATGAAGGAGCAGTACAGCATAAACAAGGAAGCTTGATTAATTAGGTATTTGGCTTTATTCAGAATTGCTATTGATTTTGGATATTTTGGCTTTGATATAACTTATATGTGGTTTCCAACTTAATTTATTGTCTATGATTACTCCAAGGAATTTGATTTCCGATACTCTTTCTAGTTGGACGCCATTTATAGTGAGTTTCTTCTCTGTATTGGTCGATCGATTCCCAAATATTATGAGTTTGGTTTTGCTTGCGTTCAATGTTAATTTATTTTGGTCAAACCAGATCTTCATCCTGCTCAGTTCCTTTTCCATTGTGAGCAATAGCTGTTCTAAATTGTCCCCACAGCAGAGTAGACTTGTGTCGTCTGCAAAAAGAATGGTTTTAATAGTTTTTGATACTTCACATATATTGTTAATATACAGAATAAATAGTAATAGCCCCAAGACTGAGCCCTGAGGCACCCCACATGTAACCTGCAGTAGTTGTGATTTATGGCTTAGTAGTTCAACGTACTGTTCCCTGTTATGTAGGTAGATGGATAGCCTTGATAGTGCAACACCTCTAATGCCATATCTCTGTAGTTTTTTTATTAATAATTCATGGTCAACCGTGTCAAATGCTTTTTTAAGGTCCAGAAATATCCCTATTGCATATTCTTTCTTTTCTTTTGCCTTAGTAATGTGTTCCATAAATTATATAACTGCAAATGATGTGCTTCTGTTTGCTCTAAAACCATATTGTTGTTCATAGAGTATGTTATGTTTGGTGATGAAGTCATTTAGTCTTGTATAGTAGATTTTTTCCAGTATTTTAGAAAACTGTGAGAGCAATGAAATTGGTCTATAGTTTGACAGTACATGTTTATCTCCAGATTTATGTATTGGTATGACTTTAGCAGTTTTCATTTTATTTGGAAATACACCGGTTTGTATTGACTGATTACAGATGTGAGTTAGTGGTTTGGCTATACATTCAATAATGTTTTTAACTGTATACATGTCAATATCATGACGGTCTGTAGACCTTTTACTCTTAAGTTTTTTAACTGTGTCAATAATTTCATTTTCATCAGTCCCTCTTAAGAATATAGTTTCCTTCACATATATATCTTTACTTTCTACACCTTCACTACTACCAGTATTTGGAATTTCCCCAGCTAGACAAGGACCAACATTGACAAAGTACTTCTTCAGCAAGGTCATGAGGTCATGTCATAAAATACTGTATCGTTTTTTGACAGAAAACTGTTTGGGTATTGTGCCTTTCCATTTCCTTTTTTAATAGTGGTATTTAATACATTCCATGTGTTTTTAATGTTATTTTTGTTACCCTCCAATCATTTGTTGTAATGATCCATTTTGCTACATTGTATTATCTTTGTTAGTTTGTTTTTGTATGTCATGTCTTGTATTTTTGTTCAGCCTCTACTGATCTATTCTTTAAGAAGTCTTTATATAATTCATTTTTCGTTTTACATGCATTTAATATTCCCTTAGTGATCCATGGTTTTTCAGCATATTTTTGTTTCACTATTTTCTTTACACAAGGACAATGTTTTTCATACAGCCCTAGATCATAGGTTAAAGAGATGGAATGATATGATGATTCATACTTGTGTGCAATAGGTGGCGGTATGCACCTTTTAAGTTGTTTGCAATCCGCCAAAAAATGAGAGAAGAAGAAGAAGGTAATCAAGACAGCACAGCCACACCCTGGCCGTTTCTCAATCGCGAGGATATTGGCTTCCAAGCCAATATTTCAAGGATGCTACGTCATCGAGTGCCGCCGAAGGACTGTTCCAATCTCCAGCATACTTGGAATTCCACCGAGGCCGCGTCCTTGGTTTGGGGGAAATTTCGAGGCTGCACATGGGTAGACTTCGCGTCCTTAAAATCCCCACAATGCTTTGCGCATGGACCAATTTCCCCAAATCTGTGGCGGAAGATGTAAGGCGGGGCCTCTCATATGACGCACACCTGCACACTTGCTAGCCTGTTCCACTCTTCGTTTTCCGAATAGCAGGAAGTATTCTTGCCTTGCTTCTGAAGCAAGATGCTCGGCTCGGCTGTGCTACCAAGCCAGCATCCTCGTGATTGAGAAACGGCCCCTATCTAGATGAACCCAGGGGCATCACAGCACCCATCAGTAGTTAATTAACTGTTTACATTTTAATATAAAAAAAATGCCTATTTTTCCTCCTTACACTGCCTTCCAAAATGTTTCAATCTGTATCAATCACTTCCTCCTTTCCTTGAGGGCAGGGCTCATGATCTCCTGATGTTGCACAGAGGCCACAACAAAAGTATCTTCATCAGTTAGTGGGAAAGAAATTCAAGAAAAGTGGGATTTTATGTTTCCTTTAAACACATCTTTAAAAGAAAGACTGCAGTTATTTGTGTGGAGACAGGTTTAGGGTACATTAAACATGTGTCACACCTTTTAAATGTAAGATATGCGATTGTTTAGGTAGTACATTAAGGAGTTTATATACTGCATGGCATGTGCATATGTTTTCGTTCATATATGTTTGCATGTGGTATGTCTGAGTGCTTGTTGGCTCTTGTACCTCTATCTTTGTAAGGACCAATGACAGTTTTAGACTATCAGCCTGAGGGCATGTTGTCACTTCTTCATTGGGCTGTTTGAGGGGTCAACTTGTCTTTAGGATTTGGATTAAATTAAAATCATAGTAAGGGTGAGTGTAAGCTTTATTGTTTGGGACAATTAATATAATGTTGATTATAGCGCTCACAAATAAGTGCAGAGATTAGTAAGGGTTGCATATGTGTATAAAACAAAAATGCTGCACTCTGGCGTCTGTAATTTGAAGCATCTGGTTTTCATGCTTATGCTGCCTTCTAGTGGCACAAAGGGAAGTTGTTTCATTGTTACATTCCAGTTTCGGAGCCTTGCTAAAACCTTTCTAGTGTACACAAAAAGGGAAAAAGACATACTGCTCAGGTCAGGTCTAATCAAGTTTGATTGCATTTAAGTCTATCTTTCTCCACTTTGTACCCATCTTAACAGCGTGACAATGCTTTGGTCTTTTGGTCCACTCCACCCAAATATCTCATCTATTGCATTTAAAGGTAGGGCCCGCCCGGCTAAAATAACTGGATGGCCTACCTGCCTGTCAGCCTTCTATCTATGCACAAACTTATCTCGTGCCCTCATTGGTCATGTGCGCGTTCATGTGTGTTGGAGGAGGGGCTTTATAAGGAAGTGGCAGATTTTCTCCGGTTGTGTATTTTCAAATTCTATCGATCTCGAGCCGGTTTCTCAAACTTACCTACCCTACCTTTAATGAAGTTTGGTACAGATATACACCATGGCTAGAGGAGGAACATTAATGGCTATGGGGATCTCCTGACTTTTTCTCTAGTGCCCTTGAAATGTTTCACTTACCTTAGCATCTGCTGAATGAATTAGCACAACATGTGTAGGCCAACAGACATTCAAAATTCGCATTGGACTTACTTTGGTGACTTTTTACAGAAATGCCACCATGAGTGAACACATTTTTTTCAAATATCTCCAAAACCATTCAGATTATCCTCAGTTGTACTTTGTGTTTGTTGAGCACATGTTAGCATGCTAACCTGCTAACACAGTGAACATGGTAGACTTTATACTGGCTAAAAATTGACCCGCTCTATCGAAATCAGTCGGAAGTCGCAACGGCTCATTTCAAAATAAACGTGGATTTGCGTAAAAAAATTTTTTTTCGGGGTTCGGGTGTTTTGTTTGATTTTAAATAAACAAAGTGTTGGCTTTCAGAATATGAAACTTTTATTTCCAAAATCACACGATAAATACATTTTTGAAGCTTGTAAAGGGAAGATGACAGCTCTCACTCGCCACTCTGCTGTTCCGCAGCGCTGCTTCCCCTCCCTCCGCTGAAATTATGAATGTAAGGCGTATAGTAATCATAGATAACACGGCAGGGTCACAGTTTGTTTTCATCTGATTTCAATTAAACAAAGTCTTGGCTTTCAGAATATTAAACTTGTTTCGGCAAAGTCAGATGATAAATACAACTTTGAAGCTTGTAACGGCATAATTACAAGCGGAGAACTGAGTAACTTGACGTCACAGCAGGCACAACAACAGCCGGTGTTTCTCGTGAGTGTTTTCCCCGGGAAACAAACACAATACACACAAACGCAAAATTACACAAACACACACACACGTACACACACACACTCGCGAGCTTCCCCCAGACCAGTAATCCAAACGAAAATATCTTCCCTCAGTAGTATTTTTAGCATTTGCTCCGCTAATAATCAATCAGATCGATGGATTCCAGAGAAGAGGAAACTTTAAAGGCCTTTTTCTCAAAATGATGACTCGGTGACAGTCATTATATAATGTGACATATTTTGCTTAATATTTGGAGTACAAAAACAATCCTGATATCATTAGAAAGCTAGGAGTCTCCTCTTTCCAACAGTGTATGCAACTCAAAATGTGTCTTCGGGTCAATGCGACTGATTTCGATTGAGCAGGTCACCATGCCAGCAGTGTGAGCTTTGAGTTTATAGCTGAATAGATGCCCCTAAAGGTAAGTGATTTATTGAAACAACATCAAAAGCAGAATATATCCATCACACTGTGCTGTTTGATAGAACTAAACCTCATTCCTCCAACACAACACACACATTCGAGATGTTACCACATAAAACAGAATACAGAAGTTCAGAAGTTCAGATGCTACAATTTCCTGATTGCAACACTTCCTTTTTTAACATATACATTCCTCTTCCACATTACAATTACAATCACATTCACAAAACCACAGAAGTCTGCTCAACATCACTCGGCAGGTAAAAATAAAGTTTTTGTTTTGTCTAAAATCATTGAATGGTTTAAAGTGGGGATTTGGGTTTCCTGAATACAATTTTTTTTACTTTAATAATACCTTAATACTAAACATATAATTACTTTTATTGATTAAGTCAAAGTGTTGTGAAGACAATATTCTTGTGGAAATCAGTGGCAAATGATTTCTCTATGATGTTTATTTTTCACTGGCATTGGCTCTCTCTCTTTATTCTTTTATGTTCAATAGTTATCCTGGATATAAACTCTTTGTCTCATTCAGCTGCAATGGGCGTTGGTTTGGCAGTTGTCACTTTGCTCATCGCTCTGATGCAAGGTCAGTAGTTCCCTGATTGCTATTATAAAAGGTGGAAGTATAGTTTGTATTTGATTGTCTTTTTCCACTCCAATGAAAGCTTCCTTCTGAGCCTGGGCCAGTAAATTATTAAAATGAAATTGAATGAAATAGGAAATACTTTGGTAGAGAGTAGGCTATGTTCATTGTTTGTCCTGATAATCTGCACTTTAAAGACATTCAATTTGCCCCTCTAGGCGTCTCTTGTCCAACTTGGGCGGTGATTCTGCCTAAAACTATCTTGGTCATCAATGACTCCTGTGTCACAATTCCATGCCGTTTCACGATCCCAAGCAATGAGGAGGCAAACATCCTCAACTGCTCAAAGGGTGTTGTTTGGAAGAAAGGATCAACGATTGGTCCTGAGGTCTTCATAGCACACACTCCTCAATTGAACCTCATACAAGTAGGTCTTCTTTTTGTACCAGCCTCTATTATTTGCAACTTGTTAGTTTGTGTGTGTGTGGACAGAATTTGTCAAAGCCATGGCGAGGTATCCATTCAAGATGCAATCACGGAACTTCACAGGTGTGTAGTAGAGATCATAATGAAGGTTGGGATTCAAGATAAGCGTGGTCCTAGCCCCCACTCTACACCCAAATTACCAAATTGGCGTAACGGCAGTTGTGATCCAATCAAATAACACATATTTGGTATTTTGGTATCTATGGAAACTTCTGACCATCACAAAAATGTAAACAACGTTTTCTACTGCAAGGGGGAAATAACAGGGGACGTCACAAAGAAGAACTGCACTACAACCTTCCATGGCTTCCGACAGGACAACAACGACAAGTACTTCTTCAGGCTTGAGTGTGCGAGACTCACAAAGTACAGTTTCGGTAATGGAGTGACAATTAATGCCCAACCAGGTATGAATGGATGAAAGGAACACAGGCAGTTGAAAATGGTTAATTGTGGTCCTTCTGTCTTAACTTGAGATGTACATCTGACCAATAACTTTGAGTGATGGTAACAGAAACGTTTTGTTGTGGAGCATTCATCAACTATTACAGTGATGTAGCTCTGCCTGTTTCTTTGTTACCTGTGATATTTCACATCTGATTCTTGCTGGACAGATCTCCCCCCCTCCCTGTTGTCCTCTGGGGGTCAGGTGTCAGAGGGGGCCCAGGTCAGGCTGCAGTGTTCAGTCCCGGTGCCCTGCCACAACATGCCCCCCTCCATCACCTGGTCACCCGTAGACAACTCTAGTCAAAAGTCTACACAAATGCAGGTGATCAGTTATTCATGGATTCATTTATTCACAGTGTTGTATATCATACTTTACACATTCAGGCTACTTATGTATCATAGCCCGCCTACACAATGAGGTTGACGTTATTCTATATTTTTGCCAAAGTCAAAGAATCACCTTGAAATATTGTATGTCTTGGGGCTGTGAGCCACAGAGGGCACAATCATTTAAAAAAAAAGAAAAGCTAAGCATGTTTAGAAAAATGTCACCGGAGAAATTAATGCATTTGTTGGGATTTTTTTTTAATAGAAAACTACAATGTGCGTGTTCATGTTATTAAGTCATAATGTAAATCAGTAGAACAGTAGGATTTATTAATTAGTTTAATATTTTTTTTACAAAAATGAAAAATGTAACTATCTTAAGATCTTATTTATCACTCATTAAAAAAGATATATATTTTGGAAAATGATCGGTAAATATAAAATACATCAAATATATAACATTTCTTTCCACTAATACATTGGTTAATGACTTTGGTATGTGTTCACAATAGGTAAAGCATTTAATCATACACTTCCAGTCTTATTATTCGAATACATATATTTGTTTTTTTATTTAGTATGTTTATTTGATACTCCACCTCTGCTTCTTCCTACATTTAGGACGGAAATGTCTCACTTGTTTACTTTACTAATTTTATTTTACAAATGTAGTCACACATTGCTTCAACATTAAGACAGAAATAAAAAAAACACAACATTTGATTATGAAATTAAAGATTAGACTACCAAACTGTATATCTAGAGTTAAAATGAGCTCCATTGCTCTCTCGATGCAACATTATTTTACAGTATCTTAATTGTGATCCCTTTTATCTAGTGTATTTTGATAAAATATTTGTAATATTTAACAGATTCTTATTAGTCAAAAATTGATCGACACCCTCTTGACAACATGTCAGTAATTAGGTGATTCCTCTCTGTTTTGCCAGAGTTTAGACGATGGACAGATGATCATGATGACCACGCTGACCTTCAGTGCTGCAGCGCACCACAACAACCAAAGCTTCTCCTGTTCTGTGACCTACCCGCTGACAGCAGGGGGCAGCAGCCGCTCGTCTGCAACCTCTCAGAGACTCAGCGTCCTGTGTGAGACACTCACTGTGTATTATCCAATCTGTTTAGGGACTACAATAGTTAACCCAAAATGTCCTTAAATTAAAAGAAGAGGAGAGTTCAAAAACCTCTCTGAGAAGTGTAGGGTAAACAATGTTTCATGCAGAGGATGATCTGTTATAACATTAATAACCAATTTACTAAAATTGCACACATAAAAGATATTACTGTTCCACAGGAGGAAATACAAACAGGAGAAGTCAGAAGAGTCTGTGGTGGAAATACACTTTAAGTAAACTTTTGAGGTACTTACTGTAGATGATAATAATGAAATAATTGTTGTTACTTTTACTTATACATCTGAATGCTTCTTCAACCACTGCTGAGGGCTGTAGTGTGTGGGAGAGAAACTCCCTCTTTAGGGAACTTTGGGATGTTAGCCTTTGCAGACCATTTACATGCACAAAAACCTTTATAACACACTACAGGAAAGGGAAAATCCCTACAGCAAAATAGCGCCCCTTCAAGTAAAATGACAACGGTATTATCAATAAAATGTACAAAAACTCAAAGTATTCATTATGCACAATGGCCCATATCAGATTAACTGTAGTAAGCAGTGGTTTGGTGCCTTTTACGCTAATGTTGCAGCTGATTATATACTCACATTATATACATTGCAGCCTAATCTATAACAACATATCATATTTCATAATCATATCATATCTATATCACATCATTTGTCGATTGATTTGTTTTTATAATCTATTTGTAACAGGTAACTTGAATTGTTTCTGAACTCTGAATTGTTGTAGAGTTGAGGTATAAAGTAGCAGGAAATGGAAATAGGTAAAGTAAGAGTACATCAAAATTGTACTTTACTTTCTGCAACTGATTTGAGGTATAAACAAACCTGTCTATCTATGTCTATATAACAAATATTGCTTTGACTTAACTAAATTGTGGAAACCACTTCCTCAGAATGAAATGTGCAAAAAGTATTTTTACAAATATAATTAGTCTGGTACACTCACTGAAAGAAGTCCCTTTTTTCTCTTTGAATCTCTGGATAATAACCATTATGGACAGATGTATACATTATTATACTCACTGACACATTTAACAAGTTCCTCTTCCCTTCCTTCTTCTTCCTACCCCCCTCATTATGAACAAACTGACACTGATTTATTGACCATTTAGCTGTGTGAGAGACAGCAGAGCGTGGTATGGGAATACAGCTGACTTGTTTCAACATGACTTTTACTCACTTGACCTGAAGGGGATTTTATTTTCATGTACAGACGGAAGTTTTGTTTTAAAGCTGTCAGTGTTTAAAGAGCTGAACAAGTCTTAGCTTGGTTTTGACAGAAGTAATTAACAGTAAACTATATGGCTGCAACATGACAAGGTGCCTTTGTTACTGTACGGCAGGCAGTGGTACTGTGTGTTAGAGGAGCTCAGAACTGACCTAAATTAAAGTAGAAATAGTGTGTATAAGCACAATTGAAAGTAGTTCATTCAGAAGTATCAGCATCACAAAGCAAAACAACTCATTTTTCACAATGGCCCATTTCTGAACATTTATACGCTTATTGATGATTTATTATTGTACATTACAGTGCAGCTGGGGAAGTAGGTGCTATCATGTTATTTACTAAGAAGTGGGTCGTTTGTGAAGTTTACAAAGTCTTCTCTTATCCAAACCTATAACATTACTTATTAATGCTGTTGCTTTCATGTTTCATTATCTAGTGAATTCAAATTCAAATCAAGTTAACGTAGTGAAGTGAAGTATAAGTAGATGATGGAATACCTCAGAACTGTACTTACATTACTACAGTAAAGATACTTTCCGAGACAGTCTGATAATTTTTTTGCAAACTATTATTTTAACACCAGATATCACTGTCTGTTTCCCAACAGATGGTCCTAAAGACACCGTGGCAACCGTCAGCAACTCTGCCCCTGTGTTTGAGGGCCAATCTGTGACACTCACATGCTTCAGTGAGGCCAACCCCCCTGTGAGCCTCTACACCTGGTACAGAGACGACTGTGGAAAGGTACTAGTTTACTTTATTTGATTTGATTTATTACTTGTTAGGCAACATTTTATACGTGTATGATCATATTCATTAAACAAATTATATGACCTCTTTTTACTGAACATCAGTTTGGTTGTAGTCCTGTGCTGGTGCTAGTTTGGTTCAGCTGGTGAATATTTGTTTTAGTTTGAATTACAAATGTTCGGCAACATAGCGCCGTAAATAACGTTTCTCTTGTATAACATGGATTATTTTAGCATAACCACCGCTCAAGCATACCTGGTTAATGTAGCATGACGTTGTATGTGTGAGGCCTCATTCTAGTCACTTTGCAATCTCAGCACAATTGCTTCTGTAAAAACATTCTACTCTTTGCCGTAGTCTACTTGCCATTTATTGTTGTTGCTCAGATTATTCTTGCCCCAGCTTGCCACTTATGTGGTTCTCGGTTTGACCCAGCTGTTGCATTAAAAAATTAAGAACTGGTTCGCAATTTGGCACTGGCTCCGAATCAGCCCTTGAACCGCTTTTATCGAAAAAGGGGTATAAGTGCCCGAAACAAGTATAACGGACAATGCTCTTCAGATCGTTTTCTGGATATTTAGTGTACAGTTCATCGTCACATTTGAAACAAGGCTCTTGATGGGGTCTTCATGTTGCGTTAGTAATGAACACATGATAATATTGTGTAAATAATGCAGTGCCTCTGAAATAATTTCCCTTTCTTTATGTTCTCGTTTTGCATCCTTCCTTCCCTAACGCCACATACATAAAAACGTTTTTCATTTCCCCCCAAAAAGCGCACAATAAACAAAGCTGAGTTTTGCCATGGTATCTTTTTGTGTGTACGCTTCTATTTCTTGTTTTATTTAGTAAAAACACAGGGTGTTTCTCAATCGCGAGTACGCTTGCTTGGTAGCACATGTCTGCCAAGCATCTTGCTTCAGAAGCGAGTCAAGAATACTTCCTGCCATTCGGAAAACAAAGAGTGGAACAGGCTAGCAAGTGTGCAGGTGTGCGTCATATGAGAGGCCCCGCCTTACATCTTCCGCCACAGATTTGGGGAAATTGGTCCGTGCGCAAAGCATTGTGGGGATTTTAAGACCGCGGAGTCTACTCATGTGCAGCCTCGATATTTCTCCAAACGGAGTACGCCGGGCTCGGTAGATTTCCAAGTATGCTGGAGATTGGAACAGTACTTCGGCGGCACTCGATGACGTAGTATGCTTGAAATAGTGGCTCTGCAGCAGCTTTACTCGCAATTGAGAAACACCCACTGTCTGTTTTTACTTCCTGTCATTGTGTGTTTTCCCGTCTGATCATCTCTCCGCGCTTTATTAGTTCCCCTGTTCCCCTTTAGCCCTACAACCACCTGACCTCCTGCACACCTGCACTCCTCCTCAGCTCTGCTTGTATTTAAGTCCTGGTTTTTGTTCAGTCTCTGTGGGATTCTTGTATGTTGTAACACAACGTTCTGCTTGCCTTGCCTTCCCTGGATATTTGTTAAATTGAAGTCTTAATGTTCAAAGTGAACTGTACTCTCTTGCATTTCAGAACACACCAGCTCTGCTTTCCATAAAAAATTGACGTGACAGTATTGAAATTGTTTCAATTTTTTCACATGTATAACAATAACAGTAATCAAAAGGAATTGTGAAATAATTTGGCAAAAATAATTGTATAGGGAAAATCTGATAAATTCACAGCACTTTATTTTAAGATGTCCAAACACATCTATTCATACATACAGTACATGTCTGTTGTAACACAAAGTTCTGCTTGGATCTTTTGATTTTGCACATTAATTCCCGGCAATCATGGGTCAACACAACACCTACTTAATCTCCTGTTGAAGGCACACATTTATTAATCAAAACACTACAGGGGTTAGGGTTATGGTTATGGTTATGTTTTAAAAACTGTTCTGACTAGGGGTGTAACGGCCCATCCACACAGCGGCATGCGTTAAAGCTTCAACGCTTCAGCCCATTCACTTTGAATGGGGTGACGTCACGCTTCGCCGAACTGCATTGTGGGAGCGAAGCGTAGCTTTGCTCATGTTGCTCGCTGCAAAAGTTGAGCAATGTTCAACTTTTGAAGCTTCGATGGAAGCGTCAGCCAATCGAATCATATGCCAGTACAAGCTCTAGCCAATCAAACCGCTGCTTGTGTGTCCGGGGCGGGAGATTCAGGTGATTGGTTGTTGGTCTAGCTTCAGACATGCCCGCCGGCAAGCGACAACGCACGCCGCTGTGTGGACGGGCCGTAACGGTTCACAGAATTCACGGTTCGGTACGTACCTCGGTTTGGGGGTCACGGTTCGGTACAGGTTCGGTACAACAAGAAAAAGCAAAAAAAAGTCCCAAATGCATAATTCCAGGTTTGTTGTTATTTATTTTTGAACAGTAGTGCAAGTTTCAGTATACAAATAAGGAACTCTAACATTTTGAATAATTAATTACAAAGTTAAAAACAAACCACAAACAGTACCACGCACACTCAGATGGCCATATTATCTATAATGGCTGATGTCAAACAACAAGGTTTCATCAAGCTGTAAAACTAAAAAGAATGTCTTGAAAATATTACATATGAAATGATAAGAAAGTGTTTCAAGGGCGCATTGCCGTTGAAATATATATGCCAATAGCTTCCGTTATTTATTTTGGTCTCTCGGCTTTCATGTCTATTGGCTTCTTAAAAACAGTGGGGATAAGCTGTTGAACTGCTGTTGTCTTTTGCCGGGCTCCGGTGATTGGCAAATCTGGGTGAAGCCTTCTGATATGATTTAGCATGTTTGGCGTGTGTTACCATTAGCATACCGCACCGCTGTCGAACAACGCCAACACGACACACCGTCCTCGTCCGGTCCACCACTCGCACTCCATCGTTGTTGTAGTCCACAGGGAACCCGAAATGTTCCCACACAGCTGATTTAAACGAAGCAGGTGGGTCTCCTGTGTGTTATCTGAAATAGCCTTACTAACTTTTCTTCTTCTTGTATTTTGTTCGTTTTGTTGTGTTTTCTTCTTGTTCTTCATTTGTTGTTTAACGCAGGGTCCACGCGGCAGCGTGCGTTGAAGCTTGCGGGCCGGCGTGTCTGAAACACGACCAACAACCAATCACATGAATCTCCCGCCCCGGACACACAAGCACGCGGTTTGATTGGCTAGAGCTTGTACTGGCATATGATTTGATTGGCTGACGCTTCCGTCGAAGCTTCAAAAAATGTTCTCAACTTTTGAAGCGAGCAACGCGAGCAAAGCGAAGCGACGGAACCACAATGCAGTTCGGGAAAGCGTGGGGTTACACCCATTCAAAGTGAATGGGAAGAAGCGTTGAAGCTTCAACGCAGGCCGCCGTGTGAACGGGCCGTAAGGGCAGCTGGCAAACAGCTTTTAGGCGCAATACCGCCCCCTGGATTATATATAGTGTAATGGATACTGCTGAGTGACAGACTTTTTTCCCACTCGTAAAAAAAGGCGTATTCGTCGTGTGACTGCATGTCCGTGACGTCCGAAACGTGACGGTTCGGGACGAATACGGATACCGTTACACCCCTAGTTCTGACCTGAGTTTTTATCGCCTCTCCTCATCACAGCTGACTAAGATTGGTAAAGGAGAAAAGCTGGTCCTGCAGGTCAGCCAGACGGACAGCGGGTTGTATCTGTGTGAGGCTCAAAGTCCGATGGCCTCTCAGAGGTCCAGACCTGTATCTCTGGAGGTCAAAACCACCACAGGTAAACCTAGAGCTATAACACTATATACTGCTTCCTCGTGCTAATGCTCCTACTCTTCTCCTTTTGTACATCACAAGCTGGAAAAAAAAATGTAACAGTTCACTTGTACTGAAAAAACAGTTATCTCTTTAATTTTGTACTCTTAAAGGTGACATATCATGCTTTTCTTTACGATGACAGTTGTATTTTGGGTTTCTACAAGAACATGTTTACATGCTTTAATCTTTTCTTATTTTTCCTCATACATACTGTTTCATTTACATGTATTCAACCTCTGTCTGAAATCCTCCATTTCAGCGCCTGTCTCTTTAAGTCATTTCCTAGTTTCACGAAATTCTTTCAAGGGACAGGGGTTGCAATTGAGCGTCACTATAAAAAAACTATGATACTTGCAATCGGATATCTGTAAATAACCGATAGATAAATATAGAAATTAATGAAGCCCCCCAGCCAAAGATATACATCCTGTTCTGATTAGTTGGTGATTAGGGGTCTTCTTTATCTGCACCCTTGATGTCTTTGCATCGTCATTCCAGTTGGGAATGACTGTATGGCACTGTAGCTGAACTTTCTTACCATAAATAGTATTGTTTTGACATTAAAACTTTAAAAAAAAGGGAAGCTTGCTTGAATGCAACATTTTTCAATATGGGGTCAAGGCCCCAAGGAAGAGCGCCAGCCATTGAAGCAACCTGTGGTACTTTACTTACTTTCTAGTGCCTGATGTCATTTTGGCCCAAAAATATTTCACACTGACTCACTTTTATAGCCCTCATTTAAATCATTAGGGTATAAAAGTTGTAAAATGCACCAAAGTTATTTCCCCTCTCCATTCAATTTGACTGAGCCGACAGCAGGAGATCGGAGGCGGGGCTTAAAGGGGAAATCTCAAGTGCCCATGCTCTCAGTGCCCAGGTACTTTTTGGATCTACAGTCGCTCGATTTGGGCTTGTTGCGCAACTGAGCAACTCTGAAAGGAATGGACAGGGCCTCTGACGCTGTATCCACTTCTCTTTATACATCCATGTATGGGAGGGAGCTTTAGTGTATTGATACTTTCTCAGTATTTATATATTGTATTATGATAAAAATATTATTATAGAAAAGACATGAAAATCTCCCGTTTTACAATATAGGATGTATTATAAAATGTGTTTTTCTGTTATGTGTTAATCTTGTTTTTCAGGCAGGATCGAGGGTGTTGTTTTACCCTACACTATATGTGGAGTATTGCTGCTCCTCTACATTATGACTGTTGTTGTAGATGTGTACAAGTATCGAGGGTAAGAATCTACAAGAGCAATCTAAAGCTTACATCACTTTAATCCTTAGTGTAATTTGTATTAAATTCATCCTATTCCCCCCTTCAAAAAAAATTGCGATTTTTGTGTTTCTTGGTGCCTTTGATTCTATGTTTATTATTGTTTTTACTTGGTAATATTGTAAATAAAGTTTCTCCATACATTTATTTTCGTATGCTTTATTTAAGGTTCAAGTAATGATTAAATAAGAATCAAGATTTAGTTTGAATTATAAGACATTTCCAGTTCTTAAAAACATAAAATGCTGGTGTTAAAGAAAAATGTCCTCCTTCAGCTAACAGTTCCTCTGTGTTTGTTTTTCCTCTCGTCCTCAGTATATCCCGCAGGCTGAAGGTAAGCGGAAACTTAACTCAAACTGAGAAAGTGACAGGCAGTTCGAAAAGGAGACAGTGAAAAATTACCCCCTGCACCGCACTAATGCGATAGATCTGATAAGGATTTTGAAAACCTCTGCGTGTCACAGTCTAGTCACTGTCTCGTCTCGCTGACATCCTTCTCTGTTTGACTGAAGAAGTCAGTCTGACTCATCTTTAAACATTTTTTAAAACGGAGTCTCTGCCCTGCAGCGTTCACAAAATAAACAATTTGGGTCCAATTGATTTTTGAAAGCACAAGGGTACAACGTCATGAAGGGCAAATATTTATACTGCATGTGCTTCATGCATGAGATAATCAGTTTCCTAATAAGACAAATATTTTACCACATGTTTACAAAAGAATAACTTAAATTCAACAACTACTGGAGATGTTTGAGCCACTCTCTGACATTACATAGTGTTATTCAGTTTTGGGATCCAATATTACTCTCACATCCTGAAATACGGATCATATTCAATGAAAGAAAATCTGATGCTGCCGTGAGTGTTGTTTATTCCGCCTTTTTTACTCAACTAACCTACCAATTTAAATATATTTAATTTGTGTGTCTATCTTGGCTGTCAATGTCATATCTTGTTCCAAACAAATGTAATTGCCTTTAACATCATGAATATAAAGGAAGGGGCTGTGTCATAATACGAGTTCTTTATATTTTGCATTTTTTCAGATGATTGAAGTGAAGGGAGAACACACCTACACTAATATGAGGTCCTGCAGTGTCGCCTCTGACTATGAACAACTCCAGGTATGTGCAATATATTTACAAAAATTATGTAAAAAATAAATATGTAAAACAGCTGCTAAATGGATATGTGGATTGCCACATTACCACGAAGGGCGATGGCCATGCTGGCAGTTTTTAAGAGGTGGGAGTCAGAACGCCCTGTGGGACCAGCTGTGTGTGTGTGTGTGTGTGTGTGTGTGTGTGTGTGTGTGTGTGTGTGTGTGTGTGTGTGTGTGTGTGTGTGTGTGTGTGTGTGTGTGTGTGTGTGTGTGTGTGTGTGTGTGTGAGATTGGGTCAGGTAATGAATGACTCACAGGTTAGGGTTGCAGGGAAGAAGCAGACATGGACAAGCTGGTTGTCCTTCTGGAGATACTAATGTTTTGAAAAGTTTTCAATACATTTAAATTACAGTGTGTAGTTTAATATAATTGTATGTGTTTTCTTATTCTCTAATGTTTATTTTTTCTTTCCAATCTTTTTTCTCTCAACAAGCATCGGCAGTCTGAAATGATGCCCCATCCTGATGCTTCCACATATGAGAACCCCATCGCTCTGCAGGCCACGTTAAAAAATACTCCTCTGTCAAAGTAAACCTGAAGGAATGAGTGGAAGTTTTCGTGAGAGGGCCAATAAAAAAAAAGAAATAGAACACCTCCTCAAAATCAATGTGATCATGAGCTTCTAAACCTGTAATTATTAATGGTTTTACACAACTGTATTTAATTTTACATTTTAATCATTTCAATGCATCTATTCATTTTTTTTCTATTATTGCAAAGTTTTATTTTAAAGGTCCCATGTCATGGCCATTTCTACTGATCATAATTCCATTGTTGAGGTATACTAAAATAGATGTATATTGTGCAATTTTCCAAACTCACATTGGTTTCTCATACAGCATCTCTGTATAGTATGTGTATTCACCGGTATTCACTCTCTGTCCTAAACGGCTTGTTGGAGCTCCGGCCCCCCCCCCCCCCCCCCCCCCCCCCTCCCTGTGAGCCCAGTGTGCTCTGATCTGATGGTCTGATGGTCGGGACGTTGAGAGGCTCGTTGCTGATCGCAGCTGCTGCGAGTAGCAGACAGGCTTCCGGGTCGGCGATACAGCGAGAACAAGCGAAACTCATCCTGAGCACACACAAACACTCACAGCCGAAGTAAAAACAATAAGTGTGGCTTGATATTGAGTAAGAAAAAGGTTTATAACGCTGTGAGAATGGGTCTGCGGAGATCATTTCTCCGCGATCCCAATGTAGTAGCCCGAAAAACGTTTACCCATTTAAACAGTCGTGGTAGATACCTTGTTTGTTTTAAACATCATAAATACACAAACAACAATGAATACTTACAGGTTGTGTACCCGAATCTCCCGCTGGTCCAAACAAAGTAGGAACAGCATCGTTCTTCAGTGCCCTACGCTGTGCATATCCGGTATGAATCGCTGAAAGGTTTGGGAAGCTTTGTTTCGTGAAAGGCTGGCAGAGGGTGTGGCCTCTGGGTATCCCCACGTCAGAGTACCCAGGAAGAAAATGATGGAAAATGAGAAATCTCCAACGAGGCGTTTTGGGGCTGCATAGACTGTGTTAGAGTTTTACTCCCTACAGGGTGTACTTTGAGGGTTTGTGACTTTGCAGACCGTTTACATGCATAAAAACCTTCATAACACACAAGGGGACGGGTAATAACCGGAAAAGCATGACATGGGACCTTTAAGGTTATAATGGTTTTTGCCTGTTCTCTGCTAGTATTGCTGGTTGTAATTGTTTGGTTTTACCTTTTCTTTATTTTTGTCCAAGTATGAATAAAGGATGAATGTATTAATGTCTAAATATGAATAGTAGCATCACATTTGAACTGTATACTGCACTATCAGTAGATTACTTACACTTACTTTTGCACATGTTCCTGTTATTCATTATTAAATATTTTGTTAAGTATTCTAGCTGGAAGCGGGAACATAACAAAGCGTAGAAAGGACTCTCTGCCAGTCGCAGGGTGTCGGCCCGGATCTGCACTGCCAACAGTCATCAGCTGCGGCAAACAATTGCTTCGATGTTTTCCCTCACAACGTGAGTTTGACCAATAGCTCTGTTCAACTGCAAACATGGAGAAGCTAAGATCACTGATGAGAAAGAAGCTATTGTGATAGGTCACAGTCATATTTTCATCCTTCATTTAGGCTTTTTAACACAACCCAGCTGCATCACACTCACAGCCAGAGGTGGAAGAAGTCCTCAGATTTTGTACTGTAAAAGTATAGTACCGGAGTGTAGGAATACTCTGTTACAAGTAAAAGGCTTGTAACTCAAGTAAAAAAACAAAAGTATTGGCATCAAAATATACTCAAACTACCAAAAGTAAAGGTAATAATTAAGCAGATTGGTCCATTTTAGAATAATATATATTATATATGTTGATTATAATTATTGATAATTAAAGTGTTATCAAAGCTGGTAAAGGTGCAGCTAGTTTGAATGACTTTGTATAAAGCAGGGTAGCTTGTGAATTTACTCCAGGTCTAACTAAAGTCTGATTTAACGGTTGGTTATAATTAATCCAAATCTGTAGGTTACTAAAGGTATTAAATAAATGTAGTGGAGTAAAAGTACACGATTAACCTCTGAATTGTAGTCGAGTAGAAGTACAAAGTAGCAGAACATTGAAATACTCAAGTAAAGTACAAGTATCTCAAATTGTACTTACTTAATAAATGTACTTAGTTACTTTACACCACTGCTCACAGCTACTTTTTAAATTCAAGTAATCTAGTACCCAGTTCTGTTTTTACCGATGATGTCATGAAAGACGGAAGGATTTGATTGGTTGTGTAGTCAAGTCACGCTTTTTAACATTGTATTACTCTAAAATCGCCTTATCTAACACAGTGACTATTGCAATAGACACACATACTTTTCATTCTGAACCCATACTGGAAAAATAAGGAATTCCTAATTTCTTTAGAATTCCCATAGCTTTATCTACTCCTGTTAAGCCCCACGGACCCTTCGGCGGGTCCGAAACCACAACATCTGCAAGCAACAGTGTCTGAGGGCTTCTTAAGATTGAATAAACTATGAATGTTTCATATCCATGTAACGGGAAGAAACTCAGCTAACTGATGATTTTTTTTTTTTTTAGCAAAAAAAACCACAAGACTAACGCTGAGCCTCTGAATTAGCCCTGAGCGAAAAAATGCTAACGCCGTTAGCACAGAACTCACGGTATAACACCCTTATTACTTATCGTAACTGCACATCCAACCCATCGATTAGCATCGTGAGATTACACAGATTCGATAGGTATCTGTATCATCACTCCATGATCAGAACTCGCGACATGAGAAACAAAAACAGACATCACAACACGTGGCATTAGGTAGCCAACACGGCAATATGTCTTACCTTTGTTGTTGTCTGATCAAAAGTTGTCTTCAATGGCATTAAAATGATAAAAACGCTGCTGAAGGTTAATCCATAGGTTAATCCAATGTGTCTGTGTCACTTTGAAATGATTTCTGATAATCCATCAGCAATAAACCTAGTTTTAAATTTTCAGATTTCAGAGCGTAAATTAGGTTTCGCTTTGGGCAAACTGCGTGCGCATAGCTCTTATTTCTCAATGGTAACGTGTGTGTGTATGTGGACACACATACACACACACGTTCTATTGGCTCTAACGGTTCAAAAGAGATGTCAATCATCAAAATCGACCAATGGGTTCGAGAGAAACGGCAAATACGCCCATTTCCACCCAAATGACCCCAGAGGTGGAGTCTTTTTTACTAAACCTCTCTAAAAAGGTCAAATGTCACTTGTTTTGCATCAATATTGATACAGGGTACTTATTATATGTTGTACTTTGGATTCCTAAAGCTTTTAGTCTACTAACCTATCATCCAAGGGTGGTTTTCACTATAAGTTAAAAAGTTAAAAAAAAAAACTATAATTTACAGTTTTTTACTATGTTCAATCTGAATTTTCTTTAAAATAAAAAAAATGTATATTGTTTCTGACTTTTCTACATCCAACTCACAGGTTTATCATTAATTTGAGAAAATTATTATTAGTTAGTTAGTTATTATTAAGATTATTAATGTACCCCTTTTAGAAGTGAAGTTATTGTCATTTGTTGTGGAAAGGTCATTTTCGAGCCTGAGACCTGAAAAACAGGCTTGGGGCTTAACAGGTTAGAAACAAGCCTTTCAGCTAATTTGTGATGTTCTGTAGGTGTTGTAGGACATTCTGAGACTTTTGGGGTAATTCTAAAAGAAGAGAAGCTGCAGACACTGGTAGCTTCATTGTCCACACGAATTCAGGAGGACTGCTTTCTGTACGACACACAATTTGGCGCTGTCACTTCTGCCTGACAATTTTTGGTAATTTGCTGGTGCACATGCCGGTTTATTATGTCAAATAGAATTATCAACCAATCAGCAGACGTTAAGAGGTTCCACAGATGCAAGGTTCAAACTCAATCTTTACTTCTCTCACCTTAAATGTTATTTTTAATACTGAATTCAAACAAAACATGAACACTGACATAGTCATACTTGATACTGAATCAGCCTTATATTTGTTTAATCACCTGGTTTTTGGACTGTTTTGTACCGTCACTAACTGATGACTCACTGCTCCTCTTAATCATCTAGTAAGGGCTCAATTCATCAACAAAAAGGTTAAATGGAAAAATTCATTACAATCAGTTCCTCATAAGCCATGATTAGTTTGTTCCCTGTTCTCAAGGAATTATATAGTCTGATGTGATGAAGCACCTTTGCAGCAGCATCCATCCTGCCACATGTTGTTCCAGTCGACTGGACATGAGACATGTTGGTTATTTTGTCCGTCCATCATCGGCCAGCGGGTCCAAAGATGACAAATCTATAACTCATTGATTTTACGTAGTAGCAAGCAGACCGGGGGTGAAAACATAAACCTCTTTCCTCATTGGAAAAAGTAACTGCTGCATAACTTAACTTTCCACATATGATGATAATAAAAAACCTTTGGAAAAGTACTCAGAATGAGATCAGAGTCCTGTCGGGTTCTCAGACAGAACAGCAAACTCCGACCGAATCAAGAAATTCCACAGGAAGCACTGACACGCTGGTTGCTTCAATCTTTGCTTTGATTACACGCTTCAATTATTATCTATGGAGATCTGGCTATTGTATGGCTGCCATGCTAAATTCCTGCGTAATGTGATTAAATTGTTGGCAGTTTAGTCTGTGTCACTGTTTAATCCCTAAAAATAGACAATCCAGGTCAAAGCCTCCATGGGCCAATTGCCGTAATGTGTCTTTTCATGCCCTTGCTGAAAGTTTTAGTGCCAGGCTTTCATGTTTAGACGGGTTATTTTGTGTGTGCCAAAAATAGCAGACAAACGTTAGGAATTGTATGTGATCTCACATTGCATTAGAAAAAACCCTGCATCCGTCAATCATTTGCATGCTGCCTCCACCATTTACTGCTGCATTCCTCACATTCCTCCATTCAACAAAGGTCAGAGAAGAGTGAGGGGGGGGGTGGGAAAGATAAAAAGTAGAAGATATCCGGAACGTGGGTGGTTTAGGAAATGAATAGTTGGCCTGTGAAAACCGCTATTGAGGACTGGCCCAACCTAAACCCCCCCCCTTACACACACACGCACACCGAAACACAGAGCCTCTCCATTACCCCATATGGCATTATCTTTGATGACAAAAGGAGGTCAGGCGAGTCAGCCCTACAACCGTTATGACGTATGTTTCCATGCATTGCTTTCCCTGACACAAACTTCAGCAGATTAGCATTTGAAGCCAAACACCATCTGCGATCTGACGGCAGCAACACATGCATTTAAAAAAACAAAGAGGGTTAGGTTTTCGGGAGGTTTTCGGATTTCAGGATGCAGCTCTCATGTGTGTGTATCATAGTGGGTGGATGTTCTCTATCACAAACATTTCATCGGAAGCAGGAAACTAGTAGCTTCTTGGAAACTCTGCAACGTCATTCATCAGATGCAATTGGAACCCACTGATAATGCAGCTTTGACAAAAACCAAACCGCAATTTAATGAATGAAGTGAGTAACACAACTATAAAGTAAAATTGTAGCTTTTTTTTAAGCTGACACTTCATCCAGAGTGACTTAAACTGAGTGTGTGAGTCTTGAGTTATTAAACAGAAGTTTAACTTGGTCATTTTCTGCCATCTCCCCAAAAATGCAGTCTAAGTATAATTTGTACTTTTTTTATCAACATAACAAGGACATGTTTGAACTGTTGACTGTCACTGCAAAATGTACATTTGGAAAATATCTGCGAAATATTAACTGTCAACACATTTAATTAGTTTTCATGCAATAAAGGTAAGGGTTATGTTTTTAGCTCAGCTTGTTTGTTTGATGGTTTGTTAACAGCATCACGCAAAAAGAAAAGCACATTTTTAGGAAACTTGGCAGAATGGTGAGCATGGGCCAATAACAACTCATTCCACTTTGGTCTGATCTGAATCACAGAGCAGATATGCAAATTAGTGTTACTTATCTATTTCGAAATAGGGCGTTGTTGCTGCATTCGTGCAATGTCGATATAATTGCAAAAAGTTGATCCCCAATAGGAAAATAAACGCAAAACAGTCATCAAGTGATATTCACACATTATGAATAATAAACTATATCCCAGCTAGAAATGTTTGGTTCTAAAAACATTCTGAGAATGTTACCATTCATTGTTTTTTGGGAAGTTTTCTTTTGGTTCCCAGAATGTTCTTCTGAAAGGTAGGATAATGTTCTCTAAAAACATTCTTAAAATGTTTGGTGATAACTTTCTTAAGATGTTTTTGATAAGGTGGGGTAGGTAAGTTTGAGAAACCGGCTGGAGATACACTTTTTGTTATATTCCATGGAATGCTCTTAACCTCTTAAGCACGGCGGTCCCCCCATTGGACCCCTCCCACCGTTTTGTTTTCGAGATAATGTCTCAGGGCTTCTTAACATTTATGAAACTATTAATGTGTAGCACCAGATTAACGGGAAGAATCTCAGCTAACTGAAGATATGAACCATTTTTACCAAAACAAAACACAAGTCTCATAAGAAGCGTCTAAATGACCCCTGAGCGAAAAAATTGTAACGCACTGCGGCACACAATTCAAGATAAAAATACCCTTATTACTTATCGTAGCTGCACATACAATATAGCCGATTAAAGCTGAGACTCCACTGATTATTTAGGTATAGTATCATCACTGAGCGATCCTAAATTGCGACAGGGGAAGCAAACACAGACATCACAACACGTACCTTTACGGAGCTTTTACGGCAGATCGTCTCACCGTAGTTGTCAATTAGGTCAAAAGACGTGTTCAATGGCATTAAAACGAAAAAAAAAAAAATCTACAACTGTTGATCCATAGGTTGATAATGTACCTGTGCCTTTTAAAAAATTATTTATAATCCATAATTCCATTTTTTATGTAAAAATCGGAGCGGAAAAGTTAGCTGCTAATGGTATGCAGTTTCCGGTTTTGGTAACGCGTCACTCTCACTCCTTATTTGTTAACGTGTTGGTGTGTAGATAACTTTCCCTCGATTCCATTGGCTCTAGCGGTTATAAAGAGATTTCATTCATCAAAATCGAGCAAGGGGGGCCAGAGATAGGTCAAATCCACCCAAATGACCCCAGAAGTGGGGGTTTTTGGCTAAATCTCTCTAAAAAGGTCAAATTTCACTTGTTTTGCATCAATCTTGATACAGGGTACTTATTATATGTTGTACTTTGGAGTCCTAAAGCTTTTAGTCTACTAACCCATCATCCAAGGGTAGTTTTCACTATCTGTAAAAAATAATCTTTGGACGGACACTATAATTTACAGTTTTTTACCATGTAAAATCTGAATTTTCTTTAAAATAAAAAACATCTATATTGATTCTGACTTTTCTAAATCCAACTCACAGGTTTATCATTACTTTGAGAAAAAAGATGATTAATTTAACCCTTTTAGAAGGGAAGATATGGTAATTTGTTCTGGGAATGTCATTTTCGAGCCTGAGACCTGAAAAACAGGCTCAGGGCTTAAGAGGTTAACATCCCTTTAACGGACATCTTGACCGGCGAAAGAAACTGAAACTGAAACTCTGCCGCACGGTCCCCTCGTTCCTTGGAAGAGGCGGAGAGGTGGGTGTTTGTCATCTGCTCGTGGACTAACCGGAGAGAATTACAGTGCTTGCCTCGACGGGGAGGGATTGCATTGAACTAAAGCAGCGGGAGCAAACGCTTGCCTCGGGGAGGGAGAAAAAAAGCCACAGTGGAGAATAAACAGAAGGGTAACCATGGTAACTATGGGCGGGAAGTCTTCTTCGCTGCTTTTGTGGCAGACTACAGCGCCACTTACAGGCCTGGCATATGTACTACAGCGTCTCCAGCGCTTTCGAGCGGCAATGGCCGGCCGTGGCCCAACCCCACATTCCCCTGACGGCCCAATAGCCGTAGCGCCACTTTACTGACGTCAGTAAAGTGTTCAAATCTGGATCAGTTTTTATCAGATCTGTTGCAGTCCCTTTTTTAGAGATTTGGGTATGGAGGAAAATAGAGAGGGTTGTGTTTTCTGACACTTGGTGAGTTCCCTGGAACACCGGGGACACATATTCATGTATAAAAGACGTACAAAAGTGCATTTTGCATGATAGGTCCCCTTTAAGGAAAAAACTATATTAAAAGGTCAGTCAGTGATTCTGATAGCCAGCAGAGAAGGCCCTGCTGGCCCTGACGGCCCACCACTGGAAAAAGGTTTCTCGGAGAGTGCAGACCTCTGCCAAGAACATGTTGCATTCACCTTTAAAGGTTATCCCAGCTAGCGGGGAACGTTCTCACAACTTTGGCTAGCGTTACCTACAGGTTCTAATAATGTTTTAAAGAAACGTTTTAATCTGATGTTCAAAGAACCTTTTTAGGATGTTTATTATTTCAAATCATGTTCCTATAAGGTTTAAGGTTAACTAAGACATAACGTTTTAACTGCAACATTCAGAGGATGTTTTGAGGATGTTATTAAGGCCTGAGATGACAGAAAGTTTTTTTATAAAACGTTCCTTTAAAGGTGGGGTAGGTAAGTTTGAAAAACCGGCTCGAGATACACTTTTTGTTATATTCCATGGAATGCTCTTAACATCCCGATAGCAATGAATATCTTAAGTGCTTTGACAAAACATCCATACAGAAATGTCATCTGTGGAAGCCGTAGTACTGTAAAAAGCACGACCAATCATTTTAGCCGGCCCGGCTAAAATAACTGGATGGCCTACCTGCCTGTCAGCCTTCCATCTGTGCACAAACTTATCTCGTGCCCTCATTGGTCATGTGCGCGTTCGTGTGTGTTGGAGGAGGGGCTCTGTAAGGAAGTGGCAGATTTTTTCCGGCTGTGTATTTTCAAATTCTAGCGCACTCGAGCTGGTTTCTCCAAAATTACCTACCCCACCTTTAAGATGTTTTTGATAACATTGTTCGAATATTATGCCCTACTATTCTTAAAACGTTTTCAGCTGGACGTTTTATTTTGGCTCCCAGAATGTTCTTCTGAAAGGTAGGATAACGTTCTCTAAAAACATTCTTAAAATATTTTGTGATGACCTTCTTCAAATGTTTTTGATAACATTGTTCGAACATTATGCCCTACTATTTTTGAAACGTTTTCAGCTCGACGTTTTATTTTGGTTCCCAGAATGTTCTTCTGAAAGGTAGGATAACTTTCTCTAAAAACATTCTTAAAATGCTTGGTAATAACCTTTTTTAAATGTTTTTGATAACATTGTGAGGACATTAAGCCCTACTATTCTTAAAACGTTTTCAGCTGCAAGTTAGACTTTTTTATGTTGCCAGAATGTTATTATTTTAGAGTAGGATAACGGGCTTTATCATTCCGATTTATCAGAAGTCTTTTTCTTTCTTTTTTATGCGACCAGCAGCTAGTACAAGTCACTGTCGGTGTCACATGTACTGGAGGGGACCCAGAATCAGACTCGGAATCAGCTGGTGAAAGTAACATTTGTTTATTTGAAAAGGGGAGCTGGGAGTGGAGGATGGTTATGGCGGCAGTGGGAAACAGTTGTTCCAGGGTGGGTAGAGAGGCCTGGCTGGTCTTGGGAGTGTGGAAGGCCTTGGATTCCTCGTGGGAGAGACATACAAATGAGTGTGAGGCAAAAGCAGGCAAAGTTGTCAAAGAATATGCTGGCAAAAAGCTAGAGCGGCACGCAACAAACCGTTCACGGCAACAATCCGGTAGGGAATGAGTGCAGGCTGCAGGCTTTCATAGTGTGGCTGATGAGCAGGTTGCAGGTGTGGTTGATTGGAGATTGCTCCCAGCCGTGTAGAGCAGACCAGCAGGCAGGGGAAGGTTATCACCAAACATTTCAAGAATGTTTTTAAAGAACGTTATCCTACCTTTCAGAAGAACATTCTGGGAACCAAAATAAAATGTCCCGCTGAAAACATTCCTAGAACAATGAATGGTAACATTCTCAGAATTTTTTGAGAACCAAAAAAGTCTAGCTGGGAACTCACACATGCCACCGCAAAGATGCGATATCTGCTTACAGCTTATCATGAATTACGTGCTTGTTTGTTTTTTTCAAAAGGAAAATATGATGACATCAGATTTTTTAAAACATCCTTTTCAAACAAATGCAACAAGTTTGTTTTTTAAAGCGCTCTAGAAATAAATCTGACGTTGACCATGACCGTGTTAATATTTGCCATCACAGGAACGTTTTATATAAAAAAAAATAACCTCCTGAAAACATTATCCGAATGTTGCTTTCAAAATGTTCTTCTTTTGTTTTCATGTAACATTGAGGGAACGTTTTATAAAGAACATCTTTAATGTGTCCCCAACAACATCCAAAACACATCCTTAGAATGTTGCAGGCAAAACGTTCCACCTTTGTTAACATATCACATTAAAGGTGGGATAGGTAATTTTGGAGAAACCAGCTCGAGTGCGCTAGAATTTGAAAATACACAGCCGGAAGAAATCTGCTACTTCCTTACAGAGCCCCTCCTCCAACACACACGACCAATGAGGGCACGAGATAAGTTTGTGCACAGATGGAAGGCTGACAGGCAGATAGGCCATCCAGTTATTTTAGCCGGGCCGGCTAAAATGATTGGTCGTGCTTTTTACAGTACTACGGCTTCCACAGATGACATTTTGTTATGGATTTTTTGTCAAAGCACTTAAGATATTCATTGCTATCGGGATGTTAAGAGCATTCCATGGAATATAACAAAAAGTGTATCTCGAGCCGGTTTCTCAAACTTACCTACCCCACCTTTAAAGGAACGTTTTATAAAAAAACTTTCTGTCATCTCAGGCCTTAATAACATCCTCAAAACATCCTCTGAATGTTGCAGTTAAAACGTTATGTCTTAGTTAACCTTAAACCTTATAGGAACATGATTTGAAATAATAAACATCCTAAAAAGGTTCTTTGAACATCAGATTAAAACGTTTCTTTAAAACATTATTAGAACCTGTAGGTAACGCTAGCCAAAGTTGTGAGAACGTTCCCCGCTAGCTGGGATAACCTTTAAAGGTGAATGCAACATGTTCTTGGCAGAGGTCTGCACTCTCCGAGAAACCTTTTTCCAGTGGTGGGCCGTCAGGGCCAGCAGGGCCTTCTCTGCTGGCCTAAACACTATCAGAATCACTGACTGACCTTTTAATATAGTTTTTTCTTTTAAGGGGACCTATCATGCAAAATGCACTTTTGTACGTCTTCAATACATGAATATGTGTCCCCGGTGTTCCAGGGAACTCACCAAGTGTCAGAAAACACAACCCTCTCTATTTTCCTCCATACCAAAATCTCTAAAAAAGGGACTGCAACGGATCTGATAAAAACTGATCCAGATTTGAACACTTTACTGACGTCAGTAAAGTGGCGCTACGGCTATTGGGCCAACTCTCCACTTATCAGGGGAATGTGGGGTTGGGCCAAGGCCGGCCATTGCCGCTCGAAAGCGCTGGAGACGCTGTAGTACATATGCCAGGCCTGTAAGTGGTGCTGTAGTCTGCCACAAAAGCAGCAAAGAAGACTTCCCGCCCATAGTTACCATGGTTACCCTTCTGTTTATTCTCATCTGTGGCTTTTTTTCTCCCTCCCCGAGGCAAGCGTTTGCTCCCGCTGCTTTAATTCAATGCAATCCCTCCTCGTCGAGGCAAGCACTGTAATTCTCTCCGGTTAGTCCACCAGCAGATGACAAACACCCACCTCTCCGCCTCTTCCAAGGAACGAGGGGACCATGCGGCAGAGTTTCAGTTTCAGTTTCTTTCGCCGGTCAAGATGTCCGTTAAAGTTGAAATCTTCCGGACAAAATTAGAAAAGTGCCGGTCAAAGGTCTTCTTTGTTATTTATTGAGCTTTAAAACAAATGAATAACGACTCTATAGGCCTATAATAATATAATAAAACACGGAGGACAGAGATCTTTTTTTCTCCCCCTCTTGACTTGATCAGAGCACGGCTTCCCTCTCCTGCAGGGGGGCGTGGTCAGCTGCAGCTCACAGAATCAGCCCCGTAGACAGCAAACAGCACATAGAGCGAAATGAGGCATGGCTAAAATGCATGATCTGTTTGGTATTTTGAAAACAGAAACGTATAAATATACCTTAATATACTGTATGGCCCTACAATATATCATTTAAATATAGCATGATAGGTGTCCTTTAACATATATGAAGTGATTTCTAATCTTCTATTCTCTATATTTCATAGCTTTTCTCTGTGCTGCGCTTGGTTGCTTGTAGCTTAAAATAAATGGCAATGAACCCAAACTGTTGCATTGACCAATCCAATTTTGAGTTGGCGACACCGGGGCCATAGCAGGCGTATGATGACGTTTGAAAACTTTTGGGGAAACCCGAGTGGATCTTCAGCTTAACGAACAAGTGTGCAAGGAGCTCAACAATGGTTTTTGCCAGAAATACGATTGCACACACTCTACTTTCAGCATTAGCCTCCATGGCGTTAGAACAGGACTTATTGTTGGAACTGAGAACTCTTCTTTAGGAAAGAAAGGAGGATGACGTCCCGCCCCTTAGCCTAGCATGTACAATGTGTTGAAGTGCTAGCCAATAGAAGCGCAAGTGTTACGCAGTGATGTTACTATGTTACGTTTCAGGCAGGGTGTGGGAGAGTGTGTGAGAAAACACATGTATGAAGCCATGAGGAGACTGTTACCAACTTAAAACGACAACATTTAACAAATGGTTTTTCAACATGTGGGCAGGACCGGAACTGTTTAAATTATGTTATCTTGTTGTGCCCTCTTCCTTTCCAAGTACATTGTCAATATAATCTTGACAGTTGAGTCTGTCTGAGTCAGATAAGGATATTTCAGGGGAATTATTGCAACATTTCATTAAAAGAAATCAGTTTTGAAAGGTTTTGCCATTTTAGAGGATACAAAGTGGAACTTATAAGCTTTAGACAGCAAACTGGTATCACAAGTACCATTTTATTTAAACCTGCTATAACTTTAAAAGAAGTTGTGAACACATCATTGACATTTCATCACTTTTTTCTTTAAGACGATATACTGTAGCTAACACATATTGATTATTCATTTGAAGTCACTTTTGTGTTCAATATTTTCTCTCTCTTTTTGGTCCCCGCCAAGTCCTGAGGGAATCACCCGGCTCTTTAGCTGCTAGATGGGGGGTCTCCCATTGAACGAAAGCCCATTTGTCCGATGGTCCATTGCTCCAAAAATACATACTCTGCTACTATGCAAAGGCATGACCAATCCTAATCTGCTTCTGATTGGCTATAGTACTTGATTTGGATTGGTTGGGTTTAATATCATGCTTAAGAGTCATTCATTTGCGTCATTCAACTTAATTATTAGCCATGCACTTTTTAGAGCAATGGGCCTTCTGAGCAATGTGCATTTGTTTTCAGAGTAAGGGACCATTGGACAAATTTGTGAGCTGAGCTGAGGTGAGCTGCAGATTAAGGGGAAACATATATAATAGTTCACTCTTACAAGCAACCACTTTCACATACATATTTTGCTACATGGTTAGGAAAAAGATTATTACAGCAATCAGACTTCAACCACAATCTAACTACAGATACGTAGTTGACACAGAAAAATGCTACCGAGATGACTTTCAGTAACGGGAACAAGTGTGTTCCTGAAGATTCATCAAAAAAAAAACTTTGAAGATTAAATCTGAACTCTGCATCATTTCAGGTAACCTCAATTTCCAGACAACAAGGATTAATAACTGATGCAATTTCTTGTTTTTGTCCTCTTTGGCAAGAATACTGACAAACCAGGAGGTCATACCATTTTTAAACAATTTTAAAACATCACTGTTCTTTGAAATGATAGAAATTCCACAAGAGCAAATACGCAGCTAAGTTGTCAAAAAATGACGTTTTCAAGCCTGCGAATTTCCGTTTTATTGAGTTTCAATTCCTTTTATCCAGGTTGGTTTTATACATTTTATTAGTTGCAGGAAACCACACTGGGAGCTACGCAGTTTGACCACAAAAGTGTTACAAGTGCAGCTGGGGTTCAAGTGCACATTCACTGTGGTTGGATGCATTTGGCCTATGAGAGGAGGAAGGCGTCTTTGTTTACTTTAGTTTATCATCTTCCCTGCATTCATTATTAATGGTATCTGTTGCTTTAAATACATGATCTGTTCCCTCTTATCTGAATTAGCTGGAAGACACAAACAAGAGGAGTAATTTGAAAATTAGATAGAATAGGCTTCAGTGTAAAAAACTCTTAATCTTGCTTTTTTCTTTTTTCACTTTCTGCATTTGTAAGCCTTCACGTGTTTGTGAACAAGAGACAAGAGAAGTCAAACACAAGAAGAAAGGTGATGACATCAGGCTGCAGGAGGTGGGGGGAAGGAAGGAAAGACAATTGCTCAATTTTGTATTTTTTGATTCTTCTATTTCAATTTATTTATGATTTATCACCTCAACAAAGAAATTTGAAACTTTTTTGCAGATCAGGGGGGTTAGTGGAGGGGAAGGGAGGGGGGGGGGTTGTCCAGCGTGGGCGTTGAATGGCGACGATGGCTGATGACTCAGGTGATGTGTCATGCTGCTATGCTATAAAAGGGAACTTTTACATTTAGTCCACACATACACAAACACACACAAGTACAGTGCACACACTGGACTCAGAAGGAGGTTTGTTTACTACCGCAAGAGAAGAAAAGATGAAATGTAAGTTTGTTTATGATACTTTAAGAATGAATGTGTGTGTGTGTGTGTGTGTGTGTGTGTGTGTGTGTGTGTGTGTGTGTGTGTGTGTGTGTGTGTGTGTGTGTGTGTGTGTGTGTGTGTGTGTGTGTGTGTGGAGGAGGGGGGCTCTGCTGCACGTGGTCTTCACTCTTACTATGAGCCTGAGTAACTTGTGCAAGTGAAAGAATCAATTAGTGAAGGAATAAATAGGTGAGTGGGAAAAATATGTAAGCTGTGTTCAAATGTGATTGAATTTTATTTCACCTTCACAAAATGTTTGGTGTCAGGTAGGGCTGTGATTGGCTGGTCTTATGTGTGGGTATGTGGGTGTGTGTGTGTGTGGTGGGACTTTCCCTTGAGTAGTTTGAACTTGTCAACAATAAGATTTTTTGCAATAATTCGCTTTATTGTTGCAATATCTTCATATACAAATGTACGTTAATATAGAAAAATAACTTAAGTGTATACTTTTACACAATTTGTGTCAGATTAGGGGTTCATGGAGCCTAAAAATCTTGCTCTGATTTGGCCGACCAATCAGAGCTTTCAAGAATCTCTTACGTAGTGATAACTGAATAACTTGCCCACTCCTGACACCACCAGGATGTATGTAAACACAGTTAAATGAATGAAAGTGAAGCTTGTGGTCACAATGAGCAATGAAGCTCTCCAGCCACAGTCCCTGGTGTTATGATGATTCTTACATTGCATAACACTCTTATCCAGTCAAACACAACTAGTCGATTACTAACCAATTAGTAAAACCTGCTGACTCGCCAGTAAACACAGTGTGTGTATATGTCTGAAGGAAGCAAAATTCATGAGTCAGCTAGACAGACGGTGATGTTATCATTGCACATCATCAGGGCACTTATTGTAATGTAGTTTGCACACTCACTGTATGAGGATCAATGCTTTAAGTTTAAGATATGGAGTCACTGACAGTTTTCCCCAGTGGCTGACTCTGGGACTGCAACTCAAGACGTCTCCAGTTCATGGTTGACGTCACGCTATCTGTGTCAGGCTTGATGATGTAAGAGGGAACAAGACGCTGCAACATGAGAAACTGCACATAGCAGTTGCATAGTTTGGAAATGAATAGCCCATTTAAAAGATTTTGAATATATGTTGTACTTATTATTATTAATGACAATTTCCTGAAAAAAGGACAGATGTTTTTAAGGCAATTTTCTTCTCTCTAGAATAAAATCAATCATGTTTAATAATTAGGCTATTGCTACTGTAATATAAAACATTGTATAGATTCATACAAAAGTAAAGCTTTGCTATGTTATCAGATTCTGTATCCGCAGAGACCCTGCTGCCCTCGATTTTGGATTGTAATTGTAATCTTTTTCCTTCCTTTTTCTATCAAAGATAAAAGAAAAAAAGAACAAAGTTCAGTTCTTTCAAACTTCATGGCCAGAAGCAACATCACTTTGGTTAATGGGTGCAGCAGTAACATGCTTACACTTGAAATTATTGTATTCAGTTGTTATAGTTAACATTATGTTAGGCACACCGGCACAAATAAGGACCAAACATACAAATCATGTGGTTCTCTCTTTGTTGTTTTTAAAAAAGAATATTAAGTACAGTTGATCAGTTCAGCTTCAAATGTATCTCAACTGCTTTGAAATTATTCATATTTTTCATCTGAACACACGTAAAAATGTGGCTCACCATAATGATGTTTTATTTAAATGTCAATCATTACTTTTGTGGTTTACCAGTTCTCTGAAAGTCATTTAATTAAAGAGGTTTTTAAGTGGGCATGTGTGTGGCACTTCCTGCCCGATGCTGTCACTTCCCAACAGAAGTTCATCAGAAGTTCTGGCTCAGATGAGGAAATGAGACTGACACGAAATAAGTCAGAAACTGTAGAAGTGTGTGATACGTTACATGGGTGTGTTGATGTTACGTGTGTGAGTGAGCGTGTGCTGACGAAATGGTCTGATAGCTACATTAAAGAGAACCAATTGACTTCTTAAGCAGTTCTGCTCTGACCTGCAATGCTGTCACAGCTTTTTATACTGCCAAATACATGAATGTACTGCCCGGGGATGTTTTTCTAGTATGACACAGGATTTCTGCTGATGTCTTCTTCAGTAGTTTTCCAATAGCGTAATGGAGCTATTCCACATTTTTAGCTTGTGATGACTTACAATGACTTGTTATTGGTTGTAGAAAGATACAACCAAGAAGCTGAGGGTGCACTTTCATTGGCCAATTTGAAAGGCTTCAGCTTTGAGTGAACATCTGTTTGTGATTATTTGGGGATCTAATGGGATGATATGTTTTCAGTGTGGCTCCACTTTTGAACCATCCTATCGGTGCAGTTTTTACTATTATCAGGTAATAACAGGGGTATAGTTTAAGGTCTTTCATCCAGATGTTTCCTCGCATCAGCTCCCCTTTTAAGATATTGGCCTGCCTTCTGTCCAATACAATAGAACGAGATGGCACTTGTGGTGCTTGTGTCGAATGTGATTGTTTTGTGAACTTTAAAAAACCAGCAAGCATTATATTAAGATTTCAAAGATTAAAAAACAAGCTTACTCTAGTGAAAATGTACAGCGATTGTCAGGCTGACCACAGGTCTGCTGTTGAAAAGGGCCTTACTGATTACATTAGTTATTAAAAAATGTAATAAAGTGTATTTCATGTTGATTTTGTATACAAATCTGCTAGACAAGGACAGCTCTCTGAGAATTAAGACAATCAATAAATAGTTAAAAAGCATTTTTAAATAAAAAGAAGAAAAATAATATGCTACATAAAAAACCCATATGGACACGAGGAGAGAAAATGGAAATATGGAAAGTGTATACACTTCTTTTACAGATCTTCCAAAGTTGACTTTATCTTTTGTACCAGAAACAATGTCTTTGGTACAAAAGTGTACTGGATTCTCCTCAAATTGACCTTTGACCTTAAAGTTACTGCAGTGAGTGTCTGAATGGCAGTAAAAGTGTTTAAAGTGCACAGTTTGAGACACTCATTACAAAGTGGATGTTTTCCCTCTAAAGACTGCAGCCTGAGGCGCCAGCCGGGTGACGTCACCACACAGATCGATCTGAGTCAGACCTCTGCTCCCGCTCCCCTCTCCTTTTCTAACAGGAGGCCCAGAGCAGGCAGGGGGTGTGGGGGGAGAGAAACCCACAACATACCTCTCATTCCTTCACCCTGATGTAACACCAACAGACAGCTCATTCCTTTGTTGCTCCGGCTAATGGGTTTTCTGAAGTTGCACAAACCCGTGGATAGATTTACATGAGCTGTCTTGACTGATGTGTTATTTCCTTGATCTCCACTGACAATAAAGCCTCAGAGACCAAGATAAACAAACCACAGGGGATTCATGGGAATTATTCGATCAAAGATTGATTAAAAGAGTTCTGGTTGAACAGACAGAGAGATGACAGCTGGATGATACTTTCTTTGTAAAAAACACAAGGAGGAAATATTCAAACACAGAGGCCCATTCATTCATGAGAGACACATTGACAGCAAATAGTCTGCACACCTGTGGGTCAAATGATGGTGTAATGTGAAAGGTGTTTCCCTCTGTCGTAAACTCATGCAGAATCATCAGTAAAGTTCCCCGAAGCTTTACACAGCGTGTGCACGTCATTCAGCTCTTTGTTTGGGTTTTATGGCCTGCAACTTCTGCTCCATTCACTTTTTATAGCAACAGAAAGAATGTTTTTTCAGTGAAAAAGCTCAAAAAAGAATGGGTGGAGACCAAAAACAGAGGTAAAGGTTGAGTGAATTTGCGACTTAGAGTAATCACGATGTAAGAAACACAGCAATAAAGTATACCCATCCATCTATCTTGGACCTTTTTAGCAGGATTAATGTGAAAGAATGTGTAGATCAATACAAAACATTTAGAAAAACAAACTAATTCTGCCATTTTTGCTGAGATGATTTTTCTCAGGACCACATGACACTGTTTCTCAGAAATACAAATGATCAGTCTGCAGTAATCTCGGTTTCCAACCCCCGCATTAACACACTCGGCCACTAAATTTGCTAGCAGTAAATCATCATCTGACCTATAAACCTCTATTCACATCCGCAGAGCTTTAAATCTGAACTGCTGCATCAGGGTTTTTAAATGTTTGGACAACCCAATGCAACGTATTTCTGATGATCACATGGAATGGCAGTGTTTCTGACATCTGGAATCATCTTGTGTTGACATGTGCATGGTTTTTCTAGATTGAGGTTAGCAATAAAAATGTGTTTCCATGCAGCTTTGTGGTTGTGGGATGCTACAGTCTAAACTGCAGCCAGTAGCCCACCATTGTGTGTGTAGTTTTGAGTGAATCTGTAAACTGAAATGCAATTCTGCAATACATGGCAGTGTGACGAAATAACATTTACAGAAAAGAAACAGGAACATGTCACAAGCGGTGTTTTTTAAATGAATAATCTTGTCTTTTCAGTAATCGATGACTGCACCCCTTGTCTTCTCCACCTGCTGCTATTGGCTGAGCTGTTTGTCCCTTCATCATCTTATCCCGCCTCTCGCTCTCCTCTGTGTGGCATGTTGAGATCCATGATCCATCAGGTGGAAAGGTTGACGAAATTATCCGGAAAATTCCATAACTTGGTAAGATTTCTCTATACTCCCTGGCCCGGCTAATGAATTGATATTAAATGTGTTTTCATCTTAAATATGCTCAGTTTATAGATGTCCAATCAGGGTAGAAAGAGAAAAAAAGCTATATATTTGGTCTTATTGATTTCTGTTTGAACCTTTTATCCAAGTTCTTTCTGAATTTGCTCAAAATCCAAGTTATATCTTAGAATTTTTCATTTTTTAAAGCCAACTTCTTTTCCCATCATGCTCCAAACAGACAGGTAAAGAACTTGAACACCTAGAGGTTGCGGGAAACAGACTGGCCGGTCTTCCTGACATGGAACACACTGCGGCTCATATCGACTCACTGAAGGTAAAGGACTAGAATCAAGGAAATCATTTATATATAGAAAGGTTGTTTGTTGTAGGTAGGTCTATAATGGCTCTCTGTCTACTCAATGTCTTCACAGGTGAATGAGTCGCTCTCCCAGTTGTTCATGTACACTCAGTCCTTCAGGCTGCATGTTGATTGGTTGAAAACAGCCAAAGAAAACGTCAGTCTGTCCTCCCAGCCAGCAAAGGAGGCCAACACTCACCTCCTTCATCTGTCCACCTTCCTGAATGCATCACTTCACCAGGTGAGAGGAGCAGCATTGTTTGGTTCATATACAGGGATGATTTGAATCCCAAACATTTCAAACTAAATAAAACAGGAGATTCACTAAAAGAAAGAAAACAAAATCTAAAAACTTCTTGTTGTCAAGGGGTGGATTTCCCATTAAGCTATACAAAGTGTATCCCTAAATGGGAATTCATCTTATGTTATTTGACTTCTGAGCCACAGCCATACCCTCTACTAAACTCTGATCATCCTTTGTATCTTTAGATCGGCGAAGAGGTGCCTCCTTCGGAGTCTCCCTCCCTCCCTGAGGTCTCCACGCCCTTCGATGTGCTTCAGTTCTCTGTTGAGATCTCTAAACGGCTACGAATGTTTTGCTTCTGGTCAAAAAGGGTTTTGTTGACTATCCAGAGACTATCCCAATGCCCTTGACATTAAGCTTCAGCACATAAGCAACTGCAAATATCTTCCCACAAAAACGCTGTTAACTATTGGGAGTTTTACCAAGTGAAGAATTTTAGACATGGAAATGCCAAGTCAGTTGGTCCAGAATGAAAAATCTCAACATCTATTGAATGTATTGATCTGGCGTTTACAACAGATGCATGGTGGATGCATTTAAATGACTTGTGATCCCCTGACCTTTCCTGTAGCACCACCGATAGGTCAAATTCCACTTATCCAGTGAAACATTTCCATGTCCACTGGATGGTTTGGCAAAAATGTGATACAAACATTCATGGTCCACAGATGATAAATCCTATTGACTTTGATGATCTATTGAATTTTGACTTAGACTTTTCCATAAACCTAAAATCCCACCATTAAGTTTACACATACGGTCTTAAAAGAAATGTCTGTCCATGCCATGAAATTTAGTTCACTTTAATTCACTTACCCCTCAACATGATTTGTTTCCCTTTAATGATCTTTGACTTCTTACTCCACCACTTGGTCAACATTGTACCTAGTCCAATATCTTGGTTTATGACTAATAACCGGAAAAGCTAGTGACATTCCCAACAGTATTACCTTTGTGTTTTGTGCAAAACGTTAGCATGCTAACATGCTAAAATAAGACGAGGAACCTGCTTAGCATTGGCATGTTAGCATTATCATTACAAGCTAGCTTAAGATAGAATCAAGCAATGAGTATAATAAGAATTTCCAGGAGTCATATAATCGCAGAGTTAAAACAGTTTTGATGCTAATGCAGCTACATTTTAGAACGTTGAGTTCTACAGTTCAGCTGTAAAACAGAATGTACGTTTTTGGCATGTTTTTAAGAAAGTGTGAGTATGCTTCGTTTGACATGTTGCCGGTTAAAATGTGCCCTACTAATGCACTCTGCAGAGGCACACCTGTTACCCTTTGGGACTGTTTACATTCACAGTGCCTGCTAAATGTTGATGGAGAAATATTGTGAAACAATTAATATTTTTATACTATTGTTTTTTTATCTATTTAGTATTCTATTTATGAGCTTTTTATATTATATGACATAGTAAGATGCAGGCATCTCACTTTTTTGTATGGGTTATCTATGTATTATTTAATAATATTATTAATAAAGTATTGTCAGACTGTAGTTCATTTACAGTATTATTTATACATTTTGTATGTTTTCTTTTTGTAAGTTTAGTCATTAATAAAGTTTGACACTTGAAACCGAAATCTGACTGCTCCATGGTGATTTTCTGTACTTCTTTATTTATCACACTTTACACTCACTTCACCAATGATTTAATCCAAAACCTGAATAACTGTGAGGTTGAAACAGTCTTATTGGTTGAAATGAACCAAGGCAAGGCAAGGCAAGAATAAAAAAAAGATTTAATTTAATTTGGAAGTTAAAAGGGATTTCCTTTTGTTGCTAAAGTAATCTGTAAATCAAATAAATGAATAGGTAACTTGCCTTTTTGTCAACATTTTGACCATAGCTGGAAAGCACAGGTGTTACTAATCTGACTAACGATGCCTCTTTTCTACTCAGGTGTCCCATTAAGCAATGAGAGAGTGACTGTTAGCCACCATGCAGGAACACAAATTCAGACATCATTAAATACATTATTTTCGCCTGTGCTTTTTCTGTACTTTAACAGAATGCCTTGTGTGAAAAAAGCCACAAAAAAACAATATGTGTGTCCGTGCCTTACAAACTCTACTCAGTAACCATTACCAAATGGTAAAATAAGCCACAATGATGTTTAACATTTAGATGTAAGAAATACTTGGATAGGGAGAGATAATGGTCATAACGTGAATAAACCAACACTGACCTTTGATGCAAAACAGTGTGCAAAGAGAAATGTCAGTCAGAGATCTCGTCCCAAAATAAAAAACACTTTGTTTTCTCTGTTTGTGTTGTTATGAATTTGCTTTGCATTTTTTAACAACTTGTACATACTGTATAAACATTAACTGTACCCATTAAAGATGAGAGCAGCACTATGTCAGTGCCTTGCAGATTAAATGGCTCCGCCCACTTTCTGGTGAAAACTTGGAATTGGTCCCAAATGGGAAAAATTGTTTAATCATGCCTAAAAGCTGCTGTGTCATATATTGCACTTCAAACAACAAAAAATGTCCAAAGTTCAGATGTTCTATACTTTTCCTTAGAAAAAAAGGGAAAGAAAAGAAGAGTCCAACATAAACAAAGTCTTATCCAACAATACATTAATTATATATTTGTACTTAACAGTACTTTATATTAAAGGCATCTGGATTTGAAAAACTGGTTTCAAACCTATCACATCTAGTTAACTGTGATCTTGTAAAACCTGTGTTCCCATACAACAAAACTGCATTGTCATTTCTAGCTGCTGTGAAGTTTTGTTTTTGTTGTATTTCAATTTAAAGCAGTGACCACATGTTTACAACTGTAACCAAAGTCTGGAGAAAAAAATCCCTCAGAATGTAATGGAGAATGCAAAAAGTTGTATGGGAACATAATGACGCTGGAGACGGCTCTCTGCTTTCATGTGATTATAGGGCAATAACAAACCCATAAAACTAAGCGTTACTGACACTGTCTGCCTGAGCAGCTGCCTCTCCTCTAACAAACGATACATTATTACTAATGCTCCACATCTGCAGCTGCAATGCAAACACTCATCCAATCCAATCCACTTTATTTATAGAGCACATATTAAAAACAGAGGGTTTACCGAAGTGCTTCACAGCAAACATAACATTATAATAAAATATAATATTACAATAATAGATAAAAGGCACACATAAGAATAGATAAAAGGCATACATAAAGGCTATGGACAGACAATAAAAGCATAAAAATCGATAAAACATAACTCAAACTGACTCGAAAGCGAGGGAAAAGAGGCGGGTCTTCAGGCGGGACTTAAAAGTTTGAAGGGTGGGCGACAATTTGACATGGGGGGGCAGGTCGTTCCAGAGCCTGGGGGCTACCACTGAGAAGGCTCGGTCTCCCCTGGTCTTTTTCTTGGTTTTTGGGACTACTAGCCGCAGCTGATCAGCCGACCTCAAAGCCCTTGAGGGGGTGTACACCTTTAGGAGGTCGGAGATGTACAGAGGGGAAAGCCCATTGAGCGATTTAAAAACAAAGAATAACATCTTAAAATGAACTCATAAACTCATAAATCACTGAGGTTAAAGGCCTCCACACAAGGCCGACCACTGGCGTTCAGCTGTGCCCTGTGTGAGCGACATGGAGTTACACAAAGTGACTTGTATAATGTCAGCGTGTTGACATGTGGCAGACAGATGATCTCACACACAGACGGACTTTCGCTGTAACCAACGCTGGCGTGAGTGATCCTGCAGTTGCACGGACTGCGGTAACAAGTAGCAGCTGAGAGTTTCATCTGCAAACCACATGGGGTCTGAGTAGAGGAACATTCTTTGACTGTAAATAGAGAGAGAGGGAAAACAAGCTTTGTATGCAGAGAGGGAAAGAGAGTGATATGCAATACAGAGATTTGTTGATTGACAGATCAACAGCTAAATAATGTCTGGATGCCCCTCTCTACATATTTTCCCAGGCAAACATGTTATGTTGTTCTTCGACCTGCTGCCAGAGGACAGTGTTTCATGCAGCTTGTAGTTAAACCACAGCTGAGCAGATGATATTCTACTAGAAAGAGTGTGAAGACAGACCCAGGGTGAATTTACTTTTGCTGTTCTGATCAGAGTTCCTCCAAATAACAATGCATTTTTCACCAAGATTCTTGTATAATTGCCTACGCCAATGGAACTAAGCATAACGTAGGATTTATTTGTTTATGTTTATTGTTAAAAAAATGTCACCTGAATTCGTGCCATCGAAAGTAAATCTATGTTGTGTTATAGGCAATACAACCACTTTGACAACGCTCTCCTCACCTAAAGTAGGTTAGTCATTTTTACCCGAATCATAATGCTTCTCTAAACCTTACTAAGTAGATTTTCGGCCTAAACCAAGAACCAAACCTCAACCATAGTGTTGTAACATTAAAAAACATATACATTTTTAACAGTGATTCATAGACAAATGATGTCAACCTGCTTATAAAGGCATCAGATAAGAAATTGCAAAAAGGTTCCAGAAACTATCTCCTACAATATATATATATTGCACTTTTTTTACATTCAGTAACTGGGGTCTACAAGGTTAGGGTTACAATGAGATTACATGCTGTTTAAGGATTTTTATAGAATTAAAGTTTACCAAGTTTATTCTTATGTATATGTTATAACATCTTGAATTTTTTATATCAGCACATGACTTGGTTGCATACTTTATAATTCGACAACACACACACACAAACACACAGTCTTGTTCATAACAAACTCCCAGTCAACAGTTACTCCCATCAATAGAGCACACACAGGGTGGGATAGAGAGAGAAGTTAATGTTGAAATGAGGGATGGAAAGTAGAACAACACACAAACACAGGCACACACACACACACACACTGAACCACATGCAGGGCACTCTCCAGGACCCAGAGGGAGGACAGGAGGGAGGAGTGGAGGTGAGGACAGATCACTTTGGGATAAAAGTTGCAGCTGCAGCCAACAGCAAAGCCATTAGGAAGCTCGCCGGACAGTGTGCAGAGTTCCTCTACGGACAACCGAACTCTGTCTGCCGCACACTGAGACTCACACAGTTTTATACTTAAGGTGGAAAGAAGACGGAACAGATGAGGACCCATGGGAGATTTGACAGGTGCACCTGCTAAATGAAGATTATTTATGCTGTACAGATATCTAACTGAAGGTCAACGGTGCTGAACTGAACCACGGCTGCAAAATGACAGTAAGTAAAAACTGGTGCATGGATTCGCTCACTGCTCCGAAGCATACGTAGGTAAGGTCTTCATAGACTTTTATAAATAGAAGAAAATGTTAATTGCATGTAGCTATACCATGCTGATAGTTTTGAGGATTTATATTCTGAAACATCAGTGTTCTTCTGTGTACGATGAAAGGTGAATGGAATATTATTTGTGGTGCTCACAGCATTGAGCCCCCATGTTAAAGGTAAACTAAAATTCTGTAATTGTTTGCAAAGCAGAATATTAGAGACTCATATGTCAGACTGGATAAATAAAAGCAGAGCTATCTTCATGGTGAGACTCCACTGTACATTGGAGAAAAATACATTTCTATGAATTTAAATTATAATGTATGATCAGATGTAGGATGCTATTTATGTGTGGACTATACTTGGATAATATTTGATTATAATTTGATTTATGTGGTATAGATTGTAAATGTATTTTTTATTTATAAATTAGGAACATTTTAAAATAATCATCATCAATGTCTGAAGTCATATAGGACTTAATATTTTTTTTTGTTTTGTTTTATTATATTACAACAATAGATTATATCACGATCATTATAGTCCTAAATGTGCATTTGCCCCACAATGTCAATGCAATACAAGTGAAATGTTGTAAAATGTTACAACATTTGCACTGCTTTGCTTTACCTAAAAACTGGAAAATGATGGCTTATTTTGCAAGTTCAACAAAGAACAAAGTAAACTCGTAAAAAATATTTATCAAGTATGTTTTGATGTGTTATGAGATGCTAAATCAATGACACTAAATATACTTCATGTATATCCATATGGACTGTACGCTTTTATCTTTATTCATTTAATATATATTAAAAAAAAATAATCAATATTTGGTTCTATACATTTTTGGAAATACATTTACATAATTTACCTAAATGGTGGTTGAAAGACTTGTGGAAGATTTATTGTAAAATAATTGTTCAAAATGCACCAGAAGTCAAAGGAAAGCAGCAGGTTGCTATGATGCTCGTATATTTTTTCAAAATGTGTTCAGTCACTATTACAAAATGTATGTTACCTGCTACTACTACTTCTACTACTTCTACTACTACTACTATTACTCACTAGCTCTCAAGCTGATGATGTTATCATCCATCACACTTAATCCCCAGAGATCCATTTCTAGGTGGAGGACATTTGTCTCTTATGTAACGTGGCGTCTGACGGGGAAGTTGTTGAAAACAGGCGTCACCTCTTTTGACACTCGTCCAAACACGATCAGCCTCGAGTCTGTCAGTTATGCTGCTTGCTGGTTTCACTCTAACCCACTAATCCTCTGCAATGTGTGGCTGCATTTTCTATTCCCACCATTAGTACAATGGTGCAAATGATTCCACTTATGGGCTGGAATCTTCTGCTTCATTGTTATCCTCAACACAGAAAAAAACAAGTTTCTCCAAATGTGATGATTTTGGAAAAAATTGTTTTAAGGACCTCTGGAGTCCGGGGCTAATTTGGCAGTTTTTGCATACTTTTGATTGTTTTGTTTTTTTAGGAAAACCCCGCCTATATAACCTGATAGTTCTTTTTTTCATTTTGACATGAACATGTTGGACCCAAAATCACAAAAAAAATAAAAAACGGATTTTGAAAAATATATTATTTTTACTATGTGTAACTCAAACATGCACAGCGAAACATTTTGAAAGCTTGAAATATATACATGGGATGTCACGATGATAATGTAAATGTTTGATCGAGGTAGCATGAACCTATATACAAATGTTATGAACAAATAGCAGGTGTATCAATAGGCGTCTTTCCCTCATTCCTCAAAGTTCTGTCAACCATGACACAGAAGGCACAACAAAACATTTAAAAGCTTAAACAATATACATGGGATGTCATTCTAATAAGGCAAAAGTTTGATTGACGAAAGCATATACATATACATAATATACAAATATATATAACTGGTGTAAAAAAATCTGTTTTCTTTCATCCTTATCTGTGCCACTGTGCCAATTCAAAACTGTTTCTGTGAACTATGACACAGAGGGCAACATCACAGGCCTTGCACTTCCACGGTGTGAGGTTCCTTCTCCTGATAACTTCATGGCAATGTTGGCAGGTCCTGCGTCCTTGTGTGGCCTTTTCACTGGCATCTGTTGCCACGGTGATGGCAACAGGAACATGATGAGCGCTCCTCTTGATAGACAGTCCTGTCCTGTCTACTCCACACAGCTGGGACACCAGTTCAGCCATGAAGTCTTTGTGTGTCATGTGACCTGCTGTGTGTTGCTGACGTCACAGTGCAGGATGTAAGAATTGGTTGTGGCAATGTCTACAAAGTGCATGAAGAGGGTCCGATACCAGCGGGCTCTTTTGCAGTGGGTGGAGTAGTACTGAATCAGTTGGTCAGGCAGGTCAACTCCACCGATGTTTTTGTTGTAGGTAATGGTGGGGGTGGGGCAAGGAATGTCCTTCACTGCCCAGTGTCCATCTTCACCCTTCACTCTCCTCTGGACTGCCTCACCTGGAAAAGCCGGATGGATTGTGGAGCACACAGACACTTCCCGTGTGTCCATCCACTTCACAAACACCAGGGACACTCTTTCCTGAGGTCCCTGTATGTTCCACACGCTCCAAACTTCATGCTGGCCAAGTCATGGAACAATTTTGGACTAGAAAAAAAATGTCCATGTACATGTTGTGTCCTGTGCCGAGATATTATGGCTGAATAAGCTCTATAACAGCATCATAAGAGAGTCCATGTTCAGTGTGTGTGTGCTTTCCCATGATAAATATTAGCCATTCCTTGACTCAGCCAGCACGAAGAGCTTGTTCCCCCATTTTGTGGGCTTGTCCCCATGTATTGAGTCATGCCAGTTTTGGCCTTAGCTGCTACCATCCTTTCATCTACATCCAAATCCTTCCTTGGGTGATTCTGAGCCTGGCAAGTACTTCTGATGTCATCAATGAGAGGCTATGTCTTACCTCTCGTTGTCACAAAAGAAGGGTCCTCCACTTCATCATCCAAGTAGTCAAGTTCAGCGCTCTCTTCAAGAAAGAATGGCCAGTTAGCCAAATCGTTTGATGTTGACCTCAAGTGTTCAACACATTTCTTTCAGACAGACCTGAATAGCTCAGTAATTAGAGCCCAGACAAAACACTGAGAGGGTCAGAGTTCAGTTTCCTGTGAGACCACCAGCACAAAATGCATTCACACATGTATCAGACATGCGCCTAACATAACACTGTAGTATATGCTGCACTGTCATAGCAATTTGAAAAAAAAATATTGAAAAATTGGATTATCTTTATTAGTGATCTTAGAGTAATGGTTTGAAGTATTTTTTTTTTTTTGTAACACATTTTCCGATTAAATACATCTCTGGTTGCTGTTTCAGTTGATTTTAGAAAGTCATTTGAGATTAAAAAAACAATCAATAATTCCCTGCATATTAAACCCTTGTATTTTCAAGTTTTACATTTCAAGCTGGAAAACATTTAATCACAAAATGTGGCCAAGTACATGTTGCAAGTGTTTGTGTCTGTTAAGTGTGAAGGATGCCTCAGTTGGGAATTCACAGTATCTGAATGCTGCACATTCACAGCTCTGAGTTGTCCTTTAATGAGCTGTAATGAGCTGCCCCATGTCTGGATGTGCGGTGACACCAAAGCCAAGCCTGGACCCAAGTGTGGCAGCTGTGGTGGAAACATCGACGTACCACCAGACAAAACAAAGATCAGTGTGTCTGTGTGTGACAGGATTTCATGAGGCTATTAACGGACATGTTAATACCCGTAGCTCATCTCGGGTTACGTGTTACATTCCAAAGAGCTGCAAGGTACTCCACTCTGAAAACAAGCATTTAATGTTGTGGTTATTCAGGTTAAATGTAGACTTCTGGTTTAACATGATTCATGCACTTGTGAAATTCCGAAAGCCTTTAAAGATGATTGTCAAAAGTCAAAGGCCTATTGTCACTGAGGGATTTTGATGTCATACCAGGAAATCATATAAATTATTTTCTGCTTGTCAATTTGTTTTCCAGGAAAACAACTTCGTATGGTCTAGGTTTAGGAAAAGAAGAGTTTGGGTTAAAATTAGTACCTTTTATTTGGAAGTTTTTTGCCACATCCATTCATCGCAACCTCATCCCTATGTGGTTATTGTTGTACTACGTGACTTGACTTCCTATTTTACTTACCTTTAGAATCCCAGTAGGCATCTGAGGTTGATAGCCTCTGGAGGCCACTGCCACATTTTTAAGGGGTGTAGCCAGAATATATTCTGGCAAAAACTTCCTTTTCTGTGAGCCGGTCAATTTTTGAGACTGGGAGTATCTTGGAGACTTAGCTTTAGACGGGAGGTGAGCATTATTCAGTCATTTTGCTTGTTAACGTCAGTCAAAAGTCTCTACAACCGGAATAATGTTGTGATTAGTACACCTCATCTGATCAGATGTCAAAATATCAGAATGTCTTCCAAACCTTTCGGGTTTGATAGTCTTTCAACTAACCCTAACGCTAACCCTGAGCCCAACTCTGCTGCAAACAAACACATTGATGGTTGTCTTTTGTTCTGTGTGTATCCAGGCTGCCACAAAGCTTCTGGATGAGATGTGTCATCTGTCTGTTCAGTCTTTGACACCAATGGACACATCGGAGCACTTTAAGGTCCTAAAGCTCCTGGGTGAAGGCTCGTATGGCAAAGTCATGCTAGCTGTACACAAGCAGAACGGTAATGGGGAATCCAATGTTCATTTTGTGCCATGAAACTGAAAAAAAAAAACATTTACTTACTTACTATTTACTTTCCTGTGTGTCCTCCAGGTACACCGATGGCTCTGAAGTTCTTCCCTCGAGAGTCCACGTCTCTTTTCTCTTTCCTGAGGGAGTACAACCTCTCTCTGTCGTTCTGCACCCACCCGTCCCTGACCAGAGCGCTGGGAATTGCCTACTCCACACCGTCACACTACGTCTTCGCTCAGCAAGCAAGCCTCTTTGGTGATCTGTACGATGTCATCTTGCCTGAGGTATATGCTGATTTCAATCGAGCTCTCATGTGTTGTATGAATAGCACAAAACATATTGTATGAATTAGGTTGTTCCTGTTCAGTTTTCTACGATTTGTTGAAATGCTGAATTACATATCCATATCCTTCCAACATCCCCAACCCGTTTTCCTCACCAGATCGGTATGGAGGAGGACTGTTGTCAGCGGGTGGTGTCCCAGCTGTGTGGGGCTCTATCCCACCTGCACTCTCTTGGCTTTGTACACCGGGATGTCAAACCAGAGAACGTCTTTCTGTGTGACTCCGCTTGCCGCTGGGTCAAACTTGGAGACTTTGGCATGGTTGGTATAGAAATTATACATTACTTTTACTGCATTAGGAAACTTCAACGTTCCATCATTGACAGGGATGGTATTGCCTGAAAAGCTCAGTGTGTCTAATACAGATGCTAAATGGTGCCTTGTGTGTTGATATTAAGAAGCCGACGCCCACTAACCAAGCTTAGGTAAAAGAACGCCATGACTCAGTGGCAGGGCATTCTGAAAGGGGTCTTTCTGAAAGTCATAGACAAACCATCTTATAGGTTTAAAGGTCTCCTATTATACTGTTTTTCATCAATATATTATAGGTCTCATATATATACAAAACATGTCTCTGAAGTGTTTGGCTCGAAATACCAGACAGATCATGCATTGTAGCATCCCATAAACCCCTCTGTTTCAGCCCTGTTTCAAAAGTGCTGATTCTGTCTTTGACTTTAGATGAAAGGAGGAGATTCAGGTGATAAAGTGGGCGGGTGTTACCTTGGTTGGTGATTGGCTAGTGGTTACCCAAGCCAAAAAATCGTTATGACATCATAAAGTGGCCAAAATCTGGTCAGCTCATTTTCAGACAGGTTTTTATATAAATGGATCAGGACAAAAATAATATGTTTTCCTGAAACTTTCAGAATCTCTTTACACAGAGGGGACACATGTTTATGTATAAAAGACATGGAAAAGCCAGTTGAGTAGCACTTAAAATGGTTTGGCTCTATGAAACCTAATGTACTTATATGATTCTGTTTTCTTCAAGTTTGTATTTTCTTGGTCGAATGCACTTATTGTAAGTCGCTTTGGATAAAAGTGTCAGCTAAATGCAATGTAATGTAATGGAAAAAAAGTGGATTTTGCACAATAGGTGACCTTTAAAGGATTTTAATCAATTTAAGGTAGCTTGTAACCTTTTCTTGATTACATTATATCACTGTATTTTGACATATCTCTCTGTGGTCACCAATTTGTTATAGAAAAGTGTCAAATGAATGAATGTTCTCCACCAGGTGAAGGCCACAGGCACCAGGGTCCCGGAGGTCTGGTACAGCTCCCCTTACTGCACCCCTGAGGCGGAAATCGCTCGTGGAAATGAGGATAGTTGGGGGAGCATTAGTGACGGGCGTAATGCCGTTAAAAACGACGAAGAGAAGAAAAAGAATGAAAGGGTCTGGGTTTCTGTCCAGCCCAGCACGGACAGCTGGGCCCTGGGCATCTTGACCTACGCCATGCTCACCGGCAGTCATCCCTGGGCTGAAACAGCCAGCAATTGCGGCTCATACCTGAAGTTTATGGAATGGTTTGACAGATCAGAGGGACCCAATGATTTACTGGACGTGTGGGCAGAGCCACAAAGGGAGAGTGCACAGCAGGTCATTGATTTATACGAGGCAGAACTTGAAAAGGAAGATCGACCTCCAGTTGCGGCCCAGTTTGCATGTTTCACCCCGCTGGCCTGCTCCTTCTTCCAGTCGCTTCTAGACCCCAGGCAAGGGTTTCGCGGTCAACCTGAGATTGCGCTGAATTATCTTGGAGGGGACTGGGTGATGGAGAAGGAAAGGGTGAGGCTGGAGGAGGAGAGGAAGAAAAGTAGAGGGAAAGGACCAATCAGGAACATGAAAGAAATGGTGGGGAAAGAAGAGAGATAAGGAGTCATAATAATGAGAACGCTGGTAAATGATGAAGCAAACGTAGCATAGCAAACATATTTTATATTGTGTCATAGGCTATTGTGCAATAAGTTAAAAACACTGTTTCTCAAGTAACAGATTTTTGCTGCTTTCCATTGTTTTTGTGACTGTAAATTAATTTAATTTCTACTTTTTATAACACAAGAAAACAATAATCATTCTCAACTCTCTGAAGGTTTGAGAGCTACTGGTGATGGCGTTTTTTTTGGCAGTTAATATTTAAAATATATATAAATGAATTAGAATGTTTTCTTTAGCCTTAATACCTTTATCATAAATGTTAGAATAAAATGGCTTTAAAAAAAGTGGAACAGCTGCATACATGGGAATTATTACTGTTGTTGACCATTATGTCCTTGTGAAAGATACCATCTTAAGCGCACAACATCTATATATACATTTAAAGTTTTTGGTGTGTTCATCATAGTCGGCTATGAAATGTATATAGACTGCACTAGTGCCAAGTCTTTAGAGCCGTAAACACGTCAGCAGCAGGCTGAGAGGTGCCACAAACACTTTGATCCGGCTTCCAAGCTTTAAAAACTGTTTTAAAGAGCACAAATATTAGTAAATATTAACTTATATAAAGGCACTTTATGAAAGTAGATATGTTTGCGCTGCACACATATATTTAAGTAGCCCGTGTACTGTTCAGACGAACTGTAAACGTGGTGGGCGTTTAGCAGCTTTTAGCTAACTCAAGTTTTTTAGCTTGTTAGCACTTGACATGTTTGCTGTAGCACTTTGTACATAACTAAAAATCATGTAATCTTGTACTTTTTATGGTACAATTAATAACAATTAAATGAGTGTGTGATTCATTCAATGTTTAAATATGTATGTGCACTATGTAAAATACATTTTGCAGTCTATAAAATAAAATGTTAAGGCAATAAAACGTTTTTATTGTCAAAGTATCTATTATGAACAGTTTGATGACACAATAAATCAATATTATTCATATTCAAGACCCTGCATCTGTTATTTAACCAAATTGTTTTTTAAATATGTATGTTGACCTAATAAACCATGACGGCAATGTGGTATGGTCGTATCTCAATATTATACTTGTAAGATTATACACCAATGCAAATAGATCACATGCACACACGAAGCGTCCACACAGAGTGAAGACCATCTGGAGAGCTTCCCCAGATGTTTTCAAAAATAGATCCGCTGTCGTAAATTTGACACTACAACCTCTCAACACTCAGCTCACAGCTCTAACCCCTTATCCTCGCAGAGCAGCCAAGTCACACACTGGACACACTGTTTCACATGCAAATACAATCTACTACAGAGATTTCAGCACACAGTGGACCACATTGACTTCTGACACAGAACTGGAAACAGTACTTTAGAAAGAAAAATACATAGACAGTGCTACTGGATTCAAATGCAATTTGGGAAGTACTCCACACACAATACAGGTGATACATTCTGAACAATAGGTCATCAGATCCGCTGATATGAAATAATGCCCCGTTATATTTGCCAAATGTTCACTTGATTCTATTTATTTGGGCTAAAAGGTAAACATGATCAGCTTTTTTGAGGAACAACATTATGTTGTGTGTTGTTCCTACAGTATATGAGATCATTTTACATGGGTTAAGTATGCAAACTTTCAACATGGGTCATAATAAAGACCTGGATAATCTAGTCATTCTAATTTTGTAATCAATAAACAATCCTTAAGGTATTTAATTGTTCAAAAGGTTCTGTTCTTTAAAGGTCCCCTATTATGCAAAATGCACTTTTTGATGTCCTTTATACATAAATATGTGTCCCCGGTGTGTCAGGGAACTCACAAAGTGTCAGAAAATACAACCCTCTCTCTTTTCCTCCGTACCCAAATCTCTAAAAACGGGGGTACAACGGAACTGATCCAGATTTGCTGCCGATATGACGTAATATCGCAAATGTGGGCTGGCTTTACACCCACGGCCCTTTCAGAAACATCGCTGTATCAGAAAGAATGCGCAACATGTTTTGGAAGTAATATGGTCTTTGTTTACATTAGCAAGCATCGCTAACACTCAGAGCTAACCTATACTCGAGAGAGTATGTGTAAAAAAACCCGGATATAAAAAGGAACTCACCTTGTGGTAAACCTGAGAGAGAAAAAAGCATTTGAGCTCCATACTGTTTCAGAAATAATCCTTGATGTGGTTTGGAACATAATAAGGTGTTTAATCACAGCAGCGTTTAGCTAATAATCTCTTCACAGAGCTCACAGCTTGCCTGCGTGCTGCAAAGGGGGCGTGGCCAGCAGCAGCTTGGGTTACATTTGAAGCTACAGACGCAGAATCAGCATTTTAGTAACAGGGCTGAAATAAAGGGGTATGAGGAATGGCTACAATGGGTGATCTGTTTGGTATTCTGAGCAAAACACTTCAGAGACATTTTTTGTAAAGATATGGCCCTATAATATATTGTTTGAATATAGCATAATAGGAGAGCTTTAAATGTCTGCAGCCTTTAAGCCAATGTAACATACGTCCATGGCTCTTCGTGTATGCATATGTTTAACAGCTTGCTAGCTTGTGTATGCAGCTTTGTTTATTCACAGTTTTACCTCGGCGCTCTGTTTCCCAGGCTGCGACGGATGCAGGGGTGGCTACTGTGCAATTTGTTTGCCAGAAAACATTTGATCCTTGACTTCTCTGGGGAAAAGGGAGAGTCAGCAGCATTCACAGAATGAGAGGACGGCGAGGTCAGGAGAGCAGGAGCAGCGACAGACCGCAGAAAGTCTAATAAAAAATATAAACCGGAGAAGTCATAAATAACAAGCTGAGGTAAAAAAAATAAAAAACGTACACATGATAAATCTATTTGGCCTGTATAAGGAAGTGAATACTGCCCTAACGCCGAGATCACTTTAATAAAGCCCTTAATTTCCACTGAATAAGGAGGGTCTTCAGGGGGACATGAGGCCTCATGTATCTGATCTCTTTGGCTGCACTGCACTCTTAATATATCATCCACACAGGCGCAGATCATGTTTTACCAATTACAACCTTGTAAACCCATTTTTAGTCACTGGCATACCTTAAATTCAAATAAACCTTATACTTGTGAAACCTTTTACGCATCCTGATGCGTACAAAGCCGTTAAGCTAAAGCTAAAAACAAGGCTGCTTTTTTACCTGAAAAACGGAGGTATGGGAGATACAAGGAATCCCTCACAAGCTAATGGAGGATTTAGATTAAATTAGATTTAGAAGTGAGCAGACACTGACCCACTGACCATGCACCCTCCTTACACACACACACACACACACACACACACACACACACACACACACACACACACACACACACACACACACACACACACACACACACACACACACACACACACACACACACACACACACACACACACACACACTCTTCCACCTAAATCATCCAGTCAAGGTGTTGGTTCAGGTTTCCCTGGAAACGTTGAAGCTACTCCAACCCTTGACCTCTCCCTTACCCTCCCTTGATCCTAGTGGCAGTTCAATTACTCCAGCATTCAGTGCCAAAAGATATATATATTCTAGATCGTATTAAAGTGGAATTGAGATAAAGAGATCATCTGTAAGGAGGAACCACTCCAAGTTTTCTCACAAACCAACCCTGAGCCCATACTCATGAATTAGCGAGCTTGTTAAAGTGAGACAGTTTGATTATCGTACCACAGTTACGGAGCAGGTCCAAGGGGCCCTGTTGTGGGGGCATGAAGTGCTGGCCTGTGAACAATTCCAGTCCTGACATTTCACCTGATATGTTGCATTAACGCTATGCCTGTCTTAAGTACCAGGGTTGTGTAACAGCAAGTGTCACTGTGTGTGTGTTTGTCTTGCCAGAGAGTCAGTGAGAAAGTGAGAAAGGAATTTATAGAGGCTGACAAGAGGGCAGATTATAAATATATAATTTTAACGCAGTAATAAATAAATAATGCAGACATCGCAAAATGCCACATAAGAGATATGGTGATACAGAGTTATATTTGTCCAGAGTGGAATCGACACGTTTAAAAGTACATATAATGTTATTACCTACCTGCACAGTAGCTGTTTTTAAGTCAAAGTTAAATGCATTTAGTTTAAGATATAAGTTTAAGTAAACGGTTTGTTTATTGTAATCTTAGAGGTCGAACTAATGAGCGTGTCCGATTGCATCGTTAGTGGACACAAAGAGAAAATCAATATTAAAAATACTTTTTAGAGGCCTTTCAGCCAGGTATTTCTATAATTTATTTATATTTTGAAAGGGAAATAGCTGCATCCAACAGTTTTTGTATGTTTCCATTGTCCACATTTTCCGGAGATTAGAGAGTTAGAAGTGTTTCAGTAATGACTACATTGTTATTTTCAAATCACTGCGTCTTTACGCTCTAAATTAGACCCGTTTTTATACTTGCCTTTGAGTTTGAACCCTCAGAAAAGCATGGAACTTTGAAGGCCTGTTTCTTGTCTGTTCAAGCAGCATCATAGTGTAAGTAATGTGTTGTTCAAGACAACCTCTAGTGGCCTTAATAATTATAACAGGAGCAAATGATAAAGTCAGTTGTAGTAATAGAACCATCGAGTCCCCGGGAATTGGTGGGTCAAACAAACTATTTAACCCAGGGGACGTGAGTTCTTGTCCTGTATGAAACCAAAAGTCAACACATTAGGTTATATTTCCATAAGATAGTAAATAAATGACGTACTTAAGATGGTACTAAATGTACATTTTCATATTCTGTCATTGAGATTTGAGGATGTGTTGTATAACTGGTTAAATGATGGGCAGAAATGAAGTTATAATTAATTATTCCGTTTTGTTCAATGACAGTGAATGATTGGAGTATCTTTCTGGAACTTTTTTGATGAACGTTTCTTATAGCTTATTCTTTACAGTGAAAGCGGAGAGAGGCGGTCCAACCAGGCGAGAACTGACCCCAAGACCCCCTGCATAGTCCAAATGTCTCCTTGTGTTATTTGGCCTAACCACTAAACTGTCGGGTTACCTACTCTTTCTGCACCTTTTAAACCAAATTAGTCTATGTCCTGACCATATCCAATGTCTTTGTTTAGGGGTTTGTCCTTTAGGGATCAAGAGAGTCTGTACCCATTTTCAACCTATGGAATATAAAGATTTCAATCTGGACCAAAGAGGACTGACCGACTTACTACTTACTTATTCTCCTGAGAATCCTGCCACTGCTAGAAGGCCCATCACTGCAACATCGTTCAGCGCCTGTCTTGAAAGGAACTTTGTGTTCTGCCGGCGCCAAATGTTTTGGATCTGAAAGAGGAACATGGATCCCTGGAATATGTAATGGGCATGTTGTGTTCTAACTGCGATACTATCTCCGGGCACCTGCTCTGAATTCTTCTTATCACAAGCTCCAGCCAAGAGAAATGAAATTGTCTGTTTGTTTTGTGAGGTGCTGATGTACGTAGCTTTGAAAGTGATGCTAAGATCTTCTAGTACTGTGTCTTGCTGTCTGTCTGCTCGGCTACCTGAGCCCAACACACTGAGAGTGATGGATGGGAAAGTTCTCTGGAAAGGGAAACACAATCTACAGCCAGCATGCGGGGATATTGAGTGTATTAAAAGTCCTGAATTTCTCTGCGACAAGATTCCAAATGAATCCATCAAAATGACACGTTGTGGTGTTTAGGAGTGATCTGCTGCTGGGTGTGGCTTACAGAGAAGAAGGAAATGGTTGAAGTACTCACATCTTTTACTTGAGTAAAAGTAGCAATGCCTATAAAAATACTCAGTGAACATTTTTTTTAAATAATAAAAAGCATAAATAGCTTTATATACTTTACATTTAAAAGTAATAGTATTTTTGGGGCAGATATTTATTTGTATCATTTATATCAGTGATATATATATATACTGATCCTCTTACAAAGCAACAGGCATACTATTATACTGTAGTATATTCTATAGTCAATTAATTATAGTTAGGACGGGCGTTAGGGATAAGGGTTAGGCTTTGATATACATTCAGAACATTTAAACACTCAAATAAAGTAAAAATACCTCAAGTTGTTCCTCAGTCAATATACTTAGTCACTTTCACCACTGCTCACACACTCAAAATGTAAGATTTCAGAGGAGGGACAAACAACGAGAGGAAGGTGGATGGGTTTTCTGATGAGGCTCAGCAGAGGAGACTGGTTTCCTCTCATCGCCTCAGGCTGTGCGTCCAGCTGTCTGTCCCTCTCTGTTTCTGTCTGTCAGCAGTGCTAAAAGCTACTGCTCTATGAGGTCATGTCCTGACTAAAGCAATATTTCTCTCTTCTACAATGACGGTCTCTGTTTCTTACCACACTGGCTTCTTCCAGAGTGTATAGTGTTGGGATCCCTGTGCCCTCCCACAGCAAGATATAGTATTTAAATCATTCCAAATACAAATGTACAAATACTCCAGTACGATTAAAGTCCTACAAGCAAAACAATACTTAAGTATGAGTACAAAAGTATTATCAACCAGTTTGATCAAAGGAGGGAAAAGTAAGAGAGCAAATTTCAGTTGTCAATAACCACATTTTGGAAAACACAATGTTTTTAAGAGCTATTTTAAACTGCGTTATAAAGTCAAAGAATAATATCAACTAACAATATATATATATGTATATTACAAACGGATTACCAGGGTTTAAAAGGTGGCGATTATATGTGGAGAAAAGTGTAATAAAAACTATAGAATTTCCCCCTGAAATAAAGAGCAGAATTTCAAAGGTACGTGGAGTCAAAATACCTACACAAAAAAAAGTACCTAAAAAGGTACTTTACAATATTTGACAAACATTTTTTGACTTTAACTACTTGCCATGATAATTCAAGTAAACTTAGGTTCAAGGACAACTAGTTTATTACAAATTGTATTTTATTTTCATAGTTTCGAACATCACCACCGTTGGTTATAATAACACTGCCTTTCTGTCACACCAACTGTGTCAAAGTTCATCATCCTCTCCCCTCATTATGACCGGTGCTTCTTCAGTTCAGTAGCTGTGTATAGTTGCCCAGGCCTATTTTCTATAGTCTTTTTGTAGTAAGGTTTTGAACTGTAGGAGATATGAAGTCATATTTTTAGATTTAATTGAATTTAACCTTTATTTAAGCAGTATAGGTCTCATTGAGATAACAAATGTATTTTTCAAGAGAGTTCTGGCCTAAAATAGGCTGCAGCACAGTTACAGACAACTTAAAACATCCACAATCATAACCCAATCACAGTCATAACAAGATCAGCCAAACCATTTACATACACAGCGGCTGCTTCAAAGTAATTCAGAGTCGCTTTGGGTCGCATATAAAGTTTTAGAAATGGTTTACCACACCAGAGCTTTAGCACCACCCTCAGGATTGTTACCTATGCTAAATACTGTAACGGACTGGTTATAATGTTGATGTTTGATGTGTTTGTTGTTCAGAGTTTGTTTGCATTTTACAGAGTGTCAGTGAACGTGCCACTGTTTTGATGGACGGTTCTTGTGACCTGTAGCTGTGGGTTTGGGTGGGAGAGTGTTGTCTGGTTGGTTGGGGCTGGAAGAGGGAGGTTCCTGGAGGGGGAGACGCGGGAAGCGAGAGAGGAGCTAGAGGAATATGTGACGGAGAGTGAGGATATACGACAGAGTTAGTGGATTGTTTGGCGTGGTTATGGCCAACAGTAACCTGTGATCTGTATAATAAACTCCCGGATAAAGGACAAACCAAGCCTCCCTGTGTTCCTGTAGCGAGACGCTACATTTGGTGTCAGAAGTAAAAGTTCAACTCCGGATTAACGACAGCTAACTAGCGGCGTGCTACAGTGATTGCTGCCATACAGCCTACAGTTTCCATCTCAGTGAGAACATGTCGCTGTGGGACTACTCTAAAATTAAACGGGAGGAGGAAGCTGACGAGCGGCAACACTTCGGTGCTACTGAGGGTCGGGGAAGGGGAATGACTATGAGAATGGCCGCTGAGGCTGGCTTTGACCGCCCCGGCTACTCCCCCGATAGAGACGCCACACGCGGGAAAACAGAGACAAAGCGGGCAGGCACGAGTCAACACACTGAGCAGCACAGAGAAGCCCTCCCCTCATCTATGAAAACACCCAGGTATGATGGCAAAGCTAACTGGGAAGCATTCCAGGCACAATTTGAATTGCTAGCCAAGGCTGGCAGGTGGTCTGCTGAAGAAAAGGCCCTCCAGCTCGCAATGTGCCTTACTGGGGATGCTTTAACCAGCCTGCTGCTACTTAACCCTGATGATAGGAGTGACTATGATGCTTTGGTGGGAGCTTTAAAGAGGCGCTTTGGACTATGCTCTGCCGCTAGCCTGCTCCGCTCTGAACTGTGTAGCCGCAAGCGACGGCCTGGGGAGCCGCTGAGGGAGCTCGCCAACGACATTGAGGGGCTGGTTCACCGCACCTATACTCACATGCCTCCTGTTATCCAGAGTGAGTTAGCCCGGGACTACTTCCTCCAGGGCCTACTACCAGCCGACCTGCGTACACAGACTTTGCTCGCCCACCCCAAGTCTCTACAGGAGGCTTTGGAGCTAGCCACAGAGAGAGAGATGCTATGTACTGCTTCATGGAGTGCGGATGACCACACACCGAAGGTGAGCGCGCGCATGCGGTATTGAGCTGAATACAGCAGAGCCGGCCTGGGTGGAAAAATTGACACAGCTTGTGCGTGCCACCACACTGAGACAGGAGGAGTCTCAGAGACCCCGCCAGAGGATCTGCTGGGGGTGTGGACAGCCTGGCCATCTGGTTCGAGATTGCCCTCGCAGCACAGCTAACCAGGGAAACGGGGCCGGGTCTGCATAACCGGGACAATGCGGACCCCTGATGATGTGTCCCGTCCCTCTTCAAATGAGGAAACGTCGCAGCGCATTAACCAAGCAGAAGTGTTACAACCAACAGAAGAGGCTGACGGCCAGCCGGAGCGAATCATCAGGCTGGGCCGAACCTGGGTTGAGGACTGCTGGTATGCCCCAGTGACTATTGCGGAAACAGACTGTTTTGCGCTGGTCGACACAGGTTCTTCAGCAACCCTTGTGAAGCCTGAAACAGTGAGAAATAAAACAACTATTTGCCCCACCATAGTGAAATTACAGACAGTTACCGGGGAACGATGTCCGATGGTGGGAGAGACAATTGTGACAATGGGGGTGGGAAAGAAGTCTGTTCGCTGCCCAGTGTGGGTCGCAGACCTGGAAGATTGCATCCTGGGGCTGGATGTTCTTGGGACATTAGACTGTGTCATTGACACAAAGAGGGGTACACTCACTTTTCCAGATGGACAGGTCGTTCAGATGTGTAGGCGGCCACCCCAGACAGGCTGTCGTGTGACCCACACCATTATAACACAGACAACCGAGACAGTGACCGACGCCGTTGCTTGTTGCGACTCCCAGATGACGGCACCTGCACAAACCCCCACCCTGCCGACCCTGGACCCTTGCCTTCACCCAGTCATTGCTGCAGAACCTGTCGCCGATGAGAGAGTTTCGGCAGTGACAGAGGTCTGGCAGAGAAACTCTGATGGACTAACTCCCAATGAGCAGAACCTGCTGCTGCAGCTCTTGCTGGAATTCAAAGACTGTTTTTCACTGTCTGAGACCGATATTGGCCGGACAGATCTCATCGAACACAACATCGACACTGGAGATGCACAGCCCATTAGAATGAGACCACGACGCCTCCCTCTGGCCAGACAAGCTGCAGCGGATAAAGCACTGGGGGAGATGCAACGGGCTGGACTCATCGAACCCTCCAACAGCCCCTGGGCCGCTCCAGTAGTCATGGTTCCCAAGAAAAAGAAGGAGGACTTTCGGTTCTGCGTAGACTTCAGACCGCTCAATAAAGTGACCAAGAAGGACCTGTACCCACTTCCTCGCATCGATGAGGCACTCGATACAGTGGCAGGGTCTTCCTGGTTCTCCTCCCTGGATCTACGCAGCGGATATTGGCAGGTCCCCCTTTGCCCTGAGGCCAGACAGAAGACAGCCTTCATCACCAACGGGGGTTTATGGCAGTTTAAAGTTCTTCCATTCGGCCTCTGTAATGCCCCTGCCACGTTTGAGAGGCTTATGGACCAGGTACTGGCAGACATCCCCCGCCATGAGTGTGTTGTTTACCTGGACGACATCCTCGTCCATGGGAAATCCTTCGAATCAGCTCTCGGGGCCCTCAAACGTGTGCTGGTGAGAGTGGCTGGAGCAGGACTGAAATTGCACCCCAAGAAGTGCTGTTTTGTGAAGCGTGAGGTGACTTTTCTTGGTCACAGGCTAACGGAGGGCGGCGTCGGCACCATGGGAGAGAAGGTGCAGGCTGTGAAGGACTGGCCCACCCCCAGCTCTGTGCAGGACCTGAAGAGCTTCCTGGGCCTGTCCTCCTACTACAGGAGGTTTGTGAAAGGGTTCTCCTGCATAGCTACGCCGCTGTTCCGCCTGTTACAGAAAGGAGAGGTGTTTTCATGGACAGTGGAGTGTCAAGCAGCATTTGCTTTACTACAGGAAGCCCTAGTGGAGGCACCGATCCTCTTTCCCCCTGACCCCACCCTTCCCTTCATCCTCGACACCGATGCCAGCAACAGTGGAGCAGGAGCCGTGCTGGCCCAGGTGACACCAGAAGGAGAGAGAGTAGTGGCCTACTATAGCAGAACATTTAACAAAGCTGAACGCCGCTACTGTGTCACCAGACGGGAACTGCTTGCTGTGGTCAGCGCCATCCGGCACTTCAGGTACTACCTAGGGGGCCTCCACTTCACAGTCCGGACTGATCACTCTGCCTTACAGTGGCTCATGTCCTTCAAAGAACCAGAAGGCCAGCTGGCACGCTGGATTGAAGAGTTACAAGCATATGACTTCACCATAATTCACAGACCTGGCGTGCAGCACGGCAACGCTGATGCACTCTCCCGCCGCCCCTGCTACAGTGATGACTGCCGCTACTGCGTGAAGAGAGAGACACAGGAGAGGGAATGTCTACAGGCTGAGGTGATATGTGCAGCTGTGGGACCAGTCGGGGCATCAACTGACCATGGACTTTTAGCTGTAGATGTTGCCGAATGGAGGAAGAATCAGGAGGGGGATGTCGACATCAGGCCGGTGACCGCTTGGGTGGCTGCACAACACAAACCCCGGTGGGAACAGATCTCTGAGTTTTCTCGTGCCACAAAAGGGCTATGGTCAATGTTCGAAGCCCTGCGGCTGTGTGATGGAGTGCTGCAGAGGGGGTGGAAGGAACCGGCTACAGGAGAGACACGGTGGCAGGTGGTGGTGCCGAGGACCCTGCGGGAGACGGTACTTCGGTCAGTGCATGGAACTCCAGGATCTGGTCACTTTGGGGTCTCTAAGACTCTCCGCCGCCTGCGACAGAGATTCTACTGGGGCCAACACAGACGAGACGTGGAAGATTACTGTCGCCGCTGCGACAGCTGCACTGCACGTAAGGGCCCTACCGACAGATCTCATGCCCAGCTCCAGCAATTTCCGGTAAGGTGCACAATGGAGAGGATCGGGATCGACGTTCTTGGGCCGTTTCCCCGCACAGAAAAAGGGAACCGCTACATCCTCACAGCCATGGACTACTTCACTAATGGCGCAGTTCCACTACAGCGCGGAGCTCGCTTTAAGCGTGCCGTGTCGTGCCGTACCCGTTTTTGGTTGCGTTTCCACTAGGCCTAGTTACGGCCCGGCCCGGCCCGGGGCCACTTTTTCACCTCTTTTCTGGCCCGACAAAATTGTGGTTCTATCGGGGCCAACAAACAGGGCTGAGTCGGGCTGAGTATGCTAAACTAGAGAGAGGAGCGCTGGCAAGAGGGGTACAACTACAACAAGATGGACATATTTGACCGTGATTTAATTGTAATACACGTTTCAAAATGATGCCGAAGTAACAACATGCTGATACCGGTTAGTAAAAACCATGAATTAATGCTTTGTCAAGTCTGCAGACAGACGGCAGGCGAAAAACCTTTTAAAATTCGTGTTTTTTCTAGATGGAGATTGGCTAAGCTAACGCAGTATATGCTCCGACCGTCCACACTCACAACAACGGCCTATACAGACATAAATAAAGCAGCGACTGTATTCACCATGACACAGGCAGTCTGTGGTGTGTACTTGTTTAACTTTTGTCGAGTTTCTGAACATATATAAGGAGCTGTGAGCTCTGAGTGCTAACAGCTAACGGCTGTGTTGTGTTTTCTGGAGTTCTCATTGAAGATGACGTCACGGCTCCGCCTACACTGCGTTACTATAGTAACTACCCCAGTTCCTAAACTGTAATGGAAGCGCAGCATGAAGTGAGTCGGCCCAACGCGGCCAAGCCGTACCGAGCCGTACCGAGCGTGGCCGAGGCCGACCGTGTAGTGGAACTGCGGCATAAGTGGCCTGAGGCATACAGCCTACCAAATCAAGAGGCAGAGACTATTGTGGATGCTTTGGTGGAGGGAATGTTTAGCAGATTCGGGGCGCCTGAAGTCATACACACAGACCAGGGCCGGAACTTTGAGTCCCGAGTGTTTAAGGCTATGTGCGAAAAACTGGGGTCCCATAAGACCCGCACCACACCCCTTCACCCACAGAGCGACGGCCTCGTAGAAAGGTTCAACCGCACACTGGCTCAACAGTTTGCTATAGTGACGGCGAAACACCAAAGAGACTGGGACGCCCATGTCCCCCTCGTGCTGATGGCGTACCGGTCTGCGGCCCAAGATTCCACTTCCTGCTCCCCTGCCCTCCTCATGTTAGGAAGGGAGATGCGCACGCCAGGCGAGATGATGATGGGCTTACCCCCCGACGCTCCTGTGGACCCCCCAGGGTTCGAATATGCCAGGAAACTCCAGGAACGGTTGCAGTCTGCTCACGACTTTGCCAGGCGCCAGCTACAGAGTGCAGGGGCGAGGCAGAAGAGGAACTACGACGTGCATGCTAGAGGACGGCATTTCAGTGCTAGCGAGTTGGTCTGGGTGTATAACCCACAGAGGAAGAAGGGAAGATGCCCAAAGCTGGACAGCAACTGGGAAGGGCCCTGCAGGGTTCTGGAGAGACTGAGTGAGGTCGTCTACAGGGTCCAACTGCAGAGGAGAGGGAGAATAGTTGCTCTTCACCGGGACAGGTTGGCACCCTATCGGGGTACAGCGACACCACTAGGATCAGTTGGTGAGACACAGCGGGCTAGGGACACTATTCTTTCTTCTTCCCAAACCCCCTCCCATGACCCAGTGACCTTGCCTGGTTCCCCACAACCTGGACTTTTTTTCCCTTGCCCTACTCTGAGCCCCACGGTGGGCCTGTTTCCCCCTGCCGCAGACCAGGCACGGCCGCAGAGAAATCGCAGACCCCCTAACCACCTGAGAGACTTTGTTTATTCCCTCGAGGACGAGGGACTTTGAGGAGGGGGGAAAGTGTAACGGACTGGTTATAATGTTGATGTTTGATGTGTTTGTTGTTCAGAGTTTGTTTGCCTTTTACAGAGTGTCAGTGAACGTGCCACTGTTTTGATGGACGGTTCTTGTGACCTGTAGCTGTGGGTTTGGGTGGGAGAGTGTTGTCTGGTTGGTTGGGGCTGGAAGAGGGAGGTTCCTGGAGGGGGAGACGCGGGAAGCGAGAGAGGAGCTAGGGGAATATGTGACGGAGAGTGAGGATATACGACAGAGTTAGTGGATTGTTTGGCGTGGTTATGGCCAACAGTAACCTGTGATCTGTATAATAAACTCCCGGATAAAGGACAAACCAAGCCTCCCTGTGTTCCTGTAGCGAGACGCTACAATACAATTGGGGAGGACAAATCATTTATAAAATCCCTGAGAAATACCATATTCATAGAATAAACATTCTGTAGATTCGTTTTAATGTGAAGTTGTCAGGGATGGAGCTTTTTGTCCCCAGTCCCAATATATAATTTGCATATAATTATCTATAATATCTTTGTGTATGTTGGCTTGTATGCTGAAAAACGGAGTGCACTTCCTCTTTAAAAATGTTTTGCTGGTAATGTTTATGCTCTAATAATAGTTAGTTCCAAGGAAGGGTAATGTGTACTTGTTAACAACTTTTTTAACAACATATATGTTTTGATTTTGCCGCTTGAAAGAGCGAGGTAACTTCAGGGTTAACTCTGGGTTTCCGTTCCTACGACGCTGGTTCACTTCTTACCGGGGTAGATCTCCATTGTAACTTATGCTGAACGGCAAACCTGGGGCCTATACTATGAAGCAAGATTTTCGTTTAGCAAGCTAACTTCAGGGGTTTCCGGTCCTACGAAGCTGGTTCACTTTTTAGCGGGCTAGATCTCCACGGTAACTTATCCTGGAACCTAGTCTGCTCCGAAGCAGGATAGGTTCCAGGATAAGAGATCAACTCAGTGAAAGCACCGCCTGCTGACCAATCAGAGCTCAGTGTGCGGAGTTTAAAGCGATCAAGTCATATTACAGGATAAAGGAAATACAGAAAAACTGCCGTTGCAGGAAAGACGGCCGGCCAAAATCAACTGACTGTGTGAACGTGAAAATTAATAGAATATCCCCTCCCATCTTCAGAGCAATCTGACTAATATAACATTAGCGTTAAGAAAGCTTACTTAAATATCTGCCACAGCATAAGTAACCGGATCAAAGTAACATTACGTACAGTCCGCGGCACTGTGAGTGCAGACGTCGATGTGTCCCATTATCATTCATATCACATCATAATGTATCATATATTTCCTTATCTGAGTCAGCTTCTTGAGCCGTATCTGGCCGTGCAACACTTACAGTGTCACATACTGTATGCAGAAGTATTATTTTAAGCAACACATTAAGTTGACGAAACACTCGAGTCAAATGTAATTAAAGTCAGATCGTGTCTTGGACGGGGCAGTGATATCATAAACCTGTTAATGAACGCATTCAAACACTTTTTCTTTTACCAGCTGTATTCACCTTGCAGGTGCAGCTATGTGGCTTTTATCCTGGATAAAGTGTTTAAGTCATGGATGTTTAAAGTTTAACTTCTTCATATTTGTCTAATATTATAGTTTACTTTTCATTCAGGAAGTATGACGCTGCGCTGTCAGTACGCTTGTCCAAGTTTGTAATTGGTCAAATGTTGCTAACCCCGCCTCTTTCATGTGAACGCACACTCAGCCGGACAGAGAAACCCTGGCTTGAGTTACCGAGTTGATAACCAGCGTCGTAGGACCGCTTAGCGAGATCGCGTTTGTTTTGGGTTAGTTAAGCCAGATGACTCAAACATATCCAGGGTATTCATAGTACAGGCCTCAGGTGACAGGGATAAAAGGTTTTGGATAATAGGAAACTGGTTGGTCTTTTTGCACTCTCTTTGAAAATGTGTTGTGCAAAAAAAAAGAAGAAAAAAAAAAAAAAAAAAAATTCTAACAACTTGTCTGCAGAGAACAAGTTAAAACTAATGAAATAGCCTTTTTTAGCCAGATAAAACTTATCAGGAAAACACCTGCATGCTGGTTCTTCCCACTCACACTATTAACCTCAAGTATCCCACATTTTAGTTAAACTGCATTAGTGCTCTAAGTATTTAAAACAAGACATCAGACATCCTTTGAAAGGATTTATTGCCTCTCTCTCGTTAAGTTGGTCATAAATCCAACGTGTTGGTCCAGTGTGTTTACAGAGTGGTATGAGTGAGAAATGGGAGACTTCTTTTTAATATCAGCCAGCAATACGAGCAATGTAAACACAACACACAAGTCAACATATCATGTCAATCAGCCCTATATCGGAATGCAAATCAAACACAGTCCATTGGATTTGATCACAACGAACCTTCAAAATCATTGCAGACAAATAATTCACAGTTGAGAAATGCTAACGACAATTCTTATGTCAAAGTCCTGTGAACACTGTCTTGATTTACAAACATTACATATAATTTGCTGTAATTTAGACATTCATCACATGAAAAAAGACAATCAGGTTGTTATTCGTTAAAATCTCTACATTGGCTCAGTAAAAGAGCGTATTTTAATGTATTTTTCAGATAAGCCTCATAGGAATAACAGCATCATGTAGATCCATTCCCTTTAGGTAAAATTGCTCTGTATCAAAATAAAGTAAAGGAGAAGTTTCACATTTTACGAAATAAACTGGCTACGCTAACCACTTGCTCCAGCTTTATGTTGAATGCACAAGAGGGATATCAGTCATCTCATCTAACTCATCGAAAAATATCAAACTAATCGTCCGATTGTCCAAGACTAAACCTTGTTTTGAGCAGTGTCTGCCAATATAACTGTTTTTACTTTAATGATTTATTCAAACTTGCATTAAATATTCAGTATTTCATACTGAAGGTCCAACAAGTCCTCCAACTCATACGACCAAATAGGTCGATTGTTCAAGCGCTTATTACGACCAAATAGGTCGATTGTTCAAGCGCTTATTACGACCTATAATCACGTTTTAAAGTTTTCGACCTCTAGTGCTCCCGTGGGTCGTATATTCACAAATAACCCTCTCTGGAAAATCCTAAATTGTAGGATAGTTTGGCCATTAAAATGCTTTTTGATTAGATTTCTAGTGAGAAGTGTATATTGTACCTTTAGAATCCACGTCCAGTGGATGTGTAGGATCTATAGTTTAATAGATATTACGAAGATTATTTGAGGTCTCGCCAGGAGAACGTGTATACTACGTCTTTCCCCTATTCATTTCTATTGACGACAGCGTCCATGTAAAGTTAGCGTCAACCAAACTACCCATAATCCTCAGCTATCGTTGAAGCTTGGTGATTGGATGTTTTAGCCGCAATGCACGTTGGGATATGGTGTTTATGCGATGTGAAATCCGAAAACATTTAAAAAAAGAAAATAATACTTTATTCCGAGTGTGCTTGCTTTTCTCTTTGAAAGTCATCACATAACGGCATTGTAATACACGGTTCGGCTGCATTAAATATTACATATCTGCCGTAGTTCTATATTTGTAGAGCCCTGATGAGAAGACCTTTGGACAAACTGGAAGAAATGCCGCCGAAACTGAATATGTGACGTGGATCATAAATATATCAGCAATAGATAGTAGATAGGCTATATTTACACCATAACGGTGCACAGCTGATAGAAAAGGACTTTTTAAAGTGTTTAAAGATATTACTGATTTTCTTTGAATTAAAGAATGTAAATACTGAGTTGAGAGAATAGTCAGGGGTTTTGGGTGATGGGAGACACATCTATGGAATCATAATTTCAATAGTTTACCATTAAATGACAGATATACCTTTCTGTCTATGATGTTTTACAAATCAGATATTAATGTGTAGAACTACAATATGTAGATTCGAGTCCAGTTTTAGATAGTCTGCCGTGGTTTCATTCCATTTCAAAGAGCTGTTTGACCAACATCCAATCACAGAGCTTGAGGACTAATCCCGGGGTTTGTCAAGCAAAGCGGACGTTGTAGTCCCAAACGATAGCTGAGGATTATGGGTAGTGTAGTGTCTTCGGCCATCCTAAACTCAGAAAAAACTATTTGTTTCTCCGAATCGAAGGTTAAAAACACAAAAGCATTACACAATTTAAACCAATCAATATTGTGTAATTAACAAGGATAAACTGATGTTTTTTAGTGGATGAGTAATGCAGATATCACTGTGAAATCATTTGACAGTGAGGGGAATACTTCCGGTTTTATTATGAAAACTTCGAGACCGGAAATACTGTTTTCACCCCGTGAGGGTTGACGCCAACTTTACATGGACGCTGCCGTCAATAGAAATGAACAGGGGAAAGACGTAGTACACGTTCTCCTGGCAAGACCTCAAATCATCTTCGTAATATCTATCAAACTATAGATCCTACACATCCACTGGACGTAGATTTTGAAAGTACAATATACACTTCTCGCTAGAAATCAAATCAAAAAGCATTTTAATGGCCAAACTATTCTACTAGGGATGCTCCGATCGATCGGCTGCCGATCGTTATCGACCGATATTCACTCTCGGCCGATCGATCGGTGCTCTCTATAAAGGCCTATCAGGAGAGCCTTCTCCCTTGAACTAGTTTAGGAGAGTGCATGTACGTAGACACGTTGTGCCTCTCTGCGTATACTATTTACTTTCTTTCTCTTTGGGGAGTGCAATTACGTCAAGGTTAGACACGTTGTGCCTCTTCACTGTTGTCCCTCTTCACTGGTGTCCCCTGTCCCCTTTTCATAATTTCCACCCTATTCTAAGGGGAAGCATTTACGCAATGTGGTGCCTTTTCATTTCAGTTTCTTTCTTTGTATTTCTTCACCCCTTTCTCGTTTAATATTTTAGGAGAGTGCATGTACGTAGACACGTTGTGCCTCTCTTCCTCTGTTTCTTGCTTTTCTTTTCATACCTGTTTCTCAGACCTATTCTAAAGGGAGCTGACACGTTGTGCCTCTTCACTTTTACTTTCTAAGGGTCAAAGTTCATATGGCGAGGGATTCCTTTGAGCGATATGCGCCGGCCCGTGCCTTACCTTGGACTTCTAATAGAACTGCTCGGGTCTTGATAGATTGAGTGGGGAAGTTCAGGAGATATATGCCAATGACGTAAAATACATGACACTTTTCTCTGTGCACGGCAAAACAAGCTCGCCAAAATGGCTTCACCAGTCTGGCAGTATTTAAAGTGTCCGAAAAAGACAATAAAATAGCGCTATGCAACGTGTGTGAAGCAGAAATCCTGCAGCTCCGCCCGCTGTGACGGACCGGTGAGCGGAACAAAACACACACTAAAAGTTAGACCTAACACACTTAGCTATTTTATCTACCTCTGGAACAAGCTAAACTAGTTATAAATATGTTTATTCTTCACTGTCGGGTCACTCATTACTGGATCAGTGAGCTGCATGAGATACTGACAGGCTGTCAGGAGAGAGAGGGAGAGGGAGAGAGAGAGAGGGAGAGAGAGAGAGAGGGAGAGAGGAAAAGAGAGCGCTTCCGCTCATTTCTCCCGTGTTATTATCCAAAGTTAATGTAAACTTGAATAATGTACTTCATTTGAATGTAATAATTATGTTGGTTGTTGTTTGTGTTTGTGTTGTATTGAAAAAATCTGAACTTTTCGATCCGTTACGATTATAAACTGAAGCAATATAAAAATGAGCCCCATTAACTGAGTTTTAAACATTTTAAACAAAGATCCCCATAGCCCCCACCCACCCGATCGGATATAGGTATCGGTCGACACTGATTCCGGCGATCCACTCCAGAATTGGCGCTCGGAGCATCCCTATATTCTACAATTTAGGATTTTCCAGAGAGGGTTATTTGTGAATATACGACCCTCCGGAGCGTTTGCAATCAATGGGAGCATCAGCCCATATGCCGCAAATTGTTGTTTCTTACACGACCAGTAGAGGTGCTAAACTTTAAAACGTGACTATAGGTCGTAATAAGCTGCTGAACAATCGACCTATTTGGTCGTTTTTTGGAGGAGGACAGGCTGGTAAGGTCATGAACAAGGCTGTTCCAGCTGCAACATTCTCTAAACATGTTCCCTTTTTAGGAAAAGCCTCATGGTCATTTGATAAACATGAATTAGCAGATCGAGAACACACTTCCTTTCCACCATTACTGGAACAATCTTAAACCTCCTCTTACTCTGTTTTCTTTTTGAAGAGTGGTAGTTGTTAAAAAGGGGAAATGCAAATAGTGAAGATGAGATTTACTCAACAATTATCCCATCAAATATTTTTAAGATTTCAGAAATGGGCCCAATGGAATCTTTCAGTCTAAATAGGACTTTCTGATAACTAGTCATAGTTTCCTGCTCTGCCTCCTTTATTCAATTCAAGTGGATTTTGTAAATGGACGCATTAATTGGGATGAGGGGAACAAATACATTGTGGTTAAGAAGGCCTCTAAGTATTTTAGTAGTTTTAATTTACTGCCAGCTATTTGCAGCAAATTGCTAAATCTGCAAAATATGTTCCATTCTTAGCTTATTTAATACATTTTTAAAATGAAGCAAAAATAAAGTAATAATACATGTCTGGATTTGGCTACTTATTTGCAACAAAATAAGCCAACCAGTAGTAAGCACAAAAATGATTTCACATTGTAAACATAAACCACAGACAGGAATGTGAATCTATCCTGTGTGTTTTCTACATCTGATATTAGTATGTTGTCCAACTTTCAGCAGGCACAGACATTTTACTGACACAGTAAATAGTGATATTTCCTAGATCCTGTGGTGATAAATACTGGCAGAAGGCATAATAAAGCTGATTTAAGCAGCGGGTTGCATCTGCATTTATTGGAAATCCTCATTTTCCTATGCCACAAAGCTAACCATGTTTTCAGTTGCACCCAAAATCAACTAGCATTAGCATTGTGTAAAGAAACCACATATTAGACTTCGTTGTTTGAAATACAGATATTCTGAGACTTATCAAGACCATACTGAATCACAATTCAGTGTGAGGATCGGAATGAGTAATATACTGTATTCCCTGTTCCAAAAATCCTAATGAAGAGCTATTGCAAACTTGGGGGGGGAAATGACCCTTAAACTGTTCTCTCTATAGACTTGTAATTTCATTTGGAAATTATAATACACAAAGGTCAAATGGCCAATTTTAGACAAGACACTGTTAAAGTAGCATGCACTTAAACTGAGCTTTACATCTTTTTGTACAGTATTCACAGCAGGTTTCAGAAAGCCCTGGTTCCTTCTCTTCAGAGGAAGCCTTTGCAGTGACAAAATATTCCAGATCCAAGATAAAGCTCTGCTCAGAGAGCCATCTGCTGGGGAGGCGATGCAGACACAGAAAATAGGAACACCTGCTACTCAGGACGCCACACATAGCCCTTCAATATTTTTGGGGAAAATGGCTCATTATGTAATGGCTTTAAACATGTTAATGCTTCATTTCCTGTGAATAATATTTGAAAAATTATTTACGTTGTTTCTACAGCTCTGTGGAGTTTTGCGTCTCTGCTTTGGGATCAGTGTGGGGAGTTACTCTCAGTGTGATGCACAGGAAGCGACAGATGGGATGGAAATCACAACCGACGTGACGACTCAAAACTGCATCCAGTTTCCGGCATTCTCTGGTCGTGATGAAGGTGGAACAGAGCTGGGAACACATACACTGATGTTAGTTTTATTCAGATAATGGCATATTACTTATTAAAGGACAATTTCAGTGGTTTTACATTACCCTGTATATACAGTAACTCTTTGTTATGGAAGAACTTGTCTGGCCTGTACAGAGCTGTTGTATATTCTAGTACAAGTACAAATGTATGTGACTTATAAAGTGCTTTGTATTGTGCTGAGTGAAATCAGCACCTGTTAACATTAAAATATTTGTGTAAGTATTGTAATTATAGTTTTCAGGCACCTTAAAGCTTTCATTTGCAAAACAATTTAGTTTCATGAGACACAAATAGATTTAAATCAAACGTGATAAAGTAAGAATATTTTAAACCAATTATTAATAGAATTTTAGGAACAATTATTGTAAAGTGGTGTTAACCATCACTGTGATGAAGGTGAAATGACCTATGCTGTGATATTAATAGATGATATTGAAAGTGTGACTGAACCAGGCCAAACATCACTCATGCCTTTGGGGTTGAAAGGAACAAACCACTTTGTAAAGACTTCCCCGAGTCATATGGTTGAAATGTTATGCCCACATACTTTTTGCACACATAGTGAATATTACAAAAATACGTTGTCTACCTTGCAGGAGCAGAGAAATCTCCCCAGAGATCAGAACTAGCGTTTGACTGGACCACTGTGTTAGAGTTACTGCTGTCCAGCTCCAACAAGCAGGCTGACGGAGACACACAGAGCTTATTAAAGGCTGCTTACACACTTACAGTACACACTTGACACACATTTCTTCTTATTTTCCTGCGTCCTGAAGCTCTAAGAGTATGACTCATTCACATAGTGATTAAAAAATTAGGTCACTCCTGTATGTTAAAGCTGCACAAACATAATTAATTAAAAAAAAAACACCATTTCCAACACACTGTGAAGAAGTTGCTCCATTTGCCCTAATTAAATACACGTGTTGGTGATCGTCACAGATACTAATTCATATAAAGTGATAATATTTATGTGTAGCTTTAGTTTGATTGAACGTGCCATCTACCTGTCGCCGTGTCTCCTGTCTGGGGCACGATGTTCTGATTGGATGGGCCTGACAGAGGAGGCGGGACTATCTTTCCTCCAGGTGGTGGTGGGAGGAGTCCAAATCCACCAGAGCTTAGGGGGCGGGGCTTATCCTTCTTTCTACCTTGCTAAAGACAAAGAACGAAAAAGATTTATAGGAATGTTAACGCTTTCAACCACCAGTTTATTTACATTACGTGAAACTTAAATACTTTAACTTTTGGATTATTATGGGCTGCTTAATAAAAAATAGGCAACTAAATTGAAATAGTGACCATAACTTTCTACACCTGCCAACAGTCATTTCATTTTGAAAATATATAATAAAAGATGGATATATTGATGTTCTTACCCCTATGTTGAGTGTGATGGTCTGCCCCTCTTTAAAGCCCAAGTCCAGTTTTGGTCCTGAATCCACTAGATGGGCATTTTTACTGATTTCATTCTCCTGTTTCACCCATCTGCAGGGTGGCAGAGACACAAAGATACAAACCATCAGCACATATACACAAACAAACAACGCATCTCAGCAGTTTCCCAAAAAAAACACAGACAGTACAGTATACAGTGCAGTACTGTATATCTAAGAGACAGCATTTTGTTTTGGCCTTGACTGCTTGTGCTGCAGAGGGTTGTAGGACAGCAGGAAATGTAAAACAAGTTGTTAATTATTTAGAAGGAAAACTAATGGTCGTCGGCATGTCTGATGTTCAGTCGCATATGTATTGATTACTGTGAATGTACTTGCTTTTAACCAGACTCAAACCACCCAGTCACTGCTTACTTGAAATGGTCCTGCAAAGACACGTTGAAATCAAAAGCGTCCCCTCGGTCCTCGAAGCCAACTCCTATGAAAGCACTGCGCCCTGTGGACAGGAAGTGATATTACAGATACTCACCTGAAAAAGAGTCAATGTAACGTTCTTCAATTCTACATTCTTAAAAAGGATATTTTTTTATAAAATGCACATCCTCACCGCTGTCATCCTGTATGCGCAGAACAAAATATCGGCTGGAGTCGCTGACCGTTTCCACTGAAACACCGGGGTACTCAGTAATTGGTGCCTGGGCAAACAGCTCCCCTGCAGGACATTTGGGGGAAAGACAAAATAAGCATACAAATTAGTGAGCCATCCATGCTTTTATCAAAGTGATTTCTGAAGTGTTTAGCCTGGTTGAATAAGAGCTGTAGCCAAGGGTGTAACTTTGGTTTGAGAAATGGGGGGGACACAAACGAATGAAAAACGTTCTCGATTTGAATCAATAATCAAAAGAAATCCTTAGAATATGATCACAAACAATAACAAATAATTTAAACTTGTTTATTTGATAAACTCCTAACTCCCTCCTCTCTCCTCTCTTTATCTTATCTTATGTTACCAAAAAGTCACATATGTGAGAATGCTGTTCATTGATTACAGTTCAGCTTTCAACACCAGGGGCACAAGCCCTTCAAGCTGGTCATCAACCTCTGTGACTGGATCCTGAACTTCCTGACAGGCAGACCCCAGGCAGTGCGGGTGGGAAACATCACATCCTCCACCCTGATCCTCAACACCGGAGCCCCTCAAGGCTGCCTGCTCAGCCCTCTCCTCTACTCCCTGTTCACTCACGACTGCGTGGCCACACACAGCTCCAACACCATCGTGAAGTTTGCTGATGACACGACCGTCATCGGCCTGATCACTGACGGCGGCGAGACGGCGTACAGAGAGGAGGTCGAAAAACCTGACATCTTGGTGCCAGGATAACAACCTCCATCTCAACGTCAGCAAAACCAAGGAGCTGATTGTGGATTACAAGAAGCAGCAGGGAGAGGGACACGCCCCCATCGCCATCAATGGGACTACGGTGGAGAGAGTCAACAGCTTCAGGTTCCTTGGTGTCCACATCACTGAGGACCTGACATGGACTCATCACACCACCACCATCACCAAAAAACCTCGACAGCGGCTCTTCTTCCTCCGCAGTCTGAGGAGGTTCAACTGGACTCCAGGATACTCTGCAACTTCTACAGGTGCACAATAGAGAGTATCCTGACTGGCTGCATCACGGCCTGGTACGGCAGCTGCACCGCCCTCAATCATAAGGCTTTACAGAGGGTGGTGAAAACTGCACAGCACATCACCAGGACGGAGCTGCCATCCATGAAGGACCTTTAGTCACTTGTATACTCTTATTGCACTATTTCACTATTTTTCATTTTGTGTTTACTTGCACTATTTATTTTCAGTTTTATTGTGTTGCACCCACACATTTTCACCGGCTGTTACTCTCATGAGCGAGGCGGAAAATAATTGTTTTATCATGCCAAAAAGCTGCTGTGTCGTTTATTGCACCTCAAACATTAAAACAAATCCAGATTTCAGTGTTTCTGTACTTCCTCTAAGAAAAAAGGACAATAAAAGAAGAAGAGCTCTGTGGCTTCAGGCTTGATCGCCATTCAAATGACAGCGTTGGTTTCCCCCAAAAGTGGGCGGGGCCGTAAAGTGATCGCCTACTGCTATATTTAACCATATATCGAGCCCGATCTTCGATTTCCAATGATTTAATGTAATTGTTTGCGTGTCTGGCCATTGTAATCGGGCTCTTTGAAGATCCATAAATCCACGGTTTTCTTACATTTCTGATCGGATTGGCAAAAACTTCAGAATCTGTATTGACCGCCATTCAAATGACAGCTTTGCTTTCCCCCAAAAGTGGGCGGAGCCGTACTTTTTGCCCGGAAGTGACGCATGTGTTACTCTCATGTATAGCGCAGCATTATGCATATGTTTATATGTGGGGTCAAAATCCCATGCTCATGAAATGCTCATATATTTTTTTCTCTTCATTCCCCACGCCCCAAAATAAATAAATAAATATACAAATTTTAGGAAAAGTAACGAAGTTTGAGCAGTGTGGGTTTTATATTAACAGAGTTACACATATTTCAAAACGCTAAGTGTAATAACTGCAGTTGCCTCATGATCCTCAGTGAAGCACAAGCCCATGTTTCTCACTAAATTGTAAGTACAACTTATTAAAAAGATCAGTTCAATGCAATTAATGTCGTCTTAGTGTTATTGCATGATGTTAAAATTCGTTTTCCATGAATTTAGTGATGGATTGTAAACATTTGAAATGTAGCATTTAAGTGTTTCTCAGTTACAATGTTGTTGTTTTAATAAATCAGACACTGATGATGCAGCACTGTAATGTACCTCTTTATATAGCAGTGACGTGCGGTGAGGTTCATGGCTGGTGAGACACTGACTCACTGAGTCAGATTTACAAATATTATATTTTGACCTTAATCGAAATATTCGGTTATTTTCAAAAGCTTTTTTTAGTCTGATGCTTCGATTCATTTTAAACAGACCGTTCAACAAAAGGATACCCAAAATCTAAATATTGGATTGTTCTTTCTTAGTAAGATCCCATTTTCATTAGAAATGTGGTCTTACCTTGACTTGAAGATGAAGTCCATGCTATCCTTCTGGACAACAATCTATTACTTTTTTGTAAAAGTCCTCCTTATCTTCCTGTAGTTTCAAAAGTCTAGTTTGTTGTTTGCGTCTACCGTCTCTGTGTAGAATTACAGTAGCAACAAGAACCTGTGGGCTCACGTGCGCCCCCTTCAGTGCGGCAGAGGTTATGGCTGCCTCCCCTGGTGCTTTTTTCATTGCCGTTGTATGATGAGACCAGCGAGCCTAAATATCATATATACGTGAAATAAGTTATTTAGAGACTATGGATGGCGAGGATAAATGTAATAAAGGGATCTACAAACATTACATTGGTGACCTACAGTGAGATGGTAACAGGCATGTGCTTAGTGCCCGCTTTCCAGCCAGTTTCTGTGGGGTGACGCATTCTGAGGTGAGGCAGAGCTCATCTGTGCCTCACCTCACCCCACAGTAACTGGCTTGAGCGCGCTCACAAAATAAGTGCCCGCGCTAAATTAGTGCCCGTGCTCCAGCAAGTTACTGTGGGCTTACGAGAGGCAGAGCACGTCCCTGCCTCACTTCTCATCGCTCCCGTAACGGAGCTCGGCAAATTTGCTGATTTTGACTATAAAAAGCGATTGGAATCATACATAAATCACACTTACAACACAGATCAGTGGAGACATTTTATTATTATTACTATTTCGTTTTTCTTTAGTTGTTTTTCCGTTACATCGGAGTATGACAGGTGAGGCTCTGCCTCCCCTGCCTCCCCTGGCTGCACGTCGCTGTTATATAGGCATTATTCCCTAACAAATTGTTTTTGCGCTGATCAGGGGGTACTTGGCTGAATTTTAAAAAAAAAATTCAAAGGGGGTACATTATTGAAAAAAGTTTGAGAACCACTGCTAAAGTACACATTGGAATGATTTCTTACCTTATTTTTTACAACTATATTGAATAGATAAAGGTGTGCATTGGAAATATGTGTTTACATAAATGGTGAACAAACCGTTTGAGACCCACTGAGATAACTTAGACTAAGGTAACTATCTAATCACTCCTTTACCTCACTAAAGATCACCTATTATGCAAAATCCACTTGTTCATGTCTTTTATACATAAACATGTGTCCCCTCTGTGTAAAGAGATTCTGAAAGTTTCAGGAAAAAAGATTTGCTCACTTTTTGTCCTGATCCATTTATATAAAAACCTGTCTGAAAATGAGCTGATCAGATTTTGGCCATCTTAAGATGTCATAATGATTTTTTGGCTTGTGTAACCATTAGCCAATAACCAACCAAGGTAACATGCGCGCGTCCAACACACACACACAGAGGCTGTGTAATCCTCCGTGGCAATGACCTCTTGCGTAATTTTTTTTTAAATTAAACACATTTGAAAAGCGTGGGGGACACAAACAGGATTTTGAAAAGTGGGGGGGACATGTAGGCCTGTCACGATAAGCAATTAATTGACTTATCGTACGATAAATAAAAATGAACTCGATAACTTCTCTGACCTCGATAAATTGCCGTTTACATGCGTGTTTGTTTACATAAGGATGTGACCAGCATTTTAGCCAGGCGAGCTGTGTCTGCCGGCCCGGCGCGCTGTGAGGGGCGGGGCTCACACACAGCCAGGTCAGGAAACTCAGCATGCAGCAGTGTAGCAGCCAAATGAATAATATAGAGACAAGCAGGAGACAACGTGTGACTTACTCGAGGGGAATTTGAAATGGAATTGGTTGCAAAACCTAACTCCATCTCCGGTGTGGGAATATTTTGGATTTAAGCCAAATCAACGAGGTGAACCTACGGACATGAATGAGCTGGGTGGTGTGTCACATTTGTTTAAAAAAGGTAGCAACAAAAGCTAGCAATACGACCAACCTTAAACTGCACCTGAAACACAACCACCCCATTCCGTTTTCCCAGCTGGGAGCAAACACGGCAGCTGGAGATGGAGATGGAGAGCCCCCACCTTTTGCAATCAAAGATGCATCTGCCCTACAATGCAAACATGTTGGTGTTCCTTGCTCGAAATCTTTGATTTATACAGATTTGGATATGGCCTGTTGAGGTTTATTTTGCTTGTGAGACAATGTGTTCTCATATTTATTTATTTATTTATTTATATATATATATATATATATATATATATATATATATATATATATATATATATATATATATATATATATATATATCATATATATATATATATATCTATATATCTATATATATCTATCTAATCTATATCTATATATCATATCTATATATAGAGAGAGAGAGAGAGAGAGAGAGCTCTGTTTTCCAGTCTATTTAATTTATTGTTTTGATTGTGTGTGATTTAATTAATCTTTTATAATTTATTTGTTTATATATAATTTATATATTTGAATATTATTTCACATTTCATTTGCAATGTTGAAGGTTCAATAAAAAAGTTCTGTTTGAAAGGATGTACTTGAATTATTATTATATATTATCGTTATGTCAGTGGTCTAAAATGGTCTTACAACGGTGCCGACAATATTATCGTTTATCGCAATAATTTCCGGGAAAATGTATCGTCCAACAAAATTAATTATCGTGACAGGCCTAGGGACATGTCCCCCCTGTCTCCAGTGGAAATTACGCCCCTGGCTGTAGCAAATATATCACAGGGATTCTGAAAATGTTAACGTACAGTTTGAGATGTGATGCTTTAACGTAATTAAGTCTTACATATGGGAGTATGATATTAGGATCATACCTGAAACTTTGTCCTCCAGTTTGACAATCGCCATTTGGCCCTTGGCTGTGATCCTCATTCTACCAGACCAGTCTGGAGAATCCAGCTTCCAGTCAGCTGCCCTGTGGACAATCATGGTGTTAGACTGTAATGTTACGCATACAAAATTGAATATTAAGAGGAAAACATTTATATATAAACTAACAACTATCTGTTTTACAAAGAGTAAATTGGGTCTTTTTAACGGATTGAACAAATTTGACAATACTCATAATCTGTGATTCTGTCGTGTGTCAAAAGGCATTTTATACACATATAATAGAGTTGTGAATGCAAGTTTTGAGCTGAAGAAAGATTTGTTTAATTTTACGAATGCCTACAGATATAAAAGCGTAAACGTATTCAATATGTAACTTATTGTAAGGATTTTTAGAGAACAAGACAATGTATACAGTAGTCTACACAAAAAAGCAGAATTTCAAAACATATTTTGTTTACCTTTTTTCTTTATTTTATATCATTCCTACAGTACAATCGTGTCGTGAGCCTTAAGCCTCCAATTTAAACTACATTTCATAATACATTAATAGTGGTTTGGACATTGACGGTCGCTCAAAATGTTATCATTCCCTGCATGCAGCACACCCAGACAATGTTTACTCACTGTCTCACGTGCAAACATAAAGTCTAACTCTGTATTCCCAACCTCAATCAAAAACTATCCACACAGAAGACAGTGCAAACCGTTTTGTTTCAGTTCAATAGCGTCACTGTGGAGAGAGGACGTCCAAGCTGTCACACAAGAGCGGGACAGTCCTGGCAAATGGCCCGTATCGACCCGGCAGAATGACAACCCCCCCCGTCACAACTCTGACAGCTCAGCCGCTATTGACAACAAAGCGACACACACAACCGGCCAACGATTCATATACTATACATATTTACAACAGGCGACCCATTTCATTTCTGCCTTCCACAGTCACAACATAAAGCCCCCTCTACGTGATGTGAAGCATGTTCTGGCATCGAGCAGTGAAAGTGAAATACCCGCACCGGCACCGAGCGACACCAAAACCCGTTAAAGCACATTCCACAGCACCGTTAACCACCGGCAGGTTCCTCTGTACCTGTATGCGCGGTTTGAGGCTCGCGGCGGGATGCGATAAACGTTGACATCGGGTTTTACGCACAGGATCGACTCGTACTCGCCCTCGGCCGCCATCTTGATTCAACTGTTATTGATGTGGGAGTTGTGGTTGTGACTCATTTATTCGGTGTGTGCGTGTGTGTGTGTGTGTGTGTGTGTGTGTGTGTGTGTGTGTGTGTGTGTGTGTGTGTGTGTGTGTGTGTGTGTGTGTGTGTGTGTGTGTGTGTGTGTGGTACCACAACCGCATCAGAGATGTTATTAATTGTTAGGGTACCTTATCTCATGAAGCTGCTTTAAATTGAAGTAGGACGAATAATGACATGTTTATCAATAAAAATAAACAAATGCTAAAACAAATATTGAAATATATTCGTAAATACGGAAATACATCTTGTACTGAAAAACCCAAATCAATTAAATAAACAAAGATTACTTACATTTAAATAAATACATATTGCAATTAGATGCATACATGCATAACATGAATGCATAAATAAATACAGAACAAATGAATCAAGTCATACTACAAATTAAGAATATAAATAAAAAAATATGTTTTATGTATTTGGAAATTTTTGTTCAACACTTATCTTTTATATGTTTATATAATTGTGTCCTGTTTAATTAAACTTTAATTAATGCATCTATATATTAACTACAGTAAACGTGTATATATTTATTTATTTATAAATGTATTTATTCGCAACATTCTCTTCCTTTTTAATAAATAGCAACATAATTAACGTTCTGCTCAAATGAAATTCTAGAATAGAAAAACAAGGAGCTACTGTATGATTTTGTATTTAAAATAAAATATATGTATTATTATTTTATATATAAAATATATATATCGTGAGGGGGCGTGGACTTGCAGGTACTGGGACTGCGGAAGCGGAAACCGTCGTCGTGTAGTCTCCTGGAAGATTCCTGAAGATCTGCTCAGGGTTAGTCCTTTCATTTTTTCTGCAAATACGCACATTTAATAAACGAAATAACACGCGGCGAGTGCGTGTTATTTTGAACTCATATTAGCGCTGGTTTCTCGAAATACAACCCTTCATTTGTTGGCTAATGTCTGGTATGTACGCTGATTCCAGCTGGCTTGACAACAGGGTTAACCATTAGCCATATTGACGGCTGCTGGCCGTCTTCAGTCGCTCTCCGAGGTCCTGAAAACACGGACCGTGGATCCTCAGAGACACGTTACTACTAAGCATTTCGACTTACAGTTAACATGACTCAGATTGATCATCAATGTGCACTTCAAATGAGGTTTCAGCGTATATTTTCTTCACCTAGCCACAGGAGGCTGGCAGCTAACTAGCTTGTAGCTTAGCCAGATAGCTAACCTTGATGAGAATCTGTGTTTGTCGCAGTGATAATGACAAACTGTCACGAGCTGTCATATAGAGCAGGTGTAAGCACACCTATAGTGTAGCTTTGCAGTCACACATTCATTATCGCATGCTGGCTTTTGTCACTCAGTGCCAACCCGTGCCTCAGCTCTTTTTTATGTTGACTGGTTCCTCCCTGCAGCTGTAGGATCTGGTTTCTGGAATCCTGAGACAAGTCAATGCAGTCAGGGGGAAGAGAGAGCAGCAGGATGAACGCTCTCTGACCTAGCACTCAAAACGTTTAAAAATACATCTTGGACAGCACAGACTTTACAAAGGTATTGGAGTTTTATTTGTTCGAGATTATGTTTAAACGTGTATATAATTGGGGATCATTCTTCTTTGTAAGCATGCAATATTGTTTACAAGTTTTCTCTGAAACAGATTGCGGTGGTTTGATTCCCCACCAACCCTACACACACCATGACGTCCTCCATGCTCCGCCGACAGCTGAAGAACCTGGTCCAGAACTACTCTGAGGCTGAGGTCAAGGTAAATCAACTCTATTTGAAAGGGGTAAAAAACTCAATTTGGCCTTAGCCAGGAAATACAATGCTTTCCTATTGTATTCTTAACTCTAGTTTGGGAAGCATTTATACAAAAGGATGTTTTAATAATAATAATAATAATAATATTAATAATACATTGGATTTTTATAGCGCTTTTCCTAGTGCTCAAAGACGCTTAATTTTTTAACGTTTTTCGCTTTTAATATATCACTACGCAGTAAAAGTGGCATGACATATATCTGATAATGGACACTTTAAATCTGTATACTATTAGCACAAGATGCCATGTTTTAATATCACAAAACAGAAACATCAGTTGATTTGACATTTGAAGGAAACATTGAGATGTGGATGTTTATGGCAAAAATGCTTATCCGATGAAACATGATCTGGAAAGAACTTGGCAGAACAGACTCCTTATCATTTTTGTTGGCATGATGAAATTTGATTTTGGCAAGGATGACTTGCTACATTTTTAATTGGGGTCACTGTTTGTAACTGTGAGCCCTTTGGCACAAGCTGGCATCTGACCTTTGGAATGCAGCCACCTTGGGTTCCCTTAACACTGACATGTCTTGCTTCACTTCCTCTGCAGGTGAGAGAGGCGACTTCTAATGACCCATGGGGCCCATCCAGCACTCAGATGGCAGACCTCTCTGATCTGACCTACAATGTGGTAGCCTGCAACGAGATCATGACGATGCTCTGGAGGCGTCTGAAAGACGACAAGAACTGGAGACACATCCACAAGGTATCAATACACACAAACATGGATTATGTAACAAGACTGTGGTAAAAGTGCCATTCAAACAGTCATTATGGATGTTATGTCAGCTATAAGGGGGCCCTTTCAGGCTCTTTGGGAGGTTTTCCTTTTCCTTCTCTCCAACACACTCCCCCCCCCCCCCCCCTGCCTGAAACGCCTCAATTGTAGTCATTTGTATACTTCTGTAATATAGTGAAATCGATACATAACACTCATAGCACCACGATTGTACGTGAAGGGGCAGGACATCTCTAAGCGGTTAAAAAATAAAGCACTTTTTGAACATTAAAGCATGTAAACATGTAACAGTAGAGGCACAAAATACATTACATTACATTACATTACATGTCACTTGTTAGACGCTTTTATCCAAAGCGACTTACATACATTCAGTACTGTGGATAATCCCCACAGGAGCAATTTGGGGTGAAGTGTCTTGCCCAGGGACACAACGACATGCTGACTGCAGTGGGACTCGAACTTGCTACTCCGTGATTCAAAGTTCAGCGCAATACAATTATAAAACCTGAAAATGAGCAAAATAAGGCCCCTTTAAGATTTAAGTACTTTTGTAGATACAGGACATTTTGCCAAACACCTATTTTTTTGTAAAAGACAATGTGGCTCCCTCTCTGGTGTTTCAAATGGACAAGCCTTCTTTTCAAAACAATGGCTTTTACCATCATGATCTTCATTTCAAATGTTTTACATAATAGTCCATCTTTTACTTAGCATTTCGTACCCTACACCTATTGATTAGGTAATGATTAAATAAATGATAGAAAATGTAATGAAAGCACGATATTCCCCCTAGAGTGATCGTTACATGCTCAGGGATACCCGAAGGTTTATAAGATTAAAAACATTGAATTGCTCACTACCAAAGCAGTATTTCACAGTTTTTATTCAATTGAAATGTACTGGCATTTAGTTGAAGCACTCTCTCTTCCTTCACATGACATTAATTATGTATCTGCTTTTTAGTAAAGACGTCAACTGCACCGCATATCTGCTATTAAGTTACGGGTATCACCAGGATAACATAGCAGTCCATGGTGACTTTGCCAGTTATGTGCCTTTTTTTTTAATTGGCACATCAGTTACACTATAGTCCGCTAAAAGCATTGTGTGTTTTGAAGCTTTTGCAAAGTGTTTATCCTGATGTTTTTTATTTAGCCCATTAAATTCAAACAAAAAACAAGATAAACGATAGAGATTGTCTTTTTCTGTTTCAGTTATATGTATTTCTTTCTCATACATTTCTCATGCCTATTTCTATACAAGTCCCTGACACTGTTGGAGTACCTGTTAAAGACCGGGGACGATCGCGTGCTTCTGCAAATGAAAGACAACATCTACATCGTCAAAGCTCTCACAGAGTATCGCTTTATAGAAAAGGATGGCAAAGATCAGGTAATACTTTTGATAACCATTTAAAAGAATAACATGTATAATAAATGTATAAAAATGACTAGGAATATATTTTACATTATTTTACATTATCCTATCAAATTTACCGTCTGTTTCATTCGGTCTACTGGAACTGAGGCGTATCCCCTTTACACATGCCATTTTACGCTACACTTTCTAGATCTTGGTCATTTTAAACTATTTATTTATCATGGATGAATGATTTTACTCACTAAACATTCAGATCTTGAATTATCAGAGTAAAAAGCTGAGCCAATTATAATCTTCTGAACGATTGACCATAATAAAGGAATCCTATTTTGCTGACTATAATATTGGCAATGGTGGTAAGGTTGTGTATTATTAAAACTAAAATACCCATATCATCATTTTCCTTTTAACCTCTAGGCTAATTTCACAATTAGATAAAACCAGATTCAGTCTTAGATTGGTGTAAATGTAAGAATCTCTTGATTTAATAACTTTCCACAGTGACAATGCTTGATATTTTCAAGCTTACGCAATGTGTACAATTTGGAAGTAGTTTTTTAAGCATCATTAGGATTTTGATGAAAGCTCAGAAACAACATTTCAATCCAATGTAAACATCTCTGTCTCAGGGAGGTAATGTGAGAGAGAAGGCCAAAGTCGTCCTTGTTCTTATGGAGGACGATGATAAACTGAAGGAGGAGAGAGACTTTGCCATCATGACCAGGGAGAAGACGTCAAAGGGTGCTGGTGGTGAGCCCTTTTGTCTTGAGTATCTCTGCTTTACTGTTTTAGTATCATCATCTTTTTTTGTTTGTGTATGTAACACAAATTGTATTCAACCTTTTCTCCATCCCTTGCAACCAGCCTCATCAGTGGCCGTAGTCAAGGATCCCAACTACAAGCCATGCTACGTTGCCGGGACCTCTGGGCTTCCATCTTTAGACAACATACCCTCTGTGGCTGACTTGACTGCTTCCTTTGCTGCTCGCAAAGAGGAGCGTATTAAACAGGAAGCTGAGAAGAAAGACATGGAGAGGAGGGTAAGCGTTAAGCTAGTAGAATACTCTGGTACAGCAAGTACACACACTTAAATACTACACCAGTGCAATATAATGCGGTCAGGTATAACAATACTACAAAGTAGGGCTGCACGATATATCGTGTCGTGACGATAATCGCGATATGCGCATGCGCGATATTCACATCGCGTGGACGTGCGATTTCTTTAATCTTTTTTTTTTTTTTTTTTTTTTTCTTTTTTTTTTTTTTTTAGGACTTGCGATATTAAGTAGGCAAATTAACTCAAACAAGTCATGTTACAATTATTTTGCTACTTGCTACAAAAGGAGTACTTGAGTGAGTGACATGCAGGCTCTGCATGCACAGCAAACCACCAATCACAATCAAATCTCCAAAGCAAACGGACCCGGTGATTAACCTGTTAAGCCCGAGAGACCCCGGTACCGGGGCATTGCCGCAACATCTTGCAGGAAACAGTGTCTGAGGGCATGTTCATTTAATAAAACTATGAATGTTTTATATCCATGTAACGGGAAGAAACTCATCTAACTGATCATTTTTTATTTTTTTTCAAAAGAAAACCCACAATGCTAACACTGAGCCTCTGAATTAGCAAAGAGCGAAAAATGCTAACACCTTACTGCACCGAAAATCACTCACAAAACCTTATTATTTATCTTTTCACCACATCCAACACATCGTTTCACATCGTGAGGTGACACAGGATCTATTGACACCGACATTACCACTGAATTATACGTATTTGCGACGTTATAAGCAAAAACGGACATCAAAACAGGTGACGCTAGGTAGCTAAAAATGCTAACATTTTTACCTTGGCTCTGTAGTCTCTCCAAAGTGGTCTTCAATGGCATTAAAACGATAAAAACGCTGCTGAAGTTAATCCATAGGTTAATCTAATGTGTCTGTGTCCCTTTGAAATGATTTCTGATAATCCATAAGCATTAAAACTGCTTTTCCGTTTCCAGATGTCAAAGCTAGAGATAGGTTCACTCTGATTGAAAATTACATGCGCGCAGCCCCCACCTTTTCTCTTCACAACGTGTGTGTGTGGGGGACTCCCCCTTCAATTCTATTGGCTCTAACGGTCAGAAAGAGGTGTCAACCATCAAAATCGAGCAAGGGGGGGCCAGAGATATGGAAAATCCACCCAAATGACCCCAGAAGTGGTTTATTTTTGCTAAATCTCTCTAAAAAGGTCAAATGTCACTTGTTTTGCATCAATCTTGATACAGGGTACTTATTATATGTTGTACTTTGGATTCCTAAAGCTTTTACTCTACTAACCCATCATCCAAGGGTGGTTTTCACTATAAGTAAAAAATAATTTTTGGACGGACACTATAATTTACAGTTTTTTACTATGTAAAATCTGAATTTTCTTTAAAATAAAAAACATCTATATTGATTCTGACTTTTCTACATCCAACTCACAGGTTTATCATTACTTTGAGAAAAAAGATTATTAATTTAACCCTTTTAGAAGGGAAGATATGGTCATTTGTTCTGGGAATGTCATTTTCGAGCCTGAGACCTGAAAAACAGGCTCAGGGCTTAACAGGTTAAAGGTAAAAACACTGAATAAAGTAGTTTCATGTGTTTCTCCAGGGCAGTTTGGCGCTGCTAACCGAGCTAGCTCAGCTTGTTGCTCTGATAACTTAAGATCCAGAAGTCTGTGACTAAAATCCTTCATCCGGTTAAATATAGTTACAAAAATACCAATTGTATAGCATTAAAGTTCAAGAAAGGATGGTTTGCGGAAAAAAAAACAGTCTTTTCTTCAATTCCTGTATGTTTTCATATTGCAAAATATATCGCAGGGGGGAAAAAAATCGCAATGTCAGTTTTTTCCAATATTGTGCAGCCCTACTACAAAGCATATCCTAAAACATTGTATGTACATCCCTTTGACAAGGTCTCAACATTCTATAACACAGTTTTTGAAGGCAAGAATCAGTTGAACAATGGAGCATTTGAAATCAGAATAAAGCGTTTTTTACAAACATATACCCATTGCAGTTAATTACTCTTCTTAAAAAAACAAGTTCAATATTTTCTGTCAATTGGATTTATTTAGACATACCACTGATGAAGCTATTTGTAATAGTTTAACGTTTACTTCTCTTATTTTTCCTATTTTTATATCCCAGGCCAAGATGAGTGAAGATGAGCTGCAATGGGAGGATGCCGGTAAAGGCAATGATGCTCAAGGAGCTACTTGGGGAGGAGAGAAATCAGAGGAGAAAGAGGAGGAGAAGGAAGAGGAGGTAGAACCAGACCCATGGGGAGCCTCCAACGAACCTAAAAAGGTCACAGATCCATGGGGGGCAAAAACTGATGAAGATCAGTTTTCAGCACCAAAAACCAATGAAGATTCATTTGATGCGCCAAAGAATGGAGAAGATCCTTTTGTAGCTCCAAAAGATGAACCAGATCCATTTAATGCGTTGAATGATGACCCGTTCAACGCACCAAGAGATAGTTCAGACCCCTTCAATGCAAACAAGGATAAGGGAGATCCATTTACTGCTCCAAAAGATACCCCAAAAGTAGATCCCTTCAACAGTGCAAAGGTTGATCCATTCAATGCTCCGAAAGATGATCCATTCAATGCTCCGAAAGATGATCCATTCAATGCTCTGAAAGATGATCCATTCAATGCTCTGAAAGATGATCCATTCACTGCTCCGAAAGATGATCCATTCAATGCTCTGAAAGATGATCCATTTAATGCTCTGAAAGATGATCCATTTAATGCTCTGAAAGATGATCCATTTAATGCTCCGAAAGATGATCAATTCAATGCTCTGAAAGAGGATCCATTTAATGCTCCGAAAGATGATCAATTCAATGCTCTGAAAGAGGATCCATTCAATGCTCTGAAAGATGATCCATTTAATGCTCCGAAAGATGATCAATTCAATGCTCTGAAAGAGGATCCATTCAATGCTCTGAAAGATGATCAATTCAATGCTCCAAAGGACGATCCTTTCACTGCACCAGCATCAACACCCCCTAAAGAAGACCCATTTTCTGCACCAGCATCATCTAAAGGTGACCCATTTACTGCCTCCACGACATCACCTAAAGAAGATCCTTTCTCTGCACCATCCAAACCTTCAAAAGATGATCCCTTTGCTTCTCCAACAACACCACCCAAAGAGTTTTCTTTCAATGCCCCATCCAGACCAACAAAAGCGGATCCCTTTGCTGCTGCAACAACACCACCCAAAGAGGATCCTTTCAATGCCCCGTCCAAACCTTCAAAAGAGGATCCATTTGCTTCTCCAACAACACCACCCAAAGAGTTTTCTTTCAATGCCCCATCCAGACCAACAAAAGCGGATCCCTTTGCTGCTGCAACAACACCACCCAAAGAGGATCCTTTCAATGCCCCGTCCAAACCTTCAAAAGAGGATCCATTTGCTTCTCCAACAACACCACCCAAAGAGGTACCTTTCTCGGTACCATCCAAGCCTACGAAAGAGGATCCTTTTGCTTCTCCAACAACACCACCCAAAGAGGATCCTTTCTCTGCACCATCCGAACCAACAAAAGAGGACCCTTTCGGTGCACCAACGACACCCCCTAAAGAGGACTCATACAGAGTGCCATCCACTCCATCAAAAGATGATGCCTCAGATCCCTTCAATGACCCTCCATTGAGCTCGCCCAAAGAGAGTGCAGATGCGTGGGGAGCCCCTGCTACCTCCCCACCCTCCAGCAAGGCAGATCCATGGGGGGCGCCATCTGCTCCAAAGGAAACAAAAGGCGGAGATCCCTGGGATGACGGAGCAAGCGCCTCCTCACCAATTGAGAATTCCTATGCATTTGGAGATGCATCCAAACTGGACGATGACCCTTGGGGAGCCCCAGGTGAGAACAGCAAATATGTATTTCAAAGATTACCCCTAGATGCAACTTGTAAAATAACTGAAGTTGCTTTCCAAGTTAACATGATGACATTTGGGCCATTTCCAATTGGATGAAAAAGCCAATAGACTCAAATGCTTGGCTTTTTCCTCTATTTCTTTGTTCAGCTGCAGCTACAATAAGCACAGATGATGCGTGGGGATCACCCGCTCCCCCCATGGACTCCTCCGCATCTAGTGACCCCTTTGGAGACGGAGCTTCTAAAAAAAGCGATCCTTGGGGTGCACCGAGCAACGCATCTAACGGGACAGGTACAACCGTCTTTACACTCTGCAGAACATTTATTCCTATGACCCTTCCATTATTCATGAGACTAAAACCTCATTGGTTTCTTTGTACTCAGCAATTAAAACCCTCCCCTCTGATTAAATCAACGTAATCTTTCTGCTGCGTAGTCTGCTAAAATGTATGTTTGATTTCAATCGAGCAAATTCTATGCCAACTGGCTTAGTGCTTGACTGAGAATGGTGATTCTAACAACTTAACTTTTTTACCTTCATGTGTGAATACGCTTTTCTTGTGTACACCTTATGGTCATTTGCATGTGACTGTTGTCCTCCATTTCACCTTCCATCTCTCCATCTTTCAGCAGTTCGCTAACAACCTTAATCAATTTAACTTCTCTTTCCCGCTTTGCTCTCTCTTCCTCCCTGACCTGTCCCCAAAAGAAAACACCTTTTAGAGTAGAATTGGACCTTTATTGTATTGCAGGGAATCGAACAGCGCTGGAAGAGAACTCGTATAGAAAGACTGCTTCGTTTCTGGGCTCTGTGGGGGCGTCGCTAGTCGACTTGGACGATCTATTTTCTTCTAACCCTAAACCCAACCAGAGTCCCTTCGTCAACACGCTCGTCACCCAAACACAAGTCATCGGTAAGGACAGAAAAAATGCTTCAGAATGGGTGAAAATCAACATCTTTGACGAAGGCTTCATGTGGAATTATCTGTGGTGCGTTTGATTCTAATGGATGCATGGTCAACCCCAAAGACTGAAAAATCACTGAGATGATACAAATCCGTAATTCCTCTGTGATGTTTCAAATGTATTCCACTACTCTTCAGCTGCAGTTCAGAGAGGGAGACTGATAGAGGGGTGGGGGACAGTATGAGTGACAAATACATATTTATCAATAGGTTTGTATGAAAATGTGTTTTGGACCAACCAACCCCCTACCCTGTGGTGTCACTGTATAATTTGTAATGTTGTGTGTGTGTGTGTGTGTGTGTGTGCATTTGTGACCTTTTGGAGTACAGTATATAGACTAGTGTATTCAAACCAGCAGATATTTAACTCTTCTCACCCCTCTCTCTGCTCTGGTGCATTTCTTTGCTGGAATACTTCAAACTATATATCCCTCCCCCCCATTCCTCCATCCTCCTATTACTCCTACTTATTTCACAGGCGCTTTCAAAGCCAGGGGCATGACATCTGGCCCTGTGGTCAGATCAGGGGCTGTTGCTGGACTGTCCCTTCCTGAAACATCAACCCCATACTGCAGTCCCTTCGGTCCCTCCTTTGCTCCGTCCTTTGTCGCACCTACTCCAAATTTTCGAGCCGCTTATCCTGCCAGGGAAACTCTCTTATTTCGGCCACCATCACATACCATGGGAGTGTCTCATCCTGGCTTAAATATGCTTCAAACAGCTCAGGTGGCTCCTCTGTGTTCAGGAACTGGAATGGTAAAATCACCTTCTGTGGGAGGGAGTCCACACATGGGGCTTAACATGAACCCCCTCTTTAGAGGAGTGGTGCAGTCTGGATCTCTGGGGAATCCATTGGCAGACCCCCTCTTATTGGGAACAGGAATGGGTCAGTCCAGTGTCTTTGGAGGGAATCACCTAACAGGCAATGCTAACATGGGAGGATCCACTGAAGGGGGGGGAGCCCCCTTCCAGCCACAGTTGCTCTCAGGCAGTGGGTCGGGTGAGACGGTGCACAAAAACAACAATCCATTCCTGTTCTGAAAAATGTACCTCTTTCCTGTCAAGCACTGTATTCAATGACGTTGAATGCATCAGTGTAGCAACCATTTTCCAAAATATAGCTCAAGGATTTTCAATTGCTTTCCCATGCATGTAACAGGCTGCCATGAGTTACAATTACCCTCCTGTGGGGAATTTTCCATCAGGATTTTTGTCATACTTATCCGATTTAAATATAGCATTCCTTTCAGGGACGGGAGGAGTGAAAAATCAGGCAGCCTGGAATTAGGGAAACATTATTAACCCTTTTGGTATACTTTTGGAAAAAGACCAGTAGTTAAAAGAATACAACTCTAAAACATGCATACCACTTGTGTGACCTTTAAATAAACCCAACAGCTCCTCCGTTAAGGCCTCCACACACTGGGGGGTTTGACACATTGACAATAGCTGAAATGTGAATTACTAGCCTGCTAATATTGTACAGTACTTTCTAGGGCTTTTATTATGAAAGGTAAGAACAAAAGGACTGGATCAGGTATGCGCTACCGTGATAGGAGAAAACAAATTTACACTTTTGGTTCAGTCAACCGAGCCGATGTGTTGCTGTTATAGTTGTTATTAATATAGGTGCAACTCAACCTGGACTGCACAATGTGTTTGGATGATTACCATTTTTCTGGGTGCAAAAGCTCAGAAATATTGAGGGATAGGGTGAGGGATCCGAAAAAAAAGACATTGCTTTTTTCTTGGGTAATATCGGCCTTCTGTGTAAAAATAGTTATGACAAAAAACAATAGTTTAAAATAACACTTAAACAAAAACACCCCCAGTGTGTGAATGCCGACTTGCCTACCCCTGAAATCTACACATGAGGGTAATGATAGCCATGACTTAAATGTAATGTATAAATAAGAACACACACAAAATATGGATGAAACTGCATACTTCCTTTCATGTAATTTATTGGAACAGCCAGCCGTAGTCTTTTCCATGCACTAGTCTGAGAAACGAGAGCACCTAATAATTGTTGATGTGGAAATACTGAAGAATAACTGTTGATGTGAGGGTTGACCTGTAAAACATTGGCAGAACTGAGGTGGGAAAGAAGTCCCTCTAGGCTCTCATTAAGTGTGTATGTGTTTGTACAAGGTGGCGTGTGTGTGACCTGCATGCACGCAGTGTGTGTGTATATATTGTTCTGTTGTAAATAGTGCAAGTAATCACAGATAAACCTTGAAATATACTGTATATTAGAGTGTTACAATCATGCGTAACTATTTATTAATCTAATGATTGATTTATGACTTAATTATTTATTGATGCAGCAATGGGCATCCAACAAAGTTCAGGTTAACCTCCATTACAGTGTCATCTTCACACGGGTTGACCTGAAGGTGTTGATTTTAAGCGTGATCGTCTTCAAACACTGCATTATCAATCAACTCGGTAACCAATGGTGGCTTTCTTTTCCCTGTTTATTTTTGTAGTCGTTCTGGATTCATTGTGTACTTGAACATTTCCCCACTGTACCTCCTACCATTTTCAAGTAACAGAAATGAAATTACTGTATGATTACAAGTTGCAGTATTGGCTGAATAAAAACCGAATTTGAAGAGCATACAGTGTGTGTGTGTGTGTGTGTGTGTGTGTGTGTGTGTGTGTGTGTGTGTGTGTGTGTGTGTGTGTGTGTGTGTGTGTGTGTGTGTGTGTGTGTGTGTGTGTGTGTGTGTGTGTGTGTGTGTGTGTGTGTGTGTGTGTGTGTGTGTGTGTGTGTGTGTGTGTGTGTGTGTGTGTGTGTGTGTGTGTGTGTGGTGTGTGTGTGTGTGTGTGTGTGTGTGTGTGTGTGTGTGTGTGTGTGTGTGTGTGTGTGTGTGTGTGTGTGTGTGACATTTTTTGGTGGAAGAATACACTGCAAGACAGTTTAGCTTCAATTAGTTATAGTATAGAGAAAGATAAGGGTGAGCTAGTCCTAGACACTACAGTTATTTAACTTTGTATCAAATGAATTTATTTTGCTTTGTATTTAAATGTAAAACTGTGATGTAAACTGTGACAGTATACAGATCATTTGAGAAATAAATTGATCAATAAGTTATGCACTCACTTGTATTCTGTAGATATTTTTTTTTCTCATTATTTCTTACATTTTACACTAAATTGCTTCTTATTTGTTGTGAATTTCTTAGAGTTCAACTCTGTCTTACAACCTTTAAAACATGCCTACTGTCACCACAAGGGGGCTATACATCATGTTTGGACACAACCTATTCCAGTCACTCCATGTGGAAAGCAGGCCTCATTTCCACTGTTTGATGCTAAGGTAATTTGTATACTATCCATAGCATTTGATTATAAATATTTTTAATTAATTAATTAAGCCACAACATTAAAAAAAAAAAAAAAAAAACAATCCTACTGGATTGGAAAAGGGAAATAGAAAAATATGATTTTTAACTTAAAAATGTGTCTATAATTTGCAACATGTGTTCTTGAGAAAATGTGGCAAGTTTGGCTTTTTGGAAGAAAGAAAAAGGAATTATTACTCAAAGCAAAGTATTTTTAGATGTCCTCAAAGACATCTGTAAAAAAAAAGGTCTGTAAAAGATTCAACTCAAGCTGTTTGTTTATGTCTGCATTCACTACATCTCCCCGTTCATTTATAGTGTGAATGGAGTGTAGTCAGTTAAGGTCACTACACATTTGGTTGAGAAGAGGAAGAAATTAGGATTGGCTGTTGAGCCGACTCAGCCTCCCAATGATGCAGAGAGGGCTTAGTGTCTAAAAACAGAAAATGCAAGAATGAGATTTTGACAGTTAGTGAGCATGTGTTACATTAGAACATAATGGTCAGATGAATCCTCGTGTTGCCTTAAGCAAGTCAGATTGCATTATCTTAACAGATACGTTCTTCCATTGAAATAGTTGCTGTAAATAGTCACTGCTTTTCTAAATCAAAATGTTTTTTTTCTCTCACCTGGTTTACCTTAGTTTTAACACCACAAACAGGTAAAGGGAAAAAAAACATTGAATTTATTGCAAGAGATCATTCAAAAAGTGTGTTAAAATACGTTGAGCGAATGTGGCCATGGTTGCTAATTTAAAAGGCCCATTACTTTAGGTAGCAACAAATTCTCATACATAATTTACAAAATGAACATCATGTTGTTGTGAAGAGGACTTACTACTAACAATTAAGTAAAATGCTTACTTTGGTAATCAACCAATATAGAAGTAGGGTCATTTTTTAATAGACTTCTATACAATCTGACTTCTTGCAACAAGTGAAGTCATAGAGTTGTGTAAGTTTAATGCAAGTCCAAATTGGCTTCACTGATCAGAACTTTGCCTAAATACAGCTTCAGACTCTTCAGACTGTTAGTTTTGATCAAATCATCTTGAAAAGTGAAAACCTAGAAAGTTTGAACAAAATGTTCCATGCTGCTCTTGCAGCTTACTTATTTTCCAATCAGGGATTCCCAACGCCTTTCAAGTCATGGGATTGCCTAAAGCCAGCAGCTGTACTCTTTTGTGTTAAGAAGGGTTGAAGTTAATAGAGCAGCACGGACCCTAACCACAACCCTTTCTATCACACTCATCTCGATCCAAGCTGTTCTTTACCATGGTGTCAGATTAATCACTATAGGACGAGAGGTCAGGCGGGTTATGTGTGAGAGGAGGAGAGATGAAGAAAACAAGAGAGAGGATGCTGTGGATGAATCTACAGAGTATAGGGAGCATTCGGGAGGGAAAGTAACAGATGGACTTGTGAGGATTAGAGAAATCTGGGTGGGTTTCTGGTGTAAACTGGACCAAGACGGAAGAGGGAGTGATGAGGGAGCGCAGAGGAAAGGTGAAGGAAACCGAATCCCTGTTCGAGAAGAGGGGAACTAAAGGAGTCTCAAACACAGTGAGTCCAGATACATTTTTGTGTTTTCTTTTGGCTGCACAAGTGTGAACTTAATCAAAAGTTGAGCTTGGACAGCAGCTGGATTTTTATAATCGCATGCATGTACAGTAGGGAGAGATTTCAGTTTACCATGATGAAGTATTCACTGTGAACCGCTAGCTGTTTTAAAGTGGAGAATATATTTGTGCTTTTGATGTCTCTGTAACTCATCCAAAACAGTGTGAGACAACCAAAACGTATTCCTAAAATCACTAAGAATGTTCTATTTGCTAGGATAGTAAAGTGGGCATGCATTGGTGTATCTGCTGTTGATACCAGGTGTGAGGAAACATTAAGTCTACACATGTTTGTAAGGTTCAAGCAGAGCAATAAAAGCCTCTACTGTACGGATAATAGTTTCACACCCGGAGATGATTTGATGGAACAAATTGACGCATGGTTAACCTAACCATTTATGATTGAAATGGTACTGCATTGTATCAGATGAAGTCTATGTGAGGGGTAAAAAGAGAGGAGAATTACTTTCTTTATTCAACTTTTATTATCCCAGAGTGGAAATTAAAAAATGTTCGTGTGCCATTAGTAAATCAAAACATTTCTTTTAGGTTCATTCTCTTTGTCCTGGTTACTCATTACACACTCATGCTGTGTTTAATTCTAGTTTGCCAAGATCTCAAATACGTCAGGCAAGTTACTGGAGTTAAAGCTAATGAGTAAAATGGCGAAAACTGTATGTTAGCGGTTTGTTTAAACTAATCTGCAGATATACCTCAAATTGCACTGCATGATAACAGGAAGCTGAACCATATTGGACATGTTGGCCAAACACTGTTCAGAAAACCTAGTAAAGAGGGTCATTTTCAACTTGTTGATTGAAAATGAAGTTGTATACACTGCCATGTACTTTTTTTTGTAACCTAGTTTGACAAGGTGCAGAATAAAGGCCTTTACACACCCACTCTGTTTAGTGCTATTGCTTTGCAAGCCAACATTTTTTTGTCATGAATACTTTTGCACAGAACGCGGATACTATGTGGCAAGAATGCGTAGTAGTTGTTTTTATAATAAGGGCGATTCTTTTTTAGCATCAGCGGAGTGAAAGGATTTGATTATTTTGCATTTCCCAGTGTTTATTTGTATAAAGAAGAAGAAGGACAGAGATAAGTGCCATGTTTAATTCCTAGGCATTGTCCTATTGTTACTTAGCCTAAACTGTGATTAAATAATCCTTTGAAAAACAAACAAAAAAAATACAAAGAAAGAAGTATTGAAGGTTTAATGTATCAACATACAATAATAATAAGAGTGTATTGGCAGGAGACTTGAACAAAGACTTTCACTCAACTGTTTATCTCTTAATCCAGATGTTTGCCTCTGTCTCCTTTTAGGTTGTCGTCGAGGCAAAGACAGCATGAGAGACAGTTTACATTAATACCATCTACCTAACCCTGCAAGATTACAACAGATTACCAGGCCCGGGAGTAGGCCTGAGAAACCGGACTAATCACTCCATTGTGAGCTCAATCCATCCTGAAGAGGTGGAGGAACAGGTTGGAGAAAGGGATGTTCCCTGAGAGCACAACATATAAGTCGCAATATCCTAATGACGAGATTTAGACGTTTATCTTCATCTGAGAGGAGTAAAAGTCTTAAAAACTCTGGGTCAAGATGGCTGAGGACACCTGGGGTAGAGTCACAGCTCAATGAGAAGAAATGTGTGGAGTCAAACGCGGCGCATGGCTCGTGCCGTAACATCAAGCAAGACAGAAAGTCTCTTACTTGAATCTGATGAACTTTTTCCTACTTGTTTCTCCACCTGAATCTGAAGCAGGAGGAGAGCTGGAGTTCCCCTCTGGCCTACACATCTGTCTCTTTCTCTTTCTTTCTCGCTGGAAGTGATTAAATCCCAACACTCCACTGTCCTCTGACCTCCGCTCATCGACTGTTCCTCAAGCCCCCTTCCCTTCCTCCATCTCTCCAGCCGACCTCTGGCTTTTGAACCACAATCATCCCTAATCCCTTCTCTCCCCTTTCACCCTCATTTTTCCTTCCTACCATCCTCCATGAATCAATCTCAATCGCCACAACAATCCGCCACGCTTTAAATTAACTGGTCACTGTGGTGTCACAGGATTCCCCTCGCTCCTCTCATCCTGATTGGTCCACAGAAGCTCTTAGGCTCTTCGAAACATTTTTGAACGAAGATACATTTTCTAAGTGAAGTCGAAGCACTCCCTGGTCCTTCATTCTTTCTACATAAGGTCCTTTGTTAAATTGAGAAGCAACAATGCTGGAGAACATGTCCAGACGTAACCGCTCCCTGCTGTCCCTTTCCCTCACCTCATTGGCCCTCACCCTGTCCGTCTTGGCGTTCTGCACCTCCTATTGGTGCGAGGGAACGCACAAGGTGGTGAAGCCCCTCTGCCTGTCCCCTGTCAAGTTGAAAAACTGCGGGACGAACAACAGCCAGCCGTATACCACAGGTGAGGCCAGGAGTTAGTTTCAATTTCAATATGGCTGCCGCTGAAAACCAGATGCGGACAAACACAAGTATTGATTTGGTGATTTACAATCCTGTATGTTATCCTTAAACTGTTCTTAATTTACTAAAAAAAGTCTGTATGTTGATATTTCAACAAATTGCTTCAGGTCAAAATCCATCTTCACTAGAGTCAATCTTAAAATGGGATCACACCGTAAAGTGGGTTGGCCAATGCCCCTTCCCCACTTACTACCCTCTTACTTCGGGCCCTTTAGCCCGTACCACACCCATCTTCAACTTCCACCTGTATATTGATATCAAATACAATTTGTTGTGACTGTATCTTACATGGTTGTAAAGCTCTTACAAGTGTCTAAATCTTTCAAGGGACACACACACAGACTCACAAGGTAAAAACAATTCCAGCTTCGCTATCGTGGCTAGCAAAAATGCTATATTTGTCATAGACTTAAACAGTCTGACATATTTATCCTATGGGCTATGTGTAGTTCACTTGACAAGTTTTACCAGAATATGCAGATTGCTGATTTTTTTAAAGAATTATCAAAACAAATCAAATAAAAACTGCTAATTGATTAAGAGTTGTAAGCTTTGAGTTGGCCTTTCTTTTTTATTTTATTTATTTTATGTAAATTACAAAGCTTGTTAATGCTCCCTCAACTCAAGTGCAACACACAGTAAATAAGCAATACTAATCTAAACACTTTCTTCATGTTAAGTTTAAACTCAAATTGAAAGTTGACTTGATTTTGTTTACTTTTATGAATGTTGAAATGAAACCAAAAGTCTCAAATAAAAAAGAGGCACTTATATGCTGCCATCATCTTCTGTTCAATGCTGCTGTAATTAAAGCTGCATTCATGCAAAAATAATTGTACACATGTCGAATAGAGATATGTACCTTTAACCTCCTTTATACATGTGAAGGCAACATGTATGTCACTATTAAAAATGCCGATACTTCACTTCTAAGAACATCTGGCATGGAATGTTAATAATGTAGAATAACGATTTATAGTTCCATATATTGTAAACACTAATCTACTGCAGGATTTGGAGGCGTCCACAGTATTGTCCTTGCACCTCATATTCAAGTATTTTACCCTCGACTTGGCCGACAGAGATTCACATAATCCCGGCTTTGTTGCTAATCTCAGAACTTTGTATCTGTGACTGCATGTTATCTGGCTTCACTGACCCGCTGTCTTATCTCTCCGCACTAAGTCTATTTGTTTTCATGTAGAATTCAATTTTCCCTCCATAGAAAATGACAGATTACCTAAAGAACAGTGTTACAGAGCAGGATTGCGTTACACTGTGTAACCCAGTAGACCCCCTGTTGGGATTTATGCCACAGTTTCTTGGCACACTGGCTTTAAAATGAATCCCAAACTGTTTTATTGATGAAGATACTATTTCTAAATGCATCTTTGCTCCTTTTTATGCACCTCTACTCTCTTTATTTCAATTTGATTTGTTCAATGTATCTCAATTTCCCCCTCTTATTATCACTCTTTGTCCCATTTATTCACCATCCAGAGAACCCCACCCCCGACCCGAGGATACCCCCCACCAATGTGACGCTGTCTCCGCTGCAGAAGGAGGAGCTGGCCAGGTTAAGGAAGAAGCAGTTGGCCAACGCCGTGCACTACATCTGGGAGACGGGCGAGGACAAGTACATGCTGCGATACTTCCACACCGGCTTCTGGCTCTCCTGTGAGAAGCACAATGAAGGTATGTATTCAAATGAATGTGAATACAGGACTAAATTCTCCATTACAACTCATTTTCCCCTCCCAAAAGTCCTTCTCTTCAATATCCTACGTATTTATTATCAGCATAAATTATGTACTTAAAATATAAAAGATAAAAATACTTTTAGTACTAAACAGCTTCTGCGACTCACATATAAGGTATATTATTATATAAATATACTATACTTATGCATTTATATATATCACTTTTTCCAGTCTCTGCGACCCCTTAAAGCGCTTTTACACCAGATGTCAGAATTCACCCATCGGCAGTCGTACACATACTGTATATGCTCAGATGAAACTAATATTGACATGCCATCGGGATCTCAACCCATGCCTTTGGAAACAATATGGTGTTAAGTATTTTGACACATTGACATGTTCACTGCAGGGGCTGGGGATCAAATGACCATCAATGTTAGAGCAGAATTGTACTGTTGTAGCTGCTTGAGGTGGAGCTAGTTTGAACTACTTCATAAACGGGTAACTGCTGGCCTACAGTGGTTACAAACATAGGGCAAAATGGTCAAAAGAGACATTTTGGAGGTCATGAAATGATTAATGGGGTAAGGAAGAAGAAAAAACTAAGTTCTACCTCACAAATTTACATTTATTGTTTTGCACTTTCTCTACTTTTGTCCTTGAAAAGTGATTCATAAAGAAAAGGTCTCTTATTGGTAATAAACTCATGGACAAATGAAATGTCAATCACAGGTCACAGCCCAAAAAGTTTGAAACCAGGGATGTTGTTTTTTCTAAAACACAGGAATTGTTCACAGGGGACCTGCTCTCATTTTCCCATGTCAAACCATGAGCCTAGCATTTTCTGCTGAGGACCTTTTTTGGTTTTACGCCCCATCACTGTGTCACATGACATTATGTCCATATCTTATTTTAACCCAAAATCAAACCGCAACGCTTCGTCACGTGACGCAACCTCCCCTTTCCAGTTGGGACACGAAGTAGGAATGAGATAATGTACACAATTACTCCTTGTCAATAGATCCAGTGTCAATGGAATTATTGTGACTAGAAAGTGTTTGAGTCAACGCAGATTATTGACTGTTAATCCTCTCTTGAGTACTCAATAATGAGGATACTTTGTAAAAGCCTACAGCCACAGAACAAATGTATGTACAATAACTGTCTGGTACTGATTCAGACTGCCGGGAACATCTGTTTGAAGAGAAACAAGCTTACATGTTTATTGTACACCAATTTAATGTTAATGCACCATCTGCTACAGAGAGAAGACCACAAACCAATCGTCTAACTTAATCAAACCTGCTTAATTTACTACCACTATTCGGTTTACTGCTGTTCTTTCATGGTCAAAATATCTTTAAACTGTGGTGATGAAATGGAAGCCACACAGTATGCAACATTATTCAGACTCTCCTCAAAACTAGCACACATTATGAGAGAAGTCATGCACAGAGACAAGCTTATGTATCCTGGAAAGAAAAAGTAATCACTGGCATGCATTGTTCTCACCAGAAGACACTGTGGTTGGTAGATTTCAGCGGTTTGACCTTTAATTCTCCCTCCCACAGGGATGTGAACTATTGGGCTTAATTAAGGCAACTCTTATTAATACGGTGTTGTATGAAGTATAGACGTACATTCTCAGCGGTTGTTGGAGAGTATTTACGTCACTGTGCACCAAAAACCTATATATTGGAGATGTACCATAAGGCTCTAATCCTTATGCTTCTTTATGAGTCTATAAGGACAAATGCATTTCGCTGTTATCCTCTAAATCAGTGTTTCTCAAATGGGGTATGTGTGTCAAAGGTGTTTAGATTAATACTACGATTTTGGCCCTATAATATGTTTAATGAACATTTTAATATTGAATGACGGAAGAAAATCAAGGAAATGTATAGGTAGTTCAAACATAGCAGAAGGACAGTTGAACACACGGAGAAATAAGTAACATTTCTCCAACTGAATTGACAATGCAACTAATGGGGGTAAAAATACCCTACAACTACATTAACGTCTCAGTGTTATTGCATGATAGCTACAAATGATTAGAGGTGTCTTCAAAACATACATTGAGGGTGCAGCACAAAAATGTTTTACGCAGGTAATCGAGCACTTTCAGGGTACATTATTGAAAAAAGTTTGAGAAACACTGCCTTAAATGTTAATTGACATTCAATTCAAGTATAATACATTTTACGTGGTTACATTTTGAAGACAAACATTTACCTTTTTTCAACAACTAACTCAGATGTTTCTCACCGTCAAGATGTCGATTCATGAGCTCTGTTGTGGTTGTTCTTCCAGGTGAGGATCAGGAGGAAAAGTGTCGCAGCTTCATTGAGCTGACACCAGGAGAGACACAAGGTCAGTAACAGGAAACAGAGACAATATAACCTCTATTCCTATTTACATTTCACAGCCAAACATTCAATGTATTCAGAAGTATCACCCTGTGGAAAAAGCATCACATTCAAAAAGTATTTAAGTATTATCAGTGAAATATACTGATAGTATGACAAACTGTGAAACTTTTTTTTTCTATATAGTCCTAACTGTCTGTGTTGTACCATCACATGATGCTTTGAGCGAAAAAATGTCTGCTGAATTATGTGGCATTTCAACACTGATAAGCTCTTTTAATAATTAGTTTAGCTTAAGAAGTGGGATAATCCTCTCAACACAAACATACAAACACAAACTCTAAATTTGAATATATATTAAAAAAAATATGAAGCATAACATTCTTGGTCTTGTTTGCTTGTCATTGACAGGTTAAGTGTTATAAGCAGTGGTGAATAGTCTAATAAATATAAAATCATTGCCAGTGTTATCATTTGCAAGTGTGTATTTGTTGTAATAATGACGAAATCATAATACATTTCACAGTAATTATAATAAAAAATAAAAACGATTTCCTTAACCTGTTTCACACCATCCCCCCGGTACCGGGCGGATAAACGCGTCATTTGCAGGAAACAACGTCTAAGGAATCTTAATATTGAATAAAACTATGAATGTGTTATATCCATGTAACGGGAAGAAACTCAGCTAACTGATCTTTTTAATTTTTTTTTTCAAAAAAAACCCACAATGCTAGCACTCAGCCTCTGAATTAGCCTCGATCGAAAAAACGGAACCTACAAAGGCACTTAAACTCACTCATAACTCCCTTATTACTTATCCTAGATGCACAGCCAACCACTCGTTTTTGGTGTCCTGGAGACACTGAATCTGTGTAAAAAACCTCAACACTCAGTGATAAACATTCGCGACGCTATAAACGAAAGCGTAAATCATCACATGTGGAGCTAAGTAGCTAACAAACGTAAATATGGCTTACCTTGGTCAAAAGTGGTCTTCAATGGCATTAAAACGATAAAAAAACGATGCTGCAGTTAATCCATAGGTTCATCCTATGTGTCTGTGCCTTCTTTGAAATTATTTCTGATAATCCATAAGCAATACAACTGCGTTTTAGTTTCCAAACTCCAGAAGGAGACATTCCTCCACTTTGGTTTCGTTTTCCACACACGAAGCGCCCACATTTTTTCTTTACAACGTGTGTGTGAGTGGGCCTCCCCCTTCGATTCTATTGGCTCTAACGGTCACAAGGGTATGTCAACCAACCAAATCGACCAAGGGGGGCCAGAGATAGGTCAAATCCACCCAAATGACCCCAAAAGTGGGGGTTTTTGGCTAAATCTCTCTAAAAAGGTCAAATTTCACTTGTTTTGCATCAATCTTGATACAGGGTACTTATTATATGTTGTACTTTGGATTCCTAAAGCTTTTAGTCTACTAACCCATCATCCAAGGGTAGTTTTCACTATCTGTAAAAAATAACTTTTGGACGGACACTATAATTTACAGTTTTTTACTATGTAAAATCTGAATTTTCTTTAAAATAAAAAACATTTATATTGATTCTGACACTTCTACATCCAACTCACAGGTTTATCATTACTTTGAGAACAAAGATTATTAATTTAACCCTTTTAGAAGGGAAGATATGGTCATTTGTTCTGGGAATGTCATTTTCGAGCCTGAGACCTGAAAAACAGGCTCAGAGTGGAACAGCTTTAAAAGATTATGATTTGTCATCACGCTCGTGACCCCAGGTTGACACCACCAGCTCGCCGTCCGCCGATTTTGCAGCAGCTCTTTCCCTCAAGAACGCAAACTAAACAGCTCTATAATGGCAGGCAAAAAAACGTTACTTGACTTATTTTCTAAAAAGAATATCATTCACGAGAAGAAAGAGGCTAGCAGCACCGAAGCTAAATAATTTAATTTCAGGACAACTTTGGGAATTGAGTTTGTTTGTTATGAGTTTTAAATAGATTTTGAAAGTGGAGATAGAGAGAGAGAGAGAGAGAGAGAGAAGCAGCGCTGTCTGCTTAGTTGCAATACTGTAGCTCAAGCATTTATGCAACTTAGGCCTATAAATTGTTTATGTAACTTATGTGCCGGTGTGTCCATGGTTTTGAGTCTGTGTGTGTGTTGAGCGCAGCGCCGTCTACTTTTTGCAGTACAGTAACTAAAGTAGGACCGGTAGTTTCTGTAGCCCTGTCTGCCCGTTTTGCGTGCGTTCTTGTGGCATTGTTTGGGTTGACCTAATTAAAATAGCGTCCACACAGTAAACAAATCCCCACTACACCACTGGTTATAAGGGTTGCACATTTTTTTCTTTATGCTTCCAGGTGTCCTCTGGCTCTCAGTCATCAGTGAGTTCACGTATATCGGTCTTCTGGCCATGGGCTTCCTGCTCATGTGTGTGGAAGTGATTTGCCTCTGTGCCAAGAGGGAGATGAACGCCCTCAAGATCAACGCCTACGCTGCCATGTGCACTGTCCTCTCAGGTGAGGAGGTTCTTGTAAAACGTCTCTCTTGTTTGACCTTTCACAGCATCAAATATATAGTTAAAAGCATTTTCCAAACGTGTTAAGGTCCTTACACACCAAACTGACACCAAAGAACACCAAAGAACACCAAAGAACACGTCCCGACAGAACGTCGCCTCACGTCGCCTCACGTCGCCTCACGTCGCCTCACATCGCCTCACGTCGCCTCACGTCTCCTGCGTCTTGGCCATGTTTCGCACTGGAACACACCGCAAAGACTTCAGCCGACGGCCAAGTCGCACGTACGAACTGTGCATGCGTCAGTGGCAATAACTCTCCTTACCAGCAAGCGTCGGTAGTGTGTATTTGTCATTCAAAAGAGGCAACAACCGGAAGACAGACTGCGTGATACACCGAGAGAAGAAGAACAGACTGCGTGATATATACAAACAACAAATAGCGTGTGCGTTCCATTTTCACTCTACAACAAGAAGCTCATGGGGCTTTCCCGAACCTGTGTCGAGAGCTGGAGTTAAATGAAATCTCAGATTTGCCTTCTTAATAGTTTGTTTGGGTCCCTCACTTCTATTTCGCTTCTCATGCACTGATTCGCTAAGCTGAACGAACAGCCAATCAGAGTGATTTCTTTGGCCGACGGCCTTTGGCCGACAGCCTCCCGATTCAACGGCCCAATCCCAAACCACGCCCTCCACCCTACCCCTACACACTCCCCCTCCGTGACGGAGTGAACTCCGTGGAGTGACACTCGCAGCTCAACGTGGCTCCCTCCTGTCAGATGGAGGGAGTAAATACAGCGGCAAGCTTTGGGACAAACTCCCCTCTCTCCGGCAGAAACAGGAAATGCCGTAACTGTATGTAACAACGGTTTCAAATCAGCATCTCTTGGACAACAAATTCAAATGAATAACTCAAATAAAACTCCAAACATCTTTCATTGTGTTACTTTTTTGTAAAGCTCTTTTAGTTTTAAACCTGATTTTTATAAGCTTCTTAGTTTTTGCAACAGTCTGTAAATATACACAACTTTATAATAAAATGCACACATTTACCTTTTTCTAGACTAAACACAGGTATGATCCTAAGTAAAAAAAATATGAGGTTATCATGAGGTTGTTAACATCGCAATTTATCAGTGGATGTTTGCTGGAACTTCTTGTTGACAGCGTGTTTCCTGACGGACACACACAGCGTTGAGACCGGTCAGGTAGAGACCGGTCTCCAGTCAGCACCGATGCAAACGAGTGTGGAGCGGTGTGGAGGGGGAGTGGGTTATCAAGCCATCAAACAGCGAGTCTGCATCGGTGCTGACTGGAGACCGGTCTCTACCTGACCGGTCTCAACGCTGTGTGTGTCCGTCAGGAAACACGCTGTCAACAAGAAGTTCCAGCAAACATCCACTGATAAACTGCGATGTTAACAACCTCATATATTTTTAACTGAGGATCATACCTGTGTTTAGTCTAGAAAAAGGTAAATGTGTGCATTTTATTATAAAGTTGTGTATATTTACAGACTGTTGCAAAAACTAAGAAGCTTATAAAAATCAGGTGTAAAACTAAAAGAGCCTTACAAAAAAGTAACACAATTAAAGATGTTTGGAGTTTTATTTGAGTTATTAATTTTTATTTTTTGTCCAAGAGATGCTGATTTGAAACCGTTGTTACATACAGTTACGGCATTTCCTGTTTCTGCCGGAGAGAGGGGAGTTTGTCCTAAAGCTTGCCGCTGTATTTACTCCCTCCATCTGACAGGAGGGAGCCTCATTGAGCTGCGAGTGTCACTCCACGGAGTTCACTCCATCACGGAGGGGGAGTGTGTAGGGGTAGGGTGTAGGGCGTGGTTTGGGATTGGGCCCAAGACACACCAATCTGAGTAGGGCGACACGACGCTCATCGACGGCCCGACATCTATCGACATCTATCGACGCCAAAAATCGGCTTGGTGTGTAAGGACCTTTAAACATATTCTTTCTTCCTTTTGTCTTTTAAACTTAATCTCTGCCTTTTTTCGTCTAACAGGTCTGATGGGGATGGTAGCACACATGATGTACACTACGGTGTTTCAGATGACTGTAAGCATTGGTCCTAAAGACTGGAGGCCACAGACCTGGGACTACGGGTGGTCTTTTGCGTAAGTTTCAATTTTATCCACTCCCAAAAATCCCACTTCAAGCTTGGCCACAACCAGCATTTAAAACTGTTTATATTCTATCAAAATTAATTAATGAACTCATGTAGATTCAAGATTAAAATTCAAAGGTTTATTGTCATAACATATACAAAACTACGGTGTAGTTATGTAATGTATGAAAAACATAGATCGAAGGTTCCTAAACAGTGCAAATTACAGACATTAAAACAAGTATATAAAAAACAACAATAGCCTACAAATAAAAATAGTGCATGGTCAGGTTTTTAATAGTCTTATGTAGAGTCTTATGGTTGAGGGCAGTGCAACTGCCATACCAGGCCATGATGCAGCCGGTCAGGATGCTCTCTGCGCTGCACCTGGCATGTATTGCTGCCATAAAAAAAATGTAGCCACTAAAAGACAGTTGGTAACTCCAAAATGTAAGAAGCTATTGTAACTCATTGTCCTTGTGTGCAAAATAAATATCACAAATACATGTATAATCTAGTAGAGGTCTAAATTGATGGATGGGTCCAAAAAACAGGACTTTTTCTCAGGAGACTGCTGTTTGTGTTTGTGATAAGTAGACATTAACTTTAGTTAACTTGCGTAATGTTCTTATCTTAATCATGAACACAACTGATATCACATAACAAACTATATATATCATTATATTTTCCTGAGCCAAACCACGTAGTTTTGTTTCAAATCAATATGGCCCCATCATTGTATTTAATTTGTCTGTGCATAAAAACTTATCCTGTGCCACTTTTGTTGTAACCACGCCTTTAAACAACAACTTGCATTGGCCTGTCATGTTATATAATGTGTCATACTTTTTCCAAATGTCCTCCCTCACCAGCATGGCCTGGCTGTCCTTCAGCTGCTGCATGGGGGCCGCGGTTGCCACGCTCAACTCTTACACCAAGACCCTCATCGAAATGAAGCATCGCGCCCGCGTGAGGCTGGACGAGGCTCGTGCTGCTGCCTGCGCCCCCTCCTACGAGGATGTGGTTCGAGCCGGCGGTGGAGGCCTTTTCTCCGTCAGTCAGCTGATTCAGCTCGGCCAGCATGGGGCGCTCATGGACCCTCTGTGGCCCAGAGGAAAGGGACCGGCTGTCGGCCCTCTGGCGTGCGGCGCGGGGGGAGCGCTGTTTGTTGGTGGAGGAGGAATTGGGGTTGGAGGGATGGGAATGGGAGGAATGGGAGGAATGGGAGCAACAGGAGGAGCTGGGGAAATGGGAGGAATGGGAGCAGTAGGACAAGGTGGGGGGATGGGGATGGGAATGGTGGGTGTCGGAGGTAATTTAGTTGGAATGGGAGGAATGGGGATGGGAGCAGTAGGAGGAATTGGGGGAATAGGTGTAGGGATAGGAGGATTGGGAATGGGAATGGCAGGAGGAATGGGAGCTTTTGGAAGAGTTGGAGGAAATGTAGTTGGGATGGAAGGAATGGAAGCGGTAGGAGGAATGGGGGTAAGTGGAATGGCAGGGGAAAGGCTGGAGGACCCTCATGGTGTGGTGGTGGTGGAGGGATGCTGCGTTGAAGGATGTGAAGACTGTGAACGGGAGATGGACGAAATGGATTACTCTCAGCAGGAGGAAAGAGACGACTCGCTCTGCTAAGACTATAAGCGCAGAGGACATTATCTCATCAGGATTGTCTCTACACATTGTTGTCTTCAACTACATTCCAAGACCTCAAGACTTGAACAATACCTTCTGAAATATTTCGTTTCTTTTGTAAATAAGCAGTTTTAAAATGATTCTTGTAACATTTCTAAACTGTTTTGGCATAAGCATTTCAAGATGTGACATTTGATGTATTGAATTGACTAAGGGGCAAAGAAATCTCAAATTCACAGACACGTCTCCAATGGACCGTTGGTTTCTCATGTTGTTACAGCTAACAAGTTAGCGGAGATTTGCCTTCTTACAGATCCAGCATTATCCAAGATTATCATGGTTTGCAGTCTTTTCAAACCTCTTCCATTATAAGGAAGGTTGGTAAAAGTGGGGAGACTACCATGAAGTCTGTGTGAAGCAGGAGATGCTATTTACTTTTTTTCTTTTTAATTTATGTTTGCATGTAAAAAGGGATAAATAAATGCAAAAAACATTGTCTGAAAATGTCTTACGTGGAATCTGTAAGTATCACTTTAATGTTGAGATACTTAGTAACAAAATGCAATTGAAGTAGGACATAATATCAACTTTAAAGAGTTATAATGAAACACTGGTGTGAATGACTTGAAACAGTTACTAAAGGACATGTAAAAGTAAATGTTAACATTTCTAAACTCAGCAGGCCATGACACTCTCATGGTTAAATCATCAGTACGAGCAATATGTAACTTTTTTTCTATTTATATAAACGAAAGATAAAGAAAAGTAAATAGATAATAAAAGATTAAAGCAACAGAGAGATTTAGGCTTTAAGACAGATGCTTTCCAATGCTGGACAGAAGATTATGTCAATAATCTCCGCATTCAGGGAAATAAGACTGAGCAGGGTTGGGGAGGAGAGAGATAGAGATTGCCATAATATAGGCGAGGGGGAGATAAACTGAGTTGCCAGGTCACTGCGCATGTAGAAAGTAATTAAAAATGTAAATGAAGTTGAATTATACAACAGTTTATCTAAAATGAGCATATCAGGCCATTTGTCTCTGAGGTGATTTAGTTCAAGCAACTTCACCTAAGACACATAAAGGGGTTAGTTCAACATTTTGATCAGGTGTTAAATATATTAAAAGGAACACATGTTGCAGGATATTTTCATAGTATTTGTTGTGTGGATACAGTTACTTATTCCAATGTTCCTTCCAGTAACATAACTGTGGCATTAAAGGAAAAAAGAAATATTATCTGATGTAATTTATATACAATGGGTGAGGTAGGTGAAAAGCAAGACTCATGTTATAAAACAATAACGTAATAACATAAGTGTGTTTTCAGATCATTGACCATCTAGAAAAGACATTTAAATAGTGTCCCGGTTGCCTTGGATAATCCACCAAATGTTAAAGTAAACAGTAAAAATGTGCTCCTAACCAAAGCTGGGGCTATGTGGCTTATCCTTCCGACAACCGTTTTTAAATTAAATTCATCTGCTGTTGGAGGTTGATTTGTGAAGTAAAAAATGGGTTTACTTCGATGAAATGTAGACCAACGTTATTCGCACCAAGGACAGCAAAGATGGTATAAAAGAAGTGGACAACAGCCAACCTGTCAACACCTATTGGTGTGGACCACAGTTCTGAAGCCTTGAATTTAGCATGGTTCACATTTGTAGTTTTGAGTCAAATATCTTAATAACTATTGGATGAACTTTACCATTACATTACATTTCATTTAGCTGACGCTTTTATCCAAAGCGACTTACTGTACAATTAGTGCATTCAACCATGAAGAAACAAAATCAAAAGCAAGAATCCTGCAGGTACATTTCCTATCTATAAGCCCAAGATTAAGTGCTACTGCATTAGCTTAACCTAAAGCCAAATCCTTTGTAAGTGCTACGTACACAAGAGAGTTTTGTTCTTATATGAGCAAAGATGCAGGCAAACAGGTGAGTTTTCAGTCTGTGACGGACAAATTCTAAATTTAAATAGCAAACATGCCACACATTACTTCGTAAACATAAGCATGCATCATTTTCATTGTTAGCATGTCATTAGGCTAATGTTAGCATTGAGCACAGAGAAGTTTAGCTGCTAACATAGCTGTAAACCCTCCTTAGCGCAGGGGTCTTCAACTATAACATTGTACAGTAGGGTGGCCTAAATTGCATAATCATTCCTTTTTACCTATACACAATAATAAGCTGTAAGAATATTAGTACGCAGTCACTTGTTTGCTGTATTTAGCTTAGGTTTGCTAGCTCACGTGATTGCACAAGGTGTCATGGTTTTCAGTAACTCAGAACATTGAGAGCAACACAAAAAACAAAAAAGAACTTGTGACAATTAACGTTTTCATGGTTTTTATTTATTGGGTAAATCCAGAACCAACACTTAGTTTTACATGCTGTTTTACAACAAACCTATTTCCAGTATCCACCAGTTTACTAAACATGTACGATCGTGCCACATGGACAGATTCAACACCATATAAGACAACAATAAGAAGGGTACAGTTGCTGCACTTACATGTTGGACAGGGTTTAAAAAAAAACATCCCAGGCTAAAAAGAGAGACAATAGAAACCAGCATTGGTGACCCAGATAAAAACAACATAGTTCATGGTAAATATACCTCAAAGCAGAAGAAGATAAATATTTCCCCCATATGTTTCCAAGTGGATTTTGTTCAATTGTTGTTGTCAATGTTGGGTCTCTTTCTTTCTTCCTTAGAGCTACAAACAACGTAATTATTGCTGTTTCACAATCTACTTTGTCATACATTGTTAGCAGCATGGCTATCGCAAGCAACCTGGCTAATGCTAGCTTGCTGTCCAAAGCAAGAAACAGTTATATCAATTATCATTTGAAACGGAAACACCGATCTCAGTGCTATGATAAAGGCATAGTAAGCTAAATACTGAAATGTTATTGCCACTTCAACACAAGTAAGTGACATGTTATATTACACATCAGTATATGTTCTTAATTCCTGTAATGATGTGTGCCTACTTTCTTGTAAATTTGACGAATAGGCTTATTTCAGCAAAATATGAATTTTCTTTATTTGTCGGAAAGTGTAAACTAAGCCACGTGTATTGATCATTATTGCCCTCTACCTCATGGTAGAAAGACAGTACTGACCTAGTCGTTTTTAACATTATTTAATTTTCTGTATGATAAAGAAAATGTTTGTACGAATGCAGCAGAAGAAATGTTTTAAAACCTCGGAGGAAATTCTGCATCGTTATTTAATATTGAACACTGGGGTTTTTTATCGTCTCACGTGCCGTGTGTCCACATTTTATGAAAGTGCTGTCAGGTGTAATTGTATCAGCTGAGTGAAGGGTTAAGTGGAAATGACAGAAATGGAGAGGGTTACAATGAATATGTCAAAAGGTTACTTCAGAGGTGTATACTGAATCAGACGAAGAGCGTCTTCATTGTCCATCACTCCCTGGATAAACTCGCCTTCTGCTACTCGATCTGGAAGCAGAGAAGGGAACAAAAGACGTTTAGTTCATGTTATTGAAATTAGAGACACTTCTTAAAGGTTTTAAGGGGGAGGAACTGGAGCACTGAATAATTGGCAGTGTGCAAACAGATCAACATTTGGCCAGGATTGGAGATGAATCAAACCCTGAAACCAGGGGTCAGAGTTTAATTGTGTTCAACTTTGATCTGCAACGTTTCTAATCTTTATACATCTTTGGATCGAGCTGTTTAGGAAAAATAAATCATTTTGGCTGTTGAATGGGCAGTGCAAAATCTATCATAGAACAAAAGCACAAAGTTGTAATCACCTCACATTTATTCATACATGTGTCCATTTACACTATTGTATCTCACCATTGTCACCCTTGTCAAAGAACGTCCAGAGTTTGTCTGCCCTCTTTTCAGCTGTGTTTTCATCCGAAGGTAGAGCAGACAGCTCATCTTTAGGAATCAGCTTGAAAATAGCCTGTTTAGGGAAAATCAGAATACACATACTGGTCAATGAAAGAGAGGCATTCAGCGTCTATGTATCTCACATTTGACCTTTCTATGTAACAAGACCAACAAGCTCTTCGGCTCTTTGTTCGGTGGTTATATGACCTTTTATCTTTTGGTTAAGAATACATCTTTACAAACAGATTCTGCCTATGAATTAAGCATTACTTTTGGTTCTGGAAGTGTCTAGTTTCCGTCTGTAGTGTAGTATGAGTAGAATTTACCAATCATGTTTGATCAGACTTACATTTAAACATTCTGTGGGGCAAATTCGAACCCAAGGCAATTTGTCTTTTTTTTTGCTGAACATTTGCTTGAATTTGGCTATTTGTAAAATACTGAGATCATAGATGTCTTCTTTCAACTCCAACTCCATTCTCGCATTTTTAGTTGCCAACCGGACTGTGAACAATGAACAGCACATATCCGCTGGCCACACAGGAACTATAGAAATACAGCCTCTTTCACCTGGAGCCTTAACATCAAAAGCAAATGGGTTCCGAGATTGGCTACATCAGATTTTCAAATCTCCAAGAAAAAAGGGTATATTCACATATTTGGGATTGAGTGATAAACTGGCGTTTAAAATATATTAAACTGGTGATTGTCTTGTCTATATTACTTTCCTTTCTCCAAAACTCACCGCACAGATTTCTTTAACTTCTGACTTGGTGATGTATCCATTCTTGTCCACGTCGAACAGGGAGAAGGCCCACTCCAACTTCCTTGTGGTCTTCCCTGTTGATGTCATGTGGAGAGCGATGATGTACTCCTTGAAGTCCAGTGTGCCATCATCATTTGTGTCGAAGGAGCGGAAGACATGCTGTGCGTATGTTTGGGCGTCACTTTCTGGGAAGAACTTTTCGTAGATACGCTCAAACTCCTCTTTTGAGATGCGCCCTGTTGGACACTGCTTCTTGAAGTTGTCATACCACTGGCTGATTTCAGTCTCTGTGAACTTGGTGTTGAGTTTCAGGTCCTCCAGAATCTCCTTGGACACAATGCCGCTCTTGTTGTTACCCATTTTAGATGTGATTGTATGGCCCTTTAGCTTTCTAGGCCACTAAACACACGTATTTAACCTAAAAAAAGAGACCTCCGCTATTCAGGTGAACTAATAAACGGAAGACTCCTCCTGAGGTATGGCTGCAGTATCCTTCTTCTTTTTTTGTCCTGGTCACAGATGCGTTTTCTGTGAAAGAGCAGAAGCCGCTTGGTAAGCTTATTAAGCGAATCAACCAATTGTAAGAGGTGTCACGGACAGGGTTCAACCCAGTTCAAGGCTGGAGTGCTTGGTTATTGACATTTAAATTACCCCTAGCTGCTTTTAAAATGAGCAGATTTCAGTATTGTACAGAGTAAAATTCTAGACCATGTAGTTGTGTAACCTGACAAATTTTGGGAAGCACAACGTCAAAGTAACTTCCTCAACTGATCTCTCCTCAAGACTCAACTGTATCTTTTGCTTTTTGCTTTTATCTTAAATGGCTGCGAGTAAAAATATTGTTTTGCAGTGACTTTCAAATTTATGTAGGCTTTAATATTTAACCCCTTAATTACAATTTCCCTTGTCTAATTAGTTCTGTAGGTCACAACAAATGTCTACCATATCCCACAGGACTCAGTATCTTCATATGGTTCAAGTTAGCCTCCAGCTCAATGTAAAACAACCTATGATGATTGCATGTTGAACATAAATAAATAATTGAAGTAAAAAACAACAGCAAGTGGTTAAGATTACAAGGCTTTTTAGTATTTTCTTCAGGAATTCATAATCATCTAAGTAATAAAAAGGTCCTCAAGGTACTTTACTTTGAATGGAGATTAAACAATCGAAGTTGCATTTAGACAGACATCCAATAAAACAGTAACAACACCAACCAAAGATGAATCCAAAAATTGCTTCTTTTCATCTATTCAAATTATTCCGTTCCCTGGTCCTGCCTTTACATGCTTCATATAATAACTTTTGTATTTTCCTCAGAAAAAAATTCTCTTCAACCTAGTTTAAAATAAATACTACTAATAATAACAATTAGATGTCCTTCCAAAGTGTTCCGTTTCTTGAATATAAAGAATGATGATATTTCATGTCAGTGTAGCTGACTCTGTTTGTGTCCTACCTGTATGAGCAGGGATGATCTGTCTGTGAGCAGCAGAGGAAATCAGCCGTTGCTTGTCGAGATAAGTCAATTAAACTGGGTCACCCTGAGACGGAGCAGCTTTACCACTGTGAATCCCTGAGCTTACAAAGCTTCTTTTTTTCTTTTCAGGTAGTCAATTGGCCAAGTCAGATAATAACCACCAAGATAGACTCATGAAAATCTACAGATTTGTAACTGAGAGTAAAATGAAGGTTGGTCAGAGCTTATCCCACTTTGGTCCCTTGAGGTTATTGGTTGCCAAATAGTCGGCTGCCTTGCACGAGGGACCCCCTTTGGCATGTCATGAGTTTGTTTTGTTTGCATTGTGCTCAATGCGTGCTGAATGATGACCTACTTACTGGGTGGGGCCGGTAATGGGTCAAACACATCCCACGTTTCTTTGCCCTCAAATCCATTGTTATCAACTTAAACGTGTGAAAGACACGCTCAAGTGCAAGAACGATGCTGTAGTAGACTATCAATCATCACCAGGAAGCACCTCCTAACACTTCCTCAAAATGGATGCAGTTTACTAAGCCTGACCTTCCTAATAGAACTGGGGAGGCGGGTCATGGTGAGGAAGGATAGCACAGCGATGAAGTCGTAAACCAACCGTCAGGGTGGTTTGAAGCCAATGTCATATGACAACAGCTGATTCGGTAGGGCCAAGAGGGTGTTTCTGAGTGCTTTCAATCTCACAGGGCCCTAGAATGCAGGGTCAGATCTGCTGTCAGGCTAATATGTACAATTGTTGCTCTTGGTGTTGCATGTACGACAGAGATCCACAAGTTACTTGAAGGGCTATACCCTTGGCCTTCTACCATACCTGGATTTTCAGCCTATCGTCCTGGCTAGGATATTTTTCCTCCAAACCTCTGGTGCTGGAGGCTTTCCACCCTTCGCCACACCTTTTTGCAGAGGATAGGAGGCTTTAAACTTGTGCCCTGTGAGAGCCTACAGGTTTTATGTGGATCACACTAAATCTTACCACGTTGAAACAAGCTTTTATTTTTTGTTTGCATACGTTTCATTTGCTGACAAAAACATGCTTGGAATTTATTGATCGGTTCTGTCGTTTTACCAAGAGGTGCGCTAGTGGAGCACGCTCGTGAACTGTTAGTTCGCCGGAGCCTCGCAGCGGGGTAACTGCGGAGCGCATAATTGTGCCGCATTTGCACATAAGATGAGGCCCCCTCCGCATGATGAGGGCCAACGCAGTCTGCTTGATCTGCGTGTAGGGAGGGGCAGCCCTGCTCATTGAGCAATGGTGCCGGAAGTAGGGGTAGGAACAAGCCCTTAGGAAGTGCGCAAATATTCGTAGTGGCCAAATGGTGGTACTACAACGTCCACGACTTATATGGGCCGAAAAAAACTTTTTCACATTGACTATAAATCAGAGTATTTGAGGCACATCCACTCCACAGCCTAAACACTTACATGTCCATTATTTAAACCATTAGTTATTGTCCCTCTCCATTCATTTCACTGAGCCGAGAGCAGCTTTTGCTCTCAAGCGTCAGGCCATTCTTGTGCCAATGAGCAACTTTCATAGGAATAAGGGGTTCTCGCCTTCAACGCTATATCCAGTTCCCTATACATCCATGGAAGGGGGAAGGTACGTTGGCCATTTCCAGATTTGGCATCCAAGAGGGTGACTACAGGTAAGGGTTTTCTCACAAATGGGTTATAAAAAAGACACAAATAATTAAAGATAGGACATTGTAAACGTTTAGCCCTTGAGGAACATACCTCTGAAATGTACTTCACTGGTTGTATTCTTGGATGTATTTTGTCTTTAAGACTAGATAGAATGCAGATCTTTTAGTTATTTCCTTTAGCTTAACCAAATCTTGGCAAACTTGACCTGTTTCAATTTTTATGGTGATTAACTGTTAATAACCCTTTTCCAAATAAAACAACCGAAGACTAACTTTTATTCAGTTTTATATAGTAGCTTCTTCTGAGACTTTTAGTATCCCATGATGGTCAAAGAGTCTGTTACAGCTTTTCATAAGCAGAACTCCAGGAGAAACGCATGATTTCTTTGAAAGGTTATATTTAAAGATATTTCCTTTGTCAATATTTACTGTATTTTGTACACAGTTGCAATTCTTTTGAGATGTTCAATGAGAGAAACGGAAAAGATTGAGTCTTGACATGTCATACTTAAATTATTTGGACTTGACGGCCCTGTATCTTGACTGAACCCTGCACTTAAATGTTCCCTGATTACAAGCACGCTGCAGGTTTTATCTGCTTTAGAAATAACTTTGATAAAGTGAAGTTACAGAGTAATTGAGTCCTTACCCAAACTGCCTTGGTCCCTACACTGGTAAAGATAGATAATAAGATAATGGGTTAAATCCAGTGAGTGGCAACGAGTGGCTCTGCTATTTTAAATGTGCTTAACTGAGTGTTGACTGCTGACCTGCCATCTGTTCGGCTGTAAACCGGTCTCCAACTTCCACCACAGTACACCTGCTTCATACTGTATGGTGGCCCCTCGATAGGTGTAAACCTGACTAAAGCATGGGGGCAAGGCAGCAGTCATTACATGTCTGAACTATTTTGCCACTCTAACAGCTCACTTTAATATATCTCATGTTTGTAAAGTGGGTTACAGGTAATTGATTACCCAGAGGTATAGCAGGAAGAAAACATCACTTACCATGCTTACATGTACCCTCTGGCATAGATCAGTAAGGAAACACCACACAGCCATTTTTTGCTTTCTGACCCAAAGCTTTTTCAATCCCTTCATTAGGTGTCAGCTGTCCAAAACATAATATCCATTAATTCAGAACAACCCCAAAACAAACAGACAAAAATGATCATATAAACTGTTTTTGTAACATCATTGGTGACTCTACTTTTAAGGCAATGAGAATTTATATTCTCTTGCCGATATGTGGTCAAAGAATGTCCAATCTGGAGGACATCCAATGCCATTGACCACTAGAGGTTCCACATATACATATATATGAATCCATTAAAATCCTGGCAGATGTGATAAAATATTAGGGTGTCAGTCATCACCTGCCTCTCTAATGTTCTTTCAGCAATACTTTTTATCTTACATTTTCGCAATAGTCTTCAGAACATATTCATTTGAAAGATTTTGTACACATCTTATGCCCTCAATATTGTCATATCGTCAGGTCAAACAGATCCATCATTGGATTGGCTTAACCCTCACTGGGTCGGAGGGGGCTGGACATTCTGGACAGGTCACAACATAGATACAGCCAGGCCACCACTCACATTCATTTTCACACTAGTGTGCACAAACCTGAGGCAGCCCGAGCTTTAAGCCAAGGAAACTCCCGTTAGATAATATGATGATGCATAGTACCGACAACAACAACAAACTGTATGTGAGTTCAGCCTGATTACGAGGACATAACTGCCTTCAGACATCTTCGCTACACACTGCCACATCAATTCTTTATCTCAGACAAAGAATAGAGCAGCAGTAAGCTGTCTTGGCAAATTGTTAATTTCTATCCTGTGATAAATAAAACCTCTCCTGTCGTGCTGTGGCCGAATTTCTGCCTCCCTCTTGGCACTGCCAGTTGATTTGGATTATGCCATCTGGCTGCCAAGGCTTTGGAGAGCTCTGCCACGTGTCACCTTCTAAGTGAAATAGCTTCTTCAGGTGCTATTTTATTTACTTACCTCAGCCACAACGCAGTCTCTATATGCATTACATTAATGCACACAATGTTCATACTGCTTACTGTACATATTTCATATTTTATATCCTATAATTCATTCATAGCATTCTATTTCCATGTAAATTACTGCTTTATTTTATTGCTATTTAACTATATTTTATTACGGTGTCCTTAAAGATGTTTTGTTTTACATTAGATTTCTTGTTTTATATTTTATGTCTGCACCATGACATCAAGTCAAATTCCTCGTATGTGTGAACCTACCTGGCAATAAACCTGTTTCTGATTCTGATTCTGATTCTGATTCTGATTCTATTTTCTTAGCTTTTAAGAAGAGTAAAATAAATATATTAACCAAATGATGTACTGGACTGAATCTGAGGCTTGTACTACGAAGCTGGTTCAACCTAACCTGGATATGTTTGAGTTAGCCGGTTGGCCCAATCCAAAACATACGCGCTCTCGCTAAACTGTACTACGACGCTGGTTATCAAGTGGATCGCTCAAGCCAGCCGTGTCCTATCTAGTTAGGTGTGCGTTCACATGAAAGGGGTGGTATTTGGAGCATTCGACCAATCTCAAACATGGACAAGCGTACTGACAGCGCAGCGTCATACTTCCTGAATGAAAAGTGAACTTTAATATTAGTCAAATATGAAGAAGTTAAACTTTAAACATCCATGACTTAAACACTTTATCCAGGATAAAAGCCACATAGCTGCACCTGCAAGGTGAATACAGCTGGTAAAAGAAAAAGCGTTTGAATGCGTACATTAACAGGTTTATGATATCACTGCCCCGTCTAAGACACGATCTGACTTTAATTACATTTGACTCGAGTGTTTCGTCAACTTAATGTGTTGCTTAAAATAATACTTCTGCATACAGTATGTGACACTGTGAGTGTTGCACGGCCAGATACGGCTCAAGAAGCTGACTCAAATAAGGAAATATATGATACATTATGATGTGATGTGATATGAATGATAATGGGACACATCGACGTCTGCACTCACAGTGCCGCGGACTGTACTTAATGTTACTCTGATCCGGTTACTTATGTTGTGGCAGATATTTAAGTAAGCTTTCTTAACGTTAATGTTATAATAGTCAGATTGCTCTGAAGATGGGAGGGGATATTCTATTAATTTTCACGTTCACACAGTCAGTTGATTTTGGCCGGCCGTCTTTCCTGCAACGGCAGTTTTTCAGTATTTCCTCTATCCTGTAATATGACTTGATCGCTTTAAACTCCGCACACGGAGCTCTGATTGGTCAGCAGGCGGTGCTTTCACTGAGTTGATCTCTTAGCCTGCAACCTAACCTCCTCCCGAGGAGGTTAGCCGCTCAGCATAAGTTACCATGGAGATCTAGCCCGCTAAAAAGAGAACCAGTGTCGTAGGACCGGAAAGCCCGAGTTTTCCCTGAAGTCAGCCGAGCCGGCTAAGCGAAAATCCGGCTTCGTAGTACAGGCCTCTGGTGTGAACAGTAACCAATGCAGGCTTATAGCTATCTTTAGTTAACAAGCTTAAGGTAGATATATTCTTGCATCATTTTAATAGACATTATTGCTAACTTAATGTCAGTTACACTTTATTTAAGATTAGATAAGATAAGATAAGACTTTATCTATCCCAATGTAATGCTTAAGTTGAAAACAATCAGTGCATTAAACATAATAATAATAATAACAATAATAATAAAACTGTACACTAACAGTGTAGTAAAAGAGCACATTTATTAACAAACTACATTTCACAGATGAACATTTCACTGGTTTTATCACTAAAATGTTATGTTAGATTTGTTCTGCTTATTGTAATGTTCCATGACGGATATGTTTGAGCCTAGTATTCCTAAATGGTACAAGTTGCTTTAGTTCTTACCAGCCAACAAAAAAACTTTTTTAACCTACAAATCAATTAAATATATTGGGGGAAATAAGAAAATAGCAACAGTTTTCCGGACAAGTAACCGGTACATTCCACAATGTGATTGGCATATTGAACTCCAGGAAGTCCTAATGCAATTGACTAAAGAGATTACTGTAAAAGTGGTAAAGCTACTTTAGGCCACAGTAGCTGCTGTTTAGCAACACTTTCTTGGTGTTGTGTGTAACATTATGTTGCTTTTATTTGGCCTATTATTATTATTTTAACCCTTGTGTTGTGTTCGAAAGCTGTTACCGTTCGTGGTGTTCGCGGGTACATTTTGACCCATGATTTATCTCAGTCCAAAACACTCCAAAATAATGACTATCATCCAATATTGTTTTAACTACCATAACTAAGTTATTATGCATTCATAACCATACAATCCTGTTGTCATTTTATTTTACGGCCCCAAAACACATTTCATCACATATTTAAGTAAAGAAAATGAAAAATTCACTCATTATATTCCCAATAGTGAAGACAGTGGATAATTATGTTATCTGACTATAGACTAATATTAGAATACAATTTCCCCCCCAAAAGTTTTTACAACTTTATATTGTTAACTACAGAAGCCTCTGTGGTGTTACGGGTCAACATTGACCCATATAGATTCATGCTAGAAAAAGGTAAAAAAAACAAGCTTTTGTTGGTCAATGTTTTGTGTGTGTGTGTGTGTGTGTGTGTGTGTGTGTGTGTGTGTGTGTGCGTGCGTGCGTGCGTGCGTACGTGCGTGCGTGCGTGCGTGTGTGCGTGCGTGCGTGCGTGCGTGCTTGCGTGCGTGCTTGCGTGCGTGCTTGCGTGCGTGCTTGTGTGCGTGCTCAAGTGTTAGTGTACATATTCTTTGAGAATATTTTAGTGTTTATATAGCTGTTGTGGAGGATATCATGAAGCCTTGTTCCGATAAAAAAAACTAGAGCGTAGTTATTATATAATTTTAACTTGAAACGGGTCACAGGAGACCGGAACACAACATAATGAAATCCGCCGCCATTCATCTCATTTTGACTATTTTCTTCAATTTTACAGTAAAAAAAACATTTAATAAATATAATTTAAAACAATCATTTTGACTTTTTTGTGACCAAAGATGCTCTACAACTTCTTCGCTTCACCCATTGAGGTAAGCCTAGCATTAGGTTTATTTTTGTCCCTAAAGTTAAGATGTAGGGTCAAATAATCCCTTTTTTGCTGATTATTTTTGAACTAAAGTGTAAGGGATTTGGGAAACACCCTGGGCTCACTGAGTTTGCACTTCATCTTCTGTACGTCACATAACTCTTTCTTCTTTTAGATCAGGGATTTTCACTTCAGGCTCCAAATACGAGTCTGGATTTATTGGATTAGCCGTTCTCGTCCCGTAGCTCCTGAGACAAACATTCCCATGTTGAACTCTCACCTTTGACCTTGTTTAGATTGAGTTCAAGCAAAGAAAATCCTTTAATTGAGAGGAGAGAGGGATTACAATGGACGTGGAGAGAGAGAGTAAAGGTGGTGGTGTTAGGCGGTGTAAGGAGGATTTGGCAGCAATGCAAAGCAGACAGAGAATCAATAAAGGGAATGGAAAATCAGTGGTAACCAGAATGGAGCTGAACAGTATTATCAAAGCTCTTTGGCCTGACCTTGAGGAATTTATTCCCAGAATAGGGGTGTTTAATATAGAACCCTAATGTGCATCCTGGTTTCCAATGGGGTTACCCGAAATGTGAAGAAGTGACACTTTCATCTCATTGAGGGGTTAGAACACTCCGAAGTATTTTGTTATTTACCCATTAAACATGCATTAATGGATATTTTTGGCAACTTGGGTGCAACCCAAAACTAGTTGTAAACACAATATTAAAATATTATAACCTTTGAAAACGATTATTACTTATGGGCAGACATTTCCTATTCATGAGTTACGGAGAAAGTCATGTCATGTTTCTGGAAACCTGATAAAGGTAATTAGAATATTGACGTTCTTTTATTTCTGTTTGTTTGAATTAAACTAAGTATGTTTAGTACTGCACTTAAATATACATTTGAGGTACTTGTACTGTAGAGCATTTCCATTTTAAGTTATAGGGCATGTTGTGTGGTATTCTAAGTTATACTTCCAAAAAACACTGCAATGAAAATATTTGTTGCTAGTTTATTTACATATTCAGAATAGAAAAGTCAACTCCATATATTAACATTAACTCCATATTTACCAGCTGCAACATAATAGTGATTAATTAATATGTATATATATATTTTCTGAAATGGGCTGTCTTGCTGCATGAGAACTTGAGAGGAACATTAGAAGTATTTATATCTAAATACTTTCACAACTGTTGGCTTGTCAGTGAACATTTTAAGTCTCCTGTTGAGCTCAGTCTTCCGTTTTAAACCTTCTAAAAATCACCATACATGTAACTAGAAGTCATACATGACATTTTGAATTTGAAACTTGACATCTCTGAGGTAAACGTCCTGACCTCACCTGTCAATATTGAAAGCAAGGCCTGTGAGGACATTCTCACCGTGGTCAAAATCCCATTACCTTATAAAGACTGTCTGAAGGGGTCATATGAGGTCATTCAAGGCGATGTGTGGGAGGAGGTCATCTTGTAAATAACGTGAAAGACCGATCTGAGAGCAGTCTTGGGTTTAATGAACAGTTACAACAAAGAGTTCACTTTAGGCCAGATTTAATCTCGTACCATATGGTGGGGGATTTAACAAATGAGGGCAACTCAGGTAAACTCTGGTGAGCTTTCACACCAACGAAAAACAAGTCCAACTGAATCTAAGGTTGGTTAGATTGATTTGAAGGAATAAACAGAGGTGAACTGGGGTGAAAAACACTGAAATTGGTGTAAACTAATATCAAATTTCATTTATTTGTCATAATTCGTCTCTGTCTTAAAGCTCAGACGATTGTTAGATATGTTTATGTGCAGATGCCAATTTACTGACAAATGTAGATATTATAAAAGTCCAAGGACTTAACATCTGACACTATTCTGCTCAATATTTTTAGTGGTCTCTGCCAGGGGTTAACATTACACCATATAATCTCTGTTCATAAATGTGAAGTTTGTATTTTATTTGTATTTTATCTTGATTGTCAAAGTTAGTTTTCATATATAATACATTTAAGGTCCAAACAACAGTAAAAAAAAAAAAGTTTTTCATGCACTGGTCAATTTTAGGAGATTATTGATGCCTTTTTTCAGAAAAGTTGAAAAAATGTTTTAGCTGTTTATTTAACCATCTTTGTCAATCTGCGTCAGTCGATTTTTGTATATGATAACTCATTTGCATATTAAACATAATATTTCAGAAAACTTGTATTAAAAATCTTATTTATTTGTGTCTTAGTGTTAGTAATGAACTGAGGATGTGACACGGTGATCTATCTTTTTTTATAGCTGTTTATAATATTTTCTGATTTCTGGATTCGAAGTCCCCTCTGCAAAAACATTTGACTCATCACTAATCTGAAACGAAATTAAATTAAAAAAATTAACCTGGCTGCATCCAATGTTCAGATTTCTGTGTTGAAAATGTACGTAAATTAACACCTAATATTTGATAAGATCAAGTTATCATTTTCCTATTTTAACATAATGTAAGTAATCATTATTTTATGTGTGGCTCCCCTTAAAATATTTACGAATGGTTAGTTAGCTGTTTAATTACCTAGCTTATTGTCTACATTTTGATTATTATCCACAACTAATCAAAATCTTGAATTAATCAAAATCTAGATGTTGCATCCCCTTTGAATAAACTAGTGGTATTGATTTGTGGAATTCCCTTTTTGGTCCCGTGTTTGTTTAACAGGATAAAATGCTGTGATTCAGAACAGGACACACCGGGGTCTTCAGGTGAATCAGATTATCTGAGACCTGCAGGGAAACTTCCTTCCGGTCGGAAATCAAATATGCTGCCAGGTCACTCCTGTCCTGACTCTTTTAATGGATGTAATCGGGTGTAAGCAGGAAGAGTTAATTCAACATATATTTATTTGACTAATCCATTGTAAAGAGGAAGCTGAGATAGAACATACACACATAGAGTCACATTTTCTTACATATATTATATCTGCCCTTATCTCAGTGGCGTAACAAGGTTGTGATTGGCCCCGGTGCAAATATTGTTTTGGCCCCCCCCCCCACATCGCCCCAAACACGCACGGACATACACAACCACTCAGAAGCGCCACATGTAGGCTATCAACAACAGCCTGCCCTGGCCTCAGACCACCACAGCCTGACAACAGCACAGCAAACTAAGAAGAGGATTACACCTGTTTCCTTGATGTTTGTCTCTGGGGAATGGGCCGGTAGGCCTACATAGACCGGTTGCTATAATATAGCTTTTGATCTTGGCGCCGGGGGTCTCAATAGCGCCATAGAGTCCCCTATCGGTTGGGGCCCTTCAGGGAACTGTTGGACCACCGCCGGGCACAGCCAAATCCAGCCTCTCCTCCTGGCTGGCTGGAGAAGAAGGTCGCACAGCCACGGCCACGGATACAGCTTCATTTGTGGAGCCAGATGGCAATGATGGTGGTGAGGCAGGTGAGCTATCGTTAGCCTCCGGCTCCCGTTGCACGTCAACATTGCTAACGTTAGCGCTCGATTTCGAGGACGATGTACGACAAAAAAAGTTGTCTAATTTTGTCAGTTTAGCTGTTACATCTCCTTGTTCTCTCTTGTCCTTTCTCTTTTGAGCGCTGCTCTTGTGCTTTGGTTTGCTGTACATTATAAATGCAAGCTATTACATTGTTATAATGCTGCCGAACTTGCTGCTGCTAGCTACAGTACAGTACAGGTTGATTAAACGGTTGACATGAAAGGGAGCAAGGTCATTGGACAGACAAATTACTAATTAATTTAGGTTGCTTGGTTACTTTGAAGACTGCGTGAACCGGTCAATGCCATTAAAAATATATTTCTTTTTTTTTTGCATGGGCCCCTGGCCGGCTCTGGGCCACGGTGCGTTGCACCGTCGATAGTTACGCCACTGCCTTATCTCTTATTGCACAAATGGTAAATGGTTTGTAGATGTTGTTGTAATTCCTGTTGGTCACCAGTAGACGTCAGTGGAGGTTATAGATCTACTAATTAGTCTGACTTAAAGTCTATTCATATTGATTGATCCCAGAGAGGGGACAAATAGGGTATGTTGTATGAAGAGATAAAACTGAGTAATATGCAATTTTCTTATCATATTATGTTTGGAAAATACTGCACTTTATATGCACTGATACTGAATTTTTCTATCTTAATTTAGTTTTTTTTTAAATGTGTTCTAAATGTTGCTCTAATGCATGTTGTTACCTCGCCATTTTTGCAAAACAGATCTAAAGAAAAGCTAGTCTACCAATATTCATGAATGATATATATAACATTATATGCATAATATGTTTATGCATACATTTAAAAATGTTTAAAATATAACATTAGTTATACACATACTGCATGTATCTATTCAATAAAATATCAATGCTATATAAAAATGTCAAGATAATGTATACCGTGAATGTAGTGATATTTAATCTAAAATACAGTGTTTTGTGCTTTATGTCTTTCTGTTAACTTTGAAGAAGTGCAATGACATGTAAAGAGCTATATCTACAAATATCAATATACTCTATGTTCAAATCGTCATTTATTTTTGGTATTTAACTTATTAACTCATAAAAATGCATGAACGTGTATTATAATTAGTTTTGCAAAGAGAATCTCATTTATATTGTTGAAAATGTAATTTTAAGAAAACTGCCATGTACAGTTGAGGCCACAATTATTAGCCCCCCAGGAGTTATGGAACATTTCCCTAAAATTCTTCCCAATGTTTCCAGCATTGATAAAACTTGATATAATCAAACATTCACCAGTGCTATTTAGTAGCATTTTGGAACATAAAATACGTTTTTAGGCTTGCTTTACATCAAATATAGTGACAAATGGGTTGGTCAAAAATATTAGCCCCCAGGCCATTAATAGTCAATATTGTACCCTTTCTGAGCCACAACTGACAACAACCTCTTAGAGTAGTTCTTTACAGGTTGGCACAGGTCTCTTGAGGGATTTTGGCCCATTCTTCCATTGCAAATTGTTCCAGCTGGTCCAAATTGCGTGGTTTCTGAGCATGGACATTCACTTTGAGCACCCGCCACAGATTCTCAATAGGATTAAGATCTGGGCTATGTGCGGGCCACTCCAGCACCTTGGTGTTGGTGTCCTTTAGGAACTGTTGGACCAATTTTGATGTGTGCTTTGGGTCATTGTCTTGTTGGAAGACCCAGCGACGACCTAAGCGAAGACGAGCAGATTCTTTCATATTATCCCTCAAAATGTCAACATAATTTTATTTTTTCATGATGCCTTGCACCCGAACAAGTCTCCCTGTGCCTGAGGCTGCAGAACAGCCCCACAGAATGATGTGTTCTTAGGGTTGAAGGCCTCTCCCTTTCTTCGCCAAACATGAGCAACATCCATGTGCCCAAACAGTTCCAGTTTAGTCTCATCAGACCAAAGCACAGACTTCCAAAACGCATCTTTACCTCTCAAATGTTCACGGGCAAACCTCAGTCTGGCTCTGATGTGCAGCTCTTTGAGTAAAGGGATTCTTCTGGGACGATGGCCCTGAAGCCCACCACGATGAAGAGCCCTCACCACTGTGTTCCTTGAAACATCAACTCCAGAAGAGGCCAGGTCAGCAACAATCATCTTGGCAGATGTCCGGGGATTCTTGCTGACATCTCTGACTATTTTCCTCTCCAGAGTTCTTGAAATCTTGTGCTTTCGACCACGCCCAGGTTTGTTTCTTACAGAATTTGTCTCCTTGTACTTCGCAATGATGCAACGTACAGCAGTTCTAGACACTGTGAAGCGCTTGGAAATAGCAGTATAGCCTTCCCCCTTATCATGAGCCTCCACTATCTTCTTTCTGAGCTCAAGACTGATTTCCTTTGTCTTTGGCATGGTGAGTAGTAGTAGTAGTATAGTCCCTCTCAATAAGGTATTCAAGTGCCTGTTTCTTGGAGTCCTTTTATGCTGATTGAATGCTCAGGTGTGGCTTGAAAGCTGATTGGTTGATTGGGTGTGGTTTGAAAGCTGATTGATTGATTTGGTGTGCTAATATTTTTGACCAACCCATTTTTCACTATATTTGATATAAAGCAAGCCTAAAAACGTATTTTATTTTCCAAAATGTACCAAAAGCTACTAAATAGCACTGGTGAATGTTTGATTGTATCAAGTTTTATCAATGCTGGAAACTTTGGGAAGAATCTTAGGAAAATGTTCCATAACTCCTGGGGGGCTAATAATTGTGGCCTCAACTGTATAATGTATCAAAAAGTGTTTATTTAAACCAAATAGGATAAACTGCTTTACAGATATTCAAATACTATAAAAAAACAAAGAGATATTAAATCAGAATACACCATCAATAACAGTAACAGCACAGCCGGTGCACATCTTTGACTGAAATGTTTCTGACATGCTTGTAACACTAGGACATTGAGAGTTTGATTCAGTGGCTTCTATCTCATATTAACACTCACAAAAAGAGGCAGCAGCAGACTTTCAATCTGAAAAGAATCCAGACTTCCTGTTTGGGCTCAGCGGTGGTGTCGGTACACACGGATCTTGCGGCTGAGGTTGCGAGCGAGCCGGTCCACGGCGCTGCCGATGTGTCCCACCTCCTTCTTAGAGGTGAGGCCCTCGATGTTCCCGCTGTACCACAACACCCACCCGGCCAGAGACATCACCACGAACAGAGCGCCTGCAGTCAGATCAGTCAAGAGTTTAGAACACAGACAGTTAAGAAACCAGAAAAGGAAATAATTCAAATAAAAAACATCACTTTTACAAAGATGTATTACATGTGTTGCTTTACTTATTGGACCAAAACCAGAATTGGTGGTTCGTATAATATGGATATTTAATCAAATCTGATATTTGCAAACTTCCCTACTTGACGAACAACAATTTTGTTAGGGGTCAAATAAATTATATGGATTCTTTGAGTAAGTGAAAGATAAATGTAAAAATAGGTATTAAAATGCACTTCTGCATGTTGACATCTTGAGAACAATAAAAATATATATACAAATATTGCAGGGCACAATTGCATTCTTGTTTTAGTTCATTGATGAGTTGCATGTTTTTTTATTGTGTTTTCTATACTGAAAATCCCTTTTTAACATTATAAATTGAAACCCTAGAACAAATAAAAACAATCCTAAGCCTTTCAGATGAAATGTGTGAACTGAACATCATTCAGAGCTTGCTGTACCTCCCATTGCAAAGGATGAATGTTTTTTACTTTAAATTCCATTCTCTTCTCTATTTTAATGCTTTTGTAATTCCTCCCTTATATTGTATCCCGTTGCCAGTGTTGCATTTTAGGGATAATTGCATACCAGTATAGACCAGTAAGTCTCCAAAGTCATGTCCATTGATCTCCAGGGTAGCGAAGACCCCCACCAGCAGAGCAGCTCCTCCCAGTAAATCCATCAACACAGCAAAGGCCAGAGCCAGCTTACAGTGGGAGAGGCCATCACACAGGCCCATAGTGGAACTGTGGAAGAGGGAAGAGGTGGAGAAAGGACTTTTATTATCTAAAGCAGGTACACAAAACACATTCAAACTATATCTTTACCTCAACCAACAATGATAGTAAAATCATGCTTTTACATAAATGCATGATAAATGACTAACTAACTAATATAACTAAATACAATATATAGTAGTATAATAGTCTAACAGTCACATATAACATGTTTATACTTTTAATACTTACATTCTATTACATACGTAACATGTTCAATGCAGGACTTGCAGCAGAGTATGTTTACAGTGTGGTAATAGTTATTTTACATTAGTGAACCATATCAGTAGCTTACTTCTTCCACTGTTCTAATATTCAGTCAATATTAACCACCATGTTGATAGCCCAGCACTTACTAAACACTGATGTGACTCGTGAGGCTGTCCATTTTTGGAGGGCTTTCAGTGGAAATAGGATTTCATGTCTGTAAGCTTTCTTAACACCACAACAACATGTATTGATTCTATCGTGGAGATTTTCCTACAAAGATGGACAAACTAAAGATATTGGTGTTCATGTGTTACAGATCCCTCAGGTGAGTCTTTAAAATTCTGCAATACAAATTAAAAAAACATAACGTTTCCCACCGTCAATACTTCTACATTGACTCACATGTTATAGGTGTTTCTCCAGCTGCATACAATCTTGCTTTTTTTGTTCTTATGCGAAGTTTCTCTCGTGCAGTTTTTCTTTGTTTCCGCGTTTACCTATCTACCTGGGCCCCGCCCCTCAGGTGACACGTGTCCGGTCTGCCCGTTCCCACCTTCGTCTTTAAAGGAGAAGAATAGCCACAAGTAATGTGTTAATGTTTCAATTACACTTGTACAAAGATTATATTCTGCAATACCCTTTCGTAAATGTTTAAATGTAATATTAATTACACGTGTTATGTCTTTGTGTGAGAAAATGTCACGGTTTATATGGAGACATTATGCAAACATTTCTAACTAAAAACTACTCTTTATCGTAGTCCATTTTATTTGTATTATTTAAAATAACTCAATGAATACAAATACTAGCTTTATTAACCCAATTGTTAATAATTATTTGGAAAATCCCATATACAATGACACACATAAATAATTTGTACTACATAAATAATACAATTCTCTAGAAAAGCTGAAAAAAAGAAAAGCAACAAACACCCAAACAATATTAAAAACATATTGAATATATACTTATTAATTTGATGTGCACGTTTTAGTATTTATTTGTTCCTCTTATGTTTTTTGTATAACTTTAATATAAATTACTTAACTATTAGGCCTTTGGTCTTTTCTTTGCCAAGTACATTTTCTATTAACTAGTTTGTGTTGTTTGTGTTTTACCTATCAATAAAGTTAGGGTGACAAAAACTCTGATCCTCAACTATCCAACCAACCTGCAATACCGTTAGGAGCACTTCTGACTGAGTGGAGTCAGAGTGGTTATGGTGTGCAGGTGTTCAGTAGTTCCGACATACCTTTAAAGCTTTTTTTTAAACGAAGAAAAACCACCGTTGTGCGCATGTGCACACCTGAGCGTGCTACACCTGTTGGAGCCACTTATAATCAGGTAATTGCTGCTGAAGATGCGGTCTCGCGGACGTTGAGCTGCAGCTGTGTGTCGTTTTCAGGCTGTATTACAGAAGTATAACTGCACATAGCTTTACTGAAGACTAATAATACCAAGTTTATCACTTATTTCTCACCAGAGCAGCTCGCCTTTCAGTCATGAATCCTCCAACAGACAGAGACGATACACACCCAACAGGTAAAGTTTTAAATGGCGTATCCCCACCTTGTGCTACGAGCAAAAATGCTACACGGCGTTGAAGTTACTTTAACACTTAAAATAATAAGCTAAACTCCTCGTCTGTTTATAGACTCGACTGTCTTTATTTATGCTTTTTGACAATATGGAATGTTGGGTGCATTTATGTGCTAAACAAATCACTTTCTGTGTCTAAACTGCCTCTTAAATGTTATTATTATTGAATTCAATATAGACCACGTTATAATTGACTAACGGCTAATTTAGCATCTAATTTAGCATCTAATTTAGCTTTACAGACGTTTACCCTATGTTCTATGCTATGACTATTTTACTGATGTGCTGCTGTGTTGATTTATTTCAGAGTATAGGTTTCAAAGTATTTCGATTTTCAAAGTACTCAAAGTTATAGTTGCAACTTTGTAATGCTTTTTTTGCACTCTTTCCTACTTTGTACAACCACTGGTGCACATCATTTTACCTTGATATATCAAGTTCTATCTAGCTAGCGTCTTTTACATTTCACATTTCACATTTTATGATAACCTTAATACATTATATTTGTGTTACCACCATCTATAACACTATTGATACTGATGTATTGTCTGAGTCATGTACCCATTAAGCTAAAATGCTAATTACCATTCTTTGATAGCAGCTACTCAAATGTGTGCATGTTCTACTTTACATCAAGAAAAAATCAATACGTTTGAAGAAGGGGGACAGTGGTGGGATATGGTGTTTTCAAATCAACCTGTAAAGAAGAATCAGCGGATCAATCTATCATGATAATAATCTAATAATATTCTGTTGTCTTGTGTGTATTTCTCAGAGCACTACATGCCCCAACCCACATCCTCAGGGGGGGGAGGGTTGTACCTGGACAGCTATGAAGTCTCTTTTCCTCTGGAGGAGAGTATCGAGAGACCCCCTGCTTATCACCTGAACCAGGGTCAGCCGATGATGGACGGTACGCCACGTCTACTACACATGACCACTGCTTTTCTATTTTTTCCTAGTTTTATAATGAAGCAGCTAATACACTGTGATAGTTCATAGTACAAGTTATTCTACATGTTCCCGTTTTCACACTGCATTCAATAGATGTTTTAAATCTGGTAATTATTTTAGTACTAATATAGAAAATGAGGGGTAGTTTTTCAAAGAGACAGTCAACCCTCTTTTAACAAGCATGTTAAAAACCCACAGAGATAATTTAAAGGGGACCTATCATGCAAAATGCACTTTTGTACATCTTTTATACATGAATATGTGTCCCCGGTGTTCCAGGGAACTCACCAAGTGTCAGAAAACACAACCCTCTCTATTTTCCTCCATACCCAAATCTCTAAAAAAGGGGCTGCAACGGATCTGATAAAAACTGATCCAGATTTGAACACTGAATCAGCCCTTGCAAACACAAAATGAGGCATGGCTAAAATGCATGATCTGTTTGGTATTTTGAAAAAAAAAAAGTATAAATATGCCTTATATAGGTATGGTCCTACACTATATTATTCAAATATAGCATGATAGGTCCACTTTAAGTCAAGATACAAATGTTTGAAAACATACTTTCCTACCTATACAGTCACCAATTACATTGCTTCACCTCTTTTTTTCTTTCAATGTTTTTTGACTTTTTATTTTCAGTTTTTCAAATATATTCATGCGTTTCCTCCTCTTTTTTGCTTCTTTACCTTATTTGGTAAAGCAGCTTAGCATAACATGTTCACTACTCTACATATAAATCAGGAATTAAACAAATTGTTACATTTTCTTGCAACTGGCTCTTTTTTTCACAAGAACTCTTATGTTTAATACAGTCTATGGTTTAATGGCTGTTCTCCTGCAGGGCCTGTGGTGCACGAGCCCCCTCACTCCCAGTACAGCCCTTTCATCCTGATCTCTAACCTGCGAGCTCACCTGTACGTCACTCTGGAGAAGAACACCTGGCTGCAGAAGCGCATCGAGGATATGGAGGAGGAACGCAACTTCCTGCGCTGTCAGCTGGACCGATTCATCATCAACATGCGGGGTCCGGAGGGTGAGGAGTCAGCTAACGATTGTTGTATTTAGTTTGTTGTTTTGTTAAAGGGAACGGTTTTTAAATTCATCCACATCAACAAGTGATCATGAGGTTAGGATGAACATAATTATTTATTTCTCTAAATATAATGCAAGGTGTGTTTTTAAAATAACAGATGAGTTAGGAGGAATTGCAATTCACATATGTGTGCAAATATTAAGAATACATAGCTAAGATGGGTAAATTATACATGTGAAAACAAATATATATATATATATATATATATATAATATAACAACATATTTGAGTAAATAAAAATAGGTACTTGCACACTCGAAACATTGATTATTACAATGTAAGACTAGTACAAGGAATTTCTATTTAAGGAACATATAAATAGTCAAGTATAAGTGTTTTCTTTTTAAATATGTAACATTTTAATGCAATTAAATGCAATCAGTAATTTAGTTTTGCGAGCAACAACCTTTTTATGAAATACACAAATTACTAATTGAACCTATAAAAATGCTTAATTTATTATTAACACGGATGTTTTTAATGCAAAACATTTATCTGCCTAGTTATAAATACCTACAGCTTTAGAACACGAGTGAACTGGACGGACATTCTGAGAGCGCAGACTCTTGGACGGTCCCGTCTCCCGAGTTAAGGAGTAACTCTACTCCCCTACAATGACAGATTGGTGTGTAGACCCCCAGCGTGGGGTGAAGGTCCAGCCTGCCAGCCCCCCCTCCCCTCCCTCCCCCATGACCACCCGGTCTGGGATGACCCTGAAGCGTCTGCAGGGAGCGGCCCCTCGGCCCCGCCGCGCCTCTGCCTTCCCCGGTGAGACATTACTGCACCCTATCAAGTTGGTAATATAGGAACTTGCTTTTTTTTACACATCTCTGTCATTCTCAAATATCACAGAGACTGTCATAAGATGATGATCAACTAATGGATTAGTAGAAAATCACTCATCCAAACTATTTTGAAGTCAACTATTCATTATAATAATTACATTACAAACATTTTTCATGCAGAAACAGCAGAAATGTCCTTCTTCAGCCTCTCGAATATGGCCTGGTTTCTCTCTGTACCATTAAACCAAATTCAGTTGGTTTTGGACTGATACAAATATTTTATGAACAAGCAATTAAATAGATCTTGTAAATTGATAGTGTTTCTGCCCTTTACATGAAATTACTTTATTTTCTTTGCTGCAGTGAAGCAGGAATTTCATCTGGATGAGGATAAATTCTACACGGAGGATGAGTTTGTTGAGGAAGAGGAGGAAGAAGAGGAGGAAGAAGATTCGTCGGTGGAGAAGGGCTCAAAGAAGAAGGGCCGAGGGCGAGCCAACGGAGAGCCGAGGATGAAGATGAGGAGGATCTTCAGGATCACCCACGGGAGGGAGAGACAGAGAGGTTAGTGCTATACTATTTGTTAGAAAAATATCACTCGTCACCGGCTTGAGTTTCAAAACAGGATACATGTATTTATTATCCTTGCAAGAATGGAAGTAGTCATCACACACAGAGCATTTGGTACAACTAGTTCCCAGAACAGTGTCCTTCACATGCTTATATACAAGAGAGGGTGTTACAGTCACAAGATGCAGAATACCGGTTCAAAGCAGTATTCAATGCTTAGTTCAGATTAGCTAAGGCCTGCGTAAGCAATAAACATGACAGTCATATGTCTATCTCCATAGAGGCTGAATCATCATGTTAATCGTTGTCACATATCATATGCCTAAAACAGTGTGTCCTGACGCTCTTCTAGGTAATCATACATCCTGTTACGTACACAGCTACGTAGGGCCTTTGTTATCAGGTGCTACTCTGAAATACGAAGAGCACATTCAGTATTTTCCCAACACTACCCTGTTACACTACAGTGTACTAGCAGTATAGTTTAAAGGTCCCATGTCATGGCCATTTCTACTGATCATAATTCCATTGAGGTCTACTAGAATAGATTTACATTGTTCAATTTTCCAAACTCACATTGGTTTCTCATACAGCATCTCTGTATAGTATGTGTATTCACTCTCTGTCCTACACGGCTTGTTGGAGCTCCTGCCCCCCCCCTCCCTGTGAGCCCACTGTGCTCTGATTGGTCAGCTCGCCCTATCTGTTCTGATGAGTCCACCACCGTTACAGCGGAACATCAGTGATTATGTGTTACAATGGCGTTAGCAACCAGAACATGACACCAGTAATGACAAACAGATGAGAATGCTGCGTGGAGTCTGGGTGCCGTGTTGGCGGGACGTTGCGCGGCTCGCTGCTGCGAGGAGCGGACAGTGTGAGCTGGGTTCATTTCCTGGTTGCTGCCTGGGGTCTGCGAGACAGCGAGACATCGCGAATGGACGCGGGAAGGGGGGGGGTGCTGAGGGGGCTGCAGCACCCCCATCTGCGAGGCTCCACTAGCACCCGCACCCCCAAACGCGGCACACCTACAGTGTAAGCGGCGCGCCACAGTTTCGCCGCTGCGAGGCTACTCTAGCACCCCCCCACCACCAATGGGTCCATTTGGGTATGGGCACGTCACTATACCCAGGAAGAAAACAATGGAAAAAGAGAAATCTCCAACGAGGCGTTCTGGGGCAGCATAGACAGGTCTTTTCTGTGTTAGAGATTTACTCACTACAGGGTGTACTTTGAGGGCTTTTGACTTTGCAGACCGCTTACATGCAGAAAAAGCTACATAACACACAAGGGGACGGGTAATAACCGGTAAAGCATGACATGGGACCTTTAAAACCCAAATGCACTGTCCTGATGTTGTCAAACTCCAATCTAAGGAACACTTGGTGTTTAAAGGGTACATCTAAATTAATCATCTTAATGGTTTTCAGTTTTACTTTTCATTTTCTAACCCTTCTCATTCTTCCTCCCCCAGTTAAAGACCCAGAAGGGGTTATGATTCGCTATAACAAGATCCTTACCACCTACCAGCGGGTGAGGAGCATGTCCAGAGCCTTCCAGGTCCACGGAGTGGACAGGAACACCATGGCCTCCACCTCCCCCATCGCAGAGCTGCTGCTGGTGGCTCCAGAGAAGGTCTGATGCCTTTCAATGTTCCTGTTCATGATACTATTTGTATGCACTCACTAGAAACAAAGTCCATCACCTTGTATTATGCTAACAACCTACAATAACAACATAATGTCTACTGTGTAATCCATAGTGTACATTTTATTACATTTCTGTCTGCTTTTGAGGCATTTTAGGCATTTATTAGATAAAAGGGCTGTAATTAACTCAGGTTTTCATCAGTTATTTAATTTCTGATAGTTGCTAAAGAAAATTACCCCAATTTGTACTCTCAAAAAAGACTTTGTTAGTTTATTATGAACACATGTTATGTCTGTGATCAAATTAGAAATGGTAAAAATGCAATACAAATATTTGTCAGCATCTTGTGACCACATTGTCTCAAAGCAACCCAGAATGACCGTAGCAGAAGAAGAATTAGAGTTAAACCTGTAGCAAGATTGAAGCAAACTGATTAAAATGTGCGCAAAATAAAGCCACACTTGTGATGTTCCTGCAGGTGGCGGAGGTCGGGGAGTTTGAGGCTTCGAAGGAGAAGCTTTTGGATTACGCGCGGCGGTGCTACAAGACCATGGACGAGCAGACGCATGTGAAGGTCCAGGCCATGAAGAAGATTCACAAGCTGCTGCCCATCTCCTACAGGTTCAGAAACTGAGGGATAGGAGGGGGAACGCTGCAGGAGGCAGGGGGGTTCTACACTAAACTTTACATTTAGATTTTTCATTGCCTTAAAAAGATACAAGACATGGGAGAATGTCAAGATAGATGCCAAGGTACAAGATTATTTTTGTTAAAAAACCTGCTTGATTTATTGTTTGCCTTAATCCAGGAATTAAGTGAAGGTGGACATTTACAGGAAGACAAAGTATAGTGTGAATTATAATGTCCTTTTCATTTCCAAGCATTATTTGAAATACTGCAAACTGTTTATATATCAGAGTTATCAGAGTAAAAGATTATTTACAGAACCAAAGGGATTGTTTATTTAAATGATGGCATTCATCTTTTTGTTTGTATCAAAAGAGATAAACATGTATTTGCTTTGATTTATTTCTTTATTTCTTTGTAAAGAAAAAGTACATTTAAAATGTATAATTGGAAAAAGAACATTTGTTTTGTTCATAATTCTCGTGCCTAAGTTGTATATTTTATGATTTTGCCAGAAGGATCTGCTGATGTAGTATTTGTATTTAGAAAGTTTGAAATGTAGTGGAAATAAATTCATTTAAATATATAATGGTTCAGGTTTATTTCTGTTTCACACTCGGAACACAATTCATGAAGAGTTTAAATGAAAGTATCAGCATGTTTAGACCAACATTCAAAGGAGAGTATAATAAATGATACCACCATTACTTAACGCTCATTATTTAACACCAAAAATGTATTTAACTTGATATGCTCTTGTCAATAACATCTTAACATATTGAATATGTATTACTGATCTGAGAAATTAAATGAGACTGGTAGGTTTGGCTGCCTACTCTATAGTAACTGGCAGACTGCAGCGCCTTCCAGTGGAAGAAGGGAGTAATGCACAGGGGGAAATAAACTTCAACACACTGTATTTTTGTTCATTAATGATTGCAGTCAGAATGACTATTTATGGTTGCATTTTTTTTATAAGCTTCTAAACATTTGATTTTTTGTTTACAGTATTTACAGCTTAAACTAGTTTGCATGTCCATCCATATTTCCAATACTATATTTTTCCTGCAGTTACTTTGCCACTATACGAGCGTCAAACCAGGACCTGGTGTGTACATTTTTATTTTAGACTGTTCAGACATGAATGAAGGTGCAATTATTTTTTAATTGCTTGGACGTGTTAAATCCTTTCAGTTCTCCAGAGGTGCACAAGAGCCTAAGTACATACATTACGAAGAGAGAGAGTGAATTACAGAGCTGAAAATAATTGTGGGTTGAGATCTAGCTATAACAAAGCAGCTTGTACCCGTCTGCCTGAAAGTCATCATCAATATGAGGCAGCAAATATTTAAATTGAACACATGTAGCCTTGGTTCAGATGAACAGCTCGGACGTGGTGCAGAACACACCGTGCTTTACCTGCATGAAGTAGCCATGTTGCCCATGTTGTTGGAGTTGAATTTCCTCTTCAACCATCTTCACATCTGAAGTCTTGCTGCTGAAAATATATACTCATGTGATTTTCTGAAGACTGGACACTTGATCTCTAACAGTTCCTCATTGTTTAACACTATGTCAGAGTTTTGCAGACAACCATGGCTTGTGGTCAATGTTGTTCCAAAAAATGTCAATCAACGTTTAAGAAAAATATATGGAGGGAAATCCCAATCTCTGCAAATAAGCAAGTACTTGAAGACATTTAGAAACAAAGGATCAGACAAAAAACATTATAGTAATTATGAATATTAGATGATACCAATTTCAAAAAAAGTATTATAGGTCAATAAAAGACATACATAATATGTTTTATTGGCTTCTTATTCATAAGGGTACATATTGCAGTGCCACTTTCAAAATGCAATTATTTGTAGAAATTAGCAAAACTTGGTTTTGAGTCAGTCCATTTTCCAATAAATAAAATTGTCTTTTTAAAGACTATAAATAATAATATATTATTTTCTTTTTATCACATCACCTTAAAAACCTAAAGCAATGTATTTATCCTTGAAATTGAATAGTTTGGCCCGTTTTCCTTCTTAATAAAGTTGATCATGGTATACATTCAATGATATAAGAAATAACAATAATATAGTTAACAATAACAGTTAACAAACGCTTTATAAAATCTCCAAATAGATTCAAATATAGTCTAATACAGATTCATTGTAATCAATCATATCCATTATTTGTTTGTTTTTTTGATTTTTTTCCTTGCATAAATCGAGATTGTTGATGAACAAAACGATGTAATCCTTATTTCACCATGTGTTATTCAGCTGCTCAGAAAAGGCGGAGATGACCTCAATTTCCCAGCGTACTATGCGGCCGACAGAGGGAAATGGTTGGGGGGGGGCGTAAACCAAAGTTACCCTTTAACCTTTCCAAACAGTCCAATCAGAGCGAGAGTTACCCAGGAAGTAGTACACTATCTTTTGACTGACAATGAGCGTTGACGAATAAGAGTACGGAAACGGCTGCAGCGGACCAATCACAGATGAGGTAGGCGGTGCTCCTATCCAACAGGGCATCGGAGGAGGAGGTGTTCCTGGTAGCCATCTTGGATGTGCGGAGTGATTGTTTAGCGAGAAGATTTTTTTTTTATTTAGAAAAATAGCCTTTGTACTGAAACGTGGTAGATTTAACGGAGTTGGAAAACCGAGGAAAGAAATCGTAACTCGGGAAAATCCAGGTAAATTCGTCTCAGACTCAAAGATGATGCATTTATGTGCCTCCCCCCTCCTTTCTCTCTTTGCCTCTCTCCCCTCTCCGAATTGTGTCTCCCACATCAGAAAGCTGCAGCCGGTTGGAAGCTGCAGCTCTTCATACTGACAACACATCACCAACTTGTGTGTTTGCGGTTATAAAAACAGAAAAAGCACAACTTCCTCTGCTGAGCCGCGGTGTGTAAACTTTAGTTTGTTTCCAAGTGTGTGTGCTTGGATGTTGGAGCCAACACAGGCTGCTGGTGTCACTAATGATGCCCGCATTGTTTATAAACCGCCCGGGCTAACAAATGTTTGTCCCTCGGTCCGAGAACATGGCTCGGTTGTTCGGCTAGCTAGCACGGACACCAATTTTGTTTTAAGATTTGTCTAAAAAATGCCCATACCGTAAAACTGCCCTCAGATGATTTAAAACTAAATTGGCAAGTATGAGCGTGTGTTAGCAGGACGCAGGGCCTGTGTCCAGATGTGTGCACCTGTTTGGAAAAGTAATGCTAAAGCTAATTTATACTTTAGTGGTGTCTGTTGGAGTCACAATAATACAACTATAATTATGTTAGTGAACTAGCACATGCAATTTAGCCCTGTGTAAAACAACTTCACATTTTATAGTCCATTTCAAATGTAAATTATATTTTAACTTGCCCTTTGTGTCTTCAGGTTTGTTTTTTATCATTGATACATTTACCGAGTATTTTCTAGATTAATCGATAACTCGTTTGGTCTAAACATGCCCATCTAAATCCAAGGTGAAGTACTAGTTTTGTTAGTCCAGTAAAATTAGGTTTAACGTTATATAAACCCGAGAAAAGTACAACATCTCTATGTTCAAATGGTAAGGAAAACAGCAATTTCTGTTATATTTGCAATAAAAACAATATTATGGTTTAAATACGCATTTAAATCTGATTCTGACCTAGCTTTGAAATAAAAAATGTAAAGTAAGAAATTCATAGTGAGATACATTCCCTTATTATATATTGCAGTATTATTGATATACATCATTTTGATGTCATTATCACATAGGGGTGAGTTATATGATTTTTTTTTTTCGATGTATATATATATATGGACATTTTGGGCACCTTTTTTTTAAGCTTTAGAGGAGTGACATGATTTAAAATAGCATAAACAAAAGTTCAAGGTCAGACTTGAACCGGGGACATGCTCAGGATACCTTAAAATGATCAAAAATAAGTGTGTAAGCTTACCAATGATATCTATTCTACTCATCATGGCGATACATACAAGAAAATGCAAGGACTACTGAGAACAGAGAATATATAATGAATTGTTGCAAGGTTTGAGAAGTCTTTTTTTTAGTCTTAAAACATACTGCCTTTCTGTCTTGTTAATGCAACCTCCACCACATTAAAAAATGATATGAAACTAAAGCATAACTCCTTCAAGAACCCTTAAGAGTACCCAAGCCACATGTCTGCCTGCATGTAGGAGTAGCTACTTATTATTCTGTTGCACAATGAACTGAAGCTATTAAGACTTAAATGGTTGAATTAAAGCTAAATGAAGACAGTGATTCCATGTGAAGAGAGACTTTAAGCTTCACTTGTGCATTTATCAAGTACAGTCTGAAAACCTGCTGACTCTCAACTATATAATGAAGAAAGTATTTCTATGTAATGTACTCTGTCATACATTTCCTACATGCACTTGTATTTCTTGGTCCGGCCCATGTCCATCCCTTCAAATCTGCTGTGAGAATGTATTTGTTCATAACAACTTTACAGCCAAGTGATGCATTCAATGCAACAAGTTCCAACTGTTTTCTGGTGTTGTCTAAAAACATTTAAGTAAAAAGCAGAACGTCACAATGTATCCAAACGACTATGAAAGTGTCCAAGGTAGGATGGTTAATTTAGTTACAGGTAATTCCTCTTGGGTTGTTTTGGAGTATAAAGGTCAATGTTGGTGTCGGGGATCATCAGGGATTCAGTGCGTTGCCCAAAGACACTTCAGTGCAGCTAACTCTAAAATATATCCCTTTTGTGTCTCCCACTTCTCATCTCTACCTAATCTCTGTCTGTCATTGTAAAGGTTTCCTTGGTGCATATCATTTCATATTCTTGATGTTAAGGATCAAAGGTTTAATGAAAACAATAAATACATACATTAACCATTTTTCCTCTGTGTTTTCTGCAGTAAAAGAAGGCATGAAGACATCATCCTAGTCATCAGTCATGGCCGATAAAAGGAAACTACAAGGTGAGGTTTCCATCCCATCAAACAACTCAACTGATGAAAACTAGGAATTGTTGTGTTCTGATTACGTCTCAGGCTGGTTTACCACAAAGGAAACCGTTTACCGTCACAGTGATGGAAAAATAATTGAACTACAAAATAATAATAACAGCGTCTGTGATCGGAAAGTCCCCTTATGGCATCTTATGTAAGGGATAATGTACAGCGAGCCGGGATGATTTGAAAAAAACCGCTGATAGGGGGACCGGTATCCCAACCGCTTATTACACGGCTACCTACTAAACAAATCAACCACTTGACCCACTATATATACATTTGAAATGATTTTATTGTTTAAAAAACCCTGCAAACGCAACACGGTTGGTTGTACTTCGTAGCAACGGTAAGAACTGAGCATCTAAACCACAGCAGTACTGATCCAGGTTTTCTGCCCACTAACTGTCCAAGACTGTTCACATTTATCTTCCATTACCGCTCGTTTAACAATGTAAGAGCCCTTACCGTGTTCCATTTAGTGTTCACTTCCTGTCTTTTTTCTTCTGCAGATTTCTCTCCCCTCCAGCTCTGTGTATTTAACCTCTCTACTTCTCTTGGGGACAGTTCAGCATCACAAATCGACATTTTTGTGCTCTCTACAATCCTAAACAGACTTATTTCTGCCGGTTCATATGCCTGCACATGGCCCCGTGATCAAAGCGTCCTTGGCAACGGTCTGCTATCGAAAAGAGCAGACCACTGAATGTCCAAATTACCCAATCAGAATCGAGTACTCAACTAAGCCTTGTAATAGAAGAAGGTTACAAAAACAAAAGAGTGTAATCAGCTCATTTGATCACACCTACTGCGGCTTCGTATTGCATGTTGTGTGATGTGACCTCAGGAGGAAAAGTGTACTTTTATTTTCACACTGCTAGGTTGCATGGCTGGTAAACAAAAGTAAAAAGCGCCAACACTTACTTGTTTACTGAGTAATGTTATCCTGCCAGGTTGTTGGCTCCAGAGAGTCAGAAATACATCTGGTAAAGCTTAAACATGATGGCCTTGCTACCCTTTAACCTTTTCAAATAAGAGCAAATGAAGAAAAAATGGAATAAGGGCTTCATTAGCAATTGGGATATGATTTGCAGTTTAAGATGGAATGGTCATTTTTGGAACATCATTCACTTTATCATTGAAAACATATACAAATGAACATAGTGTGATCTTTAAAATCTAAAAATACTCTTTTTTTTTTTTTATTAGGATCTGTACCAAACAACCTAAAAAAAAGAATTCATGGATTTCCAGTCTTTTCCAGTTAAACATTTTAGGGTTATTTTTGGCAGATGAATTGGGTTATATTCACTTACCCATTAAATGCACCTAGTTATCCTGCAAGGGGACTCAAACGTGTTAGCGTAGCAGTGGAGCTGACTCGCGTGCAACAGTTCACAGGACTCGGATGATAACGCACGTTAGCTTGACTTTCTCACAACAAGCTTCATAACCTGACCCACAGCTTTGTGTGAAGACCTCCAGGTTCTGCTGTCAGACATTTTTTCTTAACTTTGATATCATTTTTAACGGACGTTTGTCGCTCCAGGCTGAAAAGCTACTTTTTTGACAGGCCTCATTCCTCACTGCCAGCGTCACTCATCCCTTCACGTGAGATCCTGTGATGCTCCAACTGTCATGATAAAAACACAACATGTACCTCCACTAAATCATGGAGAAAGATGATCAAGCACCAACTAGGCTCTGTCAAAATGTAATGTATTATTACAGAGGAGGTAGACTTTTATCTAAAAATAACTCACCCGCAGCAGAGTCTTAACATCAAGGCTGTTTAAGGGCAAACTAGAGTTTGTTTGCACAACTAAGTCTGTTCTTCACTAGCCCAGCAGCTGCATTCAAGTCACGCCAATTGATCAAATAACAATCAGAACAACACAAATACAATAGCAGCAGTATTGAGAGGCTACATCTATGGTGTTACGAGTTGGTACGTTTGTCAGTGTCTTGAAAAAGGAACTTATTATCCAACATGGTTTTAACAACAATTATACATTACATTACATTTAGCTGACGCTTTTATCCAAAGCGACTTACAATAAGTGCATTTGACCAAGAAGATACAAACTTGAAGAAAACAGAATCATATAAGTACATCAGGTTTCATAGAGCCAAAACATTTCAAGTGCTACTCAACTGGCTTTAGATAAACCTGTCCTTTATTAGTATATAAGTGCTTTGTTAGTAATTTTATTGCTCCAAGTGGAGTCGAAAGAGATGAGTTTTCAGTCTGCGCCGGAAGATGTGTAGGCTTTCTGCTGTCCTGATGTCAATGGGGAGCTCATTCCACCATTTTGGAGCCAGGATAGCAAACTGACGTGTTTTCGCTGATGGGAACACACGTCAGTTTGCTATCCTTATTATTATACACAGATTTATGATGACAGAAATTCCTAATTTTAATCGGGCAGATTTCCACCATCACATAATGCACCATGCACCCTCTTACCGTGAAGCCAGAAAACAATATTTCTGTTAGTCAAAACCTGTAGAATGCCTCGCCATCAGTTGTTAGCAGAGGGAGGCCCTATTAGCATTATTAGGTGCTCAAGATGTACAGAAAATGTATTGGGTGAAGGTATTGTGATGCAATCAAGGTTTGTTCAAATATATTCTTGTATGAATCATGTTTTAAGGAGATATTTTCGCAACAATATATAATCGATACTAGAGATGTAACAATGACCTGTTTAACTGCCTAAGAACAAACAGTATGCACATGGTTATTAAGGCGTAGATGTTGAAGTAAATGTAAAGAATTGTTCTGTGTTTGGGTTATACCATGGTTTGGATTCTGGTATAGAGTATCTCTCTACATTTTAGTTTTCTGGACATCCTACTTCATTGGGGGCAAATTCAACATTTCGCGACTAACTTGGCATTTAAATAATTGAAACTAAAATAACAGAAACCTCTCGATTTAATGCAAACCGCATCCTCCATGATGATGCTACAGTTGAATGCCCCTCCCCCTCTCTGAAACAAACTCCACATTAAAACCTTCATGAAGGATTTATGGCAGGGCTGCTGTGTTAGACTGCATTAGTTTTTAGCCTGCTAATAAAGCGGGTTCTGCTGAGTGTGCACAGGAGATATGTTTGTGTGTTCCCTCTCGCTTACAAGCATGATGTTCCTTTTAAGATATGCATGTTTCATGAGGATGTCAAACACAATTCTGTAAATGCTCTGCTAATGTGGAGAGTTTGTTGTTTGTGTATGGGTTATATGAAACAGGAGTGGCCTGGTTCAGAAACATTTCCCTAGATTACTTTACCATAAAAATGTAATTACTTACTAAATGTAATTGAGTTTTTATACCTCCTTGCCAATAAGGGGTTGTTTTGGGTTGTCCATCCCAATTAGATGTAAGATTCTCTTGAACTTGATTTCCCAGAAAGGTTATATTGAGATTTCTTCTAATTTGGCACAAACGTCCATTTGGATTCAAGGATAAACCAAATGGGTTTTCATGGGCATAGGTAAGAGGTCAAGGTCGCTGTGACCTTAGGTCTGGCCAATCTTTCTGACCGTGATTTCTCAGGAGCGACTAGCACACATTTCTTCTAATTTGGCGAACATCCCTGGACTCTAGGATTAGATTTTAGTGTACAAACGTCCCTGTATGTTTTTGCCATAACATAAAAATGCATGGGCTAATTATGATAATGTGTACATCATAAAATCTGCTTCTTGAGACTAGCCGTGTGTTTGAAGTTTCTATATTCACTCTCTATTCCCTTCTGTTATTCTGCTCTTCTCGTCTCTTCTCCTGCAGGTGAAATAGATCGATGTCTGAAAAAAGTAGCGGAAGGAGTCGAACAGTTTGAAGACATTTGGCAAAAGGTAAGGAAGCATCATTCTTCAGACTTAAAAATTGATTCATATATTTTCTATTGATTGTTAAGATTGTAAGACAAAATATTTTTTTGAATTTTTGAATAATGAAAATTGAGCAGAATTATTTCCCATTGCTCGTCAAAAATGTCTGAAAAATATCTGGAACCGGAAGTCTTTAAAATATAAGATAATCGTGGGAAATGTTTTAAAGACTTGGTTAACCAGCATGATTCCACATTGGAAAAGCTGGAACCAGAGAATATTGGCATAATGATTGATTAACAAAACTGTTATTGATTAAATGTGTGCCAATCAACAACATTTTTGAACCCTTTATTGTCTGTATGTTTGTTAAGCTCAGGGAATACAACCCTTGTCATTTCATCTGTGGATTGTACATTTATTTCATTTATTAAGGGCAAGATTTGGAGAAGTGAAGGACATCTATCCAAAGTAAATGTTTTTTTTGAAAATAAAAAAATGTCAGTGTTTTTGAAATTGTTTGTTTTTGCTGCATTAATTGACTCTATTTCCTCATCTACTTCTGAGTTTAATTTCTCTCACCATTGTTGTTGGCCAAGACCAAGGCTGCTACAGTCACAGTAGTTAAAATAATCCTACCACCACCACACCAGGGTGCACATTTCTCCTGATACTGACTATAATCTGAGCTGTTATTAAAGCAGCAGCACAGAGGCACACACTGTAAATCTGCTCTGCTAATGAAGAGGCACAATGTGTTGGTGTTTTATATCCCAGTTGCCCTTTTTCCTTCATTATATCCTGTATTTATTGTGCAGCTGTGTTTGTATTTTGCAGTTTTTCGCTAATCACTACAAAGCTAATTGAGTCATAGAGGCTTGTCTTACCCCCAATGTTGTATTTTTATGACTTGTATTGATTTAATAGCTTATTTTATTATACAATTGGTGTGATGTTTATCTTTGTTCTTTAATTAATAGTCACTGTTGCAACCAACTTAATTTCCCTGCACAGATCAATAGAGTTATGATGACATTAATTGATAGCACAAAGCTAAGGTAAACAACAGAATTGAAAAGTACTTGATTGGCAGACTGATTAGAGTTGTGTCATTATTAATGTTTACAGAATATATGAATAAACAAGGACAATAATTGTTTTGTTTATGCACGAGTACTTGTCTGACCCTCCGGTTTGTTTTCCTCCTCAGCTTCACAATGCAGCGAACGCAAATCAGAAGGAGAAATATGAAGCAGACCTCAAGAAAGAGATTAAAAAGCTACAGGTAAAGGCAGAGAGAAAAACACTTCTTCTCCCACAAAATGACCCGTTTTCCTTTCTTCTGCACGGCTCCACGGTGAATGAAGAATGGAAAAAAAGAGAAAGGTCTTCATGAATTTAAGTAAATTGAGCTACGTTTAACAAAAGCAAAACGATATTGAAACATTTCCTAGCAAACTCGCACAACTCATGCAGAATATTCCACGTGTATTTTGGACTCATCCAGGTGAGAAGCCGGCCTTTTCAAGTGTGAGACTATTTCTTTAGAAATGTATTATATAGTAAGGTTTTAGGAGATGCATGTGTTTGAGAAGTAGTGAGCACTCGGCACCACTGGATTACTGAGACTTCTTTTCAGTTGAGTTGCGGTATCCATTTATTTAAATCAAGACCTTTCTCTATTTATGATTCTTCATTCACCCTTTGAGAAAACATGCCATACAGAAATTGAGATTAAACAACGTGACCATTTTGTGGGTTAAGAATACCATTAAACCAATTACCAAAATAGATGATTTGATTTCCTTTTTATCCAATACTCACTTTATATTTTCCACCATTTTCATTGGATATCCAGATAAAGATAAAACCAGGTGTATGAGGTTTCTTTCAGCCAGAATGAGCAGGTTGAGGTCTGGTCCAGCGTTCACCATGGAATTGGAAAACATCAAATTTGTTTGCTGACATAGATTTTTGACCTGCCCCCACAAAGAGGTGTGTGTGCGTGCTGCTAGAGTCAAGGATTAAATATCATCATGGTCAGCCAGAGGGTTACCATGAGGACCAAACTCCAAGCCAAGCATGTTTGCAGCGTGTAGACACCAAGTTCACCGTCCGTGACTGCTGAGGACGAGTCTCTGCATGTATTCACTCGTGTACCTGTCTCTCTCTCCGTCTCCCCCCCTGCTGTGTTCCTCTCCCTCTTCTCCTTCTTCTTCTGCTCCCCTAGCGTCTTCGAGACCAGATCAAGACGTGGGTGGCTTCCAACGAGATCAAAGACAAAAGGCAGCTAGTAGAGAACCGCAAACTCATAGAAACGGTGAGTAGGACACAATATGTTCATTATCACACTCCTGCAGGAGCCATGGAGAACAAAAAAGAAACTGGATTTGACATTCTCCAGGTCATATACACGATTAGGAATGACTGATATCCTATCTAGGACAATTACAATAACTCTTTCATTGATCAGCCTTTTGTTTACCAAAATATATTAGCCAATATAATATAAAGTGTGTTATACAGGTTCCTGAAATGTTTATTTTTATTGTAAAATTCTTCGACCAAAAATGTTATTTTTAAAGTTCAGTTTGGACCTTGGAGTTATTCCAGTTTCACTGCAATGTTTTACCTGTGCAGTATTTTGACCTGATCTCTATATCTGTCTACTTTGGTATATGAATGCAGAATGTTGGTACATTTTGGTATCAGAAGAGTTTTGGTTTCCATTTGAGGTCCTTTTAGTTTGAGTGGGCTCTGTCTGAATGCTTTTTTCCACCTGGAAAGGAAAAGAAGCCAGACACATTTGCCAAAATGCAATATAATCTCATTGGCTATCATCTGATGACAATTTGCCTTTTTGTAGTTACATTTATCTGCATTCATATCTAGGGATGGGTACCGAGCCCCGGTATTAAACGGGCCCCGGGGCTGAATTATTAAAGACCGTGGTACCGTTAAGCTCCAACGTTATCGGTCTTTATTGTTACTGGAGACATGTAAAAAATATATCTCGTATGTATTATTGCTACACAAACATTTTATTGCAGTTTTAGTGTCGCCAACTCCGTTTCTAATACGCAAAAAGACTGCAAAATGCGTCTCTTTAGTATTTTCGATCTTTCCAATCCAGACGAGAGATCTCTCTCCCCCGTCTGTGTGCGAGGGGGCGGGGCAGTTTACACACACGCAGCTGCTACATGCAGCAACACACACACACACGGAGGAGATGGCGGAGGGAACGCGCTCCGAGGTGTGGTTAAACTTTACCCGTCTCGATGTGGACAATGCTCACTACCAAAAGTGCAATAAGAGTTTAGCATGTAAGGGCGGTAACACGAGCAATTTGTCGAAACATTTAGCAAAAGTGCACCACATTCAGACGGAGAAATGCACCGTTTTCGACTGTCTTTCTAGTAGCTCTATAACCCCATCCACGAGTAACGTTTCCACGTCAGGTGTTATGTATGCTAGCAGCAACACACGGAGTTAACTCAATTATACAAACATGGGTTAATGATTAGAGGTAACTGAGTTATTCATTTTGTTAAAGTTTCAGCTGTTCTGTTTACAATTCTGTCATCAGATTATTTAATACCATTTGTTAAAACATTGTTGTTTCTTTTGATGTGAAATATTATGTATTTAACTTAAATAAAAAGCAATGTTAGTTTTGTTCACAATTTGTTTAGTTAGTTTACCTTATTTTTTTCTCCAAAAGAACCGATGAAAGTACCGTTAAAGCACCGGACCGATAAGCGGTATCGATAAAAGTAGTAGTACCGTTAAAACCTTAACGATACCCATCCCTATTCATATGCAGATACATGGTTTTGTCTAAACCAGGTAACAGGGGCGCTTCGCCTTCTTACTTTCGTTATGAGCCCTCATACCAAAGTGCAGATTTTCCCCGTAACATTTAAAAATGATGCCAGAAAACAATATTTCTTTTCGCAAAAAACATAAAAATTACTGTGAGACATAGACAGCTTTGTTTTTACGGAGCTCAGACGTCGCGTTGTAGTTTATGTCCGCGGCGCCATCTTGTATACGGGCGCCATGTTCTCGCCATAATTGATATATCTTATATACAAGGTCAGCGTCCTCCTTATTTTTCTAGAAAACTCTCTAGAATGAGAATTCAACATAGTCATAACTGGACTTTAAACAATGAGCAGCGCATGGGAGAGGAAGTCTTAGCTTTTGTCTTTTTAACAAACAATAATATCATGCTATATTATATTTCTCAATGACACTTTGTGGTTTCAGTTTGTTGTGAAGACGTTAGCATTTTGCTTCTGGCGATTAGATTTATGATTAGAAAATGATAAAAGTAGGGTAGACATGTGGATATTATCCGGCTGAACAAAACATGCATTTATCAAACAGGTTCGTTTCCACAGACCTTATTTCGAGCTATTTTCCAAAATCCTATGGAGAAATCCCATTGCTTTTTTGTAGAGGGAACCCATGCGCAGTTTATTTCCGGGTAAATGCGTCATCCCTGCACCACTCTATTGTCTTCAGGAAGAAGGAGTCAGTAGTTTTATTCTCCATTGAGAAACTGCATTCAACTTCTGTTCAATCTGTCAAAAGTAATTTCCACAGCTAAAATATAAAATACATCCATTGGAATGTTTTAAATCACTTCAACAATACATTTCCCAATAGGCTCCAAATAACCCTATATCCTATAGTAGTCCTATAAAGTAGTTCCTATTATAGTCACATTTTTTATGTTCACATACATCTTGTCCTTAGATAAAAGCTTCCCCTACTCACACTAAAGCAAATTCATGAATTCTACATATTGTGGGTTTTAAAATGAGAAAAAGCCAAAGGGATTGTACTGTAAATCTGCAGTATATCATGTATAATAAAATGAATCATCAATAAATCATCCCTGGCTTTGATCCAGAGCTTTTCTTTACTTTTCTTTTGAGTTTTTATCATCAAGGACTGAAGATGTTGCCAAAATAATTTCTCAGAAAGCCTTTAAAGAAAGACCTGCACACAGGAGAGGCTCATTACAGCGTTCTTCACAGAGAGCTGGTAAACATGGCAGCAGGTCCGATACTGAACACCTGTTCTTAAGCGTAGCTCCCCCCCCCCCCGACGAGCCCTGATGAGGGTTATTGAGTGGCCTGAATATGAGCCACCTGCCCTCACAATGAGAGACGCAGCTCCTCGCCAGCTCCTCGCCAGCTCCTCGCCAGCTCCTCGCCAGCTCCCTCTGAACTCCATGAGTTGGTTTTCATCCCAAAGCCGCTCTTCAGGACTTCCTGTGGTTTAGTCGGTCGATCTGAAATGACACGTCCTGCAGGAAGCAGCCGGGGTTTGCTCCAAACATTTTGTCATGACACGGAAAAAGGAACATCAGACTGTACTACACATAGATACAGATGTACAGAATAACTATTACATTTAGAGTTGTCCTAAGGGTCTTCTTAATGAAAAACTAGGGGGGTTTTTCTTCCTTATTTCCCCAAATGTTAGTGTTTACATTTTTTGCAATTAGTCCAATTTCAGTGAGAGCGCTGCATTGTAATACTATCAGGCAATTCCCCATCGTTAATATCGGTCCACTAAAAGTTCTTGTTTTTCCCACTGACGCAAAAGTGTTTGACAACATTATGAAAGGGACCCTACAGAGAAATCCAAGTTTTGCCTGAGAATAACTTTTGTTAAAACCTGAAAATCTTTTAGATAATACTAATCTATGATTTCTGTTCTCCCTCACAACAAACTTTGACACCACCCGCACACTTCTCCAACTCTCACTCATGTTCTGTTGTCTTCCGGCAACATTTCAGAATAAGACTTCTTCTCCTCGCCTGGTTAGGCACAAACATAAAGCAAAACTTTGTATTTGTCTTTAGGGTGCTTTCGTTAAGTTGTCAGACTATCACAAGAACAATCTGAGCCTTTCAGAAAAAACTCAGCCACAATAACTCAGGAAATCAGGGTCCAGGTTTAAGGATGCAGAAGTTACACTTTAAGTCCTCAGTCCATCAGTTTTGATTGATTTGAATCACTGGCTTCACTAGCTATTCTATTAGCTCCTATTGTGCCACTTCCATTCATTATTGCTGATTTCTCCAAATGAAAAGCTCTATCTTAGCTAAGACTATTAAAACGACAGATACATTTATAAAAATCAGATATTTCCAGATATTTTTCAATATAAAGTAGATTTCTCTTCATATTCCTTATTCTTGTATTATCAAAAGATCTGCTGTGACCTTTTCTGCTTGTAGATTTTAATGATTGTTTTCATTTCTATGTAATCCATAATTTGTGTGTCTTTCTGTCTCTGTTTGTGTCTGCCTGCAGCAAATGGAGCGGTTCAAAATAGTGGAGAGAGAAACCAAGACGAAGGCGTACTCTAAAGAAGGGCTGGGTCTGGCCCAGAAGGTGGACCCCGCCCAGAAGGAGAAGGAGGAGGTCGGCACCTGGCTAACGGTGAGGATAGAATAGAATCCTTTATTGTCATTATACAGGTACAATGAGATAGTAGAACTGGACCTCAATGTTCCCACTTTAATGCAACTAAATGACACTGTATCCTTAAAAAAGGAGAGGTGACTTCACTCCTAACTGGTGCTGGGTTTTTTAACAAAACCTGGAACTGAAAGTAAAATAAAAGTGGAAAATAGACAAAACACTGTCTTAACTTTCACAAAAACAAAGACTGAAAACCGTATTAACCAGCAGCCTCTTGCATGAATACATGGCAGCTGTTTATGGTTCCTACATAGTTAACTCATTTTAAAACCATGGTGAGATATTAGGACACACCGTAATGTGAAGGGAGAGTTACTCATTTATAGCGTAAATATGTTTTTCTACATTTTTAAAGTCCAAACATTGAATTGATAAACCCATAAAACAAATAGACAGAAAGAAAAGAATGTCTGAAAATAATTGTTCTTTAAATTGATACACAAATCATAATTATATAAATAAGTATCTTAAGCTGCTGCATTAAGGTCAAATGATTGAAATGAATCCTACATTAATTTCACAACGCTACCATTAATAGTTTCTCAAACATTGTTCATTCTGTCAGTTTGATATCAAACTAAGTGCACAAAAAATGTCCAACCATTCATTATCTCTTCCTCCTGTTCTCCTCCAGAATACGATAGACACGCTGAACATGCAGGTGGACCAGTTCGAGAGCGAGGTGGAGTCCCTCTCAGTCCAGACCAGGAAAAAGAAAGGAGACAAAGAGGTGGGTCCTTCCTCCCCCTCTGATCCCTTTATCATCTGTCTTCTTTTTCTGTGTATAGCTGACCCAGGTACAGTCAGTCAGACCTCTCTCCTCTGTTATCTCTCTGTGCTGGGGAGGTCACACAATGTGTCCTTCTTTCACTTTCACTCTCCGGGGGCCTCATTTATAGCACAACTTATCTGGCTTTATAATGGACGACAAGGCATTTGAAGAGCGGCACTCATACCTCCTACCTGCAGTGACACAAAGATTCTTACGTCACTGAAATTATTCTTTATGGCATCAAATTTCATTCTCTGTAATTGGCAAAGGACTTTTTGTTATATAAATGAGACCCAGAGGGGTTCATGCCTCTGTGTTACTGGTATTGTTAGCTATATCTTCAAATACTGAAATGGGTTTCTGGTTTTACACACAGGCTCTAAAATGAGACCAATAAGGGGCGAAAGAAAAGGAAAAAGTTACATTTGTCTTTTCATGAATGCTTTTCTCAAAGTCTTTTTCTTTTATCTGGCGTTGAGGATGAAGCATGCAGAAGGAAATATACAGGGACTCCACATCTACACATTTTCAACCTCCATCTTGAGTGTCCGCATTACTTAAAAGGGTAGTTCACATAGTTTGAAGTGGTGTTGTATGAGGTCACTATCCTTAGTCTTAGGTTTGGAGGGCTAATTTGGAGAAGCTAAAATGAGTTGCAGCACATTGCGTTCAGCAGTGTTCTTCTGTGCAAAGAGGCAGAAGCTGACCATCTTTTAAGCCACCTAAAATGATATATTAACTGATGTGTCTTTACCATTTAATATATCTGATCTCTCTTCAAAGCAACCAGACTCCATTGAGACAAAACAGTTCTTTTGGCTTGCAGGAGCAACACTCGATCAGTTTGTTTGTCTTCTTGTGTGACCTTGGTGTATTAACGGATTAGTTCTGTTTGGCAAAAGTCACACCATAACAACCTCTATCCAAAGATTAAATCACAATTCTTTCAATGGAGTCTGGTTGCTTTGAAGAGAGCCTGACAACTAGGGATGGGTATCATTAAGATTTGAACGGTACTACTACTTTTAGCTTTGATTAAGGCAGTAGAAATCTCCGCATGTCTCCGTCTGAATATGGAGCACTTTCACCAGATCTTTGAAAACACCTAACAACTGTTGGTATAAAATATAGATTTTAAACGTTTGGCGGCAACTTGTGCGTGCTGACCTCTACCTACTGTAGAGTACTGTGTTATACAACCCCACTGCAGAACATCCCTTTAATGTTGGACCCACTGTGACATTGGGACTTTAGATGTAGCCTTTTAGAGCCCGCATGTATGCACTCAGCACACAGACGTCCCCATGTCCCCGACATGTGCGGGGGCAGCATTCATATATATTATGTTGAAACACATGAATCTGTTCCACTCTGCTGCCTCCACTAATGCAGGCCAGCTGCAGCCCAACAACGTAAAGTGCTGGAGCCGCTGTGTTACTGTAATCACATCAGTTCAGCCAGTCACCATAAGAGCTCCACGTGTTCCTGTTCTTTAGGTTTCATCCCACAGAAACACCCAGATAGTGTTTTAGATTTGTCAAAAAAACTCACATTAAAAACCACAAGTAGAGAAAAAGGCTAAACTTAATACAGAAAACTTGTCAAAAAGCTTTCGGACATGTGTGAATGAACTATTGAAATCAGAAGTGGTGCTGTGATTATTTGTCTATTTCATGATGCATAAAGTGAACATGTAACCGCTGAACCTTTCACATGTTTCCTCACTTCTGTGTGTTCACCTTTCAATTGTACAAATGTTTATTTAAATGCCTTTTTCAAGGAATAAGTGAGTGTTATGTTTGTGCTTTCATATTAGAATAAGCTAATTTTTATTTCAAATATTAAAGTGATATAATTCATTGTTATCTGGATATAAAGCCAGCTGAATCAACAAATAATACATTTCAACAATGAGACCCATCGTGGTGACTTTCTTATGCTGTTGGCAGCTCTTTAATCCACTTTTGTGAGAATAAAATACTGCAGACGGTTTGGTATCATATTAACACCTTTTCGCCCCCCCCCCCCCCCCCCACACTCCTGTGCAGAATCAGGACCGGATTGAGGAGCTGAAGAAGTTCATCGAAAAGCATCGTCACCACATCCGGATGCTGGAGACCATACTGAGGATGCTGGACAACGACTCAGTGCAGGTGGACTCCGTCAGGAAGATCAAGGTGCGCTCATGTCTTCATAAAACAAAGTATCCCAAATATTTGTTGTTTTTGAAATTGTAGGTGCAGCTTATTTCCTGTTTGCCTTCCTTTTCCTTGTTAAAACTGCACACAATGTTCTTTTCAGAGCATTATCATCATTCCTAATATTTCTAATGACAGCCTGACTGAGCCATGTAATCCATCTTTTTATTTGTCCTGTCTTTAATAAAGGATGATGTGGAGTATTACCTGGACTCGTCGCAGGATCCAGACTTCGAGGAGAACGAGTTTCTCTACGACGACCTGGACCTGGACGAGCTCAGTAAGTCCAGAAAGAGCTGGAGTGTGTTATACAGCAGTGTCTTTGTGTGCGGCAAGCAGGAGAGAAACTCATTTTTTGACCGCAGTGAAAATCGTTTTAGGGGAATCTCTGAAAAATATAGATTTAACAGAATATTATGTCTCATAAAACATGCTGTGCAAGCTGTTTTTCAATACATATGAACTTCTGATCTTCTGCGCTGGAGTTATTGGGAATGTTTGGCTCACACAAGTCAGAAACTCTTGAATCTTATTTGACCAGTTTAATAAAAAATAATAATGTTAGTGAAGCCTACTCTTTAATCACATTGAAATGACAGAGACATATTAACAATGGAACAGGCTGTATTGCCCCTTCTTCTTTTTAAATATTCCTCTTCATTATCCTTAACCTTAATGGGAAAACACTAACTTCACTAACCGTTATAAAACTGATCATGCTGTTTACCCCCCCCCCTGTGTCTGTGTCTCCTGCAGCTCAGACGCTGGTCGCCACCTCCCCACCCGGACAGCTGGAGGACGAGATCTTCCAGCACTCCAGCAGCACCCCCACCTCCACCACCTCCTCTTCACCCATCCCCCCCTCGCCTGCCACTTGCACTACGGTAAAAATAATCCTCTTGCTGTCGGCACGTCAATTGTCTTTTTTCGCACCTTAGAAATCCATAAAATGGTGTTAGTGTAAAAATGTGACATTGCCAATCAAAGGAGTTTGTATTAATTAGAATAAAAGGGTTCTAAAGGTTTGAACATTTTAATATAAAGTGTTATTAACTGCTTGAAATTAAGATTATGTAGCCAATTTACAAACGGGACATATTATGCAACCAAATAAAGAGGAAACCCACTTTGTTGTGTTTTCCTTTTAAATGCGTCACCCTCCTAAATAATGCTGTCATGAATCAGAATTGTATTTATTGAAAGCACACTAACATCTTATTTACTGTGACTAAGAAGTGCAATCATCAGTATACTGTATGTACTTGATGAACCATGGCGGTAAAGTGCTGGAAAAGCTTGAAATTCATCTTGAAATGTTTGAAAAAAGTGCTTGAATATGACTTCGTTCTTACTTTGGAATTCAAACTTTTTCTCAAATATTGGAATTTGCTCCTTTTATGCCTCAATAAATATGAGTCGCTTAAACCTGGAGACACTTCAGGCAATAATAATATTTTTTATGCACTCGCCAATTTTGAGAGTTTTTTTGATTTGTTTTGTCTTTCAGAATATTGCAAAAAAAAATCGAAATACACAATTCATTTTTTCAATTGACTAACTTGGTATATTTGCGTTTGTACATTTCTCTTTAATTCACCAAAAGTAATCAACTGTTGAATAGTCATATCTAGTAAAGGGGCCCTGTCTTCCTCATCTTCAGGTCCATATTTGTATTTTCACCCTCTGTCTGAAACCAGAGCCCAGTCTGCTCTGATTGGTTAGCTGGCCTTCTCTGTTGTGATTGGTCAACCACTTAGAGATGTCACGCCCCTTATCCTATCCAGTACATTGTGTTCGAGTGCTAGCCAATAGAAGTGCTAACTTTAGGATTTGAGTCTTTCCAGACCATTTACATGCACACAAACCTATATAACACACTCCAGGAAAGGAAACCCAAAGAGCAGAACAGGGCCCCTTTAATTACACTGTTACCCTCTTTACCTTTACTGTCCTGTATTGAGTGGGATTTCATATTACATATCTAAGGCTAAGTTCGTGAATAGATGTAATGATGTAACATTGGCAATATCTGAACTTTTAACCTATCATTGCTTTCACTTCCAGTGAAGTCAGGTCAATATGTAAAATAGAAATGTAAGATAATTGCCTTTATATGTGCTGCCATCTGCTCTTATTGTTCGGCTCTGCTGTCATTATATCATCTGTTCTTCCTCTGCGCCCACACAGAGCACTGCGAGCACTTATTATAGGGCTGATGTGTCTGAATAAAGGCGTGATAATATTAAATGCTGCTGACATGAAGTTGGCGTGAAATGGATGTAAAGATTCGGTTGTAAGAGGTAAAGAGTTCAGCAGGAAATGTGAAGTTCAGTGGGTGTTTAACTTTGAATAATCTGCGGAAAGTATCTGTAAATGTTGGATTTGGATAACCGGCAACCTTTTGGTTAGTATATTGTATTTAGTTTTTTGTCATTCGTACACCGACTGACCATTATCCAATGTTGTTCTTCATTTTTGTTTCTCAGGAGAACTCTGAAGATGACAAGAAGAGGGGACGGTCAACAGACAGTGAAGTCGGTCAGGTGAGTCTAAAGACGGTTCATCTCGAAGTGATCATGTCAGCATCTTATCTTTAAATACAGAAAAAGTGTCATGAAGTCACAAACTTCATCAATCCGAGGTTTAATGTCATTTCTTAGTTTTATTTTAATGTAAAGTGAATATTTTAAGGGTTTTTGACTTTTGTTAGTACAGATTTTAAGAACTCACCTTAGACACACGTCATTTGGGATAGACATTTGAACTTTTTCTAACGTTTTATTAAAATAAAACAAAAGTAATTTCTCTGTAAAATAGTAGTATGCTTGAACTTTTTATGAATTATTAAATGTATTCTTATTATAAGTTATCAAGGTAATTACTCCAATATGCATGCTGCAACTGTAAGAAAATACTTGTTACTTTAGTTATTATTTTATATTCTCTTGTCATATGATCTTTTCTTTCACTGAGAGTAGTTATTATTTTATATATATTTGTTGTCTTTGCATGTCCAGGTCACATGTTGGATCACTTTATTGTAAGCCAGTATAAAAGGCCAATCACTAACATAGACTTAGGTGAACAAACTATCTTTTTATTTCCTGTAGAAAAACGTTACAACATGACAAACCTGTAAATGTCTTCTTTTCTCTTCTCCAGTCACCTGTGAAGAACGGAAACCCCTCCTCTTCATTATCCTCTTCCTCCTCCTCCTCCTCTTCTTCCTCTTCTTCTTCCTGCTCCTCTTCTTCATTCGTGTCTGGACTGACCTCGTCCTCACTCGTCTCCATGGCGCCCATCACGGGGGGAGGACCGGGGCCCAACAGTCACCTGGGCAGCTTGGGGGGCCTCCTCTCCAACACGTCGGCCGGCAGCTACAGCAACGCCACCCAGCAGCTGCCGCACCCGTCGGCACAGCAACAGCAGGCCAAAAGCTTAGTGAGCTCCGCCCCTTCAGCTCCCATCTCCATCCCCATCAGCTCTGCCAACAGCCACATGGCCTCCTCCGCCTCTTCTCCCCCCAACGCCATCACGCAGGGGCTCTTCACTTCCAGCTCCCAGGCCCAGTCTCTGTCGGGGCCCACGTCCACCTCCAACAGCCTGGGCCTCAGCCTGGGCCTCTCGCTGGGGAAAGGCGGCATGTCCATCCCCACCAGCTCCATGTCCGGGAGCCTGGGCCTGTCAGGGATGCAGGCGTCCCTGAGCAACATGGCGAGCCTCCTGTCGGGCTCCACCCCGGCCCCCTACGCTCAGGCAGCCTCCTCAGGGGCCATCGGCTCCGGCCTGCCCGGCTCTCTGGGTGGCATCGGCATCAGCCCCTCCACCTCCAACAGCGCAGTGGGCTCCATCGGCAGCGGCAGCATCACGGTCGGCGGGCCAACCTCCTCCTCGGGGGGGCTGCTGGGCCCGGCGCCGGGGCTGAGTGGCATCAGCTCCGGTATTCTGGGTCTGGGCTCCGGGCAGTCGGGGATGCAGGGGTCCTCCCTCATGTCGCTCAGCCCGGTCGGAGGGTTAGCGCCCGGTAGCGGAGTGGGGGTCATCGGGAGCAACGGAGGCAGCTCGGGATCAGCAGGGAGCGGAGTGGTGGGGGGGAACATGTCGCTCTCCGGCAGGCCGCCCAGCCAGCAGAAGCAGAACGGTAGCACCAGTGAGTATTTGAGAATATATCCACACTTACAACAATCTGTTCACACAAGCATTTCAGCTACGTCTAGAAAATATTCTCTGATAAGACTGTGAAAATTGTTATCGAACACCTTGTTTACAGTATCCATTATATTATATTTGAACCTCTGTGTCATAGTACCTTTTGCCAGATTCCTTGTCAATACACAGCCTTACTAAACGTGCTTATTATAAACTGAAGCTAGTCAAAACTGAAAATGATTTCCTGATTATTGTATTTGCTAGGCATAAGCGGGTACAATTGTGTTAAGTGTACATTTCATGACTGTAAGATGTATGCTCATGTGCCCTTTCTAGCTTGTTGTTAACATTTATTTAGGCGGTGTACCCTTTGTGTCTTTTTTTGGCGATACAGGTTACAGCGCTGTGTTAGCAGACAGCACAACAGACTCCGCCCTCACCAGTGCCAGCCAATCACTCAGCAGCCAACCCTCGTGTCTGACCTCCACAGCCAATCAGACGTGAGTATGATGGAGCAGGTTACCAGACAATTAGGGTTATGGATTATTTTCAACAAAATCTGGTGTTTCATAGACACAATCACTCACACTACACTAAATTTGAAATGAAACGATGATGTCAGCATATTTTCCAGGATTTTAAAATCATGACGATAATCAAAGTTAATATGAATAGCTGGAAATTCATTTGGTAAACCTTAATTTGTCAAACTTGAAATGATACACATTTTGATGTGATGATTAAGGCTTTGACAGTCACAAATTAATATTTTTTCTTAAAATGTCTGAACCCTGTCAAATAAATGTAGCTGACATCTAGGTCGGCGCGATATAAGAAAAACAAATATCCCAATATCTTTTACTATATACTTTGATGTCGATATTGTAGGGTGGACTATTGGCGCTTTTTCTAATTACTTACACATCCACATTATTTAATAATCAGCGATGTGGATATAGTGATGAATTGGGTAAAGGGAAATAGCAGAACTGTCTAGTTCCTAGAAACACATCCGTCTACTGAAATGCAGCCTTTTAAACCAGGAAAAGACACGATATTCAATATGTATTGTATATTGAAAAAGACAATCTCTAGTCTCACATCGCAATATCGATATATTACTGCTTTATTGCCAAGCTCTACTGACATCCTCAATCCATAAGCATTAACAACTAAACAAGTACATTTTCTTACCTCGCTTACCTTTTTTATTTAGGTCTTTTTATGTTGTCCCCCCTTCTCACCCCTTCTCTCTTCCTCCCCCTCTCCCCAGTAAGGACACTGGTTCCAGTCTGCTGGGCTCCATCTGTTTGTCGTCCAGCTCCCCGTCGCAGGCCTTCTACAGCGAGGCCAAGACGGTGAGCGGCGGCAGCCTGCTGAACGGACCCATGTCCTACTCACAGTCCTCTGACAGCATCAAGGTGAGAGTCTGACCACACACGCACACGCACACGCACACACACACACACACTCACACTGGCCCCATTTAAAATTAGATTTCATTATAACAGCAGGTGTAAAGGGCGTCACACTCATGGGCGTCACAGCCATTATATGAGGGTGGGACAAGTCCCCCCCACCTTTTAAAATGATTAGTTTAGACCCCCCCACTTTTACCATGTGGAAAGTCTGTGCATTGGTCTATCCACTCGCCGCTCTTTGTAGAGCGCGGTGTCAGTGCTTCATTATCAAATCCATTCCACTTGCTTATTGTGAGAATGCCCAAATCAATGGAATTCCGTACCATGTTTTCACTGCTACTTTGTACCCAGGCAGATTCTCAGAGCCGTACACATGAGCCGTACACATGCTGCGTTTCTTGCGTAGCTGTGTCTTTAGTTGTAAGCCTAGTGGCGATCTGTTCATCTGTCATATCATACAATAAAGCCATCGAAAAGAATAGGATACAGCATTAAAAGTTATTCTGGGTCTTTGTGTGTCATATGTGAAAATATGAATAAAGAAAAAGTAAGTCTGTTTACTGTTGTTGAGAGATGTATCCATAGATTTAGTCCCTAATTTTGCTCTCAAAGTGCACCAGATTGATGCATTTAACTTCAACATTTAAAAAAAAATCTTCCCAGTGGAGCATGCCCCCGGACCCCCCTAGAGGATGTTGGGTCCACTACCTGCCCACACCCCCCGTCAAATTGTCCCACCCACATTGAGGATGCTTCCTACGCCCATGCAAACACTCCATTTTACCATTCTACAGCTACAGGATTATGTAGACACGATGAGTTGTTTTCGTTACGAACATTTAATATTCCAAATCTCCACAGACTGTTAATTTGCATGCTACTGTTTCTGCCTCCATTATGATTTAATTAATTCTGACAAAAGTGAAATCCAAGCGGGGATTGTTATTGTTATCGTGGCCTCATTATGAGTGCTAATTTAGTTTCATTTGGGGAAAAATACACGTTTTACGACAAACTCTGACAAAACTTAAGAGAATTCCAAAAACATTGAGGTGATTAAAACAGCTGAGAGACGTTGTGTTTGTCACCTTCAGTTGACCTACAGGTATAGGAGTGTACTGAAAATCGTTCACCAGAAATGACTAACGATCACATTTTTGAGATGAATAACTGACTGAATAGGTTTAAAGTATACATATTGTGTTATCAAATGTATTTAGAAAGGATTAACATAGATCTTTCTGCAATTCCGTTTTCACACGGCAAGCTATGACGGTTCATTGTGGGACCTTTTTATATTTATAAATGTTAAGTCTTTTAATGTTACCAAACTATAATCCACAGATATCTAAAGCATAATTAAATATGCATACTTTTGAGCACTTGTATATGTAAAAAATATATCATTTTTGATATATATTTTTTGTATTATTGTTTTTTTTCTGTCAAAAATGAATGCCAAAACAGGTAATGGTATTTACTTAAAATCTAAAGAGTCTCAATCCACTTCATTTGATTAAGATTTAAGAATGGCTCCCTGTGTTCTGAGAAAGAAGATCACCATAAAGTTACGCAGATCTGGATAGTCTAAAATATATTTCTTTTACACAATGGAAATGGAAATGTTGCTAATAAATGCTTTAGTGCAACTGATATATGTTTATTCAACCTCTGATAAGGACCATTTGTAACCATGGTTGCTGAATTGTACCTTAATGTTATTGATAGGCTATACAAAATGTGCAATCTTTTTTGTTGAAAATACAAACAAACGCAGTAAAAGTACTTTTCATGGACACACAATCCAGAAATATATGTGTTGTATGTTTGGTCATATGGTGTAGTTTGTTACCACAAAGGCATCTTTGAGGGGAGGGGACAGGAATAAACAAACAACAAAAACATAAAGGGAAGCCGAAATGATTTCCATGACAACATGATCACAGGCCTGAGTCCCTCCGTACAGGCAGGTACCAAAACTGTGCACACACTGTGCGGCAGAATCTGTTTTCCCATGAGCCTCCTTGTCTGTCCCCATCAGCCCCAGGAGACTCTGAGCAGCCTGAAGTCCATGGCCGAGCGAGCAGCACTCAGCTCAGGGATGGAGGGAGACGTGCCCTCCCTGCACCTCACCCCAGGTAACTCACACACACACATACTCACACAGACACACACACACACACTCACACATACCTTAATGAAAGGAGAGGGTGGCAGGAATAGAAAGGCTGTAGTTGAATGGAACAAAATGTCATCTCACCTCCCACTCTCAGCTACTATGAACAAAAACTGCTGTAGATATTATCATCCTGACTCAACTCCTCTCTCTTTGTCTCTCTGACTTTCTACTCCTCCCCCCCCTGCACTCCCTCTCTCACTCCCTTACCTCCTCACCTCCTCTCCTACTACTGCTTCCTTGCTCTCTGACTCCTAGTCTCTCTTTCCTGTCTATCTTCAGACATTTTCCCCAGCAGCACTACGGCCCAGTCGGGCCCCCCGTCAGCGCCTCAGCTCTCGCTGTCGGAGGTCAGCATCCCCCCGTCACTGGGGGTGTGCCCGCTGGGGCCCGTCCCCCTCTCCAAAGACCAGCTCTACCAACAGGCCATGGAGGAGGCGGCGTGGACGCACATGCCCCACCCGTCCGACTCCGAGAGGATCAGGTGTGCTCATATTTCCATCTTAACGCTGCACAAAAAATGATATAAGAGATAACTAACGTTCATGACAGAGTGCAGTGCTGGCAAAGTTAGTTTAAAAACTAGTCTTTATAATCAGTCGGTTTTTTTTGGTCAGCCATGATGAGAGAAGTACTGTGATTCTTTACTCAAATGAAAAAACTCACCCACAAAATCCTAAACTGAAGAAAATTAAATCTGATTTAAAGTAAAAGGGACAAAAAACACATCCATTAAATGTAAGGGATACATTAATAAGTGACATGGTATTTTGAGGGCCATGCAAAAAATGTTTAGTCACTTAGTTTGAAATAGTATACAGTACTATATAGTATGTGTGTTATGGAAATCAGTTTTTACTCATAATTAAAAGACAAATGTGTTAGAATTTATTCAAAAATTCAAATAATTCCAAAAAGATGATGAAAGCGAGTTATAAAACACAAACACCGTCGTAAACACGGTCTCTAATCTAACAGTTATTCGTCTTTTTATTTGTAATGATTGATTTGTTGCTAATAACAACACGCATTTTATTTCCCTGAACTTGATTGTCTTTAAAAAATAAGTACAAGCACACAATCATTGATCTGATTCGACAGATATCTTTGAAACAACGTTTGCACTTAATTATAAAAATGTCCATTGTTTTTTTTTATCTTTTGTGATTCTGCTGCTATTTCTTTGCCATCCAATCAAAGAGCCACAGGTCTAATCAGTTGCTGTACACAGTTATTTAACAAGGGATCATTTAGACATCCAAAAACAAATGTCTGAAATGTATATTTAGTCACTCCAGTCTCGCAGTAATGCGGCATACCTACACACACAATTAGAGAGCAGATCATTGAGGCGCCGTGTTACAGAGCAGTCAGCCCACACAGGTACAATTGACATTTAAATGAAAACACTCAAACCCTCTTGTCCCACAGTACCTGTTGTTTCACAGCCAGCGGAGGAGAGTGACACACACACTCTGAGATAAAGACACAAGGAGAATCTTTGTATCTTAATAACTCAAATTCATTTCCAGTATACGCACTCACTGACGTTTGGCGATAATGTTTTATGGGAGTGCGACATGCGTCAGTCATGTTGTGCGTGTTACTGGGATAGGATCATTAGTCCTGGTTCCATCTGACCTGGCTAACATTGTAGCAGCCCAATGGAAACGGAAAGAACAAACTGGGTGTGTCGCTGGTCTAAAAATACACAGTTTGGATGGAAAAACGTATTTTGGCAGAATGAGATCCACTAAATGTTCCTACTTTTCCCCCATTCGGAAACTTTTCGTCCGTCTGACCAATCGATCTGTTAATTAGTCCTAAACCGCTCCCTGAAATCATTGGCCTGATCGATATGTAATGCGTTGGTAGTTTTGAAACAGCACAACAGTCGGTAGTGCCTTAGATTAAAAGCAACATTTAGTCTATTATCTAAGACTAAGTGGATCTATCTATTTATACAGAAACTTTTAAATTACATTTTGACTTGAACACTGAAATATCTCCACCTCTGATTATCATTTCTGAAATCCTTGAGATTTTGAAGCTTTCTACATCACATCGTTCCATAAGAGTTATTATATATGTATTGATACTGGCCATAGCCAATAAAGAATGTTAAAGTAGGAACTCTATAAAAGTCTGTTACAGGTGATGAGGAGTGTGTGAAAAAATGTATATAAATCCTTTAGTCAGCATTGGTTGGTTCATAGGACTACGAATTTGTAATAAAATAAAAACCTGGAGTTGTTGATTTAGAAAGAAGTGAGACCTCTGTAGCCCGCTGCACATCTCTGCTGCACACTTCAGACTCGAGCTACATTAGCCACTGGCATGACAGCCACATTTACCACCAAACTTTTGGACGTTGAGCTGCATTGTGGGAAATGTAGGCACCAGGTTTTCTATTATTATTCCTCATGTTTTGTCTTTGCATCAGTATGGTCCCACTAACCCCCCTCCCCTCTTTGTGATGTCACAGGCAGTACCTGATGAGGAACCCGTGCCCCACCCTGCCTTTCCACCACCAGGTGCCCCCGCCCCACTCCGACACTGTAGAGTTCTACCAGAGGCTTTCCACGGAAACCCTCTTCTTCATCTTTTACTACCTGGAGGTAAGCACTGTCAGAGACATGATGTCAACACAACGAGGAGACACGTGTAGATCATGATTCAGCCATCAAAGAGACACTTCAGAGATCTCAGATACAAACTGTTGTTACTAATGCTTCTTTGATCTCCTCTTCCTCTGCGCAGGGCACTAAGGCCCAGTATCTGGCAGCCAAAGCCCTGAAGAAGCAGTCATGGAGGTTCCACACAAAGTACATGATGTGGTTCCAGAGGCACGAAGAACCCAAGACCATCACGGATGAGTTTGAGCAGGTCAGCTTCTCTTCTTTGACCTCTAGGGGCTTATTTTACCTTTCAAAACATATTTGACACTTCACACTGAGTCAAACCTTAGTATGTTTGAAATCTGAACGTGTTGCCGCTCTCAGCAAACCATGGAGGAGTTAACAATGAAGGCAGACTTGATGTTTACTGCTAAGGATACCAACAATTCAGGGACGTTTTAAGAATCGGTTGATACACTTATATTCATGACTGCTGGGTATGAAACACAGCCAGACGGGGAGTTAAAAAATACAATTTGATATTGCCCAGCATTCAGTTGAAGACAGCCATCAAAGCGTGAACAACACTTGATTCATAATGAAAGGTCCTAAACCATTTAAACACATGGTTTGTAATCTGCAGCACAATCGTCATGACGCCTGCTGAAACACAGAAAGGACTGCTTTTGGCACAAGCTTTAAGACAGGAACTTGTTTCACACACTTTTCACATGTTTGATACTGTATACAGTTTGGAGTCCTTCTTCCTTTCTTAAGGATTTTGATAATGAAAATGAACCTTACTACAGCCGTGACGCAAATCAGGGATAAACACTGGCCCCTTCCCCTGTTTCTACCCCCATAATTCCTGATCCCTTGCTCGGACCAAGCCCATTTTCAAACTGGGTCTTCCTTTTGATATCAGCTACACATCTGTAATGTACAGTGACTGCATATCACCTGGTTGCGATCCCATTGCGGTGACAAAATGCGTCCACAGAATAGAATCGCCAGCTAAATCCTTTAAAGTGCTTTTTGTGGTAGTTCCTGTTCAGGTAGGTTTCTCCAGGACCTCATTTTGCCATGATAACACACACACACACACACACACTGGAAAAACAATACCAGTGTTGCAGCTGGTGTGTTCCCTTGCTTTTGACACAAAGCATGCTGGGAATAGCTCTAATACAGTAAAACCTTTTTTTGTTTATTTTTCATTAAATGCCTTTAATTCTTCCTCAGGGAACGTACATTTACTTTGATTATGAGAAATGGGGCCAGCGCAAGAAGGAAGGCTTCACGTTTGAGTACCGGTACCTCGAGGACCGAGACCTCCAGTGACCCGCATCGAGGAACACACACTCTCTCACACACACACACAGACACACACACACAGACACAGACACACACACACAGACACACACACACACACACACACACACACACACAGGCGAAGAGACGGACAGCTGAGGAAGTGTGAGAGGGACAGACGGATGGAGAAGGCTGCTCCACCTGCTGACATTCCTCGATTTGCCCTCGACTCGTTGGGGAGATGGACCCTGCCTCATCATCCTCCCCCCCAGCAGGGACACCTCCTCCCACCCTGTCACCCCTCGTCCTCCTCCTCCTCTTCTCCACCCCTCTATCATCAGGCCTTTTATTCCCATCTTTTCCTGAACCATATCTCTCTCTAAACAACAAGGCTTCGTTTTAGCACAAAGAATTTATAATCCAACTATCGTGTGCTCTCCCCCCTCCATTTTTTCTCTCTCTTTGTGTTGGCTTTCAAACGTTATCTTCTATTAGCCCCTTTAAGAACCAAAGATGATTGGTTCATCATTACATGCTGGCTCTAAAACGGGGATCAGCAGCAGGGGGCGGGATTCAAGGGAAATGTGTTATTGGAGTTATTGTAAATTCAGCTAGATTAGGGAGAAAATGGTCATAGGTGATGTGAACTGACTTGAGATCAGCCATGACAGGAGCTTAACGACACGTAATATATCCCGTAAGAATCGGAAATATATTTTGGTCTCTGCCATGTTCTCCACTATAGCTAATAAACTGGCAACGAAGTGTTTGTTATTTAGGCAAGAGCGCTTCACATACCTAATCATTGTTTGCGTTATATCATTTTCCCAGTGGTGCGAGAGACCTTTTTGGATGACTTTTGAAAGTCTGTATTTAATTATTATTAGAAAAGCACCAACCCAGAGGCTCTCTCTGCTGCCTACCGTCATGAAGGAGTCATTATAACCTTTTTTTCTCCCTTCAAATATGTCACTGGTGACTTTGTGCTAATAAATAGCTTTTCGATTTAGGGTTTTGAATATACCAACGCTATCTGAACGTTACTGGGAAATGTGATTAATGCGATGCAATCAGTTTGTGCACAGAAAGGCATCACTTCCCGAAACATTCATATTTAAAATGAAAAGCGTGTCCTCCGTTATCATTTGTTTGCAGTGATACAAACGCTTTCCTCCCCCCAAAGAGAAGCCTGTGACAGCGGCTGCATTTTAAGATTTGTGTCGTTAAGTTTTTGTCAATTGTTGTCTCTTGGAAGTTTAACCTCTAATCAAATGCTCGAGTACAATTCCGTCAAAACGCAAGATCAACCGTGCGCTTTGGGTTCAATAGCATTCTCCTGCCCCCTTTTTGTTCATCTCCATCACCTCAACTCTGCTGAGCGTCTCCCACTGTGCGGTGGCTCCATCGCAGACGTAACACCAACACATCGTCTGTTCACCAGCGTAGAAAATAAACCAGCACCGCCTGCCAAATGTGGGTAAACGTTGGCCTGAGGTGGCGCCACAGGCCTCTCGCAGGAGAAGTGGCTGCTGCTTCATTTTGGGATTCCTCCAGCTGCGGTGGTGTTAAAACCTCGCGCCCTGCCCCCTCCCATCGGGCAGAGGGGTGAGGTGATGGTAGTAACTCCTTCCATCTGTCGGGCAGTTACAACACTTAAGAATATGTCAGAAATGTATTTCAAATTCAGCATTTTTCCCCACACGCGTTCACAAATGTCAGCAGTTCACCTTGTTTCTTTTAAAGTAAAGGCTCAATTCACCCAACTCACAACAAAGAAAACGAATTTAGCAAATGTTTCCTCTACTGGTGTCTGGTCATGCTTATGGATTTTTGGTTTGATTTTCCAGTGCTTTGAAGCAATTTAGAGACTTCTGCCTCTCTTCAATATGGAGCGCCAGCCATTAGCTTAGCTTAGCATAAAGACTGGAAATGGGCAAACCGCTAGCCTGGCTATATCCAAAGGGTACACATGTAGCTTGACTCATTAACACCTTATATACTGTTTGTTTAATTTGATTTAAAAACCAGTTCTGGGTTTTAAAGTGATTCTGGGCTATTTCCTGATTTGTTAAACTAACTTCCTGTTTTCCCAAAGTTCCCATAAATCACTCCCTGTAGAGCCACAAATGTTGTTATTTTTCCCTTTTTTAAATGATGAATTTTACCTATGATTATGTCCAGTCTTTGTTGCCAACTTAAGCTAACCAGCTGCTGGCTGTAGATTCATCTAACTAGCAAAAAAGGACATTTCCCAAAAACGTTGGGTGTATTGCTTTGTTTTTCAAGGAATTGGTAAATAATGACATCTCCAGAATCAAAGTCCTTAGATAACACTCGTTGTATTTCAAACCTGGAAAAGCGTCCGCATGACTAGATACCAGTAGAGGTTGAAGTGATGATGATGTCGGTGTGTTTCTGTTGAACACTGAAGGCTCCAGCAGGGATCACAGTGAGAGTCGTGGGTGTCGATGCTACCAGCAGCTGGACCGACAGTTTGTTAGTCTCCCCCCCCCCCCCCTTCCTCCCTCCCTCCCCCACAAACTGAGCAACACCAGCACTGCTGCCCACACCTCCTCTGTCCTCCAGCTCCATGTTTACACACTGAACCGTTTCCACTGGACACACACACACACACACGCTGTCCTGTCCTCACCACCAACAATTCATGATTTCTCTTTCCTCAATCCTAAACTTTTTTTTGATTCACTTGACTTTTGATTCTCACAATTCCTATTTTCCGAACTCCTCTCTCTTACAGCCCCCTCCCCTCCCCCCCCCCCTCTTCCTCTTCCTCTCATGCCAGGTAGATATTTCCTTTATTTCTCAGGAAGTATTTGATAGATCATTACGAGGAAATGTAATCCTGCCAGCAGCTCCCGTCGACACAGCACAACAACAACTACATAATCTTCCCCAAAATTTAAAATCTTTTGAAAATCTCCCTCTCTTTTGACCTGCCAGTAATATTTCAAAGGCTTTTTAAGAAAAAAAACAAAAAAAAAATGCAAATATTACTCTCCAATGTTTGGAGCAGCGCCTGGGAGAGAGGCCATGTTTTTATTTTGTCGGATTAATCGTAGTATATTATTTTTTTCAGACATGGGGAAAGCATTTTAAAAGCCAGAGGAGAACGAGGACCCCTGATCCTTTTTTGTTTTTGGAGATCGGAAATTTCTCAAGAGCAGTGTGGGGGTTTTATAGCCAGGCAGACAACTCGACACTTATTCACTTGACTGACTGCTTTTAACCTTTTTTTGTTTACTTCTGACAAGCGGAATGGGTGAGAGGTCAATCCGAGAGGCGAAATGTGAATCTCTCTCTTGCCCCTTGACACAAGTGTTGTATAGACTCTCATTCTTCAAACCTCTCCTTTGTTTTTTTTGTTTTGTTTTTTTTGTTGTCGTCGTCGTTGTTGTTATTGCCGTCGTCAGACAGCATGGAATAATGACACTTGCAAAGTGGCGCTGAAAAAGTAAATAATGACATAACCATGAATAAAGGATTGTAAAATATTAATAAAAGAAGTACTTTTCAGAAAACTGAACTCGGCTGGTGCTTTGTGGTGACATTTATTCACATGGTACATACAGAGGTGTGACGTCACATCCCATTGGTCGCAAGGAAGGGGAAGTATTGAATCTGATACAATTAGTTTTATTTACAGCAGAGGATGATATCCAGTTATTTTCTTCAATACATCAATAACTATATTGAATTGTTCAGAAGTAAATAAATGGAGTTATTTAAATCTGTAATTGTAGTGCGTCCTGTTGGACAGAAGTCTTCCTGATGATCTTATCATGACGCTCCTCTAGTGGCCGGCTGAGGGCAGTCGGGCTGAACGAGCAGAACACTGCACTTCCTGTTGTCATGCCTTAAAGCAACACAATGGGTTTTAAAGGAAGAAACCAGCTGAGGTAGAAATGTATCAAAGGCCTTTCCAAATATGCTTTAAGTCTCGAGATTGACTAGTCGTAGTACATTTTGACTTATTTTCTTCTTCAAAAATAATTTAAGGCACACTGTAGGGTTTGAGCAAATGTCCAACATCTTTATTTGACATAGCAATTTGCATTTGTATGTGTTTGAAGTTGTAAACGTATTACAGTCATGTTTGGGAAGGTGACTTTAAAACCTATTCCTGCACAACTAGTTACATGTAAAAAAAAAGTCATCAGTAACTTAATCTGAGTATCGCCATGTGAAAGTAACCTGATTACTTTGCAAATAAAGACAAGAATAGTATAGTTTACAAATGCTCTTTTGGTTTATATGAATTGAACGCAAAATAAATCAGGTGTACACCTACTGCATTTAAAAGATAAAATAGCCTGAATGAAATCTGTAAAAGGACATTCTGTCAGTATGTCGACATTTAATATATAGATTTGTATTTTTAAATGTATTTTAACATTATAATCCTGCAAGAAATCCCCATTTAAAATCAAATGAAGCAGAAATCTGATGTATTTTTTTATGTAATTGTAAGGGGATACAGTACCTTCTTTTGTATAATGTCAAATGGATCATGTGAATTTGTTGTATTAAAATGGTTGCTGCTCAGCAGTTCAAATGTCTGTCAGCTGGAGCTCGAACGTCTGCATTCACATGAGCGCGCAGAGAACAGGCTGCATGTTGTTCACTTGAACAGAAGTCAGAGTTTAGCACTGTCAATGAAGGGGAGAAGTATTGCAAGACTAAACGGTACCAGTGGTGTTTAATAGATTTACTCAAGTACTGTACTTAAGTTCAGGGGTTAATCGTATTCTTTTACTCCACTACATTTATTTAATACCTTTAGTTACTTGACAGATGTGGATGAATGATGTGAAATATAATCAAGTGTTAAATCAGACTTTAGTTCCACCTGGAGTAAATTCACAAGCTACCCTGCAGTATGCCAAGTCATTCAAACTAGCTGCACCTTTACCAGCTTTGAGAACACTTTAATGATCAATCATTATAAAACATATCATATCTATTATTCTGAAATGGATCAATCTGCAGAATGAGTATACCTTTGGTACTTTAAATATATTTTGATGCTAATACTTTTGTACATTTTGATTGCAGGACTTTTACTTGTAACAGAGTATTCCTAGACTCTGGTACTTCTACGTTTACTCAAGTACAAGATCTGAGTACTTCTCCCACCTCTGCATAGTACAAGTAGTAATATCACACTGTAAAAACACTTAATCACACATAATTAATTACACAGAAAAGTCCTGCATTAGATATCCTTAAGTAAAAGAACTGGAGTATTATCAGTATACTTTAAGTGAAAAGTAAATGCAGGGGAAAAAAAGTGTTATGATAATTTGTGTATCATTTCCCCCCACTAAAATTATGAGGCAGAAACTATAAAGTAATGTAAATAAAACAATGTAATAAAAACTAATAAAGTTTAAGTAGATTTATATTGTACTAAGTTACTTTCCAGCACTGTCCAAATGTACTATTATGTTCTACACAGAAATCAAAATGGTACTTAATTGTTCTTAAATTTGTCGTTTTGTTCCCCCTTATACCAATAATGATGGACTTCAGTTATTGTGTCAACATTCGAGCTTGTGACCTCCTTTAGAGGAAACGCATACATCACATGTGCTCGCACCTGTCTCTTCATGCAGCTTCTCTCTCTGTATGTGCATTACGTGGCGCTGCATGGAACAATAAAGCTTTAATGAAGCTTCAGCGGCTCTCAGGGAAACACATTAGCAGGCGCTGCATGAGATGTTTTGTTATTCCTTGTTGCTCTCGGGCATGACCCGTCAGCAGGGTCGGGAAGTACATTTACATTGGAATGTGTTAATATTGCATGATTTAGAGAATACAGTCAAATGGAATGCTCTTTACTTCACATCTGATTGAAGAATGTAGGTACTAGTTGTTCCAAAGATAAAGAATTGACATTAAAACATATAATTTCATGAAATATGAACCTAGCCAACACTAAATATATAAAGCTGTTTTAATAACCTCCCCATGCTGCAATATTAAAACTACAGTACAGTACATTAATGTGTTAAGCATTAGTAATTTAACACTCACTAAAAGACCATTTTGCACTCTACTAATCGTTTATGCATGTGTTTCTTCATAATTTCCCCATACTTAAAGCCAATATATGAAGAAGTACAAAATCACATAAAAGTTCTATACATAAAAGTAGTGGAATTAAGTGTGTTATATTACCTCTGCAATTCTGAAGAGACTTTAAATATGTTAAACATGCTCTTCTACATGAAAGATATTGTAAACATATGTAAAATAGATGCTAAAATGCACCACGGCTCACAGAAAACAATGTACATAGCAACACCTTAACATTAAACCTATTTCCAACATAAAGGCATGTTTAAAGTTTCCAGTACAATAAAGAAAATCCTGACAGTTGAGAATCTGGAAGCTGTGGATTTCCTTGCCTTATTGTGTTGAAAAATGACTCCAATAAGTAATGAAAATTGTGACAGATTATCTTCTGATTGACTTATTGATGAGTAACCGCTCGATGCCCGATTACGTTACACCTGACTCTATTAACTGGAGCCAACTTGAGAAGAAAAAACTCCTGAACTCATACAAAAATAATCTTTCTAAAGTCGTAGGAGGACATGTAATATAAATCAAGCTTTGACCGATATGTGAACAAACCCCTCGTTAGGAGCCTTCAGAATATAGATGGGAATAAAACTGGAACTAAAGTTAGGATTTCTGGATAAAATCATGAATTAAATTAAAACTATTTTGGTACCTTCAAAGATATTTAATGACATATTTGACACACTTTTTGATATCAAGTTCTCAGCAGACTACTGTATGTCTTATATGTGTATTTCTCCCTCTTGTCTCAATAAAGACATGCTTAACAAACAATACAAATAAAGTTGTACCATGAAAACAAACAAACTTCCATCAGGTATCCTCTTAAGAAAATATAATAGAAAAGTGCTTTTTAAGCATCTCTTCCTCACATTCACACCTTGTGTTTTTTTCCCAGAACACATTGCATCTTTCTCTGTCGTCAACACGGAGCGGCTCCTTCACAGCTGCCACAGCGTTTCCTGTGTTGCTAAAGGGCACCTCGGTGATAGCTGCTTCCCCCCCCCCCACCACCTCTGGGCCTCACCGCCCCACTTATTTACACTGTGGCTGCTTTCATGTGCCTGAGCGCCGCTTGTTTACTCCTCACGCAGCTTCACCTCGTGTTGACCGGCGCATATGGAGATGTTGCCTCCATATGCTCCTGTTTTCCTGCAGAGGCTATCGCTCTCTTCCTCTCTCTTGGATGACTGGCTGCACGTATGTAACATCTTAACATGACTTACCCTGGGTCACCGCCTGCAGATGTTGACATGTCCTACTTTTTTTTGGAGGACAGATTAAGTGGTGTTGGCACAGTTTTGCGCACAGTTTTGCGCTTGTTTGTGTAACTATGTGATCGCCAAGCAGGAGGAGTGTGTGAGAGAAACTGTGGGGGTGTGTGTAAGATACAAACAGTACAGTATGCACTGCTGTTGCAATTCAAATGTTCTTTATTTAGGTTTCTGAGGTTTTTAGCTTTGAAGGCTGAAATATCCAAATGTTTGTCCCCAGTATGGGTTCAAATGTTCTAACACACTGGATCCTACATTTCCCATGACACCAGTAACACATTGTCATTTCATCGTCCATACCTTGAAATGTCCCATGTCTTTGATATTTCATACCTCCAGTTGGTGAGGCAATTCCTCAGTTATACTAACGAAAAGTAATGCATTAAGATTTAATACATCAATTCGTATATTACCAACGTAATCATGAGCCAGGAATGGTGGCACAGTATAAAGCGCGACAAAGTTCACAAAAGAAGTGCGGACAGGTCCAAAATCAGGACTTTCACTAATGTGACAGCGATTGGCGATCCTTGTTAATTTTAAAGTCAAAGTTAACTTATTTCTTAGCTGTTTTTTGTACTTAAGTAAGCCATTTCTGCACTTCTTTTAACCCAAACTATCATCTTTTCCTAAACATAACCGAGTAATGTTGTGGCCTTAACGTAACAGTACGCCTGTGCAAGAGTTACACAAACATTTGCACAGGCGCACTGATGGCAGTTGTTCTTGAAATGTCAAACAAACAAACACAAATTGGTTTTGAGATAGCATACGAACAGGCTCAGCTGTATGAGCAAACGTTGATTGGAAATAACCCTGGTTGCATGACTATTGCATCAGGAAGATTGTTTTTTAGATTATAAAAGCTCACTTAGGTTAAGTAGAACTTCTCATTACGAGTACAATTACCTCCGGGGCCATGTCCACCAACGGTTTATCCTTGATGACGGTGTATTTAAAAGAAAGTTATTAGATTACAAACACAGGTTTTTCAAGAAGGTTTTATATCATGTGTATGAGATAGTATCAATATGATACACATGCTCTTATAGGTTGAAAGACCATAATAGTCATGTTCTTATCATGCAGAATGGCCCATTTCAGAGTGATTATATACTGCAGTATACCTAGTGATGCATTCATGTGTCAATGTAATGATGCAGCTGCCAGCTGGTAAAAGTGGGGCTAATTTTAATGACTTCATATACTACCAATATTGCTTGTATTCGTAATCTAAAACTGCAAATTCAACAAGCTAACTAAAACGATCATCATATTGATTGTACAATATATAAAGTAGTAGAGTACCTAAAAATGAACTTTGGTGCAGTTCTTGAATGAATTAACTAATATAACCAGTGTATCAAACCAACAGGATGAAGTCAAATTGCACAATGTTGGCTGAAAATGAAACAATGGTTCCTCAAATTTTGGAGGTATAGGGTTTTTGGTGGTCATATTGGTTCTAAGTGTGTGTGTGTGTGTGTGTGTGTGTGTGTGTGTGTGTGTGTGTGTGTGTGTGTGTGTGTGTGTGTGTGTGTGTGTGTGTGTGTGTGTGTGCGTGTGCGTGTGCGTGTGCGTGTGCGTGCGCGTGCGTGTGCTTGTGTATGTGTATGTGTATGAGTGACGCACTCTCTGCTGGCCAGAGGACACTTTGACTCATCCCTGTCTGTTGACTGTACTGAGGTCTGGCAGGTCCACCACAGAGAGCAGGGCTGCGCCGACTGCAGCGCCAAACGCCCCCCCCCCCCTACCTCCATCCTGCCCCGGAGGAAGTGATGTAAAGGCTGAACATAATGAGAAGAAAAAAGGAGAAAAACAAAAACCTTATGTTTTACTAATTTCCAGAACATGAAATGTTTGTCAGGAACACTCGCTATACCAACACTTGAGAGCCCTGAAAATACTTCTCAAATATAAAAACACAAGTCTAAAGAAATCCCTTAAAACTCATAATTTCCAGGAACATTTATTTTGTGCGTACCTTACTGCGTGCTTGGGCGCCATCTTTTCTTTGACCTACATTCTACCGCCTTGACGCTCATCCGTTCATACATGTTACTATAGAGATGAGCGTTGGAGGTGGTGGTGCTGAAGCAGACATTGGAAAATGCCCTGAGAAAGTTTCCCAGCCCGGCGATCACACTCGGAGCTGCCGGAGGCTCTGCACAGCTGCTCACTGCCGAAACCCACAGCTCCACAAATCCTCTCAGCAGAGTCTACTATTGCAGGCTTTTGTGGAGATGGAGATGTGACAGAAATACAAGATTGGGTCAGGAGTTAGTCTCCACCTCAGACCGTGGAGGCTTGTGCTGAGTTGTTCCAATCCCTGGCTTCTGATTGGTGACATGAAAACAGCCTGCAGGGGAAACTAAACTATGACTCAATCACAGAACATCACATCAGAGCCGGGACACAGAGAGCAACAAGCTGTCAATCAACAGTCTCCTGACGCTCCAATAACACGGCTTCATTATTGTCTCGATTGATTTCACAACCAACAACATCCATAGAGAAGAAAACATCGGTAGAATTGCATTTGACGTCACCAGTTTGTCCATGTACTGTAATTGCCTGTTTACCGTGAGTGTCCAACATCTGAGATACACTGAGCCTGTATCCGCAATTTAAGATTGTGTGCTCTGACGACAAAAGCACATAAGTAATGAATATAGCAGAACATCATGTTGACTCATCTGAAGACCTTGGCTGACAAAGTTGATTTGTTTTGAGTTTTGTGGTTTAGAAATAATGGCTGATTTATTTTGTCTTTTTCCATCAGGGATTGGCTAATATGGCTCGAACAATCACCAATAATTAGGTTTCACAGCTAATATTTTGTGTAAATATCATATATCTTTCAAATGTACCAACTACATGCAAATTAAAAAATGTTTACCACAACATTTGCCTCTGTCTTTACAAAACGTAAAAACGCTAATATCGAACTAACTTTAGCTTTGATTGTCCGAGGGACAGCAACAGACATTTTAAAGGGGTGCAATGCAAATCCCAGTTTAAATTTGTATGTATTTCCTATAGGTTGCAGCGGCTTGCTTTTCAAGGCATTTAGCATGTTGTTTTCTTTGTACAGTCGTACACACTTGACGAAAGCTAATTATGCTACTCAGGAAAGCCGATCATGGCTACTGTACCCTGACCTCATTCTTCTGTCAGTATTGTGACTTTTTCTTGTGAGTGTTACTTGTTCTGATCCGCGAATCACAAACAGAAATGTAAAAACTATGCCCCATTACTTCTTGGTTGCTAGGCAACTAGCATAGAAGCGTCTAATAATTAGCTTTAGAGGTGTACTTTTTTCAAACTCTGGTTAAAGCCAGGTTAGCTCTCTTTATGCTAAGCTAAGCTAATATAACCCCCAATTTTCTCTAGCTTTATTCTCAACGTACAGACGAGTGACATCGATTTTCTCGTCTAACTCTCAGTGAGAAACTACTGTCAAACTTGTCTTTCTCGCTTTAAAGCCTATATCACTTTTTGTGTTCAGACAGGACCCCCCCCCATCATGATTGATGTCTTAAATAACAGTCTAATATGGGCCTCATTTAGTCTATATCAGATCCCTGTATCTTTAGACTTATCCTTGTCACCAACAACGACCATATTGAGTGCAGAACCTCTCCGGGGAGTTTCACTGATTTCCTGTCCAGAGGAGGGAGTTGGGGTGATGGTTGCAGTGGAGAGGGGGAGGGTATGAGAAAGGCCACAGAAAACAAATCCAGTGTCCACTAACGGCGCATTGTCAGCTGCATGAGACCTCCGAGATTTACCTTCCTCGCCTAATCAGAAAGTGGAGTCCCTCCTCATCCTCCTCTGACGGGCGCACTGAATCCCCAAGAGGATCATTAAAGGTTCATTTCTTCTACAAGTACCTCACATCACGCTGCCCCCTCTGAATCATATCTGCTCGGCCATATCTTCCTCCTCCACATGCTCTAATTCTGCTCTGGAAAAGAAAATCTCTCTCTGTTGAGCTTCTTTTTTTTTCAGCTTTCAGTTGATGCATTTTCATCCACAGAAACATATTTTTCAAGCACAGTTTTTCACTGATGACAATATAAACTGGAGCTCAACATGACACCTGTACCTGGGACTGGTACATTTGGTATTTTGTGCTGATAACCTGCTTTGAAACAAAGACTTGATACAAGTTATATTTCCCACAATGGTCATACCAACCAAACCATTAGATATTCATGTTAAGTTCATGAATAAACCAAAATCTGCTGTTTTTTATGATTGGACTGCAATTATCATACAGGGTTCATTAAACTCTAAACGCAGGAATTTTATAATCTAAGTAACCTTTATTTAATCAGGTAATCAGATTTAAATCAATATCTATTTAGCATAGGGATCTGAGTGCAGCAAGATATAAAAAAAAGCACAAATAATTATAACAGAATAGAGAAAACATGTATTTTTAATGCAGGCTCCAGCAATATAAAACGTTCCAAAATTCATATAACTGCATTCAACAAGGGCACCAACAAGTATTATTATGTCAACGTTTTTTAATGTACATTGCCAAAGAATCTTGTATCTTAGCCCTCTCCAATAAAGTAATTCATTTAATGGTAATTTATCATGTTTTTTGTAGCTGTATTTGTGATTTAATGTCTCCCTTTTTTTAAATAAAAAAAAAAAACTAATATCTCAAAAGACATTGTAAATCCTGTATGGCTGGATTTTGAATGCGGTAATGTTGCATAGTTTTTGTTTTTCCTGGTTTCCCAGGCTGTATGTAAAGTGGTGTAATGTATTTACCTAACAAGTCATTTTATCCACTTTACTGATTATTATTTAGCAACAATCTCATTTTGTAAATATATTATGAAAGCACCAACAGTGCTACCATTTTGTAGCAAGATCTGAGGTATTTGGTCATGAATATATGAGCAAACATATTTTCTTCCAATATGCCTGCACTACACAAGCAATTATGTCAATAGGTCTTCATGGTTTGAAAAACAGTCTTCTAAGGATCAGTGACTATTACGTTTTACTCCTTTAGGTAAACAAAATGCATTTATGAATAAACACTTTAGAGTAATTTTTCCTCAACCAGCTGCGTTGTTTTCTTCCTTAAAGATTTATAGATGTTTTAAAATGTAAGCTTTCCCGGTCACTCTGGGGGTTGGGGACCGCCTTGTTACGATAAAATCACCGGGTGAAAATAAAGTCCCTTTAAAGAATGTGACCAGTGAAAGTAATTAATTATTCATAAAAAGCCATAAATCATTAATGCTGACAACTGAAACCAAATCTGTTGAAATGGTTTTTAAAAATGGTTTGAAATCAAACCTCCTTATGTGCAGCTCATCAGGTCTGAACACACACACACACACACACACACACACACACACACACACACACACACACACACACACACACACACACGGAAACCCCCCACCATGTTTAATTCAGTGTGTTGCACAGAATTGATCCCCTGCCGTGCATTGATTGCAAGTTTAGTGAAGATATTGATCTATTGATACTTGAAGCTCTTGTTATGAAAATGCACTGTGGGCAAGCTATAATACACCGGCAGGGACTTGTCACTTCTACAGTGAAATTCACGTCAATGCTCTCCTATAATCTGTTATGTATTTCTGCAGCTGAGATATTACTATGAGATTTATATCAAAGGATTACCAGAGTTTGTTAGGGAGGGAACAGCTGGCAAACGGTTAGGTAAAGTGCGCCAAACTCCTCTGGCTATTTCTGCAGAGACCCACATGTAGATTCTCCATCTGCGGTTCCTCCACAGTGTTTGTGCTGAACTCAGGTCAGTGGAACTCTTTGCACTGAAACCCACAGACTTGGAATGAAATATTCATCTGCATGAAAATGGACGATAAATGAAGATTTTAGCTGGAGGAGATCGAGAAAAAAAACGATCCGGTAAGCTACGATGGCGTTTTGACCTGTTAACACTGGGGTCAATCAGCTTTTCAGGCTGAAAATGTATCTTTGTACATGGTTAAACTGTAAGTTGTTCAGTATTAGATATTTCAGAAGGTTCATAATTTCCTATATGATTTTCATTCCAAAAAGCGCAAGTATTCAGTTTGAATTACCTTTAAAAACAAAGGCCAAAGGACACAAAATGTACCCACCATGATGACATTTTTTGGGCAGGACAACAGGCACTCAGGGCAAAGCAACAACCGCTGAAGACACTGAGGTCACGTCTCTGGTATTTTGGGAGATGTGGAGGTTTTTGCAACTTGCCACCATGTTTAACTTCCAATTTTAGGAATTATATATTGTGTTTAAATAGTTTGCCAGGATAATAATGAGTAACTAGATCAACTTATAAGTTGTAATGTGCTTATTTTCGAGAGTAACTGAGAGTAAAATTGGGTGTTTGATTCAATTAATAACATAAAGATAATAAAAAGGGACCTATAATCAACTTACTGTATACTGTAGGACTATTTCGTTCATCCCTGCATTAATAATGAAAAAAGCTTTCTGAGAAAATGTTATTCTTATCATGAGAAACTGTAAGTACCGTGCTACTTATGCATGACCACAGTATATCTAAAAACCATGCTACGCCCCAGGTTGGACTTATTCAACCATAAGAGAAACTCTGGGAAACATTATGCCTTTACATAAAGAATTAATTTGCATTAACATGAATAAGTAAAAAGCTCAAAGTGAATCAATTGCAAGGTCGCCAGATAGGAACCTTTGTCATGTTTTAAGAGGTTAGTTCTCACAACTCTCAAAACCAACACACAAGCTCCAAATGTTAAAAACACTAGGACTGAAATAAAGCTGTCCTTCTGGATTTAACAATAAATGTTAGACACAACTGAACACACACACTAATTTAAAGATGAAGCTTTGTTAAGGACTTCCTATGCACTCCAAACGTTTGGCAGCCGCGTTGCATTGCAATCTGCATTGAAGAGGCTGAAACACTGACATGCATTGACATGAAACTCTGCTTTATTTACTGCCTGCTGACCTATGAGGTACTTCTGTGATTTTCCACGGACGTGTGTGTGCATATTATAAAAGCGAGAGGCATGCTGATGCTTAAACATCAACCAAACATGCATTTTCATCTCATGCTGCAGCCAATGTTGCTTTTGCAGGGTTAAGACGGAAACTTTTGCATCAGTACAGGTTCATTGCCGAGGAATATAAGCCAGGGCTTGAGGCAGAGTGCCGTAGAGATTTGCATGTTATATTTTCTCTCTTGGTGTTAAGTCAGCAGTGAGTGATGGAGGCAAAAGGCCGGAGCCACAGAGGCCAAGCCAAGAACAGGGAACAAGCCTCTGCTAATTTCCTGGCAAAAAAAATTAAAATCATAATTAACACGTTAGATGCACAGGCTGCGGTTGTCAAGGTAACTGATGACACCGCATTATCACTTGGCGCTACTGCATCCTCCACCCTCCCTCTTTCCTCCCATTCATCAAGCAGCCATTGAACAGCTCTGAGCCGGGAGGAAGGGGGAGGGCAACCTCACCTAAACTCATATTAAACTCCTATTTATTCACATAAGAGAGTTCACACACCTTTATTAGTCTGGTATTAAACTTGGAATGGCAATTACCATAATATATGATTACATGTTACAATGGGGAATGGTGGGCCTGGGAAATCATAAGTTACTGCATATTTTATGGCTTTATAGGCCTACACTACTCTCTTATACGCAGGGGCGGATCTACCGGGGTGGCATGGGGTGGCAACTGCCACCCTAAAAAGTAGCCTTGGCACCCCAGCTGCCACCCCAGTAGGCAGCTTTGTTTTGAAATAAAAGTTGTGGCTCATCGGACATTTATGAGAAAATCCCTAATGTCCGAGTACAAGTGAATGCAGCACAAGACGCGAGCCTTGTAACCCCTCCCCCGGCCCTGGCGCGAGCGTGGAAATGTGATTGGCGGCGATTTCATTTGAACGGGACAAGCATTCCATATATATATATACAGTCTATGATTCGGACCCAAGTAGACGGAAGGAATGAGGTATTTGCGGTCTACAATGACAGAGAAGAGACTGTCAAATTTGGCTGTACTCAGCATTGAATCAAAACGCACTAAAGCTTTAGATCTTAATACGTTTGTGATGCGTTTTGCTGAACAAGATGGTAATCGCCACATTCAGCTGTTATAGGCATGCCAACTTGATACTCTGCTCACGGATGACTCGATGAGCATAGAAAACTGTTAAGATGATGACCTTACGTGTGTAAATATTATTTTTTTCTTTGAGGAGGTCTGCCCCCCAAAAACTGTTTTAAGTCCTGAGAAAGTCAAATAAGACGGTGTGTAAAACTACACTGCCCAGCCAAAAAAAAGTAACCACTTTGATTTAACTAGGCCAGTAGGTAAGGACTTTCCACTGGATAATAACTGCAGCGATGTGTATATGTTTTAGCTGAATACACGTTTTGTAACCCTAACTGATGCAGTTATCATATTAATTCAGACAAACATCGATGAGACAGTTAATTAATGTACTTATTGCAGCAGTCTGAATAGATTTGGTACCCCTGCTGGTCTAAGAGTGAAACAAACTCATTCAGTTATTGTTCAGTTAAAATTCATTCAATTATGTCTGCCACCTTATATATCTCTATTTAAGGCTTTACTGATGTGCCACAATAATGTCACCTAATGTTATTGAGTTAAAATATCAATATTGTGGTTTTCCAAGTTAACATTGATTGATATGACTGCGATTAAATCAGCATATACTTCTGCCAGGGGATGCCACCCCTCAACATCTCCTGCCACCCTCTTGCCACCCCATGAATATTTTTTCTAGATCCGCCCCTGCTTATACGCTAATTACAACAACAAAAAACACACACAGTATTTTCTTTTCCAGAAAGAGTATCCCTTTTATACCCAGTTTTTCACAGGGACCATTTAATTATTTTAATTAGCATATAGCTGTAGCCATAACGTTATATATCTTCCGATAAATGAAAGAGTACTCAGTTTTGTCTTTCTGCTGCTTTCAGGTCTCCTGCTAAAAAACGTACTTATTCAATTATTAAAACAACGTAGGCTATTGAAAATATTTCCCAAATTCTTATATCTAACAAATTGAACATCAAACTGAACAAAAAAAGTTATAGAAGATGATTTGTAGCCCTAGCTAGCTAAACCACCGGGTTTGCATAGCAAGACAGTTGGGTGTTTTTAACAAGACTCCAAATATATTCTAAAAACATATGTTCAATCACATATGAAACTATATGTGCAATATCAGCAATAAAGTTACTTAGCAAACAATAAAGACGAACATGTTTCGTTCTGTGCATTAATATTTAGCTGCACTTACGGTCAGCGCATTAATATTTACACTGACTGTCAGAAGTAACAGGTGTATCGGAAATTACCAACGGTTTCGAGCGCGACTCAGCCAATCAGAACGGACGACTTAAACTCTCCTGGTCCAGGATTGGTTGATCATTTCCAGTACTTGAGGAATGCGAACGTGGGCTAGTGCCATATTGTCCAATCAATGACTTGGCCACGGAGCACAGCGGACCTGTGTGAGCAGTTTGTGTCGGAGAGGCGGAGGGAGCAACATCAACGTGGAGCCTTTGAGCATCACAGACATTCACCGCAACGATAAAACTGAAATAACGTGACTATTCTCGAAAGATATTTTTTAGAAAAACGTCCTCTCACCGGTTTTATACGATATCTTTGTGTTATTTTTTTGTACTGGAGGGGAACGGCGAGCGAGGCTTCACTGCGGCTAATCAATTTTCCTCTTCCAGACCTGGGAATTACAATGAAAAATGTAGGTGACACATTTCGTTTCACAAACCAGGACTCACAATAGCGAAGACGGCGAAGAAGAAAGCAGGTAAAAACAACCTTCCTGAGCTCTGCTTGTTGAAGAGAGACGTAGACATTGAAGTGATATCATGTTTTTAACCGTGCGTAACTTCAAATACAGTCATTTGTTTCGGGGGAAAAAGGGGGTCTGTGAGTGTCGTATTTACAGCCACAGTCGACACCATGCTTTTTTATTGTCATACCTGACTGATAATGGTAACTTAAAAGGCATCAATGATGCCACATTTTCACTGCTAGGGCGCATGTGTGGCACTGCAATGTTTGCGCTTTATTGTTGAGCCTCCATTGATTTATTGAGGTGGGAAAAACTGTTGTCTCCTCTGGATTTTAGTTCACTTCATACGAGACACCGTTTTTTTTTTTTTCAAAAGGGGGAATATGGTGACGGGTGCTGCATCTATAGGATCAGCATCCTCTCTGTGGAGCCCCTGCTTAAAAGAAAAAACAGGTTTTGCTGCCTTCATTTCTTCGGTGTTGTGGTGCTGCAGTGTGTTAGACAAGAAACAGGTTTTTATTATCATGAGGTTGTCTCATCTGCTGCTATACATACGTACAATACAGTTACGCCTCGGCATAATGCAACAAAACCCTCCCTTTTTTTGTCTCACTGTGATCCCATGAATGCAGCATCAACCATACATGTAGTCGCATAGCTGCTTAATACAATGGGTGGTTGTAATTTTGCATTCATGCGTTTGTGTGTTGCTACATTAGAGTCATGAAGTAAAAGATGGATCACACGCTTGCACAAACAGACACACACAGATGAGTGCCATGACTGGCTGCAATGTGAGCATAATTGCCTCATGAATGCTAATGCAGAGAAACACTGCAAACTAACTGCTCCCCTCTGCACTGCATCCTCATGGGCTTACAGGTGCTCAGGCTAGCCTTATCTAACTTACTGTGTGTGTGTGTGTTTGGGAATGCATGCGTGCAGGTAGGCGTCTGTGTAGGTGCGTGTTTGTGGATGATATCACCTTGCATACAGTTGCAGGGACATGTGTGGTTGAGGATGTGTTTTAACCAGGGTTTTTAGAGCTGCACACACCTACACCTGCCTCATCAGATTACTAAAGTGAGGGTACATTAGAGAAGTGCTTCCCATCCTCCATAATTCAAACACTTACATCAGCCCGTTTGGCAACATAAAACATTCTGGTGTGATATTTCACTTGCAGCAAAGTGACTAATTGAAATTTAACATTAAAATCCAGCCGGGAAACACTTTAAAATCTGTAAAACTAGCGAAAAATAGCCCTCTCGCATTCCGAAAAGGCCTGGGTAATGTCTGGATTTGACTTGTTTTGTCCCACAAGGAGAAAACAAAACTCAAAAATATTGAGATGAACCAGAAATATAGATTATTTATATAATTGATTGATGTAGGTAACTAGTTTGTGATAAATGTAGACGTTATTAAGTCAGAAACATTTGGAAAATGCTTAAAAAAGCTCTTCAAATTGCCTTTAAATTGTTCAATCAACAGCCAGAAACCTTTATTTCTAACTTGCAGTGATATGAAACAAAGGCAGCAAATCCGCACAAAAGAGACTGAAACCAATTAACACTTTTCACTTTGTCCTGATGGATGACTTAATCGGTTTTCGGGGTTGTTAAGGATTGATATCCTCTGATTTATTGAACTCATCATCAAACATTAATGCAGGATTTCTACGTACATTTCTCTAAATCTAAAAGCAGCTCTTTCACCACCAACATTGAACATGAACACGCGGGTGAGAAATCCTCTACAAAAGGGGAAGAGGGGCCACTCGGTCCTCCCACAGTAGCTTCTATACACCAGACTGCAGTGCAGCCACAGGACGTGCTGCGTTTGAGTGAGGGGCATCGCTGCGATTATAGATGCGTGTAACTCTACAGCTGTACGATCACACTTTCAAGCTGTTTGTGTTTCTGTGAACGCCTACCTTTGAGTGAAATGAACAGGTTCACGCCCACTCTCTGGGGGCTGTAGTAAAGCATTGTGGGGAAAAAACAGGGAATCACTGACTGAAGTGGAAGAAGGTACAAGTTGAGGACAAAGCCGTTGCACATCACAGGTGGATTGTATAAGAGTGAGTATCAGATGGGGGTTGTTCCCCATCAAGGGATCCTACACTGGTGTTTATTTTGGGTGAAATGTACCTCCTTTAGGTGTCTTTTGAAGGCAGTGTAGTCGAATATCTAAAGTAAAGGTCCATTGTTGCATGATTGGTGACTCCACTTATGGTTGCCGGGCCCCATTCCCGATGTGGTGGAGGAGGTGTATCGTCTGCAGCTCGGCCATCCATCATGGTTGTTTTATGAGTCAGCGGTGATTAATCTGATCGGTGGTGGTCAGGCTTTCAGTGCACCCTAGAGAACGAGCTTCAAACGGGCTGTGTACGTAGACAAACGGCCACAACGGCCCCCCCCGGATGTTGTGGGGTTTTACCGGCAGCATGAGAGACTCAGGTGCTCACGTCATCACCGGGGACGTGGGCACAAACTGACAATATTCGAACAAAACACAAACAACCTTGAGGAACAGACACATTTGTGTTTGTATTGTACAATGACTCCTCTTCATGGAACTTCCCCCACTGCATTGTTGATGTGAGAGGAATGTAATGTGTCTTTTTACAGGGGCAGAAAAAGCCAGATCCAACAGCTGTGAGTCTTTAAGAGGATGCTCTCTTAAAAGTACCTTATTTAAAGAGTGACATGATAGGCATTCAATAACTATATCTTTAACCCATTTGTCATCTATAGTGGACATATTTTATTGGTGGTTTTTCCATGGTGCCATGGCTGACCTGTTTGTTACCATGTCAGCTGGGAATATGGACAATTATACTGAAGCAAATTCAGAGCCTGCATGGCTGGACAGCAAGCTATTTAGAGTCAACCACATGTCTTATGCATAGATAAAGTAGAACATAGATTTTCACTGCCTGGAATTGAAGTGACTCTAGTAATTACAAATGACCCTCCTGCTGAATGGAAACACTAGCCGTTTATATATATATAGAGATATATCCCACAGCTTTAGAATAATTATGTATATATATTGTTTCGGAAGACAAAATGTCTCCATTATAGTAAATATGGGCGTCTATGATTTCTGATACTTTGGTACCAAGTTGTTCAATTCTGAAATGTGACTGTACCGTCATTGCTCAAGCCATGGCGCCTCATGGGGAGGAACATTTGTCAAACTGAGATGTTCCCCTGGCTTCGCACCCTGTTTTTCCCTGATCATTCTACTGTGTGAACATCAAATCAGTCGTGAAATCAGAAGCAGAAATAGTTCAAATGAGATGTTAGTCATGCCTGCCTAAATAAAAGTAACACCTACTGCCATTGGAGCATCAAGGTAAATCTCTATTCAGTAAGAATGAGAATTGGGAAAAGATCAATTATAACGTTATTATTATGGTTCAAATGCTTTCCTGTTAAATTTAGTTTTATGCAACAAAAAAAAAAACAGAAAATTAATAGTCTTTCACAGCAAGTATTGTTGTGAAATATTTATTTATTTTATTAACAAGATATCAATTTGGCATATAGAATCATGAAATGTATTGGTATTGGTATCAGCTAGTACATTTCCACTAAAGGGGTGGACAGTCAACCTCATTTATCAGATTACTTACTTATACATATCAAACGATTAATTTTCCGTCTTTATAATCACTAGCCAAGTCTTATTAAACTGACAAGAGGTATAGATGTCGAGTCGTACCGATACTTCAGCTTAAGATATCTATCAAGCTATTTATTGTGTTCATTAACTCCAACACTAAAAGCACACACACTTAAACCTAAAGGACCACATTCTGTCGTATCCTTCTGAGAAGTATTATACACCACATGAAGCCTCCATGAAGCTTTGCATGTATTAGTTATTTATCTAAGTCATATACTTCTTTTCTTTTTATACGTAGTCTTTAAAAAACGTATTGACATATTTTTTGGTTAGGGGAAATGAGAACAACAACTTTAGTACACCTTGGTCCATCAGCAGGCCATTAAAGTCATGTTATAATATTATATTTCATCAATGCGATAATGTACATTTATTTGTTTAATATCATTTACTGTCAGGTTATTTGATCTATAAGCACTTTACAGCAACATTGTGATAAAAACATAATCCAGGTTTCTATATAAAATTGAATATAAAGTATTACATTTAAACCAACGTTTAAGATAAGATAGTACTTTATTGATTTGCGAAATGTTTGCGTTGGAGCAGCATAAAAAAGACATGGCATTGTACAAATTCAAAGACTAGAAATAAACAAGAAAGTAGCAAATATACATGTTGAATTAACAAGGTACTATGTATACATACATAAATATATGACCGATGGAATATTTAAATATAGAACAGATTATATAAATGTAAAATGTACAGTGTGATTTTATTCCAAGAGAAACTATGTAGCAGAGAGTTCTCTTCCAGCCAGAGGAGATTTGTTGTAGAGTTATTGCAGTGGAATGTTTTCCTGTATCGGCCCTTGTGACCGCGGAGCTGCAGCAGTCTGTTGGAGAAGGAGCTCCTGTCTGTCCAGCTGCAGGTGGAGAGGGGGGGTGGGTTATCTGTCTGTCCAGCTGCAGGTGGAGAGGGGGGGGGGGGTTATCTGTCTGTCCAGCTGCAGGTGGAGAGGGGGTGTGGGGTTATCTGTCTGTCCAGCTGCAGGTGGAGAGAGGGGGGTGGGGTTATCTGTCTGTCCAGCTGCAGGTGGAGAGGATGGGTGTGGGGTTATCTGTCTGTCCAGCTGCAGGTGGAGAGGGGGGGTGGGTTATCTGTCTGTCCAGCTGCAGGTGGAGAGGGGGTGTGGGGTTATCTGTCTGTCCAGCTGCAGGTGGAGAGAGGGGGGTGGGGTTATCTGTCTGTCCAGCTGCAGGTGGAGAGGATGGGTGTGGGGTTATCTGTCTGTCCAGCTGCAGGTGGAGAGGGGGGGGTGGGGTTATCTGTCTGTCCAGCTGCAGGTGGAGAGGGGGGGGGTGGGGTTATCTGTCTGTCCAGCTGCAGGTGGAGAGAGGGGGGTGGGGTTATCTGTCTGTCCAGCTGCAGGTGGAGAGGGGGGGGTGGGGTTATCTGTCTGTCCAGCTGCAGGTGGAGAGGGGGGGGGTGGGGTTATCTGTCTGTCCAGCTGCAGGTGGAGAGGGGGGGGGTGGGGTTATCTGTCTGTCCAGCTGCAGGTGGAGAGGGGGGGGTGGGGTTGGGGTTATCTGTCTGTCCAGCTGCAGGTGGAGAGGGGGGGGTGGGGTTATTTGTCTGTCCAGCTGCAGGTGGAGAGGGGGGGGTGGGGTTATCTGTCTGTCCAGCTGCAGGTGGAGAGGGGGGATGGGGTTATCTGTCTGTCCAGCTGCAGGTGGAGAGGGGGGGGGTGGGGTTGGGGTTATCTGTCTGTCCAGCTGCAGGTGGAGAGGGGGGGGTGGGGTTATCTGTCTGTCCAGCTGCAGGTGGAGAGGGGGGGTGGGTTATCTGTCTGTCCAGCTGCAGGTGGAGAGGGGGGGGTGGGGTTGGGGTTATCTGTCTGTCCAGCTGCAGGTGGAGAGGGGGGGGGTGGGGTTATCTGTCTGTCCAGCTGCAGGTGGAGAGGGGGGGGGTGGGGTTGGGGTTATCTGTCTGTCCAGCTGCAGGTGGAGAGGGGGGATGGGGTTATCTGTCTGTCCAGCTGCAGGTGGAGAGGGGGGGGTGGGGTTGGGGTTATCTGTCTGTCCAGCTGCAGGTGGAGAGGGGGGGGTGGGGTTATCTGTCTGTCCAGCTGCAGGTGGAGAGGGGGGGGGGTGGGGTTGGGGTTATCTGTCTGTCCAGCTGCAGGTGGAGAGGGGGGTGGGGGTTATCTGTCTGTCCAGCTGCAGGTGGAGAGGGGGGGGGGTGGGGTTATCTGTCTGTCCAGCTGCAGGTGGAGAGGGGGGGTGGGGTTATCTGTCTGTCCAGCTGCAGGTGGAGAGGATGGGTGTGGGGTTATCTGTCTGTCCAGCTGCAGGTGGAGAGGGGGGGTGTGGGGTTATCTGTCTGTCCAGCTGCAGGTGGAGAGGGGGGGGTGGGGTTATCTGTCTGTCCAGCTGCAGGTGGAGAGGGGGGGGGGTGGGGTTATCTGTCTGTCCAGCTGCAGGTGGAGAGGGGGGGGTGGGGTTATCTGTCTGTCCAGCTGCAGGTGGAGAGGATGGGTGTGGGGTTATCTGTCTGTCCAGCTGCAGGTGGAGAGGGGGGGTGTGGGGTTATCTGTCTGTCCAGCTGCAGGTGGAGAGGGGGGGTGGGGTTATCTGTCTGTCCAGCTGCAGGTGGAGAGGGGGGGGGGTGGGGTTATCTGTCTGTCCAGCTGCAGGTGGAGAGGGGGGGGTGGGGTTATCTGTCTGTCCAGCTGCAGGTGGAGAGGGGGGGGTGGGGTTATCCATGATGGCCAACAGCCTGTTCAGTGTCCTCCTCTCCACCACAGCTTCAAAGGGGTCCAGCTTGATGCCGATGACAGACCCAGCTTTCCTGATCAGTTTATTGATCCTGCTGATGTCACCCCCCCCCCCCCCCCCCAGCAGACAGCAGCAAAGAAGAGTGCACTGGCCACAGCAGACTGGTAGAAGATCTCCAGCATCTTGCTGCACACGTGGAAGGATCTCAGCTTCCTCAGGAAATAGAGTCGGCTCGTCCCCTTCTTGTACACAGCGTCAGTGTTGATCCTCCAGTTCAGCCCATTGAGTGCACTCCCAGGTACTTGTAGTCCTCCACAACAGCCACATCCTCTCCCAGAATGTATTTATTTGTTGCTATATCCTGCCTCCAATCTTTTTCTCTAGAGTTGTGATATTGGAAGAAATGTAGGACTTTAACAAATAAATAAGACTAATAAAATGTGTCTCTAATAAATAGCCTCAAATAAATCAACTTAAAAGCCACAACAACATGTATAACCAGGAATTCAGCCAACCAATTCTAGTCAACCACAGACCATTACTCCAACATCTGGAGTAAGTCTTATATATTTATTAATAAACAAACATGAGAAGACGGATAGGACTTTTTATGCCCTTATTGATTTATTAACGCAATACTGGGACATTTACTTTTTTAAGTTGCATAACCAATTACATTTGTTGGTTTATCGTAGATTTCTACCTTGTTCAAATGATTTAGGATAGTGTATGACTTTTGTTAAACTTTTTTTTTTTATTTTTCTTCAACACAGTGTCTTGATGCTAGATTTAATTAGAACTTACATTTAAAAGCATTTAGTGGCAAACACAAGCAGTGTTAAATCCAATATCAATAGTAGCCTGCAGTACTACTTGGTTGGCTCTGTCTGGTATTATCCAACAACTTCTCTGTCATTTCCTTTTCCTGGGAAGACTCTTGGCAGAAGCGGCTGTTTTCACAAACATTGTTTGTTGACTTGTTTCGACTATTCTGCTTGCCAGTGTCACTGTCACAGCAGAACGGCCACCAAGTGCCTCTGATCAAACCCAAAGTATTTACCCAGCGTTAGTCATCGCTCTCAGGCCTGGAGTTGTGAACGAGTGGCGCGTCGAGGGCTGAAAAAGCTGGACCAACACCTCACGTTTGGCTGTGAGCGAGGTGCAGCTCTGTTAGCCCCCCCCCCCTCTCCAGGCCAGATTAACCACCTTCCACATCCCACTGCTGCACATACATAACAGCAGAATAATTAGGTTTTATTTACGCCTTCTCCAGCTGTCACCATAAGAAAAATTACACCGCTGTTTCCATGGGAAGCCGAATAATTATCGCTTAGATCAGATTGACTAATTATACAGTTAATAATCTTTGAAAGAAATATTCAGAGTGGCTTCGTTCGCAGGCGGACCAACAGCAAATACATCTGTGTGATATCTCACAATTGTTGTCGTCATTCACAGTGGCTGTAACTATCCGCTTCACAGTTATGATGAGAGCATACGGTGTAATAAACTGAGTGCATGAGTCAATCAATAACAACATTTACATATCGCTTGCATAGATTCAATTCTTCATTATTGATATATACACACCTTTATTCCTCATAGGTGTATAACATCATTTTACTTTTATTTTGAACATGTTTGCACATTAGTTCTGCCCGTTTGGGTCATATACTGATTTAGATTGTATTGCAGTGTAACGTTGTCACTGCAACAAGAGTAGTTCAGGTTTCAGGTGAGGAAGAATTCGCATCTTTTGGAGAAACGTGGCGTCACTCACGCTTTCCAAGTCTTTTGTATTGTTGCCAGTACTCCTATGTACCTTTTTTATATCTGCTTTTAGTAGAATCACAACCAACCATGTCCTATTTATTTGTATTTTTGTTGGGTTGGAGGAAGAGTCAGAATGAAGAAATGGCAATAAATGATGAACTGACTAAATACTTAAAAAGGCTGAAGACTTTTCTTTTTGCCGCTGCTTTTAATTGAACTATTCACATCTTAAACTGCACTGTAACTTTTAACTTTTATCCATGTATTTTTTCTTTTAATGTTTATTTTATTATCTTTCCTTTTTAATGACTGATTTTAAATGCCATTTTTAAAATGTCTTCCATTTTTGTAAAGCACTTTGAATTACCTTGTGTTGAAAGGTGCTATATAAATAAACTTGCCTTGCCTTGCCTTGCCTTAAACACACCATATTGATTTGACTTTCCAGATGTAATATTTATCCTGTGAAAGTAGTTTGGCTTTGAGAAACCCCTGATGAAGTCATTTTAGAAAGCCATGAAAACACGAGTGTTTTCCAGCAGAGTTCAACAGAAGATTATATGTAGTTGTGTTATTGAAATGGAAATGTAGGACCCATTAAGGTATTGAAAGACAGGTTATCCCAGCCTCTGCTGTTTTGGTTTTGACAAGTCCTGTAAAAAAGATCTCTCTTTGTGTTTGTTTCCTTCTCCTAAGCTCCTCGGGTCACATTAAATACTGTCAGTTAGTCCCTTGATGTTAGATCATGTTTTTGTAATGGTGTCTGTCTTCTGGAACTGGGACAGGATGTTACGTTGGGAGATGTAAAAATAAGCCAGTTGGACTAGAGAGAAGGGAATTCATTAAACTTACCAAACTGTCCCACGTTGCCATGCTTGTTGCTACGTTACAGGTTTAATAATGCAAATAGAAGAATCTGAAGTTTTGTTCATGGGTACCATGATGTAACAACTAAGTGTTTCTTTTTGTCGAGGGCGTTCTAGTCATGAGAGTTTAAGTACACTCGAAGGAATCACACCCCACTGTGGAGATGCCTTTGGAAGAATGAGTCATAATCTTCAGGGCTTTTAGTCAGGTGTTCCCAAACTCAAGGACTCCCCAAATCGATCCAAAGCAGCTTTAAAATGATCCAATATAAATGTAGATGATGGTGACCGTCATTCCACAGACGCACAGGTCTTTTGCAAGGCGGTTTTCTCCTTGATCTCCAACGTGAACATCACAATGAATCAGCTGATGTATTGTTTGATGTATTTGATACACTGTATTCCTTACAAATCCACAACAGCATTTGTAGTACAGTAAACAAAACATTGTACTTCTTTATTGCCAATTTTCTGTAGATCAACAAATCAATTAATTAGACATTAGTAATACAATATCTTATTAAACTCAAGTGCATGTTACGTACTTTAGTAAAAGATCTACAACTGTTTGGGTTTGTAGTCTCGACATGTTCATATTTCTGTAAGTAAGGTACACTACATAATATCCTGTGTACAGTATACTTACATTTTTACAACAAATAATATGAATCATCATTATACATCTCACTTTCTACTTTCATGGCACTCAAGGTCACATCAGAATCAGCAGCAAAAAAGAGAAAATAAATAAGATCAACAATGAGTTAAAATCGGTGTAAATGAAGATGCATTTAGAGATGCAGTGAAAGTCAGTGATGTATTCATTTGTAATAAGAAAAAGACAGGGTAAACAAACAGGTGCTGCAGCACATAAGTCAAAGAAAGACCTCTTTGAACATGAAAGCATGGAGACATGTCAGAGACACTAAATACAAAACTGAACCTGAGAATGAGCAGAATGTCCTCTTTAAAACAACGTCTTATGAGCTTCTTACTTTGGCCACAACAGTTGCTCTGTAACTAAGTTCATATCGCTTACTCGTAGTCTATATTGAGAACCTTTACTTGCATTGTTAATCAGGAAAGGATAGTGGTTGATTTAGCATTGTTTCATTATTGTGGGTTTCGTTCAGTCTTAAATCTTATTGTAAAATATAAAAATCACCCAAAACCCACTGAATGACAGGCCTTAGTGTGACCTTTTTGTATTTGATAATATGTAATATGTTATGTCAACTCTGTCATGATGCTTCAAGCCACCAAACACCGGATTACTCGACTGTGGCTGAAAGAAATCGTTACGACATTATGCATTGTGGTTCTGATGAGAGGTAATGGAAGCTCGGGCCTCCCATAATACTCCTCACTCCACACTATCGTCTGAAAACTAGGCTGCATTAATGGATTATATATTTTCAAACCAGTTTTATATCTGGACCACCATGCATCAGTGTGTCAGCCGGGGACCAAGGGCAGTGCGTTGACCTTTTATGTGCAGGGTTCACAGCAGCTTGCCGCAGACCATATTCGAATACAGAGCCATACTGTTGCTGCATGCCCTTATGCACTGGCACATTTCCCAGCATGCTTCAGAGACGGAGGGAGGGAATACAGATGAGAAGGGTTGAGAATGGGGGCTAAGGAAAGGGAGAGAGAGGAGATTCATATTAAAACACACCACAGACGGTGTTCAAATGTACGCCAGCTACTTGGATTGACTGACAATAACAAAACAAAACGCCCTTAAAATGGAAAAGAAGAAACAACGGAAACAAACGTCTTATATTTAATGCTTTATCTCTTTTCAATGCAGTGCTGATAGAGAGCCTTAAGCCCACGCATTGCCACAGAGGGAGGGAGGGAGGGAGGGAGGGAGGGGGGAGCAATAGTGTGCATGTGTAATTGGGGGGGGTGCTGCTGCTGCTGCTGCTGCTGCTGCTGCTGCTGCTGCTGCTGCTGCTGCATAACTCACTTTCTGTTGGGGGGCTTCATCCTGCAAGGGAGAGCCAGACATATGGTCGGAATCAATATGAATAATATTCTTCAAATATCAATACACAACATGAAATGACACGTGTATGCATAATCAGGCTTTAAATAATCAATCTTAGAGACTCTTTTAGGGCTGCAGCTAACGATTGTTATTCAGTATTGATAACCTTGTCACTGTCATTTTTGGTTGATGAATGTTTGCTGTAGAAAATATATCCACTGGTTGACCAACAGTCCAAATAAATGGCATTTAGGTTTATTGAAAAGGGAAAAGTATCTCACGGTTGCATTTGAGACCCTGGAAGCACCGGATGTTTGCTCATAGATGATTTCTCAAATTGTTCTAATTATATCCTCTTATTTAAAACAACTTTAGAAGCTTATTTTCTGTCCTAATAATGATCAAATAGCGACATAAGTTTGCGAAATGATAAAGTGATATGATAATATCTTTGCAGGACTTTCAAAGATAGTTTAATATTATAAATATGATCTCCTAGCCACAACATATACTGTAAACATGGTAGCGGCATAAAAAAAGATTGACTTGGAATCGTCTGATGGTGACCCTGAAATCGTCTTCCAGAGATTCAAGGTGTTTCTTTCCTTTCTTTCATCATATTTTCATTATCTCTACGGCACTCTGAAGCGGCACAAATATCTAAAGGCTCGTTCTCCTACAGAAAGCGTTCACACGTATCCAGTCGCTCTGTAACCCGGGGTTATCTGCTCCATGTGCGCTTCCTGAACTATAGGTCGTCAGGTTCCTCATGAATGATGCTCAATATGGCAGCGAGTGGACAGACTGGCGTCACGTCTCTGGATGTTTGAATCACTCTGAAGCATTACTCATATCATGCATTTGGGTTTCCTAACACGCGGTGCTTTAAATAACCCAAGTAGAATATTCTTTGGGATCACTGCAGTTCCTATGAACTAATGTAGAGAACAGCAGATTCAGTGTGCGCTGATAATGGACAGCCGTGTCACATACATTAGTGAAAACATAAACAAACGGCCCACTCTCTACACGCAAAGTAGTTGAAAATGTATATTAGGAAACATTTCTATCAGTGGAACAATTACTCCGATAATGGCAGTCGGAAGTAAGTAAAGCCATCAAATAGCAGGTGGAGTCAAAAGTTAAATATGAGGTATAATGTAGCATAAAATGAAAATACTCAAGTGTCAAGACTATAGGGAAGCACAATTATTACATTTTCTTTCCAAACCGCAATATATATACAGTTAAAGTGCAATATTTTTTAAAGGCAACATTTGTGTTGCAGAGAAGTCCTGGACTACAAATGGTGTTGTACTGACTTAAAAACAAATGATTAGTTTGTTACAGTTCTTTAAAATTCACACCCTGATCTTATTCATTTATTTTTCCAATGATATTTTGAATAAACTTTCTAAAATGGGTGATTTCCAATAGCACAATTGCAATGTCAGTCGAAGTAATCGCAATGAGTTCATCAGTCCGTATGGTGATGTTCAGCTGCATTGTACCCCTTCGTATATCCAGCACGTATACTGTAGTGTGCCGTAGTATTGTGCAGAAAGTGTCAGCAGGCACGCAGCAGCAGGCACATGGGCAGCAAGTCAAATCCATACATGTGTGAAGCAGTCGCAGCGAGACACACAGGCCGGGCTCAGCAGGAGACGGCACAGCAGAACACACAGGCATGTCAACCAGAAACAATGCACACGTATAGAGTAGGCTTGCACAATGAATCGTGGTTCCTTCCAAATCATAGCATGGAGGAGTGCATTATTCAAATGTCAGGAAGCACAATGGTTGTTAAAGGCTAAATATGTGTTCAAATGGAAGAAGTATTGTAGCGCTGCATAGATAAGCTCTGCCTACAAACCCTTTACTATAGACTAAATCAAATACAGCGTCTGGTTCAGATCCTCTTTCAAAATCATGCCATGACGGTTATATCTTTCTCAATCATGATCATTTCATTTTCACAAACTGTGCAACCCTAATATAGGAGACAGGCAGGACATTAATGATGAAGTTATAATGAAGGTCTTAATTATTTCTTAGTGTGGGCTTTCAATTCCCCTTTGTGATTAATATATTTGTTTATCTTTCCATCATATTGCAATTTTGCAAACAGGAAACGTAAGAAACGTTCTGAGGCGTAAATATAGGTTGTTTGTTCATGTCTTATTATATTGGGTTTGACCCACATGCCCAGCCAGGAATATCCTCTAATAACACAGAGTCATAAGAAAAGAAAAACACCATTACTTTGGCTTCCTGTAGCACAGTGTTGTCATAGTGTTACCTCATTGTGTGCTCCAGAATAAGAGAAAAACCAACCAAACGGGCAATAAAACTGTCCAACACTCGCCCTCACTTCCTGTTTAGGAAGAGGAATGCACTCATCATTTAATATAGTAATCTCAATTTGACTATGTATCTATTTCTCTCTATCAATCTAATTATCTTGAGTTTTTATTAGCTCTCTGTGTAGTTATTAATGTAAGTGTCTTTTCTAATCACCCAGCCCATGTCTTAAACCTGAATGTGAGTACTGCTGGATGTATTATGTTTATTTCATATATTGGATGAATCCAATCTTTGCGTTTGAAAGCCGGTGGAAGTTCAGCTGTTTGTCAGTGGGGGGGGGGGTCGAGACACATCGATGTGAAGCCAGGCTGTCAGGGGCAGCAGAGGGGACGGGGCTATTTAGGTTGCTGTGATTCAGGAAATAGTCCCGTCGACTCCTGAACCCCGGAATCAGAACATCCTGTTCTCATATATATGTGTCTCGTGCACTCACACTCATCATGTTCCTGCTTCTGAAGGGAAAGCTCTCTCAGTAATTCACCACTTCTTGCTTTTCTCTACCTTTGTCATTTTTCAGGATGTGCCTCTGATGTCTTGTTGCGTGTTTTTTGTCTTTGATGCTTCTGTCAGTGACAGGCAGCGCTGTTGCTCCAGGGACTGATCTCTCTTTCTGTTTGCTTTGAGGGATCCAGCTTAGATGATTGCAGGTCACTGTTGGACCAATATTTCAAGATTTTCATGATAATCATGTGTAAGGGATGGGACTTAACAGGATTTTATTTAAATAAAAAACCCTCATAGGTATACTTTAGTGCCTTTTCTTTCAAAGTTTAAAGCATATTTTGATTATGGAATGATTGTCCCATACCTAATCATGTCTGAGAAACCTAACATTACCTTCAAATGTAGCCACTGACTGTCATTGTTGGTAACGTAATGTATAACATCGCCTTTAAGAATCCCTTTCTTTTATATAATGCTTAACATATCTTTTAAAATGACAAATCAGAGCTTAACAGAGGACTGTATTTGATAGTATAGTGACATATAGCCCGAATGTAGAACCGTTCCTAATCTAATAGCATACTATTCAAACGTTTTCCCCTCAACATTTTTAGTTTGTACTAGATGTATTGTTGAAACAGTTTTATAATTGAATGTGCTGATTTAGTTGATTGATAATTATCCTAAATGCAAAATAAGTATGACATGTGTGCGACCATACCCCACACAAATGAACATGCTTCCTCTGCTCCCTTGTCTCCTTCATGTTCGATACTGTGGTATGACAGAAGGACTCTGCAGAAGGACGCTTATAACCTTTTCATACACAGCACCTAGGAAACATTCATTCCAGGGTTGAAGGATTTTTTCCTGACAGTGTCATGCCCGTCCACTCCCATCACTGATGCTGCAGGCCACACACACACACACACACACACACACATACATATACGCATCTGCGTCTCTTTCCTCGGTCCTTCTGTCAGATGAGTCCATATGGCAGCTGTCATGTTGCCTGCTCTCTTTTCATCAAAGTCAGATCACGGCTGCTTCGGTCCCCTCTATCAGCTGATGTTTTATATATTTGTGAGTGTGTGTACGTATTTGTCTCCAGCACAGGAAGTGAGCCAGCTAAATGCCTGGGCAACATTCAATAGTTTTCCTTCTTCACCTGTCTGGTTTCTGTAGAGAAGAACACGTTGAATCAGTGTTGTGCAGGATTTCTGGGTAATATGCTCTGTGGCAAACCCACATTCATGATATTTAAAACATTTATTCAGCACATATTAACACTACTTTGTGATGTTTGAAGCGTCAGCGCAATCGCCAGTTTAAAGTAGGAGTAAAAAGCTAGTCGCATGGCTGCACATCACCTAAGCTAAAGGCACTCTTGTGTTGGCGTGATGACATTGTGTTGTCTCTTATTGTCACTAGTTAGGAACCCCTGTTTTTAAGACACATAGAAGGGTCAGACATTCACAAGTAGGGTAATTACTGACGTATTTATGTCCGAGAAGAAAACGTGAAAATCTCTTCAGCTTGTGTTAACCACAAACCCTAATTCAGTCTTTTAACCACAATCGTGTTCAATACAACTTTGAATTTGTGACGTGGAACCGGAATTGGTCAAATGTTGTTTGGCCTGGTTTTAGGACTTGTTTCTGCACAACTCTATAAAACAACAGACATTATACTAATGAGTATATATATATATATATATATATATATATATATATATATATATATATATATATATATATATATATATATATATATATATATAAAAACCCACAGAAGATTCTTCTTAATGCACCTTTTCCATCTTCTGGACATAAATGCATCTTATTTATGTTGTGTTCTTCTCTTGCAGTGTGGACGCTGCTGATGTGAACCTGTGAGAGGCAGAAAGACTTTGAATCTCTACAGGAGCGCCCCGGCACCACATGGAGGTTTTCCAGAGGATTGTCTCGGCTGCTTTCAAAGCCTAGACTCCTCACAGACTATACTCGCTCCTTTTCCACTATTTGTACTTTCTCCTAAACGCACCCCTTCCCTTCTTGTCTGCTGTTTTTGTTCTAAGCAAGACCAAAACCACGTGCCAAACCGACTGTGTCAAGAGAAGAAGCAAAACAAATCCAGAAACCCACCGTCACAAAAGCATCATACGAAGAGATTATTCAGTCATTTAGCTTTGATTTAGAGTACAGCCCTTCCCATTAAAATCCCATTAAACCCAAACACATCCATCACAGCACATCGAAGAGATATTTTAACAGACTTTATATATCATTTGTCTTCGGTCCGTGTTTGCATAGCTGCCGCTCTTAATGCTGAACCTGAGAGACGGCGATCGGTGCATTATTGGTTCAAAGTGCTTTATAAACGGACCCTCCTGCTTGTGTGTTGCAGAAGGAAAGCAGCGATAGCTCCGCTCCGACGGCGCCTGAACACTTTTAAAGCTTGGGCAGGACGGGGTTTGACTGACGGGCGAAACAAGCCGCGTCAAACCTGATAAATATAGGCTCCACTAGCACCGCCATCACCGCTGCTATCTCAAAGGCTCGGAGATACCTCTCGTCTCAGTCCGCGCTGTGAAACGCTGTCGACACTTTGCCTATCTCCTTCTTCCAGTCGCTTACACGAGAGAGGCCTCTCGCTCTTTGTTGTCTTCTGTTTCTTCCACACTGAAAAACCCCCTTTATCTTATCCCAGACCTCTTCTTCCTCTTATTCTACTAAAAAAAACAACAAAAAACATGCAACTTAAAACCTTTCACTGTATTCACATTGATCGTGGAAGTTTCTAAGAACATAACCTGAAGCCATACCGAACACCAGCCATACAAATACTTTACTCATTTACAAAAACACCTCACGATGTTTGAGATTCCTTCAACTAAGTGATCTTCGAACACATCAGTGCACATTCAGGGAGTCAATGAAGAAAGTGTTTTGTTTCCTACCCCGTGTCTTAAATAGATCGCTTTTAAATCTGTGAGCGTGGCAGCGACCGCGTCCAGTGCCCGTCGCCGAGTTCCCGCCGTCGCCCCGTGTTCCACTGTGCTGACGGATGAATCCGGACATTTTCATGTCTGTTCTGTGGGCAGAACCTCGCTGCCCTGCTAGAACCGGGCCCAAGCCCTCCTTCGTTCTCTTCTGTTGGGCCAAGCTAAATTCAGAGCAAAGACACTCACACAAGGGTATCGAACGCACATAGATCCTCTTTTTATTTCTCTCTTTTTGTCACCACCTTCTCGCTAGATCACTCTTTCGTGAATGCCTTCACATGCTCATTTATTGAACACACTTCTAGCAACTGCTGGACGTTTTTTCTTAAAGATTTAACACTACTTAATGTTCATTTATCAGCTTTATTAGTCTGTCCACAACTTATAAATTCACAATTCTACTAGTGTTTAACCCAACATTTCAAGCATATTCACCTTTATCGATTCTCTTCATCTAAACTTAATGAAAAAGAGTTTGTTTATTGACAAATTGTAAGCATAGTTTATCAAAATACAAATTAAAGTCACGGCTTGTGCCAAATTCAGACTAACTTCTGCTGAGATCTCTTAAGCTGCTGCTGTTGTTTACAGACACCAGACAAACAGAGCTCCATATTTGATTAGATTTTTTAAAACAAACCTTTTCCCATGTATGATTTCACATAACAGTTATACACGCAGGACAACAGAAGTGCCAAACTCAAACAGGAGAACATCCAACGTCTGTTAAAGCTCATCAAAAATAAAGTTTACATACAGCGCTAAATGTTTACAGACTACACTTTCCATACGTGAATCGTTACTTAAACCGTGCCATAAACGACTACAAGAAAACTCTCCAGTAGGAAATACATCAGACTCTTTTTCGAAAGAGGTCTAGTATTAAAAGAGTTTACTCATTTTGTTTACAGTAAAAATAATTACTGCCTATTTTAAAGATTTGAATTTTGGCCTAGAGACTGTAAAAACTGACAGACCAAACTTTAATATCCAACACCTGCTGCCATAAAAACAAACCACATTATTCTATATTTATAATCAGTTGAAGTGTTCGTTTCAATTGATTATAACAGAACAGAACGTTCATATAGGGCCTAAAAACTCTGAAAGACCTCAATGTTTACAAAAGCTGCTTAAGGAAAGGATTTGTATTCAGAGAGAAATGTTTACATTAAGCTGAAAGAGTGAAATGCCAAACACCTTCATCGTACATTGCTTGAACTGAGTGAATCTCGAAGAGGAACCTTTGCTCCTGTGCAGTGTGGACTGAACAAGAAGGAAATACTTCATCAGACTTTTCATACTCAAGCTTTTTATAAAGAAAGAGGACCCTGAAAACACACCAGGAGCTGTTTATGTCATTTCTTTTTTTAACAGCCGCTCAAGAACTTTGTTTTGATAAAACAATGAACGCTACTACTCAAAAAGGGATGTTTTGCCTGTCCCTTCTGCTTTGCTCTTGCCTCAGTGTCTCCACGGTAACCGTCACCAAGGAGCGCCGCGCGGTTGACAGCGATGTCAGGACTCTGACCGGCGGCAGTAGCTCTGCTGCGGCTGGGAAAAGGAGCCCCACCCTGTTCCTCCTGACGGGCTACAAGCCGCCGCTCCCCCCTCTTCCTGCCGGGCCCAAAGTGGCGCCCAAAGCGGCCGAGGTAGAGGACGGAGATGACCCGCCAGTCGTGGCCGAGCTACCTCCAAAGCCCCTCCCTCAGACCATGTTGCCGAGGAACATGACGGCCAACGCCCTGAGGCCTCCGCTCGGCGCCGCCCAAGTGGCTCCGCCTCCCAGACAGCTGGTGGATGTGGACGAGTGCAGGTACGACTACTTCCTGTTGTTGGAATTTGTGTTTATATTTCAAAATAATCTCAGTCTGTTTATGTTAAGTATTGAAAAGCTGAAAAACATCAAAGACATTTATAAATACATTATAGGAAGTCAATTAATCAGATTTTTTCAAAATACCAATAGCAAAGAAAGACAGAAAAACAATTGTCGTTTTGTTTTATTTTATTTCCTCAGATGGACTTTAGTGAAGTAAATTGTATGTATATAGTTTAATATTACAAATATGCCTAAATAGGCTTCACAATCTGTAAAGAATATGACACCCTTTATTATTAGACTATGTATTCAGATAATCCAAAAGAATCCCAAATAAACCTTACAGGGTAGAAATGGAGGAAACATTAGGACGAGCCCCTGATGAGAGATCCCTCTCCAAACACACCTGGGATAGATGCTGTGTGTGCAGATAACCAGTCAAATAACAATTCAAATAATCAGGATGTGTAATAAATACTAGAGTATCCTCTGGTAGCAACACTTTTGACATACAATACAAAACCATTTCTAATTCATCTGCTCCCTTAAGAAAAACTATTAAAGAAAATAGACTTAGGTTTGCTGTACAGTAGCTGAGATGTTCCTTCCATCGGCCAACATTTTAACTACATCTGTGTAATGTGTTGATCACACCATAACAAGAAGGAGAGGCACATCATGATTCTCTCCTCCTGCAGCAGCTCTGATCTCCATCTCACTGGAGATTATATTTTTGCACTGAGAGGCGTCTGGCTGTTGCTAGGCAACATGTAATCAGCTCTAAATCAGTTGTATGCAGGCGAGCCACACACACACTCAGCAGCAGCTCATTCAGCACCACCCGTAGTAACAGTTAAACAGATTTGAATATGACATAAGCTCCTCACTTGTGTTCGTCTCAATGCGATGTTTCCTTAATGCCGTCTGTAAGATGACATCATCTGTGTTTCGGTGTTGATTGTTCAGTTGGAAATGCCTGACCTTTCTTCCTGCACAGAAATTGCCATGGTGATGTGAGCAGGAAATACAGAATCACATATTAAAGTCATAAAAAATTCAAGATTTTAAAATTAATAAAAAACAAAACAAATTCTTTAAAAAATGTTATAATAATTAAATACTATAAATGAACAATTGTGTATTTAATTAGATTAAAGATTTTAATGCAAATTTAAGTCACAATTTGTGCCAAATTCAGACCGACTTCCCCTCTGCTTGTTCACTCAGAAAAGCTGAGACCCTAGAAGCTGCCAGGGCTGTTGTTTACAGACATAAGACATACAAAGCTCCATGTTTGATTTGATTTTTAATAAAACATTAGTTTTGATTTCACAACAGTTAGCCAATCTCAAGTCAGATTACATCCAACGTCTGTGAGAGCTCGTAATGTATTACTGCAAATACAGCGTTAAATAATAACAGACTACATTTTCTAGCAATTTGTTTTACGTAAATTAAAACTTTAATGCTGCAAACTACTCTCAGAAAACACCTCACTAGGACGTTAAAGACTCAAGTCTCTCATGAAATGATACACAAGATTATCCCGTTAATGGAAATTGATCATGGTACATTTATTTGTATATTCAGCTCAATTGATGACAAAATCCTATATCGTTCCATCACTTTGAACTGAAAATTCTGCTGAGGTCCAACATATTAAAATGTCTAAATATATACATCAGTCAATATATTATATTTTGAAGATGATATACTTTATGTACCCTTAATTTCAGTAGTTTAATATTAAACACAGAGGATATTTAATAATAATGTTTACATTTCTCCCATGTGTCCAGGACATTGAAACTAGGGATGCTCCGATCGATCGGCCGCCGATTGTTATCGGTCGATATTCACTCTCGGCCAATTGATCGGAGAGCCGATCACATGACGTAAAATACATGACACTTTTCTCTGTGCGCGGCAAAACAAGCTCGCCAAAATGGCTTCACCAGTCTGGCAGTATTTAAAGTGTCCGAAAAAGACAATACAATAGCGGTATGCAACGTGTGTGAAGCAGAAATCCTGCAGCTCCACCCGCTGTGACGGACCGGTGAGCGGAACAGAACACACACTAAGAGTTAGACCTAACACACTTAGCTATTTTATCTACCTCTGGAACAAGCTAAACTAGTTATAAATATATTTATTCTTCACTGTCGGGTCACTCATTACTGGATCAGTGAGCTGCATGAGATACTGACAGGCTGTCAGGAGAGAGAGAGAGGGGGAGAGGAAAAGAGAGCGCTTCCGCTCATTTCTCCCGTGTTATTCTCCAAAGTTAATGTAAACTTGAATAATGTACTTCATTTTAATGTAATAATTATGTTGGTTGTTGTTTGTGGAAGCGCATCATGTATTGAAAAATTAATCTGAACTTTTCGATCCGTTACGATTATAAACTGAAGCAAAATAAAAATGAGCCCCATTAACTGAGTTTTAAACATCACTTTAAATGGAAGATCCCCATGAAATGTCTTTGTTAATCTCGATTTTTGTTCCACAGGGGTTACTACGACGTGATGGGGCACTTTGACAAGAACTTCAACTGCTCCAAGGGCAGCTACATCTACTGCTGCGGGACCTGCCACTACCGCTTCTGCTGCGAGCACCAGAGGAGCCGGCTGGACCAGGGGTCCTGCAACAACTACAAGGCCCCGCCGTGGGCCGAGCCGCAGGTGACCGCCACCGTGAACTCCGACACCAAGCGAGACCCGGACTTTGAGACGCTGCAGCAGCAGAACAGCAGGTCACAGTCTAATACAATACTCAAATAATTACCGTTTTAAAGCTCCCATGTCATGCTTTTCCGGTTATTACCCGTCCCCTTGTGTGTTATGTAGCTTTTTCTGCATGTAAACGGTGTGCAAAGTCACAAACCCTCAAAGTACACCCTGTAGCGAGTAAAACTCTAACACAGAAAAGACCTGTCTATGCTGCCCCAGAACGCCTCGTTGGAGATTTCTCTTTTTCCATTTTTTCCTTCCGGGTCCTATTGACGTAACGAAGTCCAAATGGACCAATCCGTGGGGCTCCACACACACACACACACACACACACACACACTCAGCCTTATCTTTTCTCAGCCGCGGTGCTGCGCGGAGCTCCGTATACACACACACTCGGAGCTCAGGCTGTGAGTGTGTGTGTGTGTGCTGTCTCGCAGTCTCCACGCTGCAACCAGGAAAGGACACCAGTAATCCAGCTCACACTGTCCGCTCCTCGAGACTCAAAGGGCGGAGCAGCGAGCCCCGCAACGTCCCACCAACACGGCACCCAGACCCCACGCAGCATTCTCATCTGTTTGTCATTACTGGTGTCATTTTCTGGTTGCTATCAAATGCCATTGTAACACATAAACACACATCCGAGCACAGTGGGCTCATAGGGAGGGGGGGGGGGGGCAGGAGCTCCAACAAACCGTTTAGGACAGAGAGTGAATACACATACTATACAGAGATGCTGTATGAGAAACCAATGTGATTTTGGAACATTGAAGAGTGTAAATCTATTCTAGTAGACCTCAACAATGGAATTATGATCAGTAGAAATGGCCATGACATGGGACCTTTAATAGAGGTAGATGGATGATGTTTTTATTTCCCTTTCTCTTATTCTTAGTGGGCCTAATTTGTGATTTTCCTCTGACTGCAGTACGGCGTATGTGATTGGAGGTGTGATCTCCTTCACGCTGGTGGTGGCCGTGGGCGTCCGGATCGCCTTCAGCAAGGTGGCACGGCGACCCCGCAACAGAGACATCAACATGCCCAGGTGAGAGCACAGGACACGTGTGCTGGGTAAAAAGAGAACAGGAGTTTTAGCAAAGAGTGCGGTTTACCCTCAGTTTGTTCATTTGAATAGGCAGTACAGTTTCATTAGAGTGGTGCAGTGATTAAGTATTTGTGTAAGCCAACCTGCAAGTTGGCTTCGAAGGGCTCCCTTGACAAAAAGCTATGGGATTATTCCATTGGATTTTGGAATATGTTTGATGATACTGACACGTTTTGTTCAGCAAGATAGTCTCCACAGATTAATAACACTTTTATAATAGTTGAATCGTAAATGCAATCGACTGAACTAAGTAACTAACATAATGCTAAAAACAAACTGCCTGACTGTCACATGACTTCACATCACTACCGCTAAACTAAAAGCAGCTAATAGGCGCGTTTACACCGCAGTACTTTTCCCACTTTAGTTCCGATATAGTTCTGAAATGTTGCGTTCACACCAAAATAATCCGGAACTAAAATTAGTTCATGAGAACCTTTTTATAACCACGTAATGCAAACCACGCCCCGTAAAACTCCCAAAACGTTTTGTGAAGCTGCCATTTTATTATCCTCGCATTAGCATTATTAGCATTAGCATTAGCCCAGCGCACAAACGCAGAGAGACTAACTTATGGCAACACAAAATAACACATGGGAGCGGTGGAGATGAGGAGGTGTCGGCGTTCTGGCGATTTACTCGGAAGGCTTCAGTAGAAGCTGCTGGGAGTCCCAGCAGCTTCTACTATAGGCTAGAAAGGATCCGTCTTGTGTAAATATGACGTCACGTTCTCGTTGTAACTCTCGTTGTAATCGGAGCGGCTCAGAAACACATCTACAGCAGTAGCATGCAACATACACATTAATGCAGCAGCGATATTAATAGAGAAACATCAGACATAATAGTAAAACACTGAAAGGGAACATTTTATTGCACCAGGAGCTATCTTGGGACTTTTACTTCGACAACGTTGACTTGCCTGTGAATAAAAAATAAACCATAGTGTTGGTGATCTACAGTGTTGTCATTCTTCTTTGAACAGCAAGACCGCTAACACCCTATTTCAACAATCACATTCCCTGTAATTGACACAATTAATAGATAGTTTAGCTTCTCACCATCATTTGCTGTGGCCCACTGATGTTAACGATCGTAACTGAAAGGCTGCCTGCCAAACGTAAACATTCAGCCACGTGACTTGCAAACTCTCGCGAGAGTTTTACTCAAGACGGATCCTTTCTAGCCTTAACCGATCTTGCACCCCTGCCCGATCTGCACTGCGCATGTGCGAGATGGTCCGCCATATTGGACAACTCCATACGGCAACTCTAATGGGACATTTGACGTCTAAACGACTGCCCGATTTGCATCGTGCATGCGCGAGTCATAAGTCTCAAATATCTATACAAAAATCTTTTTTTATTTTATTTGGAATAAAATGAAGGACATTCACAGTTAATGTAATTAGATATAAATGATGAATGCCATACATATTGCATACATTCAGTCAATATTTCTTCAGTATGTATGATAGCTGTCTAACAGAAGTTAAATCCATTTCTCACTTATTCTGACAATGTACTTAACCCAATAAAATGACCCAATAAAAGGAGTTGTTAAATAATAGTGAAGTCACGTTGTAATAACAATAACTCATCTCTCTCGTTCAGATTAATATTGTTGGGTTTTTTGAGTGTTCTTTTTCTGCTTTGCCAAACGCCACTGTGTCAAGTGTCCTATTAGAGTTGCCGTATGTAGTTGTCAAATATGGCAGACCATCTCGCACATGCGCAGTGCAGATCGGGCAGTGGTGCAGATCGGGTAGTGACACTCATGAACTAAGTTCTGATGAACCTTTGTGGGAAAAGTACTGCGGTGTGAAAGCGCCTTATGATGACGTCATGATGTTTAGAAGTCTCATTTAGTCACTTGTTAGCAACCACCATTTTTAAAACGCGTATAGGTTTACCAGATGGGTATTTACTTGGGTATTTTATAGACAAAACATTCAAATCTCTTAAGCTTGTATTAACCAAAACCACAATTATAATATCCTTGACAACGTAGCCCAGAATGCTTCAATGCAATGCTTATTTGCGGGTTTAGGACTCATTCCTGTACCACTCTGTAACTCAGGACTAAGAAAGATAAAAGTATTTAGAAAAAGGATAGAATATGAAACAATACTTTGCATATTTCTATACTGATTACAAACTGTATTTCAGTGTCACTTTATCATGTTTCGTCCTCCTCTTTGCCCTCTCCTTTCTTCATCTGATCATTCTTCCTGTGGCAGATCTCTGGTGGACATCTTGCGTCACCAGTCGAGCCCGGTGCAGCAGGGAGAGAGGAACAACTCCACGGGGTTGACCACCAACTTAGACGGACGGACGTCTAAAAACCTCTACACCCCCATCCTGCAGGGCAAAGACAACCGCAGTAAGTCCCACCAACTTAATTTGAAACAAGGATGGCTAAAAGTAAAATAAATCTGATTAATTACACACATTAGTCATCATTTTCAGATGAAATGAACAGTGCCAGGTCCCAAGGGACATAGATGGTAATTGCTTTTATTCAAGCCTCAATCTCAGTGGAATTCGTTTGTTGTGACTGAGGAGATGCCAGACGCAGCTATTAAGAGAAATGAAAAGATGAAGTTTAGACTTTGTCTCAACAATAACACAAATTAGTACATCCTCTTGCAGAAATGATTACTTTTAATACCTTATATTGTAGATATTACCCCCCTTTTTTTTTACCTACAATGTTACGAATTACACCGTCAAAGAGGCACTATAATGCTTTTTGGGGTTAACACTTTCCTGTAGTGTATTATATAGGTTTTTGTGCATGTCAATGGTCTGCAAAGGTTGTGTTTCCTCCAGAGGGAGTTTCTCTCCCTGCCTAACCAATCAGAGCAGACTGGGCTCTGGTTTCAGACAGAGGGTGAAAAGAGGTGCTGCAGCACAGGCAGTATGAGAAAATAAAGAGCTTTTTGAACATTAAAGCATGGAGACATGTCACACTAGAGGCACACTATACTAATATGAACCTGAATATGAGCATAATAGGGCCCCTTTAAATTCAAAGAAACTCTCCTCATTTGTGTTTGGGGGTAAAAAAACTGCAAAACTGGATGTTTAGCTGATCTAGTTTAAAAGATGACCCCGAGGGCCTTACATATATTCACTGACTTTGTTTAACAGTGAAAAATGTTTGTGTCCAAAACGTTTTATGCATTTAAATGCTTAACATTTTCTGATGTGTGGGCTTTCCTGTCTTTCTCACAGTATTTATATTTTCTCAGCTTAATCAAGTGATATTTACTGTAAAACAGTGTGGGCACTTCTCACTGAGGTAATGATGGCTCTGTCAGTGGACATTCTTTTTCATTCTGTGATCCATGTGCACCTCAGGCTGCCCACAGCTTTGTGTCGTTTCTGATGAGACAAAGACGAGTGATGAAAATCAGTGTTGGTGAACGCGTTTGCTTTCTTGTATTGTAAAAAGTCGCACAATGACAGTCCAAACACATTTCTCTCTTTACTGCTGCCACTGTCTCTCGCCTCTCTCAACACAAGCTCTCTCAGTCTCTCCAGGATCTGCTGAGTTGTATTTTGGGGATTTTTTTTAAGGTTTTAATAATGAGAAATTCATATCAAGGAAAATGTGGTGTAAATAAAGATATGCTATTATTTTTCTTTTTACAACTTCTCTTATTACTTATCAAAGACGCTGGACACATAGTTTAAACAAAGTCCATATTTTATAAAAAAATCTTTTATGGATTTACTTTAACATTAGCATATTAAAAACCTGCATTTTCACACATAATACTTGATTGTAGGTTTTGTTTTTTGCAAACAAAAATATAGTCAGATCAACCCATTGAGCATTTGTAGAATATAACCTTGCCTTTTGTCTCCTGCCTCTCTGGAGTTGCTGAAGATATGAATAGACATGCTGATCCACAGTTTGATTGAGTTCACTGCGGATTTGTGTCAATAAAGTACGACCATAAAAAGATCCATCCCTGGAGGGACTGTCTGTCTCTCTCTTTCTGTCCCTCTCTGTCCTCTCTCTCTCTACTGACACATGTGCTTACTCGACACACGGCTCTGTGTCTCAGGAGTGGTTTGGTTGTCCATCAGTTTGTTGGCTCTCTCTCTTTGCAGCTGGGAACTTGCACCACCATTTTAACCAGCAGGGGTCTGCCTCCAGCCCCAAACACACGGCCACCATCGGTAAGCCTCGTGGTCAGAAGCACGGGCGGCGACGAGCTGCCCCCCCCCCCCCGCCCCCCCTCTCCACGGCTTCACTGCCACACTGTCTGTCTGTCTTGTTGTTGCTATGACGGCCTGTTGTCCCGCACTCTTAAAAAACAGCTGTGCCACTCTCAACACCGCTTTTCAAACATATACGTGTGGTTGTGTTGAACGTGACACATCTTTCACCAGAGTGTGAGCTCAAAGTTGTCTGGCCTGCTCTCTGCTTAATGCAAGCCTGCCCCCCCCCCCTCCACCACGACCCACTTACCACCAAGAGTCTGCTTCCAAATAGAGAGGCGGAGTCCCCCCCCTTCTGATGTATCCCTGATTTCAGAAAGTTAGTTTACAGCACGAAACAATAGTTTTGTGATCCTGCTTGAATTGTGCAATGAGTCACACATAGTTTGTCCATTTATATGTGTTTTTCACTTCAAGAAAGGTTTCATTTTCTTGTTGAAGTATAAGACTGAAAATTCTTGATAAGGACTACACTCTCAAAAGTTTTACGTCGTAACTTTCTCTCTTTAGGAAGGTTTTCGCACCAGCTTTTGCTAGCCCTGAAGTTAGCAACGACTCTGGCTCAGGCTATTCGCCTTTTATTCAACTTTGACATCTTAATTGTTTTCTTTGAACTGTTTAACTGATAACATAAATCAGTAAATACTATTATACCATAGTGTTTTATCTATGGACTCTTGGTGTTGTGTATCAGCTGGTATGCAAAAGAATGAGCAAGACCTGTTGCTGATGTGATTACACCCTGTTACAAAACACACAGGCACTGAGAAAGTAATCGCCAACAAACTGCTAATTTCTTTACTAGCAAAATATATTTTATTTGGACAAACATATTTGTAATTCATGACATCGTTTAAGCAGGGTCAAAAACTCCAGAAGGGGAGGGACTTCGCCTCTTCTTCTTCTTCTACTTCTTTTGCTACTTCTTGTTCTTTTTCCTTTTCTTCCTTTTCTCCTTCTTCAACTCCTTCTCCTGTGTAGCAGTGATGCGACCGTGCTTTAAGCTGACACTGCATTTCTCCAGAGGTCATGGCTTAAGCAAGGCCACTGCACTTTACCTGAGTCTGTTTTCCCAGGCTTTGCACCAAGAAAACAAAAAAGCAATGCTAGCACGAGTGATTTATCTCCCGAAAGAAGGATGTCGTGGTTGTACTCAGAAAATAAACACAAGTCATTGTTTGTGAAGGCTAATCTGATGCATTTTTCATGGCTGCCCCTGAACACTGGATAAGGTTGCCGTGGAAATATGATTTTGCACTGAATTTTTAAAGTTGTTTCCGTGCCAATTATTCCAAACCATTACACCTACATGCGTCCCTCAAGGGATGAATTACACGAGTAGGCAACAGTAAAGAATATAACCAACTATACAGATAAGTAAAAGCTAAGTTTAAACTGTGCTTTTAGTGTGTTTTATATCCTTCAGTTGCTAATGGTTACTATCTCTTATATAATAATACATATAAACAAACTCTAAAGTATTTCTTACATAAATGATTCAGCTATTGATTATCTTTCTTAAACTGGCTATTCATTCAAACCAAACTTATAATAAATCAGTATCCGTACACAATGAAATATAAGTGTATAATATTATATTGGCTTTAAACCTACTGAACAAGAATTACAAAGTAATATACTGGAAGAATATATTTACCACTTTTTCCCTGATGCTCTGAATAAGCCCTGATGTGTTGGCAATGCCGAGATGGTTTTAAAAGTTGCTAAATGTAGCGAGAAAGTCACCAAGGCTCTATCACATTTCGCCAGTGGTGTAATGTTATCAAGCACATTTACTCAGTGCTCTACTTCAGTACAAAATTGAAGTTATCGAATTTGACTTGAGTATTTTCACATTATGCTACTTTATGATACTACTTTATGATACTTTTACTCTACTACATTTATTTGACATATTTACGAACTAGTCTATTTGCAGATTTCGTTTTTTAATACAAAATAAAATTCAACACACAGTATAATGTATTTTTATAGGGTAAGCAACTCAGTAGTGTATGAAGTTATTGAAATAATTAAAACTATCTGGTGCTTGAAATGTTGCATAACGAGTACTTTAACTTTTGGTACTTAAATTATTAAATGAATGCTAATACTTTTTTACTTGTAACTGAGTATTTTTACACTATAGTATTTCTACTTTTACTGAAATAAATAATCTGCATTTCGCCCATACCGAATATTGCCCCCGCTACAATTAGAGATATTAGGAGGCTATATTACGATTTTGACAAAGACTTCCTTATAACTCACTCCTACAATGTATACAATTCATAAACAAGGTTGTTTAAACTCTATTGTTGGTTTTCTAAAAGAAACGTCACTCTTTGTTGTGTCCATAAACAGGGCCGTTCTAGTTCACTCATTCTCCAATTCATTCTTGATATTTTTAGTTTTAAATGTTAGATCATAGACCTTCAATCCATTACTGGTCCTTGCTTTTTTTTTTTTAGTGTCTCTTCCTGTGTTAGATAATGTTAACAGCCTCCTGGGAGGACACAAGAGCTTCTTCTCTCTGAGTCAGATACTGTGCAGCACATTGAGAGGAGTTCATCTTTCCATGACACCATTATCAAACCTCGCTGCCAGCCAAACGTAGGTGTTCCAAAAAAAACAAAAAAAAAAAAACAATTACCTGGCACTCTTGGAAACAACCAGGCTAATTCCGTATCATGACACACAAAAAGCACATTTAGCTCAACAGTTTATGCTTTTCTTTGCTTCACAATATCTAAAGCGTATGATCTCACAGCTAGCATTGCTTTTCCTCCCCACCGTGTGTGTAACATTCACGGTACAGAAGTCAATGTGGTGTGTGTTCCCTGGGTGACGCTTAACACGGACATTATTGGCCGTTATTGGCCATTACTGTCAATGGTCAATGAGCAGTATATGTCCTGCAGTAATCTTAACAAGATCGCAGCTCATAACCATTACCACCCTGAATGGACTGGACATTGATTGTATCTCAAAGGCAGGAAACAACAGCAAATGGGCAATTTTCCAGAGTTACGCAACCTTTTTATTGCTGCTTTATATTATCACATTTTAAAACTTTTTTTTCTGAGTTGCGTAATCTTTTATTGCTGCTTTTTATATTATCACATTTTGAAACTTTTTTCTTTATATCAGCTGCTGTCACCCAGCCGTTAATAAGCTCCTCCTGTTCTCTTTGTGTAAATCTCTTCAGTGGTTGAAGATGATCCAACAATGGGCAGCATGTTTTTGTGGGCTTCACATGTTCCCTTTAGCTCATTGTTCCCTTTTTAATGTGCAGCACCTACACATGTGAGGTCACTGTGCGTGCTCCTACATGTTGGGTCATTAAAGTGCTGTCTGTTTGGGAAGATATGTATGTACTCGTATGAGGTAACTGATATACGTGTTGCAAAACAGACGCCCCCCCCCTGCCCCCCCCCCTCCCGCATTCTGCCAATCTTACATAAGACAAATCATTTGTATGTGTATCGATCCATGTGCTGCTTTTGCACTTTGCATAAATGTGAATGTGTGTATGTAGATTCTCCCCTGGCGCTCTCACTGTATTTAATGTATTTACATGTTGCTGATATGTTTGTGTTGGAGCCTCAGATGAACAGTACAGAGTTATTATTTATAGATGGTCGCCATGGAGCTCCGAGAGTCTTCCTGTGTTTACTGATCACAGCTCGTATATTTTTTTCTCTTTCTTCTGCTTTTGTCCATTTCTACTCCTTTTATATGAATTTCCTTCTTTCTATTTCTTTGTATTTTCTCTTCCTCTTTCCTTTGTGTCCCTTTTATCCTAACCTCCTCTATTTTCCCTTTTTCTGCTCCTTTTTCTTTTCCTCTCCTGATCTCCAATCTCTTGCTTCCTTTTCCTTTTGACTTCCCCTCTCCTCCTCATTGTCCTTCCCCTCCGTCCAGAGCGTGGGGCCCGTATGAACAACACCTCCCAGCTCTCCTCCGGACCCTCCCTGCTGTCAGGTAGTGGTAAAGGTCCCGACAGGGGCGGCAGCAGCATGGGAGGGAGCATGAGGCACAACAGCAGCCACCCGTCCTTCTCCCACTCCTTCCACAACCTCGCCCAGCTGCCGCCGTCCTATGAGGCCGCCATGAAACCCGAGATCAGCCGCTACAGCTCGCTGAAGAGGCTGGGTGAGCCTAGGGGGGGGGCTCAGGACTGTGATTGAACAATCTGCACCGTGTAAAACATAGACATAAACATGCTTTTTCTGGTAGAGATCCAGAGCAATGAGCAGGGGATGTTAGTCATATATTTCCTTTTGCCAAGGAAAAGGTTTCTTCTTGATAGGAATCCATTATTGATAACAGAGATGGATGTTCTCTGGAGTGTTTCTTTTAAGGTGTACACAAGATATCTGGTGTTGTACTTCCACATGAACACATTTTAAACATCAGAAGATGAGATATGACTTGTAATCCCATGTAAGGGTCAGGCTCCACAATCACTATATCGTACACTTCCCATAATGCAACCTGATATCACCTTCATTAGGCCCTGCATGCCTGGTAAACACATCTGCTACTTAACAATGAGCAGGTTATTCTCAAGCTATTCCGACCAGGTATTCCTCTTTCTGTGGCCGGGTTAGTTACTTTCACATAACGTAAGGTTACGAAAGGACATCTGCTTTCTCAGGTGCAGAAAACCCACACAATCCCTGCAATATTCATCTCGGTGTAATCCAAATGTGTACGCTGTTTCTGCCAAGTAGTCATTGCAGGAAAGCAAAGTGTAACAGAAAGACAGGAATGAATAGAAGGATTGGAGCAGACTGAGAGAATTAGGAGAGGAAAATGGATAGAGAGAGAGGAGGAAGGGAGGGGCAGAGGAAAGAGGCATTGGGGAAATGGAAACAAAGGGGTAAAGAGGAGAAATGGTTGGTTGACCAGAAGAGAAAGGACCAGAGAGGCAGTGAAGGAGCTGATTGGCCAAATAAGGACACAGCAGGAAGAAATGGGGAAAAAAGAGATTTGTGAAGATAGAGATGCAGAGAGGTCGACTGAGCAGAAGGAGAAGAATGGAGAGACAAGCAGAGGAGAAAGAAGGAAGGATTGGAGTGAGATGTGGAGATAGGGGGAGGGGCGTTGGCTGCCGGTCTGCAGGGGCTTGGCGAATGCGAAGGGGAGAAAGCGACGTTTGAGAGGCAGCGTCTGTCTTTACCTCTCTCGCCCTGCGATGGCTGGAGACTGCAGGGGGAGGGGAGTCGCCTCTGCAGGCTGAGTGATGGATGGTTACTACGGGGGGGGGGTGGCGTGTGTGTGTGTGTGTGTGTGTGTGTGTGTGTGTCTGCACGCGATGTAGCTATGCGAGGTAGTGGAAGCAATAATGAGGTGAAAGTCCAGATGAGTCTTTTTTTATTATTTCCATTCAATCAAAGAGAGAAACCACCGGAAGCTGTGCGGCAAAGGCTTCTGCTCGTTACACATCAGACCTTGAGAGGTCACTCCGCTTCCTTCATCGTCTCTTAGTGAAACTGCATCTCTGTCGCATTCATCGCAGCTGTCCTGCAGCTTTTTATTGTTCAGATCATCTCCGACTACGTCATGATTTTTTGTTTTGCAGAACATGGAAACAGATGCTCTTTCTTTCATTCATCTCCTTGTTTTTTCCATTTTCTGTTTTTCTGACATCTCTCCTTCTTTTTAAGGGGAAGAAGCCAGATTGCATACTGCCTTTTCCTTGATAGTTAGAAGTCAGTCTTATATATTTAAGATGGTTGTGGGGGGTCAGTACATCAACAGGAATTGTATTATTGTCCTAGTGCACTTACTATTAAGATGCATTCAGGGTACTCTGTTTTCTCTTTGCTCACTGCAAGGTTGGACGCAGAGCCTTGACGTGGAAAGAGCGACTTAAGTTTAGTTTCTATGGTTCTCTGCTAGCTTGCGCAGCTTCATGTAGCTGTCATCTGATTGGTTGCACGTCAAAAGGTCAGAGGCAACGTTGTGTCAATTGCAAGGTAGCCCCGCCCTAAAAAACACCCTGCTTTTATAGTCTTTTTTACTCTAAATGGGATTTACAAAATAAACATAATGCTGTATTGAAAAAGACTTGAAACTAGGGATATTAAATCAGGTCAATAGTACGGTTCATTTTTAGACTTCTATACAAACTGATTTCTCATTGCAGCCTGCACGTTTAACCTGTTAAGCCCCGAGCCTGTTTTTCAGGTTTCAGGCTCGAAAATGACATGCCCAAAACAAATGACTACAACTTCACTTCTAAAAGGGTTATATGAATAATTTCTTTTATCAAAGCAAGGTTACATCTGTGAGTTGGATGTAGAAGTGTCAGAATCAATATAGATTTTTCTCAGTCAGAGTAAATTCAGATGGAACATAGTAAAAAAAGGTAAATTCTTACCTCCGCCTAAAGAAAAAACATTACTCATAGTGAAAACCACCCTTGAATGATGGGATGGTAGACTAAAAGCTTTAGGAATCCAAACTATAACATATAATAAGTACCCTGTATCAAGATTGAGGCAAAACAAGTTAAATTTGACCTTTTTAGAGAGGTTTAGCAAAAAAAAGTTCCAGGCGGAATAAGCTTTCGGCACATTTGGGTACATCTGGTTCCATCAGTGCCATTTGACCTTTTTCAGGTACCAGACTATAAAAATGATGTATTACATTGAATTATCACCATATGTGACCCGCTCTATCGAAATCAGTCGGATGTCGCAACGGCTCATTTCATAATAAACGTGGATTTGCGTAAAAAACTATTTTTTCGGGGTTCGGGTGTTTTGTTTGATTTTAAATAAACAAAGTCTTGGCTTTCAGAATATGAAACTTTTATTTCCAAAATCACACGATAAATACATTTGTGAAGCTTGTAAAGAGAAGATGACAGGCACCTCTCAATCGCAATCTGCTGTTCCATAGCGCAGCCCCCCCTCCCTCCGGCTGAAATTATGAATGTAAGGCATAAGTAATCATAGATAACACGGCAGGGTCACAGTTTGTTTTCATCTGATTTCAATTAAACAAAGTCTTGGCTTTCAGAATATTAAACTTGTTTCGGCAAATTTAGATGATAAATACAACTATGAAGCTTGTAGCGGCATATTTACAAGCGGAGAACGGAGTAACTTAACGTCACGGCAAGCATAACAACAGCCGGTGTTTCTCGTGAGTGTTTTCCCCGGGAAACAAACACAATACACACAAACGCAAAAATACACAAACACACACACATACACACACACACACTCACACACTCGCGAGCTTCCCCCAGACCAGTAATCCAAACGGAAATATTTTCCCTCCGGACTATTTTGATCATTTGCTCCGCTAATAATCAATCAGATTGATGGATTCCAGAGAAGAGGAAACTTTGAAGGCCTTTTTCTCAAAATGATGACTCTGTGACAGTCATTATATAATGTGACATATTTTGCTTAATATTTGGAGTACAAAACAATCCTGATATCATTAGAAAGCTAGGAATCTCCTCTTTCCAACAGTGTATACAACTCAAAATGTGTCTTCGGGTCAATGCGACTGATTTCGATAGAGCAGGTCACATATGTATTCATTCCATCCAAAGAAAAAAAATTAAAATTTAAAAAAATTAATAAAAAATTAAAAAAAAACTTTTTTTTCATTTTTTACTTCTGATGCACTTCTCAAAGTCCAAAGTAATCTTCTGTGTGTAAGATACAGAGAGGGAGATCGAAATGCTATTTCTCCCAATCCAGAAGAATACAAGTTAAAATATCTAAACATACCTACATAATCAAACATAGACACATACAAATTCCCACTTTAAAAGCCAACAATAAGGAACAAATACATAAAGGCACAACAGTCATTATGTACAAAATAACAGTGACTTGTAAACGGATGAAGATTGATACATTTCTTCTTTTCTTTTTTTTATACATTTGTTTTATTTCGAACCAGTAAAATAAATAATTACAAAACAAAACAAATGTTGCAGTGCATAGTCATGTAAGAGAAATCAAAACAAAAAATGACATTTACAACAACAGCATTAGCAACATAAACAGTCCCACATCTAGTGTTCGAAAAGGAGTGAGAAGAAGTATAACTTATTTAATCTCACCCCCTTGTCCCTAAATGATTTATTTATAATCTGCAATAATTATCATTATTATTAATTATTATTATTATTATTATTAATCTGCTTTACCTGTTGATTTACATACACACATACATACATACATACATACATACATACACATATATACATATATGCACATATACATATACACACCTACATACTCACACATACACACATATACACATACACATACATATAGTCAAACACCTTCCCCATCCCTGTACCTCTAATTTCTCTGTATTTCCTCTTGAACTGGTGAATGTCTGGACATGGCTTTAGCTCCACATTCACACTGTTCCATAGTCTCACTCCACAGGCTGAGATACAAAAAGTTCTTCTGGTTGTACGGACCCTATGAATTTCGAATTGAAATTGTCTCCTTGAACTATATCCCCCCCACTCGTTGAGTGAATACTTTTTGGATGTTTCCTGGTAAAACATTATTATTTGCCTTAAACATGATTTGTGCCGTTTGGAATTCTACCAGGTCTGTACATTTTAACAATTTTGACTGCAGGAATAATTCGTTAGTGCGATCAAGATATTTGGCATTGTGAATGATTCGTATGGCTTTTTTTTGTAGAATAGATACTGCATGTATAGAACTTTTGTAGTTATTGCCCCAGATTTCAGCACAGTAAGTCAGATATGGTAAGACTAGTGAACAGTAGAGAATGCAAAGTGATTAATGATGAATCATATTATAGTAAGAATATGTACACTAGTGCAAAGTCCAGCAGCGTAGTTAAAGTGCATTTCTATCACTTTACAGACCTTGAGGTTTCGACTCGGTACCAACATTCTTTTAACACCGTAAACATGAGAATAATTCTATATGTGCACCGTTATATAGCCATTTAACAATTATCGCGTCTCACCTGTGACTGTAGGGTTTTCATTAGGGCAGTTCAGAACAGACAAAATACGTTGCATGTCAGACTGCTAGTTGGATAAAACAAGCGAACATAGGAGGACGTCATTTTATTTCAGAGTAGAGCTACCAAACACTGATTGCTTCAATGGAAAACTGTAAACCAGATTGTTCTGAATCCCTGTTGCCCTGAATCAATCAGTGACGGTGAAAGCAAAGCAGAACTGTTTACATGTGCTTGTTCAGAAAAACATCCTGTACGTCAGCATCGGTGGAACTCCTCTTCAAACTGAAATGTTGTCATTGTGATACAAAGAGCACCGGCTCTTGCCAGGCATTCTATGAAACCTGCTCCTTTCTGCTGTAGTTCCCCACACAGAGCACACTGATAAAGGCTTCTTTGTCTGCCATTGGCAGCGAGGGAGAAGCCTCGAGATAATATTGCCTTATAGGAGGAGAGTACACACCGAGAGGGAGAGGACATGAAACAAACAGTAAGAGAAGGGTACACTTCCAGAGCCATGGAAGAAAGGAGAAACAGAGTTGAAAATGAAGGAAACCAAAGAAGTGGAAAGGACAAAGGAAGAAACAGAAGGAGAGAGAAAAGGAGGGAGAGAGAAAGACAAGGGGAGGAAGAGGGACAGAGGTGGCTGGTGAAAGGTCAGGTTTAGATTGGCTCTTGGGGAGCTGCTTCCATGGAAATGCTTTGAAGATGAAAGCGATCTCAGGCTAAAGAGCAGAAAGCACAGAGACTGTATTTCACTATTAATGAAGCTCAGCAACGTGTCTGTCTTCTCTCTTTACTTTGTGTCCTTTCCTTTGTTATCACGTCACTTATGTCACTCTTCCCCATCATACTTTTCTTACCTTTTTATACCGTCTGTCTTTTCTCGGGCTCCTTTACCTTTGTTCTTTTATGCCTCATGCAATATACAGTCTCCTTTTGCATGATCCACCCTTATCATTTCTGTCTTCACTTCCTGTGCTCCTCTGACTCAGTCACCTCAATTTCATATCTTTTTCACACCTCTTTCACCTCATCCTTTTCTCTTTGGTATTCTTCTCTCCTCTCTGTCTGCGTGTTATACCTTCCTCGCTCATCACACAATTGATTTTCCATTTGCTCTCTTTTACATTCATCATCATTGACATCTCATTGTCTTTCGCATGACTTACTTACTTTTTACCCTTCTTTCACCTTTCTTCATCCGTCTTTTGTTTTCATTGATATTTATTTTCTACCTCTGTTCTTTTTCCATTGATCCTACATTATATCCGAGGATATTCATCAGCAGATAGAGCTTTGTCATGGATTTGTAGATGTATAGGGTTACATTTGATTAAGCTCAGAAAAAACATTTCAATGTCAACATCAACAATTCCATGAACACAACATGAATATAAATCAAATATTGACATTTTATTCTTTCGTCATTGGCATTAAATGAGTTTGATTATTCACAAACGATAAATATGCCCTAGTTCCAGCTTAAATATTATGACATTTTAAGATGCATTTTAAGAATATCTGGAACGCAGATGAAAGAAAATCCTGAAAATGCACTTTGGTCATAGACCTTTGTCATGCATCATATTTTTAAACACAACTTTCCGCTAAAGCCATACGTCTGAAATAGTTTGCAGAGATTCAACATTTAATTGGATAAAACATTTAAAAAAAAAAAAGAAAATCATTGAATTGAATTTTGTATCAATAATCATCTTTGGTTGCAGTCCTATTTACATTTCTTTATTTTTTGCTGATCCAGAGAAAGAACTTGACGAGTACTCGAGCTACTACAACTCCAAGCGTCGCTCCAACAACGGCCCGCCCTCCTTCTACTCCTCGCAGCACCACCTGCCCTTCGGAGGCGAGTATACGCTGGGTTCTTCTCGGGGCACGCTGCCTCTCCACGGCTCCCGGCCCCGCCTCCACATCCCGGCCTCCACCCCCAACCCGTACCCGCTGCCCGCCCAGACGCACTACACCAGCTCCTCCTTCGACAGGCCGCCGCGCCGCGTCCGCTCCCAGGACCAGCTGCTCGCTTTAGGGGAGGGCAACACGCTGTCCCGCCTCTCCAAGAACCAGCAGCACCAGTACTACAAAGCCATGATGAGCAGCAGCAGCAGCAGGGGCTCCAACTCACAGACGCTCCGCAGGTAAGATAAGGGAGAGGGCCGATCAAACGAGAGAAAGGGACAAAATAAAAGAAGATGGAAAGACATCATAATGATGTCAGATAAGGGAGGATCACAGTGCATTATACGTTTGAAAAATGTCATTAGGATTTCACATGGTAAGGGTACACCACAATTTTACCTCATATCAGTTTTTTTTATCAAATAAGTTTTACGTTTGTTCAGTTCACGATTTGACCTTGAACACATTTAAAAACATTCTCGACTCAAGGTTCTCATACTTTCATTACCCGTAGCTTTTCAACCAGATGGATGCATCACTGATACCCTGCTATTGCAGAGAGGTTTTATTATTAAAACAGAATATAGTATATTAAGACATATAAACCCAAGTTTGTCTTTTGCCTGCTCCTGAGAACAAAAAACCACCAACATCAACAGGAAATCCCTTCTTCAATGAAAGTGTTAATTATGTTCGGTGTTTTAAACAACTGATCAGAAATCAGATACTGTAGAAGCTTTCAATGTGTAAAACAAAAACCTTCAGAGCTGGAGTGTGAAAGCTTTGTCTCCCTCTTCTGGTGGGGATAGTCATTATACAAAGACTGTTGCATTGGCTTCTCGCCGCCTCTCCCCCCACCTTTCCCCGAATCCTCGCCGATCGCTTTCTTTTCTGACTTTAAATCCATCCTCTGAGTTCCTTTTGTTATCTGGAGCATCCATTCCAGAAGCTTCTTAGGATTTTCCCCACTGTATTCCTACTATAGCTGCTGCCCCTTTGCTATATTCTCTCCCCATCTTCATTCCCCCTTTAGCTCTGGCTGTTTCTAATGAAACGTGAAATGCAACACCGTGAGACGCCACAACTCTTTAGTACTGATATAAAGAGAGCCTTCACTGGCGGCAACAGGCTTTAGCATCATTGTGTGAACTTCAGAATCTAGCTTTTACTGTACCGTTTGTCCGGGATTATCATTTAAGGAAAAATGCGTTTTTAAGAAATAAAAGACCATACCATAATAATGATCAGTTGAAGATAAATAAATGATAATGTTGAATTGTCCCCGGGGATTGAAGGCCTAATGAAGCTGTTATTCCAGGCATTTTGTGAGCATCATTTAAACGAAGGAGCTTTTTGTTCCAGGTCCCACGAGAGGCTTCTGGTGTCACCTGACCGTCTGGAGGACCGGCTGATGATGGGCATGATGGTCGGGGGGGGAGGTGAGAGGAGCGGCATGGTGCCCACCATGGGCCGGCTCAGCCACAAGGCCCAGTCGCAGCAGAACATCTGCGTCACGCCGTCCATGGAGCGCCACCACATGATCAAGATGAACTCCCACCCCACGTCGGGCCACGACCACGATCGCGAGCGGGACCGGGAACGTGACCGGGACCGTGACCGTAGCTCCGCCCCCATGTCGGGGATGGGCATGCACGGCGGCTGGGACCCCCACGGCGGGGGCGGAGGTGGCCACCCCAACTCCCGGCGGATGGCCTTCGCCAACAAGAGGCAGAACACCATCGAGCAGCTGCACTACATCCCCGGAGGCGGAGGAGTGCAGGGACTGCGGACTGGGAGTAAGAACGAGGTGACAGTGTGAGAGGAAGAGGGAGGAGCAGAGAGAGGAAGATGAGAGTAGAGAGGTGAAGCTGAAAAGAAGCTGAAGAGGCTTTTAGTGGAGAGATGAGCAGGAGGAAAGAGGTTTGATCTCAGCTGGCTGCCTCACGGGGCTGAACAAATAGCCCCCCCCCCCTTTCCCTTCATAAAACTAAAAGTGGTGGATGACATCACTAATCTCACACTGAGTATAGCCAATTGATTATCTCACCCTCGTCACCTTGTGTGTTGAAAAAGAGAATATTCAGCCATTCTTTTGAAAAGGGAAGACAGAAATGTCGACTAAAAAGAGCAAAAAATATCACCTGAATGCAGCGTAAAGGCTGCCGGGTATTCGCTGTGACTTTTATTGAAGGATACCAGCAGAGTGAAATTTGTTGAATTGTCCTTGAGTTTTATTGCACTGTCCTCCGAGTCCTCGAGCTCCGACAGATTCATCTGTCTTTGAATCCACCGCGGATGATGGAGAGCGCTGAGCCGGAGACAGACGGGTTGCTTGTCCTTTGTATTTATGAAAAGTATTTAAAAACCAAACAAGTTGCTTTTGTATGAAATGAACCTGATGATATTAATAGTACTAACGTTACTGAGCCATGTAAGACTTTGTGTATACTTGGTTTTGTCAATCCTTTAGCAGGCCAGTTTATAACCTTTCGGCTGGTTATGTGAACTTTCTTCCCTAGTTGTGATTGGACTATCATTAAAGGAAAACATTCTCTGCAACACAAATGTAACCAAGAACAGTTAGACTGCCTTTATGGCTCTATTTAACCTACATACAATCCAATCATTTGGATTAAAAAAAAAATAAAGACCTACACTGATTCAAGGCCCGGTCACAGCAGCATTTAAACAGCAAAATATATTGGCAAAATTAAATGATTTTGGCGAAATTGCTCAAATTAACATAAAGAAATGTTTGACCTTATTGTCCTGTTTGTGGCCGAGCTAACAAGCTGGCCGTTAGCAAAAACCTGGCGATATCAGAAACCTTTTTTTACCCTCTTCAATCAAATAATTGACTGAATTGACCCAGCTCAGAAAAAAAGGAAGCTAGCTCTAGTTCTCCCTGCTTGCTAGCGTGTTCGTTAGCTTGTTATCCCGTTATCTACTGTAGTTCACCAACTAGGCCTGCGAGTGTTCACTATGTCACCACGTTTTTTTAACTAAGACATGCAGATTAACATTGCTACTGCACCACTTTATAGAATGGCCGGGCCTTCAAAGTAAAATCCACTCTGCAGTATGGTTTTAGCTTAACTTTGTACAGTGAATTCTAGTGGGTGTATATCATCAATTAAACATTGTTCTGTGACCCTTTGCGTAACGATTAGTTTAAATGAAAAAAAACGGTTTTGGAATAAGACCGCTCTCAAAGATTGACTATCCTCATGCAGACTGTGGCGGACCCTCTAACACTGTTTAAAAACGTCTCATTGTGAGTTTCAAGGGTTTCTTTGTGCCACTGACCGGCTTCGATCGCCACATGTCACCTGCAAGTTGAGCTGCTCTCCTCGTATGAAGGGAAGGGGGGGGGGGGGCAGATGGGTTTCGGAGCGGGACAATGGACACTTCACACCAAGGGCTATACCGAATTATCTTTGTGTGTCTGTGCTCTTTACAGTGTCTGCTTCTCATTTCCATTTTGTCCATGTCGGCAGGCATGCTTGTGCACATTATTTTTTGTTCCCGTGTAGAAAGAAAATATATAAACATGCAAGGTATTTCTGTAAAGCAAATGAACTCGATGTAAAAAACACACGACCATGATTACATTTTTCTGTCGCGGGAGGACATGTTGGCCATGATGTCATATTTTGTACTTTTTCTTTCTGGCTGTGAGACGGACCTTCTTGCCTTCCAGGCTGGATCTCCCCTTTACGGGTTTTAAGGGACTCATGAGGCCTTGTCTAAGGTTTTCAGCTTCCCCCTCGATAAAGACAGACATGATTGATTACTGAGCGACGCTTCTTGCCAGCCATTTTTAAGTATTTTCCTACGACACACGTGCTCATGTTGATGGTTTATGATCATACATGTAAGGATTCCCCCTTGATCAGACGACGAACGCTCTTATCATGATTTCTTTCATTTATTTATTTGAACATGTATTTTTTTCTTCTTTTTTTTTCTGTGAATTTCAATGCGTAATCCTGGATTTTCAATATTCAAACTTTCTTAGTGGAATTAAGAAGAAAAAAAACATTTGTGTTATCCAGAACAAAAAGAGCTGATGCAATCAAAAAGAGAAAAGACGAACCGCATGACGATGTCAAAAGCCAGTGTTGATGATGTCATAGTGCTGACTTATGATGTCACGGCGTGTATGTGTGTAAATGTACATGCGTCTGTTTTAATTTGTGTGCCCGTGTGTGTAACTCTCTCAGTGTCTTCTTCTTCTTAGGAATGCAGAACCTCATTTTTGACCAAACGTTCGGGTCGTGTCTTCAGCTCACGAGGACGATTTAAAGACCCGGGTTTACGTGTTCATATCAACTTGTGATGAAATTTGAAAAAAGGCCTGTCGTCATTTAGCTAAAAGGAAGAAACAAAAGGGACATTGATCAATCACAGCTTTTTTCTTGTCGAGCTACGTTCACCAAAGCGAGGACTTTTAAAACGTTTGTAAATTATCGAAGGCCTATATTGTGTCAAGTTTTTTGGTATTTGATTAGAAGTGAAACGGCCGTCACTCGGCTGATGAGTTTGTGTCGCTGCTAAATATGTATCTGCAAAAAGTGATTTGTTTTCCATGAACAAGCTGCTCATTTGTGCTCATTTTAACAGAACTTTCGGGGTACAAGAGCTGGAAATACAGTATTAGGAGCGAGTTAGAGTTGTTGATAAAGTGGGTCGTGGGGGAGAATGTATTCCGTTTGGCTGACAGGACTGGAGAGGCCCTGTGGTTTTTACAACGTAAACATCTCATTAACTTTTAAAAGAGAAAGAGGCAAAGAAGGGGGGGAAATGTAAATGACACGTGACATTCAGTTGTATTTTTAATGTCTCATCCTTCCTCATACCTTCTGATTCAGATGTTGTTATCCACGTTTAGTTAATTGCTCCCCTGATGATTAAACCGTGTGCCTGTACGTGTGTATGCACAGTTGTGAGTGTGTGAGTGTGTTCACCACTGGGAGGGGGAGGCATGGGCATATTTGTATTCTCAAAGCTACTCTGCATACCTCAAATTGTATGATACATTTATTTATTACATACCCTTATATGTCTATTTCCAAGAATATCCAAACAAAGGTCTCACAGATGTGCAACCCTTTTGTTAACGGTGATCAATTCTTGAGTTTGTAGGAACCATACTGTTTAATTGATAATAACAATAAAAAAATATCCCACTAAACCTTGTTTTCTGTTTTATTTGCTGCAATGTGCCTCTTTAGCTTTCAGGCACACATTTGGAGGTTTTAAAGTTCAAAGGAAGTATTTTAAGGCTATTTTTGACATTTTAGAGAAAATCATCAATTGTTTAATACATAATAAAAGCACTATTTCAGAGTGTAACAGCATGTTTTGCAAAGCTGCTGTTATCTATTATTTGTATAAATATTTGTTTGTTTATTTATTGTTACAGAAAATCATACCTCACTGTATAAGTCTAATTTCTTATTTTATTTTTCTATTTTAATTTAATTATAGTGTTGGTACAATACAACACTTTGGGTACATAAACCAAAATGATTGGGAAATGTAGACTTTAATTCACAGTTTATTTTTAATTGTATTGAACACTGAAGGTTTTCAATCATGTCTGGACACAAAGTAACATAAAAGAAAAAGAAAGCATTGATGTTCAAAATATCAAACAATAAAATCAAGCAGTGGTTTTATGGGAATCTGAGTGAAAATAAGGAAGCACGCGTGTGTGATACCAACTATTGTGTTTCTGAAATCAGCTCAGCCTCCCTGTGTTTAGACCTTTATATATACAGTCTATGGTTTAGACCCAAGGGAGCAATTTGAGGCTGCACAGGGGAAAACACATCTCCACCGACCACTCCCCCCAATTAGGCACAAATTATTAAACTCATTAGGGTTGTTAACTTAAGGAAAGGAGGACATTACAGAAGACAAACATTAAGGTGGGCTCAGATTCACTGCTGCCGACTCACAACATCAAAAATACTTTATAATTAGTTTAGATATTTATGATATGAATTTCAATATGTATTGTATGATTGTATTGATTGTTAATGTACTTGGGATACGTTGAGAATAACAAAGTCCTTACATTCACAAAACAATAAATCCAATTAATCAATCAATACTTTTATGGCTTTTAACCGTCCCATTGAGCCTTAATTAGACCTGGTTTAAGCAGTGTTTTATGGATCAAATAAAACTATAGATTATGATAAAACATTTTATATTACTCTCCCTACATGGATTATAAATAAAATCACCAGGTGTATTACTCATACACCTGCATTTGCAAAAAAACATGCAGGAACACACATTCAGAAGTGCAGCCAAAACGGAAATGTATTTTGTTTTCACAATTTTACCACACATTAAACAGCCCAGGCACAAATCCTTACACACCCACACGCCAGCGTAGAAATACTGTACTATAATGATACATTTAATTGAATGCAAATTAGGCACGATAGGCCCAGCAGCACATGTATGACTTACACACACACACCACACACACACACCATACACACACACACACACACACACACACACACACACACACACACACACACACACACACACACACTAGTGTTATGCAGCACGCGCCGTAATGATATCTTTAATTGACTCATTAAGATTTCACACACATTTAGTGTGAAAACACACACACAAACACACACTTCACATAGGAGCCTCAGCCTAATGACATAGTATCAGAATTCATTGAGATATATTTGTATTGGACTCAATACATGCATTCACACGCACACGCACACGCGCACACACACACACACACACACACACACACACACACACACACACACACACAGACATAGCGTACACAGCGTACACACGCTTTATTTATTCATGAGCATCATGCTGGATTGGACCCATATTTTTCTAACTGAAGGGCAGAGGTGGATGTGAGCGGGCAGCAGCAGAGTGGTCTCGGCCGGACAGAGCAACCTGTGCCTGGCTCTACCCGGAACCATTAGGCAGACAGGAAACTACCATTTTAAAGCTAGCAGCATCGGAGGAGCCGTCGTCCATAGGGGGGGACACCTAAATCTGACACGGGGCGGAAAACAGCCAACCGAGGAGAAAAGACGGAAAAACACGACGCAAACAAAACAAAGGCGCCGTTTGGGAGAGGACGAGCAGTAAACCGGGGGAGCTGTAGTAGGACTGAGGCGGCGAACAATGGACATATCGGGCCAGGCCAGCGGAAATAGTTTTTGTTAGCAAATGAAAAGCAGCCCTCCCGGGCCGATGGAGAGCCAGGCCTTTCACAGTGTTTTTCCATGGATGAAGAAAAAGGCCCCGCTGACGGGCAGTAGGGACACCGCTCTTACGGCGCACTCCCCGCTTGGTGTTTTCACAATTTTACTCCCATGTTTCTGAGGTGTTTTTGCACCTAGCCATCGTATGCTACAAGGTAAGAAAACAAAAACAAAAGCTGTTTCCAGCAGCGGGATGTTGGCTAATTTGCTAGCTGCCAAGCTAAGCGCACAGCTAGTCTGCTAGCAGTGCTAGCGCAAAGCTATTGAAACGCGATACCTCCTTTATGTCAGTATAGTTATATTTATCTGTAGTTCAACGCTTTTACTCACACAGTGTAGCTCAATAAAAAACACCTATGTGCTAATGTTATAAATGTGTTATACATGATATCATGGTCTTCAGTGCAGCGTTTTGGTAGTTGGTTACCGTTAGCTAGTGGAGTGATTGGTGGATGAGTGATAACAGTAATGTCTTTCCATCTAACCTGCTCTTTCATCGGTGCATGTGTTTCAGGCTGTCGGCCTCAAGACACCGCTTGTCGGCGGAGAAAGCGACCGTGTCTCCCCTAAACAGCCGCGGTCCAGCAGGGAGCCCCAGACCTGTGGATCAGCCGGTAAGATAGACACAACATGAAATCACACAACTCCAAATTTTCAAACTAAATGTTTATTTAGTTAGCTTTAGTTTGTCCGGTGTGCTTTCCCCGCACGTAACTCATAGTACCTATTACTCGCATATATCTGAGCAGTAATAGCATGCTTATTTCAAACACTGATGCAGAATCAGCAGCACAGACTACCTGATCAAAACGTTTGTTTGGGTTTAGACAAGGCTTAAAACAGGATGTTCACTTATGTATTCTACTGTGTATATCTCAATAGCATACTGGCGCAATAATGTACACATTACCATGTGATTGTAAGTAGTATGAAGAAAATGTAATTATGTGCAACAGATAAACCCACTCATACTGTAGATATTCATTATAGTGTGCCCCTTTTATTATAAAGATAATATTGTCCCAGTAATACACTACTTTTGCTATTGCATGTTTTGCCTACATTTAATCTTATATTGATATCATGGAACAAACTCAATGAGGTAATTAATAAATTCCTTCCCTCTTAATGTTTTGTGTTGGAAAAATAAAAATCAATATGTATGTACAGTCCCTCACATCAGATTTAAAACTAATTTAAACATAATCTTGGCACTTTATTTCTACTCGGTACTTCTACTTCTATTTTTTTTAAATAATGTTTCTGGTAGAGTCCTTCAGGTTGAACTTTTTGTTTGCTCCCGTCATGTAACAGGACTCTTCGAGTGTTTACTCTTTAGGGGATTTGAGCCCAGGGTCATATTCAGCCATGTCGAACCTTATGTATATAAAATGTAGAAAGCATTATCTGCTGAACACCCTGTTGCAAATGTTGCAGTTTCTTATGTTTTTCTGAGATAATTTAACACAAATGTTCACACGTGTGTATGCCCTTTAGAGTGCATTTAGTCCGTTTTGAACAGAGTGCTTATACTGTTCTCTTAGGATTTTTCACATTGGATATATTTGTTTCCACCTCTGACCCACCAACCAAAGTGCAGCAAACAGACTTAAAATAGCAGTTTCAATGGATGGCATACCGTTAGGATGAAATGCATCAATCAACAACTAAATGTTTCCAAAGGGTTTTCACATTGAACACATCCAAGGTCAACCTGTTGAATGAAATACCTCGTACATCGTGGGTGGGTGCTCGCTGAGAGTTTGTGAAGTGTTTTTAAAGGCAAACAATCAGTAGCATGTGATGCACAGATTATTACCTTTTTGTCTGCTTGAAAGAGCACCTGGCGCAACATGTGTGAACTAGTTCCCCGATAGAGATCTAGATTGAAACTCTGTGGTGGGGATGACGTGTTTGACTGCCCATTGCCTTATGTTTCTTACTTGGATAAAAATAAATGTATCATAAATCTAAATGAACTGACGTTTCTTATCTTTGTGTTATTGCTCAATATATTGTCATAGTAACATGTATCAGTTTTCCTTGGTTACTGCACAATGCCACAACATTATGGGATTTTAAAGGGGCCCTATAACGCTCATTTTTTTAGGTTTCATAATTGTATTGTGTTCCTCTATGTGACATGCTTTAATGTTCAAAAAGGTCTTAATCTTTCTCATTCTGCCTGTGCTGCAGCACCTCTTCACCCTCTGTCCGAAACCAGAGCCCATTTCCCAATTAGTTGAAGTTGGACAAGTGTTTGTTTTGTAAAGAACATTTCTTAGCTCAAGCCCTACTGTCTGGTCCAGGTGCTTTCCTTCTTCCTTGAGAATCTGATTCATACATTTATCTCATGATCGGAAGGAAAATAAACTTCTTAGAACTGGATATATAACAGGAGCATCTTTCTTATTAATATCGCTGTTGTTTGGCCTTGTGTTCATCATCTTTCAAACAAATATCAACATTGAAGCATTAGCGTTTAGCTTTTTGAAAAACATTTCACACATAGAGACACACATTGCTTTAAGTAACAGCAGGTTTCCATATTCTTCAGAAAGAAATCTGCATTATTTCTGGTTTTCAGATTTTTATTTGTATATATTGCTGCTGTATATGAATTTCCTGTCACTCTGCCAAGCTTCAGACTGTACGCAGATGTGACGGTACAATAAGGATGTTTGGCTTCTCTGGTTTCTGTCTCAGGGGAGAGTCATTCATGTCGAGCCAGAAGGAGGTCAGAATCAAGTGCAAAGTTAACCTCAGTCTTTAAAAAAAGGATGTCATCCAGACAACACAGATGACATACTTTCTGTTCTAGGCTAATGTTTTGGTCGGAAGACAAAGCAGCAAGTTGTGGATTTCAGCGGAACAAAGAAGCATCTTTTGTAATTGTAAAGCAGATGTCATAGTTAAGATTGGGGCCTTTTCAGATGTCATAGTTAATGTTTGCAGACAAATTAGCAGTCTTCAAACTAGGGAGATGCTGTTGAATCCAAATATAACCAGTTAAACATGGTCAAAAAGTGGTGAAGTACTGCTCTGTTTAGTGACCAATATTTGCATGAATTATTTTCTTCTTAATTAGTCATAAAAACACTTTTAAACTGAGTAACATAACAAGTTAGTTGAAAATACCTACCTCTAAATATCAGATTACAAATTAGCCAAGATTTGCCAAGCTTTCCTTTCACACAAAAATACACTGTCCACCAGACCACCTTTTTATTTGGCATTTAGCTGTGTGTGTGTGTGTGTGTGTGTGGACGGGCGGGCAGCCATGTTATCCAGCAGGAGCTGGACAGGAGTCATGTGGCATTTTGAGCCACACTCTCATTTCATTTCCCTCTAGGCTCTATCTACTGCTCTCAATAGTGTATATACCGTGCGAAGATTTTCCAAATAAATCAGTCAAATCCTACACATCCTACACAGCACTCTAAAGGGATATAACGAATATGTCATAATACATTTTTCAGATTATTTCTTATTTTATTTGTCTGCTTTGAACAATCATTTGATTAAAACTCCTTTCACATTAAAACAAAGACAGAAAGACACATTGTGCAAGGTGATATCCTTAGTTCTTTAACTATTTTAAAATAAAAATACAGTCTTGTTGCAACAGGTTATATAGGTTAACAACAGCAGGTGTTCATTCATTGGTTTAAAGCTGGCTGATATTAGAAAGCCAGCCAATTAACATTTGACCAGATTGTACAAACAATACATATTGCAGTGTGCTTTCTAAGATTACTACAGAAAGATAATTGCACTGTTGTGGCCTCTCATGCTGAAAAAATAAGCAGTGACCTAACTGTCCCCTGAGTTTGAGCGGGATATTGTCGATATCATTTGATCTTTTAGACAAATATTTTTGATAAGACTTTATCTTTTGTGGGAAATTAAGATTTAGAAGAAATAAATGCATTACACTAGTAAGCACCTTTGAAGAAAAAACACGTTTTCATTTTCAATAATGAATAATACATCCTCAATAATTCCTCAGCAGGCTCAATAAATGAACTGTTAAAATGTAATTTAAGGTCAAATAAAGATTACAGAGGCTAATAAATAAATAAATGTTAATCTTTATATATTTATTCATTTATTTAACAGGGACAGTGGCACATTACAGAAATGTTGATTAATGTGCAGAGTTAGCCAAGAGGCTATTTTTCATCTGTAGTCCCTGGACAGATTTAGTAAATCACCCTAAAGACACATTTGAGTTGTTTGTTTTGGTTCCCTTTGAGACATTCAGCCCCCAGGTTCTTTAGGCTCTGAGTGAAAGAAAAACCATAGTGTTGTTGAACTCTGTGCCAAAAGTGTTTTGTTTATCTCGGTATCAAGTTTCTAAATCTCTGACATTATTGTTTCTTGTCCCCCTCTCATTCTTTAGGTTGCCTCAAGAACTCCATGAGGGGACAGAAGGCAACAACCAATGGTTCTCCCTCCGCTGAAATAGCACACTCCTTTCCATGGAACTGCTGACCTGATTTTTTAAATATTATGGAACACTTTGAAGAAACACTACAGACTCTGTTTTTAATATGATTTAGTTTAATGCCTATTTATGACCCTTTTTTATAAAAATCTCCCAGAAGCACTTGCAGGCTTCCCTCTTGAATGAAAAACTAATAGTGATACAAAAAAATCAAGCATCGGCTTTTGTTGGATTATAGCGGTTTGTTGGAAGTTTGGGGTCAGGACTACCTCTGAATATCCCAACTTGTCCCCGCTGTTTCTAGCATTAAAGGCTTAGTGCAAGCAGCACTTTGCACCTCACGCATTGGAAGATGTTCCAATTCAGCAAGTACCCCATGGACATTTTAGAGATGCTGAGCGGACACCAGGCCCACCAGTTTAAAGGCCTGGGATTAGAGCGGCAGCTAAGCCACCAGCAGCAGGTGCAGCTGCAGCACCAGCAGCAGCTCCAGCAGCAGCACCAGCCCTCCGTTGACGGCTCAGGAAGCCTGCTCTCCGGCCTGGGCCTAGGACCCCTCCAGAGTTCTCGGAGTAATGCCTTCGCCGACTCCTCCTCGTTATTTGCCAAAATGAGCGCCCCCCCCTCATCAATCTCTCATCAGAGCCAATCGTCTTCCTCTCACAGCTCCAGAAAGTCCAGTAAAATGAGCAGCAGCAGTGGGAGCGGGAGCTCGGGATACCCCCAGTTCCTGCGGCCATTCCACCCGGCCGAGGCTGCGCTGGCTCAGGAGCAGCTCCACTCCGGGATGGGACGCTTTGACTTTGGTGGCGGCAGCAGCGGTGGGATTGTCGCTCCCGCACCCCCGCCTCCACCGCTGCATCCAGGCCTCTCTGTCCCCCAGCCCTCTGCTGGTCCCCCCACTTCCTCGCCCTCTTCCTCCACCTCCTCAGCCAACAACCCCTCCGGCAGCACTGCGGTCCCCTTAGTGGGCCAGTCCGACCCCCGCAGCCTCCACCAGCAGTTCAGCTGCATGCTGGCTGCCAACCAGTACTTCCTTTCCGGCGTCCCCACCAACAGCAGCCTGGAGCAGTTCCTCGTGCAGCAAGGCACTCACAACCACTTGGGTTTGGGTCTCAGCCAAGGGCCCATCGACTCCAACTCTGGCCTGGCCCCTCCCCCTTCCCTCCACTCCGCACACAGCCACGGCCACTCAGCTCCACAGCTTCAGCAGCAGCAACAGCAGCTGAGCTCTCACGCCTTATCTCATCCACACAGCCACACTCACCACCCTCACCCTCTCCACCCGGCGCCCCAGCCTGCCCCTCTGGGTGGCTTTGATTTCCAAGGCATTCCAGTCCTCTCCTCTAACCAGATAGCATCGCTAATGCAGCAAGAGGCTGGCCTTTCCCTCCCCCTGCCCCTGCACCTGTCCCTCTCTAAAGACGATGCAAAGACAGGAGACAGCTCGTCTTCATCTGCTTCAAGCGGAGGAAGCAGGAGAAAGAAAGCAATGGCGGGCTACCTCCCCCAGAGGAAATCCGAGACTAGCATCCAGACCACTCACAGCAGCAGTGTCAGTAACTGCCACAGCAGCTCGAGTGGGCACAGTCAGAGCTCCTCAGTGGGCCTCGTGGGAGGAGGATCTGGGGGTGTTGGGATAAGTGGCATCGGAAGCGAGCCACAGCATTCCTCTCACCACTCATCATCCTCACGGCAACAGCAGTCATCCTCCAGCGTCTCCTCCTCATCGTCGGCCCCTCCTTCTAATTCCACCTCTGTGCTTGTAGCCAACGGTAACCAACAGTTGTCCAAATCCCAGGACAGTAACAGTTCATCCGGCCAGCCGGAGCCAGAACCCCTCTACCACTGTGGTGAATGTGGTAAAACCTTCACCCACCTCTCCAGCCTGCGAAGGCATCTCCGCAGCCACGGCTTGACACCAGAAAGCCAAAGCAGGAAGTCTGACTGTAACTCCCCAAGCCCAGAGAGGGTATTCTGCTGTGGTCAGTGTGGGAAGAAATTTAAAAAGAGGGGTCACCTCATCCAACATAGCGTCACCCACTCAGAAAACCGGCCTTTTGCCTGCAACATCTGCCAAAAGTCCTTCAACCGGCGAGAGTCTCTCACGAGACACGAGAAGATTCACGACGATAAGCCTTTCCGCTGCCCGGCCTGCGGGCGCTGCTTCCGGGAGAGCACCTCTCTTCTCAACCACGCTGCTTCAGGGGCCTGTGGCAAACCTCCTCGGAGTTCAAAAAACCGCGCCAGCAGCGAAGGGAGCGTATCATCCAACCCGAGCAGCAGCAGTAAAATGGGAAGCAGTGGAAACAGGGTGGAACTCCCAAACGATGGGGCAGCAATTGCCAATGACAAGTATGCAACAGATTTTTCCAGAAACCGCTACCAGAATCACTCGCCCTACAGCGGGGTGGACGATTACAGGCGATCACAACCAGCGTCCCTGTACTCCCCAGAGAGTCTAGCCAGTGAAATGAACAACCAAACTCTGCGTAAGGCCCCATTAGCCCCAACTCTGCACCCCCACCCACAGCCACAGCAGCACCACCACCACCAACAGCCGCCGCAGCAGCAACAGCCGCAGCCACACCTCCCCCTCTCCTCCCTATTGGATGATTCGGAGGATGAAGTCACCAGCAGTGCGATGTCGGCCATCGCTGCTGCAGCTGCTGCTTCCTGTGATTTAAACGCTGAAGGTCGGGACGGAGAGAGGAGGGATATCATTGGAGGCCTCCTGGGGGGGTTGGGGTTTGGTAACCTCGGCGGACCGTCTTCTACGTCCAGCCTCAACGGTGCCACATTGCCTTTGACCCACCCTAGCCAGCCCCACACAAAGCCCCGGAGGCCAAGGAAGCCCCGAGAGAAAAGAGACCCAAACAACATCGTCAGGAGGAGAAGAAGCCCCGCCCCTCCAGGAGACGGGTCAGAGCGGCCGTACAGCTGTCAGGTCTGTTGCAAACGCTTCAGGAGGGCGGAGACGCTGCGGCGCCACACCCGCGTCCACACGGGCGAGAAACCTCACGCCTGCGACGTGTGCGGCAAAATGTTCCGCGAGCCTTTCCACCTCACCAAGCATCTGACCGTGCACTCGGGTCAAAAGAACTACAAATGCAATCTGTGCGGCAAGATGTTTGCCTATGCACAGAGTCTGGTGAGACACGGGAAGCTGCACAGGAAAGGCGAGATCGACAGCCAGGGGAGGCGGGTCAAAGGTGCTGCCGCCGCCGCTGCTGCTGCCGCCGCCGCCATCAGTCAGGTCGGCCCCTCGGGAAACTCTGACTACTTCTCATCCTGCTCCCAAGGAGAAAAGTCTCCCACATCTGGCACCCCCTCTCAGAGGCTTTACACCTGTACCGTGTGCTGGAAATCATTCCGCCACTACTTCCACCTGACGGCACATCAACAGACGGTCCACGGGGGAGGGGTCGGGCTGGAGAAGTCCTTTCGATGTGAAGTGTGCGGTAAAGCCTTCGCCTACTCCAACAGCTTAGTGCGCCACAAGCTGTCTCAGCACGGCATCGACCGCAACGGCCAGCGGGTCAACCAGTCCCAACCCTCGGGATACACCCCGGTCTTCTACGACTCAGGGTCAGGTTCTAACTACGCCGCGTCTTCACACATGCAACAAGGGGCTCCTGGGCAGCCCCAGCAGCAACAACAACAACACCCTTTTCAGTACCGCTCGAAAAACTTCCAAAAGCGGCTTGGTCAAACAAAAAAACAAACAAAAAAAAAAACACAAGTTCTGATCCACAGCATCATGAGAGATGGAAAGCTGGTGGGTGTTCCTCTGAGTAAAGACACCCGCAAGAAGCTGATGCTTCTAAGGAAAAAGAGGGGCAGACTGCAGGAGGCGCTCAAGAAGAAAAAGATCCTGGCGCAGCTGAGGGTAAAGGGCTGCGTGGTGAAGGCGAAGTCGTGGAGCGGAGGCGCCGTCACAGTCACCGGCCTCTCCTCCATGGAAATCCCCATTAAGCGCTTCCCCTGCCCGATCTGCCCCAGCGCCACCTACACCCTGCAGGGTGCTCTGCTGGTCCACCGCGCCGTCAGGCATCCGCCGAGGACCTCAGGCCGCAGCGCCCGCCTGCGCTGCCAGGTTTGTGGCAGGCGCAGCAGCTCACTACACAAAGCCTTGAAACACCGGGGAAAGCATCTGAAGCAGGCCGCGTTCCAATGCTGCAAATGTCGACACCGCTTCTGGAACTCGCTGCTCCTGGCCCGCCACGACTTCTGCTGCCGGGGGCCGCCCATCAGCAGGGGCTGGGAACTGATGAAGATGAAGTCCCCGACGCCAGAAAGCGACCAATCGCCGGCCCCGCTAGCGCTGCCGGTTCTGGTCCAGCCCGAGAGATCAACAGTACTGACTGAGTACAGCCAGTAGACAAAAAAAAAAAAGACTGTTTTCTAGACTAGATTGTTTTTGATGTTTTATTTTTTTTAGATAATCCAAGAAGCAAGCAAGAGCTAGCACGTTTTTTTAACAGAACAAGTGGGGAGGGTTTAGTGTAACTACCATAATACCCCCACAATGCACCCTGATAAATCTGTATACAATCCTGACTCACTGCAGCAGAGGGGGTTGGAAATGAGTGGACTTCAAAAGGCCCTAAATCACCCTCACCACCCTTCTGCAGGGTGGAGGAACTCTACACACATTTTAGTAGCACCTGTTTTAAAAAACGCATTAATCCAGTTTCATCATCATCATGTTTTATTTTATTCCTCCTATTAGCAGTGTTTGTGCATAATATGGATTGGATGCGGATTGTAGAAGTGAGGTACCTTTTTAGTACCAGTTTATTTTTTCAAGTTGTTTTCACATTATTCACAGTTAATCCGTATAGTCTGTGTCTCTTGCTCTGTATGTTTATTTGTTCCCCCCCCCCCCCCCCCCCCCCCCCCCAGTGGAGAATCTCCCACTTTTTATACTGAGATCTGCCCTTTAAGCTAAATTAATCTTTTAAGAAAGAAAAGTAAAGGGTCTAATCTGTCACGAAAAGGCAGTTTGATGTGCTAAAGTGACTGAAAAAGGAAAAGTATTGGTGACCTTGTTTTTAATGTACACTACTTTTGTCATGTTTGTAAAGAGGCGTGGAAAGAAAACAAACTTTTAATGTGTTCAGGATTTGAAAAAGGACAACAGAAATAACCGGAGTGTACTGAACAATTCGTATTATATTTTATTATATATTGATTATTTGCTGTTTTTTACTCCAAGTATCATTTATTTTATCATCGTTGGTATTGTATGGGTGGGAGGGAAGGTGGGGTCTTTGTAAAACAGCAGGATGAGTATATGTATCGATGTGATATTCCCCCCCCCCCCGTACCCTTTACCCGCTCCCTCATTGCCACAGTTAAGCCCAATTTTTGTAACAAAACGTGTACACATAGTTCATTACTTAGGTCCTGTCCAACGTGTTCTTTCTTTTCTGTAAAACTAAAACATGTAATATTACTAAATTACTATCCTTTTTCTTTGCCTAAAAGTGAGTTGTTGAAAACCCTCAAATCAAATAAAAAAAAAAATCTGAAATGGTACTCTTTGTTTAATTTGATGTTTAAGGCACCCGTCCATCTGAGATATAATACAAACTATGTTCAAACCTGTGGTATCGGTTTTAGAAATATTATGTTTCTGTTTCCTAGAACATTTCAAATAAATAACTGAAAGGAAAGAGCTAAACTTAAAATATTAATTGAATGTATTATTGGAAATATAAGCCTTCCTATAATCTAATTTTGCATGTTCAGTTAAAAAAGTACTCTATAGGTTACATCAGCAATGAATAAATTAGAAGGCTATCAACACTGAACAAATGGGATCATAGTAGGGGCAGCTTTCTCTCTCGTGGCTAACCACAGCAGTAACTTCAAAAGGGGTGGCTTTCACCACAAGAAGCTGTGGTTTCCTTAGTTCAAGTCTTGTGCCCTTCTGATAGTCACAGTTTCAGACAATATTACCTGGAATGAGTTCATAGTCATAACGGAAGCAATGCCACAGATACATTTGATAATTCACATTACCTCTTTTTACTGAAGGTCCCTTTACCTAACTGTGAATTTCATTTATGTAACTTTAAATTCTATTAGAGCTACAGAATTTCAGATTTCTAACCAGAAAGTGACATTGATAGCCCTGCCTCTAAAGCCACTACCTCAAAAGTATGACCATGACCGTATAAAAGCATTTGATGTATATTTTGCAGTAAATGTTATGTCCTTCCTCTCCAGCTTTTATATAAAATACTTTTTTTTGTAATTTGATTAAAAGATCTTCAGTGTGGGCATGTGAAATGATCAAATCGAACATAAAATAGTGTGATATCATTTTGTTTTTATGAAAAGTGTGGATTTAAGGAATACTCGTCTCCTTCCATCCACCTCTTTCCAACCTAATGGGGATCCAGCACCATCGGCTCTCCTGCAGCTAAACCCTGATCTGTAAACATTCAGAATGACACAGAACATCAGCAGCTCAACTACACTTCCATCCTCTCAGAGCTTGTTTTCATAATAATGAATCCACTGTGTGTATTTTTACCCATGCTCTCCTCCTACAGGGACACTGAAGTGTTTTCTCTCTGACACATGTAGCCCGCCGTCCCACGCTCACAACACAGCAGACCTTCACAGAGCTGCAGCTCCACACACATCCGAGCAGGAGGGCAGGTGTAGTGCACATGGAGCGGGGGGGTCAGGTGAGCTGTTTATGCCTTCGTGAGTATCCAGCTGCCCCCCCCCCCCCCCCCCCCCCCCCCCCCCCCACGGATTTAACTGGGGGGGGTCTCATGTGCACCAGCACGTGTCTCACCAACCTGTGTGAAGTAGGGTTCCCGGGCAGTTAAAGGTTCTCTGTCGGTTTATACTGTAATACAGTATATGGTTCTTCTCCTTAATACACTGTTGGGAAGTTTAATATATGAAATTGCATCATATTTTATTAGATCATCATATTTATCTGTGAAAAAAATCAAACGATCCATTTTCAGCTGATCCAAGGCTTTAGAAAGTGTTTAGTTTAAGAAGTGGGAGAATATTCCAAACACACCAAGGAACTCAGTAAATCCCAGAATTGAACTATTAGAGACTAAAAATGACCATAAAAAAACATGAAACTTCTAAAATAGTTGCAAAACGACTACAAAGAGTAGGAATGTCTGTAAAGAGACCAACAGTTAATATAAAAAGATGCACAATGGAGTGCAGTATTGATGGAGTAGATGCAGAACAATCACAGAGACGCTCAAAACGACTTAAAGTGGACCTATCATGCTATATTTAAATACCTATATAAGGTATATTTATACGTTTCTGTTTTCAAAATACCAAACAGATCATGCATTTTAGCCATGCCTCATTTCGCTCTATGTGCTGTTTGCTGTCTACGGGGCTGATTCTGTGAGCTGCAGCTGACCACGCCCCCCTGCAGGAGAGGGGAGCCGTGCTCTGATCAAGTCAAGAGGGGGAGAAAAAAAGATCTCTGTCCTCCGTGTTTTATTATATTATTATAGGCCTATAGAGTCGTTATTCATTTGTTTTAAAGCTCAATAAATAACAAAGAAGACCTTTGACCGGCACTTTTCTAATTTTGTCCGGAAGATTTAAACTTTAACGGACATCTTGACCGGCGAAAGAAACTGAAACTGAAACTCTACGGCACGGTCCCCTCGTTCCTTGGAAGAGGCGGAGAGGTGGGTGTTTGTCATCTGCTGGTGGACTAACCGGAGAGAATTACAGTGCTTGCCTCGACGAGGAGGGATTGCATTGAATTAAAGCAGCGGGAGCAAACGCTTGCCTCGGGGAGGGAGAAAAAAAGCCACAGCGGAGAATAAACAGAAGGGTAACCATGGTAACTATGGGCGGGAAGTCTTCTTCGCTGCTTTTGTGGCAGACTACAGCGCCACTTACAGGCCTGGCATATGTACTACAGCGTCTCCAGCGCTTTCGAGCGGCAATGGCCGGCCGTGGCCCAACCCCACATTCCCCTGATAGGTGGAGAGTTGGCCCAATAGCCGTAGCGCCACTTCTGTGACGACATAGAAGTGTTCAAATCTGGATCAGTTTTTATCAGATCCGTTGCAGCCCCTTTTTTAGAGATTTGGGTATGGAGGAAAATAGAGAGGGTTGTGTTTTCTGACACTTGGTGAGTTCCCTGGAACACCGGGGACACATATTCTTGTATAAAAGACGTACAAAAGTGCATTTTGCATGATAGGTCCCCTTTAAAATGGATTCAAAACAACCACAAAAAGCTCAAATAAGTAAAGATACAAAATGTAGCATAGATGCAAACCTACAACAAAGATTTGTAAAATGAATACGAAAAAAACCTAAAATGTCAAAAAGTAGATCAAAATTACTTCAAAACATACAAAGTTACAATATTATGGAAAAGAAAATATCAATGGCTGAAAATTGCACACTACAAAAAAAAAGACAAAAAATAGATGCAAAAAAAGCTAGATAAACGTAAAATCACAGAACAAAGAAATAAATTGGCGAAACGGACAGAAAAATTTCACCAAAATGAAAAACAGCCACAGAGAGATGCTAAATAACTAAATAGAGATGCATACCAATCAAAGTCGTAGTTAAAGGGCCCATGTCATGGCCATTTCCACTGATCATAATTACATTGTTGAGGTATACTAAAATAGATTTATACTGTGCAATTTTCCAAACTCACATTGGTTTCGCATACAGCATCTCTGTAAAGTATGTGTATTCAGCAGTATTCACTCTCTCCACTAAACGACTCGTTGGAGCTCTTGCCCCCCCCTCCCTGTGAGCCTAGTGTGCTCCGATTGGTCAGCTCGGCCACTCTGTTCTGATTAGTCAACCACCAGAGAGGCTCCGCCCGCTTTTTTCGGCTCGCTCTCAGAACATCAGTCTTATAATGGCGTCGGTACAGCCGTATATTTTATACGCTAACTAACCAAACTGTACCTACAACTGTTGTTATAGAAGAGTGTGACGGCCCCAGGGCCTTTGTGCAGGTGTGTTGCAGGTCTTACGATGGGGTGGAGCTGAAGAGGCTAATCAGCGCGATCACGGACACCTCGACGGAGGTGCTATTAAGCCCAGCTGCCGGAGTCTCTCTCCAAAGCGGCTGCAGAAGGACGAACTCGGCGATCCTCTCCCCTCGACGACCTGTCTCTGCATTTACCACAATAAATGTGCCGTGGTTTTGTAAACTCGTGTATGTCTCCTTGTCTTTCCGTTGTGGCCTACGAGCCGGTCATAACAAAGAGTAAGTTATTTTTACCTGTAATAAACTACTACTGTTTGATGAGAAATCAAATCATGGTTTGCTATATATGAATGATATGTTATAGGAGCAAATAATTCAGGGAAGAAAGGATAGGCCTACTAAGTATTTCCATCAAACTTTATTTTTAGAAATGTACAAAATGAACATAAATATACATATATACACGGTATACCATCCATTCCTCCCCGTTGTCGGCATCTTGCCTGGGCGCAGCCGAGGCTTTTTAGGACGAGGCCTCAGTGTGGTAGTCCCGTCCCCGTGATGTATTTTCCGCCAGGATCTGGCTGGAGGAAATCAAATGCAAATCACAAAATATTAGAGAAACTTAGTTGTTTCAGATTCGTTAGTAGTAGTTGTGGTAGGAGTGTGGATCTATCGAATCCATCTATATAATCAACACAGTAAGCTTGCCAGCTAATATGCTAACCTAGCTTTCTTGTTTACCTTAGCAAACACGATATGAACGTTAGCTCGGAGGAACGGCAACTATAATGGAGTGTAATAAAACTACTATGAACAAAAGCTAGTGGTTCATATTAGGCTAGCAATAACGTGTTTATAATTGCAATCTTATACGGGTAGTCTGCTACGTTCGGTCATTCATTGTAACTTGCATGAATACATTGTTTTGCGCTAGCATGTATAGCTAGCCTCGTTAGCTATACATGCAGTATGTACATGTACTGTCACAATGTACGGTAAATCACCCGGAGTATACTGTATGAGTATTCCGTGTGACTGCAGACATTCTCCTGCCATGACAAACATGTAAGGCCATCTGCTGACATTGTAGTTGATATATTTAAACGCTAGCAACGTCGTTAGCCCAGTAAGCTGGGCTTGTTTAGTGTAATAAAACCACTATGAACAAAAGCTAGTGATTCATATTAGGCTAGCAAGAACGTGTTTACAATTGCAATCTTATACGGGTAGTCTGCTACATTCATTGTAGCTGGCATAACACAAATGTTTTTCCGAGCAAACCCATGTCTAGCTCCGTTGGTTAGCTCGGTAGCATACACGCTACGCCAGCTATAATGTAATTACGTTTCGCGACTGACCGTACGGCAAATCACCCGGAGTATACTGTCTATGAGTATTTGGTGTGTGAATGCAGACATTCTCCTGCTATGAGATACATGTATGTAAGGCCATCTGCTGATATTAGAGTTGATATGGAAACGCTAGCAACTTAGTTAGCACAGTTAGCACTGGCTTAGCAGTCCGAAACATGTTTACACATTTAAACAGTCGTGGTAGATACCTTGTTTGATAAATACACAAATAACAATGCAAACTTACAGGTTGTGTACCCGAATCTTCCCCTGCTCCAAACGGTCCAAACAAACTAGGAATAGCATCGTCCTTCAGTTTCAAATGCTGTGCATATCCGGCCTCAAACTGGGCAATGTTTTGGAAGCTTTCGTATGTGAAATGCCGGTTCTTCGAACCTCTGAAGGAACAGTGTTAAAAAGAAATTTCAACCACTGACTTCGTCGTGGTTCTTCCGTCGGTAGGACAAACAGCTCAGATTTCTCCTTACATTTCAGGAAACAGGTCCTTGGCATTTGCATGACTGGATCGATTGTGAACTGAACCAGAGCTTCCAACAGTAAATGTTAGGCTGGCAGAGGGTGCGGCCAGCGCCGCTGGGTGTGGCCATAGCTCTTCGGGATTGGTCCATTTCGTTCCGGGTACCGCATGACATCATGCCGTACCCGGAACTAAATGGAAGACTCAAATGGGCAGTGACGTATCTCCAACGAGGCGTTTTGGGGAGGTATTTTCTGTGTTAGAGTTTTACTCGCTACAGGGTGTACTTTGAGGGTTTTGACTCTGCACACCGTTTACATGCATAAAAACCTTCATAACACACAAGGGGACGGGTAATAACCGGAAAAGCATGACATGGGAGCTTTAAGTAAAAGTACAAAAGTATTAACATTAATAAATATGCTTAATATTCGCCTCCTGTCTGTTTACACAAAATTCTAAAATATTGTAGGTTTTATCAATCAGTACTTATTAATGCATTATTTGTTTACTGTAATGTTGCAGCTTGTGAAGGATTTTGTTTTTACAATATACTGCAAAGTAGCCTGTGAATTTCCCCAAGGGATCAATACAATTTTATTTTTGAAGATATAAATATAATTATAAATTATTTTTGTAATATTGCTCTATACCGGAATCTTCAAAGTAACCAAAAAAATCTAAATAATATGTTAAAAGTGCATTATTGTCCCTTCATTATAGTTGAGTAGTGTAAAGTAGCATTAATACTCAAGTACCTCAAAGTTGTACTAAAGTACAGTAATTGAGTACATTTACTCAGTTAACACCTGGATGTCAAACAGGCTACTGGTCTGCAAAAGATGAAAATAAGTGCAAATACTGAATAATAAGTACATTAAATGTGTACTTAAGTAAAAGTACTGAGTTACATTTCATCACTGGTTTAACCCTCCTGTTGTGTTCGGGTCAAATCTGACCAATTTAGGCAAGGTAAGTTTATTTATATAGCACATTTCAACACAAGGCAATTCAAAGTGCTTTACAAAAATGAAAGACATTAAGAGCATTAAGAAACATATTATAAAATGATATCTAAAAACACTAATTTAAAAGCAAAGATAATAAAAGTTACAGTGCAGTTTAAGATATGAATATATCAATTAAAAGCAGCGGCAAAAAGAAAAGTCTTCAGCCTGGATTTAAAAGTAGTAAGAGTTGCAGCAGACCTGCAGGTTTCTGGGAGTTTGTTCCAGATATTTGGAGCATAATAACTGAACTTCTCCATGTTTAGTTCTGACTCTGGGGACAGAAAGCTGACCAGTCCCAGAAGACCTGAGAGATCTGGATGGTTCATAATTTAGCAGGAGGTCAGAAATGTATTTTGGGCCTGGTGATTTACTAATTTCATCAATCATAACTTTTTTGTTTTACATTTGATTGCATTAAGGCTTCATGATATCCTTCACAGTAGACATTTGAACGTATAAAATTGCTGATCACCACTTTCATAGAATTTTGGATGATTTAGTCAACTTAGTAACACCCATGGTGTTCCCGGTATGACCGCCATAAAGAAAAGGAATTAGTAACCATCCGGATCAGATAAAGCGCACACACACTCACACACAAACACGCACACGCACACACACACACACACACACACACACACACACACACACACACACACACACACACACACACACACACACACACACACACACACACACACTCTAGATGTGTTCTCCCCCCCTTATGTGCCCATCCAGGGCCGTCCCTCCCTACAGGCCGATCATGCAGACTGCGTGGGGCCTCACCTTGCGGAGGGGGCCTCACCTTGCGGAGGGGGCCTCACCTTGCGGAGGGTGCCTCAACTGAGCCGAAAATGCGGCGCACCTATGCGCTTATGCAGCGCAATTAGTGTGGCGCTGCACAGGCTCCACTAGCACCCCCCCCCCCTCGCGAAACAGAGGGCCTCATCATATAACTTTGCGTGGGGCCTCATGTTGGTCAGGGACGGCCCTGTGCCCATCCCCCCATGTGAATCACACCTGGCACACACAAACACACACACACACAGAACAATTTGATACATTTCCCGCTCTTATGTGCCCATCCCCCCACATGGATCACACCTGGCACACGCAATACATGTTCAGTGTCTATTCTTTGTATATTTACTGCAGTTGCTCATACCAGTAGTCTGATACAATATTTACAGTTTGAAAGGTTGTTATATGAAATTTGTTGATGATTAATGGTTTTTGTGTTAATGTAATAGCAGTTAAAACAGGATCGGTCAAATTTGACCGCGAACACCAAAGTAAGGGGGGGGGGGGGGGTTGTTGAGACGAACACAACAGGAGGGTTAACAAAGTACTGTAGCTGTGGTTTGTATGTAATGCTTAAATTTGGTGCATTACTGACAAATGTCCACTAGATGGCGCCATTGAAACACTTTAAAGATGGCTGCTGCAGGTCTGGAGGAAAAACACTGGGGAAATAATCTGAATTGGAAATAGCTCATGAAACTCTGATCACACATTAGTTGAGTCAAGCTGTCGTTCCTCACTTTCACTGATGCAGGCCAGCGTACACACACTCCTGTTGTGTGTGTGAGCAGAGATAATTTTGGCCTCTTACTACTAGCACATTCCTGTCATGTATATTTGACGGCCCTCTGTCACCAGAGAGGACTTGCAGGCTTTCCAGGTCCTTCCAGGAACTGTTGTTCCCACAGGGCAGCTGCTGCAAAGGATTCATGAATCAGTCAAATTAGTATTAACAGGAAACGCAAGATGTGGCATGTTTATGTGTGATTTATGCCCTTTATTTATTTTATAGGCTGTTATTATTATTATGATGTTGTTGAATAGCTGTTCCATTTGTCGTACAAGAATAACAAGACCAAACATGACATTAAGTAACAAACGTGTACACTACCAAAGAACACAATTAAAGATATATAAGTAACTGTGATTTAAAACATACAAATTGCTGTTAATTTCCTATGGTTACCAAAATAATAATTCATTTCTTTATTTTATTTTAAGCTATTTATTTAAAACAAATGTTTGTTAGATGTAGTTCATGCACAGACATCATTTAATAATCCTACAAAGATTGTACATTTTTATATCTTTTTGTATTTAAATTAGAAATGCATGCAGTGAAAAGGAAGCCTTGTAATAAAATAATAATATTATTAATATTGTTACTGGACAATTCAGCTGCTGTTTTTTTATAGTTTAGAATTTTAAACATGCAACACAAAAACATACAATATAAAACATAAAACACTAAGAGTTGTTTTTTAGCACCCCAGCTCTATTAAAGTACATTTTCCTTAGATTTTTTTTAATACTTAATTTTTTTTATATTTATTCTTATATTTTTCATTTTGTGTTGTTGAATGAAATATAAAGAAATAATTGTGATTTTCTTTCAGCTCTAATCCACAGTCAGCCCCCTCCCTGGTCCCCTCCAGACGGCCTGTCACGCGGCAGTAGCATGGGGAAACCTGTGGGCGGAGACTGTGACCTAATTCTGACCAATAGGAGCGAGGCAGAGGCCGCGAGTGACCTACATTCAGCCAATAGCGCGCGGCAGGATCGCCGGTACTGGTAGGCAACAGTCGGCGCGTGCCGAGGCCATGTGCTTCTTTGAGCGCGAGAGGCAGATAGGGACATTTAACAGGGAGAAAAACAGACTAACCGTGTGGCTCTGCCGACCATTTGTGCGGGATTAAATACACTTTAACCTCTCATACATGTGACTATTTCAATACTCCATAGTATATAGTTGTTTTATGAGTGAAACCATTCCCAATATATATTAATTAACATTTATAAATAAAATGTTCAGTTTATATTCCTGACAAATTACGCCATTGGTGTTATCTCTACCTGTAAATGTAGCAGAGAAGTGTTTGTTATATATTGTGTGAGACTCTTTCCGCCCACATCTGGACACCTGGTGTGCGTGATTGCTTTGTTTGAGCTGCTTATTCTGACCCTGCAAATCCTGTCACGTTGTGGGTAAAAATAATCAGATTTTCCAACATTTCTAAGATAACACAGAGGGTGAAGGTACAAAGAGCAAACAACACCCTGAAGTCTCAGCCCTGTGCTGTGCGGCTCTTCAGTGTTACTCTCAGCCAGTGGTCATCTTGTTTTTTGGCCTCCCTGTTTAAATGACAGCGTGAGAGAAGAAGAGAGGGGCGGGTGCGTTCATGGTCCATCCACAGAGGAGCTCAGCTCAGGTGGGCGTGTCTTACTGTGCAACAGTCCCAGCTGCTGTCAGCCATTGGCTGAATTGGCGGGGAGGTGTGCTTTCTTTATGCATATATATGTTGCGTTCACGTACACCTGTAGGAAAACTAGAACGCGATGATTACCACTATTAAAGGAAATTCCCAAACATCCAAAGTGAAAAATAATTAGGTAAACAAAAAGTGATCATATGTTGAACTGAACTATTCTCTTTAGTCTTAGCACACTCTAATACTGTTAAAGCCTGTATAGCAGTGCTTGATGTGTGATGTATGCCTTTTATTTCGTTTATAGGCTGTTATTATTATTTTGGTGTTGTTCAATAGCTTTTCCATTTGTCGTACAATGACAAAGCTATTTAAATTGGACATGCATGCAGTGTAAAGGAGGCCTTATAATAAAATAACAATATTATTAATATTGTTACTGGTCAATTCAGCTGCTGTTTTATAGTTTATAGTTAGAAGTTTAATCATGCAACACAAAAACAATAATGAAACAGAACTAGCCTCATGGTTTTCATGACGTCTCTTTGATCTTTATGATATTTGGTTTAAAGGTAATATTAAATGTCGTCATTTTTGAATAAAGCAAACTGATCATTTTGTGTATAAAATGTCAGAAAACAGTACAAACAAATTGCTGTTATACATTCCTACAATCCAATAGGACATTTTCAGTTGTCATTTTTTTGTTTGACCAACTGCTCTATTATTAAAAACTGTTGGAGGATAATTCAACCAAGTTGAATATCATTTGAAGTTATCCAACAGTTTGATTTAAATTTGCCATAAAGTAAAATTACAGTTGGAACCGTATATGTTTACATGTAAAACAACTCAAATTTACCAGCTTTCCCATGCATCCGTGAACGCAGAATGCTTTACTGACAGGGGAGGCGTGGCTTATTTATGCAAATGATCCACGCCCCCAATCGCTTTTCCCCCGTGAGCGGTGACATCACACGAGCGGCCCGTGTTGGTTCCAGCTGACTGAGAGAGGGAGTCAGAAAGAAGGACGAAAATAGAGAGAGGTGTGTGTGTGTGTGTGTGTGTGTGTATGTGTGTGTGAGAAAGAGAGAGAGCGAGAGAAAGGGAGGGAGAGAGGGAGAGAGGGAGGAAAATAAGAGCCATCAGTCTCATCTATCTGACTCTCATACTACTGGATATTATTTATTTTTTTCGGGGGGGATCTCTTTATTTCCTTCATCTTATATTTTGTCGCTCATATTTAATCACAAGTTATTTTTTTCTATCTAGGAGACTCTTCGCTTCGACTGTTTCTAATCCTCTCTCACTACATGGAACTGTACGGCCATCCGCGTTTGAATCTGCTTTTATTTTAATTTTGCTTTTCCCCCTCCGGATTAAAAATCAAGCGACCGACCAACGGACCGGACCCGAGCGAGAGTTTCCTTTAACACAAACTCAAAGAGGACTTTACTCGCCGCGAGCGCCAGGATCCAATCTGTCTTCCTGTGTGTGCGTTCATTATTGCAGAGTTGTTTCAAAGAGGTGAAGGCTCAGCCAGAACCGAGAGGATGAATTAGACTCGGCGAACATGGTGCCATTTTGGAGATAAGTCCCCCCTCTTTTAATTTTGTACACCTTTTTTCTTCATGGGACGGGTGGATAATCGAGATTCCAGGTGGAGATTTTAAACGCGTCACCTGCCCGCGCACCTTTGTGACGACGCGCCTGTCAATTAGCGTCACTAATTGGATTATTTTGATCTTGAACTTAGAGTCTGCAGGTTGCTCTTCTCTACCTCCTCCTCCTCCCCTCCCTCACCTCCCACCTCCTCCTCCTCCCCCCTTGAAGTTATGTCAAGGCCTCTCACTCAGCTCTTACCGCCGGATCTCCCTGCCGGGGCCACCAGCCCCCAGTTTGGGGCCAGCAACTCGGCCGGAAGTGGCACCCAGGGAGGACACCTGACCTCCATGACCAACCTGAAGACCCTGCTCCAGCTGCCAATCAAGGCCGACCAGAGGGCCAAGGACTGCTGCGAGATGAAAGGTGAGTGTGTGCACGTGTTCATGTGTTCATGTGTTCGTGTGTGTGTGTGTGTGTGTGTGTGTGTGTGTGTGTGTGTATGTGTGTATGTGTGTACCTACGTGTGAGAAAGAGAGGCATCCTATAGGGGAGAAACTTCTTAAAGGGACAGTAAGGAAAAGACCTCAGCCAATAAGCAACTGCAGAACAATCATAGATGAATGCATGTTTACATTAGGTGCATTCAAATGGACTAAAATTAATATGCATGCACTATAAGTACAATGCATGTTTGTCTGATACATGTTGTCATATATTATTGTTAAATAATCCATATTATGTGCAGTAAGGATACCATGAACCTTAAATGCACCTGCAGAAATATCCTGCTAAGGAGGTATTGAACTAGAGCTAACACTTGATTCATCAATGAGTCGACAACAAGCCAGAAATTATTTGGTACAAGCTTCTCAAGGGATGATTTTGAGGCTTTCAATAGTCCAACCTGATATAAATATGAAGGGATGTGGGTGCTGATTGTTTGGTAAAGACAAGCAATGCGAATATGTCAGGTATACTCCTATGGGAAGTTATAATCAGCATTTCTTACATTTTTTACATTTTAATCAAGAAAATAATAATTAAAATGATCATTTGTTTGCTGTTCTAATTATGAAAAAACTTGAATAAATACTCATTAGCCTTTACTCAATATAATCTTTGCAGGAACACACAAGAATATTAGACTGATTTACTTTTCATTGCTGTGTGTGTGTGTGTGTGTGTGTGTGTGTGTGTGTGTGTGTGTGTGTGTGTGTGTGCATGTGATTGAGTGGGTAGGTGTGTTTGTAAAAGACAGAGCTCCTGCTTATCCAACACACACACACACACACACACACACACACACACACACACACACACACACACACACACACACACACACACACACACACACACACACACACACACACACACACACACACACACACACACACACTATCCTTCCTCCTTCTGGCCTGCTAGATTCTGATATTAAACGCGTCCCTTTTGTATTTTGGTGCTGGAATGAAAAGCCCATGTGGAGGAGGATGAGGAGGGTTTAAAAAAAGAAACACAATCTGGATTTAATGCCATCAAAAGAAAAATCAGCCAAAGCAGCAGCAGCAGTGTTCTGGTTCTCCGCTCTGTTTAAATAAAGGTTAGTGAGCGGGATTGAATTGTTTCCCATGCACCAGCTGCCATGACAAATATTAACCAGACTGCCTCTCCTTCCTCTCTCTTAGTGTGGGGATGTCATAACTCCCAGTCAGCTGCTGTCACGCACACTCAGATACTGGTTTTGCTGTGCTTGTGAGGACACTTAAAATCACTCCCTTGAGGATTGTTCTTCTTCTTAGTCCAAACTTTATTATTAAGCCACTGTGATGATGTGTTAAAATGTCCTCACAAGCACAATGGACTGTCAAAGAGTCCACAAGTATGTATAAAAGTTAACACACCGAATAAAGAAAGGGAGAAAAACAAAGACTCCTGCTTATTGGTGGCCCCTGGTGGCATATGGGTGTAACTGCAGCTGCTTTCTGTTCCTTTGCATGATGATGATGATGAGGAGGAGGAGGAGGAGGAGATGATGGTGAGCGCGGCTGACAGGCTCTCCATGGAGTCAGAAAGCAGCTCAGAGGCCCCCACTTCAGCGTCACTGTCAGCTCTCATAGAATGCATATGTCCTAATGTTAGGTGATGCATTCAGGGATGTGTTCAAAAAGGAAAAGACGATGCCGCTGTGTGGGTTTTGGTTTCCTCGATGCAGAGTGGATTTTCACCCTCCTGGCTAGCTTTGTGTGACGCCTTCACAATCTCCCACTCCTGCTCCTCTTCCTCTTCATCCTCGGTCCCTCTGCTGATTTACATCTTTTCTCAGGCTTCTCCTCTGCATCTTTTACAGCACATCTCATCTCTGTCTGTTTTCAGTCTCTCCTTGTGCTCCTCTTGGAGGGTTTTCCTCTTGCTTTTATATTGTTGTGTGCTTTCTTCTCCTGTCCTTTCTATGGAGCCTGCAGGTGGGCTTTTAATGTGTAAGCAGCATGAAGTCATTTGTGCTTTTGATGCACATACATTCAGTGTTTCCCGTAGGTTTACTGCTTTGGGGGGGGGGGGCATTGGGATATATATTTTTTAAATCCTCTGGAGCAGAGAGAGGAGCTGTGGAGTATTGTTATTGGTTAATGCATCAGTATTTCTTAGGGTCAAAAACACTAAACTCACAACTTAAAATGAAAGCATTTGGTTTATTTAATAAAAGAGCACATGTTCGATGTGAAAAGTGACAGTAGATATAGATTAGTTGCAATTTAGTGCTATATATATATATATATAAAAAAAGAAAAAATTATAAAGAAAAAAAGAAATTATAATATTTTTTCTTTTTTTAAACACCTTGAATTTCAGGGGGGGCGCGGGGCTCCGTTGGCGGGGAGCAGGGCCCCTCCAAGACAATGGTAGGGGAAACACTGTACATTAGTTATTTCTTGTATCTTTAAATCTTTGTACCTAGATTACTGTCTCTTAGTCAGCACAGTAGGAGCATCTCCATGTTGTTGTGGCTACACAGTCAGGCTATCAGCTGTGTTTTGGTATTGAGCTACCATACAATGTGGGTATTTATACAGTTGTGATTTCACATAGTTTGGCTGACTCTCTGTTTATATTCCACTCTGTAGCCTCAGTCATGAAGTGCACAATCAGCCCTGAAAATTCAAAATGAGCATCCTATATGATGAGATACATGGATTTGCTTTGGATTGTTGGTGCTAATTTACCTAGTGGTGGCTAATGGTGTCTTTAGTAGGAATTGTCAACAAAATAACGTTTTATAAATATTACTTTCATTATTTGGTATATTACCTCCTCTTCACTGCAAGGTAGGGCGCAAAATCTTGCGGCTTTGTTTCTATGTTTACCTTCTTCATTCGTCATCTTCAATGCGAACCACAAAACCAAAACATCAGCCGTTAGCTGTTAGCACTCAGAGCTCACAGCTCCTCATATCTGTTCAAAAACTAGACAAAAGTTAAACAAGTACAAACCACAGACTGTCTGTGTCATGGCGAATACACAGTCGCTGGTTTATTTATGTCTGTAGGCCGTTGTTGTGAGTGTGGACGGAGCATATACAACGTTAGGTTAGCCTGATCGATCCGATCTCCATTCAGAAAACACACATTTAAAAAGGTTTTTCGCCTGCCGTCTTGTCTGCAGACCGGTATCAGTATGTTGTTGCATCATTTTGAAACGTGTATTACAATGAAATCACGGTAAAATATGTTCATTTTGTTGTAGTTGTAGCCACCTTGCCAGCGATTCTCTCTGACCGTTCAGCAGTCGAGAGTGTTTACGTCACTAGTTTAGCATATTCAGCCCGGTTGTTGGCCCAGTAAGAACCTCGATTTTGGAGGGCCAGAATAAAGGTGAAAAAGTAGCCCTGAGTCGGAACTACCCCTAGTGGAAAAGCAAAAAAAAGCGGGCCTGGTTTGGCCCGGCCCACTTAAACCGTGCTACGTGCTGCAGTGGAAAAGCACCATTAGAGTCCTTTGAGTTTTGTATTAAACAGACAGTAATTGAAAAGAAAGTGGCAGATGATGATGATGATAGCAGAGAGATTATGAGGGACATGCATTTAAAGGCCTCAACTCTTTTCCTCCGTCCCTCCATCTTTCCGCTGTAATCTCCCCTGACTTTATGTTCTTTAATCCCTTTTTAAATGAAAATTTCCGGCCGCCCCGATGTTCTCCCGATGTCTCCTTCTCTCGCTTGTTCATTATTCCCCTTTTCCCTTTCGCCGCAGCCCAGTTAAATATGCTCTTTTATTACTATTTGATTGGGTTGTATTATTCATTGTTCCATTTATTCAATATGCACTTTGTGAGGCTTGATTCTGTAGAATAATATTATCAAAGGATCAGGGTACAAAACAATCACTCCAGTTCTCTCCTTGTGATGAAGTTTGGTTCTTTTTTAGTTTACTTGCAGGATGTTTTCGTTTATTTTCTGTGCTGATGCTTTATTGATGGCCTTATCTATCTTTCCATCAGACCCTACCGCTTAGATAGAGGTCATGACATGTCAGGGTCAGTTTAGTCGACTTTATTTATAGATGCCTTTTAATGATCGCAACTAAGTGCTTCCCAGAGAGCAAAGGACACAAACATCAGCCGGTGTTCATCAAACGACAGAATCAGCCTCGGGAGCTGTTTGTTTGTCGGAAAATAAGTTACGTTTCACACGATTGTAACGCAGCTTCTTGTAGATAAATGCAAGATCTGGTTCACCTCAGGAACAAAGGGATGCAATCACAAGCGGTTCAAAACCAGAAAAAGGGAACCAAATGTAAATTTTCTGAATATTTCAGAAGCTTTCTGAGGACAATGAGGCCTTCAAGGTAAACCATATAACATTTGCTGAACTGAGGTTAACTTTCCCATTTTGGAGCGTTACATAGAAAACAAAAGGCATGTGTGTTTGGATGTTCAAGTGTGTTACCCTTAGGGGATAAAACCTGTGACCATCTGGCGTCCAGACTCTGTCTTTGAGCACTTGTAAAGAGTGTGTGAAAGGATGTTTTAAATTAATCATTTTTGGGCCACAATTGCATCAGATTTGAGATATTTGTTTTATAGTTATGGATTGACGGCGGAAGTCATTTGGGGACACATGGATTTGATTTTGGTCACCATATACAGTATGTAAGGATACAATGCCTTGAAATGCTTTGACGCTATTTCTATAGGGACACACAGTGTTTTGGAATGGAGGACTGCATTTGTTTAAGTGCTTTTTTTTAGGCAATAAATCCCTGTCACATTAAGCTGAAGACAGATTGATTACAGAAAACAAATTAGATTTTCAGCCGTTCACTGCACGGCTAGTCTCTGCTCTACAGCACAAAATACTAAACATTTTCACACCCTGAAACACATATTTTCTAGCTGCATATTTTCAGTTCTTATCATTTCTTATTATTTATTTAACCTTTCATAACAAGCACAGACAAGTGGATTGAGATACATGACCATTTTAGGATGGTTCTTCTTTTATTACACAGATAAAATAATCCAACATACTTCTCCTTCTCTCCAGATAAAGATAAGCCTGCGGAATCTGATGAGGAATCAAATCCGGGTGTCATCACCGGAGGGCCAGGTGCTCCCAGTGCGGCCCCGGGGGCCCCTGGAGCCCCTGGGTCCGGCCCGCTGCGTCCCAACTCCCAGTCAGCGTTCCTGGGCCCGCTGCTGTGGGAGAGGACCCTGCCCTGTGACGGAGGCTTGTTCCAGCTGCAGTACATGGACCTGGAGGAGTTCCTCACTGAGAACGGGATGGGCATGCACAACAACGGGCCCAGCTCCACCCGGGCCCAGATCCCCTCCCAGGTAGGGCTGATGGAGAAACTGAAGCTTTAAAAACTTGGCCTCAACCTCACCAAGCTGCAAGAAGATTTATTTTTCATTTGACAAGGTGTAGCTGTTAGTTATAGAACTTGCCAGGCCAAACATATTGACCTGACTTTATTTATTTCTATTAAAGGAGAGGTGTCATGGCCATTTCCACTGATCATAATTCCATTGTTGAGGTATACTAAAATAGATTTATACTGTGCATTTTTCCAAACTCACATTGGTTTCTCATACAGCATCTCTGTAAACTACTTGTATTCACTGAATTTCACTATTTGCCTTTAACGGCTCGTTGTAGCTCCAAAAGCTCCAGCCCCCACCCTCCCTGTGAGCACAGTGTGCTCTGATTGGTCGGGACGTTGTGAATCGCGCTGAGCTCCGTGGAGGTGTTGCTTCCTTGTTTAGGATACATAGCGAAACACAGCCAAACTCATCCTGAGCACACACAAACTCACATCCGAAGTAAAAACAATAAGTGTGGCTTGATATTGAGTAAGAAAAAGGTTGATAAACGCTGTGAGAATGGGTCTGCAGAGAGAATTTTGCCGCGATCCCAACTGTCTGTTATCAGCCTGCAGCCAGGGAGGAGAAATCAGCTGAGCTGCCTGCTTCCTGCACACAGATGTGTGTGTGAGGAAGTCCGTGGATCGGTCAATTTGGACCAATCAGCGGGGGCTTAACGTAACGGCTCCGCGGACGTAACGTAACGGCTCTTCGGGATTGGTCCATTTCGTTCCGGGTACCGCTTGACATCATGCCGTACCCGGAACGAAATGGAAGACTCAAATGGCCAGTGACGTATCTCCAACGAGGCGTTTTGGGGAGGTATTTTCTGTGTTAGAGTTTTACTCGCTACAGGGTGTACTTTGAGGGTTTTGACTCTGCACACCGTTTACATGCATAAAAACCTTCATAACACACAAGGGGACGGGTAATAACCGGAAAAGCATGACATGGGAGCTTTAACAACGTTGTGGTTTTAGCTATCCACCGTAAAGAGTGACTGTCACCGTAAAGTGACCGAAGCAGAAAACCACTTGTAAAATGTGCAACAAGTCTTCATAAAACAGTAAAGCTAGTTTTCAAATTAAATATTTTATTATATTACCATTTTCGTTAATGTCGCAAACAGGTTTTGAAACACAACCACTTGATTAGCTTTAGCTAACAAAACTCTTTTGGAAGGTTCAAAATATCATGGTTTAGGTGGTACAAGTTTGTTTGTTATGTATTTACTAGCTTACATACGTATGATAATGTTTTATTTTTAGGTTTCAAACAGGATATTTTTTCGGTAAGGACGCCATTTTGTCACGCTAGCTAGCAAGCTTGTGTGCTAGGAGGTTAGCTTGCTAATGTGTAATGTTGTGTTTACATGGTTACATCCAAATAAAACTGAATATTCACAACAAATGTAATTAGCTAACAGCTAAAAACATGTGACAAAAGGTTAATTTAGGCTTGTTTTTTATCTTCAGGTGTAAAAGGCAGGCAATAGGGGAAAACTACCTTGAACATAATGTTAATACAGCGTTAGCCCGCTATCTCGGTCACTATAACATTTTGCTAGTTAGATTGCTAGCTTACTATGTGTGCCATCCTTCTTCTCCAAGTGGAATAGCTTTAAGAATTGTGAGGAAACAAGTTGATATCAAACTGTCTCCATGAATGTACCCATTGTTTTTCTGTTTAAGAAAGAAGATCCATTTAATTGAAAACATTTTTAAAAGCCCTTAGGACCCATAACAACTTGCCCATCATTTTAAAACAAAGTACCATTTTCTACATTTGGCATGAGGTCCCTAAAAAATGTCCGCCATAGGCACTGCTGTTTAAAGAAAAGTTTAAATATGAAATACTCAAATTATATTTTGTGAATTGGAAACATTTGAAGGAACCTAATGAGAGAGAATTTGATCAATCAGTCTGTGTTTACATCTCAAAATCCTGGACAAAAGTAACGTTTATTTAAATGTTCTCTCCTTCCAGAGCTCCCAGTCAGCGGTGCCCAACCAGAGCTCCCAGTGCCCTCCCAGCTCTCCCCCGCCCTGCTCCTCCTCTTCTTCCTCAATGTCCTCTTCATCCTCCTCTTCCTCGTTGCTGGGACTGGAGAACGTCCAGCCTCAACCGCCACCGCCACCACCCCTGCCACCTCAGCAGGAACAAGGCATGTTGGGAGGACCTGAGTGTCCAGATGGTGAGTGAACGAGTGAATTTAAGGGTTGCTATCCGGCGGTTTTATTCCATTTTGGCCCTTGAAGATTGAATTTGAACACATTTTGTACAATAATACCTTAGAACGATATGATATGAGGACCTTTTTTATATATTTCATATCTTTACATTTAAAAATACTTTCCCGTCAGAAATGAGAACGCTTTTATTATCCTCTTTTCCTCCTGAGAAGTCCACACAGAGATTAAAATTGAAGTCCTCACGTGAGAAGGCAACATTTGTGCACCAGCTAATGCAGTCAGACATTTCCGAAGCCGCACATGCAAAGGCTTTGATGTGATCTGGCACTAATGAGAACACAGATGATACATTAAATTAACTAACCCACTCCTTCAACAATAACCAGAGTAGAATTTTGTCTAATTATATCTCCGTGTGATAAATGGCTGACACATTGTTCTGCAGCCCTCCTCGGCTCCCTGTGACAGCCTCTTTTCAACCATTATATATTCATAATTTATTGTTTCCTCTCTCTGCTGGTTTTGATGTGAACTAGAACTGCATGATCATCAGAAGAGCTATTTTCTCTGTCTGTCTTTTCATTTTTTATTTCTCAACTCTGACAACTTTCAATTCTGGCTAATTGAAACCACAAAGACATTCTTCATAATGCTGACGGCAGTGTTGTGAAATCCTGCGAGCCATAGAAGGAATCATCGCAGCTAGTTTTATGATGATTTATAGATGGCAGATCAACCGCATGTCTTTGTAAATGTTCAGCGATTGTTTCAACATTTATTGGAAGGATGAGAAGATTAGCGAGGGAATGTAAGGACTGGCTTCAGATCGTTTGATCGGATTTTAGAGAAGCAGAGCTGTGAGGATGCTTTAATGCATATGAGGCAGGTGAATTAAATGTATACATACAAAAAAAAAGCAAGAATCACTATCCATCTTGTGGGGAAAGGCAGTATAATAGATCATGTTTACATGATCTATTATTTTATTATTTTATATGACTTTTTCAAGTTTTCAAGGCAGTGTGTCCTTTATAGTAAGCATTACAGAACACAACTCCTTTCCTTTGCTGTTGCTTTGTAACCTGGGAATAAGGATATCATTCTGCACTCTGTTTTTTAGCCATTTGTGGGCAGCACAACAAGCCACAAACACCACATTGACATATTATTACCTTATAAAGTAGTGAATATGTAAGCAAACTGTTGATTTATGCATCATTAGCATTGGATTTTGGATGTTTCTGCCGAACCGGGCAAATACATTTTCACTGCATAGTATGGCAAGACTCTATTCAACTAGTGTCGCTCTTTTAGCAAAGGTTGTGGCGTATACTACCTGGCCCTTTTTTTTGTGTTTCCCCCTCGATACATTTTTCCAAGGGAGCTGAGCTGATACCAAAAATGTTTTAATTACCAAGCTCCTGTCATTTAGATAGAACGGCAGCCAAGGGAACATCCACGATTTTATCCAATGAAGAAATCTATGTATTAAAAAAATGTTGGTCTGCAAAACTATGTTGCACTATTGACAAAGTGAAGACGTTATCCTGTGTTGTTGCTGCGAAAGGTAGCAAACAGTGGGTTTCTAGAGCTAAAAAGCTGCTGCTTAAAATCATGGATGTATAAAGGGAACTGGATACAGTTGGAGGCAGGACCCCCCGCCCCTCATTCCTATGAAAGTTGCTAAGTGGCGCATTATGAGTCTTGAGAGCCAAAGGGCCCGTATCTGGGTCCAAAGAGTATGCGCACTTGTTTTTTGCTTAATCTAATTGGTAACAATACGGCCAATCTTCGCTCATCCAAAGCAATTAGAGATTTAAAATAACTCTGGATTAATTTATAAACCATTTTACACCTTTTAGACCCAAATGATTAATATATGGGCAGTGGTTGGTGGTCGCTTTCCCAATGTAAGTCAATGGGGGAAAAAAGGTTTCGGCCTGCTGACGTCACGGACGAACACGGAAGTTGTACTACCATCATTTGGCCATTACAAAAATGTGCTTGCCGGAGAGGAAACCAAAACAGATAGAAGGCAGACGCTAAACACAGCTGCAAATGTGGGTTTTCTTATTATCTCTGCATGTTTATCACTACCAACAACACATTCTTCTATTGTCCATCTAATGGAAAACACAAATAGTACTGATTACATCATAACCAGCTATCTTTATGTGCACATGCGCAACTACAAATATGAAATGTAGACAAGGTAAATTAAAGACAACATTGAAGTAGACGATGCAGAGGTCAGTTGTGTGTGTCTGCTCAAGCGTTTCCATTTATACGAAGGCTGAATTTATGAAGGTATATCTGCATGTAGGAACGTCAGGGACTGCCCTCCTGCTTTGTTGTTTAGAAAATGTTGCCAGCCCCGGTCACAGCTGTGAGATAATTTTTTGATAATCTGCTCTTTACTTCATATTTCTGTCTGTGTGGTACTTAATGCTAAACCGGTATGTAGTACAAAGAGTTTGTAAACACATACAGTCAGAGAGGAAGACTCTGGGAGAGATAAACGGCGAGATACGATTCGGAGAAATCTGATTGCAGCATTGTCTTTTCATTGTGAGTCATAAACAACAAGATTTGTTTCACAATGAGAGCAAGCTGCAGTGTTTCTTAAAGAAGAATTTAATTAGCAAAAAAAACTATAGCAGAAAATTGAAAATGAGACACAGACAGAAGAGAAGGCAGCAGAGCCTCGGCAGAGCTGATACAGAGGAGAGAATACCACTGGATACTGCTGCAAGGCTCTAACTGTGCGCGTGTGAGTGTGTGAGTGTGTGAGTGTGTGAGTGTGTGAGTGTGTGTGTGTGTGTGTGTGTGTGTGTGTGTGTGTGTGTGTGTGTGTGTGTGTGTGTGTGTGCGTGTGTGTGTGTGTGTGTGTGTGTGTGTGTGTGTGTGTGTGTGTGTGTGTGTGTGTGTGTGTGTGAGAGAGTGTGTGTGTGTCTGTGGGTGTGCAGTACGCTGAACTTCAGATGCACATATGAATATGAAAGTGTCCTCTTTGTTTCCGCATTTGCATGCAACTGTTTAGGCTTTAATGTGACATGCTCTTGTGTGGGTGTGTGTGTGTTTTTTGTGTGTGCCTAGTGTGTGTGTGTGTGTGTGTGTGTTTTTGTGTGTTTGCCAGTGTGTGGGTGCTCTTGATTCTGAATTATAAACACGTGACTGAGCTGAGCATGATGCATCCAGCCAGAAATCCCTCAGGTCGCTGTGGAGCTGAAGTGTTACTACAGAGCTGCAGAGAAGTAGATGGAAAATAGACTGGTAATAATAATCTGATCCACATGCCCGTTTGGTTTTATTTAAAATCATTATGCGTCAAAGGGAGACAGCTCAGAGGGATGGGGGGGACACACAAATGTGGATACAGCTGTGGTTTTATAAGGTTTATTGTCACCTGTTTGTTGCTTAAAAGGCAATAAATGCTCAATATTCACATCTGTGGGGATTTAAACTAATGGACAAACAAAGAGACAGTTAATGCTGCTTGGATCAACAGCTGTGGTGAAGCTTGACACACAAATTCCCCCCAAAAATGTTGCTTTCCCTTTTTTTTCAGTTTTTCCGTACCTCAAAAAACCCCAGACTTGCCTTCTGATTTAGCTATTTATTGACTCCAATCTCGTGATTTTCAGATTTTAAATAAAAAAATACTTGGATTTTATACTGCAAAAGAATTACAGGTTGTTTAAATATAAATGTTCAACAGGACTTTATATCCAGAACTTGTTTCGAAAAATCCGGATTACTACAGTTTACGGTGAATTTGTTGTTCAGATAATGCTACATGTAATAGAAAAGACATTTAGAGAAATAGAAAAAAGCTTACAAGCCTTCAAATATGTGATGTAAACCCTGCAAATATAACATTAAGAATGATTAATGTAAATCCCCATTTCTTCTTAAAAAATACATTAACGAAACGCAAGCAGCTATACATAAAGGTATTTAAAGTTATGGTTTTATCTTTAAACATGAAACATGATCCTGCATGGTCTTTTCCTCACATTGGTGAATTCATTTTGTTACATGGTTTAGAAGACATTTCCAGAGCAGCAGAACTGCATCAAAATCAGAATTGACATCTGTCCAATCTGCAAATGAAGTAATCATTTGAATATTTGAATAGAAAAGTTGAAATATGTGAGGTTTGAGCCTGATTTAATCATCTGACACTCGCTAATGATGCTCTTGAACACCCACTGAGCTACAAAATAATTTGTCCTTTTTTTTTTTACTTGCCAGAGCAGTCTCTTTCCCCCATAAGAACACGTCTTTAGAGAGGATCGGAAACATGAATCACCTTGATTTGTAGTTCAAATCAGCTGTTTCCTCCTGCAGCCCTGACATTTCCAGGTCAGTTCACTCGGTCCGAAATCTGTTCTGATCAAACACAGATTTTTAAAGCTCAGATTTCCATAAGCACATGCATGCTTCAGGATACACAAACTCATTGAACTGCAATGTGTTTTGGAAGAAGGCATCTGTGGCACACATGTATAAAAGCTTTACAAAGGCGCATCTTAATCCATTATTAAAGAACAAATGATTATTGCAGGTAAAATAAAGCCAGGGCACCTAGAGAGAGAAATACCAAAACTGAATATCCACCCAGATCTAATCAGCTGCTCCTTCGCCTGAGGCTGATCCGTCCACCAAACTTCATGGGAAAATGTGCAGTTTTCAAAGCTGCTGACAGGCTGACATGTGAAGAGAATGATGGAGTGGCGGAAGTGGTTGATCTTTAGTGGGGAGTGCAGTTAAAAAGCAAGATTTCAGAGAACAGGATGATTTTCAGCTGATGATTTTTGTTTGGCCACCATTTGTAAAATACTTTAAACCAATACAGATCTAATTGGACTTCAATACCGGGAAATGAAGCAGATTTAGGCAATTGCGCAGATAAGCAACCATGCTTAATAATAGAAATCACTGGATTTTGTCATGGATTTACTTTTCTTTATAATTATTTAAGTTTAGTAAATAAGTTATTACATTAGTATTCCCCCAGCATTGTCCTAACTATCAAGTAACTGCTAGTTTGCGTGTTAACAAGTGACTTTTCAGGGTAAATGCCTATCTGGCTGTGATGTGAATAATAGCAATAAAACTGCAGCACAAAAATAAGGGTTACGTCCATTTGTCGTGGAGTGAGCGAACCAATAAAAAGACTCTGCAGACTTGAATCTAGCTCGGGACAAAAAAAGCTGCCTGCCGCAATGTACTTCCAAATAATAAGGGATGTCATCTACTGCATAGATATAGAAACGCAGATACAGCTGAATGTGAGGTCCGGTCCGCCAGTACATGAATACTAGACTTTTCTACAAATCACTGTAGCACACTCAATTCTGAACCAATGATCTTATAATTTGGTTTAAACATGAGAAATTGGACATGATACTGTGTAGACCATGGATGTATAAAGATAACTAGATACAGCGTTGGTGGCGGGACCCCATTTACTCCTATGAAAGTTGCTCAGTGGTGCATGAAGCCAAAACTGCCCATTGTGAGCAGAAGTACCAGTAGACTATCTTGGCCCATACAGCATGAAGCCCCGCCTCAAAGCCGCAGAGTCCCACCGATATCCGGTGAGTCAAATGAATGGAGAGGGAAAATAACACTGGATTCGGCTTCAGCTCATTTTACACATCTTGGACCCTAATGGTTTAACTAAGGCCTATATCCGCTGATTTACAAACGTCCTTTTCCCAATGTAAATCAATGGGAAAGAGTCTTTTTGCGCCCAATGCCGTCACAGACTGACCCAACAGTTGTAGTATCACTGTTTGGCCACTAAGACATTTGCGTCAACGTCCGGCGCACATCCTTGGGGCTTGGGGTAGACGCTAAGCGGCGGTATACATCATCTTGTTTTGACTTTTAAGCTTGAAATAAGTGTTGCATTAGCGCCCCCTACTGCACTGTCTCTTGCCACATTTATTCCCGCATTGCTGTGACGTGTAAATAGGTGAAAGAATGAAATGTTCGGAAAAGTAGTGCATGTGTAAATAGGGAAAACCCACAAGAGGGGCCCGCAAGGTTATCCCAGTAATTTCCTGGGAACTATGTGTGAAAGAGGCTTAAATGATAAACATGCCCGCATTTAGCTCAAGCACAGCGCCACAGAGCCGCCGTATGTAGACCCTTAATACAACAGTGTTTACAGCTCATAACAGGGTGGTTTACATTCGTCAAAACAAATATAACTATATTTGATATTGGGAATTTTTCACTGCTAAGGGAAAACATATGAAAACGTGGCAAAGGTCAGCAGTGGGATTACTGCAGTCACTTTCTCATGCAGACAAACACCCTGAGCACAGATTAGACCATCCTTGGCCTTAGGAACCACCAACCCTATATGATTTGCAGTGCTTTAAACCAAATAGTCCAGACTGGATGAATCCCAGATAAACCCTTTAGGAATCATTCAATCAGATCAATATACATTAAGAGTTTAATTAAAATATGCATTTAGGTGGAGCACTGTATTGGAATTCATGGGATCTGCTGTTTCTTTAATAGAGGCCGAGGCAGCCGGTGATTTAACATTCAGGGCTGTGATTAATCCTGGCGAGGCAAGGGTTAAACAAGACACTGACTCTGCACTCTGTAACACTGCACACACAGAGGGAGAGGGGAGTGCAGCGCTGGAGGGGGGAGAGCGAGTCAAGAGTGTTCGCTTTGCATGTTTTGAAATCTCTCCCTCCTTCTCTCTGCCTCACACGATCGGGCCATGTGCGGCCGCCACGTCACGTGCCGCTGCAGAAAGCAACCGAGCGAGAGAGGAAGAGAGAGGGGAAGGGAGGGGCTGGGGGAGGAGAGAGAGAGAGGGAGAGAGTGAGAGCAGAGCAGGGGGAAAGTATGGGGGGAGATAAAGTGAGAGGGAGAGGAAACAGTGGAGATTACAGAGAGAATAAACACTGAGGACGAAGGGGGAAAAAAAATCTTTAGGACGGCAGAGTAAACACAGAACTAGGGAGAGAATTCTAATTGAATAGCAGTGAGTTGAGAAAAGACATAATACTGTCTAATAATTGTACAAATTCATATATTTGCCATTGCAGCATGTCCAAAAATAAACTCCTTCTCTGCTACAGAATACATAACAAGAAACTAGCTGTAATAGATTAGCATTACCCTGTAATTTGATCATTGGTCACCACCTTTCCAGTGCTTTTGACCTTTATAAAAAGGACTCGTATAACATTTTCTCTTTGATTCACTACCTTATTGCTTCAAAGCAGAGTTCTGCAGCGTGCGTCGACTTGTAGTCATGCACCACCGTCCTTTTCTCTGCAACAACGTGCATTGTTTATGAAGTCTTTTGATCGTCCCTGAATTGCAAGATCACGGCTACTGTATTATGCATTGAGTGCGTGCTACGGGGCGTCAACGCGAAGCTAATGCGTGTTTCACTTTAAGGTCACGCTCTGACAATAGCAATGTATGAGAAAAAATAAAAATACAGCCAGAAAAACAAACAAGCACAAGTTGTGTCGGCAGAAAAAGTTTGCAAAGCACTAGAATGATAGAGTTGTAAAAGCTTATCTCAGGATTTGATAAATGGCTGTGCAGGGGCTTGCCTACTGATAAGCTGTCAAACGTATTGATCGGTAACTGGCCTAACTGGGTTATATGTCATCTCACTGGAACTTGAAACAACACACCTTTGCCGCTCCTAATAGTGCCATACATTTCCTAACACCTGGTTGGTTTTGGTTATGTTAAGATGGCTAAAACTATTTTTGGGGTTATGTGATGTTAAAAAGCAAGCAACATCCCGCGTAAGATTCAGATACTTTGACCTCCACCCTAAGATGTTTTGCAGTGTTGTTGCGTCACTCTGCTTAAGACTTTGCTTCTTACAGATGTATTATGCACACGAGAGGTCGCTTGTCAAGAAAACATGATGGTGTTTGAACACACCGTACTAATGATGTTGTTTTTCCGGTGAGGAAAGGGTGAATCGGCATTTGAATTGATTGTGAACGTGAATGAAATAGCTAAGCTGTGATGCAGTGAGAGGTAAACCTGCATGTTCAGTGAGTGAATCAGGGAGCAGTGATTTAGCAACACGTGCAGATATAACTCGTGTTGACAGAAGGAACAAGGCTCCCGGGGTGTGTCACCTGGACTGAATTGTTTGTGTGTTTGTGTGTGTTCACCGGTGTTCTCGCACACTCATGCGAGCGCACGTGCCTGCTTGTGTGTTTGTTTGTGTGCGCAGAGGCGAGTTGGAGCCTGCTGCCAAGCCTGGGTGTGTTCACGGACTTGCTCGCTGTCTGATACTGGAGCTCTGAGCTGAGACGTAAAACAGATGTTAAAGATGTAGACTTAGATACAAGTATATTAATAACACAAAAATGACTAGAATGAAACAGCTTGGGGGAGTGTTTTTCAACACATCTTTTTTTACTCTCCGCAATCCAAACACTAATAAAAAGTCATATGTGTGATTTTTTGGGTAAATATTACGAGTATGCAAATAGCAAGTTACTTTTGTCGTAACTAAAGCTACTTTCAACCCCATTTGACTTTTTAAGTACAATTTCTGAGGAGCTTAATGTCATTGTACTTGCTAGTTCTACTCAACTACATTTAAAAGGGGAATATCAAACTTATATCGTTTTTACTTTATAACATTTCTTTGATAAATGTAGTAACTTTGCAGATTCAGATTATAAACACAACATATATTCATCCACAATGAATTGTATTGTTATTACAATACACTAGGCAGCAGTATATGAAGTATTGTATTAGATCTGCCTTCACAACATTAGTAATGCTTACATATTCATATATAATTTATTATTATGCCATAATATGCCATAGTCCGGCAGTGGCTCAGTCAGTAGGGGCTTGGACTGGGAGCCGTAGGGTCGCTGGTTCAAGTCCCCGACCAGACCTAAATATGGAGTGTGGACTTCTACTTGGAGAGGTCCCAGTTCACCTCCTGCCCTGCCGTGGTGCCCTTGAGCAAGGCACCGGACACCCCCCTTCCCCCCTCACTCCCATTGCTCCCCGGGCGCTGTACAATAGCTGCCCACTGCTCCTAGTACTAGACTCCTGGTACTAGGATGGGTTAAATGCAGAGGCCAAATTTCACTGTGTGTGCTGTGTGCTCTGCATGTGTGACCATTAAAGAGGGTTTCATCCCTCCCTATTCTATTCTATTCTATTCTAATACAATATATATTATTCTGAGATGCGATGTTCTGCATAATGAGTAGCTTCTCTTTTGGTACTGCTTTGGATGCTTTTGTACTTTTACTTGAGAAAGAATGCAATACTTTTACTTGCAATGGAGTGTTTTTACACTGTGGCATTGCTAAGTGTAGGCTACTTAATACAAAAAAATCTAAATACTGCGTTCACTGCTGGTGGAAGCAGAACCAAACGTATTACTACCATAAAGTAGCAGTATTTGATCTGTTGGCAGTAATGGTTGTAGTTTTAGTGCTTGTACTTTGAGCAGTAGTAGCAGTGGCACCAGTGTTGAGCCTGCTGGCAGTAAAGTGCTTTCTGCAGAGTAAAGAGAATAAAGAGTCTGAGTTAATTTCCTCTCCAGTTCCACTCTGAATGGACGACATGGAGTTGAACTATGAGCTCTGCCAGCAGCTGTGTGTACCAAACACAAAAAAACATTAGCTGGAAATTGAATACACACGTGGAATGTGATATAGGAAGTGTGTTACATAAGGAGGGCTCCCCTCCCTGTAATGTAAACACGCCGCCATCCCCGGCTGCAGCCATGTTGGACTTCTTCCTCTCGGACTTCAACATATCAGATCCTTCCTTTACAACAGCAGCAGCAGCTATTGGACCAACTGCAAGCGTTAACTATATGTATAAACAACGGCAACACACTGCTACTGTCAGTAAGTACTAAGAGCAGCAGTAGGAGTATTAACAGTAGTTGTAGTGCTTTTATTACTGTAAAGGCTACTGCTAACATTGGATCTCCCACCACTGCTGCTGTTAGTTTTACAGTTAAGACTGCAAAACTACTGTTACTGCTGCTGAAAGTACTGCTATTTCTTAGAGTTCCAGTAGGTATGCACGATAAATGTTTCAGTGCCGAAAAATGATCAGCCGATAATCAAAATGTTTGTAAGGGATAATATGCAGCTAGGCATGGATCCTGACTGAAGCATGACTGTTGTCCACAGCTGACGTTAAATCGACCGGACTCCTTTTGCGGATTGATATGCCTGCCCTGCACAGAGTCCCTTTATTCTCCTTAGCAACAGTCATGGTCTCCTTAGCAGCGGTGTGTTAGCGCAAATTAACAACCTCTGAACCGTCCATATTGACCAATCACAATTGAGTATTCAACCAAGCCATGTAAAAATACTATTAATATATATATTCTAATATAACCAATAACTATTTCGGACGATTATACAAAGCCAAATGGTTTTCTTTGACTTAGCATCCCCACAGTCCTGTATTTGCTCCTGTAGGGCGGTATGCACCTCTAAAGTTGTGTTGCAACCTGCAATTCAAAACAGAGAAGAAGACCAAACATGGCAGAGAGACGAAAACCACCGCTGATGTATTTTCCTATAAATGAACAACTGATGAGTCATAACTGTAATTGGGTGGAACAAAGCAATCAAGTAGCAGTCAAAAATTAGATGACTGGACAACTCTCAATTTCAACGCTAAAAGAGATTAATGCATTTAAGTGTTTAACGCAGTGAAGATGGAAAATAAAACAGACTTCAAAACCACTTCAATAACAGTAATTACAATACAATTTGTTACCTTCAACCTTTTATAATTAGCATCATTACTATTGTAGCAGTAATTGCACGGTTTCCCTTTATTACATAAGAACCTGCTGAAACAGGAAGACGACTTAATCAGATTAACAACCTAATTATCTGTCCTGCTTTATGATGATGGTGATGATGATGATGATGATGATGGTGATGATGATGATGACGTCACTAAATTAAAATGTATTCGAGGAGGTTTTTGTGTTTTAGCTGCGTGTTCAGTTCCACCTGTTTCGCCCACTTCCACTTCAGTTTCTTAGGCTCCTACATTTCCCAAAATGCCTTTTGATGAGCCCTGTGAGAGCTGCAGTGAGTTCAGTGTTCAGCTGTTGGTTTCATGTGTAGGTGGATCAAGTGAAAGTATAGTTAGATCAAGCGAGCGATTAGTCAGGAGGAAGAGTTGCTCACCTGACTCTCAAACCTTAACCTCTCTATTTTCTGCCTCTGTGGGCGTCCTCTGCCCACGACAGCTGACTTCTCCCTGCATGCTTTGTGAACACTGGAGTAAAATGGCTGCTCAGGAGGGAAGCTGTTAGATTTTTGTCATTTTGCTCCTATCTAACTTTCTTAGACCTCGAACAAGGACATTAAAAGTCCTCACATATTACAATACATCGCCCAAATTCATCAGTATGCTTCGGATCATTCCATCCGAGGATCAACACTGTGATGAAGATTTTCAATGATACATGTCTTTTTTTAATGAAGGAATTTAACCAGGATTCCTTGACTTGACAAGAATATGAATAAGATATGCGTGCTCTTATCCTAAACCATATCGTCTGTACATTTCACATACTGAGACTTTCAAAGTCCTTGAGAAGTATTGTAAGTTAAGGCAGGAATGTTAGTGTTGCAGTGTGGGAAGTAACACTGGCTTTCTGTGTGATGTGTTTGGCACATAAATTGATCATTTAAAAAAGATAATAATTGAGTTGCTTTTGATCCACAAATATTTCTATATACAAGGCTTTCAGGGAACCTCACAGACTGATGGACAGAGAGACGGCGATATTCAGAGACTGACAGGCAGAAAGCGAAAAACACTTAATCTCAGCTAAATTAATGAAAGCAGATAGAGAGAATCGGAGAGTCTGAGGCTGCCTCGTCCAAATGGCTCTTGCTCACAGACAGGAAATGAAGCCAGGCGAAGCTGCACTTGGCGGCTGTTTACCCAGGAGCAGCACGAGCCGTGTTCTTGGATCGATTTCAACTTTTTGCCCAAAATGGTTGTTATTAGGACAGGGCTTTGGGCAGACTTATCCAGGATCAGCTCTGTCCAGCTGCCAGAGAGTCAGATCAAGGCAGCAGCAGTTCATCTAATAGAGTCTCTGCTGCACGGACAAACAGATGGACCACAGCATGCATAGCTGGATAAAGAGAAGGGTATATGGTACATTGTATTATGAGTCATAAGCTGTTTACACAGTTTGGGATATTTTATCGGAAATTCAGCTGCAAATTGGCCAATCATCTGTCCAAAAACCCAAAGATTTACAATTGATCAACGATAGATGTGTTATCTTGGCCGCTCGGGGGCAGTGGAAACAATCTGTTGACCTTATGTTATCATATCATCACAATATAAAGCTGATGTATCAACAGCGTTTATAACCGCTTGAAGCAAGACAATACAGTTGCAGCCTTTAAACCAAAACAACGAGCTGAAAGATGCTCAAATGAAATAAATAAGGGGCAATACCTTTGCCTGAGAGAAGTAATGGTTTTTGAATACATTAATAAACACTTACAATTATATCTGCTTACAACTACATTATAGAGTGTTGTAAACCATGTATTCAATGTTTATATCCTGTCTCTAAATGCTAATACTCTTTTCATAATTTCTTTGTCTGCTTTGTGTGTTGTTATTAGTTGCTTTTCTGTCTCCTCCTTCTATTCTACACCTATATCAGTAACTGAAACAACAAAAAAACACATCAGAATAACACGTGATTATGTACAGCACTTTTACAACAAGAGCTCTGTATACGCAGTGTTTGGTTAGGAAAGGGTTATCTTAGTTTATCCGTTGTTTATGTCAGTAAGTTGCCAGCTTGGAGGACTTTGTTTGCAGGTTACAAAGTTCAGTTTAGTTCAATTAGAAGCCCACAGGTACATTTGAACGCTGGTGGCAGCAGATAATGACACCAAAGTCCCTGGAAATTTGAGCCCCTTTCAAGAGAAGAGGACTCAGGTTTTGATATTACTGCCAAAATGTCAAACCCTGCAGGGTAGAACGTTGCCACAACTCATGCTAGTCAACAAGCTTCTGTATTTGGGAGACTATATACATTTTTTTATAAGCCTTTCGATGATTGAGATGGGCACTTTTAGCTAAAAATAAACAAAAATACAAAAAAGACACAAAGGATAATAATTGTTTGGCAGGATGATGCATTCATGGACGTAATGTTAAAACGAACAATCATTCAGTTATAGCTTGGTACATACAAATAGAAAATGTGGATATATTCTCACAAAATGTTTTTTTTCATAAGCAGATCAAAATTGCTGAGGAGCTTTTTCCCGCTTTTTCCGATTGGATTCAAACGCAATCATAAGAAGATTTTATCTCAGAGTTTGACTTGAGTTTGAACTCAAACACCACCATAAAGTTTATATACCAAGCATTTTACACTCCTGTCTTGGCACTCCCTGCTCAGTGTGTAGTCAAGGGTTTTCAGCTGGATTTCGGGCAGGGGGGAACACAATCGTCTACTTCCCCTCAAACGGTCCCATCCCTGCCTGCCGTGAAGCATTAGCCTGATTTCTCAGAGCCTGTAGGAAGATTTGGTCACAGTATTGTGGGTGACATGGATAATAAAATGATTGACAGCTCAAAATAGCAGTCAAATTGCAAAGCATTGTCAGTTGTGCTGCTCTGACTGACATTTTGAGGTTTGCAAAACAGTTGTACATGTTCTCAGATGGCTTTTTGTGTTTCTGTTGGCTTGAAAATAACAGCTTTTAGAACATTTTGCTGCTACCTTGACTTGTAAAGGGGACAATGATGCCTTTGTCAATCCCACTTAATGCCCCTAACACCTGTTCTTGCACTATTGTGGAAATGTAAGGCTTAATGTTGATTTTGGTGAAACTGGATAATATTTTCGGTATAAAATTATTTCAGTTTGCCCTCTAGTGTCCTCCACCTGATCTACTTCGGCTCTCTCTGCAATTTACAATTCACTGATGCACATACAGCTTTACTTGCTAAATAACACTTACCGCCAACCGCTAACGGCTAACTGCTAAATACTAACTGCTACTAGCAAAACCAGGAATAACAAACTGTTAGCTAGTTCGCTTTTAACTCAGCAAACATGTTGGTGTTTACACCACTATCACATGACCTTTGGACTGCTGGCTGGAAAATGTTTTTCCTTTGTACAGTGCTTGTGGTTTTGGCCGTAGCTAATTAGTTCTGTAATTGCATTTAAGCTAATGAGCCCCTTTTGCTCTCCAACGGACTGTTTACCTGCAACAGCCGTAGTTTCATAAAATATGACTTGACAATAGGCCTACTACTTTTACTCCATACGCCTCCAGTAAAAGATCATTTTGTTGTTGTCTAAAGATTAAGTACATTATGTTGCTTTAATAAGAGGATCATTTGGGATATAACCGTGCTCTCTGCTGGTTAAAATACTTAAAGAGTCAAGTAATGTACTGCCAACACATCTCTTTTCTGTTTGAAATGTGTTCGAGTATCTGAAATCTTTCCACTACTGTTTCCGTCGATATTGGTCACCAGCTCTGCAGTTATTTATAATCTGTGGCTGGGTGCCTGGAGCTTAAAAAAATAAAAAATAAAGGGCATTTTACAAATGCTGCCAAAATACAGTTCTGAATGGTGCTAGATGATTGCTCAACTGACGCTTGTTTTCTGAAGAATAGATGTTTGGAAAAATCATGTTTTTCTCCAGGTATCAGCAATGGAAAACATATTCTTAAGCAGCTGGTGAAGAGATATGGCTGAAAATAGACTCACTCTTCTTGGTTCTATAGAGATACATTCAGAAAAGAAAACAGTGCTGGAGCAGAATGGCTGCAGGGTAAATGAACTAATGAGGAGTTTTACACTCTGACGCAACATTTACTAGAATCCTCGAATAACTTGAACTGAAACCAAAACATCCAACAATTCCCGGTATTGTTAAACGTGTTTCACTCCATGACATCTACACACATGTGAAATGTCACGCCACAAAAGCCTGCTGGAATCGAATTGGGGAGAAAAAAAATCGACTGCCACACGAGCAAACCAACCAACATAATCTGTTGTCCATAAACGGAGGATTATTGAATCTCAAACAAGCACAAGAGATCTGATTTATGATCAGATTCTCTTTTATTTGCCTATTGTGGTTCAGCTATGATCATTCTGCGATTGTGCTTGGTGATAGGAGCAGATTTTTCCCACACGAATCACCACAAGGGGTTAAACTAAATCTGCTCTTGCTTGTTGTAAATCCAGCATGATGTGAACTCGCTGCCCTGCTCAGAGTCTCTGGCTCCACACCGCCACCTGGTGGTGAATCACTGTCACTGCGACTGCTGTGGAAAACATTGAAGATGCTGTTATTTTGAGGACATTTAACTGAGAATATGAAAAGTTACATCGTCCACTTGTATTTAAATATGCACAAAACCATTGTGAAATTAGAGTAGGGAAAGCAAACATACTGGCATTCCATCCTCCTCCCCCATTTTGAATTAAATGTGAACATATTGTCCGCTGTCTATAATCCTCTTTATGGTCAACTCATCTCTGTGGGCCTCATTCTTGGCTCTCTGCTCTCTGGATGAAGCATGAGGGAGAGAGACAGAGCGTTCAGCACATGTCCCTCTGCTGCCAGTCGCCTCAAACCCTCATACGACAGGCTTTGACCTGTGACTGATTTTGGACCAAATCTGAAATAGTTGCGTGTTTGGTAACTTTTTTGTATTCGCCATTGTAGAAAATATCTAAATCTGATCCTTTTCATGGAATTAAAAGACAGGAAAGCCACTGCTTATATTGATAGTTATGTAAATAATAACAAAGACATCACTGCTGTGTTTGTAAAGCACTTCTGCACATAGCCAATGTGTTACAATGTGCCTTACTTAAAAGTAAGATGGTGCCAATAAAATGTCATCTAAGCAGAAATAGAACGTCACCATAGAGCATTTCAAACATAAAACAGCTAAAAGAATATTGTGCAGTAAAAAATAATTTGAGTCCACTAAAAAAAGCATTAAAAAAGCTAATATAAAGGATAGAATTCAGATCTAAAATATGTAATATTGTCAGAAAACATGTATATTGGCTTGGTGTTTAGGCAGGCTGGTGCTTTCCACATTGAATGAAAAGTAAATTTTTTGAATTTAGATAGGTGAGGTCTGCAGGTATATAATTAGTTTCATATAGTGCATTGCCATAACTTGAAATTAATTAAATAAGGTATTTTATGTTTTTTGTGAGTTGCTTTTGGAAAATAAATATTTGAACAAAGCAGCAAACGTAAATAGAAATTAGAAATTTGATTGAAAGTGTTATACTTTACAGGCTGCTACTTTACAGCAGTAGTCCTTGTACTCAGCCCTCCATAACAATATTTGATCCTAGCTTGCTCCACATTCTGAGTCATCTTAATCTCCAGAGTTTAGGTTAATTTGATCAAACTTCCATTGAGGACGGTCTTGTTATCATCTTTACGTGTTAGCCTTTAGCTCAGCCACCGCTCTCTGGCATGTGACCGTCCTCAGAGAGCAGATGGGCTCTAATCTGCAGATGAAAGTAGATGATAATGACTGCACATCTAAATGAGTAATGAAGCCAGTCTTACATATTCTGTTTTGTGCATCTGAATGGACTGTAGAGCAGATTAAACTTTACTGGAATTCACCATCGCTCTCTTCTCTCTCTTTTATTGTGTTTTATTTGCCATTTAAAATCAAAGATTGTTCAGGGCTAGGGTTATTAGCCTTTTGATCAGCAGACAAAGGAGGTAGCTTTCAATTCAAACCAAACTTTAATGCTCTTGAGCTACACTTCCTTTGTCTGTAGTTGAGCTTGACCTCTGACCTTCCACTGACCTTCTGCATTTTGGCAATCAACAGCAGCTTTGCAGTTGTGTCTTACATCTTAGCATCCACATCTGGCTCTGTGGAAAAGATCTCTGTGGCTATAAAAGGCTTTGGAAAATGTTTGACTTTGGCCTCTCCTGGTGGCCAAATGTAAAAAAGACACTGTGGCCAAAATAGGAACATTTCAAAATTAAAGTTATTATGACACAATAAAAAAAGTTTTTTTAAATTTAATTTTATACAGAAGAGATTTATTTTGGAAAAAGTGTTGTAAAGGTGTATGTCACACCACCTGAAGGCTGTGGGTGGAGCTTCACGGTAACTGTTTACCAATCTAACTCATCCTCCGTCTCCTTCTCCCCACCAGATGGTCGGGCGGCGCCTCAGGACGCGTCCCCCACATCCACTACCTGTCCACCGGGACCCTCCGGACCCCCGGCGGCCGCCAACGGCAGCAACGACGTCATGGTGAACTTTGACCCCGACCCAGCAGACTTGGCGTTGTCCAGTGTGCCGGGACAGGAGGCGTTTGACCCTCGGCGGCACCGCTTCTCTGACGAGGAGCTAAAGCCTCAGCCGATGATCAAGAAGGCCCGAAAGATGCTTGTCCCCAATGAACAGAAGGTACTTCATTTCCCACAATTCTTTGCTTTCCAACAGATGCCTTTCTGACTAGTTTCAATGTGTTTTTACCCAGAATTCAAGCATACAAACAACTCTGTTATGGTTTTGCTGGGTTATGAAAGACACATATTTTTGATGGCCAATGACCAGATTTAAGGCTTTTTAGTTCTCAACGATTTGAATCATTTAGGAAAATAGGTTATAAGTTTCAAACCAAGTTTATTCAATTTACCAAATACCACATTTTTAAGTTTCACAACTTGTGTCTCAAAGCTACAAAAGCATTCTTATCATCAAATCATTTTTGTCGTTAAAATCTTATTTTCCAAACCCAAGGTCAAAAAATAATATTTTAACCAAATATATCTTCTTATATTGGGTATTTTCTAAATTAATAAATAAGTAAAATAAAGTTAAATTTTTTAAGATTCTTCTTGCTCAAGGTTAACATTTTTAATAGGATTCACTTCTAGACAGAAATGTATTTATATTTCTTTTTTAAACAACATAAGTCACTGATAAACTGACATATGTTCATTCAAAATCTTCACTGAAACATTTTAATCAAATCAAATTAAAGAATGGAATTTAAAATAAAACCCCAAAACTTTCCCCAATGAAAAGAGGTCCGGTTTTCTACAGTATCCTGTTTAGATAAAAACCCTGAACTTCATCACGATGAAGACCACAGCTCTTATATTGATGTAGAAAACGCTGCTGGAGCATGATGCCTTCTAATATTGATGGCTCCTGACGAGACTCACACAAATATTCTTTCTTGCGTTCATTGCACAATAAGCGGAGCTCTGATCGATGGCTCCTGCTCTCATAGCTCAGTGCAGAGCAGCTGCAGCTCCGGAGGCTTTTCTAATTTATGAACAGATGAAGGCGTTCACCTCGTGTTCAGTCGCAGAAGGATTAATAAATCATTTGTATGCAGGATGTCCGGGAAAAATTATGTCTGACCAGCCTTAAAGATGAAGCTGGGATTGCTCTGCAGCTCCTCATAAATTATATATTAGATTCAGCTCTTTGTTTAATACAAACCCTCAGCCGGACGAACAATGGCTACGACCGAAAGATGAAAGATATTTCATCTTCATAACATTGAGGAGTTTTTTTAATGAACTCATTAAAAAACGTATCTCATATTTTCGAAGCTGGTAATCCCAGAACCTTTAAAAAAAATTAGCAAACGTGTAATGATTTTGCAGAGTTTAATGGTGGGATGATATCAACTCTGTCAGTTCCTCTCAGAGGAAACACTTACAGTTTGGGCCTGCACTGTTCCACTGGTATAAATCGTTCAGATAGACATCTCAACTTTCAATTTGGACTCCTATTTTACTCTAGTCCACATATGTCAAACTCAAGGCCCAGGGGCCAAATCCGGCCCGTGGTAGATTTCATTTCGGCCCGCAGGATAATTTCTAATTACTATTAGATCTGGCCCGCCCGTATATTGCACGCACACCTTCACTCAATCCTGAGGGTTTCCTCAGCTCAGAGCCTGAGCCCAAACATTGATGAACTTGCACCCAAGATGAGATGCCAAGTATCTGGCTTGAACTAGCATCACAGAGCAGCAAACTGAGTTTAAATGGATGTTTCCTTCTGCACTTTCATTCTTTGGACAACAGGGCATGTTTGTTTTTTTCTTTGAGGGAAATAGTTTTTTTGAAGCTGTTGTTGGTCTGTGGAAAAATGTACTCATAAGAAATGACTCCGGAAAAGCTGCAGATGGAGCCATAAGAAATGAATGCAACTGATTATTTCATGTTTAATGTTGATTTTATAGGCAATCATTTAAGCTTTGTTAGTTCCAGGTTTAATATGTGCAATAAGTTCATTTCAATACGTTTTGCAATAAACATTGAACCAGTCCGGCCCTCGACTAGTACCCATTTTTTTTTTTTGGCCCACTGTGTATTTGAGTTTGACACCCCTGCTCTAGTCCAACAATCACAACACAACAATCACTGTGATTTCCAATCTTCCTTTCATGAGACCCTCACCGGTCAAAAGATTGCTTTCATGCCCCATAAAGCAACGCTGCAGACTTTATTTGTTCAGTTTAGCCCTGACTTAGGACTGCACAGCTGCATTTTTTTACACTACTTTTCCTATTATCTTTATTATTTTCAGTCTCACATACTTATTTGTCGGTATTGCAGACCTTCTGATTGCTTCCTGTGTCGTAATGGGTCTATTTGTTAGCTTTTAAGTGTCTGTTTTTCATGTGATAGCAAATACATACTTTAACTTATCAAATATAAGGAGCAGTTCCAATACAGGAAAGAAACAGATAAGGCCCATTCATTTTGTAGATAAGTATACCCTGCAGTGTATTATTGCTCTCATACCATGGCCACCTAAAGCGATACTAAACCAAATTCACAGTAGGTTCAGTAAATTCTAGTGTTTATGCAAAACAGAAAACGCCCAAATCCTTAACAGCAGTATTATACGCTTATCCATTATCTTTCCTGATATTTATTATGTTATTATAACATACTATTGTATGTCAAAATAGTGCTGATGCACAGTTTCTGTTTGTGGCTAATACAGTTAGCTGTTTATGAACGGACACCCCAAGTGAATAGGGTAAAACATCTAACTGTCAAGTGTAGTAAAAAAAAACACCTTAATGCTGATTGTGATGTTAAGCAGTCAAAATATGCCAAAATCCTAAACTTGCTCAGAACCAAAGTCTTAGCTGTGTCACACATTGCTGCATTTGTCATTTGTGAAGAATGTTAGCATCCTTGTTAGCGAATGGGGCTGCTAATATCAAGTTAACCCTCTGGAGTCTAAGGGTATTTTCTCGATTTGTATATGTTTCCTTAAATCACCTTTTAATTGTACTTGTCATACATGGCACCCCATGTGTTGCTGCTTACTGCAGCTATTATATGGAAGAAATAGCTAAAATGGCAACATTTCAATTTATTTTGTGTGACTAACTATTTTCCAAGGCCACAGTGATCTTTTCCGAAGTGGCTCTCCGCATTTGTGATATTTTCATGTTTGTTGTGTCCTGTTGTAGCAACTATTCAACTGTTGTCTCCCTTCCTCTGCCTTCTTCCTTTCCTGTCGTCCTTTCATCTCCTCTTATATCTGACCCTCATAACTCATCCTGTGTTTTCTTCTTCTTTTTTCTCTCCTCCCCCCACCTTCTTCCCCACACACCACAACATACCACACCGCCGCCGATGCCAGGACGACAGGTACTGGTGCCGGCGCGTCAAGAACAATGAGGCGGCAAAACGCTCGAGGGACGCCCGGCGGCTGAAGGAGAACCAGATCTCGGTGCGCGCCGCCTTCCTAGAGCGGGAAAACGGTGCACTTCGTCAGGAGGTGGCCGACATGAGGAAAGAGCTGGGCCGCTGCAGGAACATCATCAACAAGTACGAGAATCGACACGGAGACTTGTGAGGCGGCGGCGGAGGAAGAGAAAGAAGACGTCGAAGGAGATAGGGGCGGGAGGGGAGGATGAAATGAGAAAAGGGTACAAGGCAAACCCAACAACAGCAGCACTTTAGTTGAAGTGGCGAGGGGGGGCGGCCGACGTAGATCTGCAGTAAGCGCTGTGCGACACCGGGCGCAAACACGAAAAGTGTGTGCACGCTGTGCTTCAGGATGTCACGAACGGGAAAGCACAGCGACGCCATCTTTTCCAGTTTGACTCCTTTTTTTTTAAACGTGATGCTTCGCTGAATTCCACTCTACGTACTGTATCACCGCGTGTCACCTCGGCAGCTTACGTCACCCTCGGTGCTGTGCTTACGCCCGGTGTCGCACGGCATTTTTGCAGGTAGTGCGTCCCGGCTGCTACTCCGGCCAGTTCAAACAGGGTGTTGAATTCACATTATGCCAGTGAAATCTCACGTTATAAGCTCAAGGCACGGATACAAGCCAGGAGAGGTCAGATGTGTCATTTTTTTCTATAAATAGGACAAAAGAACATGTATATTTTTGAAGTGGGCAGGAAGGCAAGACTAGTCCAGCAAAGAGGAGGAGGTGCAGGGATTTCGTCCATAACCGCAAAGAGATTTTGACATAGGATTATTGTATATTTTTCTATTAGCAAAGATAGTCAGGAGGAGGATTTTGGAGATAATCTTTTGTATATTTTATATATGGAGGGGCTTAGCTGGACAGTCACGGGGCCACACAAAACACTTTTCCTCCCAGCTGTTTATCGCAAACAACAGATAATCTATTTTTGATTTCACTGAGCTGGTTAGGCGTGGGAGTAACAGAGAATGTATCACGGTTGAATCAGGTATTTCACTTGCTGCGAGAAGAGGCGGGGTATCTTAGTAACGATTGTTCTCGGCGGGGGCAGTTTGGGCGATGGCAGGGGGAAGACGGTGAAACAAAAATTGTACAGTTTTAAGAGATTTTTGTGTTTGTTTGTTTCCTTTGTGGGCTCGTTAAAACACTTTATTTGTTATCTTCTATTTGATTCCGTGTCTGATTTTTTAAATGATCGCAGGGGCTTTTATTTTTGAAGGATAAGGAGAAAAAGAGACAGGAAAACAGGAAGTAATTAGCCATCAGAACAGCTGGATGTGAGCAGATGTTTGAAACTAAATAAAGGTGGAGAATTTCGCTGGCAGGTTTGCATTTAGTTTGGTGTCTTGCTCGCGCACATACACACACTCAGAGTGACAGATATCAATAACACAACAGTCTTTCTCTCTCTGTTTACTCCTTGATTTGTCCAGGATGTGCAAAAATGAAAAACTAACTGGTTTAGGGTTGATTTGCCCAGATTGAACAGTGACTGAGACATTCAGCATGCAGACACACAACAAACACCCGGACACACACAGTCCCTACCCAGGTTTGAACCCTTGTTGTTGTTGTTGATGTTGTAATGGACTTCTATGGTGCTGATCTGATCTGATCCTTCACCTGACACACACACACACACACACACACACACACACACACACACACACACACACACACACACACACACACACACACACACACACACACACACACACACACATACACACACACACACACACACACACATCCACTGTTTCAAACACAGTACTGAACTGCCTATACCCTTTCTTTGTCTTTTATTCCTTCATTTTAGTTAAACAGTTTTCTTGCTTTTGTTTCATATTGTATCGATAAATCGTATATAGATTTACACACAAACACTTGTCTATACCTCTCCTTCAGACTTTACCCAATGAGAAACAAGACATGCACCCTACTGCTACTGTACCATACAACTGTACTATTGAATATTAAACTATTCTCTCACTAGATATAAATATATATATGTATATGATATATGCTTGAATTATGTGATAGTTGTAATATACATAATTGAATATATTACAGAAAATCCCTATGGAATCATTTTGTCAGTTTTTCTCAGGTGTTTTTGTCTGAGGTATTAAATACACATATTAAAAAAAAACACAAAACAAGTCTTGGATCAGAGAGTTTGTGGTTTGATTGGTTTTGTTTTGGGGAGGAAAAACAAATATGATGTTGGATTTTTGTTTTTGGAAAGCATTTCCAAGCTGTTGGGTTTTATTGTTATTATTCTGTTGTACCCCAATTTATTGTTAACGCGCTGTTGGATAGAAAACTTTCCCCGAAGACCAACTGACCGTTCATCAAGCCCCACCCCCTTAAGTCACTGTTGCTATGTGTTCAATTCTAAAGCTTCGCAAACACTTTTCACCATGACAACATTAGCTTTAGCTAGCTAGCTAACATCTCTACAATCACTTTTTATTTTTTTTTATTGTCATTACACAGTACAGGTACTAAGTAACAAAATGGTTTCTCTGCATTTGACCCATCCTAGTGTTAGGAGCAGTATCTCATTGAAGGAAGCCCAGCCACTATTTTGATGTTGGAAGTTATTGATTTCTTTTTTAGAGATAACAAAGCTAGTTTTCTTTTCATAACGGGTTAAGTTGTAAGTTGTAGCTACCTAGCTAACATTAAGCCGGTGCAAAATCAGTCGCACGTTTTTAATATTTCTGACTGAGTTGTACGACATTTGCAAAATGGTCTTAAATGTCCATTTAAGAGTATCTCTTTTACTTTAGCGCAATGCAATACTTCTTTAACATGCTTAGAACTCCAAAACCAAGTTACAATCGCTCAGCTAGCTATGATTGGACAGTCACTTTTTGGGGGAGAGGTTTAGTGAATGGTCAATTTAAAGCTTGTGTGTCTTTGCTTAGAGTTGGCGACTAATTGGTACTTGAAAAATACATTTCCTGTTATCTGACTGATATACAGCCATAGTTGCAAGTATTATGATTTCTTGATTGTTTTATTCAGGGGAAGCTGTGATTTGCTTCTCACCTAAATCTCTTTTTGATTTCCAAGAACAACTTTTACTTGATTTCCCATGAGCCTGTTTGCTGTTGACACCTTCAACAGAGACTTAACTGAATCCCAGTTGTATTGTATTATGGGAGCTGTAGTTCTATCCTTGATATAAATATATATATATATATATATATATATATATTTTCTTTTCTTTGGTATTTTCTTTCTGGAAATATGTTTCACCCTGATCCACAGAAACAAACATTTGAATATAATCCCTTGAAGAAAAGTCTCAGAGCTTCTTACACTTCCATCCGTTGATGGAAGAAGAAAGCCATGTGGTTTTTCTTTTTGATATCCGGGATTTTTGGATTTCCTCACAGACATTTTGGAAACTTTTTGACAGTGCTATTTTTCTATGTAACTGTGTTGTTGAGCGTGTTGCAACTTTTTTCGGTGGTCCTTTGAGGCCTACTTTTCACGTGGTGGCAATGACAGTTGGCTGATGTACGATGAAACACAGCATTGCGGGTAATAGTAACATCAATAATAGTAACATCAATAATAATAACGATAATAATAATGTACTCAGCCTTGTTATTTCTCCTTCAATTTTGTGGATTACCAGCTATCCTCTCCATGTTGTGACTGACTGTTATGAACTACAAGTCCCATGAGTGCAACACTACCCTGACTCCTCACCCATATTGTGTGCTGTCCACAGGGATGATGGCTTTTCCCCCTCCAAACACCAATAAAGGCTTATCCTTACTCACTGACAGAGGTTTCTGGTGTCTTGCTATGTGTTTTGAAAATGTTAAAATGTTTTCTCGCAACCACCACACGATAGAAGCTAATGCGGGAAGTGCCATTACCTGCTGTTCTTTTAATGGCCACTAGGGGGTGGCTCTAGTCAGTCAGCTAGTCAAGAAATCCAATAAAAAACCAAAAGCAACAATGAGTTATTTTGTTGATAAGTCCCTTCATGATAGACACAAACACACACTTAATTGTATTTAGATTTGAGATCTGAATGTGGATCCGCCACTGAAAATAGTCCCAAACAACTTATTTAGAGAGAAGAATAAGAGTTTGAATATCAGAACAATGGGATTTGAAGACACTAGAAGAATATTAAATGATGTCACCCATACCCTTTCAAAACAGCAGCTAATGGTCATGACATGTGGTTCTGCTTGGCATTCCAAGTACATTAAATCATTTCTTATCTTCGTTTCAGGTCAGGTCAGTGAGTATTCATATTGGTCTTTTTTAGGCAAACTATACACGTTAAATGGGTATCTTGATTGGCATCTCAGCCAGCCATGGTGTAGGATGGTTAATTCAAAATCATTCAGAATCTGGAAAACAGTAAATCTGCCTTGCAATATCAAAAATATTTGAACTATGGAGAAATTACAGTTTAATTTTGAACACCATTTACAATTATACACATTTTTTATTTACAATGTTGTAATTGTATTCCCTTCTGCCTGTATTTCAGAGATTTTGAATGATATAATAAATCGTTTACAGTGCAACAGCAGGCCATTGGGAGGCACTCGGACCCTTCTGACAGCTTCAGATATCATCCACAAAGAGTGTGTGTGTGTTTTTTGTGTATCTCATTATGTCCATGTGTAGTTACATGTGTCTGCATGGGTGCATGTCCCAATGTGTGTTTCCATGACTACTGCTATGAATTGAAGGTCCCCTGGACTGATTAGACAGTGAAGCCCCTCAACCTCGGTTATGTAACAAACACCATGCCGGTCTGTAAGTGTGGGGGAGTGGATCGCCTCACCACCTGTATGTGGTGGGTTGTTTCAGCTGTTGGGCGATGTCTGCGTCACCGGCTCCCCCTCGTCACGCCGCAGACCATCTGCCCAAGCTGGTGCCGAGGGTCAGAGCCAAAGCGTGCTCCATCGGCCCGCTCTGTGCCACACTGTGCCGAGCTGCTCCAGGTGGTGCCAGGCCCTGAACCCTGCTGCTGACGTTACTTACAGTGATAAGAGGGAGTCCCACAGAACAAGGCTTTAACATCTCCATAACATACAGATACATCTTTCAGCTGTTGATTTTTCCCAATATATCCAAACTGCTTTTTTGTCGACTAGCATTTTCAAGCAGTCGGTCTTGTTGTTGGTGCCACTTCTGTATCGCTTTTCTATTCCTAAAAGCTACCAACACCATAGGACACATTGCATTTGTTCCCCAACAACCTGCCCAACTGTGATGTTAAAACCTGTTTTCTGTCTGTTATTTTTCATATGAACAGACAGATCAAACTATTTACTTGTTTATATATATTGTTAGCAACATGGCTAATGCTAGCTGCCTGGGTAAACCAAGATACATCCACATCACAATTTGAACTATAAACCCCAATATAAGTGCTGTGATAATAGCAGAACAAAACAACGGATATGAACGAATTGGCAGCCTTTGTTACATACTGATCGAGCTTAGTAGAAAGACATTTTTGTATCACTCATTGTCTTCGCATATCTTGCATTCTCCGTGAACGAGGAGGCCCTTTTGAGTTTCCAAAGTGATCGTTACTCCGGTTGTTCAGCAACCTGGGAATAGTTACTGTAAGCTATTGTGTTGAGAGCTAAATGCTCTCTAGGTAGGCAGTGATGGAGAGTATATAACTAGGGCTCTTGTTATGAAAGGTACGAATTAAAGCTGCATGTTGTGGTTGAGAATGCGGGAGCAATAAAGAGTTTGCCGTTGTGGTTTAACTACGGAGCCTCCATGTTTTTATTGTATTACCTTCATTAGTATAGACGCAACTAGAGCGCCATCCTCTTCCTTTGTGCCCCTAATTGAGCCTTTATTTTCACAGAAGATGGGGAACCGTAGGCAGACATAATTGCTAATAAGGAGCCAATGTAAATGCTGATAGTGTCATTATTCATGAGCCATTACATTTTGTAATTACCATGCACTTCATAGTGATAAGTTAAAGCAAATAACCACTTATATAGATTGACACTTAACATTTATATCATTTATATCACTGCTCCTGTAAGCTATCCAATCAATCTGCTTATCACAAATAGCCGTATATAGAAAAGCGTGATGTCATTACTGTGCTGGCCTTTCAATTGTTTACCCATAATGCAGCGGTGTATCTCAAGGATTTCAGAAGTCCAGGTATTTAATCTGTTATTGTACATTTCCTTTTACAGAGGTCAACAAATACATATTTCATTGCGATCATATTATGTTGAATATAATGTAATTAATATGTCCTGTATTGTTGAAGATCGTGTGTGTGTGTGTGTGTGTGTGTGTGTGTGTGTGTGTGTGTGTGTGTGTGTGTGTGTGTGTGTGTGTGTGTGTGTGTGTGTGTGTGTGTGTGTGTGTGTGCGTGTGTGTTACACAAAGACACAATATAGACACAATGGAAAGTAGTAATCTAACACACACACACACACACACACACACACACACACACACACACACACACACACACACACACACACACACACACACACACACTCTCAATCTTTCTCTCTGTGATGTGTGACTTTCTTCTAATTGTCCTATAATTGGTTCAAATTAGGAACCACTTTTCCCAATTACATTAATTTCAATCCGGACACAAACAACTTGTAGCTAGAAATGGTGACAATAAAATCTAAATACAATTCACTAATAAACTAATTTCAGTCAGTTAATCATTCAGACGATTATGGTTTAGACACAGCACACATTTCAGTTTCACTCTTCTGTCATCCCTTTGGTCTGATTGGTTGCTTTGACAACCACACAGGCAGCATGTGTACTATGTGAGTATTGTTTTTTTGTGTGTGTCTGTAGTGACCTTCCTCCAATTGTAAGAAATGCCTTCCCTCCAATTGCATTTTCCCCACCATGAGAGGGAAGTTTCATCATCAGTCGATGTTTGTATAATGCAGGTGGAGGCTGCAGAGCCTCCTGGTGGTCAACTGTGACAATACATTCAATTAAAAACACTAATCACTTTATTGTGTATTTTTTGTAAAGGGTCCGCCCTTTTTTTATGTTTAGACCACAAATTGGATGTTTAAGATCTGAACTTTTTTGGAACAACAAGAAGAACTTGCAGCAAAGCTAATAAAGCAGTAATCAAATTCCAATTACAGACAGGCTCATTTTAAAGAGCAATTTAGCAGCAGTAATTAAAATGGATTAAAGCGCATGCAAAACTAATTGTTCATGTTCATTGGAGTTTAATTGATTGTGCTCTTTGTTTACCATTTTAAAACTACTTTTTATCCTAAAACACAAACAGGGCAGTTTTTTTTTTCTAATACTAAAACAAAGGTAAAATCTTTTTCAGGATAATACTAATAGATTTATTAGATTTTTGGTATCTTTGGTGCAGAGAAATAGCCTGTTATTACACATGTAACTTCACACAATAAAGCTCTTTTTTGATGCCTACTAAGTAAGTGTATTGACATTTTGATTTATAGTTGAGTTTATATTTTAGTTCTTCTTTGAAATTGTACAATATGTCAACGGAATGTTGATACTTTTTTACCATCTGGGTAGTGAACAGTCAAGTTATAGGAGCTTCTCCCTTAAAAATGGCTCTCCACTTCTTCTGGATACATGATCGATGATAGTGGTGAGCAAGACATAATAAACAGTAAAACAATAAATTGTATTGATGACTCAGATTTTGTGATATTCATCACATCATATTAAGTGATGTTTTAGGCCTCGTAGACTGAACTGGTGTGTTTCAACTATAAGAGATGAAATGATCCAAAATCAACATTATTGTTGTTTTCTTCTGGTTTGTTCCAGACAAGAAGCCCAGAGGATCATATTGAAGGGACACTCAAAGCCTTCTTTTAAATTCCATGAAATGTTAAACCCTTATTTTATTTTTTTCAATCAAACACACTTTGTATAGCTGCTGTCTGAGCCCAGTTCAGATTTTGCATTAATGTTTGCGTGTTGTTCTGTCTTACACAGAGAGCAAGGGAAAGACACCTTTTGAATAATTAATGGATTTTTATCAAAAATACCATCATTTATCTCTGTGTGTTCGATTGTGTGTGTGTGTGTGCGTGTGCGTGTGTGTGTGACAGCAGGTCATTTTGGAGTTTATCTGTCACATCTGTGTCGCTCTCCGTCTCGCTGTGAGGACGTCACTCTAAATGTCTCTCTGAGGCTCCGTTTGCCCTCAAACACCTTCAGCAGCACCTGATCCCAACCAACTGTCAATCAAACCCGCTTCCTCTGGCCCTGTGATGTCCCTAGACGGGCAGGTGTGTGTGTGTGCATGTGTGCACAAGCAAAACAAACACTGTTTGCATTCACTCCCTGCACACATACAGTAGGGGAATATTAAAACCCACAAACCTTGAAATATCCTCCACTTCTGGGTTTTATTTATTCATCTTTGATAGTAATAAAACATATTATGTGGACTACTATCAGCTTGTCAACTTGAACCTGATTTCATAATGGAATTTGTAACAACTTGGGTCTCATTTTAGGCATAATTCTTATAAGCTTTGACAAGATTACACTTAAACGTTATTGCTGAGCTCTGCAACACAATAAAATTAAAATGGGGAGAATTAACCTAAGCAGCTTCTTTTTATTGTGTTAATAAAATATTCAAGTCCCTCTCAGTCAAGGGTGTTATTAGCATGGCTTTTTTAGATGTATTGTTAAGATACAAAAAACAACAATATAAACCTATTGGTGCCAGTGTGTAAAATGTACAACCAGAAAATGCAGTCTATTACTACTGTGCGTATAAAGTCACATACAGTATTGACCTTCATATGGACAAGAAAAAGAGATGTGTATATATGTACATAATTGCTTAATGCACTGAGTGATGAGTCTAAGATTGCACAATGTGTCCTGGTTTGACTGTGACTGTTGAGTCGCATAAAGGGACTAGCATTGTACTGTATAATTTTGTTATAAAACACTTTTCTGTAGAAAGATGAATAATGAACCTTGTATCCTGTAGCCTACCCTGAAAAATATTACATTGTAATGTAATGTTGTCTTAATGTTAACTTTTCTCAAGTCAAAACGTTCTGTAACACTTCAAACAAGAGTCTTATTTATAGTTCTTTTTGTGTCAATTCTTTTTCCAAATGGATTCTTCTGTTTATTTTACATTTAAGCAAATATCTATCTCTTAGTAATTGTCATTATTGCAGGTTATTATAATTTTGAACTACGATATTAAGTTAGTGGAGACTGTATTTTAAAACCAATTTCAAAAGCCAATTTCCAGAAAAGGGAACTTTGAATGCCAACATTAAAAACCACAGAAGAAGAAGAAGAAGATTGCATGCAGGGTGGACGACACACCTGAAACTAATGACCATTGTCACTGGTGCTGCTGTATCTGAACTGAACCAGAGCCTGTTCTGGATTTGGACAACTTTATTAAGACTTAAATATCACGGAGCTGCCCCCCAGGTTTCCTGTTTGCAGTTGGACCGGGAGCAGTCTGCCGGAGGCCGGGTCGTTTTGCCGGTAAGTCAGCTAAGTACCTGCCTCTGTGCTGCTGGTGCTTTTACTCTGCTAGCATCGCATGTTTAGCTCGGTATGCTACAGGTTGTTTGCTCGACAGTGTGTGTAGTATGGCAAGCCATTTGTGTATTTATTCCATATCCTTGATATCAGACGGCAGCTGCCTACACTTGTTGGCTCTTTGATTTCACTTGTTAGATATATGGTCAAACTAGTTTGGCACTCTGCTTTACTAGTTAAATAAAACATTACACTAGTCACTCTTTTTCAGCAACTAGTGGCACTTTTGTCCGACTAGTTAGCACATAAGCCTTACTAGTTACGCCAGGAGCAGCACTTGTAGCACCAAAGTCCCAACTTGTCAGCTTTTTGATGAACTAGTGGCCTTCTGACCGTACTAGTGACGCTAAAAGTCTTACAAGTTAACTAGTGCGCTGCAAAAGCTCTGACATGTTAACTAGTTACACAAAAGAAGCAGAACTAGTTAACTAGTGGCATACATTTGTCTGCACTAGTTAACTAGTAGCACCCAGAATCACTCACTAGTTAACTAGTAAAGGCAAAAGGTTCACTAGTTAACATGTAGACATTTTGAGCCCCACTAGTTAACTAGTAAGGTCAAAAGAGGCGTCAACTAGTGAACCTTTTGCCTTTACTAGTTAACTAGTGAGTGATTCTGGGTGCTACTAGTTAACTAGTGCAGAAAAATGTATGCCACTAGTTAACTAGTTCTGCTTGTTTTTTGTAACTAGTTAACATGTCAGAGCTTTTGCAGCGCACTAGTTAACTTGTAAGACTTTTAGTGTCACTAGTACGGTCAGAGGGCCACTAGTTCATCAAAAAGCTTACAAGTTGGGACTTTGGTGCTACTAGTGCTGCTGCTGGCGTCACTAGTAAGGCTTATGTGCTAACTAGTCGGACAAAAGTGCCACTAGTTGCTTAAAAAGAGTGACTAGTACAATGTTTTATTGAACTAGTAAAGCAGAGTGCCAAACTAGTGTGACCATATATCTAACAAGTGAAATCAAAGAGCCAACTAGTGTAGGCAGCTGCCGTCTGATATCAAGGATATGGAATAAATACTCAAATGGCTTGCCATAGTAGGTATAGGCAGCGCCATATAGATAGAAGAGTTACGACAGCGGAAGTCCAAAATGCTTGATCGTCACGTGGTTCAGGGAGAGTCAATAGTTCCCCGGAAGTTCGTGGCGGGACATATGAATGCATGATTACCGGAGATAGAACTACGATTTTTGGTAATAAGTAGTGAATAAAGGTCTTGATTTGCAATATTTATACAACATACCGATATGTGTATGTATTTACATCAATATGTTTTAAAAAATAAATAGAATCTGCTAATATTTATGGATAATATTAGGAATAGTGTGAACAGCTAGTTTACTTGTTAACATATACATGTTAGGCTGTTGCCTTGGTTAAAGAGCCTGTTGCTGTTGTGTATTGCTTTGAATTATTTAAAACAAATATTATCTTCTTAAACAGGTATGGTAGTCAGGAGCATCACTTCCTAATGTTTATTGATATATTTAGAGGGAGGGGATGGTAAGGAATGCTTCAAAATTTAGATTAGATTCATTTCTACAATTTTTTTTAATTCATGGTGGTTTCAGTAATCCCATGGTACTTGAGGACATAAGTAATCTAAATGACTAATGTACTCTTTATGACTTTCAGAAAGGACAGGAGACCAACAGGTGACTATCAATGGACTAGCAGCAACATGATTATGACGTTAAAAGTGTTGTTTTAGGAACATCCATTGTAAATACATGGAATTCAATAAACATTGAATAGCATGTCATGCAGTTTGTCTGTGCCTTTTCCTCCGTGTTGTCCTGGCATATCGTCTCCACCATGGTTTGCTGTGCTGCCTGGGGATGTTCCAATCGCTCAGAGAAAGGAGTAAGAATCAGAATGTACGGCTTCCCCACTGACACAGAGAGGAGGGAAAAATGGCTAGCTCAAGTCAGCAGGAGCAATTTAACAATCAAAACAGACAGCCGCAACAAAATATGTGAGGTAATCATATTCAAACACTGCATTTGCACTTTTTCACAAAACGAAGACCACACCATTGGGAAGCTTAATGTTTGGTTTAATACAAATAACAGGGAAAGGCTTGAAGAACTCTGAGAGTTGAGACTCAGGGTGCAGGGTGAGGGTCTCAGTGCAGGTATTCAGGCTCTATTGAATCCCCCTCTGGTTCTTGTGCTGAAAGAGGGAGAAACAGACAGGAGAAAGGGTTATACACAGGTGTGCACATAACTTTTTGAGTGAGTTACTCAGATGAGTACCAGGAGACAGCGTTTGGTACTCACCCCACATGAAGCGTGGTGTTAATAAGTGCAGTCTTCCTCACTGTCCTCCTCAGTGTCTCCTTCACTGTCCTCTATTTACACTTCTTGCATGCTAGATGATGAAGATGATGAAGATGCATCTCCCTGTCTCTTTGTAAGCCTCCAATTTGCTTTCTCCAAAACTTGTTGCCAAAACTGTGTAGTCCTTGCATTTCCTGAGGCCAAGTTGAAGGATCAAATACTAAGAAATGATCACATGACTTGAAGTCATATCTGATTTCAGAGGTGGGAAGTAACAAAGTACACTTATTCAAGTACTGTACTTAGGTACAATTTAAGATACTTGTAGTTTACTTGAGTATTTCTATTTTATGCTACTTTGTACTTCTACTCCACTACAGTTCAGAGGTAAATCATGTACTTTTCTTCCACTACATTTATTTAATACCTTTAGTTACTTTACAGATGTGGATTAATGATGTGAAATATAATCAAGTGTTAAATCAGACTTTAGTTCCACCTGGAGTAAATCCACAAGCTACCCTGCAGTATACAAAGTCATTCAAACTAATTTTTAAACACTTTAATGATCAATAATTATAAAACATATCATATACATTATTATGAAATGGACCAATCTGCAAAATGACTACTTTTACTGTCGCTACTTTAACTAGATTTTGATGATAATACTTTTCTAATTTTACTTGAGTAACACTTCTTCCACCTCTGTCTGATTTCAAACTCTTCCATTAACAGCCTGAGTAAGTTTGCAGCTGTGTGTTTTACTCCACTTTGTTGTAAATAAAACTGCAGCAGCTTGACCACAGAGCGTGAACGTTGTGATCAGCTGATTTTGCGCAGTTCTCCAGTGTGTGCGCGGGGCACAGAATGTGCACAGGGGAGTCTCCCACCGCAGCCAGTTGACGTAGTTTTGGTACAATTCTGTTGTACACACCGACGTTAACAGCAGCTCCGTCTGTGCACACGGCGACCAACTCTGTCGTCCAGTGATCTAAGCCTCTGCCTCCTGTGAAGCTTCACAGGTCCGTCGGTTATGCCCTGCGCGGCACGGCCAGCACCCAGTTCACTCAGTCATAGAAAGTCTGAAGATTTTAGCAGGGAGCGAAATGGCAAAGTGGCTGCTTAATGTCTTTGTTTTTTTTGGACATGTCTAATAATTTACTCCACTGAGTATTGACAAGAAACATGTGTAGGCGAAATATGTGTTTTGTTTTGATGACCTATCAGGTACGCAAAGGCGCGTTGTGACACAAGTGACGTTACGCATTTCAGATTGTTGCCGCGCATGCGTACCTGCGTACCAGTTATGTGCACCCCTGGTTATACACACCTATATAGCACATCTATTGGATGGGAAATTGCCTTGGGGAGATAAGGTGTGGTCTTTGTTTCCAACTGAAGTTATGGAACTTTATTATTTGTGAGTTTAACAAAGTATGACAAATGGCATCAGTAATGGATGTGATATGAATTTGTATAAAGTTGTCTCACATTCTTGGTCGTATTTTACGTACAGTATGTAATGAGTGTATACATGTCCAGTAAATCCTCCACCTGTAACATCACTGCCCCTCCACCTGCCATACAGTAGGTTACTAATATACACTAACAAGATTACTTATATAATACAGTGATAGAATACATGTTTAGTATGCTTACTTGTATACAACAGTAGTATTACATTTACCTTGTGTTTTCACTCTCACTTTGCCATCATTTCAAAATCAGCTGAGCTGCAACATAATACAGACAGGTAATAATCAACAGAATACACTAAAAACACTCACCCATAAATTACGTTTTTGTTTACTGTTTGGAAGTCTCAAATATGCACTCTAAATTAATATCAAATAGCTCTCTTCCTTATTATTGTGTAACGTTAACTTTATTATACTAGCTTGTAGGTCTACTCCAAAATGGAGATCGTAATTTCTCCACCTCCACTCATTACAATCACACGTGCCCCAATGTTATATTTAACTAATATTATATTCCTCCACCCCACAAAAAAATCACGTTTAGAAGCCCTTTTTCTCTAATTCCACAACGTTGGATGAAATAACATTAGGAGAACGGATTAATAGGCTGTTCATGGTTAACGTGTGTTGCTAACTTTATCCGGTATCCTAGCCTAATCTGTTATCTGTAAACGTTTCCTAAATCAGTAGATTTAGGGATAATCCACTAACATCCTTTAATACACATGTTCATTTGACTCAGATGTGCTGATAATATCCGCAATATAAATCTTTAAACGTCTTCTTACCTTTAAAAGTCCATCACGAATGGTCTATTATGCTGCAACTCTACTGTGTTGCTGGCCGCAATAGTTCCCTGGAAGTCAGCGGCAAGCTAACTTCCGGGGAACTATTGACGGCTCCACGATCCGCCATTGCTGTAAAAAAACTGGTCCATTGGAGTGAACGGAGATGTCGTAACTCTTCTATTATACGGCTCTGGGTATAGGTAATTCACTTCAGAAACACTTTTTGTTATATTCCATGGAATGCTCTTAACATCCCGATAGCAATGAATACATTAAATGCTTTGACAATAAATACATAAAAAATGTCATCTGTGGAAGCCGTAGTACTGTAAAAAGCACGACCAATCATCTGAGCCGGCCGGCTAAAATAACTGGATGGCCTATCTGCCTGTCAGCCTTCCATCTCGTGCACAAACTTATCTCGTGCCCTCATTGGTCATGTGCGCGTTCGTGTGTGTTGGAGGAGGGGCTCTGTAAGGAAGTGTGAAGGAAGGGGCAGATTTCTTTCGGCTGCGTACTTTCAAATTCTTGCGCACTCGAGCTGGTTTCTCCATTCTTACCTACCCTACCTTTAACTAGTAAAGCAGAGTGCCAAACTAGTGTGACCATATATCTAACAAGTGAAATCAAAGAGCCAACTAGTGTAGGCAGCTGCCGTCTGATATCAAGGATATGGAATAAATACTCAAATGGCTTGCCATAGCTGGCTCCCAGTTTGCTGTTCATGCTGAATCAGTGCTGTGCCTATTCATTTCAATCTGTGTATTCACGTGCTGCGTTTTCTTCCACAATTTGTGTTGCGTTATAAGTTTACATATTTAAAAAAAATCACCTACACATGAGATGTTTTATTTCTAATATGAAGTCGTTTTCTTGTGTAGCCTCATCTAGCAGAGACTATGGATTTTAATCTATCGATTGAGGAAAAATCCAGGTATTTTTCTGGCCAGGTTGAATGAATTGTGACTTTTAATATACATTAAAACTGCTTCTGTGTTAAGCAGGTGGTTCATTTTCTCTTCTGGTACTTTTTGTTTTCCCCCTTATCTCCATTATTTTTTCAGAATACTTGGCAACGATTTGAAAATTAAATGTGAGACTCCTATTACATTAATATCAGTATTACACTTTTGAATTCATGTTAAATTAATGGAATTAAGAGACAGTAGTTTGCACTTTGACATGTATTTAACCTACCCACAGCAGTCAAGCAAGGGGATTTATATTCTTCATCAATATATTAATGTAGGCCTATTTCTAGGTGGATGTGCCCAATAATGGTGCAGCTACATTATGTTCTAGTGTTTTTTTTTCTTTGGGAGGATCTGCTTTTTCTTGTTCTGATCTTCCAAAGTGAAGATCCTTTGAACCCTCCTTTTTTTGGCTGAACTGGTTTTCCGCATGTTTCTCTTCTGGTGTGTTGTGGTTGTAATGGGAGTTTTCGTTTACCTCATGTAAGCTCATCTCTAAATTGGTTACTCAAATGTGTTTTATGGTGCTTTTATTGAAGAATCTAAAGCTGAACCTTTTCTCACTTTGGCTTCTTTAATGGAAGAGTAGAGAAGGCCGGACTTTGAAGAAGTGTTTCTGTATTGTATTGGTTAATTTAGGTTGTTGAATATTTCCACTAAGATACTAGTATTGTCTTATCACTGTTACTCTGCTGATTTCAATCCCACACCTGCTCCTCAGTGGTATTCTCTATTCCTGACTTAAACTTCAATTTGTGTTTATGTATGTGTTTTTTATTGATTAACTTTCAATAGATCAACTTCATCGCTGCTTTGACATGTAATTCTTAAATTATTTGTCAATTCCTTGAGTCTCTAGCCACAGTACATATTCGGGTTTTGTTAACTCTGTACTTATACTTATTTTCTTTTTGTGTGTGTGTGTGTGTGTGTGTGTGTGTGTGTGTGTGTGTGTGTGTGTGTGTGTGTGTGTGTGTGTGTGTGTGTGTGTGTGGTGTGTGTGTGTGTGTGTGTGTGTGTGTGTGTGTGTGTGTGTGTGTGTGTGTGTGTGTGTGTGTGTGTGTGTGTGTGTGTGTGTGTGTGTGTGTGTGTGTGTGTGTGTGTGTGTGTGTGTGTGTGTGTGTGTGTGTGTGTGTGTGTGTGTGTGTGTGTGTGTGTGTGTGTGTGTGTGTGTGTGTGTGTGTGTGTGTGTGTGTGTGTGTGTGTGTGTGTGTGTGTGTGTGTGTGTCAGCATACTGATGAGAGAATCAGGCGGGCTGATCTAATTGTCTCCAGGCTGCTGCTAAAGTGGACTCTGACAGAGAAATGGGATCTAGATCAACATTTCAGTGCAAGGCTCATGCACCAATATCTGGCTGAAGAAATTGCACGCTGAAGTCATTTGCAGTGGCTGTTACACATGTTTGTGTTGTTCACTGTCTCTCAGCTGCAGAGTCCAGGGATGGTCCCTCTTTTCAAATTACAGAGAGTCATGCATTTGTATTTTCAAACACAGCGCTGGCCTGAAAACTAGACCTGAAAGTGTGAAGAGGCAGACCCCTAAGGTGCAGTGTCTCTAAATATATTTTTGTAATAAAACTCAACAAGATAAAAAAACTATCATTCAAGGAAATTTGCCGTAATACAGTCTTATTGTTAAAAAAAAACGGATAATATTCCACACAATAAAAAATGGTTCCATGAAAAGCAACGGGTGACATTCAATCAATAACAGCAGGACTCATAGAAAATAATGTAATTGCTCTTAAAATGCAACACTATTTAATTCCTGATGGTTTTGCTCAGCAGTGGCTGCTTCGTGTGGGTTATTTCTGGGTTGAGCCGTCATGCTTATTGATGAGCATGAGCATGACTTATTACTGTTAGCCTCTGCATGCTTGCAGGTGTGAATGCTGCTGGCTCCCAGTTTGCTGTTTTTTCTGCTGAATCACAATGTATTCATTTGCAATCTGTGCTGTGTTTGCTTATACTTTGCATATTTAAAAATGTACTTGAACTCTTATGATTCTACATCTATTAATGGGTTCAAAAATGACATTATTATTGTGAAAACTATTTGTTCAGTCATCACAATGGTCAGTTATCTTCAATAAAAACATGCACTCGAGCTGACTTTTTTTCTTTTCATGATTTTAAATCAAACTGGTTCCGAAAGTTTCAGATGTGTACTTGGTGTTTACCCCTGACACACAGGGGTACTCATGGTGTAGTTATATATTATAACTGCAAGGTAAAAAACTGTGGAAAAAGTAAGACTTGATCTGATCAAAGTCTACCACATTGAAGTTGCAGTTTTTGATTAATGTGTTCACATTACCATCCATTTCCCTTCTATTTAAAATGTGCAAATGAAAAAGTATTGGTCATGATTTGACCAAAGCCACATGTGCATGGTATGCAGTTTTTTTTTTATTCCAATCCAAGCACGTCTGCTCCTCTTTACTCGACTACAAAGCAAGAGAGACATTTTTGTAATGCCTTCTTTTAAAAGGATATCCATCTTCAGTTGTTTAAAAACTGAGTTATTTTTGTATTGCTCCATTGGGTTGATTTACAGGGAGGCTGTGGCGCAGTGGACTAGTGTGTTGGTGTTCGGATCAGGGTAGCACAGGTTCAAACCCCACTGCAGTCAGCATGTCGTTGTGTCCCTGGGCAAGACACTTCACCCCAAATTGCTCCTGTGGGGATTGTCCACAGTATTGAGTATGTAAGTCGCTTTGGATAAAAGCATCTAACAAGTAACATGCAATAATTTAGTTAATGTAATATCTTTATCATCGCTTTAGAGATTGATAAACGGGCTCAGGAAGAGAACTTTCCCCTGGGAGGCTTCATCCACAGCTCATTAGGGCTTCAGCTACGTTGGATATATACACAGACTCAAACTCACCCATACATACAGTCTCCTACATTCAATAGTTCCTATACCATCCTTCCATGTGACCACAGATAAATCAATTGTCTGTCTCTGTCACTTTTGCCCCTGAGCCTGCTAACAACATTGACTTGGTTTGACTCTGAGGCCACTAACGATGTTATGGAGCTCGCTTGTGTGTTGCTGTGATGAGGGCTCGTTCTGCTTGATTTATCATCACTGTTGCAAATATATTGGCTGAAAACATTCCAAATATACATCGAATAATGCCAATATTGGTTGTCAACAAGAACTTTTATGCACAGTAAAATGGGTAAATCATGGGCAGCTAAGTGGATGTGTGAAATTACCCAGCGGAGAGCAAGCTCTTACTTGTATTGTTCTCTATTCAAGTGCAAAAATAAATAAAGCAATTACAGTGCAATTGATTTTTAATAGTTTAAAATTCTGATACCAGAATATAAAAGATACAAAAAACAAACAAACGGATAAATAATGATCCTGAGGCGATGTCTTTTTCCACCACTTAATCAAGTTATTTTGAGGGTCTGCCTGCAGAGCTCCTCTGGAATTGCTTTTGATGTTCCGCTCTCAAATGTTATTTTACTTTTCCCAAAGGATCTGATATCTCAGTGGTGTTCACGATTCAACGGTAGGTGACTGATTTGTAATATCCTAATCATATATTTTAAATGCATTGCTACTTTATGCTTGCCATTCACTTTCAATTTGTGCTAATTTAAAACATGCATATTACTGAATATTATACAGGGGGATAGGCTGTTTAATCGTTCTAAACGTAGCTACGTCAACAGTCGCAACTAAAGCTACTGAAGTTTTGTACATTTCGTAGCTTCTTTCTTGGATGAGTAAGCTAAATCTTAACTATGTGTTCAGTGTAAATGCTAGTTTAAAAAACTTGTGTTTAAGAGTTTCCTAAACGTATATTCCTGCATGTGTCTTACTGTGTAGACTGTGTCGCTTGGACTGCTTATTTGTCATCCAAAAGAAGATTAAAGAAAGATTTAACGTTTATATTTTGTTCAGGCCATTTGTTGTGAATACAAATGCTTACTGACAACTATTATGACTAACATTCTTGAGTAACAGTTTTTCTGTCTTTTGTAGATCCATCATTCAATTCATCATTTCCTGTGGAAAGCATGCATTCAACAGTTGCACAACCTTTTGCAAGCCTAACACTTATACTGTTTTAAAAATGGACATTGTCAAAGGTACATCACCCATCTGATCTTGGACTTCTGTTAAGAAGCCTGAAGTGACGAGAGGAAAAAGAACAATGGAACGGTGAAAAATACATTTTTAGACGACCACTGAAAAGCATTCAGTTGAATTCTGCATGTTACATGCTTTAACTACTACCCCCTTTGCAGTAAATGAAAGCATATCATATGGTCCAGCCACAGTGCAGGCTTTGCTTGCCAGGCAACTCCCCCGTCGACACAGAAAATACATTTCCATCAAAGTAAGTAGTATCTTTGTTTCTGCTCTTCAAAGGTAAGTGACTGATTTGCAGTTTCTGGCTGAAAACATTTTTGTAAAGAGTTAACCAAGGCTTTAGTCCTGCATTTCTCTTTTTTCTATTTATGATGTTGAGTTTTAGATTTGTATTTATAAAAATGTATATGAAAAATAATAAAACACAAATATTAATATGATATATTCAAATATTTCTGTAGTGCTAAAGGCTTTAAAACACATAACACACATAAACACAAACAATATTTTCCACATCTCTAGATTTGAGTGAATTAACCCTGCTTAATAAAGTGAAAGTAATGGGGCTAGTGGGATTGCTCTGAGCAGAGAGTGAGGATACTCCCTAAGTTTAATTGCGCCACAGGGAGCAGCAAAGAGCACGTGATGTGGAACAAGACCTTTTTTAAGCCAGCTTTGGGAAGCAGAGAAGCTTCTAGCATCGTTTAAAACACTCACCTGCATTGCGAACATTTCTTCTGGGCTGGTTGTGTAGTGAGTGTAGAGTCCAAATTTGGCTTCAGTCTGATAACGGTAAAGGCTTTACACTTTATTCTCAGTTCAGTTTGTAGAAACATTATAAATGAAGCTCAGCGCAAGTTCTTTCAGGAAGACTGGGTATATATACATTCACTCCGCAGCTGCATATATTACATTCACCTCATTCTCCAGCAGCCAATCACTGTGCTGCAGCCAAACTTTAAAATGGTTCTCCTCTCTCCTGCAGTCAGCTCTGATTTCAGGTTTTCATGCTGCCGCCATACCCGTTCCAGATCCTCGTAGCAGATATCAAGTCTCGTCCAGCCCTCGCAGCACCATTCAAAAACCCAGTGTGTGGTTAATCCGGGTCACCATAATGCTCTGATGCTCAATAACGTCCATGCGCAGCCAGAGCGGCTCCGGAAAATAATGGGGTAAAGATACTCATCTCTAAGCCTCAGCAACCTCTCGAGAGGAGAAGACCTCCATCGGCAGAAACACGGGTACAGTCCGGCCGTCTCGGCATAAGTGAAACGAGCCGATCGGGCATCAGAACGGAGTCGAGGCCTCCTCGATCAGCTGATCCGCGAACACGGAAGTCGCATTACGCACAAGCCGACCGTGAGCAGGCCTGGAGCAGCCCCTCTACGCCGCATTCAATCCCTCCCGGGAAATTCAACCAGCAGATAAGTGATGTTTATCCGTTTTCACAGTAACGTTTAGGCATGATCGCCTCAGTGTCTCATCAGATCGTATCTTGCCACCCCTTCATGGTTGGGGCCAGTCCGGATAAGTAGCTTAGGGCGCGTTTCCACTACACGGCCTCGCTCGGTATGGCTAGGCCTCGTTAGGACTGGCTCACTTTATGGCGCATTTCCATTACAGTTTAGGAACTGGGGTAGTATCTATAGTAACGCAGTGTAGGCGGAGCCGTGACGTCATCTTCAATGAGAACCCCAGAAAAACAACACAGCCGTTAGCTGTTAGCACTCAGAGCTCACAGCTCCTCATATATGTTCAGAAACTAGACAAAAGTTAAACAAGTACAAACCACAGACTGCCTGTGTCATGGCGAATACAGTCGCTGCTTTATTTATGTCTGTATAGCCCGTTGTTGTGAGTGTGGACGGTCGGAGCATATACTGCGTTAGCTTAGCCTATCTCCATTTAGAAAACACGCATTTTAAAAGGTTTTTCGCCTGCCGTCTGTCTGCAGACTTGTCAAAGCATTAATTCATGGTTTTTACTAACCGGTATCAGTATGTAGTTACTTCGGCATCATTTTGAAACGTGTATTATAATTAAATCACGGTCAAATATGTCCATCTTGTTGTAGTAGCCCCCTTGCCAGCGATTCTCTCTCTAGTTTAGCATACTCAGCCCGACTCAGCCTCGTTGTCTCTGGCCCTAGACCCACGATTTTATGAGGCCAGAAAAACTGAATTAGGACCCGCCGGCCGGTACTAGGCCAAGTGGAAACGCAACCAAAAACGGGCCGCTGACGTCACAGCCCTCTTAAACCGTGCTCCGCGCTGTAGTGGAAACGCGCCATTACAGACATGTTTAGTTCTTGCTGTACCTCGTTAACAACTACCGTACTCTCTGATAGAGGCGCATCAACATCGTTTCTCTGATTCCCTCTCTATATGGTAAAGGGCTCTCTTAAAAGCGTCCCCTCCTTTCTCTTAGGTTATGAATAAAATAGATAAAATGGATCAAATAGATATAATGGATAAAATAGATCGAATGAAATGAATGAAGTCTCTCCTGATTGAAATGAAGCTCAGCGCAAGTTCTTTCAGGAAGACTGGGGCCGTGTCTCAATTCAGGGGCTGAACCCTTCGGAGGCTGCATTTGTAGACCGCATAAGTCACTTCCGCCGAAAGAAGGCTGTCCCAATTCAAAAAAATGATGAGACTCCTCCGAATGTGGCCCACAAATGCGGCCTACTTTTCCCCAATTTGAAGGATACATCTGATGTACACTCCGCGGCCTACCATATCCCAGGGTGCAATGCGCGCATGGAAGAGTGAGTTTTTTTCAAATTAAATGGCTTCCGGTCTCCCCAGCAGAGCGGAGGAATCACTAATGCCCCTTTCACACCAACGCAACTCCGGTTCAAGCTCCGTGCTAGAGCTTTTCTGGTTCAGAACCGGTTCTTCGGTTTAGCGCCGGCTCTTTTCACACCGCTCAGAGCCCGACTGGTGCTGCCGCTGCTGCGTCATGACGTCACAGTTTACGTCGCTGAGTTTCTCCCCAACGCCGGAGCTCACCTCACAATAACAACGGGCCGGGGACTGCGTTGCTTTTAATCATACGAAGCCAGATTAAATTAAATAACGACTTCTCCAACCTTATACTTTTCTCCAGAGTGCCGTGGTTCATTGTTTATTAATGTGTTTCAGCGGCATTTACCGACCGCTGCAGTGCTGGCCGGCTGCTCTTCCACGAGTGTATTCTCCCGTTAGCTCCGGGTTAGCTCACACGGCTCTAAAGTATTCACTGTCTGACTGTCACACAAGCAGCTGATACATATCCCCAGTTCCCCTTAAGTGAATGTGTGTCAGTCTGAATTGACGCTGTTTGGCATCACAACGCTGTTATGAAAGTTTCTCTGGTATAACATGGGTGATGTTAGCATAGCAACCGAAGCTAAACTTGCTAAGCAGTTTTCTACAGGCACTTTTTACCGACGTATTTTTCATTATGATTCTACTTGTGATAGTCGGACATGACAACCTGTGCAGCCCATGTATTGATTCCATCCGATAGCTGCTATAATAACAAACAAAACGTCTGCCTGCTCTCCACAATGATCAATAACAGCGAACGGATGGTCAAAGTAAGGTACAAATAAACAGAATCACACGAAGCCTGGTTAGTGTTGCCTGACTTTATAAAGTGTGTTTTTTTTAACAAGTGTGTGGTTGCGTTCTAGTCACTTTGCTCAGCACTACTGCTTGTTACAACTTTTATTTGCCGTACTCGCCTTAAGTGTTAGCTCAGGTTAATCTCGCCCCCCTCCGACGTAAGCGTGACGTATGCGGTTCTTGCTTCTAGACGGACAACTTTTTGGTGCTCGAAACGAACCGGATTCCGGAGCTATGACGCTGCTCCGCTGCGGTGTGAACAGGAAAACCCGGTGCTTTTCAAGCACCAGCACCGAACCGGCCCTGAAACACCGTTGGTGTGAAAGGGGTATCATAAATGTGAGTATTGGGTTTTAACTTACTTTAAAATAACTAACGTCACACACGTCAAACCCAAGGGGCATTAAAACGTACATTTTCGTTAAATAATACGGATAAATGTGTGACTTTAGTGACGCTAACTAGCTAGCTGGACGTATTGCACTGTTGTTTACACTTATTTTTAATTCAATTCAGAAGTTTACTAAAGTCATACAGAGATCTTGGCTCTGTTATAGATAAGTTATACTTTATATTACATAAATAGACTAAAGTGAAAACATTTAGACCGGTATAGCCTACAGTACGGTGGGATTTATAAAATGCTACCCTGACGTGTAGCTGCTGTTTGCTTTATTTATTTCTCTGACATGTTGCAATGTTTTACTGTTTATTAACAGATTTCTTATTTGTAATCAAATTATCTTTTTTTTTTACCACAAGTTGATTACCTTAAAGTTCACATCGATATTTAGAATTTGGATAAATCCGGTACATAAATTAAATTTGGGTTTTGAAGGAATATGTCACCCAGTGCTAAAGTATGGCTCATTGATAATTGTTGTCAACACTGGAGTTCTTTGGAACAGGAATTAAATATAAGCCTTTGATTAACTCACTAATTGTAAGAGTATACATTTTTTGTATTCATGGCCTATTATGACAATATAAATATTTAAAAACAATTCTAACCCATATATTTAAACTGGATCTAAAGAAGAAAAACAAGTCATCATTCATAGATTAAGCTAAATTGAGTCACTAAAGGCAAACAAGGCATTCACCTAAACGGTTTACAAGCCCATATTCACTTTTAAGTAAACAACAATTGGGCTAACAAGCTAACAAAAAACGGGAATGCTCCTTCTGGAGAACAAAGAAGGAAAATAAACAGTATGATTACACTATCAAATGTCTCTATCCAGGAGTCCTCTTGCATAAAAAGAAAGTTTGCAAACTGTAGCTGAACCATAGTCTTAAAGTATTTATTTTAGATGGCGTTTGATATATTTTCTAATTAAACTTGTGACTTGGTAATTAGGTGGTGATACGAAGTGTGAAGAGGCTTAGTGATCCTTAGTGATGACTGTTTATGGAAGGCTGCCTGTGTGAATGAAACTTAATGACTTTATAGGAAAAGCTTTTTGAAGATGCTGTTGCCTCCCTACCATCACAATAGCTCTCACAGGAGACCAGTGCCCTGTACGATGAAGCCAGTTCAACAGACCCTGGATATCTTTGAGTTATCTGGTTTAACTAACCCTAACAAACGCGATCTCGCTAAACGGTCCTACGACGCTGGTTATCAACTCGGTAACTCAACCCAGGGTTTCTCTGTCCGGCTCTGAGCGCGCGCGTTCACGTGAAAGGGGCGGGGTTAGCAACATTTGACCAATCACAAACATGGACAAGCATACTGACAGCACAGCATCATACTTCATTATTGAAAAGTAAACTATCATGTTAGACAAATATGAAGAAGTTAAACTTTAAACATCCATGACTTAAACACTTAATCCAGGATAAAGCAACATAGTTGCACATGCAAGGTGAATACAGAACAGCTGGTAAAAAATGTGCCTCCCTCCTTCATCCACACACAGATGCTGAGTATTCTTCATGCAAGGTAAGTATGCCCCATTTGCATTCTCATTTGCCCAGTGAACCACATCTCTTTGTGTATTGTGGTGTTTTTTACACCAACTCTAACGTTGTAAAGTCCTTTGCCTCTAAATCAGGTCCTGCATGCTCAGTTGTTAATAACAGCCCCCCTTATGGCAAATCTATGTAAATGAGGGGCGATGCAGGTCAAATCTTTGTTAAAGATCTCAGAATTCAATTTGCTTCTGGTTGCCGTTACGGGGTGAAAAAAAATGAACGTCTAAAAATGTCTTCATTAAACTGAGAAAGGGCAAAGCTTTTTGCCTTTGTGCTTTGTGACAACTTTGTCAATTCTTTTTTTTTACGGCCAGATTGCTTTTACAAGTTCAGTTTCTCAACAATGTGTCACTTTTGATTGTGTGCTTTTTAAGTAGTACTTACTTTCTTTTAACACATTTTCTATGAATGTTTTATTGTGGAGGGACATTGAAAGATACTCCAGAGAAATTGTCTTTATCCCTCTTATTTCCTTCACCCATTCCATGGATATTGATACAACCTTATCAGCAGATTATATCAATTGTATTAAGCCCAAATATGAGAAATGTAAAACATGTTTTTAACAATCTTTATTTAGCATATTCTGGAAATTCTCTTGTACCCATATGTCTTTTGTTTTTGGTTCACTTCTTAGATTAGGTTGGGCTGTGTTCTCAATACAAGGGAATTCAAGAGGTGGTCGCTGAGGTTGTTTGAGCGTATGACTTCTGTTGGGAAAATACTGAATGTACTCTTTCAAGGACATTTGCACATGATAACGAAGGCCAAAGTGTATAACAGTGAATATGGCAAGATGTATGACTACCTAGTAAGAGAAACATGACAAACTTTTTCAGACATATGATAAGCTATGTGACAACGGTTAGCATGATGATTCAGCCTCTAGGCAAATAGGCATATGACAAGCATGAACATCTCTGATGTGGGCTTTAGCTAATCCGAACAAAACATTGTATACGGCTTTGAACTGGTATTCCTCCATCTTAGCCGCTTTCACACCAAGTACTTTGCCGTACTTAGTTCCCAGCACTTAGTCCCCCCATGGAACTAAAGAGCAGATCGCTTTCACACCGGAATAAGATTACGCAAATGAAGCCGCTGACGTCACTACTTCTGCTTTGGGTTTACTGGCAGGCCGCAAACAACTTCACGGCGTACACTGCCACCCGAAGTCCCCGGCCGGAAGTCCCTGGAGTAGGGGACTGGCTTCTACTGAAGCCTTCCGAGTAAATCGCCAGAACGCCGACACCTCCTCATCACTCCACCGCTCCCATGTTTTTTTTTTTTTTGCCATAAGTTAGTCTCTCTCCGTTGTTGCGCTGAGCTAATGCTAATGCTAATAATGCTAATGCCAGCAAATACAATGGCGGCTTCACAAAACTTTTCTGAGTTTTACGGGGCGTGGTTTGCAATTCGCCCAGCCAATCAGAAATTGGAACTTTTTTCTCCCCAGGAAAGTACCTGCTCTCTAGCAGGGACTGAAAAGGGGGAAAAAGTTCTCATGAACTAAGTTCTCTTTTTGGTGTGAACGCAAAATCCCAGGAACTATCGGAACTAAAAGGGAAAAGTACGGGGAAAAGTACTCCGTTGTGAAAGCGCCTCTTGTGACTGTGTAACACCCTCTCTTATATAAGCATGTGAAGGACACTGTTCGGGGAACTAGTTGTACCATATGCTCTGTATGTGATGACTTCTTCCATTCTTGCAAGGATAATATATACATGTATCCTGTTTTAAAACTCAAGCCGGTGATGAGTGAGATTTTCTGAACAACTTCTAAGTTCACTTAAAACTGACGAAATGTTGACTTGTGAAAGCGAAATAATTTAAAGGTGAATTTCAGCAAGAAATACCCAGATATTGAGCTGTTGCTTGCAACAGTGAAGTTGAAACAAAATAGACCTTGTATATACCTGATAAAACATTCATCAGTTTGAATCAATTCACTCCCAGATTCAAGGTTAACTTTGAAATAATTTAAGGCTTCTGAAGTTTCTGCAACTTGTTTTTATCCAACTTGCTTTTTCAGTGTTTGCATATTTTGTTGATGCAGTCATGTGACTTTTTTTTGTTATTTGGGACACCACATTTTTGTCTGACAGAATAGTAGAAGTCGTTTTTAAAAAGGAAAACAATGTTTGTCTTTTGGAGTCACAAGCCTTGAGTGTAAAAACAAACTTAACTCCGCATGTCAGAGGCCAGTTTCCTGAAAATCCCTTTTCTAGGAGCTGAAAAGGCCAAAGGTTTTCTAGGAAAAAGGGTCCCCTGTAAATATGTTCTGTTACATCAGACCATGGACCACACATACACACAGCCCCAGTGTTCTTACCAGTAATGCCTTACCCTGTTACATCACAGGTTTTAGCCTCCAAGTATCCCCACCCCTTTACATAACTCACTCCATCCATTCACCTGACCTTTGACCCAACATTCTTTCTAACTTTTGTTCATTCACTCCCTCCAATCCCTCGTTTCTGCCTTACCCTTTCTGCTTATATCCACCCAACGTCCTTGCATTTTCTTTCTTCCTTCCTTTCCTTCCAATGTTTGCTTTTCTCCTTTCCTTTTTTAGCTTTTGTAGGGAAATCGCATTACTTTTCTCCCTCATCTGTTGCCATATTTCATTCCCCAACTTTCCTGCTTCTCTTTTATTGCTTTCTTCCATCTTTCTTTTTTCTACTCCTCGTCCTTTTTTCATTAGTTTTCTCTTCTCCAGCTATTGTAAACTTCCTTAATTTATATATTTTTCTCCTGATATGTCCCAAATGCTACTTTCCTAAGTGTTTTAATGTCTTCCTTTTCTGCCCAGATTTGACCTGATCCCTCTCCCTTGCACTTCCTTCGTTCTGTCCTTCATTTTATCTCTTCACCTTTCCAAACATGTTTCCCTGTCATTATCTCTTTACTGATGTTTCTTGGCCCCCTCTTACTCTCTCCTTGTGTTTCGTCCTTCCTCCCCCTTTATACTTCACCCCCCCCCCCCCCCCCTCTATTAGAATTCATCATCCTCTCTCTGCTCTAAGGTGACTGGCTCTTTCTCTTCCAGCTTGCCAATTGGATGTTGTCATGGAAACGGCCGCTGGAGGGTGGTTGTTTGCAACTCTTGTCCTGCAGAGGTGATGCTCTGTCATGCATAAGCACGTGTGTGTGTGTGTGTGTGTGTGTGTGTGTGTGAGAAGACTTAAGTGCTAAGGCATGTTTGTTCTTGATGAGCGTGTAAAACCTTGTGCCGAGCTTGACGTGCATGTGTGCATATAATGATGCATGCGAAATTGATTATTCGCCATATGTGTGAAGGAGATGGGATATAATTTGCTCAGTTACCTTGCATCTGAAGTGTGTGTGTGTGTGCCTTTTCACACCTCTGGATGCTCAGCTGTCTGTGTGTGTTTCTGTCACGTTTGACAGCCATATCCCTTTACTTTAGTATTCTGTAGCACTGCTTGTCTGTGTGCAAACTGCAGAGCTGTTTGTGGCAACGTGTGTGTGAGACAGCAGCCTGCATGTTCCCACATCAATGTTCATGAATGTCAACGACTATACAGCCCAATGTTGAATTTCCACCTAATCATACTTTCTGCATGCTTATGAATATGTATGTCCATGTATTAGCTAAAGGCAAGATGAGCTTACACACACACACACACACACACACACACACACACACACACACACATGCTCCCTCTCCTAATCAGGGGAGCACTCAGCTGGAGGTGTGTGTGTGTCTGTGTACCCGTGCCCTTAGCTGCCAAAGAAGGGCCAGAGGAAGAACGAGGTGACAATCTGAGAAAAACAAGGATGGATCGAAATGCAAATCTGGCTAAGAATAGACCTAAATAATTAAAGAGCATGACTGCACCACTCCTGCTCCTCACCAGATTAAAAGTGACATTTAGGGGAAGCAGCCTGCAACAATGACGCAAACATCCTTTATCCTTTAAGTGATCAAATGATCCATGCAGATCATAAAGATTAAAACAAACACTCTTATGCAGCATTCTAATGCATTTGGAAAACACTTGGGGGTAACAGTGAAGTAAGTGTTTGAAATATTTAGATCAGGGGTCTCCAACCTTTCTTCATCTGAGAGCTACTTTGAAAAAATGAAAGTGGCCAAGAGCTACTTGCATCACATCGCTTACATTTATTCACATAGCACTCATCAGTTGAATTAAGCTACTTTTGTACACGTGTGAAAATGCAATACCCAAAGTTTATCAAAAATCTTAACTTCACATCAAGGTCCAAGAAAACGACAATTTCTCACATATTATTATGGCCCACATAGTAAGTACTTTACTGAAAATTCACATAAATGTCCTTATTCACCACCTTAAGCTGGCTACACATCAACCCGATTTTGGGAGTCAGAGGCCGTCAGAGGCAGCCGGGCATTCGCGGTGCCCTACTCAGGTTGGTGTGTCCCGCACCGTTGTCTCTTTACGGCACCTTTTCACACCTCCCGATGCCTCCCTTCAACATGTTGAATCGGCCGCGGGAGGTCAGAGAAAGTCGGCCCAAGCAATCACTCTGATTGGCTGTTCACACTACCGCTGCCTGCTGGTAAGGACAGTTATTGCCACTCGTCGACTGAAGTATTTGCGGTGTGTTCGTAGGCGGGCGACGTAGCGGGCGGCGTAGCCGACGCAGGCGACAAAGCTGACATAAAAGTCGGGACGCCTTCGGTACGCGTTCATTGGTCTCAGGTGGGTGTGTAGCGGCCTTTACAAGCATCTTATGGCACATGTGTAAAATAAGTGCATTCACTCTTTTTTACAGTCAGTGAGACGAATGGCGCTGCATGGAGTCCACCATAGAGGTGTATGATGGAGTGTACCCACTTACTGTAGGTTAACTCTAATGGAGTCATTTAAATGTTCATCAGTCAGTCTTGTTCTGTATTTAGATTTCATGACATTCATGTCAGAAAAAGCTGCTTCACAAAGGTATGTAGAGCCAAATAAAGCAGACATTTTCAGTGTTGCTTGGTGAATGTTCTTATAGTTTTCTGGGTCTACAAGGCTCCAGAAATGTTGTGAGTTTTGCTGAGACTTAAAGGGGACCTATCATGCAAAATGCACTTTTGTACGTCTTTTATACATGAATATGTGTCCCCGGTGTGTCAGGGAACTCACCAAGTGTCAGAGAACACAACCCTCTCTTTTCCTCCATACCCAAATCTCTAAAAACGGGGCTGCAACAGAGCTGATACAGATTTGAAATTGTTCTGATGTCAGAAATTGCCTGCGAGGAGCTACTGGCAGCTATGGGCATGGTTTAGGTGTGTCTGTCACAAAGAGGTGACTGTTCGTTCAGGACAACAATGATGGACCTTTTTAAAAGGGGTTAACTGAAATGCTGCAATTGCATCAATCATGACGGAACTAGAGCGTATATCTTCATAAAGAGCAAAGAAAATCTCCCAACTGGCTTCGATTACAGTTGAATTGTCGAATGGTTCACCCAATCACCTGCCAAATGTTTTTTGAGAAAGCCTGCTCTTTTCTTAACAGTTCCAAAAATGTCCTCTCAGATGGAAGTCAGTTAATGAACATAACATGGGCCATGCAATACACTGTTGGTGAGAGGGGGGAGAGGGTTGCATGCTTCATTAACTTACTTTATTAAGTTCTTTACAACTGTGAGCATCTACATTTAGTTCATGAAAGAAAAAAACAAACACTCTTAATCCAAGCCTCAGTGAACCCTTTCAACTGCACACCCTTCACCCTCCTCCTGCTCTTCTCATGTCTTTTTGACTCTGTGGGGAATCAAAGAATGTTCAGAGTCGATGTTTCACGTCTTGTTTGGTCTCGGAGGTGCAGGGGGCATTATTACAGTCATCATTTTCATTATAAGCAGTGGCGGTGTAGCAGAGGCTGCGGGGGTTTAATTGGCTGCTCCACTACAAGAGGTTAGCCTCATTTGCAGGCCTTGTTATCCAGCTTTTGTTTGTAATGTCAATGAGGGGAAGGTGTAACAAGGTTATCTGTTAGCAGATATTGCCAGAACAAACTGGACACATCATGGTTACAGGCAAGCTAATGGATTAATTGACTGGCAGGTTTACTCTCAGGCAATTTCAAGACATTTTAACAGAGAGAAAAACATGCCTGGAAGTTGGGCCGGAAAATATGTTTTGATCAGTTCTTTGACCAGTTGAAATGCCTCAAGTCTGCTTATAGGAAGTAAATGAGTAACTAGCTACAAGTAACTGAGTTATGCAATTAGATTACAAAATATATGAAATTAACTACAATTACCAATGAAAGTATTGATGATTACAAAAGGATTAAATCCAAATGTATCCTTTCTTATTTCCTATCAATTTTTTCTACAAACAGCTGCGGTTGAAAAAAGGTTTATAATAAATATACGTGATTCTGTGTTTAGGTTGTTTGCCAAATTTCCATTTAATTTGTTCAGCCTCCTCACGTTCCAATGTTTTTTGTTCTGAACTTAAAATTACTCATTGATAAATGTAGTCTTATATTCTCCATCTATGTTCAAACTCTTTTCCTGTTTCAATAATATGTTGTATCCTGAATATTATATTGACATTTCATGATTTTCAGTTAATAATTTAATAATGATGATTGAGCTCTTCCTGTGATCATGGTTTACACGTGATAAGCAATATGGACGCATATAATGAGCCCCAGCTGTGCGTAATGATGACTGTCCTGGTGCTGTTAAGGAATCTCGTGGAAGACCTTCTGGGGCTTATAAATAATGGAGGTTGTGGCTGACTGACAGTGTGTGAGAGTGTGTGTGTGTGTGTTCTTGTTTCCCTTCAGAGCCGATTATGGTAATACGACCATCATGGGATTTGGAATGTGGAGAGTGGATGTGAGTGGCGCTACATTGCTTCTGGCTTCAGAGGGAATTTACGGGTCTCTACACTTTCAGGATGAAGCAGGAGGTGTGTGTGATAGTGTGTGTGTGGACTCTATCAGCGTTCATTCCATCTTACCACTTTCCTCCCATTGTGATCCTCAAAGTGCCCCTAGTCCTTTGAGTGTTTCTACGCCATTTCATCTCCCTTTTTATTTTATTGTCTTGGCCAGCGGTAACTCGTCACTCCATCTACTCTCATCATGCTGCCTCATTAGCCTTCATCTAAGAAACCCCTCCCCCTCCTCCTTCCAAAACTATTTCACCTTCTCCTCCACTTTTTCTTTCCCTCCATCATCCCTGTGGCTACATCAGTCCCCTCTGCTAACATCTTTCCAGCTCAAGTGATTCATACTCCTCATTTCAGTGAGGAGAGGTGGGTGTGAGGAGAGGGGAGGAGTGATAGAAGAGTGGAAGAGTAGTAGACTGGGGAGAAGAGGATTCAGGGGAGAAGCCTGGTGCCAGCTAAGAGGAGGGGGAGGTTTTGGAGGGTTTTGCCCATTGTTGCCAGATGTCATACATGTGTTTCTGATGCTCATTACCCATGCAGAGAGGGGTTTTCTCTCTAACACACACAAACATTAATCTGTACAAACATCTGTGTTATTATTCCTCTAATTCCCCTTATAGTTGTTCACAAACTCATTATGCTTGAATGCAACGGTGAAAGCTGTACAATGGCTATATGTTCTATACCTGTATGAACTGAATGATACTGTTACTGCTCTACTTAGTCTAAAGCTGCATTCACAGGAAAAGAGGTAACAAGGCAACATGGTTGAGATTTTTCCCTATAAAACCATAAATGCGAACATCATGATGAAAAGGAATACGAAAATCAATTAAGCTATGCTACCTTACCTTAATTTTGAACATGTTTGAAATGCAGTGCTCTGTACCAAGCATCATCTAGAAAGGCAAAAGTATTTAAAGCCGGTCCAAATGGAAAAATACGAGAGCGCTGAGAACCCAGGAATTGTACAAAATTGTATAGTGGGACATACTTTCTATCCTTGTGTTGCAGTGGTTGTACATGAATAGTGACATAAAAGGAAAGCTTGAGATAAGTTCAAACCTTCGATATACTTCTCACCTTTTATATAAACTGACCAGTCTCAGCCTGAAGTAGCTGTGATTGTTGGATTTTTGCAAAAATTGCTCGACAAAGCGACCCGCAAACATTAGAAAGGTGAAATTTGACTGGGGAACGTTTTATTGTTGCCTTCAAACCTGCATATTTATTAAAATACTCCAGCATGTCACACATACTGTTCTGTATGTTTCAGAACACCAAAACATGTATTTCTGATCAATGTAAAGCAGCAGAGGATCTTTTTAAATTTTTTCCTCCCTCCATCCTTGTCTTCCTCCCTTTCTCCCTGCCGCTTATAATCTTTCTTCAAGACTCAGAGGAAGCCCTGTCAGACTCCTTTCTTTACTAATGTTCTGCTTAAACGCAACTCAAAAATAATCCTTTAAAATTGACTCTCTTTTTACAATTGTTCATTTCGCCTCTTGACTGTCTTCATCTCCATATTCAGCTAAATGAATCAACTTTAAGTGGTTTCAGTTGGAATGCCATTCATGTCTTTTAATGGAAATAATAGTGGAGCTGTGTCTGGGTCAACGAGGGATCAATTGGAAGGTTGGGTCCATGTTTCTTACTTTCCTAAAGAAACCTGACAAGAAAGAGATTGTTTCCTTATTAGGCGCGTTCACACCGGAGTACTTTTCACCATACTTTTCGCGTTTAGTTCAGTTAGTACCCCTTATGTCGCGTTCACACCAAAAAGTGCACTTAATCCCAGGAACTTTTACCCCCATTTTTAGTGCCGGCTGAGAGATGGTACTTTCCTGGGGGAAAAAAGTGCAGTAGACGATGCTGGGAGTCCCAGCAGCGTCTACTGAAGCCAGTCCCCAACTCCGGGGACTTCCGGCCGGGGACTCCGGGTGGCAGTATACGCCGTGAAGTTGTTTGCGGCCTGCCAGTAAACCCAAAGCAGAAGAAGACAAAGTGACGTCAGCGGCTCATTTGCGTAATCTTCCCTCAGGGAAAAGTACTCCGGTGTGAACGCGATCTGTACTCAGTGCCCTGGGGTAATAAGTGCCAGGGCACTGAGTACGGCAAAGTACTTGGTGTGAACGCGGCTATTGTTTGCATGTGTGTTTGATCACTCTGTTGTTTCCTAATACCAGCCCTGTCTTCACTAGTTTGCTGGCCTATCAGAGATACTGACACATAACTCCTAAAACTACAACTTTATAGAAGTTTATTAGCCATACAACCACAGTTTATTGTAATTTTATTTAAATGGTAATTGGTTAGGGAACAGTCAATTTCAAAATAAAGATGGAAAGGAGTGCAAAAAATTGCGAATTCTGTCTTCGGTTATGGTTTGTTTCTATTATAATACCTTAATTTCATGCAAGATACAGCCCAAACTGCTTAACAAAACAATATCAGATTCAAATAAACCATAAAAGCTAAAGCAATAGTTAACAGCGTTCTTTGCTGCAGTTTTTTTTTTTCCCCTCTGCTTCATTTGCTGCTTTATTCTTCTTTTAAATGAGTTTTGTTATAAGCACAATTAAACTGCCTTCGTATCGAAGCACTTTTGTCACATTGTTTTGAAGTGCCGTTATGATTTGATTGTGATGAGACTGATGTGATTGGGCTGCAAAGTCCTCCACAGTACATCTACATGCCCCTCTCCCTCTGACATACAGTCAACACAATCTTCACTCTGTATTTCTTCTGCAGCAACCATCATAATTTCCCAGACCCCTCTTTGCATAAATTCACTCTCTCCCATTTGCTTACTAATGCGCAGCACCAGCCCGTGCATAATTGTGCTCATTTAGGCTTTTCAGAAGTTAAGCTGCCTTCCATCACTCGAGGGCTTCTGTCCTTAGAGATTTCATATTTCAGTGTGGTGAAGTATTCTACCCATTGACAATTGGGAACATTTTAGCATGTAAATGATCCCCCCTTTTCTGTCTCACCATCTTCCTTATTTGCATTGCTAACAGCGGCTGAATGAATGTGTGATGAGCGTGTGTCAGTCAGGTTGTCATTTCAAACCCATTAGCCAGCCACTAATGGTGATTGAAATGGACGAAAAAATGCTTCAGCATTCGTCCTGTCCTTTGTCCACATGTTGCTCTTCAAATTCAAAATGTGTCGCTTTGACCAGGAAGCATGCTTTATGTAATAATGTTACTATTTTAAATGATGCATTGAGTTTGTAAATACTTTTTTTTTAGCTTCATCTTATCTAAAAAATAATTCCCAAATTTGGAGAATGACATCAAGGGTTAAAGAAATTAAAAAGTAAAGATGTGAGACAAATAAAGAACAGTTAAATGTACAAAATGTGCAGGGCTCGACATTAACGACTGCCCGATGGCCCTAATCTCATTTGTATATCATCGCATTATTTTTGTTTAATTAAATGCTGTTAGCTTTTATAAGCTTCCTTGGACTCTTTTCAGTTTATCCTGGTCTCGGGGTTTAAGAATTCCTAACAGCATACACAGCGATCACGCAGTTCTTAACGAGAAAACGAGTTGCTCAAACAAAACATAGGAGTGTACCTGGTTAGCTAGCTGACATTACACATTACACTAGTTTAGTTCAAGAAAGGAGGTAGCCATAAATTACTTCAAATTAAATTGCAGTTTAATTGAAAACTAAACTTTTCATAGCCTCCCTTCACCTCTGAGGTGAGGTCAAAGAGAGCAAATCTTATCCCCTGTCTCAAACCTATGACAGAGCGTAAAACACTTTTGTTCCTTATATCTAGTCTGTCTTGTGAAGTAGAATGTTTTTATATTATTCCCCATCTTCACCTTTTTTTCCTCATCTGTCAACGGTGTTCTTTTGCCGGGTAAAGTTAAAAAAGTGAACATGAATCCTGTTCTACTACCTGCGGATAGCTACTGTAAGCTACTTTGTTGAGGTGCCTCATGGGTAGACAGTGATGCAGTGTATATCGAGGGCCTTTTTTTGTATTGTGAAAGGGAGATGCAACAAGCCTGCAGGCTAAATTGCATTGTAGAGCGAGGCTAACAGGGAAGATCTAAACAACGCTGTTGTCATTATTCTACAGCCATTCCATTTACCCTTTTAATGAAATAACAAAAACAATGCAGATGGACTAAACTTGAGGCTTTTCAGAGGCACTTCAAAGGGACCAGGACGCTCTGTCCTCTCCTCTCTCCACTTTGTTAAAATGTCTTCTCCCATGTGGTCACTCTCCTCCTTCAATCCTTTTCTTTCTCCCTCCATCTGTCTGCCCTCTGTCTCCTCTCTGAGTTTTTCATCATCTCTATAATGTGTCTGGAGCCTTCTGGACCCTCAGCACCAGCAACAAACATCAAACAACACCCTGAGTCTTATTTCTACTCACTCTCTCTCTCCTACCTCCTGTGGCTCCTTTTCTCCATCTTCCTCTCCTTTACAGCTGCATGAAGCACCCATCTTATCAAACTGTGGCCCCAGCAGCAAACATTGTTTATTCTTAAAGGATTGCTCAATACCCCAAAGGAAGTGAAACGTTATTTAAAAAATAAATTGGGAAAACTCTTTGTGTGAAGGGAACACACAAACCACCCAGATAAACAATTAGTATAATTTAGTATAATGAGGATGTTTGTGAAATATATTGTGTACGGTTGATATGAACAACATTATTAAGCTACCTCTCATTCACTTTGAGTTGACTTACACGCTATATATCCTGGTTCTAGGATTGCACAATACTAATAACATTGCTGAATTTCATTATAAGGAAATGAGCAATATACACAAAATATTTGAAAGTGAACTTGGTTCCACCGTTTTCATTATACTACTGATAATGGATAAAATAACTAGCTTTTCTGATTTAAAAATAGAACTTTGTCAATTAAAAAAAACAATTACAAAACATTGAAGACAAACACACAAGGCAGCAATAAACGCTGATGGTATGTGCAGTTTGCTGATACCCTTTTAATTGATACAAAAATAAATCCCTTTACCTGCTTTAAGTGGAGTCACTTTCTTGTTCAACCAGTAAAAAGTATTTTAAGCACAGATCCTATCTTGCATTAACATGACAATGCCCAAATCTAAAGTCCCTTAGCTTTTCCATGTGAAGCAGCAGGCTACTATAAAGCCAGAGTTGCTGTCTTTTGATGATCTCCTTCTTGTCCTGACACAACACCTCTGATTCATCTCCTCTGTCATACTCTCTTGTCCCTCACTGCCTTCCTCAAAATCAGATTGACAGGCATCATCTTGAAAGCCAAATTGGCGAGAGCCCCATCCCATCATTCCATCTGTTAGAGGGAAGGTGGCTGACGGGGAGAAAGGTGTGTGTGTGTGTGTGTGTGTGGTAGGGGGTGGTGGTGGGATGTGGTCGTGTGCTGGTGTGTCAGTTTGTTGCCCACAGTACACAGACATGATTGTGCCGGTCTGTAAAATAAGTTACTCTCACTGAGTGTTTTTATTTATGCATTCATGTATAGCTATGCTCAAGTCTGCAGAAATATGTATGGAGGTGCAGAGAGTGCAGCTATGCACACCTGCCCAAACAGAGTGTAGTCATGACACACGGGGGAATAAATACATATTGTGTGATAGAGAGGAGAGTGCAGCTGGGAGAAAGTTGGATGCAATGGAAAAGCACACACACACACACACACACACACACACACACACACACACACACACACACACACACACACACACACACACACACACACACACACACACACAGTCCCTTTACAGGAGACACACTGCAGGAAACATGGATCCTGCTGCCACCCTCTGGTGTTCTCATGCCACTGCAAAAACACTCCTTTACAAGGGCAGCAAATCCTCATTGATTTACCAACAAGTCCTCCAACTCATACGATGAAATGGGTCGATTGTTCAAGCCCTTATTACGACCAAATATGTCGTTTGTTCAAGCACTTAATACGACCTATAATTACGTTTTAAACCTCTAGTGCTCCCGTTGAATGCAAATGTTACAGAGGGTCGTTTATTCACAAATAACCCTCTCTGTAAAATCCTATATTGTAGGATAGTTTGGCCATTAAAATGCTTTTTGATTAGATTTCTAGCGAGAAGTGTATATTGTACTTTTAGAATCCACGTCCAGTCGATATGTAGGATCTATAGTTTGATAGATATTACGAAGATGATTTGAGGTATGCGGTAGCTTCCATGTAAAGTTACGGGTTGAAAACAGTATTTCCGGTCTTGACGTTTTCATAATATAACCAATGATCAAATGATTTAACAGTGATATCTGCAGTACTCATCCACTAAAAAACACCAGTTTATCCTTGTTAATTATACAACATTACTTGGTTTAAATTGTGTACAATGCTTTTGTGTTTTTCCCATAGGTTTTTCTCTTTAGATTCTGAGACACATTTCTTTTTTCAGAGGTTTTGATAGGCTAAAACATCGAACTACACCTATAATCTTGGATGTTTTAGCCGCAATGCACGGGATATGATTATGTGATATGAAATCGGAAAACATTTTTAAAAAATACTTTATTCCGAGTGTTCTTGCTTTTCTCTTTGGAAGTCATCACATAACGGCATTGTAATACACAGTTCGGCTGCATTAAATATTACACATCTGTCGTAGTTCTCTATTTATAGAGCCCTGATGAGAAGACTTCTGGACAAACTGGAAGAAATGCCGCCAAAACTGAATACATGACGTGGATCATAAATATATCAGCAATTAAACAACATCTTCCATTTATTTTCACACAATACGTCTCCTTGCAGTATCAACACTAATTCGGCTGACTTTTATATTTGATCCAATTGGTAGATAGGTTATAATTACACCATAACGGTGCACAGCTGATAGAAAGGGACTTGTAGCTTTTAAAGATATTACTGATTTACTGAACTACCTTTCCAACTCCTCATGCAGTTGACTGTTACAGGTCTATACAGGTTCATGGTACAATGCATAAGCTTCAAATCGAGAGACTGAAACTGTATTTTTCTTTACCGTTCTGTTTTAATTTCACAATAAAGTTAATAGTAATATTATGTTTGATATTATTATGTTTTATTAACTAGACCACTGTTTTTTTAACCCGCACCGCCTAGTGGTTAAAGCACGTTATTGAATTTAGTTGTTGAATAAGTTATATTTGATGAAAACATTTAAATATTAAGAGTAGCCTACATACAACATAGGGGTCAATGATAGAAATATAGAATAGAAAATATCAAGAAGATACTGTAGTGATCTCTACAATAAAACAGTTTAGTGCAGGACGTCCAAAGATATTAACAGGAGGATGTGCAAAACAGACAAACTGATTATGCTTTATTAAAACATTAAATAATACTTTAATCAAATCAAATCAAATCAAATCAAGTTTTATTTATATAGCACATTTTAAAAACAATTTTTGGTCAAGCCATAGTGCTGTACATGCAATAAAAAACACTTTACTGCGTTAGCAAACAGAAGACAATAAATTACAACTGCAAATATAAAAATCAAACACAGGGAAATGTCAGGAGTCGTGCTCCGCTCTGACTAGAAGGCCAGGGAGAAGAAGTGAGTCTTTAGTGTCTTTAGGTTAAGGTCTTCTTTTAAATACATGTAAGAAAAAAGCTTTGGGGGTATCTACAGATAAATATTATGCCTGACAAAGTACTTAACGTTTAATATATTGCATTGTTTGTTTTGGGACTTGACAATCAACTTTCCTGCAATGTTAACTATGTTGAAGCACTTCATTTAACTGAGATTTTACGTATTTATTATACTCTTATAAGATGTATGTAGATAGAATAAGAAATGTTCAGAATATGATAGTTTAATGGTGGAGGTACACACATATTAATAGATGTCTTGCTGAGGAACCTGTGACCCAAGTTTTTCATTCATTGCATAACTACACCATAGTTGTGTATATGATATGTCAATAAACCTTTGAAAATCTTGAAATCTTGAAAGGGATGTGCAAAATAGCCATTATATACAGAGGTCCCATCCCGACGGAGTTCATATTGTAGCTGGAGACTTCAATCATGCATGTCTAAAAAAGGTGCTTCCCAAATTTGTACAATATGTACGATGTACCACCAGAGGAAAGAATACACTGGACCGGGTGTATTCTAACCTGAAGCATGCCTACAGAGCGGTACCACTCCCCCATTTAGGTCTATCTGACCACCTCTCACTGCTTCTCATCCCAGCTTACACCCCCCTCAGAAGTAACACCAAGCCGGTGGTCAAATATATCAGAACCTGGCCCGAGGGGGCACTCTCACAACTGCAAGACTGCTTTGAACACACAGCGTGGGACATATTTGAACAGACAGACTTGGAGGAACACACAGAGGCTGTCTTATCCTACATCAAGTTCTGCACAGACACTGTAACTGTGGAAAAACGCATTCGGGTCTACCCAAACCAAAAACCATGGATGACAAGAGCGGTGCGGTCTCTCCTGAGTTCCCGTGACACAGCCTTCAGATCAGGGGACGCAGCCCAGTACAGCATGGCAAGGGCGAACCTGAGGAGAGGCATCAAGGCTGCGAAGGACTACAAGGGAAAAGTGGAGGAGAATCTCGCTCATAACAACGCACGGTGCGTTTGGCAGGGCCTTCAACAGCTAACCAACTATAAGGGCAAAACACCTGGCACTACTAGAGCTGACGCCCACCTTGCAGAGGAGCTAAACCACTTCTTTGCCTGCTTTGAGGCTAGCAGACCCCCCCACTTTTCTACTCTGCCTCTGTCCCTGCAAACTACCAGCTCCATACCACCTCCCACTCTCAAAGAACATCAGGTGAAGCAGACGCTGAGGTCTGTGAATCCTGGAAAAGCCGCAGGACCCGATGGAGTACTCGGCAAAGTACTCAAAGCTTGTGCTGACCAGCTCTCAGGGGTCCTGACCAGGATATTCAACCTGTCCCTGTCACAAGCTTGCATTCCATCCTGTCTGAAAACGGCTACCATCATTCCTGTCCCCAAAAAGACACCAGTCAGAGAGCTCAACGACTACAGGCCCATAGCCCTAACATCGGCGGTGATGAAATGTTTCGAAAGACTGATAGCCGACTACATCAAAGCCAGCCTGCCACCCTCCCTCGACCCTCATCAGTTTGCCTATAGAGCCAACAGATCCACGGATGATGCCATCGCCACGGTCCTTCACACAGCTGTGAGCCACCTAGAAGGCCCTATATAAGGATGCTGTTTGTCGATTTTAGCTCAGCTTTTAACACCATCATACCTGACATACTAGTGGAAAAACTGTCAAGCCTAGGTTTCCCCTCCATCTTATGCGCCTGGATTAATAATTTCCTAACAGACCGTCCTCAAACAGTGAAAATAGGCCCTTATTGCTCCTCCATCCGCACCCTCAGCACTGGCTCCCCGCAGGGCTGCGTGCTGAGCCCGCTACTCTACACACACGACTGCTCTCCCACCCACCCCTCCAACTCCATTATAAAATGTGCAGATGACACCACTGTGGTCGGCCAAATATATAAGGGAGCCGACGAGTCAGCATACAGAGACGAGATCCTGAAGCTGTCTGCGTGGTGTTCAGCTAACAACCTACATCTGAACACAAGCAAAACAAAAGAAATCATCATAGACTTCAGAAAGCACCGTCCAGAACACGCCCCCCTTCACCTCAATGGAGAGAGAGTGGAGAGGGTCTCCACCTTTAAGTTCCTGGGGGTTCACATTTCGGAGAGCCTCAGCTGGACAGCACACACCACTGCAGCAGTTAAGAAGGCCCAGCAGCGACTACACTTCCTGAGGGTGCTTCGGAGAAACCGACTGAACAAGAAGCTGCTGGTGTGCTTCTACCGGGCGACCATCGAGAGCGTGCTTTCATACTCCATCTCTGGGTGGTATGCAGGATGCTCAGCTGCGGACAAGAAAGCCCTGCAGAGAGTGATCAGGATGGCAGAGAAAACCATCGGCTGCCCCCTGCCCTCTCTGGAACACATCTCCACCTCCCGCTGCCGCAACAGAGCTAACAAAATAATAAAGGACAGCTCTCACCCAGGTCACAGACTGTTCTCTCTCCTGCCTTCTGGGAGAAGATACAGGAGCTTCGAGTCACGGACAAACAGACTCAAAAACAGTTTCTACCCCTGGGCTGTCAGGCTGCTTAACCACCACACATAATGCAACAACCGTAACCAGTCTCACATATACACACACTTTGAATGCACTTTATATACTATTTTTATATCAATATTTTTAACTATTTATTCCCCTGTATGATTGTTTATGATGTCTGTCCTATGGCCGTGTTTTTTTTAGTGTTCTGTATGTGTTTGTATTTTTTGCACACCGGGACAGAGTTGCACTCTGAATCTCGTTATACTCTGTGTACAATGACAATAAAAGGCTTTAACTTAACTTTAACTTTTAATGAACGATTATATGCTTATAGGGATCTGCAGATAACTGTTTTGTCTTTCATTCCATTTCAAAGTGCTGTTTGACGCTCGGCGTAAACTTCGCGCACTGCCACTCCAACATCCAATCACAGAGCTTGAGGACTAATCACGGGGTTTGTCGAGCAAAGCGGCTGGTGTAGTCCTAAACGATAGCTGAGGATTATGGGTAGTGTAGTGTTTTCTGCCATCCTAAACTCAGAAAAAATATGTGTTTCTCCGAATCGAAGGGGAAAAATACAAAAGCATTGTATACAATTCAAACCAATCAATGTTGTGTAATTAACCCTTTGGAGTCCTGGGCTAATTTGGCCGTTTTCGCATACTTTTGATTTGTCTTACTAAACCCCATTAAGAAATGTTTGGAATGTCAATGTTTGGTATCTTTTTTTTAAGGACAACCTCACCTATATAACCTGATAGTTATTTTTTTCATTTTGAGATACTATATGAACATTTTGGACCCAAAATCACCAAAAAAATTAAAAACGGATTTTGAAAATGATATTATTTTTTATATAGGTAACACAAACATGCACAACGAAACCATTTGAAAGCTGGAAATATATACATGGGATGTCACTATGATAATGTGAAAGTTTGATTGAGGTAGCATGAACCTATATACACATTTTATGAACAAATAACAGGTGTATCCATAGGCGTTTTTTCCTCATTTCTCAAGTTCTGTCAACAGTGACACAGTAGGCACAACAAAACATTTAAAAGCTTAAATAATGTACATTGGATTTCATTCTGATAAGGCAAAAGTGTTATTATAAATATAATACAAATATATATATATACACATTATGTACAAAAATCAGTTTTTTCTGTCTTTATCTGTGCCACGCTTCAAAGCAGTTTCTGTCAACAGAGGGCAACATCACAGGCTCCTCCTCCTCCTCCTCCATGTCAAAAAACAAGCTTATAGCTTGACTCACGTTCAGAGTTCTCTTCATCATAGTTGAATCTTCAAAACTCTAAATCTATCTAACTATATCTAAATTCTCAATGTTTGTCTGTCACTTTACTTCAATCGCCGTCTCTCTTCGTCTCCCGCCACCCGCCGCCTGTCTTCGTATATCTTCGTCTCTCTCCATTCCCTGCCGTCTCTCTTTGGTTCCCGCCGTCCCTCTTCGTCTCGTTACGTATCACTCTGGGTGTTTCTCAATCGCGAGTAAAGCTGCTTCAGAGCCACTATTTCAAGCATACTACGTCATCGAGTGCCGCCGAAGTACTGTTCCAATCTTCAGTATACTTGGAAATCTACCGAGCCCGGCGTACTCCGTTTGGAGAAATATCGAGTGTGCACATGAGTAGACTTCGCGGTCTTAAAATCCCCACAATGCTTTGCGCACGGACCAATTTCCCCAAATCTGTGGCGGAAGATGTAAGGCGGGGCCTCTCATATAATGCACACCTGCACACTTGCTAGCGTGTTCCTCTCTTTGTTTTCCGAATGTCAGGAAGTATTCTTGACTCGCTTCTGAAGCAAGATGCTCGGCAGACATGTGCTACCAAGCAAGCGTACTCGCGATTGAGAAACACCCTGTGTTTACCTGATTACCTCACCCCCTCCCTGGTAAATACATCCTGTTGAGCAGGATCTACAGTTTCCAGTATTTTCCGTTTTGTAAAATGATAAAATACGGGGAAGATATTAAAATATGTGCTTCCATTTTTCATACTTTTGAAATATATTTGTATTAATTTTATGTCATCGTATCTCCGTGTTTACTGGGTCTTTTTGCATGAAACAAAGACTGGCATATAGTTTCAAGCCAGTACTTTCGACGGAAACACACACACACATACATCCTGTTGAGCAGGATCTACAGTTTCCAGTATTTTCCGTTTCGTAAAATGATAAAATACGGCGAAGATATTAAAATATGTGCTTCCATTTTTCATACTTTTGAAATATATTTATATTAACTTTATATCATCATATCTCCGTGTTTACTGGGTCTTTTTGCATGAAACAAAGACTGGCATATAGTTTCAAGCCAGTACTTTCGACAGAAACACACGGCAATGTTGTCCGGACTGTTGTTTTTATGCGGCATCGGCTTGAACAGGTCATGTGATCTGATCACGCCGGTGTGACGGTCGACTCCAAAGGATAATCTGGTGTTTTTGAGTTGAGTAGTGCAGATATCACTGTAAAATCAATCGACAGTAAGGAGAATACTTACTTCCGGGTGTAAAATTCTCCGTTATCCAATGGGAATGGACGCTCACATTGCCTTTACCTGCCGCCGACATGGACCGATGCGGTGCTTCCCTGAGCGTCAAATATCGCCACCGATGGGAATACATTGCAATCAGTTAAAAGCTCTTTGCGTCCGTTTATGAAGCTGAAGGAGACTCGGTGGGTCACAACTGCACGCCATAGAACCCTGACCAAGCGTCGCTATTGGACTATCAGGGAGTGAAACTGTGTTGGTAAAAACATGGTTTAGGATCATCAAGAAAAATTGGTTCAAGAAAAATGCAGACACCCCTAGACAATTATTGAATCATTATTCCTAATCATTCCTGAAGGGTTGTTTCAAAATAGGTAGACTTTAATGGTACACATTTTCAGCATTTATTAATAGTTTGCAGGCCGCATGAAAAGCTTTGGCCCACCGTATATAGCAATAAGTAATTGTTTTTTTTTGCAGTATACATTCCGATTAAACATTTTTCCTGGGGTTTAAGAAGCTCCTATAAGTGTTCCAAGGACATAGTCAGAATGCTGTTTCTTTTATCATCAAAATATAACAGCAGACGGGACAAAAGAACATTTTGATTTTTCAGCTCTTGGAACTATAATTATATTATCACATCTTATGGCATACAGATATCATTATATTTTGAGGAATATTCTTCACCTAAACTGATTTTATTTATGAAATAAAATGTATATAAAATGTGATAAATTCAATATTAAACGGTAAATATTTTTAGTAGATGCCTGATATACTTATTACAATGGTGGATAAATACCTGGAATCTGTCCTCCACCCCAACACAATGCTTTGGGCTGATACACTGCATAAAACAGGACGGTAACTAACCAAATTACAGTGTGACTGCTACTCCTTCGGGTGTCTATTACCAGTGTGATCTTACTAACTTAAAAGCAACCAGCAACCTTATTCTCAATCCCAAATGATTTTTGAGATGATGCCATTTTGATGTAATACAGGAGGATAAATGTGAGCAGGCAGTGTGCTGTGTTTTACTTATTGGCAGCTTCTTACAGAGAAGTGTCCCATAGTGATACAAGAACACCTGCCTGGGGCTCGGGATGGGCCTGTTTTCAACTTCTATAAAAGCATGTAAGACATCGTGGACCCTGGATGCGGCAGCACTGGCATGTAAACATGTCACATTAAAGGCACACATTACGTATATGAACATGAGCATAATGTCCTCAGTCAGGAGCAGACAGTGGAAATACTTGAGTATAAGTACCTAAGATTGTGCGATAGAACAGAACTGCATTAAATAGGCTTAGGTACTTTCCACCACTGGTTCACAAACATCATTTATAGTGTATTTGTATTAAAGCATCCATGTGTAAATGTGTACAAATTGTAGTATTGCAAAGAGCTGGAAATAAGAACACAACCCTTAACCGGATCCTGGAGGTGGAAAAACAAAGTATAATGTATGCTTGGTCGATAATGTTAAATTAGATAACATTAAGGAAAGCAACCTTAAAAACTTCCAAAGAAGGCCCTTCATGTTTTATTTTGTTATTTGTTGTGTTTTATTTTTTTTAAAGGAGAGTGCTCTTCACTTGATCACATAATCACTGCCTGATTAATATCAGATAGGAACAGGTCAACAGGATGCTAATGGGAGATGGGTTTGTTTACCACAGGACTGCAGTCAGGGAGTGTGTGTGAGGCAAGGAGTCAGAATTTAGATTTGAATGAGATCACCAAATCTGACTCCTGTCACCGCAGGATAATGTGCATTTGTGTTTCATTCTTTGTTTGCTACTCATTGTGTGTAGGTCACTTTTGGACCAAATGATTGAGATAATTATCCTCGCTGCTCGCGCATGGAAATTACACTGTGTTTTTTCAAGCGTCACTACGGTGGCCCTGAAGTGCAAGTCAAAACAACATTTCACAAAACACTACAGCATTTCAAAAAACACTTAAACATTTCAGAAAACACTACAGCATGTCAGAAAACACTACAGCATTTCATAAAACGCCACAGCATTTCACCAAACGCTACAGCATTTCAGAAAACGGCACAGCATTTCACCAAACGCTACAGCATTTCAGAAAACGCCACAGCATTTCAGAAAACGCCACAGCATTTCACATGTTACGGAAAGGGTATAGAGAGGCGAAGTCCCTCCCCTTCCGGGGGACCTCCATGGGACCTTATTTCGGAAAAATTATGTATTGAAGTCAATGGAGAGAGAAAGATTATCTTTCGATCCCGTTTGAATTGTGCCACGAATTACACATATGATGTTTGTCAATTTAAAAGGTCAAAAAAATTAAAATGTGTCGTAAAACTGTGAAGTACCACATTTCTTTGTGTGAACCGCTCAATAGGCGCGTTCACACCAAGTACTTTTCCCACAGTAGTTCCTGAGAACTTTAGTTCATGAGAGTTCTTTTAGTTCTGACGAACTAAAGCAGATCGCGTTCACACCAAAATGAGTTCCTGGGGATGGATTAGGCAAATGAGCCGCTGACGTCACTTCTTCTTCTTCTGCTTAGCTTTTCCTGGCAGGCTGCAAACAACTTCACGGCGAGTACAGTAGGTGGCGGTATGCACCTTAAAGTTGCAATCCGCCAAAAAACCGAGAGAAGAAGAAAAAAAACTTCCGCTTCCGCTGTATGCTTCTGTTTACCTTCCGACCTCAGTCAGACACGCTATGGAGTTTACTGAAGTTGTGGTTTTGGTGATGAGTTATTTAAGCCAATAACTCAGCCACAAATACAGATCGCGGTTAAGAAGCCTTAACAAAAGGACTGGACGGCGACAAGCACACGCTATGGACATGTTTCGTCAGCTGAGGATGATGACCGTTATCACGCCCAAAGAACAGCAATGGTACGTTCAGTAAATCACATTAATACTATCTAATGTAGGATTTATGGAGTTATGTAGGGCTAATTTGTGTCTTTGTATGTGTTCCAGATATGCGGTGCTTGATGAAGCGAAACGACTGCAACATGGACAATATCAAAATCCAGGTGGCAGCATGTTGCGTATTGCATAACCTGTGTGAGCGTCGTGGTGATGAGTACAGGGAGGAATGGACTGCCTTACCGGCGACCCAGCTTGATGACAACCATTCATATTTTTTTGTTTATTACAAATTAAAGTAAAATATACACAAGTGTCTTGATTAAATGATTGTAGAATAAGGATTTTGGACGTTTGCCCTGCAGCCATGAATTGCATTAAAAGCAGCAAGAAACTTTGAATTGATTTCATTTTATACACATTTATATCTGAGTAGGCAATATCAATATAATCAATTACTGTAGTACATGTCATTCATTTATTTGTGATATAAAGTCTGTGCCTAGGTGGTGCATATTCTGGAAAATCAATTGAGAAACAAAAAGAACAATCTGAAATTGTTTAAATGACTTCTGATTTGTCTGACCATAGGAAAGAGTTAGATAAGAAATAATACCACTAACATGTCTGTAGTATTGCACAGTAAATAGGCTCAGCAGTTAACACCTTTATTATATATCCTCCTATGTTCCCTTACTATAATTAATTAAAATATTGAACTCACAACACTGTTAATTACAAACTTAACCATTTATCTTTCTATAAATAGTGTTTGTGTTGATGGACGCCATTTTGAAATACAATTGAATGATCTTTTTCAAAGACACATATATGGGGTGGGACACAATAAATAAAGCTTCGCCAGTTTCATGGTGTCATGATGGTATCAGAATAATCACTTACATGTGATGTATAGGATGCTACACAGGTCACCATAAAGTGTCAGGAGAAATAAGCAAGATACATTTTCTGTTTAATCGCAATGTAGGTTCTCTTTTATTGATCAGCAGCAGATCAATAAGTGTCAGTAGTATCAAAACAATATAATAACAGGGACACAACAGTGTCCTGATCTGCAGTGGGGTTTGAACCTGTGCTCCCCTGATCCGAACACCAACGCACCAGACCACTGCACCACACGCCTCCCAACAAGTCATTGTACAGTTTATCAACGACGACAAGTTTTTCTTAATTTTTGTATTGAAGGCCTGTTGGATTTAATCAGCTCGCTTAGCACTGCCAGAAGCCCAGCCTGAAAGGTATTTTGTTGCTCCACCTGGCGCGCCGACACCTCCACCTGGCGCCGCCGAGTCAGCATGGCGCTGCATCAACATGAGCAGCTGGTCGTCCGATTCCTGGGCCTTGTGTGAATGCAGCAGCCGTTCGTCGTGCATCTCCTTGGCACGCAGGTCCTCATTCTCCTTGCTGACCATGGCACGGCAGTCCATGGTGTCAAGGAAGCTGTCATCGCGTGCCCACTTTCCTAAGGTGAAATATGCAAGATACAAGATCAGTTTAATCGTAACAACGACACAACATTGTCCAAATACCAGAAGGGGAGCAGCCCATAACAGAGAGCCCCCCACGTCAGAGTCATCACTGTGGGCGATCTCCACCTCTGAGGCCCAATCCCAAACCACTCCCTCGACCCTACCCCTCCGTGACGGAGTGAACTCCGTCTGTAGCCACACTCGCAGCTCAACGAGGCTCCCTCCTGTCAGATGGAGGGAGTAAATACAGCGGCAAGCTTTGGGACAAACTCCCCTCTCTCCGGCAGAAACAGGAAATGCCGTAACTGTATGTAACAACGGTTTCAAATCAGCTTCTCTTAGACAAAAAATGTAAATTAATAACTCAAATAAAACTCCAAACATCTTTCATTGTGTTACTTTTTTGTAAAGCTCTTTTAGTTTTAAACCTGATGTTTATAAGCTTCTTAGTTTTTGCAACAGTCTGTAAATATACACAACTTTATAATAAAATGCACACATTTACCTTTTTCTAGACTAAACACAGGTATGATCCTAAGTTAAAAAAATATGAGGTTATCATGAGGTTGTTAACATCGCAATTTATCAGTGGATGTTTGCTGGAACTACTTTTTAACAGCGTGTTTCCTGACGGACACACACAGCGTGACTCCAGTCAGGTAGAGACCGGTCTCAAGTCAGCACCGATGCAGACTCGCTGTTTGAGGGCTTGATAGCCCACTCCCCCTCCACACCTCTCCACACTCGTTGGTTTGGAACAGCACTTAATGTGGCGGACCCTCCGCGCGAACGCGCAAACGGAGGGGTAGTGTGTAGGGGTAGGGTGTAGCATGTCGTTGTGTCCCCGAGACACTTCACCCCAAAGTGCTCCTGTGGGGATTGCCCACAGTATTGAGTAGGTAAGCTTTGGATAAAAGCGTCTAACAAGTGACATGTAATGATTCAAAAAGCTTTTGGTGGCCATATTGAATAACAAACCAATGTGGTTTACTTGTTATCCACAGTTTAGCTGCTAAATGTTACCTTTACAAAGCTACGCTGAAAACACAGCAAAGTTCATATAACGGTATTAGGTTAGTTGAAACTAATATTTTTATAGTTAAACTCAACACTTTTCTTTGTGCTCCACATATCTAAATGTATAAAGTGTGTTTTCACCTCCGTTCCCTCCTGTTTGCTGCAGTATGGCAGCAGCGGTCAGGATGGGATCCTCTGTGATCAGATAGTGGTCCTGATGGTGTCCGCTGACCGGGCGCAGGCTGCCTACTCTCAGCGGGGGGGAACTGAACGTGGAAACTGTGTTTCTCTGAGGGATCCTCCATGTAGTCTGAGAAGCCTTCTGAGGAAACAAGGTCAAACTATTTAGGATAATACTATGAGAAGGAACAATGTTAAGCCAGTAAATAGAATTTCAATTACATTTCTACTTAAATGTGCAAACATATTAGAACATCAGTCTTTGTGGCATGCAGGTAATCAACTGTTTAAGCTTTTACCATTAATATGTAGAATGAATGTTGCAAATTACTTGAAATTAGAGCAACTACAATCTATTGTTTACCTCAGTGTAGCCACACAGGTCCAGCTAGCATGCTAATTGCTAACGTTATATTATCGAGTTATCCCGGAGGGGAAAACTAGTTTCTAATCCTGAGAGAAACACCTCGCCTGAAACACACGATTAGTGCCATGAGTTGGTGAAGCAAATTACAGAACATTGCACACTTATTCACAAGTCAAAACGTGTTCATAGCGGGCATGGATGAGAATAGCTAGCTAGCTAGATGTTATTAGCCAGCTTGGACCTAACGTTAGCAAGTTCTACCGTGGCTAGCTCGATCTACTGAGCAAATAAAAGTACATCTAAGACCAGTATTGTGCAGATTAAAACAGTGCAGTGCATGTATTTTATTTTACCTTGGTAGTCGTCCCGACATGACTTTGCCAGGTCTGCTAACTTTGCAGAGCCACAGAAACTGCATTCAGTAGAAGCTTCGGAATGTGGCGCTTCGCGTCCTCCGAGTCAATCGCCAGAAGCGCAGACACATCCTCATCCTCATCACTCCACCGCTCCAATTGATTTATTTAGTGTTGCTATAATAACTGCTTTCACAAAAGGAATCTCTTCGTGTGTGCTGCGAAGCGAGGAAATACAATGGCCGCTTACAACAAAAAATTCTGAGTCAAACGGGCGTGGTTTGCATTCCGCACAGCCAATCAGACGTATGAACTACTTTCTCCCACGAAAGACCCTGCTCTGTGGCAGGGACTGAAAAGCGAGTCTCGCGAACTAAGTTGAGCTACTTTAGTTCCTGGGGCTTTTTGGTGTGAACGCAAATATATCGTAGTTCTGATGAACTATTGTGGGAAAAGTACACCAAAGTACTCCGGTGTGAACGCACCTCATGAACTACATCTCTGGTCTCGCACACGTCACCAACACCAATGGCGCGTTTCCACTCCAGCGCGGAGCCCCGTTTAAGAGAGCTGTGACGTCAGCGGCCCGTCTTTGGTTGCGTTTCCACTTGGCCTAGTACCGGCTAGCGGGTCCTAATTCACAGTTTTTCTGGCCCCATAAAATCGTGGTTCTAGGGCCAGGAACAACCAGGCTGAGTCGGGCTGAGTATGCTAAACTAGAGAGAGAATCGCTGGCAAGGGGGCTACAACTACAACAAGATGAACATATTTGACCGTGATTTAATTGTAATACACGTTTCAAAATGATGCCGAAGTAACAACATACTGATACCGGTTAGTAAAAACCATGAATTAATGCTTTGACAAGTCTGCAGACAGACGGCAGGCGAAAAACCTTTTAAAATGCGTGTTTTCTAAATGGAGATTGGCTAAGCTAACGCAGTATATGCTCCGACCGTCCACACTCACAACAACGGCCTATACAGACATAAATAAAGCAGCGACTGTATTCGCCATGACACAGGCAGTCTGTGGTTTGTACTTGTTTAACTTTTGTCTAGTTTCTGAACAGATATGAGGAGCTGTGAGCTCTGAGTGCTAACAGCTAACGGCTGTGTTGTTTTTCTGGGGTTCTCATTGAAGATGACGTCACGGCTCCGCCTACACTGCGTTACTATAGATACTACCCCAGTTCCTAAACTGTAATGGAAATGCGCCATAAAGTGAGCCAGTCCTAACGAGGCCTAGCCATACAGAGCGAGGCCGAGCGAGGCCGTGTAGTGGAAATGCGCCAATAGACACAGACAGACAGAAGGAAGAACAAGCACTCCCTTAGTATAGATTGAGGGAAAAGGGTAGCAAGTAAGAGAGTAAGAAACAGAGGTGAAGAGGCACACGTAGGGAACAAAGTCCCCACTGGAGCCTTAGTTGGAAATTGGTGAGAGATAGGGAGGTACGCTGTGTCTACGAATCGTAACACTCCCCGGCCTGCCTAAGCCACTCTGCAAACCTGTTTCTCTCTAATAAAACCTCGAGAGGTTAGAGAGGGAAAAGGTTTTGGATAAAGAGAGGATAGAAAGAATCGATTACAGGAATAGAGAGTATGAGAAGTAGAGAGAGACAAGATTTAGAAGAATGAGTAGTAGTAATAACCTTATTTTTAAATATACGATCCAAGTTTTTAGGATTTAAGTGAAAGAGCAAGGACCCAAATATAGGTGAAGATGCACAGCGTATCTACGTCAATGCAGTCTTATTTGATTATTATATCAGCTATAAGCTTTATCAAAAAGGAAGGTCATAAGCGTACTCTTAAAACGGAAAGGCTATCGGCCGCCCGAACACAAACCGGAAGCCGAATTCCACAAAAGTGGAGCTTGATAAGAAAAGGCTAGAAGGCCAGAGAGAAGAAATGAGTTTTAAGTGTCGATTTAAAAACCCCTAGGGTCTGGGCCGACCTCACATGGAGGGGCAAAGTATTCCAGAGCCTAGGGCCCGCTGCTACAAATGCTCGGTGCCCTCGGGTTTTAAGCCTGGTCTTAGGCACTATCAACAGCAGCTGGTCAGCCGACCTTAAGGCTCTCGCTGGGGTGTAGCGATGGAGGAGTTCTGCTATATAGGCCGGAGCCAGCCCATTTAGGGCTTTGAAAACAAATAAAAGGAGTTTAAAATCAATTCTGAACCGAACTGGAAGCCAGTGCAATGAGGCCAGAATTGGGGTGATGTGGTCACGCTTTTTATGGCCAGTGAGAAGACGTGCAGCTGCGTTCTGCACAAGCTGCAGGCGTCTAATTGACACCTGGTCCATACCCACATACAGAGCATTGCAGTAATCCAGTCTCGAGGTAACAAAGGCGTTAATAACCCTTTCTAGGTCTTTAAAAGATAAAAACGACTTGGTCTTAACCAACAGTCGTATTTAAAAAAAGCAGGTCTTGACTAGGGTGCTGACCTGCTTATCAAATTTAAAAGCGCTATTGAAGGTCACTCCAAGGTTCATGACAGAGGAGAGGATGTTTTTATTGAGGGAGCCCAGAATATCAACCGGGGAGACTGGAGGTTGGGGTCCAAAAAAGATGACCTCGGTCTTGCTCTCATTGAGGGTGAGGAAGTTTTGGCTCAGCCAGGATTTAATCTCTGTTAAGCAGTCCATCAGCTGCTGTAGTGAGTTGGCATTTTGATTGAGAGGCAGATAGATCTGTACATCATCAGCGTAACAATGGAAGGGGATATTATGTTTTGTGAGAATTGAACCTAGGGGCAGTATGTACAGTAGAAAAAGGTTGGGGCCCAGAATCGAGCCTTGGGGAACCCCACAGGTAAGAGGGGCTTTGGCAGAGGAGAAAGCACCTAGCTGCACTGAGAAGCTACGGTCTGTCAGGTAGGACCTGAACCATGCAAGGGCAGAGCCTGTGATGCCTGCGGACAATTCAAGCCGTGACAACAGGATGCTATGGTCCACAGTGTCAAAGGCAGCAGTCAAGTCTAACAGCACCAGTTTAAATATACCTGGGCAGGCTCTGTTTTGCCGAGGTCCTCTGGCACTTGCGGGTCCTCTGGCACTTGCGGGCCACCGAGGGGTGGCGGTGTTTGGGGCGACGAAGACGGCTGCTCTGGGGGCCGGCACCTTGCCGCCCGCCGTCATGACGCATCTACTGAGTACCGCCGTACCGGCACCGTGCCGGTACTCAGTAAGAAGTAACGGTATACACTAGATGGGTAAAAATCAGAAGTCCCGGTGAGTACCGGCCCAATTCAAGCACTGGTTATAGTTGTATGGTTATTCAACATACATTGACTGGCGAGTACAGAATGAGCAAAATTCAAATGGCAGATGTCTTCTTTTGCAATTCAACTCTTCATTAGTTGTGCTTGTCTAATTAATATATTTTTTTGATTCGGTGTAGTGTGTTCTTCTGGGCTCAGAGCCTGGGGCAGCTGCACTCTTTACAACACACACACACACACACACACACACACACACACACACACACACACACACACACACACACACACACACACACACACACACACACACACACGGCAGTCCGCCCCTCACTTCAACTGGAATTCCCAAATCTGAGTCCCCTTAGAGGCATTTTCCTTTTTATCACAAATATGCAGAGTGTGTAAGTCAGCTGCCGGGCACATCATTCTCAATCCATTTAAGAATATCGCCAGGAATTAAAAGCAATGAATAAATAAGGTTCAAATTGGCCCTTTAAAAAAAAAGAAAGAAAAAAAGAACCAAATGGCCATATCTGCCGGGTGTGTTGGAATCCTTGACCAATCCGAAAGGCTGAGTGAGTCCTTCACCAGGTGATGAAAGGATTTCAGGCTAGTGGTCTATTTTTGAATCTACTCTACCTCCAACTGGTATTACAGTGATAACAGAGAGTTTTTGTTTATCATTTTGACTACATTTGAAGCTATTGATTACGGCACTGTACTTATTCCAAATGTATTTTATGTTATTATATTTTCTACTATGTATCTCTACCAGTGACGTGTGGTGAGGCTCATGGCTGGTGAGGCACTGACTCACTGAGTCAGATTTACAAATATTACATTTTGACCTTAATCGAAATATTCGGTTATTTTCAAAAGCATTTTTAGTCTGATGCTTCGATTCATTTTAAACAGACCGTTCAACAAAAGGATACCCACAATCTAAATATTGGATTGTTCTTTCTTAGTAAGATCCAATTTTCATTACAAATGTGGTCTTACCTTGACTTGAAGATGAAGTCCATGCTATCCTTCTGGACAACAATCTCTATTACTTTTTTGTAAAAGTCCTCCTTATCTTCCTGTAGTTTCAAAAGTCTAGTTTGTTGTTTGCGTCTACCGTCTCTGCGTAGAATTACAGTAGCAACAAGAACCTGTGGGCTCACGTGCGCCCCCTTCAGTGCGGCAGAGGTTATGGCTGCCTCTCCTGGGCTTTTTTCATTGCCGTTGTATGATGAGACCAGCGAGCCTAAATATCATATATACTGTACGTGAAATAAGTTATTTAGAGACTATGGATGGCGAGGATAAATGTAATAAAGGGATCTACAAACATTACATTGGTGACATACAGTGAGATGGTAACAGGCATGCGCTTAGTGCAGGCTTTCCAGCCAGTTTCTGTGGGGTGACGCATTCTGAGGTGAGGCAGATCTCATCTGTGCCTCACCTCACCCCACAGTAACTGGCTTGAGCACGCTCACAAAATAAGTGCCCGCGCTAAATTAGTGCCCGTGCTCCAGCAAGTTACTGTTGGCTTACGAGAGGCAGAGCTCGTCCCTGCCTCACTTCTCATCGCTCCCGTAGCGGAGTTTGGCAAATTTGCTGATTTTGACTATAAAAAGCGATTGGAATCATACATAAATCACACTTACAACACAGATCAGTGGAGACATTTTATTATTATTACTATTTAGTTTTTCTTTAGTTGTTTTTCCGTTACATTGGAGTATGACAGGTGAGGCTCTGCCTCCCCTGCCTCCCCTGACTGCACGTCGCTGATCTCTACTGTACATGCTTTTAACCATACTGCCTTTTTTATCCTCTAACTGAAACAAGAGTCCAGTCTGCTCTGAGTGGTTAGCTGGCCAACTCTTTTATGATTGGTAAAACGCTTAGATATGTAGCCTATCACATACAATGTGTTGGAACGCTAGCAAATAGGAGCGTGAGTTCATGGTGATGTCACTATGTCACAGAGGTAAACAGTGGACGTTTCAGAAAGTGGGGGTGGGAGTGTGTGGGAGGGAACTTGGGGATTTTAGCCTTTGCAGACCTACATTCACAAAACCTATACAAAACACAACAGTAAAGGGATAACCCCAAAAAGCACAATTGGGCCTCTTTAATTAAAAACCAGTTTGCCGATTATTTTTCCATGGCTCTGACACCCTGAGAGGATTAATGAGGCTCAGAAACGTTTAAACAAGGAGTGTCAACATCAGCGAGTTTCAGGGAAGAGTTAGGACGCAGCACCCATCATCAAAGTTGTTTTTTTGGAAAACATTACAAAGAGAACTTATTATCCCTGGAACATGAATTTGAGGCTTTGGACCTGTCATGTATTAATTTAGCTCCCAGATCAGCACTTTTCTTTCCTATCATCCTCCCTAGATTAAATAGGGGTTTGTATGGGAATGTGTCTCATTTGGTTTACCTCTGCCCAGGAAAAGTAATAATGGGTCCTGGGGTGTACCGCAAATGAGAGATGTTATCCTCTTGTGAAAGCCATGAGGTGAGCAAATGTGTTAAACTTGTTTTTTTTAAAGAACAAAGGAATGAGTTTTTGTTGTTTGAGAATTCATTTTTCCTTTCATCCAAAAAGTGCAAACCTCTGTAAAATCCTGCTCAACTTTAAATATATCAATGCTGTCAATTTCTGACTAGTGTAACTGTGTTTATTAAGATGGAAGCTGCAGGGGGACTCAGGCGCCTGCTGCTGTTTGCCCTGCTGGCACTGTGGCCCAGACAAGTAGCATTAAAGATGGGTGGATGAATGGTAGGAAGTTAAGCATGTGTATTCTGTATTAAAGGGGACCTATCATGCAAAATGCACTTTTTGATGTCTTTTATACATAAATATGTGTCCCCGGTGTGTCGGGGAACTCACGCAGCGCCAGAAAAGAAAACCCTTTCTCTTTTCCTCCGTACCCAAATCTTTAAAAAACTGAGGTACAACGAGCGGATACAGATTTGCTGCCGATATTACGTAATTTCGGATGGTGGACCCACAGAGAGTTGCTATCAGAAACAATGCCTGACGTGTTCTGGACGTAATATGGTATTTGTTTACATTAGCAAGCATCGCTAACACTCAGAACTAACCTGTACTGAAGAGCACGTTTTTAAAAAGCAGGAAATATAAAAAGGAACTCACCTTGTGGTAAACCCGCAAGATAACAATTATTGGAGCTCCATACTGTTTCAGAAATAATCCTTGATGTGGTTTAGAACAGGATGGCGTTTTATCACAACAGAATTTAACTTTATCTCCGGTAGAATTCTGATCAGGCATTAGCTCCGCCTCCTCTTTATTTTGTTCAAGCTAAGGACCCAAGATCCGCATTTCTCTAAACAGGGCTGAAATAGAGGGATATGAGGGATGTCTAATATGCATGATCTGTTTGTATTTTGAGAAAAACACATCATAGACATGTTTTTATATATTTTCATATATCTGAGACCCATATATGCCTAAAAATAGCATGATATGTGCACTTTAAAATACCCTGGCTGCTCTTTAAATATACAACCGCAGAATTGACAACTAGTTGTAAATGCTTTCTAACACAAATTAAAAACCCTGACTAAAGTATTGAGTCACTATCTCTGAAAAATAAAAAGGCGCTTATCTTTTTGCCCAGGTTTCAAATTGTCCCAGACAATTTAGTTGCAATCAATTATTCTGAATAGGTGTCAACTAGTGTCTAACTCTAAATCTGCAGCATTCATTTTAATTTGACATTTTTATATGCAGGACTGACAAGATATTTGCATAGTTAAAAAGTTATTTATATTTTCTACAGACATTAAGCTAAGGCTGTAAACTGACGATATTCTTCACCTCACACCAATGCCAAATTGCCATGCGACTATGCGTATTTATTTGACTCAATCTCCTGTAAATTAATTCATGACTTCCTCTCGGCTACACTTCACTTCATTCAGTCAAGAAGGGCTGCTTCATCTCATCTCTTACCCAAAGGAGCCAATCACTAATGATCATCCTCTTTATCAATCAAATTAGCTGCACCTGCAACACCGTTTTCAGCACCTGATGATGACGATGATGACGATCTACTTTTTAAAAAAAAGAAGTAAAACTTACGGTCTTTAAAATCAAAGTCAAATACAGAGCTTGGGATACAATTCAGAGAAAAAAACACAAATAAATGTTAATATTAGAGTGGTACATTTGCAAGAAGAAACTCATACAATGAATTGTATGAGTCTAATGCACCCAAATTCACAAATATGTCCAGTGCATTGAACTTCCTTTTCAAAATGTATCATCACCTCATCCTAAACCTAACCTCTCCCCTTTCCCCTAATCCTCCTTGCCCTTAACCGACATCCTTCTGGTGCGGTTGGATTATGAAAGAGAAAAACAACACATTTATAATAAATGAAACAGTAAAAAATAATGTATTAAACCGTCCATTTATTGTCCCATCTATTTATTTCTGTGGGGATGGGTAAGGAAGGGTAACAACACCACAGCTTGTCAGTTTTTCTTTGCCACGTAACTTTCTGCTCAGTCCCCGGAGGGGCCGAGCTCTCATTGGGCCGGAACTGTACAAAGTAACAGAGAATAATTGCTAATTTGAGCTCTGACCAGCGAAAGGATAAAACTTACATTTTATCCTAGCTTAATTTCATGTAAGAATTCTACCGGACTGACACTTTTGAAAGCCAAAGCCTGAAGAAGGTTTAAACAGTCAAAAATAATAATTAAACGGTAATATAATGCAAAAAGGCATCTCACCTATTTATTTAGCCTTATCCTGAAGAAGGTTTAAACCGTCAACAATAATAATTAAACAGTCAACTATATTGGTTTTAAATGTACCAATTTAATCTAATAGAGAACATCATCAAACAGGAGTGCTTCCTATTACATTTCAATGCACAGCAACAATGTGTAAATCAGTAATGAGTTTTATTTTGCTTCCAGATGTTATTGTGTCTGTGTTCGTGCACAGTTTAGTTTTCCCATGACAGAGGCGTTCAGAGGTTATCTTCTCTTTAAAGAATACATTAAAGACTTGTAACATCTGTGTGTTCACATTCTTGCTGCACATGTAGATAATGTGAATAATATGGCACAAAACAAATATTAACAAAGAAAACCATTCACGCTGGCACGGTTTGCTTCGAACGACTCAAATAGATGTGTGATTACTTGTCTTTTTTTTCTCTCTGGCTCCCTTCATGTCTCCTTTTATCCTCTTTGTTAGCCGGGGGGAAGTGATGGACATGTGTCGGGGGTCCAGAACCACAGGTGTTAGGGAGGAAGCCGGTAATGAATGGCTTCTAGAAGAATGTTAACAATGATTAATGAGTGGGGACAGTACGGAGGCAGCGGTGCCTGACATTGGAGCAAGCAGTCCAGCCGTGGCAAACGTAGGCCTCTGCACAAAACCCACGCAGAGCTGCTCAGTGGAGGAGTTCGTCCAACCAAGGACGGCCATGTCAACTCCCTTTGCCATTCAAGAATCATAAACTGTTGCTTTATGGGAAGCGTAAATCTGTTTTCCAACAGTGGTCGCAATATGGCACCATCACTTTTTATTCGCCCTCTTGGGATGAAACGAAGACCCATGACTGAGACGCGACGAAAGTAAAGTTATATGCCCCTGTCATTGGGTGAATCAGTAGTCCTATGGAAATAGGTCAAAATAAGACTTTTATAACCAAAATATTCCTCATATCACCGACATATTTTTGTTGCAACTTCAAAACACTCCTTTATCTATTATTGTAAAAAATAAAAGTGCAGATTGTTTTGTTTTGGCTCTACAATAGAGATTATCCAAACTGGACTCATGACCTTTTCCGGTGACACAAACAACACAAACACAAAAAGTAAGGACATTTGTGTTTGATAGATTATTTCTTTGTTTTAACAATGCTTTTTGGCAATAAAAAAATCTTACACTGTTGAAAATCCTGTTTTCTTACCTTTCCAATGGTACCACATTTGTGAGGAACAAGCATTTGTGGGATGAGCAGCAGAGCTGAGTACAGTATGTGGGGTGCGCCCATGAAAAATGTGACAAATCTCCTCTGCCAATGCCAAAAAGCAGCCACACTCCGGACTCGCACGGCTGCCAGAAGCCGGCCATGACTGCCCTTCACCATCAGGCCCACTTGCACTGGAACCTCAACATGTGGAGGAACATTATGTTCAGCGATGAGTCCAGAATCTGCCTTCGGCACTTGGACCGTAGGGTCACAGTGTGGAGAAGACGCAGAGAACGCTTTGCTGATTGCTGCACCAATAGAGTAGGAGTGAAGAGGATGGGATGGCCTGCAGTCCTGACATCAACCCCATTGAACCCCATTTTGTGACCAACACAACGGCGTTGGCTGACTTGGGACAAATGCTGGTTGAAGAATGGGATGCCATCCCACAGCAGTGTGTGAGCAGGCTGGTGACAGCATGAGGAGGAGAGGCTGTGTTTTGTTCTTCCACACGCTACTGAGGCTGCTTGTTAAATGAATATATTGTTAATAAATCAATTGTTGCCAATATGTCTTTATTTATCAGACTTCAATCATCCAATCCACCAAACAACACCATACTAGAGTCAGCAGCAAAAAAAAGCTGTTTGGCATTGGCAGAGGAGATTTGTCACATTTGTCATGGGCGCACCCCACATACTCAGCTCTGCTGCTCATCCCACAAATGCTTGTTCCTCACAAATGTGGTACCATTGGAAAGGTAAGAAAACAGGCTTTCCAACGGTATACGATTTGTTGCCAAAAAGCATTGTTACAACATAGAAATCATCTACCAAACACAAATTGCCTTACTTTTTGTGTGCAGTTTATTTTAAGTATTCGGAAAAAACCCTCTTTAAAAATAGCTCAAATGCAGACATGTCCCTTGTGTTATACTATTATAAACATGAAATTATTAGATTATTATTATTATTAGATTATTAATACTTGTAATTGGTTGAGGCAGAGTTTTTTCACATTTTACACTATATAGGCTATTATTGTTTAAATATTAGACTGTTCATTTTCATTATCAAGTGTCTCATTTGGTCCACAAAACATTATATTTACTGTAAAAATATTACTAGTTACTTTGACTCTCAGAGAAAAAAACGCTAATTTGCAAATACCTGCCTCAATCCAACAATACAAAGCCACCTACAAATTGGCAAAGAATCCCAAGTATTACAAACACTTGAAATGTGCACTTGAATGTAAACATTGAATTTCAATGCATATACAAATATGTAGCATTTGCAATTTATTTGGCCTGCTTTGATGTAGGGTGACATTTCTCTCTGTCTTTTTGTTTTTGTTTGTATTGTGTCGGTAGCGGGGAAGGGCTGTGTGTAAAAAACTCTCCAGACTGGATACAAAGTAGTTTTTTATCTGAATGCTCACATATTGTCAGAGCAAGTGATTGGATTAAAATTGAAAAGTTTAATTAATTTTCACACAGAAGGCGAGTTGTTCGATTCAAACCATCCAAACTCTTCTACAGTTGCGTGTTAAAAACAAACATTGAATAGAATGAGACAATATTTCTAGTTGATTGTGCAGATCGTGCTCCCAGAAGATTCAATGCATTGTTTATTTTTCTCTTCATTGGAGGCCTGAGGGAAGAGGAAATTACCTTGTCACCTGTCACCGAGCATAGCTATAATAGCTACGTGTACTGTCTGTATGGCAGCAGTAAACATGGATGCTGGAGCGTGTGCTGCTGTAGGCGGCGGGACAGGTGCTTTTGCTAATCAAGTGGGAACGTGTGTGTGCGCCTGTGTGTGTATTTCATTAAATCACCTGGATGCACTTCCTCCAAATGCTAGTGCGAAAGTACTCCCATGTGAGTTTTTTCACATTTCTACTCAGATTCAACTTTGTGTGTGTGTGTTTTAGCTGCGTGTCAGCATGATAATTAGAGGAATTATATTTTCACGCTGCATTAGGAATCCTCAGACACCCGCAGGCAGGGGGGATCAAAGGTCAGTTGATGTATTCACTGAGGATTGTTCATTGTGGGTGTCGATCTCATCGACTTGTGTCTGTCAGATCCCACATTAACCCGCTAACATTACGCATTACATTATTAACATACCTTATGCACAAAACAGAGCACACTGACTTAAAGCTGCACTAATACATATTTTATTTGACATATGGGTCAAATGAACATACAGTATGTAGTATGGATGACACTACAACAAATACCTTAGTAACAAGGAAACCTTTACGGAACTGATTTTTATTTTCTTCAGTATCACAGGTGCCGTGTCCCCCCAGGGCTCGAGGCTAACGGCATTCCAGAAACGATGGAGAACTATGCCTGGGATCCATTTAACGTAATGTGTTTACTGTTAAGGCTCCTATCGACGGGAGGAGCTAGTTAACTTCAGCAGTTAGCTGTCATGAGCTGGTGAACGGAGGAGTTATTGCATTGTGTAATCAAGACCTATTCGGTGAAGACAAATATTTTTTTATATTTTGTATAACGCAATGATGATGGGTTCAATGTAGTTTTCTGAAACAGACTATTTAGTTAGTCTGTAGTAAGCTGGTAAAGAACATCACCACATATAGTGCTTTAGAACCAGATGATTTTTCAGGAGATGATGGAGACAGAACCAGAACCGAAAGAAGTGTCAGAACTCAATAAACGTGCTAAATTGAAATATTGACCTGCTAAACTTGTCAGTATGCTCACAATAATTAGAAAGATACAAAACACTGGGCTAGTCTTGCAGGTCCAAAAAAATGGAAATTCAGAGAGTCATTAGGGTTGATCCTCTGGGGAACCATAAATGACTTTACAAAACGTTTTGGCATGTGCTGTAGTAGTAAATAGTTGTTGACATATTTCAGTGGACCAAAAGCGGTGTTACTGACCATCCAAGTGCCAGTGTTAACCAGTATGTTTGAATCGTATCCAATTGAAGATGTGGTGCACTCTTTGATGCTTGCAGCAACAAGGCTGAACATGAGCAAAATACAAATAAAAAACTAATTCCAAAATGTCTCTTTCACCTTGTAACTAATTTGAAGTGGGATTTAAATGTCAGTTGTTATGACAACCCCAGCGTTGCGTGCAGAGTGTGTGAAGAGTGTCCAGCAGTGCATTGAGCCACTGTACCTCTACATGTCCGTCTGTCTGTCCTCTCTGCCTCTGCTCATGTGCCTGCCTATTTGCCCTTCCTAATTATCCCCTGGGGACAATAAAGATTGACTGAACTGAACTCTGCGGTCTGTGAATGACTGATGGGCTGTCCGTTTCCAGGGTAACGCGCTAACGCGGTATCACTGTATACGAACCTGTCGACCTACACAGCTGTCTGTCTGTCTGCTATCCCGCCTTTCCGTTGCTTGGAGTCTGTCAAACTGTCTGCCCCCTCCCACCGCTCAATTGCTGTGTGCCGCTTTGCCGTTTTCTTCCTTTTTTTCTCTCGTTCAATGTCCTCCTGTCTCTGCCACTGCCCGTCTCTCTGTCTGTCCCCATCTTCAGTTACATCTCCAACTTGTCAGCCTCTTTAACAAACCTACCGTCCGTCCATCTGGCAGGTTTTGTTCATATTTAATTCACCATCTCAGGGGCCTTTCACGGCCGTGATTTTGTTGAATTTGTTTGCTTTTTTATCACAGCTAGGCCATCTGAGAGTGAGAGAGAGTAGAAAGCAATTAATCAGGAGCCAGAACTTTTATTCCTGAATGGGGATCCTAGAAAACGGCTTTCCAGCTTATCACTGGCTGATAGCAGATCTGAGATTGGGAGGTTTGGAAAATTACATTTTCACAGGCAGCTCTGCCAGCTGGAAGTCTTTCTGAATGAAAAGGAAAGTTGTTTCCATGGGTATACAAGCTGCTATAACAACGTGTCAAATGCTTGGTAAGCCTCAGATGGTGGTTGTTGGCATGACATGAAACTAGGATCCTTACTGTAATCTAGAGGGTTACACAACTTTCCCCACAATTTATTGTAGTGTTGCAGTCCCCTTATGTGGGTTTCAAAGTTGGATATCACCTCCACATTTCTTCAATAACCCATTATTGCAAGGCTTCAGAGAGGAGCTATTGTAAGTGCAGTACACTATGTTTCAAAAACTATAAATAAATACACTTCCTACGTGTCACAACATTTTCTACTTTTAACTCTGAAGTCAAAAATAGCACATTTAGGTTGCTTTTGACAGGAAATGTGCTTGTTTTGAGTTTCACCTGAGTCAGATAAAATGGTGGATATTCTCAATATCAATCCCAGTAGTCATGTTGTTAGCTGTTATATCTTACACAGGCTCCGCCCTCTACTGGACTCTATGGGTACTACCTCTTAACCATATTATGCGAGCATTCACCTACTGAGATATCTATAAACGTAGCCGGCCCCTCGGGGCGGGCCTACCTGAATGCGTGCGCAAGCCCACGTATATAAGGCGGCCACGCCTCCTGACTGTCATCCTTTTCTCTTCAGCGAGCGAGCAACAACTGAAGCAGAGAAAGTAAAACGTTTGAAAGAAGAAGAAAGAGTTATCATACCTTCATGGAGTCGCCACTTCTAGAGACCCGGGCCTGTCCTTTGCGCCCTGGCTTCGCACCACCTCTGATATGGCCGAGGCGATGCCATTCACGTTCGCCATTCCAGCGGGGCGGATGGCTCCGTTTGCCGGGGAGGAGGATGACGAGGACTTCTCGTTGTCGTGCACTTCCGGGTCCGGCGTCCATGGAAGTCCACCGCCCAGGTCTGTGCTTCCCCCTAGGTGATGACCATGGCGGCGAAGCGTGGCCATCTGCTCCCTGCAGGCAGCAGGCTGGGCAGAGAGCCTCTGCCCCGCTGCCGCGTGACAGGGCGGCTGCAAATAAACGCGGGTGTGTTGGGGGGATCACGCCGCATGGCACTTTCCAAAAAGACCGTGATGATCTCCTGGGAGCCCCCGTGTTTACGGAAGGGCTCTTTGGATCGATTTCCATGGTAACATGGATGAGGAGTAGTCGCAGCTTGGCGTATACTGCTTCTTGCTCATCCTCAAAGCGAGCACGTGAGTGGAATAAACCGCAGAAAGTGCTGTCAAAGCACTGTGCGGGTTCAGGAGACGCTATTTCCGGCATGCTGTTGTCAGAAAACACACCTTGCCTGGTATAATAGCTCAGATTAATGCGTTTCACCGTTGAATGTGAAACACAGCGTTAATACGAAGGCGCGCGCCCCCCCCCTGAGAGTGACCACGGTGCGTTCAGGGACCTCCGCAGAAGAACGGTGGGTTACGTATTGTAACCCTAGTTCTAGAGTAATGTGTGTGTGAAAAATGCATTCAGTAAAAACGATTGCATTTATCCCAGAGTAAGACTCATCTCTCTGCACAATTCCACATTTCCCCATAATGTCCATTTCAAAGAGACGGCATTATGACAGAGCCGCGGCCCCACGAGAGCGTGCCGTGGTGCGTTCAAGGACCTCAGTAGAAAATCGGCCCTTTCTGTGTCAGCCCCCCATGAGCCAAGATGCATCCGTGACAGGATGGGGGGGGACCTGCCTAGAGAAAGCTATAGGTGGTGGCTGGCCTCTGACAGAAACTCGGCACATCAACCTTCTAGAGCTACGGACAGTAGTACTTGCCAGACGAATGGTGGTTCTCTCTGGTTCGCTCTGCAGGACAATCCAACCTTGGGGGTGGACACGTTTGCACACGAGCCATGGCCAAGATAGCTGCTCTACGCCTTTCCACCGCTGCATCTCATTCTCCCCCTCCTGGAGAGGGTGAGACGAGAATGTCTGTCAGTCATCCTAGTGGCCGGCCCCAGGTCGCCGCTTGGCGCCGTGGTACGCAGAGGTGACACAGATGATGGTGGGCCAGCCCTGGACGGTAACTCAGGTCTGGGGGGCGTTGTCTGAGGAAGCATGTGCAATAGGGGCGTTACCCACTCTGGGCCAACCTCTCCAGGCTTGGCTCCTGAGAGGGACAGGCTGAGACGGGAGGGACTGTCTGACAAAGTTATTAAGACTATCCAGGCAGCAGGAGCAGGATCCACCACAGCCGGTTACAGGACGAAGTGGTTGAGATTTCAGCGGAGGTGTGAAGAAAGGAGTCTAGAGCCTCTATCATGTACCAATGTACATGTGCTCTATTCTGTCCTATTTACAGATACTGGTGGACAGGGGGCTTGCTCATTCCACAATTAAAGTGTATGCAGCAGCCATTTCGTCCTGCCATGAGAGATTTGGCGGCAGGTCAGCCTTCAGTCAGCCGCTTTTGCAGGGGGTCAGGAGACAGCGCCCAGTGGTGCATGCCTCCTCTGCCGTTGGTGCTCGAGGCTCTGGTCACAGAACCATTTGAGCCTCTGGAGCTCTCCTCCCTGAAGGCACTATCATTGAAACAGCTTTGCTGCTTGCCCTGACTTCAGCCAGGGGAGTGTCCGAGCTGGCCGCTCTGTCGGTGCACCCGAGTTGCCTTTTGATCCGGGGTGACCGTAGCGGGGCGACACTCAGACCGAACCCCTCCTATGTTCCTAAGAACCTAAGGAGTTTGTTCAGGTTGAGGGCTATACAGTTAAACGGCTTTATTCTTCCACCCCATATTGGGGACAGGGAGGCTAAATTACACCTCCTCTGCCCAGTGCGTGCACTGGCATGTCATGTAGGGCGCACAGCTTCCATTAGGCGCACTGAACAGCTGTTTGTGTGCTTTCGTGATGGTGTGGCCGGTAAAGCTCTGTCCAAGAAACGCCTGACAGGATGGCACTGCGAGTGCATTTCACATGCCTATGGACAGGCGGGGAGAGCCTTCCCCACTGGGGTCCATGCACACTCTACACGTGGTATGGCTGTATCAACAGCCTTGTTCAACAGCGTGAGTGTGGAGGGCATATGCACGGCGGCGTCTTGGTCTACGCCAGGCCCCTTCATAAGGTTTGATTTTTTGGACATGTCTGGCTCCTTTTCATCGTCTGTGCTTGCTGGGTCAACACAGGACTGGTGAGGGGGGGGGGGGGCTGTGGGTCAGTAGGTATCTGACCCCCCCCCCTGGACATAATGCACTTATGTTTTCCCATTCCCCATCACCCCAGCCACAAACTGTTCAGTCTGCTGCCGTCTGGCAGGCGTTACCGCAGCATCCGGACTAATACCACCAGACACAGAGACAGCTTCATCCCGCAGGCAATAAGACTGTTAAACAACTGAACTGCTGAAACCATTTCATAACATTCATCTGCTACTTAGTAATTATCTATCTATTATCTAATATATCATTCCAATAACTTGTATATAGACTCATATTGCACTATTCCACTTTCTCACTTTTTTTAGAACTATTTTTCTTTTTGTATTACTTTTAATATAATATACTTTAATATTGCTTTAATATTGTCTGCTTATCTGTATTATTGTGTTGCATTGTTGGAGAAGCCTGTGACCTAAGATTTTCAACGACATAATTACTCTGTAGCTATGTTAGTTTGACAATAAAGAACCTTGAACCTTGAACCTTGAACATCCATATAAAATGTACAATGCAAATGTCTCTTAGTATAAGAGAAAAACGTATTATAGCACATGCGGGCATGTGGTCTTGCATCAGTAGTGGTTGGTATTTGCACATCAAAGGTTGTATTAGGGTAATGGAAAACCCTCATTTCAGGACTCATTTCTGTTAAACATGCTGTTTTCAAATCATCTAGGTAAGTCATATTCTCTGATCATTATAGGAAAAAAACAAACATGCAAGCAACACACACTTAGACACACATTTTCTATCCATTAAGCCGAAACAAATGCCCTGGGAGAGCTTGTTAGGGCCGTTGAGTGCCTTAATGTGCCGGGGGATGAGGTGAGTGATGGAATAAAACAAAGGAGGGGTTGGCGTTCTGCCTTTCATCTTCCTGTGTGTTTAGCGGCAGACGGGTTATTAGTTTGTACTCTGATAAAAAAAAGGGACTTGTCTAAATGCCCGAGAGTCCCTCATTCTATTAGCCCTCATGAACCTGTGGATTATTCAATCACTACCTTATTCCTTTTTCCTTTTTTTTGCAGGAGTCACTTTTGATTACTCCGTAGATTACAGTGATGGCTTTTTTGATGAAATGAATATTCATTCTTAACGTGAGCCTCCTTTGCGAGGTGTCAACACTTTTAGGTATTATCAAGAGACTGCTGCATAGATTTCTACCTTACGCTTGAATTTAACGAATGCTAATGAAGAACATGATAATGTTAAATAGATATGCTCCTCTTCTTGTTTAGTAAAACTGTTCATGCAGACATAATATTTGATACTGTATCAGACTTTTGCTTATTGTAACCTAGTTAGCCTGTTTAAGGGAAAGATCATGGTTTGAGGTAAAATAACTCATGTTTACAACAAAAATATTACCGCCATGACTGTCAGCAAGAAATGAGTGGTCTCTTGGGTTTAGGTCTGATGTGTTGGCGACCAATATATCCAGCCATACCTGCTCCTGCTGTTGGCTTTATGGCTATATTAAAAAGCTGTCACAAGTTAGACACTTATATTGTTGTTTTGGTTTGGCACACCTTTAACTCTCCTGTCATTTCAGATCCCGCCTTCCTCCAGGCTCTTGCAATCAGCTCACTTCCCTCACCTGGTCTCCCCAGCCCTTCCCCTCACCTGTTACTCATTCCCTCATTACTCCACAGTATTTATATCACCTCACTCTCACCTGCCCTTTGCCAGATTGTCTTGTCAGTTCTGCCAAGCTCTCCAGTGATTGCTATTCGCTAGCCTATATTCCTGTCCTGCCCGGTTTTGACTCCTACCTGCCTGTATTCGGACCTAGAGTTCTCTGCCTGCCCCCTGCTCGGATAAGTTTGCCTCTCTGACGGATCGCCTGGTTCTGAGCCCTGTTCTGCCTGCCCCTTCTCGGATTGTTTGCCTTTCTGCTGGATTTCCTGGTTCTGACCCTGCCTGTCCCTGACCTGAATAAACGGAACATTTCTGAAACACTGCCTGTATCTGTGTCGTGCTATTGGGTTCTGATCTGTATCTGTGAGCGTGACAAAAGCTTTATGTTACTTCATCCTGATGTAAAATAGTCATATTTCCTGCAGCAGCTGGAGGTCTGAATGTAAACATATGTCGCTGTCATCTCCCAATTCCTTAAGGAAGCAAAAGAGCATCAATGTTTTTAATTTCAGTGAACCATTTTGTTATAACCCAGAGTCTGGAAAATGTTATCAAATGAATCCCAACCCTGGATGAGACTTCACCCCCGGGACATGTTTGTATGCCAACACACTTACCCTCTTTCCTTCAACTGAGAAAGGAAAGAGTAATATTACTGCTTACTACTAGTGAATTAATGAATTCATTCATAAAACTATATTTACAGTCATAAACATTCAACACATCACTTCTTTACGTCATGGCAAGCTTAAGTCCTATAAGATATAAATCTAGCATGAAACTAAAGTTTCTCTTTTTTAAAGGACACATTTTTTGGGGTAAACTATTGGGCTGTTTGATCTTGGCTTTGATACTTCCTATTGTGCATGAATAGATTGTGAATAGGTGCTCTTGTGTCATTACAAAGGAAGCAATCAATGCTCTTAAAAACGACATGCCCTGGGCGTGTTCGCGGTCAATGCAAAGGTGGCACCTGAGAGCATGATGCTACCCTTCCTGTTTGATGAAAGATAAACAGTATAACAGATAAGAGCGTCTGATGAGTAACTGACCCAATAAAATGATCCATTCTACTGGGGAAAAATCATTTTATGCTTTAAAACTTGAATAACTTGTGTTTTTAAATCTATACACTGAGGTTAGGCCGGTAAAATAAATGTTCAAACTGGTTTGATATAAAGCAAAAACAGTGAATCGGTGTACGGAATTTGACCGCAAGGTATTTTATTTGATTCATTTCATTTTTATTTGTCCCGCTCATGGTACGCAAAACTCAATGTACAATAATTGCCAACAAAACATGTCTCTACATCACACCATTGAGCGAAAAGGAACAGGGAGAAGAAACAAATCTTATATGACCTGCCCCTTTCTAAAAAAAAAAAGAAAAAAAAATAGAAGTAGATGGTCTGCCCTTCATATTACTTTTTTTTTTTCACAGCCAAACATAAAAGTGTCTTAGGATACTAAGAGAAACACCAAAAATACTTATTTCCCACTTGACGGTTAACGTAAAGAAACAAAACAACAACAAAAAACAACACCAAAACATCACATGGAAAAGGAAAAGTGCAACACCCTCATCTAAGTCCTACTGGAGAAGAAGGTGGAAAGCGGCGCATAATAATAACAATAATAACAATAACAATGGGACCTGCAAATAAAGAAAAAAAATGTGCAATGCAGGACCAGTTTACATAGACTTATTCACATTCTGCTTCATATAGTCTCATCTTTCTTAATTTATACAGTTTCTTTAACTGAAAAATACATATACAATTCTTTAGTTGTTCTGTTGAGAATTCCACAATTGTACACCAACCACCGAAATACACATTTGCTTAAGAGTAGTCCTTGCATAAGGATGCTTAAAGGAGAGGTGTCATGCTTTTTCCGGTTATTACCCGTCCCCTTGTGTGTTATGAAGGTTTTTATGCATGTAAACGGTCTGCAGAGTCAAAACCCTCAAAGTACACCCTATAGCGAGTAAAACTCTAACACAGAAAATACCTCCCCAAAACGCCTCGTTGGAGATACGTCATTGTCCATTTGATTCTTCCGGGACGGCATGATGTCAAGCCGTACCCGGAACGAAATGGACCAATCCGTGGAGCCGTTACGTTACGTCCGCGGAGCCGTTACGTTAAGCCCCCGCTGATTGGTCCAAATTGACCAATCCACGGACTTCCTCACACATACATCTGTGTGCAGGGAGCAGGCAGCTCAGCTGATTTCTCCTCCCTGGCTGCAGGCTGATAACAGACAGTTGGGATCGCTGCGAAATTCTCTCTGCAGACCCATTCTCACAGCGTTTATCAACCTTTTTCTTACTCAATATCAAGCCACACTTATTGTTTTTACTTCGGCTGTGAGTTTGTGTGTGCTCAGGATGAGTTTGGCTGTGTTTCGCTATGTATCCTAAACAAGGAAACAACACCTCCCCGGAGCTCAGCGCGATTCACAACGTCCCGACCAATCAGAGCACACTGTGCTCACAGGGAGGGTGGGGGCTGGAGCTTTGGGAGCTACAACGAGCCGTTAAAGGCAGAGAGTGAAATTCAGTGAATACAAGTAGTTTACAGAGATGCTGTATGAGAAACCAATGTGAGTTTGGAAAAATGCACAGTATAAATCTATGTTAGTATACCTCAACAATGGAATTATGATCAGTGGAAATGGCCATGACTCCTCTCCTTTAAAATTAAATTTCCTTCTGTGGTCTTCCTTTTCTGATCCAAAAACAAACAACTGTTGTAAATATACTGGTAACATTCTGCTTTTTGGCTTGTGCATTACTAATAATGTCTGCAGCTCAGCTATCTCTTTGAGTTTCAAAAGTCCTGACTTAAAAAACAGTCTGTTGGTGTGTTCTCTTGAATCAGCTTTATGTATTATTGTTACTGCCCTTTTCTGTAATATTGACAATGGCTTTATGTTGCTCATATACGTGTTGCCCCACACTTCTATACAATACATGAAAAATGGCAAAATGAGTGAACAGTACAACATCCTCAATGCCTTGTAATCTAGCAAATACTTTGCCTTGTTTAGAACAGAAATATTCCTGGACACTTTCGTTTTAACATGTGCTATTTGTGATTTCCATGTCAGGTTATCATCCAGTGTCACACATAAAAACTCCATCAATGGACAGTGAAATGTTTTCATCCTTTTTTCTATTAGCAAAAACCATAAACTTAGTTTTATTCAAATTTAGGGTTAACTTATTTTCATCAAACCATCTTTTAAGTTTGACCATTTCATGTCCAATACATTTTGCTAAAATGTTTAAATCATCTCCTGAACAAAAATAATTGGTGTCGTCTGCAAACAACACAAATTGCAATAATGTTGACGTTTCACATATGTCATTGATGTACAAAATAAAACAGCTGCTTATGACTTTTTTTCCTCACAAGTTTAGACGTTGTGTTGTGAATTGACTAGCGACACCTTAAATCCATCCAGTTTTATTATAATCCTCATATCACTCATTACTAATTACTAACAATGCAAGTTGACTTGGCACTGTGACACCATCAGCACAGGTTGCTGATGTACACTTAAATACTTTTTAATTTGTTGGAACCTTTCATAATGATTGATGCCGGTTAAGCTGGTTTGCACACTTTTAAACCAGTCGCAGAAAAGCGACCAAACTAACTTTTCATACATTTACTGATCCAAGAAGTACAGCCCTACTGACGTTTTTACTTTATATAACCTCAATTCAGATATCATCAGTCTGCTGAGACCCTGTTCAGTCTCATTCTTAAAGGGAAGAAGAAGCTGTTATCTGACATGAGGTTTGTCATTATTTAAGCTTCTGACAGCTCAGCTACTATCAGTGTCCCACTTTGGTCAAACTGCGAGACTGGCACTTTTGTTCTGGACATCTTGGGGTTGAAGATGTGTGTTTTTACAATATATAGCCCCCTCCCATATGTGAAAATACAGTTATTATTACTTGTCAATATGAGCCAGAAATAGACGCTGATTCTGCTGTGTCATTTTTTTTAACAGTACATATTGGATATCATCATTCCCTCACAGAGCCATGTGGGTTTCTTTTTCACTTGGTGCCATCATCATCATTCCCTCACAGAGCCATGTGGGTTTCTTTTTCACTTGGTGCCATCATCATCATTCCCTCACAGAGCCATGTGGGTTTCTTTTTCACTTGGTGCCTTCAGCTGCCTGGCATAAAAAAGGAAAATCATTTTAAACTTTGATCTTTTTTTAGAGATGTCAGAAAACCAGTAGATTATGTCATCTCTCAACTCACTGCCGGGACTTGGGAGACGCAGCGAGACCAACAAAGATGTCTGGGAGGAATGCTATAAGGCTGGATTTATTTTCACAGTTGCTTTAAAAACTGATCATAATACACCTTAAAATCAAACATATAAAGAGATTAGACATCTGTTTTTTTTCCTGCTCGTCGGATCGAGGGCGGAATCCATTCATCTTATGGCTGAAAGCTGTGAACTGTTTCAGGTAATTGAAGCTAATTTCTTCTGTGACAGACTAAAGTGCCTAGGTGTATGTGTGTAGGCGCCAAGGATTTATACACTGTCCATTGGCTCTACTCAGTGCTATGGATTTTCTTCTGGTCCTTGCCGCTGGAATGTTTATGGACCTTACATTAATGTAAAGTTACCAGTCAGAACTAACAAGCACTGGGCAGCTTCTGTCAGACTCTGGGTTTCTCTGTGAATCTGCTGGATGTTTTGAAAGTCACACGAATCATATTTCTGGCTTCACTGTGTAGTAGCTGAGTCAGCATCGCTCCTTCCACATGCTTTGTGTGCAATGGCGTTTTTATATGTACAAAAGTGGTGGAGCACGAACAACTTAGATTTTTTTTTTAAACACGTACAGTAAACAAATAGCTGTAGGCTATCCATGGTTCTGATAGAGAGAGGGGGGGGGGGGATATAAGGAAAACACAAGACACTCATCACCGAGGTCACAATATCAATCGATCCAGCAGAGCAATAGCCTATAGGCAAAACACAGAAGATCAACAAAATATATGACATAAAATGAACTTACCAAAGCTGAAGTAGATGGTCAACTTCATTCATTTTCTTTCCATTTTACTGATTTGAATTGCTAAAAGCTGCTCTCTCTCGTCTCCTCTTCACATCTAAACTTTTCGCGGCACACGTACTTACAGCCAATCAGCTCTCTGAGTTATGAGATGACGTTTGGTGGGTATGGCAGCACAGTGCCCCTATTGTGATTATTCTTTTGCCGCAAACATTGAATAGAAAAATACTATATTTTAACATGTGTTTTCTTTGCATATTTTGGGAATGATTATTTGCATTACTTTCTGCTGACACTAGGTAGGATGAGTCGCCACTGTTTGTGTGTGTCTGTGGCCTGTCGGACATAGTCATAGAACTGCTGATTATCGCAATCACTGTATTTAGCACATCAAAAATCAACTGCCACTGCCATAGCTAACGTTACCAGCTGCTGTGTGAGAGGCAGACCAGCGGTTAGGAATTCTGGACAGGGCGACAACATTTATCAAATATAATCTCATATCGAAGTCAGTGTAGCATTTCTAAACTGTATCTTTTTACTTTGTTATGGTCATGTATTGTGGTTATTAAATATTTGCTGCGATTTGAATTATTTTTAGCATTACAAGTTGCTTAGAGGTAAGAATATTACACAGATGTATTGTTCACAATGTAGTTTTATCAAAATACCTTTGAATGTGCAATCGGTTGTCCTTGAGACGGTGTCATCTGACCTCTCTACCCCCAACAACAGGCTTGGTGAGAGGCAGAAACGGTGACTAAGATTGGGCAGTGCCCTTGTTTGTAATAGGAAACTTGAATGTTCAGTTTTGATGTTTAATATAAAAAAACAAAAACAAATGCAGAACAGACATGTAATAATGTTGGTATTCAGAGAAATGAGGACACAAATCACCAGACTTCAGAGATCAGAAATCCTTTATTCCTCCCACAGCGGGGATATTTACAGTGTTACAGCAGCAGAAGAGAGACAGTGGAGATAAAAGAAAAAAAATTAAGAGGCTAACATATATTAAAGAAGAGGCAAACACACATGTCATCAAATAAAAAAAGTACACAACCATGCTAAAAATAACTACCAGTATAATAAAAGTAGGTGAAGATAAAAGTAAGTGAACCTGATGCCAGTTTTAACAATAAAACAATTATTCTGCACTTGAGAATTGTGATTGAACAACAGTGGTGTATTTTTCAGGCAGGGTCTTAGTATTTATCTATGATAACAATAACTTGTAAAACATTTGAATGCTGACAAATGTTTACAAGTGATGATGGTACATCATGTTTTGTTGCTGAACTCATATAGTTCTTTTGAAAGTGAACCATCTTCTTAAGAGCCGAAGCTCCTTCAGTAATCTCCCCTTTATTCACCCCTAATTGCGATCATTATTCTACCGAGACAGCGAGTGATTCCATTATAGCCGTCGCTCCAGTCGAGACGTCTCCATTTCGCTTGCTCTCGCCTGATTCCCCCCTTGGCTGTCAGATCAACGCAGTCCCCTCAGATTCCCTCAGATCTATAAACATCCTGAGCAGTCACGTCAAGGGAGCAGGCGACCAAAGACTGGAGAAGAGGAACAGCGCCGGGTGATTCTTTATTCGAGAGAGGGAACCGAGTGAGACTGAAGGAGCAGAATGGCAGAGACACATGTTCCTTAACCTGTTACGCACCATCCGCCCGGTACCGGGCGGATAAACGCGTCATTTGCAGGAAACAACGTCTAAGGGATCTTAATATTTAATAAACTATGAATGTTTTATATCCATGTAACGGGAAGAAACTCAGCTAACTGATCTTTTAAAAAAAAAATTCCAAAAAAAACCCACAATGCTAGCACTCAGCCTCTGAATTATCCACGAGCGAAAAAATGTAACCTAAAACGGCACTTAAACTCACAATAACTCCCTTATTACTTATCCTAGATGCACAGCCAACCACTCGTTTTTGGTGTTCTGGAGACACAGAATTTGTGTAAAAAACCTCAACACTCAGTGATAAACATTTGCGACGCTATAAACGAAAGCGTACATCATAACATGTGGAGCTAGGTAGCTAGAAACGCTAACATGCCTTACCTTGGTCAAAACTGGTCTTCAATGGCATTAAAACGATAAAAAAACGATGCTGCAGTTAATCCATAGGTTCATCCAATGTATCTGTGCCCTCTTTGAAATTATTTCTGATAATCCATAAGCAATAAAACTGCTTTTTAGTTTCCAAATGCCAGAGCTAGAATGTAGCTCCACTCTGCTTTACATTTACATGCGCGCAGCCCCCACCTTTTCTCTTCACAATGAGTGTGTGTGTGGGCCTCCCCCTTCAATTCTATTGGCTCTAACGGTCAGAAAGAGGTGTCAACCATCAAAATTGAGCAAGGGGGGCCAGAGATATGGAAAAAAAAACATTTTCACCCAAATCACCTCAGAGGTGGGGTGGTTTTGGCTAAACCTCTCTAAAAAGGTCAAATGTCACTTGTTTTGCATCAATCTTGATACAGGGTACTTATTATATGTTGTACTTTGGATTCCTAAAGCTTTTAGTCTACTAACCCATCATCCAAGGGTAGTTTTCACTATGTGTAAAAAAGAAATTTGGACGGACACTATAATTTACAATCTTTTACTATGTAAAATCTGAATTTTCTTTAAAATAAAAAACATTTATATTGATTCTGACACTTCTACATCCAACTCACAGATGTAACCTTGCTTTGATAAAAGAAATTATTCATATAACCCTTTTAGAAGTTAAGTTGTAGTCATTTGTTTTGGGCATGTCATTTTCGAGCCTGAAACATGAAAAACAGGCTTGGTGCTTAACAGGTTAAGGGAAATGCAATTTTTTTTCTTGAGTCCCTTTGTTCTTTTCTGTTCAATTCATCTGTATAAAGTTGTCAAAAAGGTTAGAGAGACAAGCTCATGACTGAAAGAGTCCATTCGAGTCCCAGAGCAGCTATAAGAATGTGTGTTATTCACAAAGAGAAGCTGCTGCATAGCCACAGAGTTGGGAGGTGAACCCAGGCTGCACTTTGCAGCTCGGAATGTGTCCTGGTGACAGAATATGATTCAAGGGGACGTTAATAATGTGCTCAAACAATCTTCACTGGATAAATAAAACTTCTTTATGACCTGAATTCAGAACCATAATGTTATGCAGGGAAAAACAGGCCGGGCTGTTAAAGCAGATAAGAACGAGTGAAGGAATGCATGAATATAAAGTACAACTATACAGTTTATTTATTATAAGTTTAATAATATTGTATATTTTAGAATATAAAGGTAAAGGTGACACTTAGTGATTACTTGATTACAATTTAAAAAGTAGTATTAAAACTATCAAAATATAAATCTTTATTTTTTTATTATTGTATTTTGGTTCAACAGAAATTTCCCAGCCGACAAATGGTATTTTACAGACTTAATAAAAGATAAAATTCCGCTACAGATCGTCTTCGAATCATACTTGATACTTTTAATATATATCTCAATTACAGTTAGAAGAGTGTTTAAAAAGGATAATTCCCTCTTTTGCTCAAAACATATCGCAATTGCAATATCAGTGAACTTAAAAGTAGTGAGTAATGCTCAATTGGGATTGTTTGATGGATCTTGTTTGATGGGTACTGGGAATTGTTTCTGCTAAAAGAGCAAAGTGGAAAAATAGATAACGACAACTTTAGCATTTTTGTCAAACTCTTATTTACCTATAAAGAGTCTGTCAAATACAGTTTGCTTAATTGAAGGTTTGCTATAAACTTGTATGTCTGACCACTTTTGCTCGGTCACAGTTTAAGCATAATGTTACCACCTTCTAGAATCTCTAGAACAGGGGTGTCAAACTCATTTTCATCTCGGGCCACATTAGCATTATGGTTGCACTCAAAGGGCCGGTTGTAACTTTGAGACTATAAGAATACATATATAAATGTTTAATATATATATCAAATAATGTATTTTATTACATTATTGCCTCTGCATTGGATTAATATCAGATAGGGTAACTTCATTAATAACTTCATAATTAACTATGTCTGAAAGCAGAAGTCTAGGGCAAATAATTGCAAGTCTCTTCAGTGAGAATGTCACAAAATTATTTTAAAAGAAAAGCCAAATTCTGGAAATAAGTCAAAGAAATTACATTTTGAAAAAAATATTCTGAGAAAAAAAGAATATTTTGAAGAAAAAAAGTCAAATTCTGAGAAAAAGGTCAAATTTGAGATGCATTGTGGGACATGTAGTTTATGGGCAACGTAGTTTATGGGCAACGTGCTTCTGTAAATCTGCTTGTGAACCGTATAATAAACATACTATATTCTTTGGGGCCACATAACATGAAGTCACGGGCCGGATTTGGCCCCCGGGCCTTGAGTTTGACACCCCTGCTCTAGAATACATTTATTGAGGACAATGTAATCGTAATAGACGGCCCTGATGTTGGAGCTACTTAAATGAAAATCTTTGTTGAAATAAACATATTTTATCTGCATGTAGCCTATGCATTAATCTCAACACAACTATATTGAACACCTTTTTCCCACTTTCTTACTTTCTTTTCTTTTGAGGATTTAAAGTGTGCGCTTGAATGGAGTTAGTGCCATTTTCATTCACATGTATCATCAGCTCCGGTTTTATTTTCTATTTATTTAGAGCGCCCGTGTGAAATTGCTTTTCTTTTACATTCTTGTCTTGTCCCTGTGTGTATCTTACTTGATTCACTACTTAATACAAATTGGTAGTTTAAAATCAAGGGATCCGTTAAAATGTAATCATTTTGAATAAGTATTGCTTATCGGTCCAAACATCAAGGTCAGCCAGTATCTGAATTTGGCTGTATCATACTGTAACTGTTGTTCTCACTATGATACACCAGTGACAAAACAGTTTGGCTACTTCTCATACATCGTGTTTAAGTAATCGCTGGAAAGGCTCCAGACAAAGCAGAGAAGATCAGGTAAATACAAATATAAAGCTATAAACAGGTGAGACTTTAATCATGTTGAGGCACTGCAAATCAGTACAAGGGAAGCATCTCTATTATATTTCTTCCACACTGCACAGCTCCAAAACAGCTTCAAAAAGCGCACGTGTCCGCTTACAAGATAAGACAAATCAAGCGTGCCTCATGTTTTATTCAACATTTATGCCAATACCTTTTTGCCTGAGTCTGGAATATAGATCCACACCTGTGACTACATCTTGGCCAAGTTTTTCACAAAGAAAGCACTGAAGCCAATCTGTCAGGGAGACGACCCCTTCATTGGAAATCAAATCCATCATCCCTGATGTTGGCAGGAGGGAAAATACAGAGGGTTTCAGTAAAGAAGAGGCAGCACTATTGGTTAATTGATAGATATTGAACATTTGTATTTTTACAGCATCTCACGTCTCAATTGTAAACACACATTTGTACTCAAATTCTCAAAAGGAAATTTTCGTCAAACTTTAATTAGCCTGTGACCATAGCAGTAATCATCATAAGTACGTGGCTAAGGCCAACCTTACTAAAACCTAACTCTAAGCCCTACATCAAAAACTAAGTCTTCGCCTTGGACTTAACAGTTTAACTTGTTAGAACCTGATTTATGTTCCCTCATGGGAAAATATAATTGTGTGAATGGTTTAAGTTTAAACTTAATTTCTTTACCTTACTTTAGAAGCGCACTTTAAAATTCCATCACTTTCAATGTGTTGAGGACAAACCAAAAGGTTCTCACTTTCCAAAAATGTCCTCACTCTCAAAGTAAAAAAACAAACATTGGTCCTCACATGTACAGCAAGACAGACACATGTACACATGAAGAATAAAACCAAAGGCAGTTAATTTAATTTTTTTCATTTGTAAACGGTATCCTGATTGCTTGTATTTCACTTTAAACAAGTGCATATGAATGTGGGGAATTTGCAAGCAGAAACGCATATGCCCTAAAATAGTACACACACACACACACACACACACACACACACACACACACACACACACACACACACACACACACACACACACACACACACACACACACACACACACACACACTACACTTAAGAAAGTCATTTACATATTGTTGCTCTTTGCGGACCAAATTAACTGACTAAAGCAGTTGGGAACGGGAAGAAGAAAAATACAGTAAACAAGATAAGAAAATGTCAGTCGTGTTGAATTTTAAAATCTTTCAGCCTGTTTGCACAACACATTTCTGCTCCAGGACCTTGTCATGTTCTTTGATTAAAGTAGCTCTGAGCCCCCTCCACATGGTGAAATCACAGTGAAAACATGACAGAGTTTTTGAGGCCATCTGCCTCATTAGATACACCATAACATGCATGCCAGGCGCACAATACATCCTCAGTGACTGGGGATTTAGACAACTTCCTGTAGTACCTGTGGCATGATTAAAACAAACAACCTACCAACTGAACATGTTCTGATCCTATGATCCCTGAAACTAATTAAAAAACCTCAACAAGACATTTCACAAACATAGGCATCAGAGACAGGAATATGAATTCCTTTGGCGAATGATGTGAGACTAACACTTTGTAGTGTCCATTCATTCGCCAACAGTCATGTGGATTGATCCGTGTTGACTGATTACAGCCCACTGGTTCTTTCTGGGGGTTTATGAGGCCAAAAATCTCCTTTTTTGCCTGTAGGGAATCTAATTTAGTGCTCTGGTCACAAGTCCAAATCAAAGTTTTCTGAAGTACAGGTTTTATCCTGGGTTACATTGAATAACACTGAGTACACACTGGTGCATGTATTGTTCAGACTGAACATATATATATATTTTTTAATTATCCTTTATTAATCTAAGGAAGATTTACTGAGCATATATTTACCTTTCAGCACAGTGCTGTAATTCACTCTAATGCAGTTACATGCATTCACACCTGAGAACAGATGGCCTTTAATAAGTGTGAACTGTCTGTGATGAGTTGACATGGCAAATACGGCGCTCTGTAAGAAAAGTGATTGATTTCTGTTTACTCACTGCCAAAAGATTAGAGGTGTGATGATAAATGGTAACCGCACTGACATTTAAACAGCACCTTGGCATGTGTTTTCAATACAAACAACATAAACAATACTAATTCTGAGGATAACATTTGTATTGTTTGTCTTTGTGAATAAAATAAATCCCTGACACTATCACTACGAAACAAGAAGCCATTCAATTGGCCTGCATCTTTTAGGTCTCTCATGTCTTATAGTCCTTATAGTTTCACAACAATTAACAAAAAGTAACCTTCCTTTTTCAAAAAAAAAAATATTTATAGATTTGAACGTTTATAAAGGTAAAGCCCATAAAGATGCTTTGTCAGTGATTGACTAATTTGGTACTTAAGATGAGTTCAATTAGTGCCCATATGACCTCAATGTCTCCTTTTAGGTTTCTATGAAAGGTGTTTTTAGGCAATAGATTAAACTGTGAAGTGCAGATATTTTAGTTCAGGCCTGGCTCAAAATCTTGGAAATATGCTGCATCTGTGTTTTTATAGTGTAAAAAGTATATTCTATGACTTAAAATAATTATTATTGAATGTGTTAAAGCTCCCATGTCATGCTTTTCCGGTTATTACCCGTCCCCTTGTGTGTTATGAAGGTTTTTATGCATGTAAACGGTGTGCAGAGTCAAAACCCTCAAAGTACACCCTGTAGCGAGTAAAACTCTAACACAGAAAATACCTCCCCAAAACGCCTCGTTGGAGATACGTCACTGCCCATTTGAGTCTTCCATTTAGTTCCGGGTACCGCCTGATGTCATGCGGTACCCGGAACGAAATGGACCAATCCCGAAGAGCTATGGCCACACCAGCAGCGTCGTGTTCCTCCTCCAGAGGTTCGAAGAACCGGCATTTCACAGACGAAAGCTTCCAAAACATTGCCCAGTTTGAGGCCGGATATGCACAGCTTGTTTGGACTGTTTGGAGCAGGGGAAGATCTGGGTATACAACCTGTAAGTTTGCATTGTTATTTGTGTATTTATCAAACAAGACTGTTTAAATGTGTAAACTGTGTTGGACTGCTAAGCCATTGACACAGTGCTAACTGTGCTAACTAAGTTGCTAGAGTTTCCATATATCAACTCTAATATCAGCAGATGGCCTTGCATACATGTATCTCATAGCAGGAGAATGTCTGCATTCACACACAAAATACCTATTGACAGTATACTCCGGGTGATTTGCCGGTCAGTCGCGAAACGTAATTACATTATAGCTGGCGTAGCGATCTAACACACGGAGCTAGAGCTAGTTTTGGTCAGAAAAACATTTTTGTGATGCTACGTTGCTAGCGTTTAAATATATCAACTACAATGTCAGCAGATGGCCTTACATGTTTGTCATGGCAGGAGAATGTCTGCAGTCACACACACGGAATACTCATACAGTATACTGTACTGTGATTTACCGTACATTGTGACCGTACATATACTGCATGTAGCTAACGAGGCTAGCTGTATGCTAGCGTAAAACAATGTATTCATGCAAGTTACATTGTATGACCGAACGTAGCAGAATACCCGTATACGATTGCAATTATAAACACGTTATTGCTAGCCTAATATGAACCACTAGCTTTTGTTCATAGTAGTTTTATTACACTGCATTATAGTTGCCTTTCCTCCAAGCTAACGTTCATATCGTGTTAGCTACCAAGGTAAACAAAGCTAGGTTAGCATATTAGCAGGCAAGCTGTTCATTACACAACTACTACTAACGAATCTAAAACAACTAAGTTTCTCTAATATTTTGTGATTTGCATTTGATTTCGTCCAGCCAGATCCTGGCGGACAATCCATGACGGGGAAGGGATTCTACTACTACTGAGGGTGCTAAAAGGCACCGCACCGACTGTGCGCAGGCAAGATGCGAGGAGGAGGAATGGATGATATACCGTGTATATATGTATATTTATGTTCATTTTGTACATTTCTAAAAATAAAGTTTAATGGAAATACTTAGTAGGCCTATCCTTTCTTCCCTGAATTCATATATAGCAAACCATGATTTGATTTCTCATCAAACAGTAGTAGTTTATAACGGGTAAAAATAACTTACTCTTTGTTATGAGAGTAGCTCGTAGGCCACAACGGAAAGACAAGGAGACATACACGAGTTTACAAAACCACGGCACATTTATTGTGGTAAATGCAGAGACAGGTGGTCGAGGGGAGAGGGTCGCTCAGTTCGTCCTTCTGCAGCCGCTTTGGAGAGAGACTCCGGGCCGCTGGGATTAATAGCACCGGCTACGGAGGTGTCCGTGATCGCGCTGATTACCCTCTTCAGCTCCACCCCACCGTAAGACAAAGGCCCTGAGGCCGTCACACTCTTCTATAACAACAGTTAAAAATATATATGTATATAAAATATACCGCTGTACCGACGCCATGATAAGACTGATGTTACGCTGAGAGCAGCCGGGAAAAGCACTGACATGGGCACAGCCTCTCTGGTGGTTGACTAATCAGAACGAGTGGCCGAGCTGACCAATCGGAGCACACTAGGCTCACAGGGAGGGGGGGGCAAGAGCTCCAACGAGTCGTTTAGTGGAGAAAGTGAATACTGCTGAATACACATGCTTGACAGAGATGCTGTATGCGAAACCAATGTGAGTTTGGAAAATTGCACAGTATAAATCTATTTTAGTATACCTCAACAATGTAATTATGATCAGTGGAAATGGCCATGACATGGGCCCTTTAAAGCATGATGAAAGCCAATTCCACCCTGACAGATTGCTGCGCTTTTACTTTCATGTCAAATGAAACATTTATGGCTCAAAAGTTCCTTCTGTTAAATGAGTAGTTTAAGCCATCCTTAAGACACACATTAAGTGTGTCCTTTCTCTGCTTGATGACATTCATCCACCAAACCGTTGCTCATTAAACACTTACAAACCGGCTACAACTAAAACATTTAAGATAAATACACTATTCTGAAAGATATTTGGAACAAATATACATTTTAAAGGGTAATTCAACTCATAGGTCCCTAAAAAACACTATCAATTATTTCTTGATTCAGATTGAAGGTTCATGTTGCTGATAACTTTGTCAGCTTGGTTTTAAGAAAGTTGAGCATGAGTTCAAGTGTTACACATTGTGGTGAGGTTGGATCCTCCAATGTTTTTCAATTTATTTGAGCAACATTAAGTTGATTTGAAAGCGAGAGTTGTTCTTGTGAACTTGTTAAGATCAAACTCCTTCAAATACTTTGAGGTTTTAATTCAACTGGTTTCATGAAAAATGGGTTTGGAGAACTCGGTCCTCCACTAGCAGCATGGTTGTTGGTTCAATTCCCATTTCTTTTGTCCATAAGTCCTATGAAGGGGCATTTGCGTGCTTGATTGGCCCCATCAGTGTCGATGAATGCCAGGTGAATTTAAAAGCATTCTAGATAAATGTGCTATACATCAACACAGTCTCACTCCCTGATAGTCCAATAGCGACGTTTGGTCAGGGTCCTTTGGCGTGCAGTTGTGACTCGCAGAGTCTCCTTCAGCTTCATAAACGGACGCAAAGAGCTTTTAACTGATTGCAATGTATTCCCATCGGTGGCGGTATTTGACGCTCAGGGAAGCACCGCATCCGTCCATGTCGGCGGCAGTTAAAGGCAATGTGAGCGTCCATTCCCATTGGATAACGGAGGATTTTACACCCGGAAGTAAGTATTCTCCTTACTGTCGATTGATTCTACAGTGATATCTGCAGTACTCATCAACTCAAAAACACCAGATTATCCTTGTTAATTACACAACATTGATTGGTTTAAATTGTGTACAATTGTATTTTTCCCCTTCGATTCGGAGAAACAAATATTTTTGCGGAGTTTAGGATGGCAGAAGACACTACCCAGAATCCTCAGCTATCATTTGGGACTACACCATGTGCTTTGCTTGACAAACCCCGTGATTAGTCCTCAAGCTCTGTGATTGGATGTTGGAGTGGCAGTGCGCGAAGGGTCACAGGCTCCTCCAACAGTGCAACACAATAAAACAGATACACAGAAAAAATAGTGCAAGTAAATACAAAAAGAAAAATTGTAAAATAGTAAAATAGTAAATAGTAAATAGTGCAATAAGAGTCTATATACAAGTGATTGGAATATGATATATTAGATAAATAATTTCTATGTAGCAGCAGAATGTTATGGATGTTGTTTCAAAGTTCAGGTGTTTAATAGTCTTCTGGCCTGTGGGATGAAGCTGTCCCTGAGTCTGGTGGTTTTAGTCCGGATGCTGCGGTACCGCCTGCCAGACGGCAGCAGACAGAACAGTTGGGTGATGGGGGTCTTTTATAATCCTGAGGGCTTTCTTTAAGGTTAACCTGGTATTTTTTCTCCCCTACATTTATTTTAGTTACTTTACAGATTTGGATTAATGATGTGAAATATAAACAACCCTTAAATCAGACTTTAGTTACACCTGAGTAAAATTCAGGGAAGGTGATTGTCAAGTGCCAACAATCAGGCAAGATATTAGTTGGTGCTTGAGAAGACTAAACATTTATCTGCAGATCCCTATAAAGCATATTCATTACTCGTTATTCTGTAATCGTTCATTAAAAACTGTATATAATGGCTATTTTGCACATCCCTTTCAAGATTTCAAGATTTTCAAAGGTTTATTGACATATCATATACACAACTACGGTGTAGTTATGCAATGAATGAAACACTTGGGTCACAGGTTCCCAGAGGTGTGGACTCGAGTCACATGACTTGGACTCGATTCAGACTCGAGTCACCAATTTGATGACTTTGGACTCGACTTGACAAAATCACAAAACACTTGCGACTCGACTTGGACTTGAACACCAATGACTCGGGACTTGACTTGGACTTGAGCCCTCTGACCAGAGTTCCCGTTAGCCGGTAATTACCGGACAATGACCGGTAAAATATGCTGAAGTCCGGCAAATCTAAATCTCTCCGGTCAAAATGTCCGGTCAAAATAATTTTCCCTTAGCGCAATACCGCATCAGTTGCGCCACTTATGTGACAGACAAGAATAGTATGTGACAGACAAAAGAGTATGTGACAGACAAAAATTGTCAATTCTAATGTCTAACACTTAATGTGGAGAAAGAGATGTCCTGTATGGGTTGATTGTGCGTTGATCTGTTGGTAATGCCTCGGGGTTCCGGTGGGCATGTAAACAAATGCATAATGCTGCGCTATACTTTGTGGCCTCATCCGGTTGCATAGCGACGCTTATTGTTTAGGTGTCTTTTAACAAGCAGGTAGTCATATCATTAGCTAGAACTAGCTAGATCTGATCGATATGGACATAAATGCGAGTAAAGTCTAATCTGACAGGAGAGAGAGATCGGCTGCTGCTGACGAGTCGACACGCAGCTCTGCATGATCCCCTGCAGCGGCGAGCAGAGCAAAACACACTTCAGGTTAGAAAATCACACGTAGCTATTTTAATTACCTCTCAAACTACCTAAACTAGTTATAGATATGTTTAGTTTTACTGTCGGGTCACTCATTACTGGATCCGCGAGCTGCATGATACTGACGGGCTGTCAGGAGAAGGAGAGAGCGCTCCGTTTATTATTCCCGCGTTTTTGTAAATTACTGTACACTTTTGAATAATGTAGTTAATCTACTATAATTAGTTTGTTTAATGTCGAATCATATCAATTTGTTTTAAAGCTCAATAAATAACAAAGAAGACCTTTAACCGGCACTTATCTAATTTTGTCCGGAAGATTTCAACTTTAACGGACATGTTGACCGGCAAAAAAATATTCTAACGGGAACTCTGCCTCTGACTTGAGGTGACTTGATAATTTAATTCCGAGGTCTCCAACACGCCGATCGCGAGATGCCGCTTGAAGAGCAGACTCTCCAGCCGCTGCAACTCTTGCTGAGAATTCTTGCAGGCAGGGGCGGGTCTTTATTTAGCTGGGCCACCATGCGGCCAATCATATGTGAGGACACACTAGGATCATACCATTATGTGAAAGAAGGGTGGGGGGCAGACGCTCCAAAGACAGCAGGTGTAGTGGTACAGGCCAGCTACACAGAGCCACGGGGAGACGGGGAGATGGATTTAAATGCAAGCGCGTCAGAAAAAGTCAAGAAATTAGCGAAAACCGAAAAAAGAAGCAGCTTCTGGCTGCATTTCAATGATATTGGAGAAAGCAAAGCTGAGTGCAGGATTTGTAAAATGAAAATAACCTTCAGAGCAGGTTGTTTTTTTGGTAACCACTCAGGATTTATTGTCAGAGGTGGGAGAAGTTCAGATCTTGTACTTGAGTAAAAGTACCAGAGTGTAGGAATACTCGGTTACAATAAAAGATCCTGCATTCAAAATGTTACAAATAAAAGTACAAAAGTATTAGCATCAAAATATAGTGAAAGTACCACCTACAGAGGGATCTAGATTCAGGTGTTCTTTTCCCCATAGAGACCGCCTCGCTGCACATTATCCCTTGCATAAAGATAGATTGTGGGTCCCTTATAACATGTTGTACACAGTGGAAATAAACATTCTGGTTACCTCAACATCAGGGATCTTATCAATTAAACTCCTTCTGAATCAAACCGTCACGGTAGCATTACCTTACTGATCCCTCTTACAATAGAAGAAAACACATTACTTTACCAGCAGAGAGAAAATAGATTATTACAGTATTAATGTGACTAATAAAGAGCAGTTTGATTATTAAGTATTATTCTGTTGATCGATGTCATTACATTTGGTGAAAAGCACATAATGACTTGTTTAAGACTCGTTTTGTCAAAGTTTAGGACTTGGACTTGACTTGAACTTGCCCATCCTGACTTGAGACTTGACTTGGACTTGAGCACAAAGACTTGAGACTTGACTCGGACTTGAGCGCAAAGACTTGAGACTTGACTCGGACTTGCAAAACAATTACTTGGTCCCACCTCTGCAGGTTCCTCAACAATGCATTACAAGACATCTATCAATATGTGTGTATACCTCCACCATTAAACTGTCATATTCTGCACATTTCTTATTCTATCTACATACATCTTATAAGAGTATAATAAATATGTATAATATCGGTTAAAATAAGTGCTTCAAAATAGTTAACATTGCAAGAAAGTTGATTGTCAAGTCCCAAAACAAACCATGCAATATATTACTTTAAGTACTTTGTCAGGCTTAATATTTATCTGTAGATACCCCCAAAGCTTTATGCTGACATGTATTTAAAAGAAGACCTTAACCTAAAGTATTATTTAAAGTGGACCTATCATGATATATGTGACCCGCTCTATCGAAATCAGTCGGAAGTCGCAACGGCTCATTTCAAAATAAACGTGGATTTGCGTAAAAAACTATTTTTTCGGGGTTCGGGTGTTATGTTTGATTTTAAATAAACAAAGTCTTGGCTTTCAGAATATGAAACTTTTATTTCCAAAATCACACGATAAATACATTTGTGAAGCTTGTGAAGGGAAGATGACAGGCACCTCTCACTCGCAATCTGCTCTTCCGCAGCGCCGCCCCCCCCTCCCTCCGGCTGAAATTATGAATGTAAGGCATATAGTAATCATAGATAACACGGCAGGGTCCGTTACAGTTTGTTTTCATCTGATTTCAAATAAACAAAGTCTTGGCTTTCAGAATATTAAACTTGTTTCGGCAAATTCAGATGATAAATACAACTATGAAGCTTGTAACGGCATAATTACAAGCGGAGAACGGAGTAATTTAACGTTACAGCAGGCATAACAACAGCCGGTGTTTCTCTTGAGTGTTTTCCCCGGGAAACAAACACAATATACACTTACGCAAAAATACACAAACACACACAAACACATACACTCACACACTCGCGAGCTTCCCCCAGACCAGTAATCCAAACGGAAATATTTTCCCTCCGGACTATTTTGATCATTTGCTCCGCTAATAATCAATCAGATCGATGGATTCAAGAGAAGAGGAAACTTTGAAGGCCTTTTTCTCAAAATGATGACTCGGTGACAGTCATTATATAATGTGACATATTTTGCTTAATATTTGGAGCACAAAAACAATCCTGATATCATTAGAAAGCTAGGAATCTCCTCTTTCCAATAGTGTATACAACTCAAAATGTGTCTTCGGGTCAATGCGACTGATTTCGATAGAGCAGGTCACATATTTAAATGATATATTGTAGGGCCATACCTATATAAGGTATATTTATACGTTTCTGTTTTCAAAATACCAAACAGATCATGCATTTTAGCCATGCCTCATTTCGCTCTATTTGCTGTTCTCCAGCCCTGTTTTTGGGGGCTGATTCTGTGAGCTGCAGCTGACCACGCCCCCCTGCAGGAGAGGGGAGCCGCTCTGATCAAGTCAGAAGAGGGGGACAAAAATAGATCTCCGTCCTCTGTGTTTTATTATAGCCTATCATTATATAGAGTCGTTATTCATTTGTTTTAAAGCTCAATAAATAACAAAGAAGACCTTTGACCGGCACTTTTCTAATTTTGTCCGGAAGATTTCAACTTTAACGGACATCTTGACCGGCGAAAGAAAACCTAACTGAAACTCTGCCGCACGGTCCCCTCGTTCCTTGGAAGAGGCGGAGAGTTGGGTGTTTGTCATCTGCTGGTGGACTAACCGGAGATAATTACAGTGCTTGCCTCGACGGGGAGGGATTGCATTGAATTAATGCAGCAGGAGCAAACGCTTGCCTCGGGGAGGGAGAAAAAAAGCCACAGCGGAGAATAAACAGAAGGGTAACCATGGTAACCATGCGCGGGAAGTCTTCTTCGCTGCTTTTGTGGCAGACTACAGCGCCACTTACAGGCCTGGCATATGTACTACAGCGTCTCCAGCGCTTTCGAGCGGCAATGGCCGGCCGTGGCCCAACCCCACATTCCCCTGATAGGTGGAGAGTTGGCCCAATAGCCGTAGCGCCACCGTCCTGACGTCAGGACAGTGTTCAAATCTGGATCAGTTTTTATCAGATCCGTTGCAGCCCCTTTTTTAGAGATTTGGGTATGGAGGAAAACAGAGAGGGTTGTGTTTTCTGACACTTGGTGAGTTCCCTGGAACACCGGGGACACATATTCATGTATAAAAGACGTACAAAGGTGCATTTTGCATGATAGGTCCCCTTTAATGTTTTAATAAAGCCTAATTAGTTTGTCTGTTTTGCACATCGTCCTATTAATATCTGTGGACGTCCTGCACTACATTTTTTTCATTGTAGAGATCACTTACAGTATCTTCTTGATATTTTCTATTCTATATTTCTATCATTGACCTTCTACTTTCCCCCTATTTTGTATGTGCTCTTAATATTTAAATGTTTTCATCAAATATAACACATTCAACAAAACATGCAACAGACCTTAGGCAAGGAAAGACAAGTTTATTTATACAGCACCTTTCAACACAAGGCAATTCAAAGAAAAAAGCATTTTAAAACAGTCATTAAAAAGCAACACAATCTACCTTCATTGCAATTACTCTAAACGTGTAATAACGTGCTTTAACCAGTAGGTGGTTTGGGTTAAAAAAACTGTCAAGTTTACAGTGTTAACACAATAAAATATACTGCTGTTTCCGGTTTAGTTTAGATGGATATATTTTGTTATTGTTTTGATATTTGTAACACAAAAGTGATGGAAAGAACCCACAGCAACACAGAAAAGATGGTCTTAACACGACCCAGCGGTCTAGTAGTTAATCAAAAACAATAATATCAAAACAAATTATTATTCCTAACTTTATTGTGAAATTAAAACAGAACGGTAAAATAATAGTTTCCGGTCTATTCTGAGCCCCGATCTCTGTAGATAAATAAAGAACTACGACAGATGTGTAATATTTAATGCAGCCGAACCATTTATTATGCATTCATGTGATGACTTTTAAAGAGTAAAGCAAGCTTTTTCCCTGAGCGTCAAATACCGCCGCCGATGGGAATACATTGCAATCAGTTGAAAGCTCTTTGCGTCCGTTTATGAAGCTGAAGGAGACTCGGCGCGTCACAACTGCACGCCAATGGACCCTGACCAAACGTCGCTATTGGACTATCAGGGAGTGAGACTGTGTTGGCTACATACATGCAGATACACTATGAATGCAGTCAATCCACCTAACTTGATAAGTTCGACATTATCATCAACACGGGTATGAACCATCAAGCTGTAATTTACAGATTTAGCACTGAACTGAGCTTGTGTGGACAAATGGAGGACAAGAGTTGAGGATAATAAATGGAAACCGTTCAATCAGCTGGGTTTAAAATGGATCCCTGTTGTGTCTTATCAGCTACATTATCAAAGTCGGCATAGACTTAAATAACACCATTATATATTCATACATTAAACAACATTTGCAATTCAAAAGATTTGAACAAAATCCAACAACCAGCAGCTCTTTGACATTTTACATCAGAGCAGTATGGGATTTGATCTCTTCAATAAGCATGTTAGTGATGGTGGTATTCTTGGAGGTTTTCCCGTGGTGAGTTTAAAGTGATTATAAAGGATTCTGAGGCAGACTTGAGGAGAATCTGCCTGTGTTTGGTTTGGCCGGGACATACAGTACAGTCTGGGCTTCATTCTGCTGCTGCCTTTATGAGCACTGACATGCTGTTTTCACAAATGTCTTACTGTCACTGATTTTGCAGCCAGGTCTGTACTAACGAAGACATTCAAACTCTGGAAGGATCCAGATGTAAGATAAAATAAAGATTATTATTTCTATTCCAAAGTTGCGTGTGATAATGTGTAACCTCTGAGTAATTACTTGACAATTCATTAGGGTTTTTAAAGTTAGAAATATGATCCAATGCAACTCTCTTATCTGAAAAAAGTGTTACTCTTAATAATTAAAGGTCTAAGTATGTGGTGAAGATCTTTCTGCGACACAAAAAACAAATACCTGTGATGCAATGTAATGGAAGAAATAACTGCGATAAATACAACCTCTTTTAAAAAGTTTAGTGTCTTGCAAAATTAAATGTGCTATATTTAAACACAATTTTGTATTTCAATACTTACCCACAATGGAAACAGAGAATGTTGGTTATTTAACACAGAACTTAAACAGCTGCCCAACCCTAACATTAACTTGTGCGTAGGACTTGGGTTTGAATCCGTCCTGGCACCATTTACCGCATATCATACACTTTGTCTCCCACTTTCAACTCCGTCTCTTCAATAAAGGTGCTGGTGGCTTGAGAAAATTCCCAAACCCTAACACTGATGTCCACATGTCAATCACAACTAAATAATGGTGTGTATACAAAATGTCATTGTATGTAAGCCATTTTGAACAACTTTGATTGAAAAAACGTCATCCCCGAGAAGATTATGTAGCTGTAGCCCATGCATTAAGAATATTTCGTATTGAAAGGACCTTTTCAAATAGAATAATAAGAGAAATTGGTCTTTTAATTTGTGCACTGTAATCCTCTGTATTGAAAGTCCTTTAAAATAGGCTACGAAGGCATCTCTGTTTTCCGTGGCAGAGTTCCAAAGCAATTCATTCCCCTGTCAGCTGAATAGATAGTTTTTACTTTCACTTTGCCATCTACATTTTCAAGATGACAAATGTGCAGCGTTAGGATAAGCTTATGGTAATGTGATGCTTTTATTCATTTAGCAGAGACAACACACATTGTCAGGCGTTCTCTAAGTGCTTTCTTTGAGCCCAGTTTCTTTTGTGTAACAGATGTCAAGGATACCACAAGGTTCAGCGACACAACACCACATCCAAACACCTCACCAGGTGACCAATAACACCGGACATGCTTTGTTCACATATTGCTCTCTGGCTTTGAGTTCCGGCAAACATGCATTGTTCAGGCTGCTTCATGACCGTGTAACCAAGGATGAATGTGTGCTTTCAGCCTAATGAGTGCAAATGCAACATCATACCAACTTGCATGAATGGGAGTTAATCCATGTTGTATAAGCATTATTTTTGAATATTATGTGAGGTTAAAATATGTAGAAATTGGACGTCAAAGCTCTGAGCTCGTCCCTCCCCATGAGGAAGCACTAAGCTCAGCCCAGCAGGGAGTGTAAAGTGAAAACTCAGAACCTACATAATGGATGCTGCGGGGAAGGGCAGGCTAATGAAATGCTATGAACTGCAGAGGAGGCAGCCAGTGTTAGCGGTGTTAACTGATGCCTTAAAGGGGAAGTCCAAAGATTTGACTCATCAAAGTCTGTTTACAAACACTGCATATGTGAGAAAAGTATTTATCATCCCATATGTGTCTCCTAAGATATCTGTGTGAAGTATGATAAATGTCTTAAAGTGTTGTCCCTTGAGGCAGCAACGGTTGCATATTACATTACATGTGGGGTGAAGTGTCTTGCCCTGGGACAACGACATGCTGACTGCAGTGGGACTCGAACTTGCTCTCCCCTGATCCGAAGATCAGTGCCCCATTCCACTGAGCCACAGCCCCAGAATATTGTTAAATGTGCACAACTGCAATATGGTAAAATGTGTCTGTCTGGTGGGGTAATTGTTCAAAGCAGTCATTCTTTCCAGTCTTTGGCAATTTAGGGATACAAATATGTTAAAAATATTGCCTAGAAGCAGATTCTCAGTCTGTTTGTGGTGCTATAGGTCACATTCACACCTAATAGTCTGTTTTCAGGTGCTCACCAGACGACAGTTTGTTACATTGTTTCATTTTTCAGAAGGTTCGGTTTGTGTTCACACGGGCAACACTCAAACGGACTATAAACTTTAAACACAAGTCATGTGCACGGAAATGCTGTTCAACAATTGGTCAGACATTAACGGGGTAAAAACTAAAATCCCTGCAATTTCTACCGTAGCCTCCGCAATGGAGCATCGACAGGTTATTTTCATGCTGCTGTTAATCTGGAGAGTGTATCAACAGAATCTAGTGGACAGCACAAAATTATACAATCAGACGACATGCGTTAAAAAACATTATAACACATATAATGAGAGACGTTCTGCAGTAAGGAGGGACGTTTCACTGACGACAGGTGGCTCTTACTTTTATGTATAATTGAAGGAGCATTTTTACTTTACACAACACTGTTCAACACTTCATTCTGCTTCACTCTTTAACTAAACAACCGTGGATGTCTTGAAAGACTCTTTCGCTAAAGATTTTGAAGACATCCGCATTTTTGTGACTCGTAAATACTACGCTTCCTATGTTTTGGTGCGGACTGCGTTCACACCAGCGATGATCCACTCCAGAGTTCACTTGCAAGCGGTCCGAGACCACCTCTTTTAAGCGGACCAGAGTCCGGTTGTTTAGTTCACTTCGGAGGTCTCGGACTGCGTTCACACCAACCCAAACGCACCAGGGTTCGATTCAACCGGACCAAACAAGGCTGGTGTCAATGCAACCTTAGATTGTCCTGTATCTTTGCAGAAAGGAGGGGTGCAAACACAGTGTCAAGGTTGGTGAGAATATTTTATGATCATGCTGTCTTTCTTTCGTAATCGGTCATTGTGGATGTCCTCCAGCTGTGGTAGTGTGGTCTCTATGACCTCTTTAGCTGCCTTCAACACCCGTCTTTCCCTGTGCAGCTGCTGAGCACACTCTGCAGCAGTACACTGGTAGGCTCTTGATGGTGGAACAATAAAAGTTCACCGGCAGCTGCGGTGGGAGTTGGGACTGTTTAACTTCCCTGAAGAGGGCACACACTGACATTTACAAATCATTTGTCCCCTGTCAGTCTCAATAACTTTTAGTTTATCATTAATAGGCTACCATCTTACCATGACATATGTTTTTGCAGATGGTGACAGTCTTCTCATTTGTATATACCTTAGCAGATTTCCACTTTGCTGACATTCAACAAAACCCTATGGATATCCTGTCACTGCTGGCAGTAATTTCAAAGCCCATAACTCACACTGTCCCTGCTGTAGAGGGACAGAGTGAATCCTCATGATGTTAATTTCTTCTTCACTTTATTTTAGTCCACTGTGGGGCAAACTAACAAGCTCCTAAATGTCACAGAAAGTGCTGAGGGTGGGGACATATGCACTTGTTCAACACAATGGTTTCATACAATTGTATCACAAACTCAAATTTCCTAATTTAAACTAAATATATAAATGACAAATACAATGAGCCCTGAAAAAACCACAGGGAACAAGTGTCTGACTCCAAACTGTTGGTCAAACATTTTGATATTAATCATCAGATCCTCTGAAACTTTCCAACATACAATCATCAGTCAGTAAGCTTCATTTACTTATTGACAAATCTTCTCAATCTGCCTTCACTACTTCTGCAACATTTCCTAAAATGTAATTATCCTCCTCGGAAACATGCCTGAACATGCATTCTCTAGTATATCAACCCTCAACAAGTCCTCAAGAATAGATGACGAAAGACAAATTAAGTATTTTCTACAATAAGCAGGATAGCATCTATCTTTCTCTCCGAAACCATTACAATGAATGGTTTCTGATCTTCCATTGCTTTGACAACAAGTTTAGTTATCCTAAACCCTAGACTTTGGTTAAAACAACTTCTTGGTCAATGTTGCGAAACAACTGTGTTGATGTTTAAAGTCTGCAACCAGACTGTTAGGCTGTACTGATGAAGACCTAAATGCTAACTTCAGCTAACAAGGTTACAATTCTGCATGCTAATGTTTACAATGTAGACATTTTATTTTATTTAAGCATTTTTGTATGTTTAGATTTCCTAATCATCACAAACCACAGTACCGCTAAGGCTGATGGGAGAAACATTATTTTTGCAGTCATTTGATCATAAACTAAAGTTATAGACAAGTGGATATTTGCCCTTATAATGGCACTAGATGAAAAGTCAGATAGGACATTTCATGGCAACCCATTCAAGAGATGTTGAGACATTTTCTTATAATCCACAACCTCAATGCATTCTGGTCTGTTGAGGCTTCTGTTCACTACCCTTTTGCTCTCTTGTCATAGGTATTTGATGGTTAAATGTTCAAAAGAAATGGCCGCTTTAGATACGATCAAGCAAGCAGTTGTTTGCTCAAAACATGTCTAGATTTCAAGCAGGGTAACTTTGACGTCTACAAAATATAACAAATCACAAAATCAATGCTCGAAAATCTAAAATGTTCCACTATAACCTCCACTGTCACTTATATAAATATCTGAATGGTATGTGACATAAAAAGAGAAGCAAAACAAAGACTTAACAGCGTACACAAAACAAATATCAGTGTTTTCAGCAGGACTAAATGTACTAGCTATGCTTTACTAAATTCAAACATCCAAGTATTTCCATGAAATCATCAGAGCAACAGCGAGGGAACAACCACTTGAATTACTTTACCCCTGTCTGACAATACATCTCCTTAACGGCTTCAGCTGTGACCAGACATTAAAACAGGGTTTTGATCTTTGTGCGTGTCGCAGATAAAATGTTTTGCAGACCTTTTCCTCTGCTAACAACTGCAGATACACCGCCATCTGTGAAAGCATTACAGCACACATTATACAGGACTTTATTACCAAACCATCCTGCAGGTCAAGGGGCATGGTTATTTTCAGAACGAGGTGTTCACCCATCAACATACTGCGTCAGAGGCGGAGACAGGAGGCACACAAACACATACAGAACACATATTATGGATATTACCTTTTCTCCAGACCTAATGATGCTTTTAGCTTTTCTGACACACACAGGTCTTTTGTTTCCTGTAGTTGTGACATTTGCAGTGCAGCAATGAAATCCTGTGTTGTAAAATGTTAATCATTATCATACTTTGGCCTCTCCTTGTATGTTGGGTAAACTCTGGAAAGATATTTGAAGTTGAGCATGATTTATTATCAATTTTCCATCAGCTGTGGTGGTCATTTCCTCAAAGACGTTGGCCAGGAATCTGATGAATAAATGTAGAAGCACACCCACACACATTCTTACTCTGCATGTTCATGGGGTCCTGACATGACACAAAGCATATACTTGTTGACTGTAGTTGTACCTGTGGAAAACCTGCTTAAAAATGACTCATAATTGAATTTAGAGACGCATACAAAACAAAGTAAGATCATCTTATTAAATATGATGCATTGTTGAAGATTTTACTACGAAATATTGAATAATTGAGTCAAAGCAAGATGCACCTCAACCTTCTAAAGCTCACACATAAAGCTCAAAAATGGCATTGGAAATATTTAAAATGCAACACTTCCCTCCTTATGAGTTATTATACTTGTATTACTTTAAAGGGGACCTACTGTATCATGCAAAATGCACTTTTTGATGTATTTTATACATAAATATGTGTCCCCGGTGTGTCGGGGAACTCACGCAGCGTCAGAAAATAAAACCCTCTCTCTTTTCCTCCGTACCCAAATCTCTAAAAACGGGGGTACAATGGAGCTGATCCAGATTTGCGTACGATATGACGTAATATCGGAAAGGTGGACCCACGGCACTATCAGAAAGTTGCTATCAGAAACAATGCCTGACTGTTTTGGACGTAATATGGTCGGTGCTCACATTAGCATCGCTAACACTCAGAGCTAACCTGTACTGGAGAGCATGTGTGTGAAGAAGCAGGAAATAAAAAGGAACTCACCTTGTGGTATAACTGGCAAGAAAAAAAGCCTTTGAGCTCCATACTGTTTCAGAAATAATCCTTGATAATCCATGATATGGCGTTTTATCACGGCAGTATTTAGTTTAGACAGTAGCTGCCGGGTCCCGCATGGGTTTAGCCCCCTCATTTTTTTTTTTTAAAGCTTTATACCCAAAATCAGCACTTTTGAAACAGGAAGTGAAATCAACAAGTCCTCCAACTCATACGACCAAATAGGTTGATTGTTCAGCAGTTTATTACAACCTATAGTCACGTTTTAAAGTTTAGCACCTCTAGTGGTCGTGTAATAAACAACAATTTGCGGCAATTGCAAACGCTCCGGAGGGTCGTATATTCACAAATAACCCTCTCTGGAAAATCCTAAATTGTAGAATAGTTTGGCCATTAAAATGCTTTTTGATTAGATTTCTAGCGAGAAGTGTATATTGTACTTTTAGAATCCACGTCCAGTGGACGTGTAGGATCTATAGTTTGATAGATATTAAGAAGATTATTTGAGGTCTCGCCGGTCTCGAAGTGTTCATAATAAAACCGTATTCCCCTCACTGTCAAATTATTTCACAGTGATATCTGCCATACTCATCCACTAAAATACATCAGTTTATCCTTGTTAATTACACAACATTAATTGGTTTTAATTGTGTACACTGCTTTTGTGTTTTTCCCATAGATGTTTCCCTTTCGATTCTGAGAGACACATTTATTTTTTCAGAGGTTTTGATAGGCTAAAACATCGAACTACCCATAATCCTCAACAATCGCTGAAGCTCGGTGATTGGATGTTTTAGCCGCAATGCACGTTGGGATATGATGTTTATGCGATGTGAAATCCGAAAACATAAAAAAATAAAAGAAATAATACTTTATTCCGAGTGTTCTTGTTTCTTTGAAAGTCATCACATAACGGCATTGTAATACACGGTTCGGCTGCATTAAATATTACACATCTGCCGTAGTTCTCTATTAGATTAGAAGACCTTTGGACAAACTGGACAAAATACGTCTCCTTGCAGTATCAATAGTAATTTGGCTGACTTTTATATTTGATCCAATTGGTATATAGGCTATATTTACACCATAACGGTGCACAGCTTATAGAAAAGGACTTTCTAGTTTTGAAAGATATTACTGATTTTCTTTGAATTAAAGAATGTAAATACTAAGTTGAGAGAATAGTCAGGGGTTTTGGGTGATTTCAATAGCTTACCATTAAATGACGGATATACCTCAGATATTAATGTGTAGAACTACAATATGTTCAAGTCCAGTTTTGGATAGTCTGCCGTGGTTTCATTCCATTTCATAGAACTGTTTGACGCTCGGCGTAACCTTGGCGCACTGCCACTCCAACATCCAATCACAGAGCTTGAGGACTAATCACGGGTTTTGTCAAGCAAATGTATGGATGTTGTAGTCCCAAACGATAGCTGAGGATTATGGGTAGTGTAGTGTCTTCAGCCATCCTAAACTCCCAAAAAACTATTTGTTTCTCCGGATCGAAGGATAAAAACTAGGGCTGTCAGTCGATTGAAATATTTAATCGTGATTAATCGCATGATTGTCCATAGTTAATCGCGATTAATTGCAAATTAATCGCACATTATTTATCTGTTCTAAATGTACCTTCGAGGGATATTTTTCAAGTTTGTAATACTCTTATCAACATATGAGTGGACAAATATGCTTTATATGTTTGTTTATTATCATTTGAACAATGACAAATATTCTCATGAATATTAAACACAACAACCTCTGAACATTACAAATATTCGCCTCAATTCAACCTGGAACCTCTCTCATACAATAATACAATACAAAGTGTGTGTGTGCGTGTGTGTGTGTGTGTGTGTGTGTGTGTGTGTGTGTGTGTGTGTGTGTGTGTGTGTGTGTGTGTGTGTGTGTGTGTGTGTGTGTGTGTGTGTGTGTGTGTGTGTGTGTGTGTGTGTGTGCGTGCGTGCGTGCGTGCGTGTGTGTGTGTGTGTGTGCATTAAACAGGCCAGTTGAGACGACAACCCATTGCAAATTGACTTGTTAGCACAGAGCATTGTCTCAGGCGGCTACTCTTTAAACCCTCCATCTGTGCTGTAAACCTGCTGGTGTGATTCTATACCGCAGTGCACATTCTGCTACAGTACATACTGCATGATTCTCTAAACGTTACATCACTTTAACTGCCGTGTGTGTGTGTGTGTGTGTGTGTGTGTGTGTGTGTGTGTGTGTGTGTGTGTGTGTGTGTGTGTGTGTGTGTGTGTGTGTGTGTGTGTGTGTGTGTGTGTGGAGACACTGTGATGGATCGTTGGAGCTATGTGCAGCTCAAGGCATATATGCTCGAACGGGAGCTGCCTGGACGCTGCAATCATGTTGTGCGCACTATCCGTGCTGAGTGTGCTGACTTGTCGTACAATGTCCCACTGTCTGGCTACCTGCATAAAGTCAAGTGCTCGGCGCAGTTGTCGGCGAAATGTCGCCCCTCTGTTTTCATTGAAACAGCTCCTAATATCCGTTAGCGCAGCTAGCTAGTACCAGATGCTAACAACAACAACACGTAAGGTGTGCCTCACTCGCGCCACACATACACACACCCTCCCGGTCCTCCCGATGGCCAGTCCGGGCCTGCCGGTGAGCGTGGAAGTGTGGTCTGCCACAAGCGGGCGGCAGGAGCGGGGCTGTCAGCATCAGCTTGTAGATGGTATTTTAAACTCGATGCGCTCTGAAATTACGGGGCGGCCGAGGACAAAAAATACACATGCGTTAATCGCGTTAAAATAATTTGTGGCGTTCATTTTTTTTGCGTTAACGTGTTATTAACGCGTTAACGCAAAAACTTGACAGCCCTAATAAAAACACAAAAGCATTGTACACAATTTAAACCAATCAATGTTGTGTAATTAACAAGGATAAACTGATGTTTTTTAGTGGATGAGTACGGCAGATATATCACTGTGAAATCATTTGACAGTGAGGGGAATACTTACGGTTTTATTATGAAAACTTCAAGACCGGAAATACTGTTTTCACCCTGTGAGGGTTGACGTTAACTTTACATGGACGCTGTGGGGAAAGACGTAGTATATTAACGTTCTCCTGGCGAGACCTCAAATAATCTTCGTAATATTATCAAACTATAGATCCTACACATCCACTGGACGTGGATTCTAAAAGTACAATATATACTTCTCGCTAGAAATCAAATCAAAAAGTATTTTAATGGCCAAACTATCCTACAATTTAGGATTTTCCAGAGAGGGTTATTTGTGAATATACGACCCTCCGGAGCGTTTGCAATCAACGGGAGCATAAGCCGCAAATTGTTGTTTCTTACACGACCACTAGAGGTGCTAAACTTTAAAACGTGACTATAGGTCGTAATAAGCTGCTGAACAATCGACCTATTTGGTCGTTTTTTGGAGGAGGACAGGCTGAGTGGGTGATCTCGTTAGTTCTGTTAGCGCCGGTGTTATGCCGTGTTATGCCGTGTTATGCCGTGTTATACATGCCCACCGCACCTCACGGGAGCGTGCCACAGCATAAAGCAAATACTCGCAGACATTTAAATGATTTGTACGGCAAAGTTAGGTTTGGAAACTATATCATTTCCTTTTTGGCGGGCATGCATAACACGGCATAATACCGGAGCCTCGCTGCGGGGAAGCTTTGGCGCTGTTCTGAGTTTTTTCTAATCTGTCAAAATGACGGACTGCTTTCAGATTTTTCCGTCATTGTTAAAGAAAATCTGTCATAGACGGAAAATATTCGGTTAATGCGACCTCTGTCATAGACATGTTTTTTATATATTTTTATATTGGCTATTGCCTTAAAATAGCATGATAGGTGCACTTTAAGTAATTTTTGCCTCTACATATTGATAATATGAATGTATGACTTTTGGCAGTAATTAAGTATGTTTTATGGCGTGGTATTGCTAGGAAGTATTTTCAAATGAAAGGAGCCAGATTATGCTTTTGGGGGTTCTTTCTTCCCTGTGGTGTGTTATATAGGTTTTTGTGCATGTAAATGGTATGCAAAGGCTAACATCCCAAAGAGCCCTCCAGAGGAAGTTTCTCTCCCACACACTGCCCCCCCCCCCCCCTGCCTGAAAGATCTCCATTGGACTCCCTGTTTACTCCTTGTTTACTTGCGCAACATAGTGACATCACTATACCACCTGTGCTATATGGGCTAGCGCTCTGACGCATTATACTAATAGGCTAAGTTGGCGGGACATCTTTTAGCGGTTGACCAATCACAACATAGCCGGCTAACTAACCAATCAGAGCAGACTGGGCTCTGGTTTCAGACAGAGGGTGAAAAGAGGTGCTGCAGCACAGGCAGTATGAGAAAAATAAAGACCTTTTTGAACATTAACCTGTTACGCACCGCCCCCCCGGTACCGGGCGGATAAACGCGTCATTTGCAGGAAACAACGTCTAAGGAATCTTAATATTTAATAAACTATGAATGTTTTATATCCATGTAACGGGAAGAAACTCAGCTAAAAACCCCACAATGCTAACACTCAGCCTCTGAATTAGCCACGAGCGAAAGAATGCTAACCTATCACTGCACCTAAACTCACTCATAACTCCCTTATTACTTATCCTAGATGCACAGCCAACCCATCGATTAGCATCGCCTGGAGACACAGAATCTGGAGGTGCCCACCTCAACACTCAGTGATAAACATTTGCGACGCTATAAACGAAAACGTACATCAAAACATGTGGTGCTAGGTAGCTACAAACGCTAACATGGCTTACCTTGGTCAAAACTGGTCTTCAATGGCATTAAAACGATAAAAAACGATGCTGCAGTTAATCCATAGGTTAATCCAATGTGTCTGTGTCCTCTTTGAAATGATTTCTGATAATCCATAAGCAATAAAACTGCTTTTTCGTTTCCAGATGTCAGAGCGAGAGATCGCTTCACTCTGGTGCAAACCTGCATGCGCGAAGCCCCCACCGTTTGTTTTCACAACGAGTGTGTGTGGGGGCATCCCGCTTCGATTCTATTGGCTCTAACGGTCAGAAAGAGGTGTCAACCATCAAAATCGACCAAGGGGGGCCAGAGATATGAAAAAAAATCACCTCAGAGGTGGAGCGGTTTTGGCTAAACCTCTCTAAAAAGGTCAAATGTCACTTGTTTTGCATCAATCTGGCAGGCAGGCCTTTTAGAGGGCAGAAGTCGTTTCCTGGCATCCAATTTACAACAGCAGCACCACATCGTAAACAAGATCCAAGATGGCCGCCTGTCTGTCCTTCTGAGCCCTCCTCTGATAATTAGGGCCTATTTTTAAAAGTCTCAGAGCCCGGTGACTGGTCGAGCGGCCGGCTGCTGCTTGTCTTTTCTATATTTATGCCAAGAAGACAACATGTACGGCTTCTGCTGGGTAGAGAACAACTTTTTTTTAGAGGGAAAAAGAAAACACACACACCAACATCTGTTTGGACCTTTATCTTCCTCTTTCTCTCTTACACTCATACACACACAGGTCCATTAAAGATGATGGGCTGGTGGAAGATTAAAAAAAAAGGCTCAGAGACTATTTCATACACTGAACAAGAGGAGGGTTTGAGTCAGATAACGACCGTCAGCTCTTAATGCTAAGATTACTGCTGTCCTTCTATTTTCAACGTTTGGAAAACACAACAAATAAACTGACAATTAGTTGAATCTTTAAAAGTAATGTATTTTATGCACTTGGCGAAAGATAAGTATTGATGCAAAAGATGAGGACGTTTTGTGTTAATTACATGTTGAAGATAATTATTTTGGAAACAGTGGAGGTAATGATTTTGTGAGGTACAAATGATTTAAGATTAAATAAAGTAGTACAACAATTTTCTCTTATCCAAAACTAATTCTAAATTCTTAAACTGTATATCTTCAGTGGGAGAATGTGAATGGAATATTTTAAGGGGGAAAGAGGAATGGAAAAAAGAAATTGGCAGACTCCGTTATAAAGAACAAACCCAAGGAGCAATTATCTTCTAGTCCCCCTCAGGGCACACGGGAGAGAGAGGCGCCTCGAATGAAAAGTTCTGCTGTTGTCACAATTAAGGGAAGAAATTACGAAATGTGAATTTTATCAACAGAGAGAGGATTGAGGTAGATGTTTTTCTCCGCATCACATTAATCATCTTTCATGAGGGTGTTGAATACTGATTAAACTCAACATTCTAATTGGGACATGCTTCTTTTCTGGTTAACATTAGGACATTGTTGTGGAGAATTACACGTTAAACTGAGAAAGGAGGGAGTGGGAGGAGCTGAAGAGGAGGGAAAAAAGCCAGATATTAGTACACTATAACTTCAACTCTGTTGTGTTGGATCGCTAGCCAATAGAAGTGTGCGTGTAACATAGAGATGTCACTATGTTACAGTAAAGTAAACAAAGGACTCCAATGGAGGCGTTTCAGGCAGTGTGTGGGAGAGAAACTCCCTCTGGAGTGAACTTTGGTATTTTAGTCTTTGCAGACCATTTACATGCATATAACACTCTACAGGAAAGGGAACATCCCAAAAAGCATAACATGTCCACTTTAAAGTGTTTAAATTTAGCAAAGCGGAGTGTAATTGTTTAGTCAGCCTGTATGAACCATGAAAAAGTTGATTTTATTTTGTTAATTAAGGAGTTTTGTCTGCTAGGTTGTGTGAATTTTGTGTAGTGATTTGATAAAATGAGCCCTTCAGCTATTTGTTGATATGTAAATAATACAATAAATACTAATCCCGATCGAAATGTACAGATGATGAAGATGGGAGAAAAGAAGATCCTCCAGACTTCGCTTGTTCACACCTTATTGATTATACTAACGTGTTGGTCCCTCTGGGCTTTTTTCAAGAGTGTTTAAGAGGTTAACACAATTCATACAACATTATTCCCAAGTACTGCTCCACCTGTCTATACAGTTGTGGAGAGAATAATTCCCCATGGGAGTGTCTCTCAATATTTGACAGAAACATGTGTAATCTGCTACACTCAGTTCCTCATTTAAGAATAAATGAAGGCCGCTACAACAAGCTACACACCATATTACATAAGTCTATAGCAAGATCATTTACTGACATTTCACAGAGAATCGGCCTTGCCAATTTTATATGTCCATCAAAATTGAATTTTGAGTGTACCATTAAAGGGCCCATGTCATGGCCATTTCTAATTATCTTATTTCCATTGTTGAGGTCTACTAGAATAGATTTAAATTGTGCAATTTTCCAAAATCACATTGGTTTCTCATACAGCATCTCTGTAAAGTATGTGTATTCACCAGGTATTCACTCTCTGTCCTAAACGGCTTGTTGGAGCTCCTGCCCCCCCCCTCCCTGTGAGCCCAGTGTGCTCTGATTGGTCGGGACGTTGCGAGGCTCGCTACTGCTCGCTGCTGCGTGGAGCGGACAGGTTTCCGGGTCCGCGATACAGCGAGACACAGCGAAACTCATCCTGAGCACACACAAACACTCACAGCCCAAGTAAAAACAATAAGTGTGGCTTGATATTGAATAAGAAAAAGGTTTATAACGCTGTGAGAATGGGTCTGCGAGTTCCTAGAGCATACCAGTTTGGGATCAATCCATCTATCTTTACATCAGGTACTCTGGGATCAATCCTCAGGAGAATAATTGTGTGGAGAAGCATTTTTGATTGAAGATCAATGTTGTATAAATTGTGCTAAATATTGTTGACAAAGGCCCAGAGGGGCAGACACTTAAGTGTGATTATGATGCTGAGCATGAGCAGTGTGTGGGATCTTCTTTCCAACACTCATGCCTCTGAGTTAGTGGTATAAGCAAGTATTGTCCTTGAAAAAAATGTGGTATATCAATGAAAATGTTTTTATGAAGAATATGGAATCGTTTTAAACCTTATTTTAGTTCCAACACCATTGGTGCATCTTCTTCCTAATAACACATGGCCAGTGATAAAGGAAGTTCACACCTCCTTTAATCAGAAAAGTACAACCATTTAAAATAAGTACTAATGGCCTCTTTTATTGTATTATTTGAATATAAATTGAATCTATATTGGGACATGATGGAGCTTTTAAAACAATTTTTATACTCGCTTTATATTTAAGAATGAATCATAGAGGATGCTCAAATTATTTGTCAGATGATTAAAATACAATATTTCCCAATATAAAATATGTATAAAAAACTAATTAAAATATATTAGTCAAAAGGACTTAACCCTGTAAGGCCCACGGTTGTAATTTTACAACATTACTTTAAGCTATTCTAAAAAAGTCAGTAAATGTTTGTTTTTTTAAAGACCACATTTACATAATCAAAAGGTCCTTTTGTTCAGCCTCACAATGCTATTGGATAGTAAATGTGTTTATAGGTCCTGCCCTCTGGCCATACACTCACACAACTTCAGAATCTTCAAACGAGCAACATCTCTTTGTTTTATTGGACTGGATTTGTCAGATTCAAGTAAGTAAAATGCCTCAAATATTTTTTTTTGTGATTATTACAATGTTTAGAACATGTACATATTTAGTTATTGTGGAATACATTCATCACATGTGATTTTGAGCAGCTTATGTCCTTGTTGTAATATTGCAACACTGGGTCAGTATGGTAGTCAAAATAGCATGAGCACCTGTCATGGACCCCGCCCTTCTTATATGTTCACATATGGAAATACAACACTAATAGAAACATAATGTCTTTGATAATTCACTATAACTAAGTTCTAAATGTGTCCTCTGTTAAGATTTTGAAATATAACCAGAATTGAATAAATGAATAAATTATTTCTGATAAAAGTATGTGAAATTATATCTGTAGCAATATTTTAAACTATACTTGTATCTTAACAGTTAATTAGTTACAAAAATACATTTAACTCTGGTTCTGGCAGAAACAGTTCTTTCTGAAATGTTTTGGGACACTTGAATGTATCCCTTTTAGTATGATAATTAGCCTGTTGTCATTAGCCAGACAGCATTGTGGGACTTGTTGAACTGGTTTACCTGCATGGTGGGTGTAGGTATTCCTTTTATTATGTTAATAGGCAGGATTATGTGACTTGTTGAACTGGTTTACCTGCATGTACTGTATGGGTGTAGGTATTGCTTTTATTATGATAATAGGCTAAGCCAGGTAGTATTGTGTGACTCAAGTGTACAATGTAAATAGGATTCAGATGCTTGTTGCATCGGGACACCTGGAAGGGGGTGGTGCATGCATTCCTTTTAGTATGATAATAGGCTAAGCCAGAAAGAATGAACACTTGTCCCACCATATCTATTCCTTCAGGTAATCTATTACAATATAATAAGCATATGTATTATTGATAAATATTTATTAATTACTTTTTCCATTTCAGAATGCCACCAGCAAAGAGATGATGATTCCTTTCAAAGGGAAATTCAGTAGCATCAAGCAATACATGTGAGGCAAGCCACACCCGTGGGGGTTCAAAGTATGGGTGAGAACTGGAATCTCTGTAATGATCTGTGACTTTGATGTGTACCAAGGCAGTGTCAATGGGATACGAGTCTGAACTTGGATTGTCAGGTGATGTTGTGATGAAGCTTGCCTCCACGCTTCCAGAAGGTCAGCACTACAAGATCTACGCAGACAACTACTTCACCTGTGTCCCATTGGTAGTGAAGCTCCTTGATCGTGGGATTCGTTATGTGGGAACAGCCAGGCAGGTGCGCTTACCCAACTGTAACCCGGAAGAGGAGAAGAGCTTGAAGAAAAAAGGGAGAGGAAGCTTTGACATCCGAGTGGAGGCCAACCACAATATCTGTGCTGTCAAATGGTATGACAGCAGAGCGGTCACACTTGTGTCATCCTTTGCTGGGCCAGCCCCTGTGCAGAGAATTCAACGCTGGGACAAAGCCAACAACATCTACGTAGAAGTTGAGAGGCCTTCCATTGTGGGTACTTACAACAAGTACATGGGAGGTGTGGATTTGTTTGACTCGTTTACGGCCAAATACAAGTTCTCCATGAAGTCCCGACGCTGGTACGTGTACATCTTCTGGCACACCATCATGCTTGCTGTGATCAACGCCTGGCTCCTCTACAAGTGGGAGTGCAAAGCTCCAAAGATGCCAAAGCAGGAGATCCTGAACAGGAGACAGTTTCAGGCAGATCTAGCATCCTCTCTCATCCTGGTAAGAATGCATTTCTGCTATTTGCCGTTTGTAATTTTTTTAAATATTTGACTGTAATATTTTTGACTTGTATCCTAATGTATTTTTGACATGTATCTTGATTGATTCTGTTCTAATAAGGTGAACACAACTCCTCTGAAAACACCCAAGAGAGGACGACCATCTTCAGCCAACGGGAGCCCAGCAGCGACAGTGACATCAAGGAGCCCGTTGAATGCTCAGAAGACACCATCCTCCACCAAACGGGGACCCTTCCAAGAGGTCACAACCTCCACTGGATGTACGGAAGGACCTAATGGCACATTTTCCAGTGAAGACAAAGAAAGGACGCTGCAGACACTGTAGTAAAGGGTACACAAACACACAATGCACCAAGTGTGACGTTCGTCTCTGCTTTTCCGACGATAGGAACTGTTTTTGGGACTACCATTGTATTCATATTTAATAAATGACTATTCATAAAAAAATATGGCTGATGTGTGATTATCATTCATGCTATATACTGATATAGGGCTAAGAAAGCAATCAATCCTGCAAATTAACCCTTAGTTGTTCAATATATGTATTCAGACAATGTGAGTAGAAATACAGAAATTCTGCTCCCACCTAAAAAAACTCTTTAATTTCTGCTCCAGAGGCTCCCAACAACAACATCTGAAAGGTCAAAAAAAATTCTAATGTTTTTCTATATTTGGGCTTTACAGGGTTAAGTCAGTATTCATTAAATAATGTGATTATGGTTGAAAAAGAGTTTACTATCTGTGACCAGTAGCTATATAACACTATAAATCCACACAAATTACCCCACATTACATTATATTACATTACATGTCACTTGTTAGACGCTTTTATCCAAAGCGACTTACATACTCAATACTGTGGGCAATCCCCACAGGGGCAATTTTGGGTGAAGTGTCTTGCCCAGGGACACAACGACATGCTGACTGCAGTGGGGTTTGAACCTGTAGTCCCCTGATCCCAACACCAACTCACAACCAACTGCACCACACGACGCAGTGGGTTGGCGCCCACTGGTTCTGCCCCAGAAGGCACACATTTGGCGTGACAGCCACTTGTGCGAGTGCATCATTAATTGGAAATGGCAGATTTGCCAAAAACTAAAAAATTGAATAACTTCTAAACAGATTAATGTACCATAGCCAAACTTGTGAACCATTTATCGTAAGCACTTATATGAGACAGCATTGTTTGCAAGTGTGTGTGTGTGTGTGTGTGTGTGTGTGTGTGTGTGTGTGTGTGTGTGTGTGTGTGTGTGTGTGTGTGTGTGTGAATGCATGCTTTTACAAATGCTCCCTTCTTTTATTAAACTTTTGTTGCATACTGTAAGGTTAATGAGCTGCCAGGAATCTTTTTTTCATAATACTTCACAAACAGAAACGCAAAGCCTTTTTTGCTGCAGTTTCAGCAAGGCTTGTTATACGACTAATTAACGATCGTAGTAATTATTTTTTGATTATTCATCATAAGACAAATGTTTCAGCAAAGTCTGAATGCACATGCCTACAGTGCTTGTGTGGATTTGATATGTTCTCTTCTGGTTTTGCCTTTTTCTGTGTTACTCGTTTCCTGTGGTGACACAAGTGTTGACATGTCCTGTCACATTTGTCACAGACAAAGGAGGGGGTGACGGGAAAAATTGTGTGAGCAGAGGATAGGGAGAGATGTGTGAGGATGAAGGACAAGTGGGATTAAACGAGATGATTAACGAAACAAAGGAAAAAGAAAAGAAGATATCTTCAGGTGGATATGGAAAGAAATCATCCCACACCGGGGCAACTTTGTTTAGCATTCAACACGTGTCGCGAGGAAGTGATGAGGAGAGAGGGAGGGAGGAAGAGAGGGAGGGGGGTAGAGAGACGTTGCTAGGTGACAGAGCGTACATACTGAATTTTAACAAAATAACTGGAGAGGAGAGAGTGAGTGAGAGGGACAGAGAGGTAGCAGTCAGCAACATGTAGCCTCGCCGAGTGGAAGGAAAGGTCGTAACTGTGTATGCGCGGCATTATCTGCTTCTTTTAGTGTGTGGAGTGGGGGTGAGACATGTTTTCGTTTCATCCCGAGGACATTACCCCGCAACATTAAAATCGATCAGACTCTATGCCGCAGGAAATGTCCAGCGGAGGGATGGACGGATGGATTGTGGTGCACGGAGAGCAGACGCGGAGAGCAAAAAGAGAAGAAGAAGAGTGTCGGGCTCCTGAGAACAGTGAGTCAATTATTTTCATGTCTTATTCTGGACCCTTTGGTGTCTCCCTAGCTGAAGGTGAACATGTTGTGCCCCTGTCTCAAACAACTGTCCCCGGCTTTGCCCTTCACGTCCCGGCTGCGGGGCGCTGCATTTCTCCGGGGGCTTATATGCATGTACAGTATGTGCAGTTCCGGGATCCTCGCGCTCTCACGGGTAGGACGCAGCCGGCCGGATCGCGAGGCTTTGACCCCTCTGTCATTGATGCGCGTGCACACCGGTGTCTTTTTCCCCGCACACACACATGTACGCACCGGTGTGCCAATACTCCTCTTTCTGTCTTTCATTCTTTCTTTCCTCCTCACGCATGAAGTCAGTGAACTTGCGCTCAGTGACAGACAGATGCTATGCAGCTGGGATTTAGACGTGTCATTTCTGAACACCCGCATACATGCCGTCCCGCGCGCCTCAGAGCTATTTCCCAACCGGTTGTTGCGCATACATGTATGTGCGTTATGCCCTCTCCAGCAGCTACCGAGGGGACTAACATCTCTCCTACACCCACAACCCCCCTTCCCTCCTCGTCTCCCCAAACCTCCCCCTTTCAGTATTATTAGCTGTAGGGCAGCTATCAGATCCTGGATCAGTCCTCTGTGTGTGAGTGTGATGTGTGTGCGCAAATCAGCAGCTGGCGTACCAGCAAGTGTGTGTGTTTGTGTGTCTATGTGTGTGTGTGTTTGAAGATCACTCCCCAGGACAGACAGGGGAAATTGGGACTCAGAGCTTGGAGCGTGAACCCCCCTCCCTACACCTTCACCACAACACACACACACACACACTCCTTAAAGCTTTATAGAGAAATAAAACACTTATTGCACAGATGATGCTGCAGTTTTGCTCGTGTGTACGTGTGTGTATCTGATTCAACAGATTGAATTTCCAGTCATGTCGTGTACACACACTGTTGATCTCTGCATTTCCTACAAAGCAGCCTGTGTGAGTGTTCTGCTGAGGTATGGCTGCTGTAATGGAGGTGTATGTCAGAGTGAGAGCTGCTGGTCAGTGTGACATTAGTCGTAAGGACTTCTTTTTCTTGTTGTTCTCACCTGTTAAGTGCAGGAGACAACTAGTTGAGTGTGTATGCTTTCCTCCCTTGCTGAGATTGCTCCCTCTGCTCTGCTAAAAGCATCACACTGTGATACCACCTGCATGAGACGTCTCTCATGCAACACAATATAAACTTCATCCTTTTCCCTCCAGTTTGCCCAGAAACTGTGCAGTGGCTCTCGATGAGCTGACAGCGACCATGCCACACTCAATATTCTATGTTGACAGACATTTTGGACATGTTTATGTGACCTTGTGCCCCTTGTAGTTGTAGAAAAAAAAATCTTGGCTACACTGTGTTCCTGCAACCACCATTTTGATGCCATAGACTGCTGAGGCAGCAGAGATTTCATGCTGCTGCTTCTGAGGACTGTTTGGCTCGGTCCAGGCAGAGGTTAGGTACTTAAGCTGGAAGAGTGGTGATGGATAAAGACGCTGGCTTCCTGGCTGAGACCCATCACATATTCACTCTCAAGTTCACCTTTTCTTGAGGCTATCTACACAAAAATGAAAGTAAACACGGATAAAGGTGGACAAGAGCTACTCTCAAGATTATTGTTGCATAACAAGTGGTTTAACGTTTGGGAATGGGATGATCCATGATAAGCAGCTTGTACAGTACTTGTCTGTATGCCTCTGTATGAATGTGTGAATGCTTGCTTTTATGTCAAAGCACAGACTGAGTGGTCTCAAGAACAGGAAATGCAGCCCATTTACCACCTGACCTTAACGATGGCATTTTAAACTGTTGATGAGACCTTGAATCTACTTGCTCATATTTGGAAAGCTACCAATCAGAATAAAATAAAACAACTCTATTAACTCCACAGCATATCCAGTACTAGTCAGCTGTCATCATTATAAACAATTCATTTAGGCTAGTCAAGTTTTTCCTACTCAGAAGTCAAATATGTAGGCAATCTAAGAGTAAAATAAAACCTGAATACGTGTTTTGGGAATTTGTGGAGAGAGATAAAAGTGACGGCCCGGAATCCCTAGAAATGTGGTATGTTACGCTTACGTTTTTCTCTTTTATTAATACTCGAGGGGAGGTTCGGTTTTTCACTCTGGTGTTATTCACAGTTACACACATTGGCCCGAAATACACTCACATGCACAAACAGGACCTATAGACATGCACTGATGAAGAGGTGGCAGAGCGATTAGGCAAGGCAAGGAGGGGAGGAGGAAGGAGTCATGAGGGACAACAAAAGAGGGAGGAGATAAAAGGCGAGGTGGCATCAAACCCTCCACTTTGTGCGGGGATACCTTTGTAAAACCTGCCACCTGGTCTGCAGCGTCTCTGTTTGAACACAACAGTAGAGAGTTGTCATGTGGCATCACTTCCCACAATCCATCACAGCGCGGTGGTGGCAAGGCAGAGCGACAGGCAGGCAGACGCCTCTCTCTCTCTCCATCTTTGTGTGTGTGTGTGTGTGTGTGTGTGTGTGTGTGTGTGTGTGTGTGTGTGTGTGTGTGTGTGTGTGTGTGTGTGTGTGTGTGTGTGTGTGTGTGTGTGTGTGTGTGTGTGTGTGTGTGTGTGTGTGTGTGTGTGTGTGTGTGTAAGAGTGACATCATATCCAAGGAAAGGCTTTGCCGGGGCTAAAAGAGTTCAGCCATTTTGGGTAGGGCTGTGCGATTATGGCAAAATCATAATCACGATTATTTTGGTCAATAATTGATATCACGATTATTAAAAACGATTATCCATTTACTTTGAAAACATCCATTTATTGAAAAAATGTTTTTGAACAATATATTTTTAACAGTTGATTACCCTGAACTTTAAGTATAATTCAAATGAAAAACCAATAAAATAAATAAATAAATAATAATATGTTTTATTATGTTGTTTTCGTAATCGTTGCAAGCCAAAATCGTAATCGAGATTAAAATACGATTAATTGCACAGCCCTAATTTTGGGTCGTTTTTTCAGAAATCAGCTCGATTTGATTCTGCTTTCCTTTTGTTTATTGACTTTGTTTGAGCTTCCTTTTTCCTTTCGACTCCCTTCCTTCCTTTCTCACTTATTCCCTCCTCATTTGTGTCTCTCCTTACAACCATGGTTTCTTATTCTGTTCCTATTTACTTACTATAAATTGTTCTCTTTATTCCTATCTTCCTTTTCCTTTTTCCTCTTCCCGCTCCCTCTCTTTATTCTTCTTCTTCCAAATAACTTCCATTAGCTCTTGGTCACAAATATTACTTACACCTTTGTTATCTTTCCTCCCTTCCATTCTTCCTCATTTCCTTTTTGGATCTGCCCCTTCTTTCCCTACCTCCCTTCCTTATGGTTATATATTTCTTCCTTACTTACATTACCTTTTGATCTCTACGTAATTCCCTAGGCTCTTTCTTTCTTCTTCCCTTGAGTCATTCACTACCTCCTTTTTTACCCACTTGCTCCTTCATTTCTTGTTCACTGTCTTGCTTTTGTTTCCTTTAGTTTGGCTCTTTTACATTTCCTCCCCTGATTCCTTCCAGCTTACTTCTGCTCTCCTCACATCCAGTTGTTGCTATCTTCCATTCTCAACATCAATATATACTATATTATTTTCCTTCTATCTTACTTATTTCCACCTTTTTCTTAATTCCTTCTTTTCCTCCGCTCTTTCCTCCACTTTCTTTCCTACCTCTGTTTCTCCTTATTTATCCTCTTCCTCTTCATTCTTAATCTTTCCTATATCCCGTTGATCCATATTTCCTTCTTTCCTGTATTGCTTAACTTTTCCCCTTCCTCCCCATCTCTGTCCCCTCCACCTTAGCTTCCCCTGTTTCCTCCCTCCTTCCATCTCTTATTCATATCTCCTCATTCCTCCATTCCCCTTCCTCTCACAGTTGGACCATTCAAATCTCCCCTTTTATCGGCACGCTCCATCAGCCTCTGTGAATGGATGCCTGAGAACAACCAGATGAATGGACTTGCATTCATCCCTAGGTGTGTTTCATCATGCTTTGACACGACTCCCCCATGTGTCCAACCCCCTCTCGCACACACTCAGTTGAACACACTCTCCTTCACCATATCTGATGGAGAACTCCACCATTGTCACAAAAGTGGAACGGCAGCCTGCAGTGTTAGATGAGGAAGGATCGGTGTGGTCATTGAGGAGAAGGGGAAGAGGAAAAAAAGGAGGACAGGAAAGTAGAAATTAAAAGAGGAAATTACAAAAAGGGAAACATTAGGGTCAAGGAGAGAGAAGAGAATACGAGAAGGGGAAGAAATACAACTATGCACAAAGGAATACAATGAAGACCCAAGGGAGGAGGAACGTAAAGTAAGATGGAGACATAAGACCTACGGAGGAAGAAATGACAGAAAGAATAGATGTCAGAGGACCAGTAACCACGTCTGCTGGTGGAGAGGAGCCAGTGGCTGGGATCTGTGAGAGTAAAGTTGCAGCAGTGTCAAAGCTAATCAATGCACGGCGAGTCAACAAATGCCATTTAGTGGATGCATGACAATGCATGTGTGTGTGTGTGTGTGTGTGTGTGTGTGTGTGTGTGTTTATGAAGCAGGCTCGGTGTCAGTGGGAGCAGAAAAGACTGGAAAACACATTTATTTGTGAATAATAGAGTTCACACAAGACATGATTCCCTACGACAGGTGGAATTAAACAGATTGATTAAATGCGCTTTTTAATTTGACCTGGTTTTGTCAAAGTAATAACCCACTATAAAACATCTGATTTGATAAAAGTTCAACATAGCTCTTTTAGATGAACATATTTAGAACTCAGCAGCTCCATATAAGCTTTACACATTTGCACTAGTGGGAGTATATATTATCTCCTTACATCTCATACACATTGATTTGGTTGTTTTTTTATATATACATTTTTTTTTTCTATAGCTATGTTTTTTAGAGTATATTATGGGTCGAAGGCCAGACATGGACAAAAAAGTAACAATTACATATAAGGCTGCTATTTCAGCAACACGGACAGCGCCATGGATTTATCAATGGCACTGTCAGGCTGCTGATATTTCAGAGCGATGGTCAGACACAGAAGTTGCTGCTTGCACAAACCTCAGTCAGATAAAGGATCAATGGATCAGGTAGACTAGAATAACATACATTTAAACAACTCACTCTCTTTGCTTTCAGGATGGTAGGTCAACAAGGAGCCTGCATTTCAAACTGAGGCATTTTGGTGAAAATTGGAGCACATGTGGTTGCAACCTGACATATTGTTTTAGATATCTTTTTTATTTATTTGTATTTACTTGACCTTTATTAAACCAAGAGGAGTCCCAGTGAAAGAAAGTCCTGGTCAATATAGGCAGCAGCACAGCTTCAAACAAGAAAGGCGAACACATCATGGTCACAATCAGAGACCTCATCCTACAAAGCGTACCGACAGAGTTGCCTGCTTCTCCGTCATTAAAAAGCAATTAAGATCTGTTAAGGGAGATCAGTTTCCTGAGTTCTAGCAGATATTGCAGCTGGTTCCAGGAGCAAGAACACCAAGAATAGCCTTATAAATAAGCATATACCAACGGTTGAGTCTATGGGTGGTTCAGGGGACACCATCAAATCCAAGCATACAAGGAGCAATGGCGCGTGAGGGTTCTCGCCCCCTCCATGATAGATGCGATGGCCTTCATTGAGTTGACCAACCTTGAGAACAATGTGGCTCTAATGATTTCGGCTGCACATGTGAATCAATACAACACATAGTAATTGTGTGGAATTGCCAATGATAAGGTTTGATCTATTTTGTTAGATTTTGTTAAGGAGCATCCTACTACCACTTTCAGTAACAGAACATAGGTGGATTGAATCATGTATTCTTTACTTTTAGCTATACATTTGGCCTGCTATATTGTTTTGAAGTTTCCAATTTACATATCCAATTTATAGTCGTGTTTATGACAATCTGATGAATGTAAGAACCATATTCAATTTCGTTATAGCTCTGTTTTGGTCTCCTCCAAATCCTCCTCCTTCTAGCTGTTTGGCTGCTAATGTCACCAGCTAGTCTACAAATGTTTCTGTTTTCTACTTGGTGGACATGTACAGTGGTTGTATCTGAGGTTGAAACATCTTGAAAGGATGCTGAGAGACATGAAAGTGAACCAAAACTGTAAAGTTGCGAAATGTTAAACCAAAACATGCTTTATACCCTGTAGAGCAGATGGGAACTGATCATTCTCTGTGGACCTTTTACCCTGAAGAAGATCTTTAACAGGCGTATGTTTATTTGAACTATTGTTGTTATAAACATATTATTTTAACAGCAGCTTTAAATGATTAGAACTGACTCAGGTCAATGGGAAACTGAGTTGTGTCCTTTGCAATCAGTTTGGCGGTTATTCGTATTACCAAATCACAATCTAGATATCAGCATCAAACCGATTTTTAAATTAACGTACATTTTATGGAATGTAAACATTGAGTGGAGCAAATGGACTGCTAGACCTCTGAAGATAGTACCGCTGGTGCTCCGAAAATCTTAAATCAGGGATATTTAAAGGGGACCTATCATGCAAAATGCACTTTTGTACGTCTTTTATACATGAATATGTGTCCCTGGTGTTCCAGGGAACTCACCAAGTGTCAGAAAACACAACCCTCTCTATTTTCCTCCATACCCAAATCTCTAAAAAAGGGGCTGCAACGGATCTGATAAAAACGGATCCAGATTTGAACACTGTCCTGACGTCAGTAAAGTGGCGCCTCGGCTATTGGGCCAACTCTCCACCTATCAGGGGAATGTGGGGTTGGGCCACGGCCGGCCATTGCCGCTCGAAAGCGCTGGAGATGCTGTAGTACATATGCCAGGCCTGTAGATGGTGCTGTTCTCACTGAATCTGCCCTTGCAAAAACAGAGCTAGAAATGGTCAAATTGAGCAAAATGAGGCATGGCTAAAATGCATGATCTGTTTGGTATTTTGAAAAAAAAAAAGTATAAATATGCCTTATATAGGTATGGTCCTACACTATATTATTCAAATATAGCATGATAGGTCCACTTTAAGATAATGCAGTTTGCCTTTGTTTTGATTCCTCACCGATTCATAGTCTTATTATGTTGATAAGAACATCTGTTATAATTGGTAAGTGGCTCCTTTGAGAACACTGCTGCCTTTCTCCTTGGCACTTTTTAAGCTAGACAGAAAGTGAAGGATTGTGAAGGAAGAGAAGTGGATGACATGCAGCAACATTTCTTGTCCAGATTTCAAATCAGGACATTACATCTATATGGTGCATTATGTGCCAACACACAAACACAACACATTGCAGGAGCAAAGTGATGTTATTTCTGCATAATACTGAACGCTATTTAGGGTTGTTGCTTCTCAGCAAACATAAGTTCAGCTGCTGCCATGTAACTTGCTTATCATACCAGCAGCACCAAATGCTCTCAGGGGAAATGTGTCTGGTGTCAGTATGCAGGGTCGAGCTGCTCTTCTTTTTTGTTTTTTCTTACTGTCAGGTGTCATGCTAATCCCTCACTTGGGATAATCCTAGCAGCCAGATCAGATATTCAAAGAAAAACGTGTGAAGGATCACGGAAAAAGGCAGCAGACGTAAGGAAAGGCAAACGCCTAAGGAACATGAGAGAGGCAGCTATGAGAGAAAGAAAGAGTAGGAAACACAAAAAGGATGCTCAGCAGAACATTCTGGAATTGAAGTGAACTGACCAGGGGCTCAACGGGCCGGCGTGTCGCTGTAAATCTACATCAGCGGATTAATGTGGCTGCAGCCCGCCGAGGAGGGAGGCCAGGGATTTGCTCGCTGCACCTGTAACCCCACCTGGTGTGGCACTCAGAGACAAGGGCACCAGGGGGCAACACAGGGCAAGTGGTCAGGAAAAGGATGAAGAGAAAGAAAGAGACAAAGGATAGTGAGGTTGAGGGCCAATCTGCCCTTGTAGCGTTGCATCACCTGAGGATTGTTTGGGGATATATTTTTTTCATTCTACTCCTCCATCTCCTTGCCCTGTGCTTTATCTCTCTTCCCTTAGTTCCTATCCCTCTCGTCCCCTCAGTCTTTCCTTTTCAGTCACCCAGTCAGCTAAGCTCAGCTCAGCTCAGCCGCGGTTGCCTATTACCCTTCAGCCAATGTACCTTTTTGACTTTGTGGGCTATTAGCCCGCAGCCTGCCTGAATACCCTTCTCTCCTAAAATCCGAGCTGAATATTGTTCGAGGAGCTTTGGAGAGGGAGGCAATTTCCGATATGCTGTTGAGAAAATGCCTGTGTGATTCTTCCCACTGTCAGAGGCTCAGAGCTCAGTTTAACATAGGCTGCCTCTCGAGTTGCAGTGACTATGGTGCAGTGAATGCAATGTAGACAATTAGGCAGGGTTTGAATCCCAGCACAGGCCCTGTGGGGGAAGCAGAAAGAGTAACACTCTCTCCTCGCTTAAAGACAAGTGCTGAGCTGAAAGCACGCAAGAAGTTAGTCCCCAGCTGCTCTGTGGCTGAAGGAGGACCACTGTGGTTAGACTTGGTCAAAATGAGTGCACTTGAATGTAAGAGCTATGGTGGAAATGATTGCATGCAGCAAAACCTCGACATGATGATCCGTGATGCAGCTCTGGATCATGTGATGACAGATATGACACACATACAGACTTTGGTTTGAGGGTGAATTTTGAGTTAAGAAAATGGGTTTTGTATGAAAGGCTTTTTGAAGTAAGACCACTGTGTTGTTGTCCCTCTAATGGCAGTAGCTGCATCGATTTCTGTATCCATTTTCCAGTCAAAGCCGTAATTTTGCCAATGGCTTGTGTAATTTGTGTCACCACCAGCATAAGGCATCTCTTTGTCTCAACACTGAAAGAGCAAAATAAGACGCTCCCAGTATTCACTTTTACAACATGATTAGTAGGCAGAGCGAGCTTTTCTTTTTCAATTTAACAGCCATCGGTACTAGCAAGCGGCACGCTCAAGACTGCAGTTTCTGTGAGTGCCACAAATTATATGTCTATCTAATTGAACAGCTTTCTGTTGTTAAAATGACTGTTATGACTTGAGAACAGAACTGAATGGACCCTGTGCTATTAGAGAGACACATTATACAAGGTTAACATGTCCATCCTGTGCTGAATGTAGATATGTGAAAACTCCATTAGTACCAACCTTACAGAAATTACTTTGGAGCCATAACTCCATATTAGGGTCAAGCTTAAGTCATATTTAATAATGACGCATGGCCATTTAAAAAAAATAAATATATATATCTTTCTTATTAGTCTACTGTAAATAATGAGCTGAGTTATTAATAATTTCCCCATGTTTTGCTAATGTAAGCTAATGAATGGCGGACCAGATAACCTTCCATCTGGAGACTATGATTGTCAGTCTCGATAGAAGTAAAATCAATTATACATTTCATTGGTGTCACACAGGGAAGCTGCATTGGTCACCTACTTCTCACTGTATGATTATTTTAGCTTTCATCGTCAGAAAACAATAATTATTTGAAGTTATGTTAAAGGAGAGGTGTCATTGCCATTTCCACTGATCATAATTCCATTGTTGAGGTCTACTAGAATAGATTTATATTGTGCAATTTTCCAAACTCACATTGGTTTCTCATACAGCATCTCTGTATAGTATGTGTATTCACTGAATTTCACTCTCTGCCTTTAACGGCCCGTTGTAGCTCCCAAAGCTCCAGCCCCCACCCTCCCTGTGAGCACAGTGTGCTCTGATTGGTCGGGACGTTGTGAATCGCGCTGAGCTCCGTGGAGGTGTTGTTTCCTTGTTAGCGATACATAGAGAAACACAGCCAAACTCATCCTGAGCACACACAAACTCACAGCCGAAGTAAAAACAATAAGTGTGCCTTGATATTGAGTAAGAAAAAGGTTGATAAACGCTGTGAGAATGGGTCTGCAGAGAGAATTTCACCAGGATCCCAACTGTCTGTTATCATCCAGCAGCCAGGGAGGAGAAATCAGCAGAGCTGCTGCCTGCACACAGATGTGTGTGTGAGGAAGTCCGTGGATTGGTCAATTTGGACCAATCAGCGGGAGCTTAACGTAACGGCTCCGCGGACGTAACGTAACGGCTCCACGGATTGGTCCATTTGGTTCCGGGTACCGCATGACCGTATCGCGTCATAGCTCTGGGCGTGGCTACTGGGTATCCAGATGTCACGATGCCCAGGAAGAACATGAGAAATCTCCAACGAGGCGTTTTGGGGAGGTATTTTCTGTGTTAGAGTTTTACTCCCTACAGGGTGTACTTTGAGGGTTTTTGACTCTGCAGACCGTTTACATGCATAAAAACCTTCATAACACACAAGGGGACGGGTAATAACCGGAAAAGCATGACACCTCTCCTTTAATGATAATCAATCGCACATTTGTGCAAAGCTGCTTTAAAGTTTTTCACAGAACATGAAGAGTTATAGTTCTTTAAAAGTCTAAAAAAGACCAGATAAACACATGATTGGCCTGAAGGCCAAAATAGATGCACTATATACAGATTGTTGGTCTGTAGTTGCTTTAAATAACGCAGCGGCTTCTAGCTGCTGTGTTCTCCTACAGTCTGTTTCATGATTGTTGTCCAAAACAACATTCTTTCATTTGCAGGAAAAATAAGTAAGCAATGTGCAGAAAAAGTAAGTCATGCTTTTACCTCAGGCATCTGAACTGCACAGGCTCCCTTGATCTCTGGGAAAAGAAACGGTGATTGCTTATAAAGCTCTTAATGTTTTTTGGAGCAGCCTACATTGCAGATATCTTGTTGTTATGAACCATCACATTCCCTTAAATGCTCAACCGCCAGTCTTTTAGACAAACTGAGCCACAGTCAACAAAAGTTGTTTTTGGAGATTTTAAACAGCAGAGGTAGTACTGTTCCAGTTTTCTTTCCAATTGTCTAAACACATATTCTGATATTTCTCAAACCAAATCATAAAAACTGGAAAACGGTCAACTGTTGTAAAACTTAGAAAATCTCTTCAAACAGAAAACACTACACAGTGTTCTCTCTTTAAGAATCATCATATGAATAGAGCATCATTGAAACACCATTGTCATTTGTTTACCTTTTCTTCTTTTTTGAATCTCTATTGTTGTTTTGTCCCAAAATAGGTTGCAATTGTATGGTATATAAAAACGTTTGCCATATTGTACAATACTGTGAATGTATCAAGTAAATATGATATTGTATTGGCATAGGATACTAACAACCTGTTTGCTAGAGCCATATTGTACTGTAGTGCACTGAAACATAGCGTTCTGAGAATTCATGAATGTAACCTGTTTTAGAAAAACTCACAGTAAATGCACTGATGAGTAAAGTTAAAAACACTAGAGTAAGCAACTGTGTAGACAATAGCTTTTTGTGATTTTAATTCAATGTGCACATACAATCGTCAGCAGACAAAACGTACTGCAGAAAAAGAATGTCTTCCTCTTCCTCTCTGTTTTAAATGCTGCTTAATTCCCCCCAACACAGTAACTGTCCCCTGAGGCGTCTTCATTTCCTGACCCATGATTGGAGTGTTACAAGTGAAATTCCCTGGGGCCACTTTAGTGAGACAAATTGCTAATTAGCATTAATCATTTTGAAGGTCAGTGTTTTTAAGGTGACAAAAGAGTGCTAAAAGTGTTTCCCATACATTGATTAATTTGTGACCGGCCGCCACAATTAAATATCGTCCGCCACAAATAGATCTCATTAAAAAATCAAAATTATTATATATATATATTTTTGATGATCGGAAGGTTGCGAGTTCAAATCCCGCCTGGAACTCCACCACTAGTGTGCCCTTAAGTAAGGCACTTAGCCCTCAGTTACTCCAGGGAGAATGTCCCTGTAATTGGTCATTGTAAGTCGCTTTGGAATAAGGCGTCTGCTAAAGGCCTAAATTGTAAATTATATTTTTGGGAGAATAAACCCCACAGATCCTCAACTCCGGTGTGTCTCACTCATTAACAACGCAACACAGAGCAGTGCAGTGCCCCCACAAATAGAATCAAATTCTGTGGGAAACAATGGTCGGATTCGGTGACATTTGCAAAACAAATTGATATATACTATTTCACTTTGACATTGTTTAGCAGTCTGGAGTCTTGTTGTTGAAACACGTGTTTTCAGAATTGTGTGCCTAGTCCCATTTTTTGGTGTGAAGTTGAACACAAAAGAGGAACATGATGTATTATGTTTGTTTGAGAGGGATTAATTACCACTAAGCCTCTCAGTGGTGTCAGCTACAACATACACTGAATGTACTGGTTGTCTGTGAACAGGAAACAGTAACTATGAAGAAATAAAGTGCTATAGTTTTGAGTTAATAAATTAGATGTACAGTCATTCTATTGAACTACCTACTAGTTTTACTCTCAGTATACTGTCCCTTGCAAAAACCTTTGTTTGCATAGTGCTCAATCCGGGCGGCTTTGGATTTTTGATATACGTGTGTTCAAGCTAAAATGGGATCTTGAGGTTAAAATATTCACAATATGTACTGTAATAATCTGGATAGATACCCAAACAAACTGATAATGATAGATAATAATGCCATACTGCCACATGCAGATAATCACTCACATTCAAATCAGTGAAATAAAAAGTGTCTCAGCCACCCAGGCGGCTTGTGGCATTTGGCTGAAAAATTACTTTGACATTTGCAGTACATAAAAAGGCTTTGCCTCACAGTACACAAACACACTCAGAAAAACCAGGGTGCAGCAATAGAGTAAACATCATGTATGTCCAGGTACATGACGCATTCAATTGGATCATCAGCCTGCTGGTAAAGCAGCTTTGAAGCGATATTTCATTCACTTCTCTTTGAAAAAACACTTCCTGGAGACCCTGTTGGCTGTAACTGTAATTTAATTTCACCTGACCTCTTCCTCTGCAGCCTCGGAGCCTTTTGCTCAAAGCAGTTTCTGCAGATGCCCCCTATCTGCCCACAGTCCAGCAGGCTAATAGGATGATAAGCACCATTTGCTTGAGAAGATCTCTTTAGTTCTACCTACATCCCCTCTAATTTGCCCACCCTTTCTTCACTCTACACAGAGATGAAAACAGCTAAGCGCAATCAACCAGCTGTGTACAATTTTTCATTATAATCAGGTCTCTTACATTCTGTTCTTTCTCAACTGGAAAATTGATTTTTGTGATTTGACCTTTTCACTTGTGTATAACTGGCGCTGTGTTACGTTTGGCTAATTATAAGCGTATTATTCGTGATGCCAGTTGTTTTGAATAAGTGTCGGCTGTGTGCGTAAACTTTTGAACTGACGTTTGTGTCAAATTTGCTGTCGGCTGCTAAAATCTTTATTTATACAGGGAGGATTTACATGTTGGTGTTCAGCGTGTTGCTCAAAAGAAGCATGGGAGACGTTATTGAGAAAGAGAAAAGCTTTTCGAAACCATATCTAACACTATGAAGTACCCAGCTGCTCAGCACCAGTGAAGGTTTTGACATGCATGTCATTGTTTTATATAACACCACACTCTGGCTTCTTTTTCCTCTGTTTGTAAGGCGCAGGTGTTTGCTTTGAGTGTCGGCTGACATTACACGTGGCGAGCAATTAGTGATGAGTTTAGGTTAACTGGATCCGAAAGCAGATACTAATCAGGTTGCTCTCTAGATTGGATGTACATTTTAATCACATTTTCCAGTACATCAGTAAAAAATGCAAATAAATCCCGTTTCAATTTACTACCGTCATGCAAATATTAGGAGATTGTCAAATGGAGATAAACAGTTGAAAATGCTAATCATCCAGGCTCCGTTGCAGAAGAGTAGGATGCAATGTGATGATGTAACTGAAAGAGCGCCATTGCAACATCAAACATTGGAAAATAAACAAAAATACAATATAGATAAGGCATTTATGTCTGTTCCCTATATTAATGAGGTAGGTCACGGTTAAGTAATTGCTTCACACAGATATGGGGTTTTTCAGCTGCTATTTTCCTCTCTTTCACCGGAGCAGAGTTTCGATTGACAAATGAGTTTGTTAGTGGCCAAACATGTGGTTTGCCCAACAGTTTGACTTCCCATTGATTATGAGATTATTAAATAGAGGGGAATAGTAAATAAACTACCAGAGGCATCTAAGCTACCAAAAATATAACTATAACATACAGAAAACATACTAACGCTAACCCTAATGTGAACAACTTTAGCGAAGAAAGATAAAGGCTAAAGATTGTATGTGACACCTACAGGACATAAAACATAAGCTATTGTTTACTACCTCCCATTGTCTCATAAGTCTCTCTCTTTAATGTTTGTTTCAAGGTTCCTGAGCCGACGGCTCCTTTTTTCCAATCTCAGATAAAAATGACCTTGAGAGTTTGTGTGCATTCAGGACGTGTGCTGCGTCCTGATTAGAGAGGATCCAGTGTGATAATCTGGTGTGTGGGGTAAATAATTAACGTCTTCCTGGTCCGACTGTGGTGCAGCTTCTCTGTGATTATATATGGCATACTGGAACATTTGGAGCGAGATAGTGCTTTACAATAATGCAACAATAATGTGATTCTGTGATGTGATGACCCCTGAAGAGATACTTTGACATAGAAACTGACTACAATAGACCATAAGAGATACAAATAAATGCATGAAGAGGAATAGTTGTCACAGTTATTTATAAAATAGTATGACATATTGCTTGGTAATGATATACAATATATGTGAAGGCTTTTACATTGACATCCTTGCTCTTAAGTTGTGTTTTCAAAGTCTAATGCATTTTGTGGCTTTTCACGTGCCAGATTTTCTTTAGCAAAAGGAAAAATAGCGGGACAGAGACGTGAGGATTTGTTCCAACTGAAGGAACCCATCGTGTTTTAATTTGAAGAAAGGTCAGAATAACCCGACTGTGCACTTTACCTCTCCTAATCCCTAAAGAGAAGGCGTCCTCACATCCTGATTGGCAAAGAAAGGAACTGCACCAAACTGCCCTCAATTCTTAATCAGGAGCCAACAGGTGATCTGAATAACCTCCAATCAACTCAGGGGAATTGTGACATTCAGGTGAAACTAAAAGGAAAAAAGGGAAATGACAACAAGTACCAAATAATGAGGGATAGCCACGATCAGCGTCCCTTGTTCTCCTTATTAATCTTTTTTTAACCATTTTGTTGCCAAACTAACCATTTTCAATAAGTGTTCGAGAATGCAGGGGATGTTCATCAAAATCATCCCCTGCAGGAAGATGAAAGAAAGGTCAACATTTATAGACCGATTTGTGGTTCTTAAAATGAACATGATTGTGTGTCTCAGGTGTGTCAGTATCACATATTATGTGTGCCCAGCTTTGGGCTTTAACAAATGCAATTTGAGCTGGTGCTCTATTTTTCTGAGACTTGTTTTCAAAGCTTCATGTCTGCTTCTGTTGGCAATGGCAACAACAGACTGTATAAGAAATATACCCCAAAATCACCCATGGCAAATATGTATCTTTATTCTGCCTTTATCTGCCTGCATGTCTACAACATGTGTGACTTCCTCTTTGGTCCTGTCTGGTTCTGTCTTTTTTTCCGTTTTCTCAGAGGAGTTAGTGGCCCTGCAGAATACATTAAGGGTATCCAGTAGTTGTAAGACTATGGCAGCTGTAGTGGACGTCATTGTATGAGAGCCAACAATGTCGAGCAGCTAGCATAATGGTTTCAATAAATCGAAGACACATGGTTAATTTTTGCAAAAAGGCTAGGTTAGGTTAAATAAATGCCATTTGTTTGGACATGTAGCACATTTGCAATTAAGCTTGAGGCTTACATTAAGAGTGGTAAATGATTTAATATTTCTATTACCATTTAAGTGCTGGTAAATGAAAGCAGCTATCAAGGTTAGCGTCCTGGCACTAAATTACATGTTTTTGGTTGTATAATAATATTGAATTTGCAATAGTAGTACAAATTGGTTTCCATTAACTGTAGAGTGCTGCAAAGTTAGGTATGATAAAAACCAAGGTTAGCTAGAGGCTAGCATTAAGAGTTGCAAAATATTTAATATTTCCAATACCAGTTAAGTTCTGGTAAACTTGGTAATTAAAGCGGCCATCAAGGTTAGCTTCCTGGCACTGCATTTTGTTGTTTTTGTTTTGAATGTTCAAACTAGCTAAAGGCTAATAGATGTACAAAGTGGTTGCCATGACCTGTTGAGTGCTGCAAAGTGTTGAACAAATAATAGCTACCCAAGTTCGCTTCCTGTCATTTTTTTGAAGTATGTTTTTGTAGAATGTTTGCAAAAAGTAACAACACAATCTATATAATCTATCGCTGCATACATGCTAATGTCAAGTACTTCATTGAAGTATTACCATGCTTACTTCTGTGTTTTGGTTGTGAACATTCATACATGTTATTCCTCTACATTTTTCAGATGGCTTGATCTCTCCAGTGTGTTTGCAGTTGTTCTGAGTTTTGAAAAATATCATACTCATAAAATATGATACATTGCTGCTATCTAACCCTTTAAAATACTGCAAGGCGGTAATTACTCCACCTTGACTGGCTACCGAATTAAAATACAACCTAAGGGTTTAATCATGAATATTATAGCACCGTTTAATATTTAACCCTATTAATACTTTTACTTTAAAGCAGACTGTATTGCTAGTGTTACTGTAATCTGATTATGAATAATGAAAATGCATTGTAGCTGGATTGATGCATCCTGTTATCACGCATACTCGATCTCTTTTTTAGCTTTTCTACTGAGATATAACCCAGTTTGTAGACACGTTGTTGGTACAAAGTAGATTAAATACAGTCATAAAAGGCCAGAAACATCAGATGCCAGCTCTGCCATCATTAGTGTTAATCTGGCTGGCATTATGTACTGGTGCGGAAAGTGGTGGTCAGCAAGCAAACATCCCACAGCTGCAACTGTGTCTAACGGTGTGTGTTGGATTTTTAGGTTCACTGATTACACGAGTGAACCAGCAGAGAGATGCGTTTTGAGTTTTTGAAGTAGAGGAAAGCAATACATGTTAGGGCTGTGCAATTAATCGTATTTTAATCGCAATTACGATTTTGGCCTGCCACAATTACGAAAACATCATAATCGAAAAAAAACGATTATTTTGCTTTGCTAGGTTGTGACAGTGCACTAGAACATATTTGATCTAATTAATTTTAGTCTAATTTATTTTTATTTATATATGTTTAGTAACTTGTGGAAGTGCGCTCCAAAATATTTGTAGATCTTGTTTATTGGTATTTATTATTTTGATATTATTTATTTAAATGTATCATTTATTTTTGTATTGGTTTTTCAGTTGAATTATACGTTCAGGGTAATCAACAGTTAAAAAGATACTGTTCAAATTATTATTTGTTTTAAAGTTCAATAAATGGATGTTTTCAAAGTCAATGAATAATCGTATTTAATAATCGTGATATCAATTATTGACAAAAATAATCGTGATTATGATTTTTGCCATAATCGAGCAGCCCTAATACATGTATGAAATTGTATGATCTCCTTAGGATTTTTCTGCATGAAGCTGCTTAATATCCCCCCTTCATCCCCTTTCCTCAGGCCCTCCCCTTTCACACCCTCACATAGTCGACTTAAAGTAGATGTTTTATCCTCGTCCTGCCTTTCTTGTATCCTGCCAATTTTAATGTAACTGCCCAGAAACGGTTGGGTTGCCTTGTCTTTATAGATTTCTTGTACGCAGTATTCGTTGGAGAATTTTAGAGCCACTTGAACAAGAGATTTGTTATTTGTGGGTAAATTAGGTTTATTTTCTCAGTGGGGTTTGGCTTGACCTTTAGTTCCGACACAAATTCCACCAAGACGTTTGTTTTTCGTTTGAATTTACTTCCCACTTATTGGATCTATTCATGCTTGAGTTTCCCCCTCCTGCTATACAGTATGTTTCACATATTATGAGTGTTCGTAGAAACTACTGTACATTACTGTACATTCACTTGCTACTTTCAGTTTTTCTTCATTTTAACTCCAGGGACAAATCCTGCTCAATTATCTGCTGGGCTGCAAGGAAACATTTTATTTTCCAGCAAAAGAAGCTGAAGAATATTAAGATAACTGTAAGGGTTTTGTGAGGAATGCGCCTTGATTGAACCTGCTTCAGTTTTTCTTTGCTGCTCCTTCCTTGTCATGCTCATAACAGCAAACTAGTTTAACCTAAAAGGATAAAGCTATGGATTATAGTGCTTGATTATTGTTCTTATTATGTTCTTCAACACACACTGTACACCACAATAAATCAACAATACAGTCAATCCTGCTAAGACTGTCCTGCTACCCCATTACTCACTTGAACTCCAAATGTGGATTAATCCACCAATGAAAATAGTCCCCAACAAATGCACTATTTTATCCCTTTTGGGTAATGTTTGTTAAGAACTACAACAACCAAGAAATATTGACAGAAAAACTAACATTGGATGAGTTGCGTCTTTTCATGGGATTTGCTGACAATAACAGAAATCAAGAATCATTTTAGAAATACAATGCTCTAAAAGTCTTTACCCACTTTATATCAGCCAAGCCTCTAACTTACTTACAAATGATGCGATGCTTTTGACTTGTAAGTCAACCTAAACACTATGTTCCAGGTGTGATAACCTTCACCCACTGATGTTGGATGGTTGCATTATCATTCTCAATTGTATTCAAACTTCTCACTGCAGGCCTGCCCCATTCCCTGCTTACTAACAAACATACAACCTTTACTTACTCACTTTAAAGGAGCCAACTGAGTTCTTCAAGTGAAAATAAAAACATTTAGGCAAAAAAGCACAAGAGGTTCGACGCTTCAGAATTGATTGCTGCAGAAAAATAGCAGCAATAATAACTCAGAATGTCACCTCTCGTTATCTCACTATTCCTCATTTTTCTCTGGATTCCTTATCACGACTCTGTGTCTGCATTAAGAAGTCTTCCTCACTTTGCTCCTGTTTTCTATTTTCTACCGTCCCTGCAGGACATCACACCTCTGTATCTTTGCCCTTTCAACTCTATATTCTGACAACTCCACGTCTACCTCCTTTTCCCGAAATCTTGCACTTTAATTTATTTTCTTTATGCCATCAAAACTACTCTCATGTCCAGTCCTACATCTCTTGTTCTCTTTGATGCTTGAAAAAAAAGCATTTTCAAGCATTAAAACCACTTGTGACGTCCTTGATTGTCCCCAAACCTTTCAGCTGTGCATTAATATATAACCATTACTTCTGAGGTAATCAATACATGCTCGAAAACCCATCTTCTTGATGGAAACATTGACCAAAGGACTCTTGGAAAGTACCAAAGCAGGAAGCTCTCAGTGGACCTCAAGGATAATCTAGTAAATGTGCACACAAATGGAAAATGGATGCAAACTTAAGTGTCTTGAGATTCTATAGATCAAGTATACAACAACCTACCCTAAAGACTGTATTAAAGAGACAAGGACTTTTTAAGGGCACTGAAGGTCAGTACATGTTTTGCATAAAGTCCTATCAGTAACTGCAACACAGTCCCTGAAGACATCTGGTTTCTGACTTTTTCTGGAAATGGAAAAAGATGTCATCAAGCAGACACACTGTGTGACCCTGGCACAAGGTATAAGTACATGACTTTTAACAAGAGGGGCAAACATTTAGGAGAAAGTTCTTCAAAACTTCCTGGATTTTCTTATGCTTTCATCATGCAAAAGTGTACTTCTTTCCAATGTGAAAAGTAAAATATTGTTCCTTCTTAACCTGAAATATAGTTGCTTGACCACTTATATATTTTCCGGAACTTGAATCCATCTACATCATCGGGTAGAAGAAGCTCAAATGTTTGAAAGCCCTGTAAAAATGTAATAAGGTTCACGAGGTGGCCTTAAAGCCAAGAAGGTCCTTAAAGTGCTTTGGAAGAGTCTATAGCACCTTTTGAGCTTATATCCTAAGAGATCTGTCTTCATGACAACTTGTAAAAAGCTATCCACTCATGAAAAGTGTGCAATAGCATTGAAAGCTCAGAATAAACGCTAGTAAGTGCATCTTCAGTTTTCAAGTCTTTTTGACTTAAAAGTATTTTTAGCTTGGGGTGAAACCTTGTTGTCGGATTTAATGAATGATAAATACAAAGAGTAAACTACCTGTCAGGATTGATGTTCGCCCTGCTCTCAGAGACGAGACAGGATACAATGAGTACGGCAGCAACTCATCCAAGTCAGCGCCAAACGTCGGCCAGGGTTGGCGGTGTCCAGCTGCAAGGTCACGCTAAGAGAGGACGCTACTTGATTGCCAGAGACAGAGTCATTTGCCTGGCTCTTGTCCTTGAAGCCTTTCCAGACCTCTACTTTAGCATTCCTAGTGAAAAAAAAGTGAAAAAAACACTTCTTTAGACTTGCTGTTGTATGTTATTGCAGATAAATCATTAAGTGCTTGCTGTTATTCTGATTCAGCATGGGTGCTTGTGGGTAGTTCCAGATTTTGTCCCTGTTTTTCGAACCAGTTTTGGCTCCAGTGCAGGTTGCCGTGCTAAACATATTTTTCATCATAATGAAAACATTAGTTTCAAGCTATGGGATTCAACCTACTTTTGCTTTAGGGGGACATTAAAGCATACAGAGAAAGTGTTTCCTTTCTGTTTGTAAATGGTCAATCTATGCTATTAGTCAGGTAATAATTAGTGTCCTCAGCTGAAGGACTCAATATTGAGATTTACAAAATCAGTGTTTGCCGTTCTTATAACCAAGGCAACATGCATGCAGGTTTTAAACATTTGTCAGAGCTAAACATTCATGGGATTTTAATTAACAGTATTTTTCAGCTTTAGCTCAGAGCAGACTTTTTGTAAAATATGTTTGATGACAATTACACCGCCCAGGATCACTCAGGTGTAATAATCCGTCTTTTTCCAGGAGGAAGTTTTGCATGCCCTTCCACAGCAAAACCCTCTGCATTTCCTCTCTTGTCAAGAAAGAGCAGCTCCAAGTGAACAGATTTTTACAGGGGTAAACAGGGTTTACCGCATTGCTCAAGGGTACATCAGCTCGGCAGTATCAAGAGAGTGCTACCCATGCGTTTTCTCTGCTTCGACTTCAAGGCCCTAAAAAACTATTTTTGTGATAAAAGCAAGTCCTATATGCTACCTGTCAGATTATTTCACATAAGAGATTTCTGGATTTGTGCTGTTTTTATTCAGCTGTCACGTACGTTTAGATACCAATTAAAATAAAACAATTTATTAAGCTCAGTTGGCTCCTACACCTCTAAGGTATGATTCATTAAAGCAGTAGTAATGGATATTTTGACCACTTGGGGGCAGTTGAATGCGCTCTACAACATTAATTAATTACCTTTGAGATTACAATGGGAATGCGTTGGCATACAACCGATTGTTTAGCAAATTCAGTCAAAATACAATAGGCATATAATAATAATAATAACTTGAATTTATATACAGTAGCGCCTTTCATTAACCCAAGGTTGCTTAACAATGAACATAAAACAAGACGTATACAAGACATACAACAGGGGGCAGAAGTGGAAGTGTTACATTGCAGGGGGGGGGGGGGGGGGGGGGGGGGGGAGAGTGAGTTAATAATGGAAGGCTTTGTTGAACAGATGAGTTTTCAGGGTTGATTTGAAGATGTTCAGAGAAGTGGCGTTACGGATTTCAGCAGGGAGGGAGTTCCAGAGGGTGGGGGCAGCGACACTGAAGGCACGGTACCCGAAGGTGCGGAGGCGTGAATGGGGAATGGAGAGCAGGCCGGAGTCTGAGGATCGAAGGGTGCGGGACGGGATGTATGGGTGGAGGAGATCTGTGAGGTACTGAGGGGAGAGGGCATGGAGGGATTTGTAGGTGACGAGGAGGAGTTTGTAGGTGATGCGGGACTTGGGACCAGTGGAGGTTGAAGAGAGTGGGGGTGATGTGCTGCCAGGGCTTGGTGCGTGTGAGAACCCTGGCAGCAGGGTAGATAAACAAGTATCGTCAGCAACTTGGTACAGAAGTATCGGGTCTCATTACAACCCTAATATATGCATTAATTAAGTAACGTCACAATAGCAGCAATTATGGATTCAATACCACTACCGGTAAATTCCACAATTCTCCATAGCAATTCAATATTAGAGTAATTATTAGAATAAAAAAAACTAAAAATGATGATGTACTTATGCATTTAGTTGTTGATGTTTGTAACTTCGTCTTTCTGTTAGGAACTTAACGAAGTACTCAGTCACTCAAGTGTTTTTGCAAAATACATCTATTTCATAAGCTTACATTTGAAAACATACTAAAGTTATAAGCTACCAACGCTCAATACGCTTACTAGTTACATCTTGACTTCCCCATGATGGTTATTACTGCCGCTCTATCCAACCTCCGTTGACCAGCTGCCGATAGCTAACGTTAACCTTCCTCCTGCCAATTTCAACAAAAATGTGTTGTCTCTACAATGTAGCATTGTCAGGAAAAGAGTTAACTGCGTCCTAAACACATTTGTAATCCTCCCCAGGAAGGCTGGACACATTTAGGTTTGAGCTCTGATGTTACTTTAGATAAACAAGTATCGTCAGCAACTTGGTACAGAAGTATCGGGTCTCATTACAACCCTAATTGGGAGTGATTTTCTGGCAACCTATTGGATACAAGTCTTTCCTCTTCTTTTAGCTCTGGCTTGGTCATTACCTCCTTTAACTCCTTTGGGAAATATCATCTTCTGCGCTGAATGTTTGTTTAGATTCATCATTTATTGATGGTACGAAATCTACACAAATACAACATCTTTATTACATTATATATTTTAAACAAGGTTTTTATGTGTTTTAACAGAAGAGCAGAGGCATGATTTTAATAGTGTAGGATCATTCACCAACACTGTATACTGATCAAGCCATTTAACAGCTTTCAGACTTCAAATAGCTCTTTCCTCTTGTTTTCAGGCATGAATTGATCGCTTACTCTCATTTCATGTTGCTTCATGTCCTTTTTGTAATGTTCCCCCTTCTATATACTTTTTTACTAGACAGGAGGTGGTCGAATTTGCTTCGGACCTCTCCATATATTTGTTTTAAAGATAATATTTCTCCTCTGTGAATATCATTGTATGGCAGCCTATGTTTCTGTGACTTTGACCTCAACACTGTCCACCCAGTCTTTTTTATCTGGACGCTGGTAATGCTGGTGATGTAATAGTCGGTCCCTCCTCTGTGACACTCTGAACAAGAACATGTTATCCGAATGCCTCGGCTATGCGAGGCTTTGAGGACTAGCTCAGAAAACGTTTAATGCAGGGAAGCTTTTACCGCAAATGCTCCTTGCTGTTTAGTCACTTCTTGCTTTAACGTGTGCAGATAAGGCTTTCAAATCCCAAACCTTTGTTTTGTTATTTCTTGCTAATTGTGTCGGCTCACACAGAAGTCCCCACCTGTTTTGTGGCTTTGTGAACGTCAAGCACAAGTCATCCCAGATTCAGTTTGCTTTTGTAATTAGTGTATAGGTGCTGCAAATCAATGAATGCCCGTATTTCAGGAAAGCCATTTCTCCTCAGGAGGAGATCATGGGGGAATTAAACAATTGTTATTGAAAATGACTGAGCCAGTATTCGACAAAAGACAATTTGCACTCTGTTTCCCCGTTGCTCAGTCAACACTATTCAAGGAGTAGAGTAAGGAGACCTACAACAATTCGGTAATTGTTTTGAGGTTGTTTACTTGCCTCTTTGTTGCTGCTGATGTATCTCTGGGCTTTTAGAACACCCTAATTATCTTTAAAAGGCAACATTGGTGGTCAACTGCTGCAAGTACTTTGCGGTTTCTTTAAAGGCGCCCTACTATGCTAATATCTCAGGTTTCATATTTGTATTTTGTGCCTGTACTGTGACATGTTTACATGCTTTGATGTTCAAAAAGCTCTTTATTTTCCTCATACTGCCTGTGCTGCAGCACCTCTTTTCACCCTCTGTCTGAAACCAGAGCCCAGCCTGCTCTGATTGGTTAGCTGGCCGCTCTGTTGTGATTGATGATCAACCGCTTAGAGATGTCCTCACGTACAATGTGTTGCAGCAATAGCCAATACAAGCGCGAGTGTAACATAATGTTGTCCCTATAAAGTAAACAAAGGAGTCCAATGGAGGCGTTTCAGGCAGGGGGTGTGTCTGGTCTTCAACCTTCCTACATTTTCCCACACCACACCGCTCCTCCGCTCCCTTCACTGGCTTCCAGTAACTGCTAGAATCCACTTCAAGACACTGGTACTTGCGTACCATGCTGTGAATGGATCTGGCCCTTCCTACATCCAGGACATGGTTAAACCATACACCCCAGCACGTGCACTCCGCTCTGCATCAGCCAAACGGCACGCTGCACCAGCACTGCTGACCCAAGTTCCCATCAGCAAAAACATGTCGGTTTGCTATCCTGGCTCCAAAATGGTGGAATGAGCTCTCCATTGACATCAGGACAGCAGAAAGCTTACACATCTTCCGGCGCAGACTGAAAACTCATCTCTTTCGACTCCGCTTCGAGCAATACAATTACTAACAAAGCACTTATATACTAATAAAGGACTGGCTTATCTAAAGCCAGTTGAGTAGCACTTGAAATGTTTTGGCTAAAGCCTGATGTACTTATATGATTCTGTTTTCTTCAAGTTTGTATCTTCTTGGTCGAATGCACTTATTGTAAGTCGCTTTGGATAAAATGGTCAGCTAAATGAAATGTAATGTAATGTAAAGTGTGTGTGGGAGAGAAACTCCCTTTTGAGGGAACACAGGGATTTGAGCCTTTGCAGACCATTTACATGCAAACAAAACCTATATAACACACTACAGGAAAGGGAAAACCCAGAAAAGTATAATGTTTGAGGTTGTACATATTTCCTATTTTCCTATAATGCATTATTTGAAAATGACTAATGTTTTTGGTGAGTTTGGTGAGAAGTGGATGTTTCTTCTAATTTTCTTGCATTTAAATGTATCTTTTAGATATGCTTATGTTTTTTGGAGTGAACAGTGTAAAAAACTGATTTGACAAAAATGGTAACAAATATAATCATCTCATTGTCGCAAATGATTGAAATACCAATTAAAGTGTATCATCTGGCTTTGTGGTGCATTTAAAAAGTAAAGTAGAACAGAGTTGTCCAAACTTCCTTATAAAAATAACCAGCCAGTGTCAATCTGAACTGACAGAACACAGAGTGCAGGGAACGTTAAAGGTAAAACAAAATCCAGGGTAGCAGCTGACTTCAAACAGCTCAGCATTCACTCTGGACCAACCCCCCCTCCCTTGACTGCTCTGTCAAACCAACACTTGACAGTTCTGGCTCTTGTTCAGAGACCTTTTTAAGTTTAATAATACATATAGCCTGCTTTGTTTTCAAAGCTTTTTTTAAAAACCTTTTGACATATCATTAATTGTCAAATTGTGCGCTGTTGTCTTTAGTTGACAAGCACCTGAACGCTTCTTCTTGTCAGCTGGGTCAACATTGCCAACTACCACACTGTCAGATTATAAAAGTATTTTGCTTCTCCTATATATTTGTTAAACGGTCCAAGAGCTCTGAGAAAAAACCTTTCCAGTGCACATGAATGCGTCATTGGTACACGTTTGCTTTGGTGAGGGGAATTGACTCTGCTTTTATTTCTTTGTTTAATGCTCTAAGGTTCACACTGTGATTGCAATCTAACTAAGGCCAGTAAACAAAAGTCACAGTAACTCTCTTTACTTGACACAGTGTTGAGACCTTATATCCTGCCAGGTCAATAGATTTTGTTCCTAAAGTGGGCGGTCAATACACATTAGGAAGTTTTCTGTGCCCTCCTCGGTTGAGGAACTTTATGAGTGAATGTGATTTGAACCATTGGATTGATTATCTGGATACAGAAAAAACACAAGAACACAAGGGAGTCAGGGCTCTTATTTTCCAGACCAGCTCAAGACCAGCTTTACGAACTCCTACAGAATCCCCGTTCAAACAAAACAATATCATGATATTTGCTACTAAGGGAATCTGCGTTACTGTACATTTGTACCTACTGCATTGAGGATCAATGAAAATATATGTAAATAGGTTACATTTAGATGGCATGAATTGAGGCATAAATGAGTCCATGCGGGTTAGATCCAAAGCTATATTTATTCACTTACCAGCAGTTTCTGAATCTGAGTTGTAGCACACACACAGAGGCACATTGTGCACTAACACACACACAATTGCAGTAATGACTTCTACTGTACTGTACAGGTGAAGTGGATGCATGGGTGACATTGGGGCAAATGCAGTAGGTGATTTTAAGGGGGGATGCCAACCGCTTGTTAGCAAAATGACCAACTTACCACCATAACTCCCCCTTATCCCCTCTCTCCAGCCCCTTGTAGCAGAGAATCAGGAGCAGAGGGCTTATAGTATATTTTATTTTAGTCTCTAATCTGCCAGACTCATTGATCCTTCATCCAGCTGAGGTCGTTTGTAGCCTTTATTTAACCAGGTAAAATCCCATTGAGATCAACGATCTCTTTTTCAAGGGAGACCTGGTTACAACATAAAAACAACAGAATGTTGAGTGTGAGTTAAAATCCATGGCCATTACCACAGGTCTGAAATATGAATAGCCTAGCTGTGCTTTGTATTGATACATCTATTGCAGTATACACGGTGCGAAGGTAGCAGGTTGAGTCATAATTGCACTTTCTTCTCTCAGGCCCTGCTAAATGATATACTATCAATGTTATTTTCTATTGTATTTTGGTCCATATATAGTAGTGTCACCTTCATTATCAAAATCAACTAGCGACACTGCTGAATGTGGTATTCCTACAATACATCTTTATTATTTCTATGATAATTTATTATCTGTTGTGCTGCTGAAAATTCACAACATTTTAAGATAGACATGCCAGTTGTACCTACAGTTGTCCTGCAACAACGTCCTTTAGGGAGATACAGTACATGTGTGTGGGTGTTGGTTGGTGATGTGGGGGCAATCAACTTTGTTAAAAATGCATAAACTGGAGAATGCAACAGGCTATATGAAGAGCAACAGCATCAAGTCAAACTGTGCAGCAGCAGGCATAGGGTGTTGTGCGCTTCAATGCACTGCAGAGGCGGATTAGATGTATGTTGCAGCTAGTAGCAGCAACCACTCCTAGAAGCAAACACAGTTTTAAGGGGACCTCAGTGCTATTTTCTGCTGCTTGGTTTGAATGACACCTTACTCACCAGAATAAACCAAACTAAAGCAGCAGTCACTCCAGATTATAGAGCAGGGGATCCACTTCCCATGTCGGACCCTTTCAGGTCTGGAGCTTAGAGAATGTAAAAACAACAAAAGGGGATAAGATAAGTGTACATTAGTCTGAATTAACAACGCAATATCTACAAGTAATAGAATGTTAAAAAAAATACCTCCGTAATACTTCCACAAAGCTTTTACTTATAAAGTTAGGCTAACATATATTAAGCCGATTAACTAACCTTTTAATTTTCTTTTTATCAGCTAAAGTTAGCTAGCTAGGCTAGTGTTGTTAGCACATTTACATTAACTTAGCTGACATTATTACATTGTGGTTGTGCTATATAAACAAGTGTGTTAAATAATTAACATAGCTAGCTAACATAAGCAAACTTATAAGGGTTAATACATATATGTTTTCAGTTTAGCAGTAAGTAAATTAACTTTGAGTTACAGTTATATTTAATTATAGTTGCACTGATGTTACTGGTGGAAATAATTTGGCATGGATGTAATACAATGTATTAACTGCATGCTGAGTTACCTAAGTTGTTTATGGCAAAGAACATGATAGATCAATACACTGAACATAATCATACAGTGGTATGTAAATGGTATGTATTGATAAGAATAATCCAACAGTCCCACTGCACATTAAGGCCTTTGCGTAGTGCTCTGCAGCGGGACACCCTTTTAGAATGTATATAAAGCCTTCTCAGATTGCCTTGAACAATGGCTGTTATCATTGTTCATAATAGGGAAACTATTGAAACAGGGCGTAGCAGTTTATGTAATGAACTGCTTGTATTGCATGCTGCCACAATCTCAAATCTATATCCTTCCAGAGAAATTGATGTTCTGCTCCGCTCAGCAGGGGCTTCACTATATTACCATACCTGTTCCCAGCCCATGTGTCAGCCCATATATACGGCCGCCTATCTTTCTCAATATCACTCCAATCAGCTGAGCTGCGGTTGCCACTCTCAGTCAGCAGCAAGAGTCGTGTCCAAGCCTCAGATTAACTCTGCAAATGCATTGAAGCACCCCGAGCTGTTTTTCTGTGTTGTCTTAGACTCTCCGTGTCCTTTGAGAGGCTCGTAAATAATGCAGGAGGACTTTGCGATGATAACTGGCCCAGAGGCAACACACATGCACACATAAAATCACACACATACTTTTTTTAATTAAATATCTATCCCAATATCTTTTTCTATGGGCTTGGAGTTTCAGCTGTTTTGAAATGTACAGTTCACCTTCCTCACTCCCCGAGTCATAAATACCAAAGCGTATGCAGAGAGGTGTGCCAGGTTTTCTGCAGTCCATAGGGGAATGCTGTTACTTCCAACATGCCAGCACTCTGATAATGATGCTTTGGAGATCTCCAGTAGGAATCAATGTCCATGAATTAATGATAGTTGTTTTTTGCTGCTACTTACTTGTGGAGTTGATCTGACAGTGCACACAGGCCTCCATTCTCACCAAGAACGAATAACCTTGCCGCTTATTGATTTGTTCTCTATTATTCTAAGTATTGTTCAAACACATGGGTATTAGCCCTTTGTAGTGGGCTGAGAGATGTATTATACGGAGATATCCAGGGGTCTATGTGTTATGAAAGTTGGAAATCAACTGTGGTTCCAGTTTGAAAATGCTTTTACCAAGGGTTTAAATCTCGTGATTTGTTTGATTTATCATATTTTTCTAAATGAAAGAAATCTTTTTGATGTTGGTTTGTTAGAAAAGAGGCTAGTCAAAAAGAAAGTCAGAAATCTCTTAAGAAAGCTCTGGCCCACCATTAAAAGCCAACAAATCAATTTTAAATAAAACAAGGGGAAGAAAGAGCTATTTCGTGCTTGTAATATATTGAAACACGTTTTTAATTATACAGGTGAACTGTTAACTAACTGATCATTTTTTGAGGGGAAAATACATTGAAAATAGCACCATTTTCTTCTGTGAGATATGACACTCTAAAAACTGAAACAATGATGTACTCAATTTTATTGGTGAAACATTTTTACACTTAAAAATATTGAGTAAATCTTAAAGCTGTGAAATCATTTAAATGTACCTTATGAACTGAGTAAATGTAAGTAAAAAAAATTGGTAGGTCTAAATAACTACATTGAGTTAAAACTGGACTATTAATCATATAAATATATGTGTTACATTTACTTATTTTTTAATAATTTTTTTAACTGTATTTACCCTTTACTCCAGGAGTGCTTTACCTGAGGTCAATACATCTAATAAACCCAAATGATAAATATAAAGCAATTGTACACATTGACATTTTAATTACACATTTATTGTTCAAATTTGACCAGTATAACACATGACATTAAGTCTCAACCTGGTTTACTTTGCAAATGACATTTGTAACAATTAGGGGCTGTTGACAAAATAAATCTTAGTCGACTAACACTCATACAAATTTGATGACCAATCGATTACTCGATTTAATTTAACAGATTCTTCACAAAGAATCAATTTCAGTTGAAACGGAAGGCATCTCAGTTGAAAAGCTTAACTGAGGCAGCAGCGTTGTTAAATAATATCCTGGCCTCAACACCATGGACGGTCAGCTATCATCCCTCTTCCCGTCCCGCGGCGGGCAACGGCCCACTACAGCTCCCCTTAGGAGAGGCTGTGCACCCCGCTGAGGCCAGGATATTATTTAACAACGCTGCTGCCTCAGTTAAGCTTTGTGCATGCTGCTGAGCAGACATGATGGAACAATCGCAAACGGACCAAATATTGTGTTTGTTTTTCTGAAATCGACTTCCTTTTCAACTGAGATGCCTTCCGTTTCAACTGAAATCCCTCTCACACAACATACTGAAATGGCCACTCATAGATATAAGTTTCTTACAAATAAGTCATTCACCATGAAAAAAATACATTAAAAGATTACTAATTGACTAAAGGCAAGGCAAGGCAAGGCAAGGCAAGGCAAGGCAAGGCAAGGCAAGGCAAGGCAAGGCAAGGCAAGGCAAGGCAAGGCACTTTTCAGCACGTGGCGATTCAAAGTGCTTACTAAAGTACTAAAGAAATCTTCGTCGACCAAAACCACAAATAAAGTCGACTAATCGACTAAGAAGGGAGAGCCCTGGTAACAATGGCCAAGCTATAAAAATGATGAGCTGAATTGAGCTCTGCATATAACCAAGCGGTCCTTTAAACACGGGTAAAATGCAACAAGACCAATTGCAGCAGAGACATCTTAGCATTAATGGAAATCTTAACTTGGATTATTTAACAATACAACTTTTAGGCATTTTATATAGCTTAACTTTCAACCAGGTATATGTTTTGCCAATGAGCATGTGAACATTTCCATTGAGCTATGGGAGCAACGGGCTGAACTGAACTCTGCTCTGCATATGACTGAAATGCACCAAGAACAGTGACACTTTACAACAATACCAGTCCAAAATGCAATTCAATCAATGGAACTCTCAACTCGTACCTTTTAGCATCTTGCTGAACAGTAGTCGGCAACTACATATGCAGGCAATTGTTCAGTCTCTGAACCTTGGTTGAAAGGTTGCCAGGATCCAGCTCCAACAGTAGTTTTTGGAATACCTCAAAACTATATTTGAGATTCTTGGGGTATCTCAGATCCAAGGCATAGGTTAGTCCCAACAGATAGCAGCAGGCTCTGCTAAGATCCCCAAGACTGCTGAGGACAGGGATGCTCTCAATCACAATCTCTACATCAGTAGGTTCATCGACTGACCCATCTTGGTTCTGCAGCAGGTAAATCTTCATCACCTCCTCTGCCAACTCCTCTTGTACACTGACAGGTGCATCAGCAGCATCCTGCAGACATTGAAAAGATAACTGGTTAGTGCTTACTTTCAGCCTGCATGTTACAAGACACACAAAGAGCAATTCCTCACTGCTCACTCACTATGTACGTTCTTGATCATCTCACAGTCATCCATGATTACATTATTTAAAACTTCAAAACGAACACTGTTAAAAATCCTGAAAACTATTGTACTAACTAGGGCTGCAGCTATAGAGTATTCTAACGATGAATTCATTAATCGGATAATACATTATTTTGCTTTATTAAAAGAGCAATAGTAAATATAGAAAAGAGAAAACAAGACCGGCCTCTTAAAATGAACAACAAGAAAAATCCACATTGTTATTGTTTAAATTATGTCAAAACTAGACCCATTTATTTTTGACAAAAATTATGTCAAAACTAGACCCATTTAGTGCATTAAGTTTTAAAAAACCCATTTTCTGAAATGCAAAAACTAATAATTATTATTGTTTTTTTATTTCAAATAACTAAGAAAGGTATACGTCTTCTGGGCTACTCATATAAGGGTACTTTAATTGTAACTGATCACTGCACATCTGTATCGGCCTCGGTCTCACCTCTGTGCCATGCCACGCTGTCTGTTCGTCTGCTTGACTGAGTGCGTGTATGTCTGTCCCACTGCCCGATCATTTTTAGTAATCGAGTTACTTGAGGAATAATTTCAGCCCTAGTACTTACCTCAAAGTCCTTGATCAAGGCACTCGCATCTTCTCCCAGATTCCAAAGGTACCGTGCTTCAATCGATAGTGCTTGAGAATGCAAGGAACATGAACCACAGCAGTAATGTTCCAAACATAAAAAGTAAAAGGGAGCTTGGAGGGAATGCCAACAAGGAGTGAGGACGCGAAGGAATTGGAGTAAGGATGGAAGGAGGTGAACAGAGAGTGAGAGAGAGGAAGAATGAGGAAGAAAAACAAAAATAATCCTGAGGGGAAAACAACAGCTCCGCTATTTCAGTTTCTGTAACACAGTCGCTGCCTCTCTGCCCTCACATTTCTTGAATGTTCTGCAGCAGGGCTCTTTCCACCGACAATGCAATCACATGGAGCGAACAGACTGGTTTAATGCTACTTCCATTTACCTACATACTTTTTGGACTAATATGTTTTATCATACAGAGCTTTAAAAATGACACCCAATTGTATTTACTCATTGATGCCAATAATTACATCTACTCCAAACTAGTTAATGGAACATCTACCGTAATTGCACAAACATTTGGAAAACAGTCAATAAAAATGATTGGAGTTGCAGTGTTCAGAGCCAGGATCTTCAATTGCAGTAGACAATGCAGAAGTAAATGCTTAATATCCATGACCCAATGTTTCAGGGATATAATTAGTAACAGTTTGTATGATCAAGTCCTAGATATTTGTATATACTGTAGTCACTGTTTATGTTTCTAACAAATGCTTCCTGGCCTTTGCAATCAAACATGGTCAAAATCAAGGTGCAACTAATTTAGCTTATTCACCGATTTCTTAAACTTGTATAAAGCAAACTAATATTTTGGCACCGTTGTTTCAGTGTTTAATAAAATAATGACATTTACCTCCTCTGTTTAGTTATCTTCGTTCAACTTCTCTCCGTTAGCGCAGTCGGTGCTGTGAAACAGATATTACAAATATTTAACATGCTTCACAAAAAAATTGAACTTTACTTGCTCTAGCCATCATCAAGTGTTCCCCCATAAATATGACAAAACATAAGTTGAGCAAGTAGGCCACTCCTCTTAAGAAAATGCAATGCCTTATTATAATAAAGATAAAACAATTTCATAAGCATATAGGCAAGACTAGTAACAGCTGCTGGGCTGCGGATACAGTAGACAGACGTTATCTGAAATCACTCGCACGATACAGTAATCACCCAAATAAACTATCAGCCACCTTACACAAACAAGGTGCATTTATCTTTATGGTATCCATACTTTTATCGGCGCTTCTACACAAATCAACAACATAAGTAATACATTTACACAAACAACTAATAGTAGATTAACTACATTATTCAAAAGTTTACAGTAACTTCGGATAATAACACGGGAGAAATAAACAGGGTGCTCTCTTTTCCTCTTTTCCTCTCTCCCTCTCCTGACAGCCCGTCAGTTTAGTCTCATGCAGCTCGCTAATCCAGTAATGAGTGACCCAAAAGTAAAGAATGAACATATTTATAACGACTTTGGTTACTTCCAGAGGTAGATAAGATTGCTAAATGTGTTAGGTCTAACTTGAAGCGTGTGCTCTGCTCACCGGTCCCCTCACAGCGGCAGAGCTGCAGGTAATCATGCAGAGCTGCGTGTCTCAGTCAGCAGAACGGACCTGATCACTCTCTCCCGATTATACTTCACTCGCGTTTGTGTCCAAATCGATCAGATCTAGCTAGATTTGCAGGGAGTTTTCCTGGTGGTTCTCGTCGTGGTGTTTCCTTGCTTGTTGCGGTTGCCACATGTTGCAATTCCCATGAGCACACTGTATTTGCGCGCGATTGTTAATGGGGTCCACTCATGACGTTTAGTGTAATTTACTCAATGTCTTAAATTGTTGTTAAAGATGAAGAATATTGATTTGGAATGAGTAATAATTGCTGTTCCTGAAACTGATCAGTATAATTTGCCAATTCTCAAATATTTTGACTGAAATTTACCAAAGATATTAAGGATATCTTAAAAATATAATTTGTTAGTCAAATACTCATTTATTTTCGTGTAATCAACTTAAATAATAGTAATAATTTAAGACAAAATTAACTGTTGGATTTGTACAGTAAGCATTTATTTTGGTATGTCCAACTCAAACAATTACTTTGGTGATATTTAGAGATTTTATTAAGGTAATATAGCTTTTTATTATTGTGATATCTACAAAGCCACTGATTTAGTTTTTAGAGTCCATATCATTATTTCAAGGTTGAGTCAGCTGAACTTCAAGGTTTCTGAATAGAAAAACAGGAAGGAGTGGATACAAAGGAACATCCTTTTGGTGTATGAATATGGCACAAAACAACTTTGAGTTTTTAAACATCAAGTCAAATAATTTCTGCCACAAAACTCTCTATTGAAACAGTTACAAAAGATGGAGTTTTGTGGTGTAGCCCGGCATTTGAGTTCGTCATTACAATAACTAATGGACCTGGTAGAAAAACGCAGAATAAAGCAGGTTCACAATAAGTATTTCTTCAGTGGACACAGGACGGAGTAGCTGTGTGCTAAAGTCTAACATTTGCCTAGCTTGTTTCTCTGATAACTCAAGATACAGATGTGAAATGAGTAGAATCCTTATTATATTACCAATAACTTTGAATGTGTATCAAAAAAAAAAAAAGTAGCTTACAACTGGAGAAAAAGTAAATGTATGACAGCTGACAATGCTGTTGCAGGCACAAAGGTCACGCCGTTACAGGTGATTTTTATTGGTTTGCGAAAGGTATTTTAGACATTTCAATGCTCAAAAATATTACATATTATATATATATATTTATAAATAAATGGTGGCTCAGTTGCAGGTCCGATACTATGTTTTTATTAATGACAATTTTTGAAAAATATATAAAATATTTAGCTGAGAAGTTGCGAGTACATGATTGTGATCAGTAATTGTCACTGTATGGGTCCATCTAAACTCAAGATGGAAGATGGAATACTGTGGTAAATAGAATAGAGTTTCTTTTTTTAATAGCTTGTGCTTTTTCCAGTTTGAATCAACTTGTTTGAAGACTTGAGTGTCACCAATCATAAGGACAGACACTAGCTGCAACACAAAGAAGGACCAAACAACACATGAATAATGTTTCCACCAAGATTAACATATACTTCATTATCACACTCCATCATTTAATATTAAGGCTGATTGCTGAGTCAAAAACAAATTGCAGTGAGAAAAAGACCATAAGGACTCATTAACTTGATACTAAGGAGATTTGTTCAGTCTTGTTTTTACTATTGTACCGTCTTACTTGATAATTAAAACAGAACCTGCGTTTTATAGATTTACCATATGCCACAGATGTGGCTGCTGATATGTCTCCATCCTACCTGCTGAGGGGGATTGAGGCGTTACTTACCAAATTACTGTGTTTAGGTATGTGCTATTTACTCTGTGCTTGTGTGACCAAATTAAATTTCCCTCACCACAGGTGAACAGATGGGTCACATAGAGAATAAATACTGTGTTGTGTAGGTGTAACATACAGAAGCAAACACTACTCTTATTGTGAGAATATACGATGATCCTTTTCCTTTGCGCACATAGAGAAACCCACGCATAAAATAATCCCCTTTGGCACCTTTTGTCACCTATACCATCTGGTTCAGCGGTGATGGGGAGCCAGCCGTCTGCCAACATGGCAGTTGGACCATCTTCAAGGATGAAGTGGATGGTTTATCTCCCTCCTTTTGGGACACTTCAGGCTTAAACATCCAAGTCTGTGGAGGCTGTAAGGGCAGGAAGTGCATCCAGCTCCACAGCTGCTCACAAGACAAAGTACTGATTGGAATCACAGTCTACATCTTTTCTATTCTATAATAAAACATCACTGTCCAGTTTGTGATGGCCTTGTGCTAACTGCTTGATAACTTAAGCCTTTCAAACCCAAACATCACTATCATTCACATATCATCAGTAAACCAGAAGGTCTAAAGTAGCGTGCAAGAACTGATTAGACAAACAGGTGTTCACCTTTGAAAACAGTAGTAACATGTTTTCCCTCACCACAGGGCACACTTTTCTTCTCATCAAATAGTGTGACTTCCTGCCACATCCAAATGTTTGCACATTCTTTTCACCAGCTTGTGGTCAGATGATCCTTTCTCCTAGATTACTTTTAAACAGAAAAGATGAACATGTGTCTATACAGACAACAGTAACCCTAACCTGTGGTTTCCTGATTTACATTCTTCTTTATGATTCACCTATAATTATAAATGTTTTAACTAATGTTATAACAATATTAAATCAATAGTTACAACTTTGCGGTAAGTATTTTGGCTTTCTCATTACATTTTGGTGGTCAAAGGTCAAAGCAACTTTGACCTCACAAAACACGTTTTTATTCTTAACTCAAGAATGACCTTAAAAAGTACGATACTTTTACATAACTGCCCAATAGGATACAATGATGAGGTGATGACATTTTGCACAGACATGTAAACTGAAATGTACCGGTTGGTGGAGGCCTACGACAATGAGTACGGTGTATCTAACTTCTCACCTTGCTGCACTGATGTAAACATCCACTGCATCACCACAGGTTGGTGTGTGTGCAACACAGCTCTTGATTTGAAGCATTTAATGATTCTTTGCATTTATTTTTGTACAATCAAAAATCTCCAGTCTTTTTACAATCATTACTCCAAGGACCTGCAAATCACAGCTAGTTTCTTCTGCTGATATATATATATATATGCCTGATAAGAGGGCACATTCACAACTTTTGGGTCCCCTTACATTTCTAATTTTAAACCATGTTGCTTCTTTGTTTTCTTTGCCGAGATTCATTCAAGGGACCAACCCCACAGCGATTCCGTGGCATGCCCTTGTGTCCTGTGGAACAACCAAAGCCTGAAGATAACCACTAACTGCTCCTTTTCAAACGAATCTGCCTCGAGTCGCTCGTCATTGCCAAAGAATGGCAGCGTATGGCCTCTAATGGGCTTGTTCTCTGACACATGTGAACATAAGAGGGCTGGAGAGCGGCGAGCAGATGGCTCTCCTCCTCTGTTTGAACACAGCGTTTTAATCGAGGGCCGTAAATTGCATATTGGAGCCACAGTTTGAACATTTGGCTAAAGGCACTGATCGTAAATACCACTCCCACCCTCTTCTCCTACCCCTCTGCTCTTCCCAGATGTATACAGCCATTTCCTTGGCCCTCTTTTGCATATATCGACGCCGGCAGTTGATGGTAGTGCTTAGAGAATTATCAGAAAAAAAATCACTCTCTGTTGGCAGATGTTCCCATTTGACTCGACCTTCTGCAAAGCGTTAACACAGCCGTCTCATCACTGCCTTGTACCACTTCCTGGTTTCAGGGGTTTTGTTGTGGCGAGCTGGCGTTTTATTTCTCCCTTCTACCTAGTGTCAGGTGGTTGGGCGCCTGTTTTTTGACTGGCATTCTTGTGGGGAAATCTGACAGCAGGAAGACGAAAAATGTAGAACGATGAATCCGTCTGTATGAAAGAAGTTTAGTTTTTTCCTCAACGTGAAAGACGGACGAGTCGGTGGAAAAAACCCTGCTGCAGAACATTCAAGAAATGTGAGGGGAGAGAGGCAGCGACTGTGTTACAGAAACTGAAATAGCGGAGCTGTTGTTTTCCCCTCAGGATTATTTTTGTTTTTCTTCCTCATTGTTCCTCTCTCTCACTCTCTGTTCACCTCCTTCCATCCTTACTCCAATTCCTTCGCGTCCTCACTCCTTGTTGGCATTCCCTCCAAGCTCCCTTTTACTTTTTATGTTTGGAACATTACTGCTGTGGTTCATGTTCCTGCATTATCCCCTCCCTCCTTCATCCTGGTTTTATTCATCCAACCTGTCTTTGCTTCTTTTTTTGCCATCACTGGCTGAGAGGTGCAATCGACAATTACAAAGTGTGACACACTTTAACAAAGCTTGAGACAAATTTACATTTTATAAAACAAATTTACATTTTATAAAACAAAATTACATTAGCAAAACACTTTTACCAAAGCACGTGTCTTTAGACTAGATTGGCACTTACAGGTACAACATGTTTAGTAAGGAAAAGGTTGATCAGTCTGGTTTGAATTTATTTAGACATTTAAACATATTCAAAAGTAAGTATTTGTAATAAAGGCTTTTCATTTTTTAATACATATCAACTGTTCCCACCCTTCCTAAGTCAATTTACTTTATTGCTTTTTCCTTTGAGTCCTTCCTTCTTCCTTCCCCACCCTCAATATTTTTTCGCTTGATTTATTTCCACCTTCTTGCCTTCCATCTTTCACTTTCTTCTCATCAGAATCAGAATACCTTTATTAGTCCCACAGAGGGGACATGTACATTGTTACAGCAGAAAGGAGCTAAAGACAGCTTCATGTTGCCTAAGAAGCATGCATTAAAATAAATATAATAAAAAACGTTACACAATTTACAAAATACACATCCTCATGCTTCATTTCTTCCCTAGCCACGTAGTCCTCCTTCTAAACGTTCCTCTCACTGTCCTCCCATGGCCTCCTTTCTAACTCCTCTACTATAGTTTTATACTTTCAATTAATCCTTGTTTCTTTCAATTTCTTCCAGTGCACACTTCCCTATAGCCTTCCACTTCCTTCTTCCTTCCTTCCTTCCTCTTCTTTAGTTCCTTCCTCTTTTCTCCCTTCCCCTTATTTTGTTCACAACTCCTATTGCATCCCCTCACATTTCCCTGCTCTCCTACAAAACACATTTCGCACCCAAACTATTCCATTCTCTAAATGTTTGATTCACTTCTCTCCCTCTTTACTGCGTCCACATTTTTTCATTGCCTTAATTTCCGCCCATCTTACTTTCCTTCCTTCTCCTATACTTTCTTTCATCCTTGCTTCCCTCCCATCCTATGTCTCCTCTCCCTCTCTCACCTCCCTGCAGCAGATGACAGAGATTTACAAATGATTCCAGGCTGTCAGTGTGTTTACAGCCCGGTCTGTATTGACTTGCCTCTTCCACTCAGCCCTCCTCACTGCAGCAGAAACGCACCCCGGCGCTGCACACATCGCTTCACTTCACCATCTTTAATACAAGCTCAACAGCTATTTGCAATTCATACTTTTTGCCAAAACACACAAACATGGCTATTTTTACATCAGAGAGGAGGAGATAAGAGCAGGCTGAGGTGATGATGCTGGCACGACGTGGTGCCATGTTCCCCTCTCACAGACGTGTGTATTGTGATTCAACAGGTGTTATCTACTGTGTTGGAATGAAGTGATGTGATAGCTGTGAGGAGCTTTGCTGTAAATATTCCAACACTGCAGGCCATGGAATAGTTGTGCCTTCTTTTTTCAAATCATGATTTAAAGCAACCGTCAAAGTTGGCTGATTTCGGATGTATTTGTATATTATACAACTTTAGATGCTCCCTAATTGAGTGTTTGCATGTATAGGGATGGCCACAGGGCACAAGCGCATTTACTCTTCTCAAATAATGGGAAATAGACTTTCAGAGTTTAGGTTGCAATCATGCAAGTAAAGCGGAACTAACACATGCAAGGCATTGCACCGCCTTTGTAGATTGCTGTACTGATTGAAACAGCACCATATGATAAAGGGAGCTGAAATTCCTGCGTGGCGAATGTGAAAGATCATTGGTTTCAAGCGCTTCACAACAGTAGTAGTAGTGGTAAAAGCCAACCTCTTGCTATACAGCATAGTGATGGTTACCATCTTCTTGGCTACACAACAAGTGTCAACGAGTCAAACATTTCCTAAAATATATGCACAAATTCATGCAAATTAATCGCAAATTAATCGCACATTTTTTATCTGTTCTAAATGTACCTTTGAGGAATATTTTTCAAGTTTTTAATACTCTTATCAACATATGAGTGGACAAATATGCTTTATGCAAATGTTTGTTTATTATCATTGGAACAATGACAAATATTCTCCTGAATATTCTCAACACAACAACCTGGAACCTCTCTCTCTCTCTCTCTTACACTCTCTCCCAACCCTGTCTACTTCTTTGCACTGAGCCAGTTGCTCAAACAGACAAGCCTGTTTACAGTTGTCAGCTAAATGCCGCTCCTCTGTCTTCATAACAGTCAAAGCATGAGACTGAAGTTCCCACCTAGGGTCAAAATAATGCTCTGTGATGTGCAGTCGACACGTTGGATGCGATCCGAATTATCTCACACAGTCCCTCGTCCTCCACAATGTTAATTGTCCTGCAAGCTGTAGCCACCTCCACCCATTTAGCTATCGCTGTTGCAACAGCCTGTCCTCCTACAAAAAAACGACTATATAGGTTGATTGTTCAGCAGCATATTACGACCCAGAGTCACATTTTAAAGTGTAGCACCTCTAGTGGTCGTGTAAGAAACAACATGCTCCCGTTGATTGCAAACGCTCCGGAGATTCTTTTATTCACAAATAACCCTCTCTGGAAAATCCTAAATTGTGCAATAGTTTGGCCATTAAAATGCTTTTTGATTAGATTTCTAGAGAGAAGTGTATATTGTACTTTTATAATCTACGTCCAGTGGATGTGTAGGATCTATAGTTTGATAGATATTACAAAGATGGTTTGAGGTCTCGCCAGGACAATGTATATGCGGCAGCTTCCATGTAAAGTTAGCGTCAACCCTCACGGGGTGAAAACAGTATTTCCGGTCTCGAAGTTTTCATAATAAAACCGGAAGTATTCCCCTCACTGTCAAATGATTACACAGTGATATCTGCATTACTCATCCACTAAAAAACATCAGTTAACCTTCGATTCGGAGAAACAAATAGTGTTTTCGGAGTTTAGACACTACAGAGTTTCCGAAGACAATACACTACCCAGAATCCACAGCTATCGTTTGGGACTACAACATCCGCCTTGCGTTACAAACCCCGTGATTAGTCCTCAAGCTCTGTGATTGGATGTTGGAGTGGCAGTGCGACAAGGTTACGCCGAGCGTCAAACAGCTCTTTGAAATGGAATGGAACCACGGCAGACTATCCAAAACTGGACTTGGACGGTCCAGCCCAGCCCTCCCCCCAGAACTACACATGCTGGCTATTGTGTGTTTCGCAACATGTTCTATGGCACGTCTCTACTGGGAATTGTAGTTTTAAAAGACGTTTTCGTATTTCCCACAATTAGAAGTTGCCAGTATTAAACTGTGTACACCCCTGAAGGTTTAGGGGATACGAAACACAGTGGTGTTATCAAATTTAAATTATAAAACGGACAAGTCAAATCAAGCAATCTGATTGGTTCTTAGCCGTGATATAATGAGCGTATACCACGGTTACAATTGTAGTTACTTTTCACAAAAAGTCAGTATCCCTCCGCGTCTGAGAAAAGCTACAACCGTTACAACTGTTACATTACCACCGTTACATTACGTCCGTTACGAAACTAACTAACTAACAAAGCTTAAGATGGAAACATGTAAGGGATAATGCGCAGCAAGGACTTATTGACCGTTGTTAAGGACGCTTGTCAACAACCCTCTCTCTTTTCCTCCGTACCCACATCTCTAAAAACGGGGGTTCAACAGAGCTGATCCAGATTTGCTGCGGAGTTGACGTCATATCGGAAATGCGTGACGTGTTTTGGAAGTAATATTGTCTGTGTTTACATTGGCAAGCAGCGCTAACACTCAGAGCTAACACTTTACTGGAGACAATGTGTGTGAAGAAGCCGGATATAAAAGGTACTGTCCATATGGTAAACCCGCGAGAAAGAAATGTTTGACCTCCATACTCTTTCAGAAATAATGCTTGATGTGGTTTGGAACATAATATGGCATTTAATCACGGCAGCGTTTAGCTGAGTTTCATGCAGTTAAATGCAGAGGCCAAATTTCACTTTGTGTGCTGTGTGCTCTGCATGTGTGACCATTAAAAGAGGGTTTCGTCCCTCCCAATTCTATTCTATTCTATTCTATTCCCTGACACCTAATCTTAGCTCCCCTGAGGTTAAAGTTTAGCATCCTGAGCCGCATAAACACAGAGTCATTAGGGCGCCTACGAGGCTCTCTCTTTTCCTGCCTAAGTCTTTGTATTCTTTGAATGAAGAATTGCTATACTCACCTTGACTTTGCCATCAACCCCGGCCTCCCTTCCAAGCATAACCCAACCCCAGCACCGTCTCTTAAATTACAATTAAGGTAATGACCGTTGGAAAAAGGAACCTGTAAGGGCATTGAATAGCCTTTGTTAATCACTTTAAAGACGCTGAAGGAGCGGGAAGACGCTCAGAGCATCTCATTTATCTCATCTCGCTCTGTTCGTGCACTCGGATTGCAAGCACTTATTTATTTATTGTATTTCAGCTGATTTAACAGTAGAGTTTTGAGATGTGCCTGAATAAGTGAAAATACTTGTGTGAAAATACACTGCATTATTACCAGGATTTTTGACTATTGAAAGGTGTTGCATTTGTTGACTCACTCGAGTAAAGTACCGCCAAGTGAAACCTAACTTTGACTCTTGTCATAATTCTCCCCTTTTATCAGGGGCGTAACAATTACTGTTCTCATTTGTGAGATTTCATGTAACAACAGGAAATAACCTGAACAGCATTGTTAAAACCTGCTCTAAGATCATCGGCGTGAAACAGAGAGACTTAAATTCCTTCTGTAACCAACAGATTCTGCGGAAAGCAGAGAGCATTCTGGCCTCTCCAGGTCATGTTCTTTCACATTAATTTTGTCTGTTGCCATCAGGGCGAAGATATGCTCTACCTGATCAAAGGACTAATCGCTTTTCAAAATCATTCATCCCTTCTGCACTCAAACTTTTAAATTCTTGAAAGGCTTTTAACTTGATTATTTATTTATTTATTTATTATTGTGATGCTATGAACTATTAATCGTGTAAATTGGAATCCACATCTGTGCTCCCGGTTGTATCTGTGTGTTTTCTTCCTGTATGTTCCTGCCTGTGTACATGACATAAGCTGCTGCTCATAACCCCTTGCAGGATTAATAAAGTTGTTGATTGATTGATTGATTGATTGATTGATTGATTGATAACCACCTGTCCAGATAAACAAAGAGGCTGCAACGATATCATAGCTTTTTGATTTTGTAGAACCTTTTGTTGTTTTAAAGGGGCCCTATTATGCGTTTTTGGGTGTTCCCTTTCTTGTAGTGTTTTACCCCTAAATTGTAGTCCTTTGTTTACTTTCGCAACATAGCGTCATCCCTCTGTAACATTCAAGTTTTATTGGCAAGCGCTCCAACAAATTGTACGTGATATCATACCATCTTATTCCAATAAAATAGACATATCTAAGAAAAATATGTTCCAAAATTGAAAGTTTCTCCGAGCATGAAAACACGGAAGTTCAATGTGCTTGACAAAGACAGTGTCCCCAGCTCTATAGTCATCCATTTTCAGTGTTGGGAAGTAAACAAAACGGGTGAAATCATAGATGTTGCTAAGAGAATCGGCATGTTTATCTTGTAGCCATTGATATTAATCAATTTTAAGAATCAATTTCAAACACAGCATTTTCACCCTTGAACAACAACAAGTTTATTTGTGTTTTACCAAATAATGTATTGGGGTATATCCTTAGTGAGAGGCGAGATCATAATAGATCAGCCAAAACAAGATTGCCATTGAGACAAACAGTTGGCAAATGAGACCCAAATAACCCAATTTCTAGGTGATTGTGACTATTCACATCTTGTATGTATTCTATTTGATGTATTCATTTATTTTGGTTTCGAATGTTCTGTTATATCGATCATATTTTGGCGTCATATACTTGCTTTTGTACAAACAGTTATTACTAATTAACGCAAACAAAGCATTTTTGACCTTGAATAATCACTGAATTGCAGAAACCTCTCAAAAGCAATTGCACACATGATATGTTATGACATCAGTTCCTGCCTAATTACGGTAGCTATTATCTGCAGCGCAAATACAAAAAAGTACATGCATGTGTGAGTCTCTGTACTGCAGTGCATACATACACTCTATTCGTCTGTGTTTATTATGCATGCACATGTCTGCACGTCCTCTTTGGAGGGATGGAGAGTTTTATGATTTGTGTATATGCATGTTTGAGTGCACCTCCCACTCCATTTCTTTGATCGATTTTGCTTCAATCAGCCAGGCGGCTTTGTTGTCCGCAAAACTAGAAAATACAGAATCTCACCAATGACCCACACTGTCAGACAGCAATATATTTTGGAGTTGACCAATTACTTATCTCAATAGATACATACACGGCACTCGACACATTCATGGCGGTGGATCCCCTACACCATTTCCACTGCCAAGATTGCTTTCATGAAAAAATGGGTGAAAACACAAACATGCGTATATTCCAAGGAAAATAGGAAAAACCTGCATCTCCTTAAGATAAAAATAAGCAGTGGAATGAAAGCAGAGCATGGAGGAAGCAGAGGTCTTTAAGTCAGCGGGTGAAACATGCCTGCAGGGATTTTCAGCCCTTAAACTAATGATTGCCTGTCATCAAGATGAATTTGGGTGGCATTTACGCTTAAATGGCTCAAAGAAGCCCTCTGCATTGCAGCTCATTCATTCATGAGCTCATGAATGAATTGATAATATTGTGTGTGATTGTTTTCACATTTCAGACCTGCTTTCTTTTGTTTACCGCTCTTGAGCTCCCATGTTTCTCTGAAGGAATCCAGCATCGAGGTTTATTTAAGTCCAAGAATGTGAAGATTTCCCACTGGAGGGGAACTTGGGGATTTTAGTCTTTGCAGACCATTTACATGAACAAAAACCTATATAACACACTTAAGGAAAGGGACAACCCCCCAAAAAGCTAAATACTACATTACCCCTTTAACGTATAACCATCATTACAAATCCTTCCCCTAAAAAAACTGTTGGAGATAAGGCATCTTTCTACACCTATAAGGAGCAGAACATAAACCATGGGGCCGCAAATATCAACAAAACTCTTACTCCATCTCTGCGGCAAACAAATTACTCATGGATAATATGCAGCATTGATCAATTTAAACTGTATGCATGTCAAGCTTCTCAGTTCTAAGCACATAACTCAAATAAATATCACTAAACTAATATATGCAGTCATATCACCTCCTATAAAAAGAACACTTAATCTACATAAAATGTGCTGGTCTTGCCCACACTGTTTAAAATGTGATCTCTGGAGTGCGAAAACACAACAGCAATGCACATTTACTGTGTAAGGCCAAGATAATAAAAAGCGTATTGTATGCCAAGATGCTCACAAAAACTCATCTGCATAATTATTGCTTCAAAATAAACAGATACTTGTAAAATAAATTAAAGTTAGTTCAGGTTTTTCAATGCAGCAGATTATGCAGAATTCCACACCTCCAACACAGGGCACAATGTTAAATATTCACTAGATATTTAATAATGTAGACTGCTGTACGCAACAGCAAATACACTCATGTTTTATAATCAGTTGTATTTGCTGGCAAATGTTTTCCTGAGGCCACCTGTTTATCTGGAGACAGTAGGAATTAGTTGTTGGCCAAAATTGTGTACTGCATTTTCATAAAAACAACTCGTAATAAAAATAATCACATACTTTATTAATAATAAATCATTTTTAAGAGAAAATATGTATTCCTGATAATGAGCTAAAGTTTTAGATAGTAAGTGGATGAATTTGAAAACAACTTTGATCTTTTCATCCATCTACATTCATTTTGGTTTATTTGTGAATTTTAATGCGACTGTTGCCTGTGGTCGTGGCTTTTGAATATTTATTTGTAAGCTTGTGACCCCATAAGTATAGCTTTCACTTGCAACCCAAAATGAATTAAAACGTATTCATAAAAAACACTGATAAAATAGCCCTTGTAATAAGTGAATGCAGCTGTGTGAAAATGCAAATGATATAAGGAAAGTGACTTTATTTCAGGCAGGAGAAATATTTGAACGTGTATAGTGAACGTGCATTATTAAACATCGCCCCTTAATGTCTCATCAACAACCATCAGCTCTGTTCCGTCTGACAACTTATCAGATGGATTCAGCATCAATTTGACTAATTGATGATGTCGCAACAAAGTAAGACTTGTTCCTGTCTTCATATAGCTGTCGAACCGCTCTCTGTCTTTATGTTTCATTGTTTCCCCTCCAGACAGCTTTTGATGCCTTTCAGTAACAGACCTGTCAAATGTAAAACAAGCCTTTACTGGGAAATAAGTGCTACAGTTTCCCAAACTCAGCCTGTCTAGCTACTTTTTCTCATTGGCAAGCAGAATTTTCACATATTCATGTTTAAAAAGACCCTACTGTAGTAGAATCATAATGATTTTTGCCATGTTGTCATTATGATAAGCCTTACGATTGAGTTCAATGGCTACCATTTTGCGTTTTCTGTAGTTTCCATTTGTGTTCTTCCATTAGTTAATATTTCATGAAAATCAAATCTCCAATTTGCTGGTTTCCACAACTTTTCTGTTATTTGAATGTTCTGAGCACCTGAGCTGAATTTTAGTTTCTTTCCAGTAGAAATACAGAAACAGCTAACTTACAAGATAAATGTTTGCCCTAAAAAAGAAGATTATTTATTAAATACCAAATTGCCTTGCAAATTGAGGTTCTCTACTAGGAAAGACAAATGTAATACTGAAGCTGCATTAGTATTTGATATCATCCAGGAATGTGTCTGAGGCTGATATGGCGCTCCAGAGCTAGGGGAGTGAAGGCTTTGCGGTAGTCAGAAGATAAGTCTGTGTTAAAGGGTTGCTGATCTGCTTGTTTCTATAGGCACTTTGTTGCAACAAAACAGAAACTGCATTTATCAGCAGAACAATGAGGAACCCGAGGGGACATTAATGAGAAGGTAATTTTTTTAACTATCTTTCGCTGCTAAAAGCCTTTTTATAGGGTACAAGGCTCTTTCCAAGTCTGAATGTATAGTGTTGTAAAAGGAGGTCCATGTGTTGGTTTAGATACAAATGGTAGTTGAGTGTAAAGTGCTGATTAACACTACTGCTTTTCAGTCGTTATATCATCATATACATCTTTGTAGACTTGATTCAATAAATAGTACAACAAAAGAAAAGGGTACAGACTTTAACAAACTTTGAAAAGTTGGTTTACATAAGGATGCTGGTTAAAATTGTATTAATCTGACAGAACTTTAAGGGTAGTGGATAGTGATGCCTCCTCTTCTCTTGCCGTCTGAAATATGGTGTTCCCCAAGGCTCCATATGTGGCCCAATGTTTTTATGAAGATAACAGACACATTTGTTTCCAATTGAAAACCAGTGAAGTAGAAACATGTCCAAAAGCTCTTGTCCATCAGAATATACAGAGCTGAACGTCCCACGATTACTGTAATCAAGCTAGATGAAAACAAATCTGAAATAATTATTTTTGGCCCTTCACAGTCCATCCCAACTTTGTAAAAACATCTTTGCTCCAAGTTTACAAATGTAAAACCTGCAGCTAGAAACCTGGAGGTAATATTTGAAACAAATCTTACACTTGCAAAACAAGTAACTAAAGTTAATCAATCATAATTTCCTCAATTGGTAAGAATCTCATAAATCCAGTCTTTTCTCTCTCAGCTTGATTTTGAAACAAATGTCTGTTGCCATGCTATACTCAATTACTAGTCATGGTAATTCACAATCACTAGTATGATGATGATGTGGATAACTACAATTATTTTATTTAATGATTCACATTATGGTTACAACTCTAAATGGCATCACTTAACCTTACCTTTTTTGCATCAGAAATAGGCATATCTATTTGTGAATTTCCTTTTTAGGGAAAACAAACAATCAAGCAATCTTAAATAACCCTACAAAGTACACAGGGATAACATTTGTCCATTGAAACTTGGTTATTTTTTAGCAGATGATTAATAGAAAACTCCAATTTCCTAACTGCAAACATATGTCTGGTTCCCAGGAGGGAAATTGATATTGTGGTTGTTGGTGTCAACAAAACCAACGGGCAGTGAGGGACGCAATATTTGCCTTCTGGTAGCTCATGTCACCTCCACAGTGAGGGTTTTACCAAGGAGGAAAGCTTCCCTCTTCATGTGTCACACCGCCTGGTGAATTTCTGGCAGGTGAAAATAAGTCAGAGGTGTCTGTCATGTATGTGTGCAGCCTCCACAGGACTACAGTAGTTGAGTGTGAACTAAACAGACTGTTATGAAATAAAAAAACAACATTTATTTTAGCTTGAAGGATGCAATAGAAAAACATGATTGAGTTTGTGCCACGCTCATTCTTTTGTGCAACATAACCGACACATGATATGACAACTGTAGCTAAATCAGCTCTGGCTGCATAAAGGCTTAAGGGACGAGTTTATAACACAAACGCACTCTGTCATAATTTCCTTCAGACCTGTTCATTTCATTCACTTGTGTGTTACAGATGCAATGCATGCTATTGTTTATGAAGCAGCATCCCAGCACCCGCGTCCAGTTCTGAAATGATAGGAAATGCATGCACTTTGAGACCAAGCTGCATGCTGATGTTGTTTTTGCTGTTGTGTGAAAACAAGGAATGTATGCAAAGAAAAAGTGGACTTTTTCATGATTTAGCAAGTTTTATACGACTTTCTCACCACATTCATATGTTAATATTGCTATCAAGCTGAAAAAACACATTTGCAGATTTCCGTATTAATATGGACTATCATCGACAAAAACACAATATAATGAGGGTACACCAATTGATTCCTTACAGCAAGTGTTCAACCCCTTGCAGTTGCTACATGGTTCTGGTGGTCAATACATTTTTTATTAAAGTAAGAATTAACATTTCTAATATACTATATTTTTTGTATTTGCCATCTCCAGGCCTTCTCTGGTTATAAATCAAGTTCTCCCTGAAACTGAGAAACGTAGATGTGATTTGGTGTCTTGTCAGTTGGTTACATGCAGACATGGGTTTGTTTTCTACCACATTTTTTGAAGCCAATCAGGTTTCAGATGTTTATCAGTACAGAAGCAAATCATGACAGAAACATGACTCCCACTTATATTATCCCATCATGACGCTATCATTTCCATCAGTGATACGGTTAGAAAAAGATTAAACGCATTTTACTTTCAAACGACAGCTTCTTTATTGTCTGTTTTCATTTTTAATCTCCAAACTGGGTCAGCATTTAAATGCTCTTTAGATTAAGGCTACATTACAATAAATACAACATTCTTATCTTCAAACCTTTATTTGAATAAAGGAAAATAAGGCACAGTTCCTACCTTTACTTACAAGATGTAGGAGTCATCGTAAAGAGCAGCTTTCAAGTGATCACATGATTAATCAAATGTAGACTCTGTGCAGGAATAACAAGTGTTAAACACAGGATTATACACATGACAAACATTTGTATAAAAATAAATTCATGCTTCAAAAAATGTTCACATGTATAGAAACAAATAACTTTATAGAATCTACAAAGAGAATTTTCTGAAAATAAATATTCTGTAAAACCCTGTATGATGTAAGGTCTCTGAGAAATCTTAATTGGTAAGGAACAATCAACACAATGTTTACCATGGCTAGCTTCCAATCATTCAAAAAGGGAATATATTGTTCGGGCATGCACTGACAAAAATTATAATTTTCTTAAATTAATCATGTTGCAGTTTAATAAGTATGGTTTCAGGAAGACAGTGAAGAAGTGATAATATTATAACAGTTGATGAATAAATTGTAATAATAACAATTGTGACTTTGTAACTTTTGTAGAAGTTTTGATGGGACTGATGTGAAGTGAGTTTTAGGCCTCTGAGTGAACTAATTGGTTTTATTCAGGATTCTGATTTATCTGAAGTGGAAGTAAAACCTGACAACTCAGTTTTTGAATGGATTTGAGTTTGTTATTATTAGCCTAAAGGCAAAACTCAGCAGAGCTGTTCTGACAGGCTCATTAGCTGTTTCTTAAGGACAGTCTGATGTAGGAAACGATCAAAAACAGGAAGTTTTGACGGATTGAAGTGACAAAACCGATGTGTTAATTATTGCAAACTTACATCAAATATGTAACCTATGCTTCACAGTGGTGCCAACAAACACACTTGTTTCTACTTTATACAACTTACAAGTAAAGGCTGTTTACTATAGCTGTCCTAATCGGTCCAGCTGTTGCCATAAAATAAACAGCAGCTAGCTTAATGAATCAGAAAACAAGCATTTATAAGCACCCTAAAGTTAACTAGTCAACGACATCTGTGTTGCAGGCAACTGGTTTATTGCAAAACACCACTTGTTCAGCTGTAACTTCCTCCGTCTTATGTCTGTCTTCTAAACAATGATGAGCATCACATACATTTTTACAGTTTGACGACATTCCTGAGTTCGTCTCTACAAAGGATCTGATAAGGATTGTAAAATGTAACATATTTGATAATTTGGACCAAACACAGGTCACAGTTAATGGGAATGGCTCATTTTTGGGATATTTGGTCAAACCAAAGTACTGGACAAATCATATATACAGTATATACCATACGATATAGTACTGTTGAGTCGCAGAAATCTAATAAATTATAAAAAAAGTAATAGCAGAATGCCTTAATGTTAAATAAATCAAAGCAACGCAAAAAAATACACTTTTCTTGTCATGGGACTAAAATAGCCTGAGAAACATTTAAAGGGTTTTATCTGACAACTCAAATTATCTTTAGCTATTCCTCTTGACCTAAATGATGGAAAAAGCCTAAGAAGGATAAAGATCAGCATTGCAGAACTGACACTTGGTATCTTATTTGTACGATAATTTTGTCCTCTATAAAATAAACGCTCAATGCTAAAAGTAATCATTTTGTGAAGCTTACAATAAGTAGTTTTTAGTCTGAGCTCTTCAGCTTGGTTTAAGCATCTCTTGTCATGTGATCGCTTTCAAGTCAATCATTCTTGGTGTAGGCCATGATGTTGATGAACCTGGGAGCACGGCTCTCTTGCAAATACAAATTTAAATAGTAGGCTGTTACAAAAATGACCACAAAGATAGCCTTATGAACACACATCCCTGGCCATGCATTATATCAGCTATTTAAAAAAAAAAAACCATGTGGGTAGGATTTTTTGGTGTGCGAAAAAGTGTTTGTAAAATTACACATATCAAGTTATGACTTTCCTCAAGCCTCTGGTACTTAGTGGAGCATTTCCCATCTGGCGATGCTAATAAAGAGGCAGAGTTGTCTATAGTGAAAGAACCAACAGGTGGGCACACCATTTTGGTTATAAAATTCAAAACGTCCTCCTGTGGTAAAAGCAGCTGATGCGCCCTTGAGCAATGCATTAAACTTGTGAATGCTCCTGTGTGATTGCAGTTGCTGAGATGGCAGATCGTTTTTTTGTTGACCTTCTTAGATAAATGAAGGCTTACAAAAGTGTGGGATGGGTCAGAAACCTCCTTGTCTTATTGAAACCAGAGGAAGACTTCTTTAACTGCATGAAATGTCCATTTATGGTGGAGACGCGGGACTGTGAATGTCCGTGAAAAGCATTTTGCTGTGACGAAATTGAATTCCATCTGTCAAGTTGTGTGATTGTGTGTGATTGTGTGTGTGTGTGTGTGTGTGTGTGTGTGTGTGTGTGTGTGTGTGTGTGTGTGTGTGTGTGTGTGTGTGTGTGTGTGTGTGTGTGTGTGTGTGTGTGTGTGTGTGTGTGTGTGTGTGTGTGTGTGTTTAAAACAGTATGACAGGCTGGATGTTTAAATCACCGTGCGACCTTCCATGTGTGATATTATGTGTGATGGTGTTTCTGGGGGAGGGGTCGGTTTGGAGTACATTATAAAGGAGGAGGGGTCGGAGGAGGCTGTCGGTGCTTAGGGGTCAAAGAACTGGATGATGAATTATGGGATGTTTTTCTCTTTCCACCAGCCAGCTCACAAAGTTGATGGCTGTCATTCTCTGTGCTGTTATAGGCTGTATATGAGTGTATATAAGTGCAAATGAGTGTGAAATGTGAGTATGACATTAGACATTTCGAGTCTGTTTGTGTGTGTCTGTGAGTGTGTGTGTGTGTGAGTGGAAATCACCTATCATTGTAGCTTGAGGCTCAAACTGCTTATCTGGTCTGTAACATGATAGTAGGAGATTGAACACTGTTCTGTACGTGATGCACTTTTAAAAACACTAACCACAGGGATCATTGCAATATAAATTTAAACTTAGAATTTGAATAATGTTTCACATTAATCTGTATTTCATTATAGAAGAGGAGTCATCCATTGACCATACTTTATTTGTAACTAATATGTAATGTATACAGTATAATCGAGTTTACTGTACAATACTGTGAGTGTTCTTCTTGACAGGTTTTCAGTTGAAATCACAATCAGTTGAATTCAGAATGAACATTACAGTATTTAGTTTATTTTATATTCCAAATATATTCAAATGCTTATTTATTCATGATTTTCTTTAACAGTTCGGGTAAAAAAATAAGGTTTTGAAAAATGTTAGGGTTAGTGTATCTTATTTAAAAGCAATGAAAACATGTTCACAATTTGGTCCAAACAGACTTCTGTTTCACCGACTGCAAACAGTGTTGACAATATAACTTAAGTTTTGACCAATGCTTGTTAGCAATCAAGAAAGAACAAACACTGTATTGTTAGATACTGTAAAATGAGTATTTGCTCATGTTAATAAGTCAGCAAATTATGAAAATATATTTTTTTACCAGGTGAGCTGCCCTGTTAGATTTGTAATTCTTGGCCTCAGCACATATGTAGGAGATAAAAGCCTACGATGAAATGAAGAGCCTTGAAAGTATGAGTATTATTTTTAAACAGCTATGCAGTTTTATCAAAATAATAAATACCCAGTATAGTGTCACATAACCTTGATTTGTGACACTATTAGCCTTCCAGGCCCGTCTTTACATGTACATGTTCATAAGTACACAGAAAAAACATGTGTTTATCTACATATGTTCACACATTGTAATGTGTCTTTACACTGCAACCCATGCCTGCATAAGTGTTTCCATATCTGTGTGTGTGTGTGTGTGTGTGTGTGTGTGTGTGTGTGTGTGTGTGTGTGTGTGTGTGTGTGTGTGTGTGTGTGTGTGTGTGTGTGTGTGTGTGTCAGACAGCTCCTATTGCTCTTTTGGATGAGAGCAGGGAGTCTGCCAGAGTGTCGACAGGCTTGCTGGGAGAAAAAGGATATAATCACAGCGTCTGGGCGCATGGGTTCGTGCCTCAGCGTCATGTGTCTCTTGGTCAGTCTGTCTGTCTAACTGCCTGCAGTCAGGGCAGCAAGCATTAGACAGCAGCTTAAGAAAGGACAAATCTCACAATTTTTTTGTTCCATTCTTCCGCTATCTTTATCCTCTATCCTCTGGCAGGAGATCGTTCCCACAGTGAAGTGTGGCATATGGGTTTCTTTAAACAGATAACGCTTGACACATATTATGCATTATGTGTGTGTCAGTAAATGAAACCTTTTGACAGCTGTTTGTGCTGAAATACTCCTAACGGCGATTTGTGTAAATGTTCCTGTGTTCGCAGATAATGAATGCACGGGAGTGTGAGTTTTTGTGCGTGTATTGGCTTGTACAATGTAGCCCTCCTGACTGGTGCCTGTCTGAGGCTGGCACTGATGTTGCTTGCTAGCGGAGACAGATATGGATGGCCAAGCAGCAGTAGAGGGTCAAGGATACAGCTGGCTCAGCCCCAGGCCTGTGCACCGGCAGCACAAACACAAGAATATTCCATGTGAAGAAGAAAATACAGCACTGTCTATGAGTCAGATGGACAATCTTATAGAAAAGTTTTGACATGAGATGATCTGACAAATCTGTTGGGGTAATGGTCATTATAAGGGATGATTTTGTTTTGGGCATACTTTTGATTATACATCTTTTACATCTAGACGAAGACAATGGTTTTCAATCTTAACCGATTATTTTTCCCCCTTCATTCTCAAAGAAAATCATGTCTGCATTAGTATGTAAAATTCTCCATCCAATTGAAAAACGCTATTGAAGACAGACTGTCAAGGCCAGTTGGCAGGTTACACTTCACACATTAACTGAATATGTGGGTGGTGGGACTGCATTCATAACCATTCCGGGAGTTTTGGAAAATGAAACCGTGAACTCCGTATCGCATTCTAACGCTGATACAAATATGTTTAAAATGTACATAAAATAGCCTTAAGGCCACATCCGGTAAGATTTCTGCTGCTGGTTCATATTCTGACGTTACAAGCCATTTTCAACATTCTTGTCTAAACTTCAACAACGAATGTGAAGTTTATAAATATCTTCACTCTGGCCTCAGTTTTACAACAGATACATTTGTATTAATCTACAAAGCCACTTCGGTGCGGATATTACTTTAATTAAACGTATTTGTAGACAAGGCTTAGGTTTGATGTAAACTTTCAGACCTTCAGAGAGTAACCCCAGAAAAAGCTGAGAAAAAACACTACTTAACACTACCTGTTTAGGGGCAAACAGAAGACAACGTTGTATCATTGAGCACTGGTGGAGACCAAAAACAGAGTTAAAAGAGTGAATATTTGGCTTACATTCACCAGTTGTACACAAACGTAACACCAAATAACTGCTGAATGTGTAAATAGTCAACTGTTTGCTGACAATGTTGCTACAGATGGGGCATCTTATTTCGGACGCCAGCATACAGCTTCCTGCCTACTACCAGCCAGTTACCTGCCTAAGACCTGCCAAAGACCAGTATCTGGGAATGTTAAGCCCTCCCACTATTTTCCAAGAGGGCGTTGCCAGATTTTCAATTTCAGGATTTAACCAGGAGATGGCGCTATATATTAAATAACTATGGCCAAACTAAGACTTAGTTTTTCACAAGAGAAAATGCAGATATTATATAAAAAACTAAAGTTAAAATCTTGTTTTTAATGCCCCAAGAGCAATAAAAACACTTGTTAAAAAAATCCTGAGTGAGGCTTTCATAAATTGCATTTAGCTGACGCTTTTATCCAAAGCGACTTACTATTTAATAAATGATAAATGATTATTCATAACAAATATGAGTGATGTGTGATTATTATTCATGCTATATACTGATATAGGGCTAAGTAAGCAATCAATCCTGCAAATGAACCCTTAGTTGTTCAATATATTTATTCAGACAATGTGAGTAGAAATACAGAAATTCTGCTCCCACCTAAGGCCAACGTTGCAATATTACAACATTTCCCTAAAAACTTACCAAAACGTAAACATTTTTAAAACTCTTACATTTCTGCTCCAGAGCAGTTAAATTGGGATTTGATATGTGGGGGGGTTCTGTTAGAAGGTGCGACGGGGGAGGGGGGAGAGAGTTAGACGCTCGTGAATTGTCAACGGGGGGGGCCTCTCTGCACGGAGGAGCCGCGGAGAAGAGACACACGTTCACTAAGCCGAATCACAGTGATCTGCTATTTTAAAGTAAATTCAACACATATCGACCCTAAATATAGCATATATTAAGAACGAGAAAGTGTTAACATCGTTTTTTGTAAACATATGTGACCCGCTCTATCGAAATCAGTCGGATGTCGCAACGGCTCATTTCAAAATAAATGTGGATTTGCGGAAAAAACTATTTTTTCGGGGTTCGGGTGTTTTGTTTGATTTTAAATAAACAAATACATTTGTGAAGCTTGTAAAGGGAAGATGACAGGCACCTCTCAATCGCAATCTGCTGTTCCGTAGCGCAGTTCCCCCTCCCTCCGGCTGAAATTATGAATGTAAGGCATAAGTAATCATAGATAACACGGCAGGGTCCGTTACAGTTTGTTTTCATCTGATTTCAATTAAACAAAGTCTTGGCTTTCAGAATATTAAACTTGTTTCGGCAAATTTAGATGATAAATACAACTATGAAGCTTGTAACGGCATATTTACAAGCGGAGAACGGAGTAACTTAACGTCACAGCAAGCATAACAACAGTCGGTGTTTCTCGTGAGTGTTTTCCCCGGGAAACAAACACAATATACACTAACGCAAAAATACACAAACACACACACACACATACACTCACACACTCGCGAGCTTCCCCCAGACCAGTAATCCAAACGGAAATATTTTCCCTCCGGACTATTTTGATCATTTGCTCCGCTAATAATCAATCAGATCGATGGATTCCAGAGAAGAGGAAACTTTGAAGGCCTTTTTCTCAAAATGATGACTCGGTGACAGTCATTATATAATGTGACATATTTTGCTTAATATTTGGAGTACAACAAAAATCTTGATATCATTAGAAAGCTAGGAATCTCCTCTTTCCAACAGTGTATACAACTCAAAATGTGTCTTCGGGTCAATGCGACTGATTTCGATAGAGCAGGTCACATATGACAAATGTGCGAGTGTGATGACATCAGAGCATCGTCCTATGGGCTTAGCCCCGGACAGGTACAACAGGTATTCACTCAGAGGGGGGTAGGTACCCATTTACATGTCAAAAATCAACATACAGTACTTCCTCCACAAAAGCAGCCTTCTGTTTATTCAACGTGGTGGGGGCCGAAGGAACCGGGCAGAGTTTTTCGCCGGTCAACGTGTGTGAAAGTTTAAATCTTCCTTATTGAGCTTTAAAACAAATGAATAACGACTATATATAATAATAAAATAAACACCGGCATTAAAAAAAAAGTCATGAAAGAGATAAGGAGGAGAAAAGGTTTAAGGAAGTAAGCAAGGAATACAGAATGTCGAAATGAATCCTCTGTTTCACGCGATGTCGAACATTGAAAAGTCCTTATAAAATGATAGAATTTAAAAGAGTCTTGAAAAAGCATGGTGATGGCAATAAATGCATTAATGAATCCCCAAAATCTACAGAATACATTTAATTTAAGGGGAGCAGTTACTGAGAAGTATATAATGAGAACTGCTACCAATGGTGGCCTATTTAGATTATTAAGAAATACATATTTTTAGCTATTCATTCGCAGAAGTGATCTATCTAAGTTCTATTCATATTCTTGACGGGAAGAGTTAGTATACAATAGGCTTTAAAAGCCTTCTCCAAATCAAACCAAGATATCTTGGGTCAGTCTTTTCTTCCAAAAAGTTTGTGACAAGATGTGAAGGTATTCACTCAGAGGGGGGTAGGTGAACCGGTTTTTCGCCGGTCAACGTGTGTGAAAGTTTAAATCTTCCTTATTGAGCTTTAAAACAAATGAATAACGACTATATATAATAATAAAATAAACACCGGCTGTTGTTATGCCTGCTGTAACGTTACATTACTCCGTTCTCCGCTTAAGTAATTATGCCGTTACAAGTTTCATAGTTGTATTTATCATCTAAATTTGCCGAAACAAGTTTAATATTCTGAAAGCCAAGACTTTGTTTATTTGAAATCAGATGAAAACAAACTGTAACGGACCCTGCCGTGTTATCTTGATATTTCCGGCACAGACCCTTTCATACCGGCAATGCGCGATAGAAAGAACAGGAACTGCGACAGCATAAATATGCGAACACAAACCTACAGACTGCTGGAGAAGAGATATCACAGGGGGGGGTTGGGACACACACATTCCGATGGCCAATTAGTTTTAAACAAAGAGTAGGCTATATTCAACATAGGTGGGTGGTGGCTGGTGAACGGTATGGTCAATGTTTGTAAACACTGTGACATTTTGACTTTATTTGATCATTTCAGTTAAAAACTAACGTTCATATTTCATATTACTGTTTTGCCTGGCTGGACCTGTAATTTACAGGAAAGGAGTGCACGCTACTAAAGAGACACGCTACCATGGAAACCAAACAATGGTGTTGCTGTATTGAAGTCCGAGTGGAAACAGTCATATTTGGAGCAGCCGTTATGTTAGAATGAAACAGTCAGGTCGTGACTCACAAAAAAAAAGTGTTACTTCACTAACTGTAAGCTTGTCACTCAGAGTAACCTACACATTAGTACCAGACATACTGTACATTGTGGTGATTGACATTATTCACCCACGGATCTATGGGTTGGGGTATTGTTCCGCACGGACATTTTAGTGAACCAGACCAGCTGTTTCCGCCGGTCTTCGCTTCCCGGGCATGAAGTTGTTTACATGTGTGTTCAGATGCTAAATAAAAGTTTAGCTTGTACTTTTGATACCCCGCCTCCGACTCCCGTCTCTCGGCACCACAACATCCAGTTTACTGTATCGAAGTTGATTTCACATGAGCGATGTCGAACATTGAAAAGTCCTTATAAAATTACATAAAACATTTTCCATAAAAAAGTTGATTCAAGAACAAATCTCTGTTATTAGATCAGTACTTTTCTTATATGACTATTATTGACTTGAACACTGAGAATGTATTTATTAACTTCAGATATTTGAAATCAGATGAAAACAAACTGTAACGGACCCTGCCATGTTATCTATGATTAAAAATAACAGCCATCCTGATCGTTTCAATGAAGTTGAATACAGAATATTCATATTTGTCAGTGATTTCATGTCAATTCGGCGAACATAAACATGATCGTGGTGAAGATGATGATTAAATTAGGATTAAAAATCGGGAGAGCCGGCTCGTTCGTTTTTTTCGACGAAACAACATTATTTTGTTAAATAACAACATGGTGATGTTTTGTAAATGATTACATGTCTTATTTAGCACAGACTATGATCCTATCCGTGACATATGGATCTTAACAAAGATCCGCTATACATTAGTACCAGACATACTGTACATCCAGTTTACTGTGTCGAAGTTGATTTCACATGACTCCAGTGTGGAACCCCACTGCACCCCCTGGTGGATCAATGATCCATTGCAGCTGGCTTCACAATAATTACATTTATTTATCACGGGGGCGGTATCAAGTCAGAATGGGGGCCGGCTCTTCATCACGGGCCGATCTCGGGCCGATCTTGGACCAATCTCGGACCAATCACGACCCTCGCGTTTCAAACTGTCCAAAATAAAACGCTCCATCTGTAGGGTATGTTTTTGTCGGGTTAATACATGTCCATACTGCCCAAAAATCAGTTATTGCAGGTTTAAATAAAACATAAGGATTGGAACAAAGCTGCAGTATTACCCAAACTACTTTTTCGGACATGAAATGTGAGCTGATCTAAAATGTCAGCCCTAAATATTCATGGCATAGACAATCTATAAACATATGCTAAGTTTAGAAGGTCAACTTCTTCAAAGATTAATATGGAAGGATAGATAATATGTTGTGTTTTCTGAGCAGACAGCTGTTGGCTATTGATCAGATGTATCACTGTTGAAAGCTTGAATCCACTCTGCCATGTTTATTGATATCTGTAAGGTCTGCCAAGTTGTATATTTAGAAGAGCATATCAGCTCTTCACTTATCTTTATTGCTGCCCAGGAACTGTGGACCTCCAAAAAGGCCGCCGGAGAGTTATTTTCACACTAGAAAAGCCCTCCATTATCTGAAAGATTATAGGAGCACTGACACTGTGGCAGTGATGGTTAATTTATTTAACAGGATGGGTGTATTAAGTCATTAAGTCAACACTTGACTTTTTGCTAAATAAGGTCACTGTGATGTGATTGGGAAATGAAATGAGTCTAATGTAGCTTGCTTTAATATGCTGTGTGTAAATGGATAGTGTCTTCTTAGATCACTGTCAAGCTGTGACTTAAAACACCTTTTGGTGACACGAAATGCTTAAATGCTTAACCCCTTGTAAGTATGTTTGAACAACTTTACTCTGTAGCAACAGACCAACAGTATCTGTAAAGAATAAAGATAACAATCAGATCTGTGGTGATTTTGGACTCAGATTATTTGGACTTCTGGGCATTTTTTATCCAATCCAATCTGGCTAGTCTTTCAGGTTCAGTGAACTCTCCTCCTCAAGGTGCCTTGATCCCCGTTGCTGTGCAATACACTGAGGTGTTGTAGTTTTAGTAAACTTTCGCTTGAGGAACCAATCCAACCGTAAAAATAAAGTGTCTCTCAGAGGATTTCCTATTGAACTGTCACGCAAGATCAACTTCCCAAATAACAGCCGATCCCCTCTTCCCTTGCCAATAAACAAATGCAGAAAATGATAAATCTGTTATGGCCTGGAGGCTGGTTTTCAGGAGCGTTGGCTGAAATTCAGATGAGACTATCCAGGGAGGTGATTTGAATACAAAATTAGGACAAATAATTTAAGATAAAAGTCAATGAGACGGTGAAATTACTATGCGGTGTACCTAGTAGTAACATCTAGGGTTAAAATATTCAAGCCGGATGATATTTAGTCGAACACTTGCACTGGGGTCTGCTGCCCCTCCAACTGAAACACAATAAGCCCTTAAATGAGAGTTAAGCGATTAATATCCTCGTCATTCTTTTCTCATTCAATGGGTTTTAATCCAAAATGTGGCCAAATTAGGGCAGTTTTAATTTTATTTAAAAATAACTGACACACCTCGTCTTGGTAGCCCTCCCGTTCTTCTTGTTCTGCTTAGTCAGTCTCCATATGAATCAATCGCTAAATTGGAAATTGATTTCCCTACATCTTCTCTAAGGTGTCCACACTTCTCCAAGCCTGTACTTTAATAGGTAATGGAGTCAAGAAGGCTAGAAAACAGAGACCCTTTACTCTTCCTGCCGTAGATATTTCCACACAGAGGCACAGATTTGTATTGTTTTGTCAATAGCATAAAGCCTCACTGATAGTTTTTTCACTGTCGTTTATCACTACACACACGTATGCAGATCCCAAAACAGCTGCCTCAGCGTATAGGCCAGGCTGCTTGCTAAGCCATAATCCATTCTACTGCTGAGGTGTGTGTTTGGTTTATGGGCTGGGGAGTGGTCCTCCAGGGTATCTTGGACTGTCTCAGTGATGTGTTTGGTTGTCTGTATGAGTGTGTGTAAGTGTTTAAACACTGGTCTCACTGCCAGGACTTTGCACATGGGTGGTGGTTTGTTGAAGTGAAAAGAAGCTACATTAAGAGCCTGTTAGTGTACTCAACAGTTGTAGGTCTAAAGGGTGTGGAAACCCTTTACATTGCTTTATGTTGGGGCATCTTGCAGGTTGTGTCACACATGACTGGGCAGCAGTTTTGTTGACTTAGTTTTCGCTGCTACCAGGCAGTTGAAGCTCATATGCAAACAGTGGGCTGATACCAACAGATTAACTCTGGCCACACAACACTCATGAGCAAATCTGGGTAACAGACAATATTTGGGCAGCAGCATGGCCGGGTGGTCACAGAGAAAGACCTGCAACCAGAACAGCATGGGTTTGATCCCCAACAGCACCTAGTGAGGCATGCAGAAAGAAATTGGATTTCTATTCATCTGTTTAATATATTTTCGATGAATTACTTAATTGTTTGTGTGAGAAGATATTGCCAATTCCCATTGATTTCCCAAAGCCAAAGTCTTTAAATGTCCAACATGTACATATTTAACAACTTGTTTAAAACAGAAGCAGAATAGACATACTTATAGAATCAGTTCAGCATCCCCAGTAGTCTAATCAGTATATCTCATATCCATTGCTGATGAATAGGAAATTAATCTGTTTACAAATCATAAACGAATGTACCTAATAACTTTACATTCTACCTTATAATCATCATGTTTAGAACTTTTATTTAATTCTACCAGAATCAGTGCAGTGATTGTAATTCATAGTTATTCATATGAATCCGCAGAAGTATTTAGCAGAACTTCTATCTCCAATGGCAACTATACTCCATGTTTATCAGAAGCATTATGGGATTCATTGTGGCAAAATCTTAAAATATACTATTCCAAAAGCAAACGACAGAATCCATGAAGAATGGCTTTTTTGATTTTACACTATTGATCAGAATTGAAAGAACTAAGACTCCGTATGTTTAATTAAAACTTGTTTAGATGATGATTCTAAAACCAACACGGCATCTCTAAAACAGAAGTGGGAGCTGCACAGTACAACCACAGCCATTTCAATGTAGGTTTGCAGTTTAAAAAGGATCATCAAATGTTTACGCTTCTGGCCTGGGATTTAAACCTGCATCCTTCCTGTAGCTCGAGATGTAATTGAAGCTTTTTCTGGTTGGATCACCAGCTGGTTATCACACTCTTGGAGCTCTTGGAAGGAACAGCTGATTATTGGCAAGAGAATCTCAAGCTGCGCATTTACAGCTAAACCAAACATACTGTGATCATTAGCATTAACTGCGATTATTCATCTTAGTGAATTAGCTAACATTAGCATATTCCGTTTTCTACCACAGCAGCTGTGAGTGAAGTCAAGTAGCTAGTATTTCATATTTCTGTGAGGCAGAATTGCGCAATTACCAATTATGCAAACTACATTTTACACTTTGAATTTTACAAATCAAGTGTGCAGGTTTGTGACGGATCGTGTTGGTATTCATCAGCCTCGAATGTATTCATAAACTCGGACAGCAGGCTTCCAGAGCCCCGAGCCAGACAGCTGGCAAGATATTGGCAAGATTTCTCAGCTGTCATTGGCAGCATGGCAGAGCCGAGAGATTGTGAGTGTCATAACCAAAAGGGTAATTGTTATATCTGAAATTGTGGGTGATGTGGGTGTATTTATATCCTAATGAGAATCAGTTCGGGTTTTTGAAGACAATACACGCTTGCAGCTGCAAACCTTGTCAATTAAGCATTGTGTTGTATTGGTAAAGATGGTATATGGTAGTTTTTTTTTTAAGTGTGGCCAAAAGTGTATTTTCTGTCAGTGCCGCAATCTCATGGAGTCTGTAATCCGTTGAGGATATCAAAACTTTAATGACCCTGTATGTTACTGTTTGGTTTCTCAGTGTTAACACCTTGTAGTGCGTCCAATGTTTAACTCTCCAAAATAGTCTCTATAACGGTAGAAGTCATTAATTCAATTTAGATAATACTTTCTTGTCTACAGACACAAAGTAAACACTGGGCCCAAAAAAAGGACATTTCACCCTTATCATATTGTGGAAAGTGTTGAACACGTATGATTTTATTGTTACCTACATTGCTGCAGGTAAGATGTTAAGATGTTAAGGCTTTTTCTGTTGTGTATCTTTTCGGTCTTCTCTGGTGTCTCCTTATGTTTGAATGAGCCAACAACTTCTCAAAAAAAATTCCACACGACATTCTATATCACCTCAACAGGCTTCTTCCTCAAACCATCTTTAAGAAGACAGAGCCACCTTATCACGCTGGAGAGGTTTACATGCCTTTTGGACCCTGACAGCTGTGAGGCCTTAAGCAGTATAGCTGCCGATAGATTCTCCCTGGACAGATTGTTCCTAAGAGAGGGCCTTGAACGGGGACACTCAGTAAGGCTGCAGACAAATATGGACTCCTCGACAGAGTTTTGGCAGACAGTACAGCAGTATTATTCATGGACGAACAATTATAGCTTAGGTTTTTATTTAACAACTCATAATAAGGATATAAAAACAGCTAACATAAAAATGTCACCCTGTGTTGCACATCATGCAATATATTTTTTTTATGCGACATTCCAGCATGGTAGAAGTAAAAAAGTTAGTGGTGTTAAAGGACTTGACCGGTCTCCATAGAGCCCCATTCCAACATATTTAAACACTGACTTGGAGCCAGCCTTTATTACCCAACATCAGCTGCTGGCTTCACTAATACTCTGTGGCTGAATTGGAGCAATTCACTGCAGCAGGTTTTCAGAAAAGTGGAGGCTGTTAGCAGTAAAGTAATGCTAATGCTAATAAAAGTAATTAGATATGGTTGTAATGTTTCAGTGTCATTGGCCATTTAGTATACATGTTTATGAAATGTTTATAGAAAGATTGGTTAAGCTTATATAGCTAACCCAACCCTAACACCCAAGCCCAATAGTGTTAAACATTAAACTAAAAGATGCAACCATTTTCTGTTTAGGTATGCAAATGAGGAATTATTTAATGCTAATTCAGGTTATTTCAGGAAAAATCCACAAATGCAAATGAACAATGTCAGTCAAATAAACCCCTACATTAGTATTTTGGATGTTTCTTTCCTCTATTCCTAGAGGATATGTCATGGAAGCAAATTCTAGAAATTGAGCATGCATGAAAATATTATGGTTTTGCTCTGGGTGTCATGCGTTAAACATAGACTGCAGTAGTTGTGTTATAGGTATAGGACATGGTTTATGCTGGCACGCTTGTTGTATTGCAGAGCTGCTCTCAGGCAAACAAAATGCAATTACCTTTATTTAAATCCAGTTACAATGTGGTAGTGAAATAATGGTTACAATTAGCTTTGTGGTCCAGGGTTAGGTAATTATTGCAGTTAATTATGGCTGGAAAGTGCAATAACTCAAATGTGTGTGTATGAATGAATCTGTGTTTGCATCATAGCTTCTTAACCTGTTTGTATTCAACTCTGCGGGGCCGGCAGCCAGCTCCCTGGTCGCTGCAGCTTCTCGTTCCAGCCAAAACACAAGAAGCATTGAGCGTACATCATGCACACAGAATCCACAGGCACAGATCCTAACTCTCACAGAGATACACAACCCACAGCGTAATGCACTAACTTCTCAGTCACACTCTCACACTTACGCAGCGTCCACACGGCGGCGTGCATTGAAGCTTGCCGGTGGGCGTGTCTGAAACTCGACCAACAACCAATCACATGAATCTCCCGCCCCGGACACACAAGCACGCGGTTTGATTGGCTAGAGCTTGTACTGGCATATGATTTGATTGGCTGCCGCTTCCGTCGAAGTTTCAAAAGTTGAACATTGCTCAACTTTTGAAGCGAGCAACGCGGGCAAAGCGAGCAACGCGGGCAAAGCGAAGCGACGGAACCACAATGCAGTTTGGCAAAGCGTGACGTCACCCCATTCAAAGTGAATGGACAGAAGCTTCAACGCGCGCCGCCGTGTGGACGGGTTACACAAACACCAGCTTGGAAGCGAGGATGCATTTTCTCACAAACACACAATAATTCGCAATGCCTCATCGTGCCAGCACGTCGGGGGGAAACCTCACAGTATAAGCACAATGGATAGCAGTTGACAGCCAGCATGAGACGATTAACGGTTGGCTGTTTTTGTTTTGAAGGGTTTTATGGCGAACTGCAGAGAGAAGGTAGAACGATGGAGTCAATCAGAACTGGAAAGGAAGCTCATAGATTCAGATTTGATTTCCACTGACTTTGCTTTAAAGGACAGATTAGAATCATTCCAGGAGCAATGAAGTGATAAAGTGTTTTCTTTGGTACCCACTCTTTCTCCGCCTGCCTCATGCAGTTCTGCTTTAGTTTGTTATTTCTTACATTTTAGTCTTTTTTATCTGAATCTGAAAAGGTTTCCATTAATCTTCTTCTTGATTTCTTATTGTGGAGCTTGGAGCAACCTACAACAGCAAATGTGTTTCTATCAGAAGTGGAAATTCTTAATCTTCTGTTTTGAATCAATTATGGTGGTATTTGGAATCATTTTTGTTCATTGCAGTTCAAAGATGTGTAGGTATAGGCATTGGAGTTGATGACTATACCTATTTTATTTGTATTGTTTGTTTTTTATTGCTTTTTATTCATTCTACCGTGTTGTGTACTGTTTTTATACTGTTCCATGCTCACTGCTTGTAGCACTTCGGGATTTGAAGTCAAATATGAAGTGCTTTATAAATGAAACCCATTATTATTATTATTATTATTATTATGTGGACGTTAGTTCCCACATCCGAAAGATTGCATAAGAATTTGTGATACTGTTTGAAATAACTTTAATCGATGCTAGTTTAAATTATTTTGGTCATTTCATACTAAAACAGGTTTTCAAGGTTAAAGTGTTAGGCTTGAATATGCCCTTTCACATTTTCAAAAATGCTTTTCGTTTGTAATCCTGCATACAGTATGCAACTACTAACTGCTCAATGATTTCTGTTCATACAAAAGCGGGTATTGCCCAGATTGGATGGATTTGACTTGTCCAAAAAAGGAATTCAAAAGGTGTTTTAATGGTTAAGCTCCACCCCACTGCAATGAAGGATCACAATATAATTGTTTAATGGCTTGTCTGTCTTTCAGTACTTTTAACAGAGAAGTAGCATCCTGTACAGCTGAGCTGGAACAGGACTTTAGTCACCGGGGACCGGAACAACAACCCACTTATTTGGTCATGGACACTGATGACTCGGTGCTCTAAGCTAGTGTTAAAGGTTTGCCCAAACGGCAATATGTCGTTACCTCTTGAAGACACTCGTTTTTATTTTTATATTTTCAATCTTGAAAGTCAAAGTAAACTTTAATGTACATTTTTCTGTGTGTTTGTACAGACAGAGAGATCGAAATAACGTTTCCAACAATCCCGAATACAAAATACAATAATGCAAATATACAAATATGTATAAATATGTATATCCTCTATATATACAATCAACAGACACATTTACACATATGGACACATTAAGATAAAACACAACAATCAATATATACAAAATAACAAAATAAAAGTCACTTCAATATGTTAGGGAATGTACATAGTGCAAGATTGTCCATAGCAGCGTAAACAAGTGTCTGGTGCTGGAATTGAGCGTCTGAGTGTGTGGGGAGTTATCGTCCGGTGGGGGCAGGGGGGAGAGAGGGGAGGGAGGGGAGAGAGTTCAGCCTCCTGACAGCCTGGTGTAAAAAACTGTTCTTTAGTCGAGTAGTGCTCGACCTCAGGCTGCGGAACCTCCTCCCTGAGGGCAGGAGGGTGAAGAGGCAGTTGGAGGGATGGAAGGGGTCACCCATAATGCTGAGTGCTTTGCGGGTGAGGCGCGTGTTATAAATGTCCAGGAGTGATGGGAGTGAGGCACCGATGATCCTCTCAGCTGTGTTCATGACGTGCTGCAGGGTCTTGCGGTTCAGTGATGTGCACCCCCAATAATTTGGTGCTGCTCACCTGTTCCACAGCAGTACTTGGGTATCACTTGGGTGATATTTAAAACTGTTTTACAAAACAAAAGTCAGAATGTGGACATGACATTTATTTTTCTGGGTAAAGTTGGAAGTTATAGCAATGTTATCTTTCTATCTTAGCTTGAGATAACAGCTTCAAAAAAAATGGTATGCTGGTGCTAGCAGTGCTGGTTTAATACCTGAACCAGAAATGGCAATTTAACCGGGTGAGTAACATGAACTGGTTTGCTAGGTTGTGTGTTGTTAGAATTACTTGATGTTTTGCTATGTTAGCAAAGTTCTCACCTTGCTAGTTTTTGATCATAAGTACATCATGCAATCATCAATCACAAATGCAAATGTTACAGCAGTGGTGTTCTAAGTTAAATAAACTCGCTAATTTGCAGAAATACCAGATCTCAAATTGCGTTGCTTTATTACTGCAGCTGTTTCAGAATAAACATCTTCCAGTGGTTCACTGTTGGAAAGTTATTACTAAGAAACAGCTGCACTCACTGTTGAGTTTGCAGAAACAGACAGTAAATATAGGATGGATTACCACTGCATTACAGTTATGGCACATTTATGTACAGGAATGATTTAGAAGGTAAATGTTTTCTTTCAATTTGCTGACTCAAGCAAACAAATAATCTAATCTATTATGGAAGAAAGCTACTCCAAATATGTCAGGCAGTATAATCAGGCTTCCTCAAAGACAACCTGATTAGACAGTATGAAAATAGACAAAAAAGTTTGCTGTTTCTTGTGGCAGCTGGGACAACATATCTCTTTAAACACTGTTTACTGCTAAAAGAATAAATATTTTCCTCATTAAAAACGTTAAATCAACAAACCGACTTCACCAGAGCAGTCAAATGATAGATAAGACTTGATTCAAACACCATCATCCTCTTTAACAGCCTTTGACTATAATGCAATCAATAAAGGGTGTTTTTATATGTAGATGGGATGCCTGTCATGTTTAATTCAGCGTTCTGTGTGATTTCTCAGATCCCCTGTGGAGAAGTAAAGCCTTCTCACTCGGCTTTGAAGCCAACCACCAGAGAGCTACTTGATGTCAACCGTCAGGTCTCTCTGAAGCCATCTGGGTGGCTGGTGTTAGCCCAGTGTCCTATTCAAACCCTTTATGTTGGGATTTTGCAGCATTTTGGCAGGTACATCTATCATGCTTTCATTGGCCTAAGGAACGTTGGTGTATTGATTAGCTGACCTACTTCCTGTTTCCCCAGGATAACCCAGAAAAACGTTGAAACAGCCACTGATATACTGGAGATGGACATCAGCCAAGGGCAGGGACAGGAGTTATGATATGTGATATAGAAGTTGACATTTGTATAACATCTAACTGCCTAGGGAGCCCTTTGTTGATACTTTTGCACCCAATATTGTGATGTTGGTTTCTGGATCCCAACACCAACAATATCATTATTGCCCATCACTTACACTGATTGGCTATAATTATTTAGTGCTTTTCTTTTATCTTCAGCTATGACATCACCATTAGGGGCTTCTCTGATTGACTCGTTAAAATAACAAAAAGTTATCAATCTGGTGACATGTAGTCATGATTCCATGCTTCATACCTTAACAGCCCTTTGATAACATGTCAAATCTGTCCAATATTGTTATTGTTTGAGAATTTTTATTTTATTAATACACCCTCGTTTTTGGTCAATATCCCCAAATTATGTGGTTAGCAGTTGCTGATGTCACCTCAGTTTTTATTTTGACACATATGCAGTCTTGTGTGCTCAGGCAATTTTTTTAACACACACTCAAATAATGACGTCTATGCAGTTTTATTAATAATCATATCATCCACAGTGATCAGTCAGTTTCCTCAATATAGTTAATTAATTTCCACAAAGGATTGTTATTGTACCCATGTATAGTCAAACAAGTATTAGTGGTAAGCTAAAACCCTCGTACGGACAGTTTCTCCAATTATTTCGAAACACAATGTGACGCATCAGTATAGTTGCTATGGTTACTTTCAGTTTCATGATTTTTATGTTTGAGCTGTCCTGATACACAATGTTTGTTGACAAGAATTCTCTGTGGGCACGGTGTAAACAAGATAGAAAGATGCTTCTTGTTTCTCATTATTTACACAGTCTCCAGTCGGCTGGGTCAACATAATTACTGTGCGGTAAAAATGACCACGGAGTAAAATATTTAGTCCACTGCGTGAGATGTTTGCTGGTTCTGTGTGACTGCAGCGCGACGGAGAAAAACAGGGATGATGGGAGTGGACTGTATTTCAACACAAGTAGAAAAAAACTGAACATAATAAAGGTCAGGTTCAGCAGTTGTGGAAGATTGCATTGGCAATCCATTAATCATTGCGGTTGTACCTAATTAACTTTCTTTTGTAATGATGCTCGTCCACACACTGTTGGCAGTATGATGGGTGTTTGGTTTGGCGAGAGTTGTTGTAAGCATTTTCCTATACAACATTGAGATCATCCAGTGTAGAATATGAGTGCTCCACTGTAAAATACAAATTAGGGAACATTAAAGAGGAAATGTTATGCTCATTTTCAGCTTTATGTGCTTCTACTGTGACATGTTTGCAATACACATTCATCCTCTGTCTGAAACGAGAGCCTGCAGTCTGCTCTGATTGGTTAGCTGTCCAGCTCTGTGGTGATTGGTTGACCGCTAAGAGTTGTGTCAAAAATGTCATGCCCCTTAGCCTATCATGTACAATGTGTTGGAGCGCTAGCCAATATAACTGTTACATTGTGATGTCACTATGTTACAGCGGTAAACAAAGGAGTCCAATGGATGCGTTTCAGGCAGGGGGGGAGTTTGTGTGAGAAATACTCCCTCTGGAGGGAACTTTGGGATTTAACCCTTTGCAGAACATTCACATGCAGAAAGAACCTATATTAACACACTACAGGAAAGGGGAAACCCCCCAAAAGCATAACATGTTAATTAATAAGAACGTTCAAGCATGGATATGCAGTGTATACTCCTAAACTGATTTCAATATGTGTTTCTATGTTTTGTTTGCTCCAATGAGACACACTATTTCTGCACTATAATCACAAGGCGACATGCCTATTATAAGAGATCCACTTTACCGTCGTAAAAAATTGTTTGTAAATTGCTTCTATTTAGCGAAATAGTCAATAATGTTTTTGCCAGGCAGGGAATAGCACACACTCAAACTTTCTCACACAGACACACACACTCTCTCCTTTGCCATCTACCATCATGGCCGTTGGCTGTGTGAGCCCTTTAATAGCAGCCGGAATAATGCAGCGGAGTTTCTCATTCCAGGCCGCGCCGCCTGCCGCAATCTGAGTGAGAGTTATCAGGAATATTTCCTTTTTTCCCCGTTCGCCTTAATATCACTTTTCTTCCCCTCTCTCTGCCCTCCATTTCCTGTTTCTCACCCTTCTCCCTCTGGTGCTCGCTCATTATATGGTGCACTTTCAGTAGTTTATTACTCCAATGTCCGTCTTTCTTTCTGGCTCTTGCTCACTCTATAAAAAAGGCATGAATAAAAATGTAGTCATGTGAACATGCTCACCATCACTCCGACTTTTCTGAAAGACCCTCTCTTGCAGAATCTTGATTAAAATATAATTTTTTGGGGGTATATTTCCACTGAAGCTACATTTGACCTCATATGTTGAGGCGACCTCTTTTCATTTTTCGTAATGAGTATTTTCCATCATCTAAATCACCTGCCCCATCTGTATCCTTACGCTTAAGACTGCTCACAGACTGAGAAAAACAGTGATGGAGGGATGTGGAAATAAAATTAGATGGAGAAAATAAGAAGAGGGATGTTGTGGAGTCGGAGATGAGAAGGAGAGAAGGAGGGAGGGAAGCAGAGCGAGCATTACGTCAGAAAGCCTTCTGGTTGAAAGCAATGACATTAGTAAGTGATGTCTGGAGAAAAAAAATAGCCAATCTGGGAAAAGGGTGACAGTTATGGATTGTGTGTGTATGGGCATTATTCTGTGAGTTTGAGTGTACATTATACCCTTCGGACTTGTGTGTTTCTCAGTGGTGAATGTACTAGATATTTTCGACTGTACTCCACCTGCTATATACCCTTTAGAAAAAATATACCATTTTTGTCAAGCTATCTTTGTAAGAATCCACCCATTCAATATGGTACGTTCAACTTGTTTATTTATCATCAAATTATTATTGTATGATATGAGTATGTCTTTCTTAAGGGTCCCATGTCATGCTTTTCCGGTTATTACCCGTCCCCTTGTGTGTTATGAAGGTTTTTATGCATGTAAACGGTATGCAGAGTCAAAAACCCTCAAAGTACACCCTGTAGGGAGTAAAACTCTAACACAGAAAAGACCTCCCCAAAACACCTCGTTGGAGATTCCATGTTTTCTTCCTGGGTATCGTGACGTAGGGATACCCAGTAGCCACGCCCAGAGCTATGGCCGCACCCTCTGCCAGCCGAACATATATACTGTTGGAAGCTCAGGTTCAGTTCAAAACTGTATCCAGTCATGCCAACGAGGGTCTGTTTCCTGTCTTGTGAGGGGAAATCTTCAATGTATGCCTTACCGAGGGCAGAACCACGACGAAGTCAGTGGTTGACATTTCTTGTTAACACTGTTCCTTCAGATGTTCGAGCCGGTATTGTACTGTGTGCGCGGCATTTCACGGACAAAAGCTTTGCAAACATTGCAGCGATTCATGCCGGATATGCACAGCGTAGGACACTGAAGGACGATGCTGTTCCTACTTTGTTTGGACCCTGTAAGTATTCATTGTTGTTTGTGTATTTATGATGTTTAAAACAAACAAGGTATCTACCACGACTGTTTAAATGGGTAAAGTTTTGCGGGCTGCTAAGCCATTGACACAGTGCTAACTGGGCTAACTAAGTTACTAGCGTTTCCATACATCAACTCCAATGTCAGCAGATGGCCTTACATGTATCTCATAGCAGGAGAATGTCTGCATTCACACACAAAATACTCATAGACTGTATACTCCGGGTGATTCGTGAAACTTAATTACATTATAGTTGGCGTTCCTAGCGTGTATGCTACCGAGCTAAAAAAGAAGGCTACCAAGAGCTAGACATGCTAAGGAAAACATTGTTTTTATGCCAGCTACAATGAATGACCGAACGTAGCAGACTACCCGTATAAGATTGCAATTGTAAACATGTTCTTGCTAGCCTAATATGAACCACTAGCTGTTGTTCATAGTAGGTTGGCATATTACACTGAACAACTAGCAAACGTAGGTTAGCATATTAATCTAGCTGGCAAGCTAACGAACCTAAAACAACTACGTTTCTCTAATATTTTGTGATTTGCATTTGATTTCGTCCAGCCAGATCAGGAAACTCCTGGCGTATCCGGCGGACAACACATGACGGGATGACCACTCTGATGCCTCGTCCTAAAAATCCCCAGCACCAGCTTACAAAGCTGCGATAGGCAAGATGCCGAAAACGCCTATAAGGGGAGGAATGGATGATATACAGTGTATATATGTATATTTACACATGTTCATTTTGTACATTTCTAAAAATAAAGTTGGATGGAAATACTTAGTAGCCTTTCTTCCCTGAATTATTTGCTCCTATAACATATCATTCATATATAGCAAACCATGATTTGATTTGTCATCAAACACAGTAGTAGTTTATTACAGGTAAAAATAACTTACTCTTCTTCCGTTCTATGCCTCAAAGGTCTATAATCGAATCTGTACATGTTATGGAGGTTCTGCAGGGTGTGGGGTATGTATGGTGTATATCTTGACATATAATGTTGTGGTGCTGTTGCTTTCGTCTGGATCTTTGAGCTAACCACGCGTCCACGCCACGTTCATTTGAATATTAGAAATGGAAATGGAATGTGGCATTATGAAATACAAGTCCCCTGAAATAAATAAATGTGGCATTATGAAATACAAGTCCCCTGAAATAAATAAATGTGGGATTATAAAATAAAAGTCCCCTGAAATAAATAAATGTGGCATTATGAAATAAAAGTCCCCTGAAATAAATAAATGTGGGATTATGAGCCCAGTGTGCTCTGATTGGTCGGGACGTTGAGAGGCTCGTTGCTGCGATCTGCTGCGAGGAGCAGACAGGCTTCGCGTCGGCAATACAGCGAGAACAAGCAAAACTCATCCTGAGCACACACAAACACTCACAGCCGAAGTAAAAACAATAAGTGTGGCTTGATATTGAGTAAGCAAAAGGTTTATAACGCTGTGAGTATGGGTCTGCGGAGAGCATTTCTCCGCAATCCCAACGTAGTAGCCTGAAAAACATTGACCCATTTAAACAGTCGTGGTAGATACCTTGTTTGTTTTAAACATCGTTCTTCAGTGCCCTACGCTGTACATATCCGGCATGAATCGCTGAAAGGTTTGGGAAGCTTTTTTTCGTGAAAGGCTGGCAGAGGGTGTGGCCTCTGGGTATTCACACGTCAGAGTACCCAGGAAGAAAATTAGAAATCTCCAACGAGGCGTTTTGGGGAGGTCTTTTCTGTGTTAGAGTTTTACTCCCTACAGGGTGTACTTTGAGGGTTTTTGACTTTGCAGACCGTTTACATGCATAAAAACCTTCATAACACACAAGGGGACGGGTAATAACCGGAAAAGCATGACATGGGACCTTTAAATGTACATTTATATATATTTATTGCCTTATTTATTTATTTCAGAATCTATTTCATAACCTTATTTATTTATTTCATAGGCATATTTATATATATATATATATATGTATTTATTTAATTATTTATGTATTTATTTAATTTTGGCTTAAATGGCATTCCATAGTAATTGGTATTGGCAATATTGTTTTTGTCAGTCTTCTGTCTGTGATATATTCTACCAATTTTTCAGCCAAAACTAAGAGGAACAGCTATTTTTAAATCAAGCTTAATGATCTACCGTTCATTCAAAAAGTTATTTTCATGATAAATATAATATTTAAGTCATCCTATAATAAGATGCTATTACTGCTAATTGCCTTTTTTGCAGCGTGATGCTTTTCTTCTAGAAGCTAAAGTGTATGTGTGTCTTTGTGTGTGTGTCTGCCAGTGCAATTTCTATTTAGTAAGTCAAATGTGTGTGTTTCGGAGGCTTGGCATGCATTTGTGCAAGCCCGAGGGTAGAAGTGGGGAAGAGAGGGGGGCGGGGGTTAATTAAAGTGAGTGAATGGAATGAAGGAGTGTGTAACGGAGGGTAGAGAAGGCGTGAGGAAGGAAAGATGGAGTGTGTGTGTGTAGGTAGTGTTTAATGTGTGTGTGTGCGACTTCTGGCGAGCTTAGTGACTTGAGGATGATACATTGACTTGCGCTGTTTACATCTCCTTACGTTCCTGGCCGCCCAGCCAAGGCCTCAGCTGGCGCACTACCTGGCCCATATTTCATTCACACACTCAGATTGATGTTAACACACACACACAATCCTAAAACACAAGCACATGATACGTACAACTACAACACCCTTGTAACTTACCTGTCAGGTGACAAGAACTAAAATTATCTACTACATGACTCCAGTGACTATGAGTTATACCTTCACTTCCATTACCCAGTGATAGATGACTGACCTTTAAGGGGAAAATGGATTCTGGTCATATGGACTGTAGTTTCATATTGAAAAAAATGGCTTTCCCATGGCAGACATTTTGACTTGCGTCAGCAGGAAAAGCACAGCTAGATCTAATAAAATCAAAGATGGTTCAGTTCCATTTCAGTGTTCCAGTAAGTCATGACGGTGAGCACAAGAGCGTGGTGCAGTGACGAGTCCTAAAACCCAGAAGTTAGTTAGCATTTTACCACTACCGGTTCCCTCGTCTCAGAGTCAAAGGGATTTCTCCATAGGATTTTTGAAAATAGCTCGAAATAAGGTCTGTGGTTGACACAAATTTAAGAGACGGATCATGTTTTGTTCTAAAACATTAAATACATCAGCAGTGACCCCGCTGGTGATTTTTGAAGAGTTTATGTGTCTGAAAAACGATGGTTGTCAACAAGTGGCTGAATAGGACTACAGAAGTTGTCGAGGATGTTGTACGTCATTACGCCGAACACGTAAACACTCCCGCTAAGTTTGTTGGCCCCTGTTCTGCTTGAAAGCAAGTATCTGCGCTCTTGCAAACTGTTAAAACAAACGCTTCAACTTGTACAATTTTGAATCTGTATTTTTAAGTTGGTGTGACGTTGAAGTCGTGTGACCCTGCTGTACTCGGATGTAGTTCGTTTATAGCATAACGTTAGCATTTTGCTTCTGGCGATTAGATTTATGATTGGAAAATGATAAAAGTAGGGTAGACATGTGGATATTATCCGGCTGAACAAAACGTGTATTTATCAAACAGGTTCGTTTTCCACAGATCTTATTTTTTACAATATTCCAAAATCCTATGAAGAAATCCCATTGCTTTTTTGTCGAGGGAACCCATGCGCAGCTTACTTCCGGGTAAATACGTCATCCATGCACCACTCTATTGAGGGGCTGTATAACTGGATTATAGGTATGCAATTTAGCATTTACTTCTACAGGTTTGGAAACCATGGACTAGCATCGCCACAAAGACTGCAAAAAGGTTTTGATTTTGGGTTTTTGCTGACTCATTTACTTTTCTGACCATTAAATCTTTGACATTGCACTTCAATAATTTCATAATTTCACACTAACCATCTTGGTTATGTCTTAAACAGCAACTTATGTGATACTTTTGACATGGCTTTACCACCATTCTGTGTCTTCCAATTTGTAATTTATTGCATCATGTGAAACAGTATACTTTAGTTGCATTGTTCCAAAACAAATATACCATGTTGCTTGCTTGGTCTTATACATGTACACAATTTGTAAAGGTCCTTTTTTACAGTAGCTTTTTCATTGGACAGGTCTGTGACTGCAATTACGGAGCCACCACCATTATACTAAAGTCCAATCAGTAATATGTGATAATTTATGGAATCAATTATATATGCACTTGCATCTCTTTCTATTTCAGTCTCTCTTGTAAATGAACTGATAATTTGTAGCAAGTTACCAAGTTAAGATTAGTGGAAAAGGCTCTCAGCGGGAGCCTCTTTCTGAGATTTCTCGGAGAAGTAATCCCTCATTAATAAACACATGAATAATAGATCTATTAAGTGAACAATATAAAAAGCTGCAACAACACATAAGGGATTGGGTTAGTGAGGGAGCTAGATCAGATGTTAGGTAAGAGATATTATGTTGCAAGCTGGCCATTATATTGAAAGAAAACACATTCTGTTCTACTGCAAAGCATTGGTTGGAAATGCGGAGCAACCTAATCTAAACTAATAGCAGAATTTATCAAGGTTTTCTGACTCGTAACTGTCCATATCTGTTCACATTTTCTTTTCCGTCTTTGAACACTTCTAGAGTCCATACCGTGTTCCCTTTACTGTTAACTTCCTGTCTGGTTTTGTTCGGCTGACTTCTCTCTCATCCAGCTCTCTGTCTCTTTAACGTCTTTCTTTCTCTTTTTTTTTTGTTCTTTCTCTTTTTTTACTGAGGGCAGGTTTGCCATCATCAACAAGTTGCATGCTCTCTACAATTTTAAAAATGATTATTCAAAAAGTATTCAATGGTTCTTTGATAATGATGGATGCTACAGCTAACGTTGAATTGCCCAGACTTATTTATGCACATAGTCCCTTGCTCAGACTGTCCTTCCAACGGTCTGTTATCTAAAAAGAGCAGACTGCGTAATGTCAAAACTGACCAATCAGAATGGAGAATTCAAATTAGCCGTGTAATAATAAACGATGATAAAGGCTGCCTTGTTTACTCATATAAATAAGATTGGACGTCACTAGTCAGCAGGTAGCCGAGAATGAATGAGACCCTGATGGGGAAGGAATGGAACAGCTGATTCCTTAAAAAGACACCCTTGATGTTGCTCACACACACAAAAGTGCAGGCACACAAACACACATTGACAAAAAATCATTATTTGCAGTGTTTCTGCGCAGTTAAGGGACCATGGCCCCCCCGCTAGTTATGAATCCTGGAGTCGTTTGCCACAAATGTACAGAACTCAGCGGGTTGCTGCCCCTAATGATGGTTTGCAGGGTGTACTGCTGATGGTTTTCTAAATGTGTCTGTGCGATGGGTGGGTGTAATTGCATGTTCTGTGTGTGTGTGTGTTTTTGTCCACATTCACGCTCTGTTTCATGCCCTATGTTCCTTTATCCAGGCCTTTGATATGCTGATATGTATGCATGCAGTGCATTTTTCCTGGCATGGTGTGTGTGTGTGTGTGGCATGTAGCCGCATATTTATAGGCATGCCTCCATGCTCTCCAATGATGTGGGACTGAGCCATGAATCAGCCCAGCCTGTAATGAATTCTGATGGCCCACAGGAGAGGAAGAGGGGGGGGGCTTGGTAAAGGAGATGAGGGAACACGACCAAAGGAAGTAGGGTACAAGATGAAGGGAAGATGAGAGAGGAAAGACTGTAGAGGGGATGATAGAGAAAAAACATATAAGGACATGAAATAGAGACGTAACTGAAAGAAGCACACTGCAGAGCTGCAGGTCCATTGATTTATCACGAGAAAAAAAACATTTCAGTCCTCGCGCTCGGGGTTCTTTCCAGGGAAATACCTAGTATCTCCCTTCTACAAATTGCACTGAGATGTTTGCTGTTACCAGAGCAACTGTCATAATTTAACTTATTTCCACATCTAAACACCAGAGAATTCAAAGTATGTGTAGTATCTGAATGAAACTGTATTTGCATACTTGCTCGGCTTAAAAAAGCTTTGAGAAACATGAATTAGCAACACAGACTTGAACGACTGATCTTTTTTGTAAAGCTTTCACTGAAAAAGTTTTATTCTGGGTATTCTATATTGGGTTAGGTTTTTGGAAGATTTTCATATTCTGTATTTCAATGTAGCAATTGTTTCCCTATCCCATTAAATCTAAATGTAATGTTAGAGTCTAACTTGCGGTGAATGTTTGGCAAAGGAAATGGCAAAGATTCAAGCGTACGTGACTTGTGGTTTCTTTAAATCATGATTTGTTTAACGCTCATCCTAAAAAAAAGTAACATGGTAAATCTCTTCTATTTGCTCTTATTCTGTCCTGTTTTAGCTCATCAAATGAGGTAATTTGAAGTCCAAATCTCCCATAAGGTTGCAAGGCACCATAAAAACTAAAGTCAAAAGAACCCTGAAGGCCACAACACACTTCACATTGAATAACACTAATATCTAAATCCCTTTACCTGTAGAGGAAATACTTATTGCAATATCAGGGGTGTTAAAGTAAAGCCCCTGATTTAAAACCACCAGACTTATGGGCTGCTTTCCTCAGGCTTCAACACTTTCAAATGCAAACTCTGCATTCAACTTCAACATATTTTTCTTATGTAGCAGAATGGGAGTATATGTGCATTTAGTAGCACAACCCTCTGATATACTGTAACAATACATTTTCCTTTTATCCTTAACTCAGTGTTTTATGGTTTGTTTATTAAGTCTCTGTCAAAGAAATTTGGATAACATAATTCATTTCCCACAGTAGGAAAAGCTATGCCATCACATTTATATTTAACATTAACATAATGAAGAACATTTGCTAATAAATAATCTGCCAATTCACAAAATCAGCAATATGTTCATGAACAAGTGAGTTTTGTTCACTAAAATATTGTATAGTGGCCAACAAAATCATTATCAAACAAGTGTGAACTTGGTTCCATATAGAAAATTAATGAGAGACCTAAAATACATATATATATATCACACAGGCTCCGCCCTCTACTGGACTCTATGGGTACTACTCTCTATCATGCAATGCGTGCATTCACCTACTGAGTGAGACTACCTGAATGCGCGCGCAGGATTTCCCGCTGGTGATGGCCATGGCGGCGGAGCGTGTGGGTCTACTGCTCCCCCCTCCGCCCCAAACCGTTGAGCCACCTCCGTCAGGGGTTTTATGGCCCAGTTCAGCCAGCCCAGCCGGCCTTTGTTTCACCCCCGTTGCCAGATATCTGGCAGTGTGTGGAGGCGACGTGGCGGCACCCTCTGAAGACGAGCGCTCCGGTGGCTGACATGGCAGGTTCGCTCAGGGTGCAGGGCCGCACAGACACAGCGTGTCCCGGTGTGCCCCCCCTCGATGAGAGCCTGGCGGCCCATCTGCTCCCATAGGCAGCAGGTTGGGCGGAGGGGAGAAGACCCCTGCCCCCGCTGCCTCGTGACCGTGAAACACTGGAGTATCTTGATAAGATATTCCGGCTCGGGCACAGCTGGCGGCGGTGGCCAATAATCTGGGCGTGTTAGGGGTCTCGCTTGGCTCATGAGAGGGACAGGCTGAGACAGGTGGGGCTGTCTGACAACGTTATTCAGACTATCCAGGCAGCTAGAGCTGGATCCACCACAGCCTGTTACAGGCCAAAGTGGGCGGGATTCCAGCGATGGTGTGAAAAAGGAGTCTTTTTCACATCATGAGCTGCTATCATGTACGTTGGGCTCTATTCTATCCTACTTATAGATACTGGTGGACAGGGGGCTGGCTCATTCCACAATTAAGGTGTATGCAGCCAACACATTCTCACTCCCAACTCGGCCTATGTTGACGTTATGTCAGGGTCCCTGTCGTCACTTTCCAACGCAAGGGGGGGCCCTTTAGCGTCGAGTTTCAACTATCAGGGAGTCCCATTGACTTGCATAGAGCTCCCTGAACGTTGGTAATAGACGCGTTGGGATCGCGGCGAAATGCTCTACGCAGATCCATTCTCACAGCGTTTATCAACCTTTTTCTAACTCAATATCAAGCCAAACTTATTGTTTTTACTTCTTTATTTTAGTTGAATAATTTCTGACTTTTGTTGCTGTCAGTTAGGGGGAGAGTAGGGGCTCAGAAAACTGAAATCTGTATTGTTTTATCGATTTTTCCTTCTAATTTTGTATTCTTTTCTAAACCACACACTGTTATTTACTCAACAATAAGACACAATTATCGGACTTTTGGAGTAGCTCATTCGAACACAGGAAGCTGTATTTTCAAAATAAGAGTTCATTTTAATATTATGTTTGATAATATATTTTTTATTAACTAGACCACTGGGTCATGTTAAGACCATCTTTTCTGTCGGTTTGGTGTTACAAATATAAAAACAATATATGTGTGGATAACAAAATACATCCATCATAAACTAAATTGGAAACAGCAGTATATTTTATTGTGTTAACACTGTAAACCTGAGTGCTTTAACCGCCTAGTGGTTAAAGCATGTTATTGAATTTTTTTGTTGATACGTTATATTTGATGAAAACATAAAAATATTAAGAGTACTTACTTTCATAGGGGGAAAGTAGAAGGTCAATGATAGAAATATAGAATATAAAATATCAATAAGATACTATAAGTGATCTCTACAATAAAAAGGTTTAGTGCCGGATGTCCAAAGATATTAATAGGAGGATGTGCTAAACAGACAAACTAATTAGGCTTTATTTAAACATTAAAGAATACTTTAGGTTAAGGTCTTCTTTTGAATAAGAAAAAAGCTTTGGGGGTAACTACAGATAAATATTAAGCCTGACAAAGTACTTAACGTCTAATATATTGCATAATTTGTTTTGGGACTTGACAATCAACTTTCCTGCAATGTTAACTATGTTGAAGCACTTATTTTAACTGATATTATACATATTAATTATACTCTTATAAGATGTATGTAGATAGAATAAGAAATGTGCAGAATATGACAATGTAATGGTGGAGGTACACACATATCGATAGATGTCTTGTAATGCACTGTTGAGGAACCTGCGACCCAAGTTGTTCATCTCCGACCTTGTCAGGTATTGAACATTCAATAAATAAAGAACACAGAATTATTCAATATTAAACACAGAATGTGTGTGATTATACTAAATGATTTACAAATAAACACCACTGCATATTTACAACTGTTACACATGCTGCTGTAACGAAAAAATGTCCAACTTGGGATCAATAAAGTATATCTTATCTTAAGACGATCGATGGCTACTGCCATATTTGCAAAATGTGCCTCTAAACCTTGACAAGTGCATGTTTCAGGCTTATCAATTAACAACAGGAGGGGTCACAGACATAAGACCAGCTGTTAAATAAAGCTCTTCTGACCTTAACTGGTCAATTTTACCCGTTGGCGGTTTTAGGTATACAGCGACCTCTGGCGGTTCTAGTGTTAAATAACTAGGGTTACAATACGTAACCCCCCGTTTCATTCATGTTTCAATCAATGCTTTTCTTGCCGAAACATAACCCCCAACAAAGAAATGTAAACACAACACAAAGCTTTGTTTCAACAAAGAATAAAGAGCTCCATCTTCTCTAAAGTGTGAACTTTTAAAGCCTTCATGACTGAAGTCACAAGCTAATTCATAGCACTGCAGCACTCAGCGGGTGGAGGGATACCGGCTGTAGTGCCAGCGTGAGAGCAGCAAATTCAATAAAAAAAGAAACATATTAGATAAGAAAACCTACAGTTCTAGGAAACTCCCGGGTGCCATAAGTAGATGTAATTAATACGCAGGGGAGCAGCCAGGCTCGCTCTGCCCTCGGAGCAGGAGGCTCAAAGCTCCAGAGGATGTGTACTGTACTCTGCTTTGTGGGTAAGCTGACCTAAATTGATGTTGATTGATCGTAGTGTCGACTCCCGACTGCTCCCTTCTCCCCCCATATCTCCGCCGCTGCATTTTATCCCACCTGTTCTCTCTCTCTGCTCTCTGTCTATTGAGTTGCATTCCTCTTTTCCCTCCTTTACTTATTTTTCTTCTTCACCAGAGCTGCTAAAGCGGGACACGTGGACCAATGTTTGTTCGATGTGGCTTGCCAGCTGGCATTTCAATTACTTGGGATCTATCTTAACAGTACGATAAAACACATTAGGTGTCTTCGTTTTTTAGAGGCTGTTGATGGGCATTATTTCCTTTAACTTTCAAATTTTACACAACCAACATGCACACTGGGACCATAACAGCCAATCAACATAGAAAGCATTTAAATCCGCTCCCATTTAAATAAGTGTATCAATCCAAACTGGCTCCCCTTGCTCCATTATAACAACCATACTTGGAGACAAACAAGAGTTTTTAATGTTTGCAGTTCTTGATGGTTTCGTGAAGTGAAGCCTAATCTACACATTGGTTAAAATCACTGTTTTAAACGTATGCACCGTGTCTATGTTGATGATCAAGGCTCCCGAGTCTGTCTGTGAGCTTGTCAGATTTCCCTGACTCACTATTGGAGGCGGGGAAAGTAAAATAAATGAGACAATCTATACAAGCACTGCTGATTTCTTGATTTCTTCGTTTCAGCGTAGATTGGATGAAAGAATGCTTCACATTTACTTCTCGCTTCCAGTTGGTGAAATAACTGTGGAGTGAAATTACTTTCTGATTTGTTGAGAGACTATCAGCTGAAAGAAGCGGCAGGCTAAAGCACACAGAAGTGAACTTGCTCTGTGTTATTATGCATGAAACTGCCATTCAGATGTATTGACTTAGTAATCAAAATATCCCCTGCACGTTAGCACACACTCACCACATCAAATGCATACAAATAAAATAATCAATCGTTTACACAATCACACATGCACTTGGTTCAGGTGCTGTTGTTATGCAATTTAACACTAGAACTGCCAGGGGTCGCTGTATACCTAAAACCGCCAACGGGTCAAATGCCTAATTAACACATTTGAATACAACTTATGGTCAACATTTCAGCAATAAGGCTCATCCCCACAGCAGTTGATACAGCAGATTTCAGAGCGAAATCAATACATGTTAATGGAATTGCAGAGATCAACAGATCTGGTTGCTTGTGTAAAGTAGGCGAAATATGTGCTAATCTTTCTCATCAAATTCGGCTTTAATAAACTGTGACAAGCTAATTTGCGCTTTTGTTTATTAGCAAACTGTGTTGACAGTGCCAGATCATTTGAAATGAAGATGCTACCATGGCTTCTTAGTTGTCTTGCACCATTAACCTTAATCCTACTCTTTTGGAAACATTGCACTATTGCTTTTTTGTTATTGCTAACAGACCATAGTTTACTGTACAAATACATCTTTTGTATAAACTGTTATCTCCCTGCTAGTGTTCAAGCTAACTAGGAAACTCTCTAGCTAACTACCTAACTCTGTTAGCTAGTTTACTGTGTGAGCCTTGGTGACTGAGTAGCTCGAGCATGTTCCAAACTGTTTAGCTGGCCAAATAGCCCTGCAAATGTTCGCTATGTGACTAACTTCTAGTACCAACTATATGGATGAACTAAATTGTTGAAAAACTCCTTGGGTTTGTTTCATTTTTACTGTTGCAGAGTTCAAATTGTAGTTAAACACATGGGATTTACAGAAATGATTCATTTGAATACTGGGCAAGGGTCATTGGCAGACTAACTTTATTTTTGAAGTAGTTGAGCGTTTTCTTTAGTAAATAGTTGCTTTGTCAACAGATGCACTGTTGGAGCTTCTGGGTGTGTGTTTGTTGTGGTCAATATGCATGTGATTTTTCAAAAACTATCATTGTCAGCATGTCCATTTTCATTCTTCCATTTAATAAAAGGTGCACAATGAGTGAAATTAATTTCTGCTGGATTTCTTTATTCCGTAAATGTATTAGAAGTGCACAATGTACCAGTTAATTTAAAAAACATTACAGACTTTCTTTAAGAAAAATAGACAACCAAAGAGTGATTTTTAGAGAGTGGTAGTTGTACTGTGCTAAATTACTTTAATTTTCACCCCCTCAGTTTGAAGCGGCTTTTGCCCGTGTGGAATTCAACATCTCTGCTACATTAAAGAGACCAATTTCTTTCATAGCCCTGCTCTTTTCAGCACACGATAAGAAAGAAAATGCTCTGCGCTCACATGTAAACTGTAATCGATCCAGAAAAAGATAATCTTGTCCTCTGAAAAGATAAGACCACATAAAACAAGATGAGATTTTTATGATGCTGATCGGAAAGTGGGTAAGCAGTAACATTTTGAAGGAAAAAATACTAGAACATGCGTGAAAATTAAAGAAAAAGATAATAACTTATATCATCATTATTAAGCGAACAGCAAGAAGTAGTTTTATAAACAAAAAATATTCTATTTATTTATGTGTCATACAAATGTGAGGACAATTTTACATTGAAAGAAAACCCCCAGAAAAATGTAATGCTGAATCCTAAACTGTTCCTGCAGATAGTGATCGAGAGGCCTTTTTACACCAGGCAAACAAACATTTAAATAATATCTTGAAAGTCGTTGTTGCAGAATTCCGTTTCCTCCAAATGGACAACCAATCTACAGAAGGCTGATACTGTGCCAGTACCTTACCAGCTGTCTGGCTATGCAGTTTGGCAGCCTGAAGCCAGCAAACAGCTCTACGTTATATATGTACCCGAGGCTGATGAGTCTCAACAGCTTGAGCCAGCACTAACAGCATAGCCAAGGCCAACACCATGACTAATGGCTGGTATTAAGGCTAACATGTATGACTCACCTGCAGGTTTTCTATGTAGCACTTCATTACATTTTCATCCACAGTGACTCTTGGCAATTAATTACTTTTATTTATGGTTTTCTTATATCTATGTACAATGCCGTTTTGTTGCTAGATTATGAATAATTATATTATGAAACTCATAGTTTTGTTTTGGCATATACATTACATTCACAGTGACCTAAATTTGCCAAACAGTCCTTCTGAATAATACTTAACAACATTGAGTGCCGTTGGGCATTGGTTGTGTGTTTTGTCACAATTCACCCTTCAGAACTTTCATCCATCAGGCCAACCTCTTCATCCAGGCTTTAGACTTGTACGTGAATTATGCAGTCGAAATTGTTCATGGATATTCAAGTACATCCCGTAATATTTTTTCCAATTTTTACACACATACCCGAAAAGTACCTTAACATTACATCCATATGTGACTGTTGAACGTGCCATTTTAAAACCATTTATCTGCTACTATAACGAGGACAAATACCAGTCAATCTAGGTATCAATATATATAAGAATAAGTACTTGTTTATATTGTTTTATTTTATTTCAATTTATTATATTTTCATATGAGTATTTGTATATTCTGTGTTCAGCATGAAGGGGTTACAACTAACACAACATGTGTTGTTAAATGACACATGAACCCCTGAAACCTCGTAATCCTCTACGCTTCTGGGTTGGTATTTCCCGAGATGTTGGAACTGGGCAGCAGGGATTTGCTCCCATTATGCCTCAAGAGCATTAGTTAGGTCGGCCACGGATGTTGGGTGATAACGCCTGGCTTAGTCATCCTAAAGGAATTGGATGGGATTAAGGTTGGAGCTCTTTGCGAGGTTCGCCTGCACACAGGGGCAGTATCATGTTGAAACTTGATATCCTTATCCAAACTGAAGCAAAAAAAAACAATATTTGTCTGAATTACTTGTTCAATAAGGGTTCCGTTTATTGGAGCTACCTGAGTCTAGTAAAAACCATGAAAAACAGCCCCATACCAAAAGTGTGTGGTCAGTGAAGCTATAGTATATACATTTTTACGGAGATTATGGCAGTTCTACACGCCGTAGGAAGCACATATTTTACTATATAGATGAAACCAAGGGAGGGTAATATATCCAACCTGTTACTATGTATTGCTAAAACACCACCCAGGCTTGCAAGACTTTGGCAAGTCATACAGAGTTTTACATTGTTGACTCCCACTATTATGAATCAGATATTCAGGTAGGTTGTACTGAATAAGAGAATAACCTTTGCGCAAAACCCGGCCTCAACCAGTCTGCCTAAAGCTGATGAAGAGTTGTTCATAGAAGAAATTCATAAAGCACCTCTAGGAATTTCAGCAGATCAACCTCAGTATTTGTCTTATGGACCAACCGGCAAGCAAATGCCTCAGTTGCACCTTTGCCTTGCATCATGCCTGAACCAAATGCCTGCAACTGCTTAGCTTCTAGAATTCTTGGGTCAGTTTTGAGTGATTATGTACTGGCAAATATTATCCCTGCTACACATGTTTGTTAGACATGGAAGATCCCTGCTTACAAAGCAAACACATGTTCTACGGCCTCATTGAGCCATTTAATGAGTTCATGAAATGCTAATCCACAGGGAGAAAGCAAAGCCAATGTGATGCTTGAGTGCAAATCAAATGGCTTACCAAGAAGAAATAATATCGTACTGTAGACTTTGATTGAATACCTTTTCTCTCTTTACATTAGAAGAGCTTTGACATCCCTTGAATAGGTCAAGCTTACACAATGGAAAATGGTTATGCAATGGTTCAGTCATTGGAATGACATTTTTCTTATGTGCTGATTTTGCAGTATTTTCATTCAGTGACCCTCAAACACAGAATGACACTAAACCATGTGAAGTGGAAACATTTTATATATTTAAACATGACATTAAGACGTTTTTTGGTGAAATGACCTTTAAAGAAATGTACAACTAAATGCTGAGAGTCAGTGAGGTCTGGAGAAAATGTATTTTTGCTGGCAGGTGATTGGCAGTACCAGATGTGTTTTAACACCTTGTTTTGTGCTCATAATCACGGCATCTCCATCAGAAAACTATTTAATTAAAGCAATTGGAGGTCTTGGATGTTGTCCTTCTACACATTGTAGATTAGTGTAGCATTTGAGGTGTAAGAGCTCGTACTTCTTGTGCTTCTGGAGCGTTAAGAACTGCATAATATACACAGTTTATTCCAACGGCTACATTAGAAATGAGCGCTGAAGCGCTCCTGCTGCTGTTATTTCATACATTTGAGAACATCACATGGCTCTTTCTCAAGCTGTATTTTACTTCCACGATTCCCTTCAATTTTCCCTTGTTCAGTTCAGCTAGAATTGTCAGGCCTGGTTTTACATAAGCAGCAAGCAGAGATCCCAATTTATCTTTCCACTTTACTTTACCAGAATGCTGACTGGCTCTTACTTTATTATTATCCCTATATTATGCCCAAATAATACAACTGACAAAAGCTGAAACAAACATTGAACATATAAGACTGATTTGTATTATAAAGTGCATAATGATGTTTCTGTTAAAAATACATTAATGACTATTCTGCTCACACATGCTATCACTAAGACCATTTGTTTTCATATTTAAGCAATCCACCAATTCTCTATTGGAGGCATCAGTGAAATAAATGAAGTGAAAGATGTTACCATACAGCTAAAATATGTAATATTTTTCTTTGAAAGCTTAATAGAATATCACATGACAGGTCATCTGTCAAAACACAAGTTTGGTAAATAATAATAATAATACATTTGATTTATATAGCACACTTTAAAAACAACGTCATCTCAAGGTGCTTCACAAAGCTATAAGGAACAATAAGTAAAAAGTTATCTAAAGGAGCATATTGGATAAAATATGGCAATATAAAAATAAAAATAAAAGGTTAAGAGCATAGAAGGTTTAAAAATAAATAAAGTAAAGGACAGTCAGTAAAATGCGGTGTGGAACAGGTGGGTCTTGAGGCATTTCCTAAAAACTGAGAGTGATGCTGAGGTCCGTATGTACATATGGTATATTAACATTTGGTAAAATGTCTTGTCTATGTGCCATTTTGTATTGTTTCGTCACTCACTTTTCTGTTCTTGATACTCTGGGTAATTTCTGTCAAGTGGTTTAACTGTGTAAAAGGTTTCTGAACCACAAGCCACAAAAAAATACAAGAGATTCAGAAGCAAAAAGCTTGCTAATGTCACTAATGGAGAAGCTGTTCACACAAAATATCTTGGAAATAACTTGACAGCTATGTCAGGCGTCTGTGAACATTTTGTATTTGGCTAATGTTCAGTTTTAGTGTGAATTACAACTCTCCATTCCTTCAATAGCTTAGGTTGAAGTGCCCTCCAGCAAGAAGCTTAACCTCTAACTTTGCTGAAGGGATGTATAAGTGTCCTCATGGCGTGGTCTGTACACTTTAACATCACTTTTTGATGATGATTATATAAGGGTGATTGCTTTTATTAATATTGTATGTATGTCCCCACATTTACGTTACCATAAGAAGTAAACCATACCAATTCACTTCTTTCACATATTTTTATATCTTCATGTTTACAGCAAATTCATTCATGTCTTATCAAATATATTTTATGCATATTTTTCAGATTTGAAAATTGAAATAACCAGACAAGGCAGTCATATATACAGCTTGTTGTTACATGAGATGTGGATTTTAAATTTCAAATTCATTTGACACCTGACATCATTTAACCTGTTGAATGATGTCAGGTATACAGGCTTACTTTTCACAAAACTGTGTCTCAGGGCTTCTTAACATTTAACAACCTATTAATGTGTCATACCCACTTAACAGGAAGAAACTCAGCTAACTGACGATATGAACCATTTTTAGCTAAACGAAACACAAGGGTAATACCCATACCAGTTAAAGCATCAATCTGGTGCACTTTGAGAGCAACATTAGGAGATCTATGGATACATCTCTCAACACCCATATGAAACAGAACTGTAAGCAGATTTTATTTTTCTTTATGGATATTTTACAAATCACTCCCCTTTTAAACGGTATTCTTGTTTATTAATAACAACTTTTTTTTACTGTCATATAGTATTTTATACCTGTTTACTTTATTCTCTTATTTTTTTATAACTATAATGATCATATAAAGATGTGCCTTTACCTCACTGGTTGTAGAAAAAGCTTCTTATATTCGTTAGCATAGCTAGCTAACCAGATGCCAGATTGCGGTCTAGATTTCTTTAATTGTTTTCTTTTTTGCGTGTGTTTATAAATTACCTCGAGGGCCGTATCAAATGGTCTCGCGGTCCGTATACGGCCCGGAGGCCGGAGGTTCCCCACCCCTGTATTACACCAACTGATGATATATTTGATTTTATGTTGTATTACACCATCTGTTCATTTACTCGCAAATTAGATAATCATGCATTTCTCAAGGATGAATGTCAATACCACAATAATGTTATACTTTGCAATTATCAAAATGGTTTGATACTGCTGGTTGAGCTACGACTTTGCAATCAAAAACCATACAGGAAATGTTTACTCCTCTTTAATATATTGTAGATTTTAAATTATAAGACAAAGCTTGTAACATTGACATTCTATGCATTTAGCTTAGACGATATATTAACAGCCAATTTTAACGAGTGCACTGTTCCATAATCGTATTCAACTAGTAATGGAAATAAGAAAATGCTTGTCCATATTATACACAGTAAGAATTTAGCCTTGGCCATTATGTCATATATGCACAAATCACTTTCTATTGCCAATACTCATTATATACCGTAGCATGCAGAGTGTCATTGTCGTATCAGACAATCAGATGCACAGCTTGGCCTTTTTTTCTCTATTGCACACTTATGGCGCATTTCCACTAAAGCGCGGAGCTGTTTGGTTGCGTTTCCACTTGGCGTAGTACCGGCTAGTGGATACTATTTCACAGTTTTTCTGGCCCCATAAAATCGAGGTTCTTTCCGGGCCAACAACGAGGCTGAGTCGGGCTGAGTATGCTAAACTAGAGAGAGAATCGCTGGCAAGGGGGCTACAACTACAACAAAATGAACATATTTGACCGTGATTTAATTGTAATACACGTTTCAAAATGATGCCGAAGTAACAACATGCTGATACCGGTTAGTACAAACCATGAATTAATGCTTTGACAAGTCTGCAGACAGACGGCAGGAGAAAAACCTTTTAAAATGCGTGTTTTCTAAATGGAGATCGGCTAAGCTAACGCAGTATATTCGCAGTATATTCGCCATGACATGTCTGTGGTTTGTACTTGTTTAACTTTTGTCTAGTTTCTGAACAGATATGAGGAGCTGTGAGCTTGAGTGCTAACAGCTAACGGCTGATGTTGTTTTTCTGTGGTTCTCATTGAAGATGACGTCACGGCTCCGCCTACACTGTGTTACTATAGTTACTGCCCCAGCTACTAAACTGTAATGGAAACGCAGCATAAAGTGAGCCAGTCCTAACAAGGCCTAACGAGGCCTAGCCATACCGAGCGAGGCCGAGCGAGGCCCTGTAGTGGAAATGCGCCATGACACTCCTCCTTTTCACTCTCTCTCTACTTTTAGCTTCTCACTCTCATACATATGCTGATATCATTGTGTAGTCTTTTTGTTCTCCCTTACAAACACACACTGCATCTGTACCCCCCGCTTCAGCTGACTCTACTATTTGTTATCCTCTCTCCCTCCATAGATCATTCGCTTTATCCCCTGTCCGTTTTGTCACCTGCGGGTCTTTCTTTGCTTCTTTATTCAGCTTGGACTCACCATTTATTCACTGCGGTCCTGCTCTTGTCTGTGCTTCTGGCGTGCTGCGGCTTAGACCTTAGTCTGTGCAGCATGTTGTAAAAAACTCATTGCGTAAGAAAAGTAAACCACCATTCAGTACTTCCTGTCTTGAAGGATAAGACCTGACCTTCCTATTGTGCTATTTCCCTCTACTTTTTCTGCCAGAAACGTATGTGTCTGAGTATGTTATCAAGCCCTGAGAGCAAACATTTTCCAATCATGTGTTGAGTCCTTGAGAGGAAAGAGGCCATTAACTGGAGCACTTCACTTCTAACATGTTTCTATTGACCCTCAGTCTAAGAGATGTTTTTTCCAGAGATTTAATAGATTTTCAAGAAGTCTAATTGTGTTGCCTAGGTAAAATTGCAGAAATAAGAGCCTCTTTGCTCCACTTTAGGTTTCAAACCTATGTTGCACTATACCTATACCTATAGTACTAATCCGCAGATCCTCCATTTGATTTAGACAATATCTTGGTTGATAATAAGTATTTACTCCGGAGTTTTTGCACTACACTTATCTGTTAGCTTTTATTGTTGTCTTTTTAATCCAAAATGTCAGCAGGATTCAATTATCAGGCATGTAAACAGCAAGTTTATAGACTAACAGGAAGTGTGAGTCAGAAGCAGTAACAACAAAGATGAGTAAGTGTGGTGTGTGGAATTTGTCTTTAAATTGTTTATCAGATACTAAAGGGTTTCATCATTTTAAATATTATGTTTTACAGGGACAAGGCTGTGACTCTTAAATCTCATGTTGTGTTTGTAGAAGAACAGTGACAGCAGTATTTTGTATTCATCCTCTCCTCTCTCCCTCCTCTCCAGGGTCTCCTCTCCTCATCAGGTGAAGCACTGTGAGCCACTGACACTCCCCCCCCCCACCTCCCCTCCTCTCCTCCCTCCCTCTCCCCCCAAAGACGTCACCCACTACCCCAAAATCCCCAGATCCCACCTGGCCTCACCTGCCAAATCCCATCCGACAGCTGCCACTGGCCCTCCCCTTACCCCATGGTGGCCCCAAGGCCCGCCCTCTCACTGCTGTTCGCTGTCCTGGCCTGCACGGGGCCTGTGCGCCCCTCGCCCCCCCTACTTCTGCGGCCCCGGGAGAGAGAGAGGGACTCGGGTGGGGTCAACATCGCTGTGGTCCACTCGGGCTCCTCCCTGCTCCCGGAGACGGCGGCGGTGGGAGGCGCGGGGGTCAGCGAGCCGGGGGCGGGGCAGGGGCAGGGCCAAGGGCAAGGGCAGGGTCAGGGGCAGGGGCCCGGTTTGGGAAACGGTCCAGGAGGAGGTGGAGGAGGAGGAGGAGGAGGAGGAAGGGGAGTTACGGATACAGCTACGATGGAAGGAGCAGCTGCCATGGCCTCGTTCTCCTCCTCCTTCTCATCATCCGTGTCGCTGGCGGCGCTCGTGGGGGAGACGGTGATGACGCCCTCGGGTCAGGCCAACGTAATCTACCTGGCTGTGAACGAGAGCAGCCCGGGCAGCCTGCTGCTGCAGCTGTGTGAGCTGCTGGCCACCACACCACTGCAGGTACACATCAGATCCACTTTGCACTCAACTCTCCCATGACTTCACAAGTACATATCTATGATGTTTCTAATAGAGCAACAATCTGTCAAAAGCATCTCAAAACTGCTGCTACAACAAAACACCCCCAAAATGTGTGGAATGATAAGAAAAGATAATGAATAATAAATAATGAACAATAGCTACGTTCCAGCCAAATTAATTATTTGACCACAGATAACAACTTGATTTCTCACCAGAGTAATTTATTTATTGATTTATGTCAACAAGAATTCCCCCCAAAAAAAATCTAAAATACATTACTTATCCTTGCTTTAACGTACCATTCTGGTTAAGCGATCCTTAACATTATCTATAATACAATTCTGAATGGCAAAAGTGTCTCAAAACCCAACTATGATTTAAATGTTATTCTAAATTAAGCTGTTAAATCCAAGGTATGTACGCTACCTTTGCATGCAAGCCAGTCCGGCAGCGAGTTGGCGTGAGTGACGAATTGACTGAGTCATAGAACTTGCCAGACTAACGTTTGAAAAGTGTGTGGACAGGGTTTCAGACCTTTTATAAAAACCTGAAAAGCACTTTCACTGACTAAAGATTAGAGCCTGGCAGGGAAAAAGCTTTTACTCTGTCAGACCATTCACACGTTGTTGCCATGGGTCGCTTGTTTTTTTCATTCAACTTTTTTTTTATCAACTGCACTTCATTCAGTCATAGGGGTGTAACGGTATACTTATTCGTACCGAAAATATTCGGTATGGGCCCTTCGGGTCGGTACACGTATGTACCGAAGTGTACCGAACGAATATAACGTTAAACGTAAAAAATTGAGAACGCGAACAACTTTTTGGAAGTAATCTCAGGTGCTGTGTCGCAGCGTTCAGTGTAATTTGCTCACATTGGGTTCAGCGCGTCATAGAGCGACCAAGTCATTTCATTGGATGAGAGGCATACTATGAGAGCTGGGGCCTCATTTATGAACGGTGCGCACGCTCAAAAGATGGCGTGCGCCCGTTTCTAAGCAATGTTTGCGATTTATAAAAAACAAACTTGACGGGAAAATGTGCGGTCCTCCACGCAAACTCTGACTCATGCGTACGCACTACGCACAAAAACGGGAGAGACGAGAAACTGCGACACCGGCAGAAGGAAGACTGGAGAGAAATATGTGAAAATAATACCATAAATATAATGTTACCTCTCATGTATCATATATGAAGAATTAATTCGCAAAAATGTATTGAAGCCAATCTTAAAATGATTAAACAAATGCCTGTTTGAGACTCCTCAGTGCACACAAAAACGTAACTTGGAGAAATAAATATACGGATATGTTATTGGAAACCACCTCGAATATGTTGTCTTGATGTTATGACATGTATTCTCATAAATGATGCGATATGCAGAAGGACAGAATTACGTCTAAACCAAGCGGCAAACTCTTGGGCAGAGCCGGGAGGCCAATAAGGAAGTGCCTCAAACTGCAGTTCATCTAGTGGCCAGTAGGAGCAGTCTGCAGAAGGGAGCAATTTCCATAGACCCCCATGTTAAAATTACCAACTTTACAGCAGAAATAAATATGTCTACATCGTGGTTAACAAAACCATATTCTCTGTATAGTTAGATTCCCCATTCATGACTACTGTGTGGGGGGTGAATTGTTTTATAACGCAACCCTTTTAGTTATATTAGGTCTTAATGTTTTTGCATAAATTAGGGCGTGGTCACCTTGAGTGACAGGTCTCTACAGTGAGTGCTGCTTCTAGCTTTCTGTCTCTCTGCTAGCTCCGTTAGCTCAGTAAGCTCCAGGATGCTACAGGGGAGAGGCTGCGAGGCTGATGCGGGGAACACAACTTGAACTCGTTGATGTGTTTGTTGTGTCTGTGCCTGGTGGATTATTCTTCATTTAACCTGTTAAGCCCGAGAGACCCCGGTACCGGGGCACTGCCGCAACATCTTGCAGGAAACAGTGTCTGAGGGCATGTTCATTTAATAAACTATGAATGTTTTATATCCATGTAACGGGAAGAAACTCATCTAACTGATAATTTTTAAAAAAAAATTAAAAGAAAACCCACAATGCTAACACTGAGCCTCTAAATTAGCAACGAGCGAAAAATGCTAACACCTTACTGCACCGAAAATCACTCACAAAACCTTATTATTTATCTCTTCTCTACATCCATGACATGTTTCACATCGTGAGGTGACACAGAATCGATGGGTACCCACATTATCACTGAATTATACGAATTTGCGACGTTATAAGCAAAAACGGACATCAAAACAGGTGACGCTAGGTAGCTAAAAATGCTAACATTTTTACCTTGGCTCTGTAGTCTCTCCAAAGTGGTCTTCAATGGCATTAAAACGATAAAAACGCTGCTGAAGTTAATCCATAGGTTAATCTAATGTGTCTGTGTCCCTTTGAAATGATTTATGATAATCCATAAGCATTAAAACTGCTTTTCCGTTTCCAGATGTCAAAGCTAGAGATAGGTTCACTCTGATGAAAAATTACATGCGCGCAGCCCCCACCTTTTCTCTTCACAACGTGTGTGTGGGGGACTCCCCCTTCGATTCTATTGGCTCTAACGGTCAGAAAGAGGTGTCAACCATCAAAATCGAGCAAGGGAGGCCAAAGATATGGAAAATCCACCCAAATGACCCCAGAAGTGGTTTATTTTTGCTAAATCTCTCTAAAAAGGTCAAATGTCACTTGTTTTACATCAATCTTGATACAGGGTACTTATTATATGTTGTACTTTGGATTCCTAAAGCTTTTAGTCTACCTTACCATCATCCAAGGGTAGTTTTCACTATAAGTAAAAAATAATGTTTGGACGGACACTATAATTTACAGTTTTTTACTATGTAAAATCTGAATTTTCTTTAAAATAAAAAACATCTATATTGATTCTGACTTTTCTACATCCAACTCACAGGTTTATCATTACTTTGAGAAAAAAGATTATTAATTTAACCTTTTTAGAAGGGAAGATATGGTCATTTCTTCTGGGAATGTCATTTTCGAGCCTGAGACCTGAAAAACAGGCTCAGGGCTTAACAGGTTAAATATCGGACTTATCTTATGGCTCTGCGGCAGGGATGTGCACAGACATTTGGAGGGGCTATTGCTCTAAACTGGAAAAAGAGCCTCCCCCCTTGTTTTTAATGTAAAAGGTTCATGAAATAAAATGGGGTGGCTGTGGCTCAGTGGGTAGTGTGCTGGACTTCGAATCTGGGGATAGCAAGTTCGAGTCCCACTGCAGTCAGCATGTCGTTGTGTCACAAAATTGCTCCTGTGGGGATTGTCCACAGTACTGAATGTATAAGTCACTTTGGATAAAAGTGTCTAACAAATGACATGTAATGTAATAAAAACACAACACTGTCATTGCAAGTGACACTCAGTTGACTTTCATGTCCAACTGCTGAATTCGTTATTCAGGCACATTTTTTGCGGTCCATATCTCATTAAAATATCTAATGTTAGTAACTATTAAAGTAAAATGGGGACAATTCTGTTTTAATGTAGTTTGACCATTGTAACTGCTAGGCAGACATAGGCTACTGATAAAATAGGGCTTCTAACTAATTACCTTAAATAAACTCACTAATTAATTAAACCAGTTCAATACGCATTATTCTTATCATTCTTTATGAGCGCAGTAACGGTAAGGTATTTCATTACTTATTTAGAATTCCATAACTTAATAACAGAGATGGTCAAATTAAAGTAGAGACATGGCAGAAATCCTACAATAAAGCGGGACAGTGAAGTGTTCTCCCGTGAGAGGGCAATCAAGAAAAGAGAGTGAGCGGCCCCGTTGAGGGAGTTCACGGAGCAGATGAAAAGACACAGAAAGACAAAAGCACAATAACAAGTATATTTAGGTGTTTTTTTTGTAAATAACCGACGGTGTCAAGAGGAAGTAAAGTCCCCTGGTTTGTCCCCTATACTCTAACGCCATTTGGTGTGATCACCATAGCCATATGAGGCCGGACTCGGAGCCTCGGAGGGCTTTCCTTTGCTTCCAGCTGTCAGATTGTAAACAAAGTCACGTGACTAGGGGCAGATGAAAGCACTGACAAGTTGTGTTTTTATCGCAGTGAGACGCTACAATACTAATTGTGGGCTTATCATGTTGAATCGGCCACAATAGAAAACAAAAAAAACTCTCGTTCTCTCCAGAGGGGCAGGTCAGACAAAAATCGCAAACGGGCTGTTGCCCGGGCAACAATAGCCCGTACCTGTGCACGTCACTGCTCTGCGGTTAAAACAGACCGTCCCTGAATGCAGTTTCTTCGGTAAGTGAAATTCAAGCACTTTATTTCTTACTGGTCTTTTTATTCAGCTAAGCTACATCTGTGCTAATGATGCTATCCGTAGCATACAAGTTAAAACATATTAGAGAAGTGTAAAACATTAAGAAGGATTATACTGTAAAACAAACGGCTTCTGTGTGAGGTTGGTAAAATAAGGTCATCCTCGTACATTAGTTAGTTTGCTAGTTAGGTAACTGTATGCATTGATATTGTTGATTTAAATTCACTATGCTTGACGATGAAGACAGCTAACGTCACATTAGTGTTGAAGAGCAGCGTACTGTATATGAGATTAACCTCACTATAAGATCTGTGTATCTGAAAAATATGAATCTCACATTTCCAGATGGTTCCAGAAATAACGTTAACGTAGATATTGCAATATGGTTTGTTGAGCTGGAGTTGATTATTGAAGCTTACTGGTTAACGTTACCATCATAATAAACGAACAAACCCAAACCTTGTTGTTTTTATTAATATTATTACCAATACTTACTAAGCATTTTATTATCATTACACCGGAGAAACCGACTGATTGTGGCAGCAGAACGTGAACATGTAACTTAATGCCTGCATTTAATGACGAAAAATAGCGTAGTCAATGCTTTAGGGACAAGGAAATTATTTGTTTAAATATTAGATATGACGTTATGTGTGCTTCTGTGACAATTAAGCTTATTCATTGCATTACATTTGTTAAAGATGTTTGTCTTTTACCCTTACGTGTGTGTTACAAATGAATGTGAATATGAATATTTAATTTGACTGTCTCATGAACAACTATTCCAAAGTAACAGTAAAATAAAAAGGACCCCAACTATACAATAATACACAATCCAACTGATAAGATACAGCAAGGGCTGTGATATCCAGCACTTTTTTTTAAGGATAATCAAAAAGATTATGACATGACGTTTGCATGTAAAAAAGTCTGTGACCAACACATTGTTACTTTACTATCTGTTTGTTTAAAGTTTCCAGGTGATGCAGACAGATCAGAGGATGTTGACCACGAGAGACAGACCTATTCCTAACATCAGTGAACTTCAGCATGGACTCAAAGGTACAAAGACCCCTTTCATACTGTACAAAGAATCGAGAAACGTTCTGGTTTAAATAGATAAAGTAACAACTATAATACACTGATATACATTCCATTAAACATGACTAAATACTGACACATCAGGGAAGTTGAGTGTTCCTTCCTTGCAAAAGGTTACATTTAGATTTGACCAAGCAACATGATTTTGTTGTCAGCTTTCACATGTCAATGTATTTAAGGCAATTATTATTTTACTTTTTGAAAATTACTACCATTTGTCTCTACATATTGTCTGTAAAAGTGGTTCTTGCAGTGAGACAACCGAACAGTATGACACTACAGTTGCACTAAGTTCTGATAACAGTTGAATATTATTTTAATAATAACATATATTTTAAAGGGCCCATGTCATGCTTTTCCGGTTATTACCCGTCCCCTTGTGTGTTATGAAGGTTTTTATGCATGTAAACGGTGTGCAGAGTCACAAACCCTCAAAGTACACCCTGTAGCGAGTAAAACTCTAACACAGAAAATACCTCCCCAAAACGCCTCGTTGGATATACGTCATTGTCCATTTGATTCTTCCATTTTGTTCCGGGTACGGCATGATGTCAGAATGAGTTTGGCTGTGTTTGGCTGTGTATCGCTAACAAGGAAACAACACCTCCACGGAGCTCAGCGCGATTCACAACGTCCCGACCAATCAGAGCACATTGTGCTCACAGGGAGGGTGGGGGCTGGAGCTATTGGAGCTACAACGAGCCGTTAAAGGCAGAGAGTGAAATTCAGTGAATACACGTAGTTTACAGAGATGCTGTATGAGAAACCAATGTGAGTTTGGAAAATTGCACAATATAAATCTATTCTAGTAGACCTCAACAATGGAATTATGATCAGTGGAAATGGCCATGACATGGGCCCTTTAATGTTGATTAACTGCAGACTGTTCATTCATAATCTGATTATCTTTGTAGTACAAAGTGATGAATTTAAAAAACACATTCAAATAATGTTGTATTTATTTCTACAGCCCTCTAACGCACCTCTTTCATAAATAACACGCTTACTCTGCAATAATGTCATATGTTTTATGTTTCTTGTCATTTCTGTCAGGAAAGGACATACCTGAAGGACACAACTGCCTCACCGTTTTCTCCGAGGGGCAAGAAGAAAATGAAAAGCTGATATGAGATTAAAGACCAATACAAGACATTCACTAAGAAACTACTCTTTTATTGTGAACACAAAGATCTGCACACTGAATAGTGTGTAGTCAAACAGGACCATCATTTGTTTGTGACAGCTGTGCCCAGTATGGGCTCACAGATGTAGTTTGGTGGTTTCTTCATCAGGCCTGGTCCTCCTCCATCAGGTCACGTCCTCCTCCATCAGGCCTGGTCCTCCCTCCCAGAGAAAGACCTCTCTACCTCAGTCCTTTCCAGCCAAACCCACAGACAGGACATCTGTCACGCTGAGGTTTATCCCAAAGTCTCTGCAGCTCTCTGGACTCCACGCTGTCTCAATTGATCCACACTGTGAATATGAGAGGGGAACATGTGTGTAATAAATGCTTTAGACAATAAGAAATATGAAGTTACTGTAAGTGTAAGGAGTGGCTCAGATTTTTTAAATAAACAATACTATTACTGTATTTCAATATCCCACGTCTGAAAGTTTAATTTAAAAGAAGAAGAGGCACCTAAAATGAAGATTGTTATTTCAATACATTTAGTTGATTTTGTCTTTTTAACTGTTTAAAGTAAAGTAGATAGAACAGGTACTTACAGTAAGAGTTTTAATACAGTCTGGTTGTGGAGGAGGCACACAGGTAAGAGCACTCACTAGCTACCATCACATGTAACTAAGCTTGACTTGTATTTATCAAAAGTATAATTAAGTAACAGCAAAAAATCAATAACTAAAATCATGCACATATTTGAATCTTTGCTGGATCCACTGTTGAATTTACCACAAGATATATATTTTAGAAACCTGAAGGCATTTTAAGATTTTTATGCAAGTATTATCCCAAAACTCAATACCTTAGATTATTATTGAAAGTTTTGCTGAATAGTTTCATGTTCACTTACCTTAACATGCTATATTTGAATAATATAGTGTAGGACCATAAGGCATATTTATACTTATTTTTTTTTTTAAATACCAAACAGATCATGCATTTTAGCCATGCCTCATTTCGCTCAATTTGAAAATGTTTAGCTCTGTTTTTGCAAGGGCTGATTCTGTGAGAACAGTACCACCTACAGGCCTGGCATATGTACTACAGCGTCTCCAGCGCTTTCGAACGGCAATGGCCGTGGCTGTCTCCTCCTGATTGGTGGAGTTGGCCCAATAGCCGTAGCGCCACTGTCCTGACGTCAGGACAGTGTTCAAATCTGGATCAGTTTTTATCAGATCCGTTGCAGCCCCTTTTTTAGAGATTTGGGTATGGAGGAAAATAGAGAGGGTTGTGTTTTCTGACACTTGGTGAGTTCCCTGGAACACCGGGGACACATATTCATGTATAAAAGACGTACAAAAGTGCATTTTGCATGATAGGTCCCCTTTAAGCAACGTGAAATGTGGAGACCGGGAGCAACAGACGTAGGTTAGCCGGCTAGCATCACAGAGCAGCACTGCTGGGCATGTTAGCTTAGCTTCGTAGCCTCAGCTAGCTCTGGAACTTCCAGCTCGGTGGCAGGAGGTCCCGCCTCTTTGCCCTTATTTGGAGTAGGCGGGAGTTAGACTCTGACGTCAACGTCGAGCCGTTAGTGGCGAGAAGCCCCTCAACGCAGTGCGCAATGCCTCAATGAGCTCAATGTGGGCGGGAGCTCAACGTGAGCTTCACAGATGACGCATTGCATTTTGTTTCCCGGGTAGCAGTTCTCTTCCCTCCCTTCAATCTAACCCTTCCCTTCCCCCCATCCTAACCCTAACCACTCCCTACCTTTTTACCTAATCCTAATCTTCTTCCTCCCTCCCAAACCTAAACCCCAAAACCTCTCCTACTGTAAGAAATTAAAATCAATGTTGATATGACGTAATTTAAATTAAATACAGGGTTTTAATTTAAAGCAGTTTTATTCTGAAAAAAACGGAAGTTCACACTAACTATTAACTTAACACTTCTATTCTGAAAATTCTTCATTTCCGGTTAGCATTAGCATGTGGCTAACGTTTTGAAAACCGTGAATTGAAGGTGAAATGACATGTGATGTTGTACACTAAACACACTGGGATTAACACTCATTTATTGACGCTGAAATAACGTTTATCAGGGAATGTTTAAATAACCACAGACATCAGAATTATATATATATTAATAATATAAGATATAATATGTTACTTTTGTGACTGGGTAAGTACACAACACGGGAGTCGGGACGTCACGTGCCTCAAAGGTTGAGAAAGGTTGAGCTCCGCCCACGTTGAGCTCCCGCCCACGTTGAGACGTTGAGGCATTGCGCACTGCATTGAGGGGTACTACGACACTCTGCAGAATCCTATGGGTGACGTCACGGACACTACGTCCATTTATATATACAGTCTATGGCAGGGGTATTCAACTCAAATTCAACGAGGTCCAGTTAGAGAAAATCTCCCCATGCAAAGGTCCGGAACTTCAAAATGTCTAAGTTGCTTTATGAATTAGTGTGATATATATTGAAGTAACCTGTAGCTTTATCAACGTCTGCATGTTATCAACAACTGACTGTCAATCAAATAAAGAAAGTACAATTCATAAACAACAATATTTATTGTCAATTAACATTGAACTATACAGATATACAGTCAAATACTGTGGATATGTGTAATGTTCCTCTCGGGCTGCATTTAAAAATAAAATAGAGAAAATAAATAAAATAGCTTTTGAAAATGTGTGCATCTTAAAAGTGCTTAATTTTAGATAAATAAAATAAAGTGTAGCAGCAGCTTGAGTTTCCCTTTTTCTTTGTTAACCGTTTCTCATCATGACTTAACAGTTTCAGACGATTATAGAACAATATCAGTCTTTACACATCATAATAATTGAACAGTTTATCTTTCTTTCCCTCTTATATTGCAGTCACTCACTCGCTTTTTTTTATTGAGAGAATTGAGCTGGAGCTTGTCCTGCCAGGAGTTTAAATCTGGGGTGAAATGGTGTCAGGTCCTTTCTCATACACACATGCAGGTGCTCATTGGTTAGCCTCGGTTAGCCTGCCCTGGAACGATATTTATTTTTTGTGACCTCAGTTCTGACTTGAGAGGGAATGTTTGGTCAAACACTTTGTGTTTAGTCTCATAGTGGCGTTTTGGCACTTTTAATGAGCGCCACGGTCTCTGAACAAATGAGACACACTGGTTCTGTGCTCCCAGTGGGCAGGATGAACATGAATGAGTCCGTCCACTCAGGGTTAAAAGCTCTGTTCTCACTGTCCACTTTCCTCTTCTTGGGGAGCGCCATGTGTCATTATTTGTCTCTCCCTGTCTGTCGCTAACACGCCTGTTCATTCTCCTCTCCGCTTCTCTCCCTGTATCGCTAATTATTCTCTTCACTCACTTTCCTCTCCTCTTCTCTCTGCCACTCTCTCATCTCTTCTTCTGTGTTTCTCTCCCTGTATCGCTCACTCGTCTCTTTCGCCCCCCTGTCGGCGGCGGTTAAAATAGAATCGCCCCGTCAAAATTGAAATCCCCTATTAATGTATTGATTATAGGTCCGGGTCCGTATAGGTCGGCGTCTGAGTCCGGATCCGGATCCGGACCGCGGTCTGCCTGTTGCCGACCCCTGGTCTATGGTCTAAACTGAGGCCGTTTTGCTTTTCTATAGGTTGTATAGATACAAGCATGGTTTTATACTATCATGTTTAATCATGTTTTATGCCGTTTACTAAGACTTGATAAGTCGCTCATAAAACACAGGAGGTATGGAAACTAAGAACACCATATATTTGGTAGATTTGGCAGCTGATATTACACAACACATTTGTCTTATTTCATTTAAGTGGTGGATATAGAGTTGCTACGGGGAGGCTGCAGTGAAGATGTTGCGCACAGCTGATTGACAGCTGGAACACAAATCACCAAATAAAAAAATAAACATTAATTGACTCCACTCCGCAGGGATCCCCCGATACTTTCTTAAAGTTTCTCATCATGGGGGGGTCTCCTGTCCCCGGCACAACACACACTGACACACTGCCTGAGGAAGGTTATGTGTATTTTGTCATTAACTTTTTCGGACCACTTATTTATTTATTTTGGTGACGATCCGACCTTCATGCTGCTACTCTGGTTCAAACTGCATCCACCAAAACAATGTGATTTGTCTCCACCTTCCCAAAAGAACCAAAATCTGACACAGTGTGGAATGTATTTTTTAGCTGTTCTGTCGTCATTTCCTGCGATCTTCTTCATGCAGTCAGTCAAAATGAATATTAATACGGGGCAATCTTTATAGGCAAATATGACGTGAAGCCCGCAAAAGCTGAAAGCTGAAAATGTTGGTTTCGCAGTTACGTACAAGGATGACGGACAAAGACAGGTGGACCGAACCAAAGCTGTTTGTCGGCATTGTTCAACTAAAATTGGTTACGCGGCTAGCAATACATCAAACTTGCACACTCATTTGAAAAGGCATCACCCGAACGTGAATATCACCGGTACCAAAAGAAAAAATTACTGAAGTGCAAACCCAACTCCCACTAGCATTTAAGCCTCCACCACTCGCAAAAAGTTCAGACTGAGCCAAAGCTATTACAAATGCCAAATATCCTTATGTTGCCATGTTAGCAAAGCGCTACCTGGCTGTATCTGCTACCTCTGTCCCTAGTGAGAGGGTGTTCTCCACAGCAGGAGACATTGTTAGTGCCAGCAGAGTGAATATTCACAGTTTAATAATAATTAAAAAACCCAAACAAATATGTTATGTTTTGTGAGTAATATACAGTAAAGTTCAAATACAGATTATTTCAGTTCATCGAAATGCTGCACCTTAATGTTTATTTTGTATTTATTTGAGTGAATACATTATTCACAGTTTAATAATAATTAAAAACCCCCACAAAATATTTTATGTTTTGTGATCATTCTTTCTGCTGTACCGAAAACGTACCGAACCGTGACCTAAAAACCGAGGTACGTACCGAACCGAAATGTTGGTGAACCGTTACACCCCTATTCAGTCATGTTCATTTTCATTGTACAGTTTGTTTATCTCTTCATTCATTCATTCATAGTATCACAACAGTGGATGGAAGTCCGCACCTCGACTCTGAGCTCCTTGAGATCAAACTGGCGAAGGTAACGAATAATGATGCCATGCTTCATGATTCATGTAATCATTGTATTCATTCATTCATTTGTATATGTGTCTTCATGTCATAAACATCCTAGATCAAGTACTATATTAACTCTTTTAAATAACATTGGTAGTCGTATTTTCCAGGTCTTGTCCGTAGCCTATTTGCTTATCAAATGCTTCCCTTTGAGAATTGAGCTGTCAGCTTCTATTAGCTTTCATTTGCTCCCCTGAATCGCTACATAAAAACAAGAGTAAAGTCATCAAGCCAGACACAAAATCACTATTGCTCCTCCTCATAACATTAGGGAAAGTGTTGGCAATTTCCACAACTTGATGCATTTATCCTCAATTAATTACCGCTGCTGACAGTTCTTTCATGAGAGGTAATCAAAGCAAAACCACAGCTACCAGAGCCTTCTTATAAAAGCAGCAGTATGTTTGCAGACGTATGTATGCAACAGCCACGTCTGTTAGTAAGCCCTGTAGGAGGCGAGTCGGCCTATAATCCAGGAGCTTATCTGTTGTGTTTGTGTTGTGAAGCATCTTAAATTGTGCAGGTACAACACACACTCTTCTCCTGACAGGATGCCAGTCCACTGCAGAGACTTTTCTCCGATTTTATCTCTGTGAACATTGATTGCCAATCAGAGAAGCACAGAAGTCCCATTTTTGAAAGGTCTCCAACAGCTGTTCCAATACTTAATTAAACCAGAACATGTTTTTTCAGCAGTACACATGTGCTAGCCTTGTAAGAACTATAAATACGAGATATTATGCTCATTTCAGGTTCATATTTCTATTTCGTGCCTCTACTGTGACATGTTTACATACTTTAATGTTCAAACATTGCTTATTTTTATCATACTGCCTGTGCTGCAGCACCTCTTTTCACCCTCTGTCTGAAACCAGAGGCCAGTCTGCTCTGATTGGTTAGCTGGCCGTCTCTGTTGTGATTGGTCAACTGCCTAGAGATTTGTCTCTGCAAATCTCTTGCCATTTCAGACCATTTATATGCACACAAACCTATACAACTCAGTGCAGGAAAGGGAAAACTGCAAGAAGCATAATAGACCCTCTTTAAATCTGTATTAGAAGATATACTTCATTCTGTTGAAGGTTTAGGACCATACTCATATTTCAGTAGTGTAAAGTACCTTTACTCAAGTACTCTACTTAAGTACATTTTTGAGGTACTTCTACTTTCTTCTATTCTATGCTACTTCACACTACTACTCAACTACAATTTGCACTTTTTATTCACTACTTTTATTTTCCAATATTTATTAATACTTATTTTTCAGGTTCATAATATTATGAATAAAACTAAATTGACTAATGGATTAAGATTTTACTAATATATATGGCTGCAGAAAAAGTCAGTGAAGTTGGCTCCACCTTTACAATCTGCAAAATTAAAATGATGTTCACATTAAAGGGGCCCTATTATGCTTTTATGGGGTTTTCCCTTTCCTATAGTGTGTTATATAGGTTGTTGTACATGATAATGGACTGCAATGGCTAAAATCCCCAAATCCACACCAGAGGGAGTTTCTCTCACCATCATCTTTTACTTTTTAAGTACAATTGTATATGTCAGGCTGATACATGTAACATACTGTAGTATCTCTACACTGTAGTATTACAACTTTTACTTAAAGGAAACCTATCATGCTATATTTAAATGATATATTGTAGGGCCATACCTATATAAGGTATATTTATACGTTTCTGTTTTCGAAATACCAAACAGATCATGCATTTTAGCCATGCCTCATTTCGCTCTATGTATTTGTTTGCTGTCTACGGGTCTGATTTTGTGAGCTGCAGCTGACCACGCCCCCCTGCAGGAGAGGGGAGCCGCTCTGATCAGCTGCTGGGCTGTCAGAAGAGGGGGAGGAAAAGAGATCTCCGTCCTCCGTGTTTTATTATAGCCTATATAGAGTCGTTATTCATTTGTTTTAAAGCTCAATAAATAACAAAGAAGACCTTTGACCGGCACTTTTCTAATTTTGTCCGGACGATTTAAACTTTAACGGACATCTTGACCGGCGAAAGAAACTGAAACTGAAACTCTGCCGCACGGTCCCCTCGTTCCTTGGAAGAGGCGGAGAGGTGGGTGTTTGTCATCTGCTGGTGGACTAACCGGAGAGAATTACAGTGCTTGCCTCGACGAGGAGGGATTGCATTGAATTAAAGCAGCAGAAGGAGCAAACGCTTGCCTTGGGGAGGGAGAAAAAAAGCCACAGCGGAGAATAAACAGAAGGGTAACCATGGTAACCAAGTCTTCTTTGCTGCTTTTGTGGCAGACTACAGCGCCACTTACAGGCCTGGCATATGTACTACAGCGTCTCCAGCACTTTCGAGCGGCAATGGCCGGCTGTGGCCCAACCCCACATTCCCCTGATAGGTGGAGAGTTGGCCCAATAGCCGTAGCGCCACCGTCCTGACGTCAGGACAGTGTTCAAATCTGGATCAGTTTTTATCAGATCCGTTGCAGCCCCTTTTTTTAGAGATTTGGGTATGGAGGAAAATAGAGAGGGTTGTGTTTTCTGACACTTGTTGAGTTCCCTGGAACACCGGGGACTCATATTCATGTATAAAAGACGTACAAAAGTGCATTTTGCATGATAGGTCCCCTTTAAGTTAAAATGTGGATTACTTCTTAAACGTATATTTAGCTCTCTTGTTCACCCTTTAATTCATTCTCCAAGCTTGGTGCATACAAATAAAAGAAGCGACAGCTTAATGAAGTGTGATGAGAAGCTTATGAAATTCCCTCTCAATGAGGCTGATGTAATACCTTTTGTGTGATGTGCTTTGTCTCACTGTGCAACCTTTGCTTGACTTCCAGGGTTTGGTGTTTGAGGAGGAGAGACCGCCGCCGCCGAACCAGGCCCCTCTGGCCCCTATGCTGGAGTTTGTCTCCGCCCAGACGGGGGTTCCTGTGGTAGCCGTAGGGGGAGGGGCCAGCCTGGGACGAGAGCAACAGGTAGACATTGATTTCTTTACGTTGCATCATCTACCCTGTTGATTTCTATTGGACTAATTATAGGACTGTCTGTAAAAGATGAAACAAAGACTGTAATAAATAATGAGGGCAGTGTTTGAAAAAATTACCTCTCAAACACTACTGACCTTATTGAGGTGGGATATCTGTGTTTGAAATTAAGGTAACAGACTAGAAATATTGATTATTTATGGTTGGAGGATACATTTCATAGGTCCCTTTCAAAAACAATAGTCAGGTGAAGCTTAACATTTTAACAGTTTTGCTGTAGGCATTCCTTTTGTTCATACTGACAATAAAATCATCACAGATACAAATGCATTTACATTGTAAATGATGGGGGACAAAATCCACAGTCCTTGTTTTGTTCAAAGATCTATTCCAAAGTTCCTCTGAGGATAATATAATGCTTCTTTTTACATTCCCTCTCTTTGTTAAAATATTCAAAGTAGCTCAATGGGGAAATACAAAAAGTTAATGACTTAAAAAAATGATAAAGCTATCCTTTGATTTAAAGGGTGCTTAGGGTTTAGTTATGGTTTGTGCCAGCCGTTGCGGGCACACATTAGATTATGTATTTTATCAGTAAATGACTATCCAGAAATGTAGTGAATGAGACTGCAGTCTTTCCCTGGAAGGCAACTGTTCCTTTATATCACTGTTTGGGCACTTTTGATGTATATTTTTGAAGTGTGAAAGTGGAGATGGATAGGAAATGCAGAGAAAAGAACAAGGAATTGACATGCTGCAAACCGTTTGGCCACAGACACTTGATGCTTATGTTGCATGAACCCTAATCATTCTTCTATTGGATCACCCAACTGGTGTTGTCAAACTCTTAATTGAATGTTTTCTCATGAGGTTTACATTAATGACATAGCAAGTCCTCTTGTTCTAAAGTATGATTAATATAACATTGGAATCATAAGTAATACATCAATCATGTTTGCATACTGTACATGCATCATAATTCATTTTGCTGGCCGCTTGGGAGCAGTGAAAAAATATGTTATACATTAACATATTATGACCTTTTACAGTATATATGGTAAACATAGGAGGAAGCAATTGCCTATTTACACATCCCGCAGACATAAAGCCACACTAACATGTATATGTAGTTGCGTTTTTGGCCTCTGGATGTCCAATATTAACCCTCCTTCCAGTTTTGTTTTGGTCTCATATAATTCCTAAATAGTCTGTTTGTTCACCTGCTAGTTGCTAACTTTGTCTGCATGCTGTTTGGTGCTGAGTTTTTTTCTATGAGAGCTGTGGGACTCAAGCAGAAAGTCAAAAAAATTAAGTAATGCGGAAAACGATGCTAAGAGCAGAACAATTTGGTAAACACAGTGTGAGGAGCTATGGACCGTATTATCTATTTGGACATCGTCCGTATCATGTCATTTGATCCATTGTCAATAATTAACATAGACGTTTTAACACCAGCACTTATTATGTTAATAAAGGCACATTCACCTAAAAGTTGCTTTGGTAAATATGCCAATATTAGAGAACAGGCAGAAGATATTCCCTCACTTCTTTACACCATTAGGTTTTCATAATAGCCAGGGCTGGCACAGACTGGCAGCTAAGCTCCTTTTATTTAGACATTACTCTTCATAGAAGCGTACATTTCAGCTCTGGATGTGACAAATGCTCCTGGCCTGTGAGTAATATGGATGTCTAACAGTCACTATCTGTAACAGAGGGCTGTACCTCAGCGTGTTGGTACCAGAAAGTGGAGCTGAGTTAAGGATATGTAGTGTCATTCAGACTGAAGTCAATTTTTAGGCTATATTTATTTTCTGGATTCTAAACATATCAGGAAATATGCTGCTCTAGCCTCCTCACTAAGCGATAATGAAGAAGAGGAAATGTAATATTTGTCAGAATTGCTCTAGTTCTGTCACTGCCGCTTAGCCCATCAGTATCAGAACTGCTTTTCATCACCGAGTTGAGAACATTTGTTAATAATTTGACATTTCCTTGCTGCACACTGTTTGAATGTTGCAGTAGTCCAGATGACAACTGCGAACAGATGTAGCGTTGGCAATCAATATGTGTTTTATTCTTGCTACAAAATTCTTGCTACAAAATTAACCATCCAGTGAATCAAGATGACTACCGTTTGCCCTTGTTTAAAATTATGATTGCTGCCCATTGTTGCAGAATAATAAATTGGTGTCAGCTCTCCAAATGGCACTAGTGCTAACTATATCAACCTAACAAAGCAGTTTATCATGACAGGTGGGATTTTTTAATAGCTGGGTCAATTAGTTCTAAGTGGATCTCTTTGACGGTAACATGCGGGCATTGGGATTTCTACCAAAGAATGGAGTCAGCTACGCATTTGATGAGTAACACACTCAGCTTGAAACTGATCTGTCAGTATCTGAAATATTCATTATCAAAAGCGGCTGTGATTAAGGTCGGAGGTGAGTTTGCTTTGAAGTCGCACAAGGTACAAAACTACTTTTTTTCCTGGTAGAATCAGTAAAGTCATTTTGATTATATTTCTACACCTATAAAATGCTCTACACTGAAATACTAATGCTATATGTTTTACTGAGCATCGTATGTTAATAACCCTTCATATTCTAATATATAAGCTCACTGAGCTTTATGATCATGCTTTCAAAGGACAAGCTGCTCATAGACACTCAGATAAGATATTGGATGAGATAAAGCCCATGGCATACCAGTCAAACATCCGCCAACAAACACAGATGTTTGGTTGGAGTGCCATTGATGTATTTCCTTTTAAAGGGATATTTGGTCAGATATGTGTTATCTCAGTTTTTCAATGTTTGATGGTGTTTTGATACTGACCCCATTACAACTGATTGTAAAAGGTCTGTCTTTAATTCATGAAAGATATCTCTTCACTTAGTTTTCACGTAGTTAATGCAGTCACCTGTTTGACATGTTAAGTTTGGACAAGTGTTTTGTTTGGAATGTTCCCTGTTCCCTGGCGAGAAAGGGTTAGAGTTTATTGTCGGTTGAGTAAAACATAAAATGGCTTGTTGCAGTTGGTTTCCTGACAGCTTGACTAGCAAGAAAAACAACTACATGGATGTACAGATGTAGCACTCCAGATAGGACTCCACCCAGCAGATTCCAACCAAAAACCCAGTGGATCCCAGTGGCTGGGAGATTAAAGACCTCCCACTATTTCCTAAGAGGGCGTTGCCAAATTTCCCCATTTGTTCAATTTTAGGATTTAACCATGAGATGGCGCTTCATTCACAAATACACAAAGACAACTGGGTGTTGTAGAGATGTAGACCTTAGTTTGTTTGCAATGTTTGCAGCTCTGCAGATGTGTTTGCTGAATACTGTAGCATTTAATCACTTATTTGTTATGGTTTTCATAGGCTACTATAACGAAAAAACATTAATATTTTAGATCAAATAAAGTATATCTAATCTTATTATCTTAATTGTAATTCAATAATATATAGTCTTTATATATTAAATAATCACAATAATAATGTAAATGTTTACACTTCTTTATTTTTTTTGCTCATACTTTTACCTTTACAATAGTTTGCTTTAATATGCAGTATATTTTTTGTAATATTGTTGTGGTGTTTTTACACAGTCCAGTAGATCGAAGTAAATCAACTTATACATTAAGATAAGATAAGATAAGATGGACCTTTATTGATCCCCGTGGGGAAATTCAGTAGTTCAAACAGCAACAGGGTGAGAGTGAAAAATAGGATAGCACAGATTCACACAGATTAATAAAAACAAAAATAAGATCAGCGATAAAAATTAAAATAATAATAATGAGAAACTATGAAATAAGAAATGAATACAATTAAATTATCATATCATATATTATATAATGTATTGTATTATTAAGTAATATCATACATTAACCCCATTATAGGAGATGCCACATTGAATGGATGAACACATTTATGCATCAATAATTACAACGGAGTATTTCTAAATACAAGTTGTAAAAATACTTATATGTATTTAATACTAATAACATAATGATTCATTTTACTTTCAGATGATAATACTTTTCACTTGGGCAATTGACCATTTTGAATGCAGGACATTTACTTATATGTGACCTGCTCCATCGAAATCAGTAGCATTGACCCGAAGACACATTTTGAGCTGTATACACTGTGTTTGTTTCCCGGGCAAAACACTCACGAGAAACACCGGCTGTTGTTATAACTGCTGTGACGTTAAATTACTCCGTTCTCCGCTTGTAATTATGCCGTTACAAGCTTCATAGTTGTATTTATCATCTAAATTTGCCGAAACAAGTTTAATATTCTGAAAGCCAAGACTTTGTTTATTTGAAATCAGATGAAAACAAACTGTAACGGACCCTGCCGTGTTATCTATGATTACTATATGCCTTACATTCATAATTTCAGCCGGAGGGAGGGGGGGCGCAATCTGCGGAAGAGCAGATTGCGAGTGAGAGGTGCCTGTCATCTTCCCTTTACAAGCTTCACAAATGTATTTATCGTGTGATTTTGGAAATAAAAGTGTCATATTCTGAAAGCCAAAACTTTGTTTATTTAAAATCAAACAAAACACCCGAACCCCGAAAAAATAGTTTTTTACGCAAATCTACGTTTATTTTGAAATGAGCCGTTTGCGACTTCCGACTGATTTCGATAGAGCGAGTCACATATTTTTACCTAGGTAAACAATCTGAATACTTCTTCCACCTCTGAATTTGGACCCTGTCACTGTTTTTAAAACTTTAATTAAGGCGCCGTTTACACGAGGAGAAAACGGCTTGTATCTGCATAGTTTCGCGTGCGTATAGCCCTATTATTTAGACGAGGCCGATAGAAACTGACCACACAAACGATAACGGGTCCCAAGGTGGATAGATTTGCAAACGAAACGCTCTGGGGGGTCAACCGAGTCCGTTTAATCGCCTCTATACGAATATTGCCTGAAAAAATAACGACAGCCCCGCCTCTTCGCACCTCTTCCCACCTCTCCCCCGCCTCATTGCTGATTTGTTTCTACAACAACAACAACAAGAATGGCGGATCACAGGGTTGCTGTTGTGCTCCAGACGCTACTGACCATGATTAATATGTTAGTGCTACAACTACGGTGCTTCTACGACAACCACAAGCAACTAGTGGACATGAAGAACCACATACACGACATGTGGCTAAATCCACCGCGGAGAACAACCAGAAGGGCGACCAGGAGAAAGTTTTGGGTAAGACCGGGCAGAACTAGCAGTTGGTGGGACAATTTTGTCAATGGCGTTGTCGTGGACGATGAATGGAGGGAGAACTTCCGCATGTCCAAAGCCTCTGTCGTTGCCCTGACTGAAGAACTGCGCCCATATATCGAGAAGAAAACTACAAACATGAGGGCGCCAATTGATCCACTGAAAAGGGTTGCTGCGGTTCTTTATTACCTGAGCGACGAGGGAAGGCTACGGAAGACTGCTAACGCCTTCGGAGTTTCCCGCCCGTCTTTGTCCCTCATTATTAGGGAGACATGCAGAGCGATCACCATCCACCTGGGTCCAAAATACATCAAGCTGCCTTTTACTGAGCCCGAGACCGCGGATCTGGTTGAGGGGTTCCATTGTACACATGGCATGCCACAATGTTTAGGAGCAGTGGACGGAACCCACATCGAAATCAAGCAGCCATCTAACGACTCCACTAGTTACATCAACAGGAAAGGAAAATATTCCTTTAATGTACAGGCTGTCTGTGATTACAGGTACCGATTCATGGATGTCGTGGTAAAGTGGCCTGGGAGTGTGCATGATGCACGGGTCTTTGCTAATTCCAAGCTAAACATGTACTTAAAAACTGGAAAGATCCCTGCTCTGAAAAAACAGATTGTGGACGAAGAGGAGGCCATACCATGTATGTACATAGACTGTACATTTTTTTTAAAGGTGTTTATTAAGATGTGATAAACATTCTTTGTTACATTCCCTGTCCTCACTGTGCAGCTCCTTCAGCGACAGGCTGCTGTACAATATTCATATACCTGGCTAGGTATATGTACCTGGCTGCTAAATCTGAGGACTGTTACAGGATTTTTTGTATTATATCCTAACTGTTTTTAGTACTTTTTAATGCATGTCACATGTGTGAAACTAAGCAAATAACTATGTGATTCTCCAATGTCAAAAGTGTGAAACTAAAAATAAAATTGGCTGCAACCACTTCCAGACTTTCTTTGAACTTAATGTGCAACAAATGTCATCATCCTCATGAATGAAGTTATATGGCCCATTCTACCGAGTCAGGTTGTCCATATATATTTTGTACCGTATTTATTTACACATATAGTAAAAGAACCGTACATTTTGATATGGTATTTTCAGACTGTATTGGCCACTAGCGAAACATAGTACATACACTGTAGTAAAAAACTATTATATTAACCTGTTAAGATTGTGTTACCTTCCCTTCTCTAAATAGTATTTTAACCAATATTTGAGGATTTTCAGTAAAAGTAATATAAGCAAATGTTGAATCAAAGTTGAATTTATACAATTCATAAAAATCATAATGCAAACTTTCTTTGTGAAATGCATAATACTGATCATATTGATTCCAGAGATGAAATAGAAGGGAATGAGGCTATAATGGGTAATTTTTTTGGTATTTTGAGCAAAACACTTCATAGACATGTTTTTTATATATCTGAGACTATAATATATGCCTAACAATAGTTTGGGCTTTACCATTAAGGCCCAATGTGACATATCACAGTTCAGATATTTGACACTAGGGGGGGGTTACTTTTCATAAATGTGGTGTATTTAGTCAAAATTAGGTTTACAAGGTGAAAAGGACTTGCAGCCTCCCACACACTGATATAGATATCTCACTGACTGTAATGAGGGAGAAGGAAAGAGAGTGAGGAGAGTGCTTGCGGAGTACATTGACCCTTACATGAAAGACAAGACTGTTCTTTTATTTTAATAAGGTTTTTTATTAATAACATTATTTATAAATGTGTACACAGTAAAAGGGAAAAAAATACCTTTGCTAGCTAAAAAAAAAAAGGCTTAAAAAAAAAGTGATTCTCCATTTGTACAAAGTCTGGTGGAGTTAAAAATAAAAATGTTTACAGACTTCCTTTGACCAAAAAGTGCTGTGAAAAAAAAAGAAGCTCACTGCTTTACTGCTCCTCCTCATCCAGTGACCGCCTGAATGAATATGGAGGAGATTGTTGCTGTGGGGTGTGTGGTACAGAGGGGTTTAATCTTGGTGTGGCCTTCGGGGTGGGTATGAGGGCACCTGGAAGTGTCCATATCCACTATTGTTAGTATGAACTTGCATGAACTGGCTCATCAGGGAAAGGCCATTCTGTACAGTCACATTAATGTTGTCCATGGTGTTGTTCATACGATCCATGCTGGCTGCGCTGCGGCTGGTTGCTTCCTCCATTAAGTCCAACATCCGGCTTTTTAATCGCAGCTCTTCCTGCACCGCATGTTCAGCTGGAAGCTTCCTCTTCATGCGGTCACTTCTGTGGCCGTCCAGCCGTGCCTATAATAAACCAGAGAAAGTTTGAATTAATACACAATAGGACCATAGCCACCAGATAACAGAACACAAAAGGCATGTTGTGAAATAGCTCTCAATACATTTTACAAATAAAACAGCTCTAAATACTTTCTAATTTTACCAAGCTTAAACCGGTTCAGTTTTTCAGTGGAAGGTACTGCATCATAGTATATAGCAAGCCCTTTAAGATTGAAATCATGAACATACCTGGAGCAGATCCCTGCGATGACTCACAACCGCAGCAGTTGGCAGAGTTCCGTTGGATCTACTCGACTCTGGCAAATCCGTGGAATGCTCCAAACTCGGGTATGAACTTGGTCCGGGCGACGACTCTTCCATGTCGAACAAGTCCCCTTGTACCTGTTTTAGTTTCGCTGTAAGCTGGCCCTGTGAAATTGTGTTCTTCTCGTGAGGGAAATCTTTTTCAGTCGGGGTCCTCGGATATTGCGCCTGAAATAAGTCGGCTATCTCCGTATATTTAGGCTTGCAGGACTCCCAGTCTACATTATCCTGTATTTTTGTCGTCTTATACTCAAGTGTTACACTTAAAAGAAGTTCCACCTCGTCGTCGGACCACGAAAATAGCTCCTTTCTTGCGCGAATAACAGCCATCTTCGTTTGTTTGTTTTGTTTGTGCCTCACACACATCCGGGGGGGATCTTATACTCGCTGCTTTTGGTGTATTTTGTGGCGGAAGTTACAGCGCCACTTACAGTCCCGCCATATGTACTACAGCTTTCGAGCGGTCTCGTGTGGAAGTACAGCGCCACTTACAGTCCCAGCATATGTACTACAGAGTTTCCAGCGGCCTCGTTTGAACAGACACGTTAAATGAAACAAATGCATGTGAACGGAAGACTTTTTTGAATACGAATACTGTGCATAAAACGCAAACGGCCTCGTGTGAGCGGGGCCTAAATGTTTGATATTTCCAGAGACCCTTTCAGACCACTGCTGGAGAACATAGGGGGGATGGGAGAGTTTTGTCACATTCCAATGGGCCATTACTTTTGAAACAAAGAGAGTCACAGCCCTGCGTTGATTTAACCCTTCTCTTGCGTTTCGGGTAAAAAGTGACCGAATGACTTTTGTTTTAATCATAAATATTGTGTTTTTCATCCAATTGCCTCAATACCTTATGTTATCCTCCACACTAGGCCTCTGAACATATACACTTGATGATCACCACTTGCATTGCATTTTGAGTGATTTATTCCACAGTGAAACACCCTTGATGTTTGCGGTCAGAATTGACCGCCATAGAAAATGAATGGGTATGAGTGTATTATGTTCATCCTGCAGATGGAAAACATCTATACACACACACACACACACACACACACACACACACACACACACACACACACACACACACACACACACACACACACACACACACACACACACACACACACACACACGCACACACACACACACACACACACACACACACACGTTACGGGAACCTCTCCCTTTCTCGCGCTGTATGATACAATGTATCATACCTCATTTCATTTCATTTCATTTATTTATCCAGGTGTATCCCATTGAGATCATTAATCTCTTTTTCAAGGGAGACCAGAGGCCTGTACTACGAAGCCAGATTTTCGCTTAGCCGGCTGACTTCAGGGAAAACTCGGGCTTTCCGGCCCTACGACTGGTTCTCTTTTTAGCGGGCTAGATCTCCATGGCAACTTATGCTGAGCGGCTAACCTCCTCGGGAGGAGGTTAGGTTGCAGGCTACGAGATCAACTCAGTGAAAGCACCGCCTGCTGACCAATCAGAGCTCCGTGTGCGGAGTTTAAAGCTATCAAGTCATATTACAGGAGAAAGGAAATACAGAAAAACTGCCGTTGCAAGAAAGACGGCCGGCAAAAATCAACTGACTGTGTGAACGTGAACATTTATAGAATATTCCCTCCCATCTTCAGAGCAATCTGACTATTATAACATTAGCGTTAAGAAAGCTTACTTAAATATCTGCCACAACATAAGTAACCGGATCAGAGTAACATTAAGTACAGTCCGCGGCACTGTGAGTGCAGACGTCGATGTGTCCCATTATCATTCATATCACATCATATCACATCATAATGTATCATATATTTCCTTATTTGAGTCAGCTTCTTGAGCCGTATCTGGCCGTGCAACACTCACAGTGTCACATACTGTATGCAGAAGTATTATTTTAAGCAACACATTAAGTTGACGAAACACTCGAGTCAAATGTAATTAAAGTCAGATCCACTCGTGTCTTGTACGCATTCAAACGCTTTTTCTTTTACCAGCTGTATTCACCTTGCAGGTGCAGCTATGTGGCTTTTATCCTGGATAAAGTGTTTAAGTCAAGGATGTTTAAAGTTTAACTTCTTCATATTTGACTAATATTAAAGTTCACTTTTCATTCAGGAAGTATGGCGCTGCGCTGTCAGTACGCTTCTCCATGTTTGTGATTGGTCGAATGCTCCAAATACCACCCCTTTCATGTGAACGCGCACCTAACTAGATAGGACACGGCTGGCTTGAGCGATCCACTTGATAACCAGCGTCGTAGTACAGTTTAGCCAGAGCGCGTATGTTTTGGATTGGGCCAACCGGCTAACTCCAACATATCCAGGTTAGGAAAATCCGGCTTCGTAGTACAGGCCTCTGCTCAAGTAGGTTCCACATGAAACATAAAAACATAAACAGAACAACAAAAAGGACATCATACAGCATCATTACAGGGATTACAATTGACATAACTATCCACATGAACAGGTACCAACAGCTTCCGATTGAGTAGCATCCAACCGAGCTTTAAAAACCTTCTCACAGGTGCGAGCTCTGTGCCCCTCGAGAACCACAAACCTCTCACTTTCTCGCGCTAAATGCGCCTCCATTACTGTCTCTCAAGCAGTTATATTTGTGCCTTGCTCACATTTGACTCATTGACACAATGAGCAGGCGACTGATTAGGCGATTTTCTGTACGAGGGGCTCTGGACACATTTTTTGAACCAGATGAAGAGGAGATTGAACCAGATGAAGAGGAGATAGAGGAAGATGTCTCAGAAATGGAAGACAACAGCGACCCAGACTATGAGCCTACAACAGACCAGGAAGAGGCACCTGAGGGAGAGGAGGGAGAGGCCCCTGAGATAGCATTCAATACCATTGTGCCCTCCAAGCTGGCCATCAAGCTCAGAGATCTCGGGCTCAACAGCGCCCTCTGTGACTGGATCCTGAACTTCCTGACGGGCAGACCCCAGGCAGTGCCGGTGGGAAACATCACATCCTCCACCCTGATTCTCAACACCGGTGCCCCTCAAGGCTGCGTGCTCAGCCCTCTCCTCTACTCACTGTTCACTCACGACTGTGTGGCCACACACAGCTCCAACACCATCGTGAAGTTTGCTGATGACACGACCGTCATCGGCCAGATCACAGACGATGACGAGACGGCGTACAGAGAGGAGGTCGAAAACCTGACATCTTGGTGCCAGGATAACAACCTCCATCTCAACGTCAGCAAAACAAAGGAGCGGATTGTGGATTACAGGAAGCAGCAGGGAGAGGGACACGCCCCCATCGCCATCAATGGGACTACGGTGGAGAGAGTCAGCAGCTTCAGGTTCCTTGGGGTCCACATCACTGAGGACCTGACATGGACTCTTCACACCACCACCATCACCAAGAAAGCTCGACAGCGGCTCTTCTTCCTCCGCAGGCTGAGGAGGTTAAAAATGGATTCCAGGATACTCTGCAACTTCTACAGGTGCACGATAGAGAGTATCCTGACTGGCAGCATCACGGCCTGGTACGGCAGCTGCACCGACATCAATCGGAAGGCTTTACAGAGGGTGGTGAAAACTGCACAGCACATCACCAGGACGGAGCTGCCATCCATGGAGGACCTTTACTCCCAGCGGCTCAGGAAGAAATCACTACGGTTTATCAAAGACCCCCATCACCCCAGCCACAAAGTGTTCTTTCTGTTGCCGTCTGGCAGACGTTACCGCAGCATCCTGGCAAAGACAAGAAGATTCGGAAACAGTTGTTTCCCGCGGGCAGTGAGACTGTTAAACAATTGAACTGCTGAAACAACTTCAAAAACATTCATCTGCTACTCAGTAATATGTATCTAATATCTAATATATATCATTCCAATAACTTGTATATAGACTCGTACTGCACTATTCCACATGCTCACTTTATTTTATAACTATTTTTCTTTTTGTATTGCTCTTGCTATCTGTATTGTTATTATGTTGCATTGTTGGAGAAGCCTGTGACATAAGATTTTCAACAACATAATTACTCTGTAGCTATGTCAGTTTGACAATAAAGAACCTTGAACCTAGAGGCCCCTGAGGGAGAGGCCCCTGAGATAGAAGCCCCTGAGGGAGAGGAGCCTGAGGTGATATTCCACAATTGTGCATTGCCAACTATGTGCACGCACGCACGCACGCACACACGCACGCACACACGCACGCACACACGCACGCACACAACACACACACACACACACACACACACACACACACACACACACACACACAGACACACACACACATGTTCTGATATGGTATATTTCTCTTTCAATAAATGTTCAGTGAGGAAAACAGTATCAGTGTCTTATTTTATATTCATCACAGTGAATGCTGAACTTGATGGGCCCACCGGTGGGTCCGGACCATGACATGAAACACTGGCTTGCTTGTATCAAATCAATACATCCCATATATCATTGGAACGGGAAGAATCTCAGCTACAACACTAACTAAAGCATTTCCATCTCCAGTAAACACAGCCTACAGGGCAAGCATTTTTATAATATACAGTAATGTAAAATAAGCACTATCTTTGAACTTACTGCCAAAAATAATATGAAATTCACCCCTGGTGTCATTATGTCTGTCACCCCTTGATTCTATTTGCTTTGACTGTTCAAATGAGATGTCAACCATCAAAGTTGGATAAGGGGTTCCAGAGATATCACTGTGCAAAACACACCAGTCAATTTTGACCGAAAATAGCATGGGAAGGGGGGTATGACCTAACGCAAGAAGGGTTAAGGGAGCTGTCGGGGGGTGGGGGGTGGTGAACGGTACATGGTCAATGTTTGTTTAAAAATGTTTGCAGTCGCGAAAGCTCTAAGCCAATCGGACATGGACAAATAAAAAGGATCAGTCTAGATGTGTCGAGGGGGAACTACCCCTCTGCCTTTACAGCCATGGTCTGGTCTGACAGTGCTTAGCTCTCTGCTGCAGAGAGGAAGAGAAGATCACTGCTCTAAACAAAGTCAGAAATCGTACATCCAAACGGAATACATATAATTAATTATTATTAATACGTTAAGTCTTGTTCATTGTTTTTCACTTTTATTAAATGTTTGATATTACCGGCACAGACCCTTTCATACCGGCAATGCGCGATAGAAACAACAGGAACTGCGACAGCATAAATATGCGAACACAAACCTACAGTTAAACGTTACTGCTGGATTAGAGAGATCACAGGGGGGTTGGGAGATCACAGGAGGGGTGGGAGAGCTGTGGCTGATTGGCCATTAGGTGTGTTAACAAAGAGAGTCACACACTGCCCCCGCTGATCAGCTGATCACCTGAGAGAGAGAATGTTATGTTATCATTGCACAACAATGAACTCAATATGTGATTGTTATAGCAGTAATAATACAGTAAACTATTAACAATATTATAATATTATAGTAAATATTCTTGTCAATGCAGAATATGATTATATCTGTGACAGTGGGAATAAAAAACGATATGCTACAGTATAGTAATAAAAGATAAATCCCACTTGTTGTAGCCTACCTGGCAGAGCAAGAAACACTACAGCCTTTTATTTAAACTTGTTTAAAACATATCTAAATAAATATGTGTGTCCCGGGCCATAAATGTAACGTAGGCTATGCTGTCAGTTTTCAGATAAAGCCACGGCATCACAATTCTTCTCTATTCTACAATATAGTTATTTTCACCTCCCGTATTGCTTTTTCAACCCACCAGCTTTTATGGAGAAAATAAGTGATATAATTATTAACCAGAGGCATGTTTCTCACTATTTTATGCATACTGTAGAAACAACAGGCTACTGTGTGTGTGAGGAATCAGCTGTTTATTTCATATGAGTTCACCTGAGAGCTGCCGTTTTCATTCAGACTATTTAAAAAAACAACGGTCTGATTTTAACATTGCACAACAATGAACTCAATGTGTGATTGTTATAGCAGTAATATTAAACACTAATAATACAGTAAACTATTAACACTGTACATATTCTTATTTGACCGTGGGGAGATGACGAGGCTCCATTAAAAATAAACCTATTTTTAGTGAATTACTGAGTTTAGGCACGTTAATAAAGTTTTAATGAAGTTGACTACGGCGAATTCATGATTGTTAGTGCGTTCATGTCAATTCGGCGAACATATGATACATTAAATGATCGTGAGGATGATGATTAAAAATCGTTTGTTTGAGCCGGGCTGGATTTCCTGATGAAAAAACAAACCGATTGTTTTTGTATAGTTGTAGTACGCAAACGAGGATTAAAAAACATTATTTTGTTAAATAAAAACATGGTGATGTTTTGTAAATGATTACATGTCTCTTATTTAGCACAGAATATGATCCTATCCGTGACATATGGATCTTAACAAATATCAGCTATATCAGATACCTCTACTGTAGATCTATCAGCTGTTTATTTCACAGGAGTTCCAGTGTGGCAGCTTTTTAATCACTGCTCCCCCTGGTGGATCCAGGTTTAATTATAATTTTATTTATTTATCAAGGGGGCGTATCAAGTCATGCGGGGGGTTTTCCCTTCAGCAGGGGCCCACCCCGTGCCTATCACGGACCCACATGGATAGGGGCGTCCGAAATGAGGTGCTACATCTGTAGAACATATTTTTATTTTATTCAATCACAATGGCATTGTGTTCTTGGAAATACATAACATATAACTAGCTCATATAAGGCCTACAGCAGGGGTACTCAAACTTTTTTGTTAAATTGTTACGTTTATTCTGGTTTGTTTTGTGTTTGTATCTTTTATTTTAAATGTATTTTATGTTTTGTGAGCTGAGCTGTGTGATTTTATATTTTATGTATCTCTCTGTACAGCACTTTGGTCTGGAGGTTTTAAAGTGCTATATAAATAAAGTTGGATTGGATTGGATTGGATTAATCTACCTTATTTGGGGGCCCCCTTCTGGTCCAAGCACTTGCCTGTCGGTAAACGGCGCCCCTGTATACACACACACACATTCAATACTGTACATACATACAGTATGATGGCTTGAACTAGTGGGATAAATGGCACTGTTTGTCTGTAGCCAATGCCTTGAACAAGGTTCAAGGTTCAAGGTTCTTTATTGTCAAACTAACATAGCTACAGAGTAATTATGCCGTTGAAAATCTTATGTCACAGGCTTCTCCAACAGTGCAACACAATAATACAGATAAGCAGACAATATTAACCAATATTAAAATATACTATATTAAAAGTAATACAAAAAGAAAAATGGTTTTAAAAAAAAGTGAGAGTAAAAAAAAGTGGAATAGTGCAATACGAGTCTATATACAAGTTATTGGAATGATATATTAGATAATAGATAAATAATTACTAAGTAGCAGATGAATGTTATGAAATTGTTCCAGCAGTTCAGTTGTTTAACAGTCTTATTGCCTGCGGGATGAAGCTGTCTCTGAATCTGTTTGTTTTTGTCAGAATGCTGCAGTAACGTCTGCCAGACGGCAGCAGACTGAACAGTTTGTGGCTGGGGTGATGGGGGAACCTCGGCAAAAATGGCATTAGAAGCATTAGAAAGTCAAGGTAAACTTGCGGTTAACTTGCGGTCTGCAATGCGTGTCACGCTCACGCACACAAGTAAATATATATGCACGTTCATTCTCACAACGCGTAAGACACAAGAAAATATACATTAAAGGGGACCTTTCATGCAAAATGCACTTTGTGATGTCTTTTATGTGTCCCCGGTCGTCAGGGAACTCACGCAGCGTCAGAAAATAAAACCCTCTCTCTTTTCCTCCGTACCCAAATCTTTTAAAAACAGGGGTACAACGAGCGGATACAGATTCCATCCGATCTGACGTCAAATCGGCAGCGGACCCACAGAAAATTGCTATCAGAAACAATGCCTGACGTGTTTTGGACGTAATCTCGTCTTTGTTTACATTAGCAAGCCTCGCTAACACTCAGAGCTAACCTGTACTGTGTAGAGCACATGTGTTTAAAAAGCAGGAAATAAAAAAAGGAACTCACCTTGTGATAAACCCGCAAGAGAAAAAGCATTTGAGCTCCATACTGTTTCAGAAATAATCTTTGATGTGGTTTAAACAGGATGGCATTTTATCACAGCAGAATTTAACTTTATCTCCGGTAGAATTCTGATCAGGCATTAGCTCCGCCTCCTCTTTTTTTTTTTTCAAGCTAAGGACCCAAAATCCGCGTTTCTCTAATACCCCTTTCACACCAAGGCTTTTCCCGTTCTAGCTCCGTGCTAGAGCTTTTCTGGTTCAGAACCGGTTCTTCGGTTCAGCTCCCGCTCTGTTGACACCGCTCAGAGCCCGACTGGTGCTGCCGCTGCTGCGTCATGACGTCACAGTTTACGTCGCTGATTTTCTCTCCAACGGAGCTCACAACAACAACGGGCCGGGGACTGCGTCGGGTCGATGATCGTGTTGCTTTTAATCATACGAAGCCAGATTAAATTAAATAACGACTTCTCCAACCTTATACTTTTCTCCAGAGTGCCGTGGTTCATTGTTTATTAATGTGTTTCAGCGGCATTTACCGACCGCTGCAGTGCTGGCTGCTCTTCCACGGGAGTGTATTCTCCCGTTAGCTCCGGGTTAGCTCACACGGCTCTAAAGTATTCACTGTCTGACTGTCACACAAGCAGCTGATACATATCCCCAGTTCCCCTTAAGTGAATGTGTGTCAGTCTGAATTGACGCTGTTTGGTGTCAGTCTGAATTGACGCTGTTTGGCATCACAACGCTGTTATGAAAGTTTCTCTGGTATAACATGGGTGATGTTAGCATAGCAACCGAAGCTAAGCCGTTTTCTACAGGCACTTTTTACCGGCGTATTTTTCATTATGATTCTACTTGTGATAGTCGGACATGACAACCTGTGCAGCCCATGTATTGATTCCATCCGATAGCTGCTATAATAACAAACAAAACGTCTGCCTGCTCTCCACAATGATCAATAACAGCGAACGGATGGTCAAAGTAAGGTACAAATATACAGAATCACACGAAGCCTGGTTAGTGTTGCCTGACTTTATAAAGCGTGTTTTTTTTTTACAAGTGTGTGGTTGCGTTCTAGTCACTTTGCTCAGCACTACTGCTTGTTACAACTTTTATTTGCCGTACTCGCCTTAACTGTTAGCTCAGGTTAATCTCGCCCCCCTCCGACGTAAGCGTGACGTATGCGGTTCTTGCTTCTAGACGGACAACTTTTTGGTGCTCGAAACGAACCGGATTCCGGAGCTTAGAGGCTGCTCCGCTGCGGTGTGAACAGGAAAACCCGGTGCTTTTCAAGCTCCAGCTCCGAACCGGCCCTGAAACACCGTTGGTGTGAATGGGGTATAACAGGGCTGCAAAAGAGGCGTATGAGCAGTATGAGGCATGGCTACAATGGGTGAACTGTTTGGTATTTTAAGCAAAAAACTAACCCTAACCCACAGACATGTTTTGTATAGGTATGGACCTACAATATATTTTTCCAATATAGCATAATAGGTCCACTTTAATTTACATCAGAATCAGAAATTCTTTTTTTTTTTGTTGATATAATTGTTTTTTAAATATTTTTATTTTTTTTATAATGGGACACAGGGTTCGGTCCGGATTGATTTGCAGTTCGGTCCGGATCCGGACCTTGGTCCGGAGTTTGAGAAGCCCTGGCCTACAGCTTAGTATAACTATATAACGTTTTCCTAACAAGTAGCTCATTTAGAGTAATGTGATTAGCTAATTTCTAGCAGATAACAAGGTTTTTTGCTCATTTCTATCCAATATGTGACCTGCTCCATCGAAATCAGTCGCATTGACCCCAAGACACATTTTGAGTTGTATACACTGTTGGAAAGAGGAGATTCATAGCTTTCTAATGATATCAGGATTGTTTTTGTACTCCAAATATTAAGCGAAATATGTCACATTATATAATGACTGTCACGAGTCATTTTGAGAAAAAGGCCTTTAAAGTTTCCTCTTCTCTGGAATCCATCGATCTGATTGATTATTAGCAGAGCAAATGATCAAAATACTACGGAGGGAAGATATGTTTGGATTACTGGTATGGGGGAAGCTCGCGAGTGTGTGTGTGTGTATACGTGTGTGTGTTTGTGTAATTTTGCGTTTGTGTGTATTGTGTTTGTTTCCCGGGGAAAACACTCACGAGAAACACCGGCTGTTGTTGTGCCTGCTGTGACGTCAAGTTACTCCATTCTCCGCTTGTAATTATGCCGTTACAAGCTTCAAAGTTGTATTTATCATCTGAATTTGCCGAAACAAGTTTAATATTCTGAAAGCCAAGACTTTGTTTATTTGAAATCAGATGAAAATAAACTGTAACGGACCCTGCCGTGTTATCTATGATTACTATACGCCCAGGGTTGGGAGGGTTACTTTGTAAATGTAATCAGTTACTGATTACTGAATACATGGCTCTGAAAGTAATCCGAATACAGTTACAGTTACGTGTCTTAAAAAAGTAACGTATTCAGATTACTTTTAGATTACTTTTGGACTACTTTATTTTTCCATCACTGATGGGTATGTTTTGGTGAACAGGAGACACAAAAAGCAAAAGGAAACTGAACGTGTTTTTACTGTTTTAACCTCTTAAGCACGGCGGTCCCCCCATTGGACCCCTCCCACCGTTTTTTTTTCGAGATAATGTCTCAGGGCTTCTTAACATTTATGAAACTATTAATGTGTAGCACCAGATTAACGGGAAGAATCTCAGCTAACTGAAGATATGAACCATTTTTACCAAAACAAAACACAAGTCTCATAAGAAGCGTCTAAATGACCCCTGAGCGAAAATATTCTAACGCACTGCGGCACACAATTCAAGATAAAAATACCCTTATTACTTATCGTAGCTGCACATACAATATAGCCGATTAAAGCTGAGACTCCACTGATTATTTAGGTATAGTATCATCACTGAGCGATCCGAACTTGCGACAGGGGAAGCAAACACAGACATCACACCACGTACCTTTACGGAGCTTTTACGGCAGATCGTCTCACCGTAGCTGTCAATTAGGTCAAAAGACGTGTTCAATGGCATTAAAACGAAAAAAATAAATGCTACAACTGTTGATCCATAGGTTGATAATGTACCTGTGCCTTTTAAAAAATTATTTATAATCCATAATTCCATTTTTTATGTAAAAATCGGAGCGGAAAAGTTAGCTGCTAATGGTAGCCACCAGAGTGTATGCAGCTTCCGGTTTTGGTAATGCGTCACTCTCACTCCTTATTTGTTAACGTTTTGGTGTGTATATAACTTTCCCTCGATTCCATTGGCTCTAGCGGTTATAAAGAGATTTCATTCATCAAAATCGAGCAAGGGGGGCCAGAGATAGGTCAAATCCACCCAAATGACCCCAGAAGTGTTTTTTTTTGGCTAAATCTCTCTAAAAAGGTCAAATTTCACTTGTTTTGCATCAATCTTGATACAGGGTACTTATTATATGTTGTACTTTGGATTCCTAAAGCTTTTAGTCTACTAACCCATCATCCAAGGGTAGTTTTCACTATAAGTAAAAAATAATTTTTGGACGGACACTATAATTTACAGTTTTTTACTATGTAAAATCTGAATTTTCTTTAAAATAAAAAACATCTATATTGATTCTGACTTTTCTACATCCAACTCACAGGTTTATCATTACTTTGAGAATAAAGATTATTAATTTAACCCTTTTAGAAGGGAAGATATGGTCATTTGTTCTGGGAATGTCATTTTCGAGCCTGAGACCTGAAAAACAGGCTCAGGGCTTAAGAGTTAATGCATTAGCATTTCACATGCCTATGGACAGGCGGGGACAGCCTTCCCCACTGGGGTCCATGCACACTCTACACGTATGGCTGTATCAACAGCCTCGTTCAACGGCGTGAGAGTGGAGGACATATGCACGGCGGCGTCTTGGTCTACGCCAGGCCCCTTCATAAGGTTTTATCTCTTGGACATGTCTGGCTCCTTTTCATCGTCTGTGCTTGCTGGGGCAACACAGGACTGGTGAGGGGGGGGGGGGGGGGCTGTGGGTCAGTAGGTATCCTGGACATAATGCACTTATGTTTTCCCATGCTCCTTAGGGACCTGGGAAACATGGTGCGCAGTAAGCCCCATACAGGGCTGGAGGACTCTGGCGGGGAGAGCCTTCCCCACTATCGTCCATGCGCTTTACACGAGGTAAGCGTGTGTGAGTGTGGGGGACATGGTGCACTTACCTTCTCCCCATGCTCCTTAGGGACCCGGGAAACATGGTGCACAGTAAGCCCAATGCAGGGCTGAAGAGCCTTCCCCACTAGGGTCCATGCACACTCTGCACGAGGTAAGCGCGTGTGAGTGTGGGGGACACGGTACACTTACGTTCTCCCCATGCTCCTTAGGGACCTGGAAAACGTAGTGCGCAATGTATAGTCACTTGCGCTGGCACCTGCAGGGTGGAGCTATGGGCTTATTCAGACCAATTAGGCTCTACCCAGCCAGGTAAGCTGCGGCCCCGACTTCTCCACGGTCACAACCGGATGATAGGAGGCGGTGGCTGTTAACCAAAGGCCGGTCAGGGGCAGTTTGGCGGATCAATGTTGTAGGAAGACAGGGCGTTTAGCCTGTGTGAGATAGAACGGGGGGTTACGTATTGTAACCCTAGTTCTATAAGCACAGGCGGAGCCCTCTACCTAGGGGCCCTGTCTTTCCTATGCCGCTCGCTGAAGAGGGTGTAGGATGACAGTCAGGAGGCGTAGCCGCCTTATATACTGTGTGCCTGCACGCACATTCCGGTCGGCTCGCCCTGATTGGCCGGCTATGTTTATACAACTTCAGTTTGTGAACGCTCGCGTATCATTGATGAGAGCAGTACCCATAGAGTCCAGTAGAGGGCTCCGCCTGTGCTTATAGAACTAGGGTTACAATACGTAACCCCCCGTTACTTATATTGATGAATTGTGATCCTCTCGCTCCCAGGAAAGAAACTTAAAATAATGAGACTAATGGAGTCTCTGAAAAGGTTTAAATGGATACTTTAATTAAGTAACGTCGTTATAGAACAAGCATAGGTAAGGAAGAGACAAAAGCCGGTGTTATCCCTCGGGAGGCTGCAGCGAAGAAGAGAGGTCATGATGTCCCCTGCGATCTGCTTTATGCTCTTCTCGTTCTCTCCCGCTGTGTAGATTGGGGGACCGCCCTCCACTGTCTTCAATGTTCAACATCGCGTGAAACAGAGGATTTCAACATTTTGTATTCATTGCTTACTTCCTTAAACCTTTTCTCCTCCTTATCTCTTTCATGACTTTTTATTTAATGCTTTATAACACCTGTAATAGTTAGTTTAGAAATCCTAGAAACACTTTTACGACACAGTTCTCATTTACGGTAACTACTTCTGACGTCATAGCTACCCACGTATGTGAAAAAACTTTACGATCAACTGTACCTTCATTCAGGGGCGGACTGGGACTAAAATTCAGCCCTGGAATCTGACCCAGACCAGCCACATTCGGGGGGTGGGGGCGGTGGCATCAGATTTTTTACAATAGCCTACTATTTATGCAGTTCAAGTCAGGGGCGGCGGGTACTGTAGGCTAGGGAAGGCTAAGCCTTAAATAATTGTGTCACTGCATCCTGGTAAAATAAAAATATAATGTATAATGTTTGTGTCTTTGACATTAGCGCTGCTATGCAGCCACCTGTGCCCTGTACTACGAAGCCAGTTCAACAGACCCTGGATATGTTTGAGTTATCTTAACTAACCCTAACAAACGAGATCTCGCTAAGCGGTCCTACGACGCTGGTTATCAACTCGGTAAATCAAGCCAGGGTTTCTCTCTCCAGCTGAGAGCACGTGAAAGGGGCGGGGTTAGCTACATTTGACCGTCACAAACAGGGACAAGTGTACTGACAGCACAGCATCATACTTCATTAATGAAAAGTAAACTAATATTAGACAAATATGAACTTTACACATCCATGACTTAAACATATAATCCAGGATACAAGCCACATAGTTGCACCTGCAAGGTGAATATATAACAACTGGTTAAAAAATAAATAAACTAGGCTACCGAGTGTTTGAATGCGTACAACAGTTTTATGATATCACTGCCCCATAAGACACTAGTGGATCTGACTTTAATTACATTTGAGTTGAGTGTTTCGTCAACCTAATGTGTTGCTTAAAATAATACTTCTGCATACAGTATATGTGACAATGTAAGTGTTGCACGGCCAGATACGGCTCAAGAAGCTGACTCAGATAAGGAAATATTGTGATATTATATGATCGATGATCTGATTGATGATGTGATATGAATGATAAGTGCGACATGTCGGCGTCTTCTCTGCATAGGCTACGGCAGTTTAAACTGTATTTCCTTTATTCTGTAATATGACTTGATAGATTTAAACTTCGCACACTGAGCTCTAATTGGTCAGCAGGCGGTGCTTTCACTGAGTTGATCTCTTTTCTATAGACGCCGGAGGCGGGCAGCGTCAGGTAAAAAAAGGTTATTTAGCCTTCCCAAACCTGAGCCTCAAGCGCCGCCTGGTTTAAGGGATAATTCTCACCTAAAGAGGGTGGACACTCCTCAGATGTCTTAAACACATGGGACATCGTAAAACAGTAAACACACAAACATACAGTACTATTTGTTATTAGTTATTAGAAATCAGCTGTTTATTAGGCTGCATTTATGCTGGTTCTTCCACCAGCTCAACTCTGTCCCTCATCATGAACGCAGGAGGCTGGCTGTATATCTGAACTCGCGCCCTCATCATTCTCTTCATCATCTTGCACTTGTTCTAAGCTGCTGATGCTTGTGGCAGCGCAGTTGCCAAAAAGGTCTGTCAATTTGCGACATTTATATGCTTCACCTGCGAGTGACTTCACCATTTTTCCTCTTGCCTTCTCGCCCCCACCGTTTTCTTTGATTTGTATCTATGTTTTTCATTCTCCCTGTCTCGGCGTCTAAACCCTTCTCTTCGTGTGGCTGGTCTTTTTTCTTCTTCGTGTGTGATTATTTGACAGATAAGAACCACACAACTGCATTAGCGGCCGCTGTCGCCCTCTGTCGGCCGTCAGCGCAACTTAAAAGATGACGTTAAATAAAAAAAATGTAAAGGGCCGGCCGGCCGTCAACGGCCCTTGACGACCGGCCGTTCTGTGGTTCTCCAGATTCTACAGATGGCCAGTCCGCCCCTGCCTTCATTTAATATTCAGCAGTAATAATATCTCGACGTCTATAGATGTAATGTTAAAGTCAGTAGGTTTTGGTGTGCAACACTCCGTGTCATTTTCACTTCACATTCAGAAAACGTAATATTAGCCACATGCTAAATACTAACCGGATATGACGGATTTTCAGAATAAAAGCTTGGCATTGAGATTTTATGAGAACTTCCGGGTTTTTCACAATAAAACAGCTTTTAAACTGACGGTATGTTTTTAGACTAAATTATGCTATTAAACATTGATTTTAATATCTAACACTTAGCTTGAAAAACTACTGTTCTGTGACCCTGCCTATTGGGCTTTAGCACAACAAATGGGCATATATGCCTCCAGAGTAGCTCTGAATTTGAGAAATGTTTGTTTCACTAAACTCTAATCAGTTCTTAATTACCTTTGGGAGGCTGAGTCATGCCTTTTTTCCTGATACACACTGAGAATCATTCAACCTTTTGTCAACAGTGCTTGGAAAGCTGTGACTTGGGACAGAACGTCAGTCATCGTTGTGTCTGGTAATGTGTGCTTGTACACTGATTTTTGCTCTTGTAAATAATACTATGATTATGTGTTTAAATTATGCAAGAAATTACTAATAATTTTATTTTACTCAAAATCTCTCCTTTTATTTAATGTGTTACTTGAATTTGCAAGTAAATTTGTATCTTCATTTTGATAAGTACATTTAAATCATAGCACCAAGTAAATGTTAACTAAAGTAATGTGTTGACCTACAACCTGTGAAAAGCTAGTAAAATGTACCTGGGCAATGTGAGTAAAGGTGGGCGACGCCCCCCATGACGTCAGAGGAGTTTGTGCACGGTACAGACATTTGAAAAAAAGCAGACGGTTCCAGTTGAAGAGAAGGGCGCATGGACCCTCGTCTAATATGAATACTTGTGGATTTTGATTCATGTAAGTATATTTTTGTACTTTATTAACTCTGTACATCCTTGTTAGCTTGTCAGCTTAATGTGGATATCAAACAAACGTTAGCTAACGTCAGTGTTTCAGCTTAGCAATTTAGCTAGTTAGCGTGCTAGCTAATTTAGCCTGCTGTCATGGATGAGGCACACACATCATGTAATACTTAGTGGTTTAGTAGTTGCTTCAAATTAGTTAACAGCTGGCGAAATTCACCGTTTTGAATAAAACATGTGGCAGTGGGGCACTAGTAGTTCAGAAGAGTTTTTTTGTTGGTGGTGTTCGCACTACATTTTCAAATGCAGCTCGGTAGCAAAGCAGTGTGTCACCAAACTGAGTTTTCCTTTACTGTGGGAGTCAAGTCAGTTCACTCACATGCATCTGACTGTGTGTGATGCACATGTGTGCTTTTATTTCCTGTATACACTGAGACAGATAGCGGCACCAGATTCCCCAAAAAAGGGTCACATTCACTGCTCTGTGTAAACTGCCTGTGATGCGGCCTGTTTCACTGCAGCCTTAACCCCTAGATTCCACCGGGTCCGTCTGCGCCGCATTACGGCCGCGTTATGCTGTGTTCACACCGGACGCGATGCGACGTTTGGGGGCGGCGCGATTACATGTAAAGTCAATGCAGAGACGTGGACAGACGCGAATTCGCTCCGACGGTGCGCATGAAGCGGTGGACGCGGCGCGAATCACACGATTGAGGCGATTGAACGGTGCCGCGTTAAACGCGAGAGTTCAATTTTTTCAACTCGAGCGTCAAATTCACATGACGCGTTCTCGCGGAAGCCAATCAGCGGTGAGGATCTCAGCCGCCGTCACTGACGTTCAACCACACAACATCAGCCGTTAGCTGTTAGCAGTTAGCACACAGAGCTCACAGCTCCTCATATCCGTTCAGAAACTGGACAAAAGTTAAACAAGTACAAACCACAGACTGTCTGTGTCATGGTGAATACAGTCGCTGCTTATTTATGTCTGTAGGCCGTTGTTATGAGTGTGGAATGAGCATATACAACGTTAGCTTAGCCTGGTTGACCCGATCTTCATTCAGAAAACAAGCATTTTAAAAGGTGTTTTGCCTGCCGTCTTGTCTGCAGACTTGTCAAAGCATTAATTCATGGTTGTTACTAACCAGTATCAGTATGTTGTTACTTCGGCATCATTTAGAAACGTGTATTACAATTTAATCACGGTAAAATATGTTCATTTGTTGTAGTTGTAGCTCCCGAGCCAGCGCGTCTTGTTTGAATGATGCGAGTAAACACAGCTGGCAGCCACGGTGAAACTCGAGCGTTTAGAGCGATGCGATAGGAGCGATTAGAGCGAAGCGAATAGTCGCATCGCGTCCGGTGTGAACGCAGCATTACGGCTGTGCCGCGGCGTTCACAGCGATCGCGGCCACTCTAGTCAATCGGTGCTATTCCACCAGACGCGCCGCGTTACGGCTAGAAGCGTCCCAGAAGCGTCCCAGAAGCGTCCCAGAAGCGTCTGGGCTCCGCTAAAAATAGGCGGCTGGTCTATTTTCGACACGACGCAAGGCGTTGCATAGCGCCGGGCAGGAAGTGGACCGGTCAGAGCATCCAGTCAATCCCCAAAAGACCCTATCCCTCCGTAGTCTTTCAAGTAGGAGGAGAAAGGCCAGCGTTCTCCTCCGGTTTACAGGCACTGTGTATATTTTATATAGAATAATTATGATGATGATGAATACATTTTTTTACCACTAAAATACAGCAACACATCTTTGATTCATGTCGTTTATAACTGGAATATTACAATTATTATTATTAACTTTGTCTGTCCAGGAAATATGCCCAAATCAACAAAAACTGCGAGCCGGCATGCAAGACGCTCCGCTTCTGAAACGCGCCCGGTAAGGTTTGACGCTGTAGGAGGTCGGAACAAAACCGCGTCGCAGCCGTAACGCAGCGTCCACACGGCAGCGTGCGTTGAAGCTTGCCGGCGGGCGTGTCTGAAACTCGACCAACAACCAATCACATGAATCTCCCGCCCCGGACACACAAGCACGCGGTTTGATTGGCTAGAGCTTGTACTGGCATGTGATTTTATTGGCTGACGCTTCCGTCGAAGCTTCAAAAGTTGAACATTGCTCAACTTTTGAAGCGAGCAATGCGAGCAAAGCGAAGCGACGGAACCACAATGCAGTTCGGCAAAGCGTGACGTCACCCCATTCAAAGTGAATGGGGAGAAGCTTTGAAGCTTCAACGCACGCCGCCATGTGCGCAACTAGTGTTAATTTCGTTGACTAAAACTATGACGAATTATGTTCGTCAACAACCTTTTTTTCCATGACGAAAACGAGACGATGACGAGACGGCACCGACGGCAGTAAACAATAACTGTAACGAAATCATCATGCAATATCGTTGACGAAAAGTGACGAGACGAAAATGTAGTTCACTAAATAAAAACTATGCCAAAATCTCTCTTTACTTTCGTTGACGAAAAATGAGGAGACGAAATATTATCAAAGATAACGTTACATCTCTGATAGTCAGTTTTTCTCCCAGCAGTTCCATTTCTGGTGCTGCGGCTGGGCAGCAGCTGTGTGTCTGTGCTGCGAGCGGCGGCACATTTGAATTACACCGGGCCTGCGGCACACTGTGAACTGTCAGGAAGACTCGGGTCTAACTCATGGTCTAACTAACCTTATTTAACAGAAAATAAAATGGCAACAACAGGGCTTGGGAGCAGTGGTCGCACTCGCGTTAACCGAATGCCCTCCCGTCAGCGCGAGTGAGTGATAAATTGTGCACTCGACGGGTAATCATGGATTATGATGGAAATGTCACGATCCTGTCCGTCAAAATGACTGACTAACGCCACCACTGCTTGGGAGAAAGAAACGATGTGATATTTGGGCCCATTTTCGCTACAATGAGGCGGAGAAAAAAAGCGAATGCATTGTTTTATCAGAAGGGAAGCAATGTAGCCTTAACACAGCTGGTAAAAACACCACAAACCTGACCAGATACTCTCTGCAAAGCTGCATTCTTAATCATTCAACCTGTGTTTTTCATCAAATAAGGACATGATATAATCTTATTGTGAAATAAGTTTGACTAAAATGACAAATTATTGGTTTTGGCTAGACTAGTTTGACTGAAATGTTCTATATAATCTGATGACTAAAAAAGACTCAACAGTTTTCATAGACAACAAGTAGACTAAAATAATTAGTTTTCTTTGACTAAAATAAGACTAAAATGCTCAGACTTTTAGTCGACTAAATCTTGACTAAAATATTTATTGTTTTAGTCGACTAAAATAAGACTAAAATGCTCAGACTTTTAGTCGACTAAAACTTGACTAAATAAAAACAGGATGAAGGTGACTAAATATGACTTAAACTAAAAAGGAAATTTAACACAGGACTAAGACTAAAACTAAATTAAAAAAATAGCTGACGAAATTAACACTAGCCGTAACGCAGCACAGACGGACCCAGTGGAATCCCGGGGTTAAGAAGGCGAGGGGTGATCCAGGAAGACTACCGTTGAACTGTTGGTGCCTCCTTCTGTAGCGCGTTAAATTGAAGTTAAGGCATAATCTTTGTTTCCAATTTCTTTCTGTATTTACAGTTATGTGTGTTCGCTACAATAATTGACATGTCCAGCACCACATTGAAGTTAGACGGAAGCCGCCCTCCCGCCTGATGGAGCTTCTGGAAGAGTCTGCAGCGGAGCTGATTAAAGAGAACCAGGTAAATGTTCTGCTTGATTTGTGTTAAAATGTGTCTGCTGTTCTGTTTGTACATGAATATCTCTATTCTCTAAAGGTAAGTACATCTTGCCATTATGTGAAAAACCTCTTCAGTCTCCAGTTTTTAAGTTAACATTTAGATAAAGTACATTGGAATCTAATTTTACTGTATAATATTTATATATATTTTCAAACTTACTCAATTTCAATGTTTAATATTCTGATTCAAAATGGGTTTTTCAGGAGAATTGATAGTTTGAGCCTGTAGAACCCAATTATTTACTTCCTGTTGGGAACAAAGCAAACATTTAATAAACTGAGCTTCCTTACTTGTAGTCATACTTTGATCGTAACTAATAAGAGTTAATATAAATTCCCATATCGACACTGTAGCTACTGTGCATATGATAATAAAGCCTTTTGAAGCTTACCCCATTCCCTCTGCTTAAAAAGAACATGTAAAATCAATGGCTACTTAAATACTAAATAAAATAGCTAACTCAACCCAATCAGTCTTAGTAAATTCACAGAAAAGTTTACAGTACTGTATGTTAACATTGATTTACATGTTTTGACAGAATGGAGGCAAAGATATCGTCGAAAAAGGACTATGCTGAGTGTCGTGAAGATCCATCTTCCCCATGAAGTTCAGCAAAAGAAGACGCCACACCTCCCAACGTCTCCATCGAGGGATCGGCGGTGCTTGATGAGTGTAAATGTTTGGTGAACGCCTGCCTTCTGCTCACGGACATCATCCATGCAATGAACTTAAGTAACACATCAAAGTTTAAATACGCTTCTGTCGTTTGCAAAAATCTTTCTTGAACTTAATTTCCTCAAGATTTCTCTTGAAAGTCCACATTTTTGCATAAGCAGTGGTGGAATTTTGAGGTACTTGAGCATTTTATTTTCGTTGCACTTTATACTCGACTACAAATTAAAGGGAAATATTGTACTTTGTGCTTCAATATCTTATATAGAGTTTATAAAGTCTAAGGTTCTGTTTTTTAATTTTCAAAAAAATGTAAATATTATTAGAAATCCTTGAGCTATTACATTTTTGTTTGTTAATATTGGATTTTTTACTACAGGGTACTTTTTACATGTAATATTCAAACAGCATTTAGCTAATTATACTTTTACTTAAGTAACATTTTCATTACCAGACTTTCACTTGTAGTAGAGTATTCTTACAGTGTGGTATGAATATCACACTGTTATATATCAAGTATATATCAATGTGTTTCTGTGCCTGCTTTGTTTAATTTAACTGATATATGTGCAGTATTTCTTAAAATAATTGTAAACTGTAGATTCATCATGGCTTGTATCAGACAACAAAACAAAAATAAATGTGTTTAAAAGTGTCTACTGTTTCATCTTTTGTAGTAGCCTTAGTGTAAAACAGTTTTATTGAATAAGAATTGCATTTGATGATACTTAATAATTATATTTAAATATTACCTACATATTTATTAAATCAAAGATAAGAATAGTAAGTAAAAACAACCTGAAAAGCCAAATATCTTTTACTGGAGATTTGTAATAAGATGCAAATGTAATCTTACGTAAAATCTACTATACAACAGTAAGTAAAATGTACTTACAAAAACTGAGTGTGACAGTACAAAAAAAATGAAGTGCCTTTATTAAGAAACACTTCTTAACTGTAAGTAGAAGCTGAGTCAATAACACCATACGGTGCATTTGAGGCTTCCCCATTTCCAAAAAATAAATCTGAGATTTTCCATTAAATTTCATATTCATTGTATTAAGTATACGTTATGCTGTTAGACATGGATGTTGGTCAAGCTCCCACACTTACATTAACTGCAAGTACATGAAAACAGCAAAATGTATCCACCCTGTCATGGACAAAATTCAAAGATTTAATACATTGTAATTACATAGTGATTATAAAATGTACATTTTCAGAAAGCTATAGTCCCTTTCTCAACAATATATTTCAGTTAATGGAACAAGTATTTGGATAATAATGAAATGATGGCAAACTATTTGTACCATGTCCACCCTGTCATGGAAGGCTTGCTGACAGGGTGGAAAATGGTACAAATAGTTTGCCTTAATTTCATTTGTATCCAAATACTTTTTATATTATTTATGGAAGGCTTGCTGACAGGGTGGATAATGACAGGGTGGAAATGTGTGGCTAATATTAGCATTTAATGAGCACATGGTGGACCTTCAGTTAGCAACATGATTCAATTAGCAAGGTGACTGTGTACTGTTTAACAAATATATTTCAAATTTCTGAAAGGTTTTTATATTAATTGACATTTCACTATGACAGAGTGGACATGTTAAGCTTGACAACATCCAACTACACACAATATGATTAAAATGTCGAAATATAAGTTAAAAAACGTACTTTGCAACTAGCCAATGTCTCAGCCTCCATTGAGGAAAGACAACATGGTGGTAGTGATGTCACTGAAAACATCAGAGGGTTTTTTATGGGGCAGTTACCCCTTAATGACAGGGTGGAGAGCAAATGTCAGGGACACATGCAAAATGTTCAATATTATTATGAAAATAGAATATATATGATCAAAATGACACGTTTTATCAAATAACTCGTTGTGGACAATAAAACCATATAATTATTTTTTTAATGTAGTATGATTTAACCACTTATTACACACACTAGTTAGCAGAGCAGTGTGTGGGACATGCCAAAATCACGTACATCCAATGAAAAAATAAGGTATAAAATGAAGGAAACACATTTCAAGAGACTTATCATTGTGCTGATATGTGTGTAAATGTTTGGTCTTTTATCATAAGACCTTAGAGTTTCATTATTCTGCTACATTTTCATGATAACTGAGTGATTCTGATGGGGACACCAAAGTTACTTTATAGTGATATTGACGCAGCTACTTGAAATATACGTTGTTAAATTTACTTAGGGAGGCGTGTGGCGCAGTGGGTTAGTGCCACTGCAGTCAGCATGTCGTTGTGTCGCTGGGCAAGACACTTCACCCCAAATTGCTCCTGTGGGGATTGCCCACAGTATTGAGTATGTAAGTCGCTAAAAGCGTCTAACAAGTAACAAGTAACATGTAACTTAGGTTTTCTGAGTGCAATTTGTTACCTCGATTTTCCTAAGTAAATCTTACTCCCTGTTTTTTTCAGTGTAGAGTGTTTTAGCTCCATCTTCCAACGGGATATTCAAATGTTGTTTTAATGATTCAGACTACACTCACACCACTCACTCCCAGCACATTACCTGTAGACTCCACTGCTCTACAGACATTTTTACATTAGAAATCAGGCTGAGGCTAGTTTGGTATTTGACCTAGATTAGTGCAGCTTAACCTTAAGTTACCCCTGTTGACATTTGAGTCCTCCTTTGATTCTCTACATGTAGATAAAGAGTTTTGATGACTCATTCAAACACCTGCTCACTGCCTCTTTAATGAATGTATGGGAAGATCAAAAATAATGATTTGTTGGTCCTTTGCTTTATTTTAGTGTTCAGGCTCACATTCATTCTAAATCTTAACCAAAATGGATTCTACCTTTGTTCTAGTTCAAGACAAATCCAATAAAGAAAATAATTAAATCATTCCTCTTACAACCAGTGAGCAGCTCATCAATGTGCATTAAATGTGACTGGAAAAGGAGAAAGCTATCACTGTTTCTGAAAGCCTTATTCATAAGCCAATGACTCTTTTTGACAGGCAGGCTGTGTTATTCCCTTGAGTATTCACCTCACAGTGAAACTGAAGTCAGTCAGCCACGAGGCAAAGAAAAGAGACAATCTGGATGAGAATAGTAAGAACTACCTTAGACTGCTACTGTCTGGATACGCTCTTAACAATTTGGAGACTTGCAGTATGAGTGCAACAGTCCCTGAATTACCTTCCTGACATGAAGCAGGCAGTGAATGCCATTGTTAAGGTGCTACTTTGTTAGCTTGTCCGTCTGTATTAGAGATAAACGTTTAAGAAGCACATAACGCAACTGTCGAACTGGAAAAACTCAAACCTTAAAGGTCCCATGTCTTGGCCATTTCTACTGATCATAATTCCATTGTTGAGGTCTACTAGAATAGATTTACATTGTTCAATGTTCCAAAATCACATTGGTTTCTCATACAGCATCTCTGTATAGTATGTGTATTCACTCTCTGTCCTACACGCCTTGTTGGAGCTCCTGCCCCCCCCCCTCCCTATGAGCCCACTGTGCTCTGATTGGTCAGCTCGCCCACTCTGTTCTGATGAGTCCACCACCGTTACAGCGGAACATCAGTGTTTATGTTTTACAATGGCGTTTGTTAGCAACCAGAAAATGACACCAGTAATGACAAACAGATGAGAATGCTGCGTGGGGTCTGGGTGCCGTGTTGGCGGGACGTTGCGGGGCTCGCTGCTCCACCCTTTGAGGCTCGAGGAGCGGACAGTGTGAGCTGGATTACTGGTGTCGTTTCCTGGTTGCTGCGTGGGGTCTGAGCTCAGGCTGAGTGAGTTTGTGTGTGTGCGGAGCACCACGGAGCTCAGGCTGAGTGAGTGAGTGAGTGAGTGTGTGTGCGGAGCTCCGCAGAGCTCAGGCTGAGTGAGTGTGTGTGTGGATTGGTCCATTTGGACTTAGTGACGTCAACCTGCCCCGGAAGAAAAAAATGGAAAAAGAAAAATCTCCAACGAGGCGTTCTGGGGCAGCATAGACACGTCTTTTCTGTGTTAGAGTTTTACTCGCTACAGGGTGTACTTTGAGGGTTTGTGACTTTGCAGACCGTTTACATGCAGAAAAAAGCTACGTAACACACAAGGGGACAGGTAATAACCAGAAAAGCATATGATGGGACCTTTAATACCGTATTTTTGAAGAATTCTTACCAGGACTACCGCCAGCTCTATTCAGAAATCTCATATCATGAAAAGAGTGCAACTTAATGGCATTCAAGCAATCGTCAGTATCACACATGCTAGCACGGTAGCTTGTTAGTGGTTGTGCTAGCTGTGTTCCTTGGACTGAATTTGTTCATAACCGCAAAAAAATTGTCCAACATAGGAAAAAGCTTACTTGGTCAAAACTGATGAAAGTGATTTGATATCAGCTTTTCTTGTTGTTTACTTTTGTTCATATTTTACACATTGTTACATATATCTTATTGCAATACTGTTGTGTCCCCTAAAACTAATAATTGTGATTGTTTACTGGATATCTCAAGAAAAAAGACTGGAGACAGGCACTTACGTTTCCGTGTGTTTAATTGCAAAAACACCACAGTCATCCAAAACAGTCCCTTTACACAGTCACATATCTGTAGCATAACCTTACACCATTCCCTTACTGACTTTGATCTATTCTTTGCACAGTATGTCTCCTAATTTATACATATAGGTTTTATAATGACACTTCTTTGCTCTCTAAATCTGGGTTTTTTCCAGTTATTGGAAACGCAGCAGTGGTTTCTAAGTACACAATGCTGTAGGGGCTGCATGAGTGGACACCTCATGCAGACCCAGATACACATGGTTACTCAACACCACTAAATACAAGATATAAGACATACATTAATATACTATAATGCCTACCTGATTGCCCTAATGTAATCATGGGTTCATATTCTCTCTATGTCTCATTACAGGAAAGCGGCTCCATCTATCTCCAGTTCACCTGCTCCACCGCCCTTCAGCTGGAGGTCATATTCGAGGTGCTTGAAGAGTACGACTGGACCTCCTTCTCTGTGGTGACCACCCGTCACCATGGCTACGAGGACTTCCTGGCCATGGTGGAGGGTATGACAGACGGTTCATTCATTGGCTGGGAAAAGAAGAGTGTGGTTATTCTTAACGTGACGGACGACCCTGGCGGAGCCCGAATTAAAAGACTGCTCAAAGACAACGAAGCCCAGGTGAGTCAAATGTCATTGCTGGACACAAGTATCAAAAGGGGAATCATGTAATTACATTTTTCTAAAAGCTGCAATATTCAATTTTAAACCTGAGAAAACCACAATGCCTTTCCCTTATCTTGATAAGCTGTCTACCTTGAAATGACTTTCTCTGTAGCCGGAGGCTAAGTCACATCTGTGAAGGTTCCACAAGCATACAGAAGCAGATGGTGAACGCAGTCAATTTGTAGTTTAAAAAATACCTTGTTCTCCATTATCACTGTCACCTACTGATTTCAGCTGCTAAGTTCACCTTGAAAGTCACAACTTGTTTAATGTGTTTCCATAAAAGAGGATGTGATACACAATCTAAAGTTGAAAGTTTCCTAACATTGTTCAAAGTACATTTTGTGGATATGTGTTCTACTCACTGTTTCTTACAGCACAAAATGTCATTGTTCAAACATTATTCGATGCCAAATTATGAATATAGGTTTTTTGAACTCGTTAAAAAAAACAGTAAAGTACTCTTTTGCGTTTCCTGCTGTGTGCTGTAACAGAGAAATACATAATACAATTTCAGTTGGACTCCCAAATCTCATTGCCAGGTTAATCAACTTTGTTGTATTGATATAGTTGCAGTGCTGCACTTGCAGCTGAAAAATAATAGGTTACTTCTTCAGGCATTGCAGCCAGAGGAAAGGTTCTGAAGAAAGCAATAACATCTCACCATTCAAAATTGGCTTACAGTAAAAGCCTTATTTAGGGGAGGTTGACGGAGGACACGGTATTAATTTACGCTGGCATCCTGGGGGACCACTTACACACCCACACACACTACCGCACACACCTGGGAGCTTTGTACTGTGGCAGCACAGGCACGCGGCATATTGTTTACAAACTGATGCATGATGTTGTATTTTAAAGAATTATAGGCCTCTGTCATACAGTTACACACTGTTTTTTTACACAGTGATGGCATATTGATGATAACATGTTTTTAAGACGTCTCCAAAATCACTGTATGGCAACAAATATTTCCATATGTTTAGTCTGGTTATTTGAAATGAATATTTGATGTATGATCTTTTAATTTTATTCAGTGATGCTTTCTAGCATAATATATACATATCCTATGTATTCAAACGTTTTGTATCATTACATTGTTAAGCTTGATTTCTGGCAACCCAGGTTATTTATAGATTTAAATATAATTTTAACTAACCATTTCTGGCTAAGATAAATGACATAATACACTTGCAATTACATATTAACTTGACAAGGTATGGCAAGAAACAAAAGCAACACAACAGAACCACGCTCAGGTGTTCCCAGTCGCTCTGATGATCACCTGCAGAGTGCACACACAGGTGAATCACATCACACAAGATGACACTGCTAGGATCCTCAGATTTTTTCTTTGGGCATGATTGCTGTGAAACATAAAAGCTGCAGACAAACAACCTGCTTCAGAAGAAATGAACATTATCAGCAGATTGGACATCATCAGAGGTGATAGGTACGAAAGAGTTTCTGGGTTTCGCAGGATCTTTGTGCAAGAGCAATATGTCCTTTCTCTCAGTCTTACAAATCTCTCCTGCCCACCGTATCCTTGTTATTCATTTTCATTCCTTGCTCTGATCATTTTCACTATTGTAAATGTAAATGACCTTTGTCACAATGAAGTCCATGAAAGGGAGAAAGGAAGAAAGAAAAGGAGAATGGACCAAAAGAAAAAGGGCTGGATTGAACATGACGTAACGTAATAAAAGTGATATGAAATGTTGAATCGGGAGGGAGTAAATTAAATATGTGCTGGGCTTTAGATGTGGAGAAATGTACATTTAGATGTCTTTTTTCATGAAGATGTTATAGCGGATGGGGTTATGCATTTGTTTGCCATGACGGCTGCATTGCATTGCATTTTAGTGGGACAGAGGGCTTTGTCATAGTGCTTTCTCATTTATTGACATGACTTACTGTGATACTGAATGAAACCATCACCTGTACTTTAGTAGAAATAAGCAAATCTTGGCATGATAACGCACAGGTTGTGATCGTGGTGGAAATCACTTCTTCTTAAAATTAGCATATTAGCATTGATATTGTGAGTATGCTAGTGTAATGTTGTGGTTAGCATGCTCAAGTTAGCATTTTGCTCAATAGTCCATGGCTGCAGACTCCGAGGGGCCAATAAGTGTGCGCCGAAACTTGCACACAAATGTAGCTTTTCTTTGCAAATGGACCAGATTGCAGTCCATTTCCCAAAGAGCAGCGCTAACTGCCACCAGCAGTTACAGTAAAATGAGAAAGGAGAGTTGGTGGCATCTATAAAAGGTGTCCACTCAAATTAATTTATTTTTGGATGCAGTGACAGGATGCAATGACAGTTGTGTCATGAAAAATAGATGAATAAAGCTCCCCTACTTGTCACTTTTCAAAGTGCATTAAGAAAAAAATGAGGAAAGAATTGATGAAAAATATGGTTATGATAGAACAAACTAAATACATACTCACTCTCGCTCTTTTCCAAAAGCTCTTGGCTTATGTTATCCTTTTCCAATCTCCTTTTTTTCCAATTGCCCATGGCAGGTTTGGATGGAGGTGGCACTAGCTAGCACCCCCTGACAAAACCTCCAGCTTCAGCTGACTCACTCTTAGCAACTGACAAATTGGCTGTAAGCACATACTCTGCCACATGGATAATTGCAATCAGATGCAAAAAACAAAAAAGGTAGATTGCATTCAGTTGCGAGACTTTATGGCGAAAAGATTAATAATTAATGTTTTAATGGCAAGTAAAGAAGGACTACAAATCTTTCTTTAAACCTGATATTTCTGCCTCTGGATTTAAAAGTTGTTTTAAATTTCAAGCATGCTGTGGCCTTACAAATTTCATATTTTTAAACACATTGATTGTTCATAAAAGTCCAACATGAACGAGAAATGTCAGGTGGTTCTCCAAACTACCTTAACATGCTGGTGTGCTTGCTGAACTATAATTAAATGTCCACCTCTAAAAAGGTCCACTTCCACAGCAACAACCGTAAATAATGGACAGTCACGCACAGGGAAAGTTTCTGGCAATTCTCGAGGGACGTGTTTTTTATTTATTTATCTTTGTCACTGGAACGTTGCCATCTGGGTATTGTGTTCTTCAAATGGAGGGTCAGCATCATCCATCTAAATTTGGTATTTTTAACAAACGATATAGGAGCAAATGTCCTTGTAAAAAATATTGTATTGCATCTGTGTTGGCCTTCCTGCCTTAAGCAGCAGTGTGCTTTGGGAGTACCCTTACTAAGTGTATGGATATGTCTCATTTGCTTTATTTTCTCCTCCTCACTCGATTATTGGGTGGCCTAGAAATTGATCTGAACGGCTACTGTACCATAAAGTACAGTTTAAAGTCGGAAGCAGTGATCAATGAAGTAGGAAGCCTGAGTGATGACATTTTAGAGCATCGTATGCATAAGTCGGTTATTGGATCAACAAAACCCTTTATTGTGGGCAATTGGACAAAACGGCTGATCGGAGTACATTAAATCTGCATCAAACCAGCACTGCCGTTTTAAACCTGTTTGGACAGTCAAATATTGTTCCTTTTTTATAGGTTAAGACATCCTCATTATACAGTGGCGAGCCGTGACTTTTGGGGCCCTCTGACCCCCACCCCTTAAATCCATAAAAAATAGTTATTACGTCACAGCGTATACTTCAGCGGAATATCAAAACAACGGCCCGGGGTGCAAAACGCAGCAATGAAAGCGACCCTCTACCACACAAAACAACACCTGTAAATAACCCAATTTGTGTTCTTTGAAATTGAAAAGGATATTGCATTGTGTTTGTTACTTGCGTTGCAGTTGTATGTCTTAAGTGTAATTTGGCATGCTTTTATTTTGAAGGCGAGTTTATGCTGTTGACAGGAAGTTGTTGTTGCTATGGAAACAAGAAAAGCTTCACAGCGGGCGGAACTTGTCATAAAGTCCGCGATAATAAAACCCACCCATTTAGAGGGAATATATGATTGGTCAATTGTACTGTCATTTGACATTACTCTCTCGTTCACGGGCCCTCTGTGAATTTACAGCAGGACCACCAATCAGCTCCTGTCTTCACCTCGCAGAGACGCGCTTCTTTCATTTAACCCTTCACATTCAAACAGAAACTGAATAGGCAGATTCGAAGGATTTATTTATTTGGAAATGTTATTTTAAATACAATTAAATCAAGTTGTTTTGGTAAAACTAATGAAAAATATAACTAAGAAAATATTTTTAAAAAATATATATTTTAAAATATGATTTTGTAGTCAGAGAGGGCCGAGAGGGCCCTGACGGCTCGCCACTGTCATTATACTGTGATAAATACGTAACTTATATAAATAACATAAAGTAAACTTTGCCTGTACACACAGGGCCTTTCTCATTTCACTAATTCCCCTCCTCGACTCCCCTCCTGGACTCCTATCCTCGTGTCTTAGTCCTGTCCACAGGAGATGCGAGCGGAGGAGTCGAGGAAGGGAACCGAGGAGAGAGGAGTGGAAGCATTAGGCGGTCAGAGAAATGAGAAATCCTCTCCTCTGAGCGGTCATTTTAAAGAGACGTCCATTAATGATGACAGGAGGCACAGCAGCCCTCTGTCTGATGGACAGAACTGTGTTCATGATGACTTATATATTTACTTTTAATTCATTGACAGTGTGGTATAATGAGACAATAACAGGCTACAGATGCGGACATATATACACACACACACATATATATTTATATATATATTTATATAAATATATACAATTTCAGATTCAAACAAGTATGAGAGCACTCTCATAATAACAGAGACTGTATATACCCCCCCGTCTCTGGTCGCTACAATGGGGAATTGAAATTACGGGCCAAACGTTTTATTTACAAGTATTAAAAGTAAGCTTAGGACACCAAACCAACTGAGACCTGTCTGTCCGCCGCATCTACGCACACACACCACACACACACACACACACACACACACACACACACACACACACACACACACACACACCTACACACTGTACAACACGCACCTACAGCTCCTAAAGCATAATAATATCTATCAGGATACAGCCGTTGTGTATTTTGTTATGTGAAGCACTAAATGGTTTTAGAAAAATATCGACTCTTTGTCTAAATAAAGAGAGTAATGTAGGCCTGTTATACTGAGTGATATATATATATTATACACACTGCTCTGCTTTCTGCACGGACCTCACAGCTGTTCTCACTATAAACATCGCGTCGCGATGAAAGCAGTTAATAAAATAATATCCAGGAGATGCATGCAGAGCTGTCATTGGCTGAGATAAGTCCGGCCGTGCGTCACGACTCTTTGAAAACATCTCTGTTGTCGGAAATGCATCCACGAAGGAGCCGCGGAAGACCCATCAGTGTATCCTCGGTTATAGCTCCTCCAGAGAGCCTCCTCGATGCTCGATCCTCGGTCCTCGATGTGCATTTAGAGAAATTAGATGTCCTTCAACATGGCATGCTGAAATCCATTTTCGGGTCACTACCGGAGGACCGAGGAGTCGAGGAGGGGAAATTAGAGAAATGAGAAAGGCCCACAGTCTAAATAAAATAGTTTGTGTTTCTCTCGGGGAACTCAATTTGTTCATTTTAATGGACACCATGTCCAGACTGTATTTCAATTGTATTATTAGGACAGTGAAAATCAATCTCTGTACAACTCAAAACTAGTGTAAAACCCTGCCAAACTTAATCTGATTTAAAGCTCTGGAAAAGCTACCAAATGGACCTTGAGGTAATTTTTGTCAAATTGTTTAGCGTCATTAGGCTTTAATCCAATAGAAATGAAGATACAGAGCAGTTAAAGTGACAGATGATGCAGCTGTGACACCATCTTTACTGTTGGCGACACAGATGGCTCTTTTTTCTTTCCATTATTTTTTCTTTCTTTTCTTGTCTTTTTTTGGCATGACACAAGATGGCAAAAGAAATGGACTTAAAGTATAAGAAAACAGACATGCAAAAATCCGGCAGGTTGCATGCTAATGTAGCATAATCCTCCCATGAAAGCTCTTTGATTATAAACCAAATGTGTCTGGTAGCAACATAGTGCAGTTTACTGAATTGTGCAAACCCTGTACTGAGTGTCTGCTAAAATCCCCTCCTCACACACTCACGTACAGTACACACTCTTGATCATTGATTACATTTGCTGCAGCCTTGTCTGTGCTGTGATGTGAATATAATTCAGACATTGAGAACTGTTCCCCGCTGAGACTTTTCTGCTCTCTCTATCTCCTTCAGTATGTTTCTCTTCTCCCCCCTCTCTCATCGTACATTAACATGTCACACGGGCAATATCTGCACACGAACAATCTGTGTTTCATTTACACCTGAGATTAAAATTAGCCTCCGGTGCCCCGGTAGAATTCCTCTGCTGCTCGCGAAACATTAATATGCCTCGCCAACCTGACAGGTTTCTGTTGCAGCTAATGCAAAAATTATGAATCTTATGTGTCTTTTAGCATTAATCTTGAAGGCATTGGGGAGGCTGTAGTGCTGCGTGGGCCATTTATTTTACTTCAAAGCTTGCTTTTGCATATTAGCATACCGCATACCGCAGGCATCAGCTGATGATTCACAACTCTGTGTTGTGACTGGTAAGCGAGGTAGCAGGCGTGTTTGTTTTCCCTCTGCATGTCTTAATCATTAAAGGAGAACCAATGCATGACAAATACTGTAAGCAGTGAGTGAGCAAAAGGAACACGATGTGAAATGCTTTTTCTTCCTCTTGTTTATTCAGACTTAAAATTAAAGTGTAACTAAAGTGTTGTTGTCTCTTATAGGTAGTTTCAACAATACATTTGAGTTATATTGGTGAATTTTTCAGTCCTTACTGCAATAATACTTGTTAAATATAGAAGTGGGCTGTAAACTGTAAAAAACACGACTAAGTGACTGAGGGAAATTACTTTCTTTTGTTCCTTTGGGTTATTAACATATCTATTTTCTGAGACATTAAAATTGCCATATTATGGCTAATTTTCAGGTACAAATGAGTATTTTGTGCCTCCACTGTGATATGTTTCCATGCTTTAATGTTCCAAAAAGCTCTTTATTTTTCTCATACTGCCTGTGCTGCAGCACCTCTTTTCACCCTCTGTCTGAAACCAGAGCCCAGTCTGCTCTGATTGGTCATCTGGCCAGCTATGTTGTGATTGGTTTTAGGAATTAAACTAAGGATTTAAAACAAGGCGTTTCAGGCGTGGGGGAGTTTGTTGGAGAGAAACTCCCTCTGGAGGGAACTTTGGGATGTTAGCCTTTGCAGACCATTTACATGGTAATCCTATATAAAACATAAAGGAAAGGAAATGCTGCCGAATTTCTCTGTTAACATATTATTTTGTGCCAACATTCAACATTTTGGAAAGAGGCTCCTTTCATTTCACCCCGGATGCTGATGCGATTAAGTTCACTCGCGATAAAATATGAAGAACCACAGGGCTCTAAATGAAGTGTTTTCTTCCAAAATGAGATGTCCAACATTTGAAAAATGGATGCCCGCACTAAAAAAGTGATTGATGGCACAGAATTATAAGAAATTACGCCTCATTCTGAGGGATGGCAGAACGCAGTGAAAGAGAACACTTTGACAGAATGGATTCGCTTTATTTCATACATATAGATGACAACATTGAAATTCAAGAAGTGCCAGCGCCATACGTAAAGAGGTCTTATAACCTCACTGCTGAGTGGATGTGATTGACAGGAATGGAGCGTTAGCTTGGCCCTCATGCTGACCTTCATTCCATTTGCTGTCGGCTGAGAGGGAGGGAGGGATCGGCGTCATCTCACCGTACTCTGACGCGAGTAACAGCGGTGAATGTGAAGCATGTGACAGGATCCACACACCACATGCCTGCTGTCACCACAGTGCGTTAGTAAAGCATTTCGATTTTGCCTAATTTCAGTTTTATACCCTCTCCCATTTTTCTTACAAATCTGTGGCGCACATTTTCCTCTAGTGCTTCCTCTGAGTAATCAACTGAAGCACCCTCAGAATGAATCACACACACACACACACACACCCTTCTCACCCTCTTCTAATTTTCAAGTTTCTCGCTTTGTCTTTTTAATCTCGCTCCCCACATTTCCCCTCTTTAATAATGTATGAGAGGGAAAAGCAGGCAGTCCAAAAGGAACCATTTTCAAGTGCAGTTCACTTTGTTAAAAACATAAACAGGAGAGGCATTAATGTATAACTGCACCAAGTGTACTGACGTATAAATGAATATAATCCATAATTGTAAAGGACCGAAGAAAGGGCATTGTGGGACCAAGCAGCACAAACAGGACATGAAACAGGGGATGGAAATTCACTTTTTGCCTCTTGTTTTTTCTTGTTCTTCACAGTTTATCCATACTTTTCTGCACTTCCTTTCTGTCCTCTCCTTACCCTTTCTTTCACGCTCTTCTTTCTTCTCTTTGTTATTCTTACGTTTTGCCATTTCCCACCTTATTTTTTCTTCCTTCAATACTCCCCTTTGTAATGCTAGTCTTGTCTTTCCCTGTCTTTCCCCTCTTCTTCTACCTCCATGTTTTTGTCCGTTATTCCCTTCTTCCTTTTCCTTCATTTTATAACATCCTATTTTTATAATAACATCTTTCTCCAATACCTTTCATTTATTATTACTTTCATAATGTTTTCTTATCTCCCCTTTTCTTTCTGCCTTTTAATTCATTCATCCTTCACTCTCAATCACTTAAACCCACTCCTTATTATAATCTCTATTTTTCCCTGCTGTTATCACTACTCTCTCCTGCCACTTCAGTCCTATTCCTTCCCTCCTTCCTCCTTTCCCCTCTCTCGTCACTCACAGTTGGCTTTAGTGATCATAGTTGCTATAGTATGCAAGACCAAAATACCTAAGGCTGGCTCCAAGATACATTTTAGAAGGTCTTATAAGGGGTTTAATCAGGAACAATTTGTAGAGCAGGTAAAGAATGTGCAATGGTTTGATGTTTGCCATGAGGAAAACCCAGAAAAAGCACTGGGAGTATTTATGAAGTCTTTCATGGGGATTGCCGATCAGCATGTTCCAATTAGAAAATGGTCTGCCCGGTCAAAGTGTGCACCTTGGTTAAATGACGAGATGAGAAGTTTAATGGTCCAACGAGATGATGCTAAAAAAACTGCAGACAGAACAGGTTCTCTATGTGACAAACAACATTACTGTAAACTAAGAAATGCGGTAACCAAATTGAATAAATGTAGAAAGAGGGAATACTACATGCAGAAAATCAGTGATTCTAAGAATGATGGAAAGAAATTATGGAAAATATTGAATAACATAATGGGGAGGAACTCAAACACGCATCCTTCCTTTATAGAAACCGAGGGTAAATTCATTACCAAGCCAGCAGATATTGCAAATCATTGTAATGATTCTTTTACAAATAAAGTAGACAAGCTGAGGAATGCCATGGGTGCAGTCGAGGACACAGTGTCACATCACATCATTAAAGATCGTATCATGAGGGAAAAGCAGTGCATGTTTGAATTCCACAATGTTACAGAAGAATATGTTGAAAATATGCTTTTACATCTGTCCGATGATAAGTCTCCTGGGATTGACAACTTGGATGGTAAACTGCTCAAAATGACGGCCAAATACATATCCAAGCCATTGAGTCACATTTTTAATAAAGGTTTAGAGCAAGGTGTGTGCCTCGAGATCTAGAAGGAAGCCAAGGTTATCCCATTACCCAAGGATAAAAGAAAAACCTTTGCTGGTTCCAATAGTCGACCTATAAGTCTCCTCCCAGTGTAAATTCAATACTACTTTTCAAGTAACAATCTGACAACGAACTACCAACATGCCTATAGAGATGGTCACTCTACAAGTACAGCACTTGCACAAATGACCGACGACTGGTTATTATAGAGCATGGATGATAGGAGGCTTGTAGGAGCCGTGATGTTAGACTATACCGCAGCTGCATGACCGCGTGAGTGTACTGTGATATTACAATATAAATTAAATGGCATCGATTACTGGACACTATAATGAAATAAAAAGACTTGTAAAAAAAAAAAAAAAACACTGTACCGCAGCTTTCGATGTAATCGATCACAGTCTGCTGCTGAACAAACTCAAATGCTATGGCTTTGGTTCTGTTGCTATGTGTTGGATGGAGAGCTACCTGACTAGTAGAAGGCAGCGAGTCTTTTTCAATGGGAGCTTTTCTGAAAGTAAGGTGTTGCAGTGTGGGGTCCCACAGGGAAGTTCGCTTGGGCCTTTGTTGTATTCTATATTCACAAATGACCTTCCTTACGTATTAAATAAGTCCAGTGTAATAATGTATGCTGATGATTCTACAATGTACAGTACAGCATCAACATGCAGTGAGTTAAACAATCTACTTAAAATAGAGATTAAAGCCATAACAGACTGGGTCAACAATAACAAACTGGTACTCAACATTGCAAAAACAAAAGCAATGGTGTTCGGATCCAGACATATGTTAAGCAGCAATCCTCAATTAAGCCCGACACTGGCTGGTTAGCCAGTGGAACAGGTAAACGAGAATAAGTTGCTTGGCATTGTTCTTGATTCTGGTTTAAAGTGGACAAAGCAAATTGACAGTATCGCAACTAAAATGGGAAGGAGCATAGCTGTGACGAGAACATGTACAAAGTATGCAACACCAACCACTTTGAAACAAGTCATCCAGTCTCTGGTTTTGTCACATCTTGAGTACTGTCCGGTCATATGGTCATCAGCAGCAAAAACACATATACAGAAATTACAAATAGCTCAAAACAAGGCTGCCAGACTAGCTCTCCTCTGTTCGAAGCGCACTCATATTGGAGTTATGCATATAATTCGATCATGGCTTGCGGTTGAGAAACGTCTGCAATCTTGTGTTATCACTTTTGTCAAGAGCAAAAGCTAATGGGGATCCTAAATAAACATAAATATCTTCATTGCTTCCATTCTACTAATTACTTCCCACTCTCTCCCTCCCACGTTCAATGTGTTAACTCTTTCCCTTTGTCTTTTCCTCCTTCAGGTCCGTCTGCTGTACTGCTCCCTGGAGGAGGCTGAGCTGATCTTCCGGGCAGCCTTGGCGGCGGGTCAGGCGGGGCCCAGTCACATGTGGTTTGCTGTGGGACCGGCCCTGTCTGGTTTGGGCCTGGAGGGGCTGCCCAAGGCCTTATTCGCCATCCGGCCGCAGGGCTGGAGGGACGAACCCAGAAGGTAAGAGCAAAGCAGAAGGTCCTCACAGGTTCACTGGCTGTAAGCTACGGGTCCAGAGGACATGATTTAGGATATGATATTTGTTAACTTTTTCACTTTACATTGATGGACTTTTGGAGCTAGATTACAAAGGACCAATTATGCTTATTTTCATATGTGACCTGCTCCATCGAAATCAGTCGCATTGACCCGAAGACACATTTTGAGTTGAATACACGGTTGGAAAGAGGAGATTCCTAGCTTTCTAATGATATCTGGATTGTTTTTGTACTCCAAATATTAAGCAAAATATGTCACATTATATAATGACTGTCACCGAGTCATCATTTTGAGAAAAAGGCCTTCAAAGTTTCCTCTTCTCTGGAATCCATCGATCTGATTGATTATTAGCGGAGCAAATGATCAAAATAGTACGGAGGAAACATATTTTGGTTTGGATTTCTGGTCTGGGGGAAGCTCGTGAGTGTGTGTGTGTGTATACGTGTGTGTGTGTGTTTGTGTATTTTTGCATTTGTGTGTATTGTGAGTGTTTCCCGGGGAAAACACTCACGAGAAACACCGGCTGTTGTTATGCCTGCTGTGACGTCAAGTTACTCCGGTCTCCGCTTGTAATTATGCCGTTACAAGCTTCAAAGTTGTATTTATCATCTGAATTTGCCGAAACAAGTTTAATATTCTGAAAGCCATGTTGTTATCTATGATTACTATACGCCTTACATTAATAATTTCAGCCGGAGGGAGGGGGAGCCGCGCTACGGAACAGCAGAGTGGCGAGTGAGAGCTGTCATCTTCCACTTACAAGCTTCAAACATGTATTTATCGTGTGATTTTGGAAATAAAAGTTTCTTATTCTGAAAGCCAAGACTTTGTTTGTTTAAAATCAAACAAAACACCCGAACCCCGAAAAACTATTTTTTTACGCAAATCCACGTTTATTTTGAAATGAGCCGTTGCGACTTCCGACTGATTTCGATAGAGCGGGTCACATATATGTGCATGTTGTTCTTCTACTGTGACATGTTAACATGTTTTATGTTTAAAAAAAGCTCTTTATTTTTCTCATACTGCCTGTGCTGCAGCACCTCTTTTCACCCTCTGTCTGAAACCAGAGCCCAGTCTGCTCTGATTGGTTAGCTGGCTGGCTCTGTTGTGATTGATCAACCGCTTATAGATGTCCCACCCCTAAGTCTATCACGTACTGTACAATGTGTTGGAGCGCTAGTGCGATTGTTACATAGTGAGGTCTTTTTGTTATGAAGTAAAAACAAAGAAGTCCAATGGAGGTGTTTCAGGCAGGGAGGGGGTGAGAGAAACTCCCTCTGGAGAGAACTTTGGGATTTTAGCCTTTGCAAACCATTAATGTGCACAGAAACCTATACAACACACTACAGGAAAGAGACAACCCCAAAAAGCATTATAGTGCCTCTTGATTACCCAACTGTGTTAGACTAATGAACATCTGTCAAAAGGATAAAACAGGGATTTTCATTAAAGCGAGCCTTACAACATCTGTATGCCTGGTGCAAACTGTAAACTCAAGCTTCCGGTGGTATTCCATGACCTTCAGGAATATCTAAGTAAGTCAACCTTGGAATCATAATTTTGATGACATTTATCTGTTCCCATGATCATGAATGAACCACACGCTCAATATTTAGTTAGCTGAAGCTTGGCAAACATCCACTTTCTTTAAAGACTCTGTGGTCTCTGCAACAAAATCCCAGCATGCACAGAACATACCAAGGGTGCGTTCTATTGACAAAAAATTCAACTTTTCATCCCTGAAAGTGTGTGGTACAGTAGTTGTTCCTTTAAAAATAACCTCCCAATGTCCTTTTCACTTCTTAACAACGCCACCTATTCTCTAAACATGAATGGCTGTTTCCATTTTTATTTTAAAAGGCATTAAGTCAATGTATCCCTTTGAAACCTTAAACCAAGTTAGTGAACACTTGATTTTTCTCCATTCAAATTTGATAACATCACATCCAAAGTAAAGTACTCCTATGATGCAAAACTTTTATCCTGCCCCTTGCTATGGCGCATGTTTTTCTATGTTTCTTACAGCAGTCGGGTTTCACATGATTTGCATGTTTCGTGAATTGGACAATTTGTTGTGCTGTACTATTGCTGAAGATCAATGCAGTTCAGACGTTGTAGTTTCTTCTCTCGCAGCTGAATTGAGGATTTATTTGTAATAAGTGAGTTATGCAATCGAGAGCCTTAAAGGTCCCATGTCATGGCCATTTCTACTGATCATAATTCCATTGTTGAGGTATACTAAAATAGATTTATATTGTGCAATTTTCCAAAATCTCATTGGTTTCTCATACAGCATCTCTGTATAGTATGTGTATTCACTCTCTGTCCTAAACGGCTTGTTGGAGCTCCTGCCCCCCCAGTGGCCGTCTGCGAGACAGCGAGACACAGCTAAACCATCCCGAACACACACACACACCCGCAGCCTGGCTGGGAGTTTGTGTGTGTCTCAGGGTGGAGAAATCGGCGGAGCTGCAGCTGAGAAAAGATTGAGTGTGCGTGTGTGAGGAAGTCCGCGGATTGGTCAATTTGGACTTAACGTAATGGCTCCGCGGACGTAACGTAACGGCTCCACGGATTGGTCCATTTTGACCAATCCACAGAGGGGTCGTCGTTACGTCACTTGGTTCCCGGAAGAAAAAAATTGAAAAAGAAAATCTGGGGTGTACAGGGTGTACTTTGAGGGTTTGTGACTTTGCAGACCGTTTACATCAGGGGTGGGGAACCTCCGGCCCCCGGGCCGTATACGGCCCTTGAGACCATTTGGTACGGCCCTCGAGGTAATTTATAAACACACACAAAAAAGAAAAAATGTTAAGAAATCTAGGCCGCAAAAAAATTAAACAAGCGAGTGCCTGTTTTTCCTGGGTTAGGTCAGGGTCCTTCAACACAACACGAGCCTAACGTGTCATCACGTGGTATATGTCCCGTCTGACAGGGGTACAGTTCTGCAGGAGAGCACCAGAGCGTCGCTCCGGGCCGGGACTTCACAAATTGCAGTACCCATAAGGAGCCGTACACATGCCGCAGTTTTTGCGTGGCTGTGTCTTTAGTTGAAAGCCCAGTGGCGATCTGTTCATCTGACATACTGATCATACAGTCAATAACTTTGTTGTTATTAGCATCTGGTTAGCTAACTATGCTAACGAATATAAGAAGCTTTTTCTACAACCAGTGAGGTAAAGGGACATCTTTATATGATCATTATAGTTATAAAAAAAGAAGAGAATAAAGTAAACAGGTATAAAATACTATATGACAGTAAATAAAAGTTATTAATAAACAAGAATACAGTTTGAAAGGGGAGTGATTTGTAAAATATCCATAAAGAAAATCTGCTTACAGTTCTGTTTCATATGGGTGTTGAGAGATGTATCCATAGATCTCCTAATGTTGCTCTCAAAGTGCACCAGATTGATGCTTTTAACTTCAACATTTAAAAAAAAATCTTCCCGGGGGAGCATGCCCCACGGACCCCCCTAGAGGAGGTTAGGTCTCCCCCCCCCCCACTTAAATCATGTCCACATGAATAAGAAACTAAATACATTTGCACACATCTTGTGTCCATATCTTTCTGTTTTGGGGGTCATGCCACAACCGTGCACGTGCATGCATATGCGAGTCATGGTAAGATATCTGGATTCAGAGGTTGCTTTTTCTTTGCACAGCATGAAAGAAAGGCGAAATGAATGGGCTGTGATTTTAGTATTTTTAAGCAGAGGTCAATAATTTGTACGGCCCTCGGAGGATGTTGAAACATTGAAATGGCCCTTGAGAGGAAAAAGGTTCCCCACCCCTGGTTTACATGCAGAAAAACCTTCATAACACACAAGGGGACGGGTAATAACCGGAAAAGCATGACATGGGCCCTTTAAAGCTTCTGAAAACCGAACCATATTACTTTAAACATGCATCAGGATGAGTGTGAGAATAAACTCAATTTGTGCACCTCTATGATTTTCCTGAAGCAGCACACAGGGATACACAGTAATACTCAACGACCACCTGCTCTGTACATGATGTATTCCCCACTGCAGAGATGACCTGATTTAACCGCGGGCATCATTACATTTTCATCTGATCTAATCTAAATAGACTGACCAAGTGAGTCCAGGTGAAAGGTGGAATCCTTTATTGATTTGAACTATTAAATCCACCTCAGTCATGATGGGAAGCATAGGGAAGGCAGGTTTGAAAGGAGTTCTACACTTTGTTAAGACAGTTCAGCAATACAAGGCAAGGATAAACATTTTGTACATTTTGAACAAGTACTTTTGTAACTTTATTGCATCAGAAATCCAAACCAGGTTAAGGATTACAAACTGTGAAATAAGTGTGTACGGCTTCAATTCCTAAACTTGACTAGTTGTGCTACATTTGGAGACATAATATGCCCACTTCGCTCTAGGATCTGACTCTTTTTGCATCATCCCGTGTGGGTATTGCCACATCACTCTCTGTGTACTGACCATCTTGAATCCATTGCCAAGCAGGATTCCTTCCAGCATAGCAATGGATTATGAATGCATCTGATTTCTAAGATTGTGAAATTGTCATGCCCGAGAGAGAAGCACACCTTCACTATCAGGCAGAACGTCACGGTGCATTGTGGAACACTGATGTTCTCTCCTAAGAATTGGAATAGAAACTTAGCTGATGTAACCGAAGCAGATGGGTCTTTCTGAGGAGAACTGTCACCCTGGAAATGCAACCTTTCTTTTAATGAACAGGTTTACATTTATTCGGACTAAACCCTAATGTGCCTTGTACAAGTATAAAGCACATAATACAACGTTCTCGAAGACCACAAAGTCTTATACTGTACATGCCTGGGATCGGAAACTTCTATAAATAAATCCAAAATCCTGCATAATGTCAAACCCTACCTTTACAGTACCAATGTTAAGGCAAATAATTTACCATATGTATTATATTGATGGAGAAAAATGTCAACTTTTCTGAAGTTGGGGTTTATGCCTGATCTCCATTATGAGCACCATGCCAGTAATAAAAACAAATATGACAACTCTATTTTTGAGTTTTTTTGCTATTACAACCGACATGAAGGTGCTTAATCCTACACTTTGTCTGAATGAGCTTGTCACCGCTCTGTTACAGTACGATAGAAGGATGATACAATTCACACACTCATTAGCAACATTCATGCTCCACCCAGCCAATCTGCTCCAACCAACACACTTTTTGGTCTTAGCTATAGTATGAAAGTATCCATTTGACAGACCCAGCCAAAAAACAAGCTTTTCATCCGATTTCTAAAGTGACGTCACCGTTGCTTTTCTGAAAAGTAAAATAACATTTAACTCAGGCTCCTGAGCACAATACCTTATAAAAAAAGACTTGGTTTACTAAATATTTTATGACTTATCAGGTTGATGAGCATCGCCTAAACACAACATTACAATGCACAATAGATTACAGGGGGGTGCAAACGATACACCAGCTGTGTCCTCCGGATTCCTACAAATAATACATATTTGAAATACACATGAATCCCTGCCTCCCCTCCATGGTGTATTACAGTAAGTCTGATCTGTGCTGCAGTGTTTATGACTGCCGATAGATCCTCCAGAGAGCCTTTTTAGACACTAAATAAATGATGCCTATGATGTGGAACAGTAGTTTTTGTGAACGCATTAAACAAACGATATGCTCAATACGATGGGAGCAAAGTCTTACCACACTGCACCGCCCACAGCTCTTTCAGGTCACATGTGAAATCAGATTTAACTTTGATAACTGACTCAACACATTGTAACACAAGAAGTTATTTCTGGACCAGAGAATGTACCATACCAGCACCATTTTCCAAGTGACAGTATAGCAATATAGTACAACTGAGAACCCCCTGCTTACTTTTCTGAGGACACCTGGGAAGAGGACAGAATTGGTGTTACCTCATATTTATGCACAGCGCACTTTTGAACTCTCTTCAACTGTCCTTCCCCACTTCATGTCCTGCCCCACCAGACTGTTTGAAGTGGAAATGCAGTACATTTTGGAAGCATTGAAATGCTTTATACATTTGGGATCATTAGAATGTGCGATCATTGGACCTTGCTATCATTTGACCCTTATAGGGACTTAAGCAGCAACTGTTATTTTACATTATAAATGTCTATTTAGTTGAATAAGATGTAAGAAGTGCCTGGTGTTGTTTTTTCTGCAGCGGTTTACAAATAAGAGCTGATTTAACAGCCATATTAAAAAGCAGTGCCTTTGAAATAGTCTCTTTCTGTGTGAAAGCTTTTTGCAGATCAAAGTCTGATCTATTATTAAATTGTGCTGAGACAGACAGCAAGAGAGTGTGCTAATATTTATTTGAAGCAAACTTGAAACATAAATACATTTTGAAGAACTTGATGTTCAGGGTTGTACTGAACTCCTGCTTACATTAGTTAATTGGCCCAAAATGCTAAATGTATGTTTCACTATCAGTTACTCATTTATGAATCTCTATGAACAGATTCTGTCGGACAATATTTTGGTATCGGAATCGTTCTGTCTTCCATTTGTAGTTGGAGTAGTATTGACCACTCATCTTTGAGACAGTTTTGGCGGATGGCATTTGCCAAAATGCAATCTGGAAACACATCTGCTATCTTCTGACAATTATTTTGCAAGTTTGATTCAAACTGGCTTGTGAAACAACAGGCATTGTCTCTCAACTCTTCTCCATTCTCTGTCTCAAGTTGCTAATTAGACTGTTAACAATGAGCAGCGCATGTAAGTACAAAAAATGGACCAGATATCTGCCAGATTGGAACCTTACTTATATTGTTTGTTGTCCCCAGAGGGTTATTGTCATCAAACTGAAGCTGCATTCACGATGTGCAGTAAAATGACTTTGCGCTGACGCTGCCATTGTATTCCTATGGAGAGGACAATGGCGTCGACTTGGCAAAAGTATCCTCTGCGTCATGCACCGCTCAAAATTGTCTCAGATGCTGTCCTGAAAGTTCAAATTATTTTCACTTTAACCTCGTTAAACATCTTTTTAAACGCCAAACCAATCAGACTGCAGCTGTATATGGCGCCACAAGCGGTGAGCAAAAAACAAATGATGTATCAGGAACCAGCTGACTAGTAATTAAATATATTATACAGGTTTACAAGATACCTTTCACAACTTTAAAATATTCACTGACTACCACCTAAGGTGCCAATCACACCAAGATGTGTCACCAGAAACAGGCTGCGAGCAAAATCATTGTTTTTTCTACAGTACAGTGTATCTGGACTCTCGCTGCGTGTTTCTCTATCATGCTTTCAACTTTTCAGCAAAATGTTAAACTTAAGCCTTAAACCGCATTATTGTTGTGTTAATACTGATAGATGTGGTGGTCGCTAGCTAGCTAGTTAGCTGTTGCTAATGCACTTGGCTGTTTTTCCAATATGCTTTGAAAGCCAAGTCGCTTTTGTAGTGACCTACCAAAGGTTCCTTTTTTTAAGTAGATGGCTAGCCTGATAATTAAAAATATGTTAATTACATCAATTTAGAGTTTTTCAAAGGAATGCATGTTCTCCTGTTATCAATTGTGTTCATATACCTTCACTACTAGCATGACAGCAACACATGTATTTCCCTAATGGCACAGTGTCCCAGTAACACCCAGCAATCCTGACAGCACACTCATCTTACTCAGTCTCTTATGATTTATACAAAAGCTAAAAAGAGAGAAACCGATCTAATGCTGATGAGTCAAGTTTTAAGGTGATAATACAATTTGGATTGCGCTCTTTAATCATGATTCATTACTTTCTGTGTGATCAAGTGCACACCCCTTACCCCAGAACATAATTTGCAGAAATTGTCTAATTCTACAGTGTCTATATCAGTGGACATGTAAAACCTTTCATTTTATTAAAAGTCACACTCCGAACTGCCAAGAAGAGTGTTCTTCTTTTTCCCATCAGCATTAAAATCTAAAGGAGAGGGGTCCATTCATTTCCCCCCATATGCTCAGTGCTATTAAGTTTGAGCCTGGTTGAATTTCCATTGTAACTGCCCTCATTCAAGCAGTGATGACTGTCTTCCACCCAGACTGTCTCTGTCTGCTGTATTTCCCTGGACCTTAGCACTGTCAGAAAAAGACCTTTGAAAATGTCCCAGCGTTTTTGACTTACATTGTTCTCTCTAATCCTGCAGGCGCATTGCCAAAGGCGTCTCTGTGCTTACCCACGGGGCGATGGCTCTGCGGCGGGACCAGGGGAGCAACAGCCGGGCGCAGTATGCTGGCAACTGCCAGACTGACGGCAACCAGACCCACAGAGTGCCAGACAGAATCAGGTGAGAGGGATAGAGAGGGGAGGACAGAGGGTGACTTTGCATTTCGTTGTCATTCGCTTCGGCTCCTGACATACAGCTGAGTGAGAGAGTAAACAGCTGAACAGCACGGAAAAGCAAATAGTGGCCGACAGCTTCAGTGGAGGCTTCACATTCAGAGAGCTGAGTCATTCTGGCCTAGAAACAGCTGTTTTATTTCTATAGTGATGTTTTACAGGTTGAGCTCCACATGGTGGCTACAAATGGAAACAGATTTTTGTGTTGCTGTTCTTTTGCGTTAATGCAGAAGATTAAGCATGATCCAAAAAATTCTACAGAATTTCCAAGCCAACTTGGACCCAATGCCTCATACTGTCACGCTCTTGGCACCTCTATAGGATCCGTTTTATTTTTGTACAGGAAGTTTACATTTGGCAACACACAACACAACAAAACTATATATTGTGTTTGAGATTAAATGTATTGACAAATGACTGATGTGAAAAATGACTAACATTGTCCTTAAGTTTCACAAAGCACACGAACATTGAAGAAAGTCTGTTCTTACAGTAGATCCATTCACCACCATTTCTGACCGACCAACACAGATTATCATACTATTAACATAACATCAGTAGCTCTGTGTGTCTAACAATGTTCTACATGTGTAAACAGTGGAACTAGTTGAAAGCCTGTTGCGTTAGATGCTGAAGATGCCATGGGGCATTGACCAAACTTTAGTGTTTGATAATAACATGTGCTGTTTTCTTTACCACAAATGCACAATGGCAAATCGATTTTAAAAGCTGGTCACAAAAGAAGCTGTTTCAGAAGCTGTTTTATTTCAAGTATGTGGCCCATAGCTCTGTGTCCTTCAGAGGCTGAAGGCCAGGCTGAACCAGCTCCCCGCCTCCCATTTGATAGGACTTTGTCCTTTGCTCATTTTCCCCAACATATACATATTTAAAGTCCCTCTGGGTAAAAGGGAATTTAAATATGTGCAGGAAAATGAGCAGAGGAGTCCATCTTTTAATTGAATACTTGATTGACAGCTTCTGGGTTTTTCCACACAATCCCCTCTGGCGATTGACTGGAGGAGTCAGGTTTTTTCAGCAGCAAAGGGTTACAGGAGCAGTCTGGTTACCTGCTGCTAGACTGGCTCTGGAGATTTGTTCTTGTTTACTATTACGGTCGTACTGTATACTGTAACTCTTGCAAAAAAAATATATTCAGGCGAGACGCCGTGTATATGCAGTTGCAGGGCACTTTTTACTTTGGGTTTTACAATTGAATTAGGAACCCTGGACTCAACAGATAGAGTTAAAAAAAGCCCTGGAGCAAGGCACTTGATCCCTCACTGCTTCATATGAACAGCTAAGAGAGAACGGCAAAGATGTTCTGGCTCTTAGACCTCGCAATTAACCGTAATTGAAGAGGCGTTCGGAAAACAAAAACCTTGCATGATAAGTGTAAAAGCAAAAGCAGGGCATTATGTGGGACTTAAATGTACATGTTTAAAGATGCAACTGAATCAGAAATAGTTTTTTCGATTATAGCATCAGAGGTGATCTGGGTTCATATTTCTGAAGTTGTTTTACATAATAATTGTTGCAATGCCTTGCCATCGCCATTGCAACTGTAAATATGATAGATTTTACAATTCACAATAATTATACATGTGGAGGAAACTTCTGTGTAGCAATGCATGGAGTCACCGACTCAGGAAGGAGACACGGTGAGAGTTGGAGCTTTGATGTCAAACACTGATGGGTTTATTCAGAGTATTCGGCCGGAGGATTCACATCACAAATCAAAGAGTCAGAGGTTCTGACCACACGGTAGAGTTGCCACGTCAATTCTGAAGAGCCTCTCTCTATGCTAGACCTTTTAACTGGTTCACAGAGAGTAATCAACATCTCTGAAGGAGTAGACTAAACAGCTGGGAACACTGAACCACCTGCGTCCGACACTCATGGCCTCGAAGATTTCACATCTTAGAGTCCACAAACACCGATAAAGAAGTGCCTCAGTGCTCTCACAACAATTACCCCTCGTGCCAGACAAGTTGACCAGTCACAAACTGGTGACAACAACACATATGGCACCAATGCCTTTCCTTAAAGGAGATAACAGACGTCAGAGTAGATCATACAACGTCACAGAGCAAAAGGTTAGATATCTAGAAGAATTATTCCTTAACAGTTCCTCTCTTTATATCATTGTTGATAAACTTAAAACATTAGTCTAATAATAATTCTGGTCAATACTTAAATCAATAGGCGTCTTCAGATTCGAGTGTGGTCTCACCTTACATTCAATTACATCACAAAGTAGAATAAGATTGAAACATTCAATCACAATGATTGATACAGCCAATCATAATAGGAACAATTATCTCTCATCAGTGTTTGGAGCATCTTTTGTCAATAAATACAATAATGAACACACATAAAACACAGATACATAATAGCAAAAATATTTGTTCTAAACTAATATCTTTTATCATTTAAACCATTAGTTAATGTCATTTATCAAACTATAAAATCAAAACCAGCTTGCAGCTTAAAGATTTGCTTTAAGACAATCACTAGTCAAAAGCATTTAAAACTTAGGATCATAAGAGATCCAGCTAAGGCATAAAATTCACAGTGGTGATTTGATCAATCTGTAATTGCAAAATTGCAGTGTCCTCAATTTTAGGATTACTTTACGTTTACTTCATTACGCTTTAGCCAAGAGTAAGGCACTTAGTCTTAGTAAAATCAATACATTCATTTTAGTCAAGTACATTGTTCAAAATCTGAAAAGGAAAAGTTAGGCAAATATTCAAAGACTTTTGTAAAAACCTGGAAAGGAAAGATTAAACATTCTTAAAACTTTAATTCATACATTTGTAAATGCTACAACTGATCTGTACCAAATTAAGTCTATCAATTATTCTTATTAGCCATACTTACCTGAACATCTACTTATGGTACTTGGAAAGGGTTATTATGTGTTTATCTAATGTTGTATATAGAATATCAATTTCTTTAAATTATACTTCTCTAATTTGAGGATCAAATATGCTACATAATTGTTATATGAATTATTATAAATATTTGTTTTTTGCCAAAACTGAAATTAATCCAGTATACTTGAAACACCATTTTAGGTCTGTCTTGTGCATGGACAATACATTAAAGAGTAGTGTTGTTAAGCCTGATTGCTGGATGATTAAGGATATTAACATTATCTGTTATAATATTAGAAATACCTTATTATTCAATACCTTATAATCTGAAAATATTTATTTATTAATTTTGTTTAGTGTGAAAGTGTAATCTGATCTGACTAAATATATTTATCACCACTATTTAACACATGTCTGGTCATTGGAAATATAAAGACCAATCATTAATTGTACATCTTTAAACATCTGGTCATTCAATTCAAAGTTCATCTTTGTACAAGAGGTGGAAGAACATGTCCGTCAGTCTTCGTTCTCCTCCTCCCTTTATGACACCGAGTGTCTGGTGTGTAAAGGCATCCTGATACTGTAGATTAGCACTGAGGTGCTGATTGGCTCAAACTCTTCTTCATCAGAGCGCCATATTTCAACCCCCCCAATTGCTCTGCTTTTGTGTGGCTCATTCAGTGAGCACTGTAGCTGACCCCCCAGTGAAACGGAGGCTCATCTGCCTGTATTCCTTCTGCTATCTGCTTGAGTGCAACTGCATATTCCTGATGCATCCAGGTGTCCCCCCCATGATGGGAGAGGTTAGGAAGACATCAAACTCCTCCAAGAAACATGGAACCTTGTATTATAGAAACCTCTGAAGCCCTCGCTCGTCCTGCAGGGTTGTCTGCTAGAGCCCACCGAGCAGAAAGATGAAGAGAAGAACCCCCTCTTATCAGAAAGGTGAAGAGAAGCATCCCATCTCGAATGACCTCGTGCTTCCTTGCACGTGGCTGGGGGTGCTCTCTGCACCCGGAGAGTGTGACCCTCTCTCTCTGACCCTTGGCCTTGAGAGCTGTCCTAGTTATTGGGTTAACACCTGATAGGGATGTTTTTCTGAGTGAAGACAACTCAAAGTAATGGATTAGCACATTATCATTTAATTACAAAAATAGGATAGGCCCCTCAGAATTATTTGGGAGCCTTCCTGACACATGCACATTATCATTTTGAAGGTTTGTGTTAGTCATTGAACATGCAAGAATCATATACTCATCAGTCCATAGCAGAGAAATGTTATTGTAAGTTAAAAGTGAGCTAGTCCCTGTGGATATAACCCCTTCTCAATGATTCTAAATGTATATTAATTCACCATTTACCTTTTGATAAAATATTAGTTGATCAGAAATATTTTGTCTCTTCCATAAAACATAGGTTTGAGAAATAAATTACCCAATATAAAATAAATTACTCAATATAATTGACTCTTCCCTCCCTTTTCTTACATATGGTACATATGAAATAATAACTTAGGAGTCTATTTAAGCATGGTATAGTTTATAATCTATTAATCGAGAAGACTCAGGATCACCTGTGTGCAGCTTACAAAAAAGCATTGTGAGAAACATATATTATGCAGGAAATGGATACATTTGTTGAAAAACAAAGCATATCTGATTTGGGAGGAAAAGTTTCATCCCTTTAACATCTGAGTTATTACTGATGGCATAGCATGAATGATACTGGGTGTCTGAGGGTGTCATTACTGAGAAATGTCAAACAAAATCAAAACCTTACATTTGAAAACAGGTTTGCATTCCTCCACTTAAAGTGACGTTATCATTGGAAACAATAAAAGCTAATTGTTTTGATGTAGAATCTATATATTGAATCGTTAGAGCAGAACAGCATGGTTGTATTGTAGCCTGAGTTTTGTGCAGCCTTTAGTTTTACCAGGTGGAAACATTGTCTATATAATGTGAATACATGTAGAACTAGACATTAAGAGACCCCTGACATTAGGCCTATTTGAAACAATAGTAGGGGCTTTTACCAGCTCGCCCACTTACAGGCATCCTCTGCATAGCAGTATGAATAGCCTTAAAAACAACCCACTCTGTGGTAACGAGAGTCATGTATCTGAACCAAATGCCCTAAGTGAAGCCGTTAGTCTCATCTGACTGACCCAAGGGTTGGTGCTGGTGTGACAGGGAGGCTTCCAAGTGTTCATAGCAGATGTCATGCTTTCAGTTCATGGCTCGGTGGGGGGAGCAGTCCCATGTGAGACAGTATCAACGGCTGTAATGTTCAGTTTGAGGAGTGTCATTCTCTCTGGGAGCAGGAAATGGTGTCCATTCAGACCAGACCATTAATGTCATGTAGAGCAGCCATAGCATCTCTGTGACTGCACTCAGCCGGACTGCAGCAGGGCAGAACTGGGTGACTTTTAGTGAAGCCGTCCATGGCCATAGACAAAATGGAACCACGTACTAACAAAAGGGACACAAGGTCATCAATGTCTCTCTTTACCTTTGGCTTAATTGTAAAACAAATTAGTGGAAGAAATGTGGAACAGTAATCCATCATCATGTGAAATTTAGAGTTAATTTAAATAATTACTTATGGGTTGAAGTCAAATTAACATTAACATTAGAACTAAAGTCAGTCAAAATTGGACGTGCACGCATCAGAATCTAATCAATACACCATTTTCCCAGCTCTGTAATGAAAAGGATATCAAGATTAGGTACATTACAGGAGTGTTAAAACATCCAAACATGCACACTTATCTTATTCTAGTAGAGATTAGAGGACAGGTCTAATGTTGTGAACAAAATGATCAAGTCAAGTTATTTTTATTTATCTTATCTTATGTACCACATTTAATTTAATAATTAATTAAATTACTAATAACTTTAAGGAAGGCAACAATTTACAATGTGGATAAGGTGAATACTTATTGTGTGTGTGTGTGTGTGTGTGTGTGTGTGTGTGTGTGTGTGTGTGTGTGTGTGTGTGTGTGTGTGTGTGTGTGTGTGTGTGTGTGTGTGTGTGTGTGTGTGTGTGTGTGTGTGTGTGTGTGTGTGTGTGTGTGTGTGGTGTGTGTGTGTGTGTGTGTGTGTGTGTGTGTGTGTGTGTGTGTGTGTGTGTGTGTGTGTGTGTGTGTGTGTGTGTGTGTGTGTGTGTGTGTGTGTGTGTGTGTGTGTGTGTGTGTGTGTGTGTGTGTGTGTGTGTGTGTGTGTGTGTGTGTGTGTGTGTGTACAGCTTGTCTGCCCAAGGTTAAAACATTTGGGACAGCAGTGAGAATGTTATGAGAAACAATTTGTTGCTTAGACTGAACTCGAAAGAAGCTAGACTGGAACATTTTAAATAAATCAAAACACCTGTACATTAATTAAATACATTTGACATTTAGCTTGAGCTGGGTTCAATACTTTCTTTATGGTATTTAAATTGGGCTCACGTAGAACCTTTATATGGATTTGGCTTGCAACACAAAGTGATACCGATCTCTGTCTGTTATGATTTGAAAGTCTCATGATTTAAAGTGTAGGGCTGTGAAGGAGAGGCCCTTGGAAAACAACATCTATTTTTTTAACTGTAATTACTTATTGTAAAGAGATTGCAACATTATACTTTTTAAAGAATTGCTCAATTCATTTAACACATTTATTATGCACACTGTAATGAAAACGTCAACAAATATATTGATCCTGGCTTAACCAGCGACCTTTACCCTTTTGTTCATAAGCTCGGTTTCAGAAAACTTGTCAGTAGTTTAACAACTATTATAATTTTAGTAATGTCTATGGAGACCAATTGGTTGATACGAGAAATCATTTGAAGCAGTTTAATAAAGAATGTTAAACTATATTTAAAACTGTAATTAAAACTTCAACTTATATTAATTATCTGATTCCAGTGGCCAGTTGGAACAGATAACCAACAAAGTTTCCATTTTGCAGCAACAGCGCAAAATGTTTCAACAATAATTTATATTATGTCTGAGTCTAGTTCTGTCTTATCAGCTTTGTTTCGGAATGTGTTCAATACATTACGTTTTTTTTCATTATTACCATACAATACATAGATTTAAGAATAAATGAAACAAATAATACAACATTGACCAAAAACAGCAGACAGATTTTGCCACCCTGATCTCCTCAGGCAGGTTGTTTACGACTAGCAGTGATGCCTCTCAGGGTCTCAGGGTGCAGGACGGGGTATAGGGTTTATAAAAGGTCACAAACATATCTTAACATAACAGCAATACAATTTAAAATGTATTCTTAAAGTAATATAATCTTATTTTCTTCTTACACCCTGAACAGTGTGCTTCGTGTTTACATGTTTCTCTGCACACTCAGATGCAGGACATAAAAACACTCTTCTGCTATTTATTTTCATTTTGCAGCACATCTATACTACCAGAATTTTGCTTTACATTTATATATTTTTTATTTTTCTCAAGTCATTTACTTTTGGTGAGTTAACTAAAGCTTAGTTTATTTTACCCTGGCTATGGACTGATTCATTATTAGTTGTTAGAAAACATGCACAAGACGGCGGTTAGACAAACCAATATAGACCCCCGATACAAACAATCAGACAAACAAACATGATGAACTCGTAATAAACACCAGTGCGTCAGCAACAGCTCATCCAGCTCAATTTAGTCCGAATTCAAGAGGTTTCAGAGGGGGTAGGGAATTATCTCTCAGTGGTGCACCTTGACTCGCGCTCCCACCCTTGTATACAAGTCTTAGATCGGTGCCTGGCAGCTGTCCAAGAGCAATAACTAGCTTATCCTCTTGCGACCCCACTACTCTGTTCTAGTGGTGCTATGCCCCCCGATCAGGAGTGCATAGACTTTTTTCTTCGCTACCCTTTCTATCCAAAACTGCACAGTTAACTGTAGTCCTACTCGACCAGCCTATACACAGGCTATCGTGTTCATCCCAACGATGAAACACAGTTTTGTTCTACACTTGCATGCCACTGCCCACCCGTGATCAATTAGCCTATAATTTTATGTATGCACCCCGGACCGGCACCAGCTCCTCCAGCAATGTAGGGAGCTGTGTCGCATCAGGTAATGCACGCACCTCACACTTTCCAGCTCGTCGTAAACGGCCACAAGCCACGAGAGTGCCTTTAAACCATCTAGTTTTTAATAGAGACGGCGATGGTGTGAGTTAAAGCTATAGACAAAAGCTGTGACTTTCTCCCTCTTTAGTGCACTTCACCAGCCACGCAGATACGGGGAGGCATTTTACACCTCTGCGACTGCCTGTGCGGCACATATGCCCCGAGCAGCAAAACATCTCTGCTACTGCCTGTGCGGCACACATGTCCCGAGCAGCACACACAGAGGACACACACCCCCGGAGCCGCAGCTGGAGCCGTGTTTTTTTAGAGGCGATAGGGGTAATATCTCTGGCTGCTTATGTTAACTGCTAGTATTGGCCGCTGAAACCCCCAGAATTTCGGCGATTTGTTCACTACAAATCTCTATTTTGCTTTCACACAGAAGTTCCACTTTACAGATGCCCTCATTAAGGTATTTTTAAACATCTCTGCGACTGCCTGTGCGGCACATATGCCCCGAGCAGCAAAACATCTCTGCTACTGCCTGTGCGGCACATATGTCCCGAGCAGCACACACAGAGGAAATCAGCCAGGTCAGCATCCCTGGATGATCCCCTGGGGTTAATAGCCCCAAATGTTCACTAACCAAAACAAAACACAGCCGCTCTGCTTCACAGATAATTTTAGGATACCGTCAATCACAGATTCTGGTAAGGCAATGTCCAAATGTAGATTTGAAATCACACTTACCAGTTCTGAAGATCTGTTGGCATCCTGCCGACAACGCCAATTTGTGGAGGAAACTTCTGTGTAGCAATGCATGGAGTCACCGACTCAGGAAGGAGACACGGTGAGAGTTGGAGCTTTGATGTCAAACACTGATGGGTTTATTCAGAGTATTCGGCCGGAGGATTCACATCACAAATCAAAGAGTCAGAGGTTCTGACTACACGGTAGAGTTGCCACGTCAATTCTGAAGAGCCTCTCTCTATGCTAGACCTTTTAACTGGTTCACAGAGAGTAATCAACATCTCTGAAGGAGTAGACTAAACAGCTGGGAACACTGAACCACCTGCGTCCGACACTCATGGCCTCGAAGATTTCACATCTTAGAGTCCACAAACACCGATAAAGAAGTGCCTCAGTGCTCTCACAACAATTACCATTCGTGCCAGACAAGTTGACCGGTCACAAACTGGTGACAACAACACATATGGCACCAATGCCTTTCCTTAAAGGAGATAACAGACGTCAGAGTAGATCATAAAACGTCACAGAGCAAAAGGTTAGATATCTAGAAGAATTATTCCTTAACAATACATAATTGAATAAAAGTGATTGCTGAAGTGTTCTTTTAGTCTGTGTTAATTTGCTGCAATTAGCAATTATCTTGATTATTTAAATAGCTACAATGCGTAGATGTGTCTGTTTGCATTTTTGTGACAACTCAAGTTCATACCTCTTAGAATCTATTTGAATTCCCTCAGTCATAAATGCTTTGTTTGTGATTGTTTAATCCATGTCATATGTTTGAGCCGAAAAAGTATTACTTACAATTTTGGCAATTATATTACAATTTGTTCCAAGTTTAGTCTTGTAATAATGTAGTCTTAAAAACAAAAACTACATTATCAATGTCAAAGTTTTGAGGTAAACATATTTTCTCTACAGGGGTGACGCTATTTGTGTTCTCAGAAAAACCTGTAAAAAAGTATTGAACTTTTTTTTCTTAAGATTGCCTGGTACCTCAGGTGGTAGAGCATTTTGGCCCTTATTGTGGGTCTGAACAGCAGCTATTCTTGAAACAACTGGCATTAACAGGTTAAAAGTAAATGCTAGAACACAACGTTACTGCAGCACACGTAGAGATGAGTCATACATTCAGTGTACTAGTTCAGATATGTCAGTTCTATAGAGATACCCAAACAATGTCTGCTAACCTTATATTAGGGAACATAATCTCCTGTCCAAATTGACCAAAGTTGAGTTCAAGTAATCCATATAATAATTTTTATTAATTCACCATTTAATTTCTAAGTGGTAGATAGTGACTCTATATAACTGAGAAAACCAGATGTTCACACCTGTTCCCTCTAACTGTATAGATATAAAAGACACTGAAAATGAGCTCCCTGAAATAGAGACAGGTAAGGCAGGTTAGGGAGGGTCAGCCACAACAAAAAGCAAAATTACACCAGCCAACGCAAAAAAAAACAGATTGACGATATGACAAAATTGATGACAGCCTTCGAGAAATCTCCTCTGCACAGACAACAAGTTGGACTGCAGATGGATGGTTACCACAGGTTGCATGCCTGCACTGTTTAATGAAGTGTCGAGGTTCATTTTAAACTCGGCAAAACATTTTGGGCCCTTCAGAATCTGGCTTTTGAATTCTATCAATCAGTGGCAGGGCTGTCTGTCACGGTGACAGGCGTCGGGACTCGTGGGACTCTCATCGAGTGGCACTGATATTCCTCACTACAGCAGCATGAATGACACCTGTAACACGTGAAAGGATTTTTACTCCCGAGGGAGATGAACAACTTACTAAAAATAGCTGGACTCATACTGCTGACACAGAAATAAAACTCAACCTTTTGGTGTTCAAACAATTGTGTAGCCTTGTTCGCATGTAAGCAACATTATTATTGTCTTTTATACATATGTGTCCCCTCTGTGTAAAGAGCTTCTGAACGTTTCAGGAAAAAAGATTCGCTCACTTCTCCTGATCCATTTATATAAAAACCTGTCTGAAAATGAGCTGATCAGATTTTGGCCACTTTATGATGTCATACGATTTTCTGGCTTGTGTAACCATCAGCCAATCACCAACCAAGGTAAGACCCCCCACCTTATCACCTGAATCTCCTCCCTAAGCACCATTGTGTTATTTTTAACCAAATATCTTGCAGAGGGGCGTGGGGAGTGGCTCCTTATTTTCATCTAAAGTAACAGACACAGAATCAGCACTTTTGAAACAGGGCTGAAACAGAGGGGATTATGGGATGCTACAATGCCTGATCTGTTTGGTATTTCGAGCCAAACACTTCAGAGACATGTTTTGTGTATCTCCGAGACCTATAATATATTGATGAAAAACAGTATAATAGGGGGCCTCATAGTATGTCCTAGTATGTCAATGTCAAATCTACTATGTACTTATGTGATTCTGTTTTCTTCAAGTTTGTATCTTCTTGGTCGAATGCACTTATTGTAAGTCGCTTTGGATAAAAGCGTCAGCTAACTGCAATGTAATGTAATCTACCTTTAAAGTTGTAAATGCCCCAATTGTCATGTTAATTATAAAAGTAGTGTGCATGGATAGAGTTCATTTCAGTGCATCCTTTACCACATATACGTCTTTTTAGGTAGAGCATGAATTTAATTGAATCAAATAAACTTGTCTTAATAATAATAATAATAATACATTTTATTTTTAGGTGCCTTTCATGACATCCAAGGACACCGTACAATTTGTTTAAAAAAAGAAAACACTAATAGGCAACAGAACATAATAAAAACACAAACGGGAAATCATGGAGGAGACAGTCAAGTGGATACAAATGAAACATATAATGTCACTACAGTGAGTAGGCACATTTGAACAGGTGGGTTTTTAATTGGGATTTGAATATGGTGAAACTGTCGGATGTGCGGGGGGAGGGAGTTCCAGAGTCTGGGAGCAGTGCAGCTAAAAGCCCGAGCACCCAGGGTGACGAGGCGTGGGGTGGGGACGGTTAGCAGACCAGCAGAGGAGGAGCGGAGGGAGCGAGAGGGGGTGTACTCCTGAAGAAGGTCAGCCAGATAGGGGGGGGCAGGTTATGTAGGGCTTTGTAAGTGAGCAGTAGGTTTTTGAAGTTGATACGGGATTGAACAGGGAGCCAGTGGAGTTGGATGAGGATGGGGGTGATGTGTTCTGAGGCCTTGGCTGCAGAGTTCTGTATGATTTGTTGTTTATTGATGAGCTTGGTGGGTATGCCTGAGAGGATGGCGTTACAGTAGTCGATGCGGGACGTGACAAATGCATTGACCAGGACTTCAGTGTTTGATTCAGAAAGGGATGGGCGGAGTCTGGAGATGTTGCGTATGTGGAAGAAGGCAGTCCGGGTGATGTTATTTATGTGAGGTGAAAATGAGAGGGAGCTGTCCAGGATGACACCAAGGCTCTTAACTTGGCCAGAGAAGGGGATGGAGTAGCCATCAATGATGAGGTTGGAGGCAGAGGAGGATGAGGTTTTGGAGAGGGTGGTTTTGGTGCCAACCAGCAGGGCTTCGGTTTTGCTGCCGTTGAGTTTTAGGAAATTCCTGCTCATCCAGCTCCTGATGTCCTGGAGGCAGTTGGTGAGAGAGGTTGAGGGGAGGGCAGTGTTGGGTTTGCTGGAAATGTAGACCTGGGTATCATCGGCGTAACAGTGGAAATGGACATTATGATGACGGAGGATAGTGCCAAGGGGGAGTAATAATAGATAATAAACAGGAGTGGACCCAATACTGACCCCTGAGGAACACCATGTGAGACAGTGGAGCAGCTTGACCGGTGGGTGCTGAGACCGACATATTGTTTTCTGTCTGTGAGGTAGGATGAAAACCATGAGAGTGCAGTCCCAGTGATCCCAATGTCTGCCAGACGTTTGATAAGCAGTGGGTGTGAGATGGTGTCAAAGGCAGCTGTGAGGTCAAGGAGGATTAGGATGGTGAGCAGTCCAGAGTCAGCTGCACGGAGGAGGTCGTTGGTGATTTTTACCAGCGCTGTTTCGGTGCTGTGCTTTGAGCGGAAACCCGATTGGAAGGGTTCATGAAGGTTGTTTTTGTCCAGGTGTTGTTGAAGTTGGTCAGCAACCACTCTTTCAAGGGTTTTTGAGATGAAGGAGAGGTTAGAGATGGGCCTGTAGTTATTCAGGTCATCTCGGTCAGCTCCAGGTTTTTTGAGTGTTGTTGTTATTGCAGCAGTTTTGAGGTTTGGCGTTACAGTTACAGTTGCGAGGGACGAGTTAATGATTCTTAAGAGCTGAAGAAGAATAAACACAACGACAGCTTGTTACACTTCCCCTGTATTTGGCTGGTGTTGAAATAAAAGGAACTGCTTCCTTGATGTTTCTTTCTTGTAACACAGTGAGATTCTAGGTTCAGTTTGCATTTTATTCACCATTATCACCAGAGCAAGACCCTGTAAGTGGCTCTTGCTAGATTCTGTGTACCTGAGAAGAGTAAAGATGCAGCTTGAAAATATTTTAGCATTCACATCTTTTTCAAATCAGAGTTTAGTGGCAACTCATGCGGTGGTATAGGATGGAAGTCAATTCTTGCTGAATTTCCAAAGTTTATACTGTATATCAGTTGGATTTACCAAAAGGGCAGGAAGTGGTAAAGTGTAAATGTTCCAATGAAAAATGTATCTATATGTTCTGCTTCTGCTCCACTGTATATGATACTCATAGCCCCTCCAATACACTACTTGTGTGTCCTAGAATGAACTCAGTTTAGTAGAATAATTTGTATATTTAGCATGTTGTTGGGGAATCATTTGTTTGAAACTGACCAACAGCAAAAAAGTGACTTACACAAGTTGTTTTTTAGAGTTGTGTTTTGCAGTGGTTCTTATTACAATCCATATACTGTACCCTACATAGGATTAAGCTAAACACATTTCAGATCTTGTATATAAGCTTATAGTAATCATTTTACAATATTTTACATATTTTGTTTGGTTATCTTACTAGTTTTGGCATTGAGTTTGGTTCCCAATCCGGATTCTCCAACTCTATCGCCAAAGGAAAAACGTCGATATAGGATGACTTTGGGTCTGAGACGATGTGAAGTTAAATAACACACATCTGACGTCTGCACACTTGCTACTTAAAGGGTCCCACTTCTTCCTGCACTGGAACTGAAGGAAGTATTCAAGGTTCAAGGTTCTTTATTTGTCATACGAACATAGCTACAGTGTAGTTATGCCGATGAAATTCTTAGGTCACAGGCTTCTCCAACAGTGCAACACAAAACACAGATAAACAGACAAATATAGTGCAAGTATATAGTAAATAGTAAATACAAAAAGAGAAATAGTTTAAAAAGGGAAATAGTGAAATAGTGCAATAAGAGTCTACATGCAAGTTATTGGAATATGATATATTAGGTAAATAGATAAATAATAGTAGTTAATAGTAGTTTTAAAGTAGCAGCCAGATGAATATTTTGGATGTTGTTTCAACAGTTCAGGGGTTTAACAGATTTTGCTTCAGCTGTTCAGGTGTTTAACAGTCTTACGATTGAGGGCGGTGCAGCTGCCGTACCAGGCCGTGATACAGCCAGTCAGGATACTCTCCATGGTGCACCTGCAGAAGTTGCAGAGTATCCTGGAGTCCATGTTGAACCTCCTCAGCCTGCGGAGGAAGAAGAGCCGCTGTCAAGCTTTTTTGGTGATGGTGTTTGTGTGAAGAGTCCATGTCAGGTCCTCAGTGATGTGGACACCAAGGAACCTGAAGCTGCTGACTCTCTCCACCGTAGTCCCATTGATGGCGATGGGGGCGTGTCCCTCTCCTTGCTGCTTCCTGTAATCCACAATCAGCTCCTTGGTTTTGCTGACGTTGAGATGGAGGTTGTTATCCTGGCACCAAGATGTCAGGTTTTCGACCTCCTCTCTGTACGCCGTCTCGTCGCCGTCTGTGATCTGGCCGATGACGGTCGTGTCGTCAGCAAACTTCACGATGGTGTTGGAGCCGTGTGTGGCCACGCAGTCGTGTGTGAACAGGGAGTAGAGGAGAGGGCTGAGCACGCAGCCTTGAGTAGAATAGTACAATTTATACCTCACTCTAAGCCACATTTGTACCTCACTCTAAGCCACATTTGGCTGGAGCAAGAGTAAAGAAGTGCATTTTGCTCCAGGAGTCATTTGAGACGTTAATGTTTTGGCTCGTTTGTGCCGTGACTCTGGAGTACGATTGGAAATCATTGTATCTGCTCTGAATCCAAGCTCGCTGCAGCTGCTGTCCTCCAGGAAGAAGAATGAACATACTTTACAGGCAGCGCACGTTCCACGCTAAAAGAGAAAGACTTGCAGCAGTTCATTCCTTTAAGACAATGTTGGCAAAGCGTTTTGTTTCACATTCAGATTTTAGCCTCGTTCTGATTCTGAGCGCACACAAAAAGCTTGTTATTGTTCGGAATAAAACTCCCCACACTATTGATGTTATCACCTATTGTGAAGCTCCTGCTATAAAAAACGACTTCCATGCAGCTCTCTTTGTTTGCTGAAGAAATGGAGGTTTTGAATACAAGGTAGTGTTCCAATAGTTAAGTCTTTCAAAACCATGACCTCATTTGTTATATATGGAAAGAAACCTGAAAATGGTGTTGATTAATGGGGCTGCACATTTGCAAAGAATACTCCTGTTTGAATGAACATAACTGAATAAATGGAAAGCACAGTGAATCCATGCATGGTAAAAGTCTTCTTAATAATTAATCATAGTAGACTGTTTTTGTATTAATTAAATCATAGATTAAACTACTAATTTAAAATAATGAGATGATGCTCTACACCACTTGATTTTCCCAACACAACAACAATATTGATGACACAATACAGGTTTTTTTATTATTACGAAACAATTTCCATTATACAGACTTTCTGCTTTTTGTGTGCTCTGACAGCTGAAACACCAGCATAGCTGCATGACTGCATTCACCAAAATGCCAAAAACCCACTGAACAACCAGCTGCTAACACATTCAAACCCTGGCAACACAAATATCAGGATGCACAGACAGAAGAAAAGGAGGGAACGTGTGTGAGGACTGAGAAGACAGGAAGTGTGTGAGATGGAAGTTTGGCAGGCAGAGCTGGAGGAGAGTTGAGTGGATGGAAAGAAAGAGTGAGTGCAAGATGGAGAATGACAGGAGACAGAGGCAGAGATAACGATGATGATGATGATGGCGATGATTTGGCGGTGATTTGACTGTCTGCTTGTAAAATCATTTTGGAGCTTGCGGCCATCAGATTACAGACAACAGCAGCAGAGCACAATGTGAGCCGGTGCATTGAAATAAATGAACGCGCGCGTCAAAACAGAAAAGAGTCAAATTCATACTGTAATAATGACATTCATATGAAGCTCACAAGGTGCAGCTCACTGTGCAAAATTCACAAATAAGAGTGACAGATTGGACTCGGGTTTATAATCAAAATGTTACTAGATGTGTGCCTGTTTTTATGGCCACTCGTACAACAACCCAACAACAACAATCTTGCATACCTTAGGCCTTGAAAATTATCATCGTATATATTTGCTAACGTTAAAGGTGGGGTAGGTAATTTTGGAGAAGTGCTAGAATTTGAAAATACACAGCCGGAAGAAATCTGCTACTTCCTTACAGAGCCCCTCCTCCAACACACACGAACGCGCACATGACCAATGAGGGCACGAGATAAGTTTGTGCACAGATGGAAGGCTGACAGACCTGGTAGGCCATCCAGTTATTTTATTGGTCGTGCTTTTTACAGTACTACGGCTTCCACAGATGACATTTTTTTATGGATTTGTTGTCAAAGCACTTAAGATATTCATTGCTATCGGGATGTTAAGAGCATTCCATGGAATATAACAAAAAGTGTATCTCGAGCTGGTTTCTCAAACTTACCTACCCCACCTTTAAGTTACCATTGCTAGAACAAAGCCACCTACTCCGAGGGCACTTTTCACCTCTAAAGCGGTATTCATTCAATCTAAATTGAGCAACTTAAGATATTTAAAAAGCCTAGTATACCTTGTTATCCACAGTATGTATGTATTCTAGTTATAGTAGGTATATTTAAAGTGTAATTAAATGTATTCTTTATGTTGTGTATCTAAATAAGCTCCATCCATTCGTCTGTCGTCCATCCAATCATCCATCCATCCATCCGTCCGTCCGTCCGTCCGTCCATCCAACAGCAACTCTCAGAGCCAGTCCAAATCACACTGCCATCTTGTAATCCTAACATAACATATGTGGAGTTTATGTTAACCATCTGTGTGTTTACCCTAGATATAAATGTTTTAGATCCTGTGGCAGTAACGTTATGTTTTATAGATGGTTTATTGACTCCCAGGTTGCATAGATAAGGTAACTGCTGGTGCTTACCTGTGTTATGACGGCGAACAGCTAACAGTTATTGGTATGTCTCTTAGAAGGCCTTTTAAAAAGCACCCCGCTATTGGTAAGCCTTCCTCCACAAACACAGGTTAGTCTGCCTCCATCACCGCTAGTTTTTTCATGTCGGCTTGGCGTGTCTGGGCCTTTAAACGTACTGATCAGGTGAATTCAGGTAAAAGCCACAGTCACATTCTGCTCTGAATGATTAACCTGATCAGATGCAGAGGACGGTGGGGACAAGGATTTAAAGAGGACTTAATCCCTTCAGACAACTGAGACATGAAGTGCATTGTAACATAATAAGTAAAACACACAAGTGCGAAGTGACGGAGAGGATGTCAGGAAGAGAGAACAACAACAGGACAACCAGGACATGTTATTTAAAGGATTTAGGAGGAAAGGACAACATATTTACTCTAGGCCTGTTTTTGTGTGTGCAATTGCATACTGTAATTCTCTCTGGATTGAAGCATTAGCTCAAATATAGTAACACAATGTAGGACAGAAGATGCAGGCAAGAAGGAAGATACTATTGTTAGCTGTTAATTAAAAATATTGCATATTTTTCCCTCAGATGATAAAGCTTTATGTAAATTCCAACAAGAAAAAATTGAGAATAAAGGGATGATGAGGAGGAAAAAATCCAATCCAACTTTATTTATAAAGCACTTTAAAACCTCCATACTAAAGTGCTGTACAGAGAATTCTAAATCACACAGCGCAGCCCACAAAACAAATAAAGATAAGAACACAAAATAAACAATAATAAAACAACAGCCATAGTAAAAACAATGCACCATTTAAAAGCAACCATCTACAAAGCGCAGAACGCTAAGGAGAAGAGCGCAGTGGAAGAGGAAGGACACATAAGTAGCAGAAATGGGAAACGGGAGAGGAGGTATAAGATAAGAGAGGGAGACAGTGGAAGAGCTCAGACAGTCACCCCCAACCCTCAGGGGGACTGACTGCTCATCTGGAGTGGAGGAGTGTTTCACAGCCTGCTCTCTCTCACACACTTTTTTAATAACACCTCCCCGGTGAACTTCGAAAGACAAACTCACTCAGGAGAACCAGAAAACCTTTCCTACTTCTCCGTCAGCGCTCTCAAGAGCTTTGGTCACCATGGATCTGTGACCTTTATTATAGGTTAATTTTTCAGATGTAATGATTCCACTCCATAGAAGGGTATCATTCGCCTACACAAGCTGCACACATTAAGGGTATAGAATAAAAGGAGACTTTATAGAACAATAGCATTTTCAGTTGGAACTACATTAAATATTCATGCAACACTTAAACCAACAGCACTAACAGCCAGAAGGAACATTTATCAAGTTTAAACTGGGAAAAACCATGTGAAAATATAGGGTGAGAAACATGCAGCAGGTTGCTTCCTGGTTTGCAAATGTTTCACTAAGAACGGATTAAATCAGTTCATCATTCCTTACCTTGAGAACTCAGATTGAATAATAAGAAGCTTATAAAAACAGTTCTATGTTCTCGTAGTTAATGTAAAATAAACCATATTCTATTGATACAATGCTTCTTGTTAGCCTCTTTTATTATGTATGATTTTGTTTCAGTTACCCTATTACTGAAGAACTATATTACATGGCTGTCAGGACTCCATGTCCGGTCATGATACTTTTTATTGTCTGTCTCTTTCTTCCTCTCTCTTTTCCTTTCACACCTTCCCTCATTGCTCATCAACACGTCGGCTTGTCAGCCTCCCATCTGTCCCATCTCCTGGCCTGGTCTCGCATGTTTTTCCCCCTCTGTCTCCCTATCTATATATGTTATTGCCCACATATATACCTTTACTTGATTTGTTTTCATACATTTCTTACCTCTTTCTCTATCTGTCATGCTTTTTACCTTGGCATCAAGTCGAATCTGATATTTCTTTATTTCATGTTTTAGCTTCATCCTCTGATGCAATACGTGGATTCATCTGTGCAATAAGAAATGAAGTTTGGGAAAACCTTAATTTGAGACATGAAAAGGGGACACCTCTAGTTATACTAGTAGTGATTGTGCCACTAGTAAAACAAGCGGCTCTAGTTATACTAATTAATTAAAGAACATTTGTTCTTCAATACTTTACTAGTAAAATGGTCTTTCGACTGCACTAGTTGACATATTTTCTTTAGTATAGTGAATGCCAAATGTCCACTAGTAAACTAATGAATGCCTTACTATTAGTTAACTAGTGTGGCTTCAAAATGTTTACTACTAGTACCAGTGAAAGCCAAAATGCTTGCGAGGCACACCAGTTGCACAAAGTGCTAATTAGGAGGTTGTAAGAGATGTGCATTGAAGATTCTTATTGGTGCACCATTTCATTAAAAATAAAATACCACCAAAATGTTGACTGTGGGGAATTTTAGCTAGAGAGCCAATAGGAAGCCTTTATGCACTTTGTGAACATTTGTGCCTCGGCTAGTTATCTGGTCAGCAATTGATGGATCTTACTAAATAAATGCAGCGGAAAAATTGTAGGTCACTAGTAAGCTGAATCTATGTTTGTCTAGTTAACATGTGAGAGCTGTTGCAGCTCAATAGTAAAGTTTTCTGCGTCACTGTTCAGTTCAGAGGGCCAGTAGGTGTCTAAAAGCGAACTAGATGGGACTTTAGTGCTATTTGTGAGGCACCATCACTGGTTGAGTTTATGTTGGAACTGATGCGACAAAAGTCCCACTACAGTAGTTGCTGACAAAGATGTGACAAGTTGTGTTCCACTAGTAAGACAGAATGCCAAACTAGTGTGACCATATATCCAACTGGTTCTGACAATGAGCCATTTAGTGGAGTAATCTGCTGTCTGATATCAGGGATGTTTCTGCAGCTTTGTCCCAAAACCACCAAAACTCTTATCGTAACACAGAGCCTGTCTCTTAACCATGCTCTGTGGTTGTGTGCTGTTACAGTTAGAGAGTAACAGGGTCTCCAGTGTTCGGTCCTTACCTCACTTCAGCATGTTCTCAGGCTGCAGAGCTTCCTGTTCTCCTGAGGCCACTGTTGCTTCTCTGTCAATCTGTTGTTGTCTTTCCCAAATCTTGCCGGTATAATTGGTTAGTGTTGTTGCAAAATCTATGATAACATGACACGAAAACATAACGCTTACCTTTGATGTAAGGATGGACAGACATAGACAGACTACACTGCAGGCCATGATGTATATGGGTCTCTCCCCCACTTCTCACCGGTCCCTTGTGCTGTCTCTTCCCTGCTGTTAACACTGACCTGTCTTGTTAAGCCTTCTGCCTTTGACATACTCAAGGTGTGTCCCCGGTCTCAAGTTAAAAATACATGACGCGTGTCCTCAACAATCAGGTTAATTTATTGAGGTGGTAAGGTTGGCAAGGCCAAGGATTAGTTTTGGTAATATGTAGTTAAGGGGTATTAAAAGGAGGGTCTACTTTACTGCCTAATTAAACCAAGGCTTTGGTAATGGTTCTGCCTGAGGTAATGGCACCGGTAATGGTACTTATGGCTTTTTCCCCAGAATAATGTGACAAGCTTCTAAAATAAATGCCGTTCAGTCTTCCTGCAGCACCTGTTTTTTCTGAACACAACCATGATAAATAGCAATTTTGTTTTAATGGGGGTTATTGCTGTATTTTCATGAACTTTCAAGGGTAGTTTTTGGCTTTGAGTGAACTGTTTTTAAATTATACACAAAAACAAAAGCATGCCTTTCAGTTACACATATAAGCACAACCTTGTCCTGCCTTCATTTGGTAGAGCCGCCTCATCTTTTACGTTGGAATCTGAACTTTTTATGAAATATTTCCCCATTTTTAGATACATCTAACCTCACTCCCATCTGAAATCATCATTCTTTCCCATGCCCACTGTGAGGTCAGGATTTAAGCATTGCTGCCATGTAAGGATGTGGAACAAAATCCTTCCTTCATGCATAAAGGTATTTTAAAGTTCAGCTGAGGCTTATTTAAGGCTTCAGGAGTCCAAGGTAGCTAAATCAAATGGATTTCTCCCAAAGTTGGCCCTTTTTGTGGTAAAATTATCTCTCTTAGAATCCCTGGAAAGTATTTCCCAGTTGGTCTACAGTGAATGGATAACATTAAGATAGAATTTTGTATATAAGAGAGCTTTTCACAAGAAAACTCTGGTGTGCAGTTTTTGCACTGTGAAGAGGACTGCAGACTTTGTTCCACATCTCTTTCATTCTAGGAAATGCTATTTCAAGTCCAATATGGAATGAAGGAATGAATAATGAATAGGTATAATTACCTTTTAAAAAATCTACATACAGTATTGGAAAGTGAATGTCGTACATAAAACAGACTTCAGCTAAATCTGAACACATCCTTCAATGAGCAGTTCAATTCATAAGCAAATATTTAACCTGTTAAGTCAGAGAGACCCCGGTACCGGGGCCCTCCCGCAACATCTTGCAGGAAACAGTGTCTGAGGGCATGTTCATTTAATAAACTATGAATGTTTTACATCCATGTAACGGGAAGAAACTCATCTAACTGATATTTTTTTTTTAAAAACCCACAATGCTAACGCTGTGCCTCTGAATTAGCAACAAGCGAAAAATGCTAACAGATTTACTGCACCGAAACTCACTCATAAAACCTTATTATTTATCTTTTCTGCACATCCAACCCATCGATCTGATCGTGAGATGACACAGAATCGATGGGTACATACATTATCACTCTATGATACGAACTCGCGACTTTATAAACAAAAACAGACATCAAAACATGTGGCGCTAGGTAGCTAAAAACGCTAACATGGCTTACCTGTGTCGTTGTCTGGTCAAAAGTGGTCTTCAATGGCATTAAAACGATAAAAACGCTGCATGAAGTTAATCCTGTGTCCCTTTGAAATGATTTCTGATAATCCATAAGCAATAAAACTGCTTTTCCGTTTCCAGATGTCAGAGCTAGAGATAGGTTCGCTCTGATGCAAAACTGCATGCGCGAAGCCCTCACCTTTTTCTTTACCATGTGTGTGTGTGGGGAAATTCCCCTTCAATTCTATTGGCTCTAACGGTCAGAAAGAGATTTCATTCGTCAAAATCGACAAAGGGGGGCCAGAGATATGGAAAATCCACCCAAATGACCCCAGAAGTGTTTGTTTTTTTGCTAAATCTCTCTAAAAAGGTCAGATTTCACTTGTTTTGCATCAATCTTGATACAGGGTACTTATTATATGTTGTACTTTGGATTCCTAAAGCTTTTAGTCTACTAACCCATCATCCAAGGGTAGTTTTCACTATAAGTAAAAAATAATTTTTGAACGGACACTATAATTTACAGTTTTTTACTATGTTCAATCTGAATTTTCTTTAAAATAAAAAACATCTATATTGATTCTGACTTTTCTACATCCAACTCACAGGTTTATCATTACTTTGAGAAAAAAGATTATTAATTTAACCCTTTTAGAAGGGAAGATATGGTCATTTGTTCTGGGAATGTCATTTTCGAGCCTGAGACCTGAAAAACAGGCTCAGGGCTTAACAGGTTAACAAATGATCATGTATACAAACATAAAGAAACTCTGAAACACATGTGACTTAAGTGGATGCTGTTAGAAATTAAAATCAATGTTAAACAGCATAATTCAGTCTAAAATATATCGTCAGTTTAAAGCTGTTTTATTGTGGAAAAACCCGGAAGTTCTCAGGAAATCAATGCCAAGCTTTTATTCTGAAAATCCTTTATCCGGTTAGCATGTGACTAATGTTACGTTTTCTGAATGTAAAGTGAAAATGACTTGGAGTGTTACACACCAAATCGTACGGACTTTAACACTACATCGATAGACGTTAAGATATTATTACTGCTGAATATTAAATGAAGGAACAGTTGATCATGGAGTGTTTACACATTACGTGAGGAGCTATGACGTGCCATAAGAGGTGTTTTTAGGACTTCTAAACTAACGATTACAGCTGTTTATAAGGTATTAAATAGAAAGTCATGACAGAGATATGGAGGAGAAAATGCTTAAGGAAGTAGGCAGAGAAAACCAAATGTCGAAATCATCTGGTCTCTCGCGATATCGAACCCACAGATGAGAAGGGAGGTCCCACTACCTGCACAGCGGGGGACAACGAGACGTGCATAAAAACAGAGGACAGAGGACAATTCAGGACTCCTTCTACGCTGCAGCCACCTGAGACATCACCGGCTTTGTCTTTTCCCTACCCTCTGCTTGTTGTATCATCGTGCCATTTAATTAAACTCACCAATTTGAACCTTTTCGGAGACTCCATTAGTCTCTTCATTCTAAGCTCCTCTCCTGGACGCGAGAACATCGAATACTTCTAATAGTTGTGGGTTCGATATCGCGAGAGACCAGATGATTTCGACATTTGGTTTTCTCTGCCTACTTCCTTAAGCATTTTCTCCTCCATATCTCTGTCATGACTTTCTATTTAATACCTTATAAACAGCTGTAATCGTTAGTTTAGAAGTCCTAAAAACACCTCTTATGGCACGTCATAGCTCCTCACGTAATGTGTAAACACTCCATGATCAACTGTTCCTTCATTTAATATTCAGCAGTAATAATATCTTAACGTCTATCGATGTAGTGTTAAAGTCCGTACGATTTGGTGTGTAACACTCCAAGTCATTTTCACTTTACATTCAGAAAACGTAACATTAGTCACATGCTAACCGGATAAAGGATTTTCAGAATAAAAGCTTGGCATTGATTTCCTGAGAACTTCCGGGTTTTTCCACAATAAAACAGCTTTAAACTGACGATATATTTTAGACTGAATTATGCTGTTTAACATTGATTTTAATTTCTAACAATCCCTCCTTTCACACCTTTTAAGGTGTGAACACAATACTAAAAGTAATGAGTTCTTCATCTGACTGCTTTTAAACTGACGGTATGTTTTAGACTAAATCATGCCATAAAACATTGATTTTAATTTCTAACAATGCACAAATTGGCATGCGGGAAGTGGAGAGAAAGAGATATTGATTAAAACAAAGGGAGAAAGAGATTAGATTAAGTAAAGTATGGTGAATAAAACAGATTATGTGAATGGGGGGAGAGGAGGCAATTTTGCAAAATGAAGCCAAGATGACAGATTAAAATATAAGCATTCTAGTAAGATTGTATAACTTTATTTCTGAACAAGGCCATTGTTTCTGAAATCGATGATAAAATTGTACTCACCAAAGTAAAGCCAAGACTTGCGAAAACAGTGAATTGCTTCAAAGCTATGGTGCGATTTGGCAAAAAAAAAGAGAAATGAGGTGACCAGAAAGATTGTACATTTTATTCAGATCTTCTAAACCACTTTCATTCAAGGTAGAATTCTAAGTGATAGTGCATCCTGATATGTTGATAATAATCGCACAGAAAATATGTTTTGTAAATTGATCTGTACATGTGATTTCAACAGACAGTTATAGGGCAATTAACGTAATCGTAACCTTTAATTTCTTTATCTAAAACGTTTGACTATTGGAATCTGGGGGATTGTTTAAAACTTTTCTGATGAAGGACTATCCGACTGAGTTTCCACATCTCTCAAATAACCCTGGAGTAAATAAAATGCCAGTACTTACATGAATGAGGGCCAAAAAGAAGTCCTACTTGTATGAAGCTTTAATTTCCCGTTGATTGGAGGATTTCTCCAGGGGTTTTCAAAGTCTTAGACCGTTAGCCTCCCATCAGACGAGGCTTAGTTTTAATCAATAGCTGAGTTCCTATGGGATCAGGATTATCTCATTTGATCCCATAGACACTGAACAGTTGAGCCAAGAAGGCCTCATACTGCTATTTTACATGACTAGAGACTATACCTAAGGCATGTGCAATATGTGAAAAACTGTAAAATCTTCTGTTGGGAAAATACTGAATGTACTCTTCTAATATCAGAGTAGCACATGATAACAAAGGTCCTACGTAGCTGTGTGCGTAACCAGATGTATGATGACCTAGAAGAGCATAAGGACACACTGTTTTTGGCATATGATATGTGACAACAATTAACATGATGATTCAGCCTCTATGGAGATAGACATATGACTGTCATGTTTATTGCTTACGCAGGCCTTAGCTAATCTGAACGAAGCATAGAATACAGCTTTGAACCGGTATTCTGCATCATGTGACTGTAACACCCTCTCTTGTATTTAAGGCATGTGAAGGACACTGTTCGGGGAACTATTTATCCCACACAGCTCTGTGTGTGATGACTACTTCCATTCTTGCAAGGATAATAAATACATGTATCCTGATATTGAAGACCAAGTCGGTGACGAGTGATATTTTTCTAACATGTTCAGAACAACTTTATCTCTGAACTATGTCTTACAACATGTATGTTATTTCATTACAATGTATATTGATTATTGATTTGATACTAGTTTCCCGTTCCATTCATTGAGATTCCTCTGTTTAAAAGCCCCTTGGCGAGGATGCCCCCCACTTTGAAGACCTCCGGATCGATCAATAAACTGATTGATTTTTTGATTAGTTGATTGATTCATTTTATCATCCATTAGCTCAACCGGTTAACTGGTTATTTGTCTTTCAGTCGCCATTCACTCAGTAATTCGATCATCCAGCAGTCATTCTCCATCAATTTCCCTCCATCGCTCCCCCCCCATCATCCCCATTCATCTACATAACTACCCCCCCCCCCACAATCACGCTCTCCCTTCTACTTCTTCATCTCCCTCATTTTTCACCCAGCCCCTTCTCGCTTATTGAATCAATCCCCCTCCCCCCTTCACTCGATCTAGCGCACCTTCCATCAATCTACCTATCGGCTCTGCTCTCTTGCCCATCTTTGTCTCCCATCTCGGCTCCTCGGGGACCACAAAGGCATCTAATGCATCTTTTTGCATGTAAAATGGATAATTAATTTCAGACGGATAATGCATGGTGGCAGGCAGGAAGAAAGGTGCAGTATCCCTGGAGAAAGAATTCCCTTACTTTATTCGTCCACGGAGATTCAGCAGCCTTCCAAACTAGAAAAACTGACATTTGATGGATGTATTGAGAAAAGAAAACCCCTCAGCCAAAAATATAACCGGTTGATGTACAAATTGATGTTTTTCCTTGTAGTCCTTTTGCTGCTACTTCTGCTGCTGCTTTGTATTGTGAAAGAGTTAGCATGAGCTCTGAGAGATAATGTTCTACGGGAAAGTGTGATGACAGAAAATCCAAACCAATTTTACAGTTTGAACGGTGAATGTTTTAAGGGAGGGTAATAGAGTGCCACAGTGACGCGTCCTAAAACCCGGAAGTAAGTTAGCATGTTTACCACTTCCGGTTCCTTCGACAAAAAGCAATGCAATTTCTCCATAGGATTTTGGAAAATAGCTCGAAATAAGGTCTGTGGTTGACACAAATTGAAGAGACAGATCACGTTTTGTTCTACGACATTAAATACATCAGCAGTGACCCCACTGGTGATTTTTGAAGAATTTACGTGTCTGAAAAACTATGGTTGTTACCAAGTGGCTGAATAGGACTACAGAAATTGTCGAGGCCGTGGTACGTCATTACGCCGAACACGTAAACACTCCTCTAAGTTTGTTTGCCCTGTTCTGCTTGAAAGCAAGTACCTGCCTCCTGCAAACTGTTCAAACAAACGCTTCAACTTGGACCATTTAGAATCTGTATTTTTGAAATTGTCGTTTTTAACACCGTAGTTTTACAAATTATAGAATAATTAATTACCGGTGTTTTCCAATTTTACTCTGCAGTTTGTTTCGTTAGCTAACGTTAGCTATAAGCTACTTAGCTACTATTGCTACGCAATGGTTTGTTGCTTTGCTCCGGGTTGCAGCCACAGGTCTTCGCATGGAACTTGCTCGTTCTATCGTTTCCCAGCCAATGTTTTCCAAAGGAGAGTCTGGATTCGTGCTATGAGGTAAGCTGACGTTACATTTTTGTCCACGTGACGGTGAAATTTAAATGATGGGTAGTGACTGTATTGCCGTTTTAGAGATGGCGCTGCTGAAAAGACCGCAACATAAGTAAAGATAATGAATAAATCCTATTAAAACCTGTGTGGCTTATATGATGAGTCTAATTAGTACAAGCAGCATAACGTTTCACCATGTAACTAAAGATTGTAGTCAGGGAAATCAGTTTGACATATTGAACTAATAACAAATCACCTCTGGCTGGCAGAGAACTCTCTGCTCCATAGCTTCTGTTGGACGTAAAATCACAATGTACATTTTACATATATAGGAGAACAATAGCTGCTTCTCAGTGAGGAACAGCGAAAATATCACATTATGTGAGACCTTATTTAATCAGCGATGGATGGCGGCGCTCTCTCTATATTCACCTGCTCGCTGCCACTAAAGAGCACAGAGCAGGTGCTCGTGATGTGCAGTCGACTCGCTGCATTTGCTGCATGTTAAATTAGCGGCTGACAGTAAACGTCAAGCGGATGTCCTCAGGCTGCGTGACTTCCGCTGCCATCCAAAGCTGTCAACTCACACTCACAGGCTCACACATACACACTCCCCTGGTATCCTTGGTGCGACCTGTCCTATCAGTGTTAATGAAGGCAGTCACATCAGCGTGATGAGTGAAGTGCTAATGTGTGTGTGTGTGTGTGTGTGTGTGTGTGTGTGTGTGTGTGTGTGTGTGTGTGTGTGTGTGTGTGTGTGTGTGTGTGTGTGTGTGGTGTGTGTGTGTGTGTGTGTGTGTCAAGAGCTGACTCCTGATTATAAACATGCAAATGGAGCTGTAAAAGGAACATTAAATTCCTCCCCTTGCTCTTTCGATTTTGAAATAGCTACTCTTCTCAACCCCCCTCCTTGTTCTTCCTCCCCTCACAGTCCTCCTCTCTGTATCCACTCCTCCTGCCTCTCCATCACTCGTTAACTCTGTCTGTCCCTCATCTTGTTTTTCTGCTTCCTCTTAACCTGTTAAGCCCGAGAGACCCCGGTACCGCCGGGCACTGCCGCAACATCTTGCAGGAAACAGTGTCTGAGGGCATGTTCATTTAATAAACTATGAATGTTTTATATCCATGTAACGGGAAGAAACTCATCTAACTGATCTTTTTTTTTTTTTTTTCAAAAGAAAACCCACAATGCTAACATTGAGCCTCTGAATTAGCAAGGAGCGAAAAATGCTAACAGATTACTGCACCGAAAATCACTCACAAAACCTTATTATTTATCTTTTCTCCACATCCATGACATCGATTCATATCGTGAGGTGACACAGAATCGATGGGTACCCTCATTATCACTGAATTATACGAAATCGCGACGTTATAAACAAAAACAGACATCAAAACAGGTGACGCTAGGTAGCTAAAAATGCTAACATTCTTACCTTGGCTCTGTAGTCTCTCCGAAGTGGTCTTCAATGGCATTAAAACGATAAAAACGCTGCTGAAGTTAATCCATAGGTTAATCCGATGTGTCTGTGTCCCTTTGAAATTATTTCTGATAATCCATGAGCAATAAAACGGATAATCCATGCTTTTCCGTTTCTAGATGTCAGAGCTAGAGTGTAGCTTCACTCTAATGCACATAAGGGGGGGGGGACACATCTAGAGAGTGTGTGTGTGTGTGTGTGTGTGTGTGTGTGTGTGTGTGTGTGTGTGTGTGTGTGTGTGTGTGTGTGTGTGTGTGTGTGTGTGTGTGTGTGTGTGTGTGTGTGTGTGTGTGTGTGTGTGTGTGTGTGTGTGTGTGTGTGTGTGTGTGTGTGTGTGTGTGTGTGTGTGATCTGATCCGGATGGTTACTAATTCCTTTTCTTTATGGCGGTCATTTTTGACCGGGAACACCATGGGTGTTACTAAGTTGACTAAATCATCCAAAATTCAATGAAAGTGGTGATCAGCAATTGTATATGTTCAAATGTCTACTGTGAAGGATATCATAAAGCCTTAATGCAATCGAATGTAAAACAAAAAAGTTATGATTGATGAAAGTAGTAAATCGGTCAGATTTGACCCGAAGACAACAGGGGGGTTGAACTGTCTATTTCCTCCCCTTACGCTCAACTTATCTTGCCTTTTACCTTCCATTTTTTTAATTCCTTCACACCTCAATGTCCTCCTTCCTTTTTCTTCCTTTTCCTCTACTCTTCCCAGTCCTTAGCTAACATTTACATCTCACGTTTCTCTTATTTTACCTCTTTTCCTCACTCTTCTCATTGCTCTCTCCACTCACTCCCCTTTTCGGTTTCTTGACATGATGTATTTAGCCCTTAAATGGGCATATACATATTATGTAAAACTAATCGATTATTTCGTAGATGACACCCACATATACATACATACTACAGATTAATACACCCCTATTAAAGATAGGGTATGTAAGTTTGAGAAACCGGCTCGAGATACACTTTTTGTTATATTCCATTGAATGCTCTTAACATCCCGATAGCAATGAATATCTTAAGTGCTTTGACAAAAAATCCATAAAAAAAATTAATCTGTGGAAGCCGTAAAACTGTAAAAAGTACGACCAATCATTTTAGCCGGCCCGGATAAAATTACTGGATGGACTGCCTGCCTGTCAGCCTTCCATCTGTGCACAAACTTATCTCGTCCCCTCATTGGTCATGTGCGCGTTCGTGTGTGTTGGAGGAGGGGCTCTATAAGGAAGTGGCAGATTTTCTCCGGTCTTGTATTTTCAAATTCTAGCGATCTCGAGCCGGTTTCTCAAACTTACATACCTTACCTTTAATGCTCTATTACAGCGTAAATGCACTCTTATTACACCCAAAAATACTCCATACCATTATTACAACCGGAGGATCCCAAGGATGCAGAAACCAGAAATATACAAATATTGACTTTCTTCTAATTTATTTTTGAATCTATGTCAATTTTCTTCCTTCTCTGCCTTTTGTTTCTGCGCGTTCCAGAAAGGATGGCGCCATATTCAAACATCCTTCCTCTGCTGCTTGTTGTGGTTCAGCCCCTGCCATGTACAGCACTAATGAAAACACATGTAATGCCAAGCTGCACACATCTCCATGACAACCCCGCTGGGACAAGGGAGAGACAGAACGAAAGACAGGGAACATTGAGAGGGTGATTGATAGACTCGGATACAGAAAAGATTGAAGGCAAGAAAGAAATCACAAGATTCAAAGAGGAGGGAATAGAGTGAAAATGGAAGATGGTGTTCAAAAGGGGAGAGAAAAGGAATAAGGTGTGAAGACAGCGGAGAAGGGGAGCAATCCAAAAGAGAATGTGTGGTATAACAGAACATTGTGTTTATACATTGATACGCTGCAGATTTTCGTCTTATTTGCTTTGGACTGAGGAATCAAAGCCCCGGCTGGATGAATCATTACTTATTTGTCAGCAGTTTTCATTTTGTATCCCCCAACTTCTCAAATCCAAAGCGTGAAATTATTATTCTGCTATGGACCAGACACCGAGGGCAGATACATTTGATTACAATTATATTTGAATGCATTCTTTTTTCTTTACAATCTTTTTCTCTTTTTGATTATCTAGCTTTTGTTCTGCTCCTTTATTGACAAGGCAGAGACAGTTCTAGTGATAGGCTGTACATCCTTTATTACATTGATTTTATTCCTCACACTTTTCAATGCCCGATCCTTGAGGGCTCATAAGATACCTCCATGCATGATGGAGCACATTCTCTCCGCAAATCACTTTTAAATACCCACCTAGACATAACATACATATCTAGGGATGGGTACCGAGCCCCGGTATTAAACGGGCCCCGGGGCGGAATTATTAAAGACCGTGGTACCGTTAAGCTCCGACGTTATCGGTCTTTTTATCGGTACTGGAGACATCTAAAAAATATGTCATATGTATTATGCTACAAAAACATTATATTGCAGTTTCAGTGTCGCCAACTTCGTTTCTAATATGCAATAAGACTACAAAATGCGTCTATGATTATTTTTAGTATTTTCGATCTTTCCAATCCAGACGAGAGATCTCTCTCCCCCGTCTGTGTGCGAGGGGGCGGGGCAGTTTACACACACGCAGCTGCTACATGCAGCAACACACACACACGGAGGAGATGGGAGAGAACGCGCTCCGAGGTGTGGTTAACTTTACCTGTCTCGATGTGGACTATGCTCGTTGCCAAAAGTGCAATAAGAGTTTAGCATGTAAGGGCGGTAACACGAGCAATTTGTCAAAACATCTTTCAAAAGTGCACCACATTCAGACGGAGAAATGCACCGTTTTCGACTGTCTTTCTAGTAGCTCTATAACCCCATCCACGAGTAACGTTTCCACATCAGGTGTTATGTATGCTAGCAGCAACACACGGAGTTAACTAAATTATACAAACATGGGTTAATTATTAGAGGTAACTGAGTTATTTATTTTTGTTAAAGTTTCAGCTATTCTGTTTACAGTTCTGTCATCAGATTATTTAATACGATTTGTTAAAACATTGTTGTTTCTTTTGTTGTGAAATATTATTTATTTTATTTAAAGGGGAAATATCATGCAAAATGCACTTTTTGATGTCTTTTATACATAATTATGTGTCCCCGGTGTGTCGGGGAACTCACAAAGTGTCAGAAAATAAAACCCTCTCTCTTTTCCTCTGTACCCAAATCTCTAAAAACGGGGCTACAACGGAGCTGACCCAGATTTGCGTCCGATATGACGTAATATCGGAAATGTAGGCTGGCTTTACACCCACGGCCCTATCAGAAACGTTGCTATCAGAAACAATGCCCGACTGTTTTGGACGTAATATGGTCGGTGCATGTTTACATTAGCATCGCTAACACTCAGAGCTAACCTGTACTGGAGAGCATGTGTGCGAGAGAAGCAGGAAATAAAAAGGAACTCACCTTGTGGTATTACCGGCAAGAGAGAAAGCCTTTGAGCTCCATACTGTTTCAGAAATAATCCTTGATAATCCATGATATGGCGTTTCATCACTGCAGTATCTGCCGGTAGAATCTCCCGCATGAGCTCAGCACCCTCCTTTTTTTTTTTTTTTACTTTATACCCCAAATCAGCACTTTTGAAACAGGAAGTGAAATAGAGGGATCTGTTTGGTATTTTGAGCAAAACACTTCATAGACATGTTTTTTATATATTTGTATATATCTGAGACCTATGCTATTGCCTAAAAATAGCATGATAGGTGCATTTTAAATAAAAAGCAATGCTCATTTTTCCCACAATTTGTTTAGTTAGTTTACCTTGTTTTTTTCTCCAAAAGAACCGATACGAGTACCGTTAAAGGACCGGATCAATAAGCGGTATCGATGAAAGTAGTAGTACCGTTAAAACTTTAACAATACCCATCCCTATACATATCTTTGCCAATCGGATCACACATCGGTGGCCGGCAGGTGCAAACGCGGAACAACGGCCAAAAACGCATACATAAGCAGGAAACAGCTGCAAATAATGAAATGAAAAACAAACAAATCCCGATCAGACGCTGGTTGTGGGTTCCTGAGAGGTCTGATAAAGGTAAACAAAAAATATATTCAAACTACTGTACTGTTAAAACATTCTGCTTCTTGTGGCACAAAATAATATGTTGACAATGTTTTATTTTACCCTGGCAAACTGTTGTTGATTCTTGGAGTGCTCACTTTTTGAACATTTGGAATGTCTCACACCTGCATACACACAAATGACTGACTGAAATACAAATAAATTCACTTTAATTAAGAATAAATGCCACGATAAATACAAACTGACCAAGGTACATTATATTGTTGACCGTCCTTTAACTCTCACATTAGGATTTACATTGGGGCACAATAAACCAACTCCTCTCTGCACCTATAATGTATCTATATGATGTCAAGAGTTACATTTAGGTGCACAATGCTGTCTCTTGACTTGAAAGCTCTTTTACCAAACAAGCTAACGCTAGCTGGGTAAATATGATGCTCTTTGTATAAAAACAAAACAAAACTTACCTTCTTATATATTGACTTTGACCACTTCGATCAACTTTGTTTCCTCCGGCTTCAATTTCCATCACTCTCGTTCGTTCTCTCTATGTCTGGTCAAACATCAATCTGTTCCACGTAATGCGCCCCCTAGAGGCCTGGAGCATTGTGTGTTTTGGGGTTTGTATGTGTTTTTGACTTTGCATATCGTTTTTGTATTTGTATATCGTTTTTGTATTTGCAGCGTTTTTCTGTTGCGTTTGTTTTCGGGGTTTGTGTGTTGTATTTAGTTTGCATCATTTCTGTAAATGCAGCGTTTTTTTGTTGTATTTGTTTTCAGGATTTGTTTGTTTTTCATTTCATTATTTGCAGCTGTTTCCTGCTTATGTATGCCTTTTTGGCCGTTGTTCCGTGTTTGCACCTGCCGGCCACCGTAGATCACAGATCTAAATTCAAACATAAACAACCACCAAGAAACATTGCTATTGAATATTTTTCAAAAAACCCTTGCCGTGAAGGTCTGGGACTCATTTGACCACACATATTTTGTAGTGTAAGCATTGTCAACCTCATTTCTTCCATTTGTACCTTTCACAATGAAAGGAAATAAACGAATACAATGCATTGCTGCTTATCAAAGGAAGCTTAGATTCGCTCATAGGAGTTTACAGAAGTAACTCATCAAAAGGCTTACACTGGCTTTGTCAAACATGGCCAATAAGGGATATATTATCAGTGCAGCCAACATATTTTTTGTAGTTTTCTTGGTCTTTGAATTCTCGGCAGAAAATGGACCGCAAGTTGCTTTTTTGCAGAACAGAACTGATTAGTTAAGTAAGATTGAGCTGTGCCAATTTTCTCCCTGCCATTGTAGCATGGCCTTCTCACTTTTGTGCTAATGTTTTACTTTTTTTATGTTGCTTTATGTGTTTATTCTGTGTATGAACTTTCAAAGTCCAAAAGTGCCCACATACTCGGCCAATAAAGCTGTTTCTGAATCTGAACTCAAAAACATCCTGTAACACATCCATTGTGCTGTAAAGCCTCACACAGCTCTTGGAAAGCCTTGAATGTTTATAAATTGTGTAAAATGAATGGGTAGCCCTGAGAGCTAGGTTTTTTTCCTCGCCATGCGTCACAACTCTTTGTTCAATATATCCGCTTGGTGTCGTAAGACAAGACCTTGTGATGGAGGTTGGTTGCGACACAGGAGCAGCTTTTATTGAATGAAGCTTTGGAATGAAAAATATGACTTTTCTAATAAGGCTGTCAGGTTCATTTATTGACTAATACATTTATTGACCCGGGCCGTTGTTTTGATATTCCGCTGAAGTATACGCTGTGACGTAATAACTATTTTTTAAATAAATGTTTTCGAGTGAAGGGGTGTGGGGGTCAGAGGGCCTAGGTATAAAAGTCACGGCTCACCACTGCAATATACCGTTGTCCAATGAAGACTGGTATAATGTATGTACTGTACTGTATGTACTGTACCAGAAACTGTTTAAATTGACTGCCTATAAGACCCTTCACTAAGCCACTATTGATGCGAACATTGACATTGTCTATGTTATGTATATCTTTTTTTATCTCCCTGACACTACTTATGTTTGTATTGTTGTTCATGAAGATAATAACATCTAAGTAAAACAAAAAAAGAATCCATGATTCCCAATTATGTACTTTATTAATTTTGGACTGACATCAGAAAAAACACTCTTTTGAGGGACCTTTTTAACAGTTGCTGTCGTTTTGGCCAAGCAATGACTAAACAATAACTGACTTAATGTCAAGACTTTTCAACAATTTGTATTGATCACTGCTGTCCACAAACTGTACATCATTTTCAAAATCGCATACCATCATTTGTTTCAACTGTTTTTAGTCATTTTTGGTGTAAAGGAGACATGTACCGACCAGGGACAGGCTCAAAAGGACCAAACATATGTAAAACAAATACAAAGAGAAATAAACTGCAGAAAGTAACAAAATCATTTCAGAAAAGAACAAAACATACACAAACACTAAAGGGAACAAAGTAAGGGGAATGGTACTCTTCAAGGACTAGAGAAATGAAAACACGTTGGGCACAGACTTTGACAGTTACGTAAACTAAAAGTATCAGTGTTTTTCTGTTTTGTCAAAAACAGAAAAGCACATGAAATCTTGCCGTTTCATTCAATCAATCGTCTCGAATCTCTGTTTATCTTTTCCATCTTAAGGGGATAACATACTGTATTTATCAACAAGTCCTCCAACTCATACAACCAAATAGGTCGATTGTTCAGCAGCTTATTACGACCTATAGTCACATTTTAAAGTTTAGCACCTCTAGTGGTCGTGTAAGAAACAACAATTTGCGGCAATTGCAAATGCTCCGGAGGGTCGTATATTCACAAATAACCCTCTCTGGAAAATCCTAAATTGTCGAATAGGTTGGCCATTAAAATGCTTTTTGATTAGATTTCTAGCCAGAAGTGTATATTGTACTTTTAGAATCCACATCCAGTGGATGTGTAGGATCTATAGTTTGATAGATATTACGAAGATTATTTGAGCTCTCGCCAGGAGAACGTGTATGTCTTTCCCCTTATGTAAAGTTAGCGTCAACCCTCACTGGGTGAAAACAGTATTTCCGGTCTCGAAGTTTTCATAATAAAACCGTATTCCCTTCACTGTCAAATTATTTCACAGTGATATCTGCCGTACTCATCCAGTAAAACACATCAGTTTATCCTTTACATTAATTGGTTTAAATTGTGTACACTGCTTTTGTGTTTTTCCCATCAATTTTTCCCTTTCGATTCTGAGAGACACATTTCTTTTTTCAGATGTTTTGATAGGCTAAAACAGGGGTCGGCAACCCCTGGCACGCGTGCCACCATTGGCACGCGGCACCGTAACCAGTGGCACACTAGGAATAAGTGGAATAAGTGTGCAAAATATTTAAATTTTATTTTCGGATCCTGAACGAGTTCGCCGCCAGAGCGCGTCTCCCCGTTACCTGCAGAAGGAAGCCATGCACGCAATGCAGCCCCGCTCTCTTTAACTCCAGGCGACTTTCTGCCGCTTTCCTCCGTAATGCAGTGCTGATAGTTTCACCACAGAGGAAAGCACTTCACAAATTGCAGTACCCATAAGGAGCTGTAAAAATGCCGCAGTTTTTGCGTGGCGATCGATATCGGCCGATACTCACTCTCTGCCGATCGATCGGCGCTCTCTAAAAATGCCGATCGCGAGACGTAAAATCTACCTCTGGAACTAGTTATAAATATTCTTCACTGTCGGGTCACTTATTACTGGATCAGTGAGCTGCATGAGATACTGACAGGCTGTCAGGAGAGAGAGAGAGGGGGAGAGAGGAAAAGAAAGCGCTTCAGCTCATTTCTCCCGTGTTATTATCCAAAGTTAATGTAAACTTGAATAATGTAGGCTACTTCATTTGAATGTAACAATTATCTTGGTTGTTGTTTGTGGAAGCGCCAGTGAATGAGCCCCATTAACTGAGCCCCATTAACTGAGTTTTAAACATTTCTTTAAATGGAAGATCCCCATAGGACCCGCTCACTCGATCGGATTGGCGATCGGAGCATCCCTTAGATGGCACTTCAGATCAAAAAGGTTGCCGACCCCTGGGCTAAAACATCGGACTACCCATAATCCTCAGCTATCGTTGAAGCTCGGTGATTGGATGTTGTAGCCGCAATGCACGTTGGGATATGGTGTTTATGCAATGTGACATCCGAAAACATAAAAAAAAAATAATAATAATGTGCTTGCTTTTTTCTTTGAAAGTCATCACATAACGGCATTGTCATACACGGTTCGGCATTAAATATTACACATCTACCGTAGTTCTCTATTTATAGAGCCCTGATTAGAAGACCTTTGGACAAACTGGAAGAAATGCTGCCGAAACTGAATATGTGATGTGGATCATAAATATATCAGCAATTAAACAACATCTTCAATTTCTCTTCACACAATACGTCTCCTTGCAGTATCAATAGTAATTCGGCTGACTTTTATATTTGATCCAATTGGAAGATAGGCTATATTTACACCATAACGGTGCACAGCTGATAGAAAAAGATTTGTAGTTTTTAAAGATATTACTGATTTTCTTTGAATTAAAGAATGTAAATACTGAGTTGAGAGAATAGTCAGGGGTTTTGGGTGATGGGAGACACAACTATGGAATCAGAATTTCAATAGCTTACCATTAAATGACGGATATACCTCAGATATTAATGTGTAGAACTACAATAGTGAAATAATATAGCAATATCCTGTAAAAGTATGTGAAAACATGAATAAAACTACACATCTTCAGATGTTATACATGACATAAGTGTCCTACACTAATAATACAAAGTTAGTATGGCATTGTATGCTGTGTGTTATTTATAACATCTTCATAAAGTATAATTTATTGTGTTAACACTGTAAACTTTACAGTTTTTTTAACCCGCACCGCCTAGTGGTTAAAGCACGTTATTGAATTTCTTTATTGAATATGTCATATTTGATGAAAACATTTAAATATTAAGAGTAGCCTACATACAAAATAGGGGGAAAGTAGAAGGTCAATTATAGAAATATAGAATAGAAAATATCAAGAAGATACTGTAGTGATCTCTACAATAAAACAGCTAGTGCAGGACGTCCAAAGATATTAATAGGAGGATGTGCAAAACAGACAAACTAATAAGGGTGTGGGGGGGGAGTCCAGTTTTGGATAGTCTGCCGTGGTTTAATTCCATTTCATATATATCCAACAAATAAGCACCCAACCGGGGGCTTGTGAGTGCATGGGCGCTGTGGGGAAAGACGTAGTATTAACGTTCTCCTGAAGAGACCTCAAATCATCTTCGTAATATCTATCAAACTATAGATCCTACACATCCACTGGACGTAGGTTCTAAAAGTACAATATACACTTGATACCGCAGGTCTCCCTTGAAAAAGAGATCGTTGATCTCAATGGGATTTTTTAACCTGGTTAAATAAAGGCTACAAACAAACAAACAAACACTTCTCGCTAGAAATCTAATCAGAAAGCATTTTAATGGATTTTCCAGAAAGGGTTATTTGTGAATATACGACCCTCCGGAGCGTTTGCAATCAACGGGAGCATATGCCGCAAATTGTTGTTTCTTACACGACCACTAGAGGTGCTAAACTTTAAAACGTGACTATAGGTCGTAATAAGCTGCTGAACAATCGACCTATTTGGTCGTTTTTTGGAGGAGGACAGGCTGGTATTTATTGTCAGTCCTAAATGTTGAACATATTTTTGTAAATGCTTGCACTCCAAAATTATCCCAATATGAGAAATCATGCAGGTCCAAAAAAACTGCTCACCCTCCGGGGGTTAAAACATGCGTATTCATTCGTGGGCATGTATGCCTGGTAAGAAACATATTTCAATGTCTCGTGACGGATCTAGCAAAGATATGTTAATATAAAACAGTCACATGTAGCTCGGTTTAATTACTCGTTCTTTGCTTTTTCTAGTCTCCTTCACTGCAGGATCTATGAGTCACACAGGAGTCATGATGTCCTTTACGGCTCTATCAGTCTACCCCTTCCCTTTGGTGGTCATGGGCACAAGCCTTTCATTAGTGTTGTGGGATTCACCCCTAGGCGTATCTTCTCACAAACATTGTATATGTGTGTGTGCGTGCGTTTGCAATAACGTGAGATACAATGGTTCTCCGCAATGTAAGGGCACTCACAGCTCCTCTGGTGAGTTCAGTTCCCGAGGACGGGCCTCACTGTGTCATCAAAAGTGATGAACTATGAATCACCTCAGTTAATATGAGGAGGCGAGAGGGAGAGAAGCAGGGAGAGGAGGGGGGGAGGGAGGGAGGCATGCTGACAAAAAACCCATTGAGTATTTGCTGCAGCAGGCTTTTATTCATTTATTTGTTTCATTCATCTATGTATTCACTTAACTCTTACATGAATCACTGTGGTTATAAAGAAATGCTGTATTAGAGAGGGAGATTGTGAGTGCTATACGTTGTATTTACTCCCATTACACCCGCAAGCATCACAAAATGTCGAAGAGCGTAAGGGCAACATCAGCAGCACACATATCCTTTCCAACCATGTCACACACAAACTAAGAGAAAGCGACGTGACCTATTGGATGGAAATGATCTGATTTCAACACAAACTTGGATAGAGGAAGATTACAACAGTGGCAGCTGGGGGTTGTTGACTTTGGTGAGAGTGCAAGGACTCACGCACAAGCAATGTTCTTGTGTTGATTTGTTCACACGTTTTTATGTCAATAGAATACAAGAAATGTTGGCTGGTTCTGTCCAACCAACAGTCCTTTATTGACATTCAGGTCTAGAAATGAGCTTGGTATTTGTCACAAAGGTTGGTCCATCTTGCTATTGATGAACCCGGTATGCACAAATAACTGACATGTTAATTGTTTTGTATCCGGAGATTGCTTTTTTATTATGTAAAGTGGAGTACACTGTTGTTTTCGTCTTGGGTCTCTGCTAACTAACTAGCATACTTTGACATCATCAATGCCTTTTACCGTGCCATCCTACTGGCTAGAAAACCATTGGCACGCCATGGTTGCTCAAAACATGTTGAACAGGAGTAGACAGGACATATAACTGTTTGCTGTGACCATTTGACAAGTCCAACAGAATATGGCAAGTATTGTTAGTCTCTATGGTGACAACTCCAGAGCACATGGCTGCCAATGTAGCTTCCTGCGGTTCCATACAGTCCTTCGAATGTAATTCAAAGTGATCAGTAAGAGACTATAAGAGGAACAGAGATAGAGAATAAATGCTGACAAATCCAACACTTTCTTCATATGAAGCATGAAATTGCTCTTGATCATTCAGGCTAACATGCCCATCGCTATCTCTTGATCACTCTCTTTCTTTTCATCTTGTTTTCTCTAACCCCCAGACTCTGTCTCTTGCTTTACTTTTGAAGAGGTTGTCATGGTTACAAAGAAAGCTTTCCCGGAACAGCCAGGGAAAGAAGTTGCAGAAGCGGCAAGATCTTTTTGAAGAAGAACTTTAAACCATTAGCACACACTCGATAACAGACAGACATGCATTCACACATATCTTCTCCAGTCTCCCTGAGGGATCGTTTCATCCTCATGTCGGTACTGGACCATAAAGCCTCTGTATGAACAGATGAATCTATATAAAAGTCCAGATTTCAGGTTTCTTTTTGCACTTACAAAAGAAAATTGAGAGTTTTTGTCAATATTAATATAATTCATTAGAAATAATAAATGGAAATAGAAAACGTATATTTATTTTGATCATAATTGTGTTCTACCCAGTTGCTTAGGGTAGATTTTTCCAAGCTTTTAGAATTCATGAACATTGCAACTTGTGAAAAAAGGACACACATGCAAATGAAGAAACATCTTCACCAACTTCGTTGGCGTCAACAAGTGCTCCAGCCCGGGCTGTGTGGATTACTTTTTAGTCTCCCCATTTCCATTGTGTTTTGAGCTTCTCGCAGCGTTTTTTAATTTGTAGCGTTTCATTAAAGCAGCGCTTTTAGTAAAAGCTGCGCATGTTTTGTAAAGTTGGTGAAGATGTTTCTTTATTTTCATGTGTTTTGGCACGTGTGTTTTTTCATTTGCATCGTTTTTGAAAGTGCAGCACGTTTCTCCAATTAGAAATGTTTTGGGCCACTGTACATTTTTTCGATGTAAAACATAATTTGATGTGTGTAGCGAGATTTGCAGCCCTTTTCAAACTCAATACATTTAGGGATGAAGTCCAAATCTTGTTAAAATAAATCCAGCACTCATATGTTAAAGTGGACCTATCATGCTATATTTGAATAATATAGTGTAGGACCATACCTATATAAGGCATATTTATACTTTTTTTTTTTCAAAATACCAAACAGATCATGCATTTTAGCCATGCCTCATTTTGCTCAATTTGACCTTTTTTAGCTCTGGGGAAGATAAGTGCAGAACAGCACCATCTACAGGCCTGGCATATGTACTACAGCGTCTCCAGCGCTTTCGAACGGCAATGGCCGTGGCTGTCTCCTCCTGATTGGTGGAGTTGGCCCAATAGCCGTAGCGCCACTGTCCTGACGTCAGGACAGTGTTCAAATCTGGATCAGTTTTTATCAGATCCGTTGCAGCCCCTTTTTTAGAGATTTGGGTATGGAGGAAAATAGAGAGGGTTGTGTTTTCTGACACTTGGTGAGTTCCCTGGAACACCGGGGACACATATTCATGTATAAAAGACGTACAAAAGTGCATTTTGCATGATAGGTCCCCTTTAAATATAATTTCAAGAAATTCATTCGGCTAGTAGATCTATTTGTTTATATTTGTTTCTGTTTATCCTAAAAATTAATTAGACCTAATAAAATCCTAGTCACAGATTTTGCCAACAGACTCAGTGTTGCTGGCTCTCACCATTAGGCATCAACACTAGATTAAATGAATAAATACAAATACCGAGCTCAGTTTGTTAGGAAATTAAATTGGATTTATTCATATTTTTCATCACCAGAATTCTGCAGTCATGACACATAATTGTAGTTGCCAGGCTCAGATGGCATTTCGAGTGATAATTAAGAAAAAAACACATAAAAGAGAGGAAATCTGGCCAATGGCAGACGAGTGAATTTAAGTAACAGACTGATCATCACAGAGTGTGAGATTCTGCTATGTGAAAAACTCTGCACCATGAGACTCACCAACGAACCAGCTGGCCCTTCTTACTGTCCAGCAGGTCATCCCGCACATGAGTGAATCAAAAGTTATTTAAAGCTATCTCTAAAGAAGTCCCTTGTCTTGACAAACCAAGTGACAATTCTAAAACACCTCCATTTTTCAGTCTTGGTTTTAAAATCAATGAATGGCTCAATATCAAGAAATATCAGTGCAAAAAGGCTAATTATGGTCGACATAATCAGAAACACAACTTCAATTTGATGATAATGTTTTAGTTCTCAGAGGAGCATTAAATAATGCAATTGTTTTCTAGAATTTCATCCATTTAATTACACTTCTGTATGTGTCATTTCAATGATGTATGGAATCATCAATAACCAACTATAGCCCACCAATTCCTCAAGGCACAACGGAAAAGGTCCTAGGTGAGGAACTTGTTGAAAAGACATGGTACTATTTTTTTAATATCATCCACTCCTCCACTTATAGTGCAAGGCACCATCTTATTCAGTTTAAAGCAGTTTGCCACATTCATTGGTCTATGGTTGATCTTGCAAAGTTCTCTCCTTAGTATACTGCCCCCTATGTGTCCTTGCTTAAAACTGGAACCAGCCAATTTGTCTCACCAATTGAATTGGATTTAAAAAACCACCCCCTTATGGCTATCTCTGGGATACTACCGAGTGTTCATCCATTAATTTGCTGTGGCAAGATGTTTTTTATTGCAATTTCAACTCTTTTGGCTGGATGTGTAATTGTGCTAGACTGAACGTTTACATCTTACAGTTATTAAGTCAGAGACCTATTAGGCTTTAAACTGGAGATATTTAAATTATGCTCAAATTGAATATTTAATAAAATCATTGCATCTCAAATTATGTTTGCTTTCATCACCTTAAACAAGGGCTGTTTAAACAGACCTACTGTAAACTTTCATATCAATTTGCATGTATAAGGAAGTCAGCTTACTGTTAGTGAAGTTTGACTTTGGAAGTTACAGTCTGTAATGCCTAATATTTTTGGGTTGTTGGTACATCCCATTCTCCTAAACACGATATCTCAAGTTTTTTCTTACATACGCAATGATAAACTGATACCATTTCGGTGATCAAAATCAAAGGTCACTGTTAACTGACAGACACATTTTGGGCCATATTTCTTAGAATGCAATGATATATATGACAGCGAATGGTGCTCTGGATGACACAAAGGGGGTCATTACTCACAACCCCATATTCCTTCAGCAGTCTGCTTCAAACTGAGTCAAACTGCCATCCCGAAGATTTCCACACACCTTGTTATCCCAGGTTTTTGTCATAAGATTTTCGCCAGACCCGTGTAATCTTTAGCAGATGGAGGTTCGGGTAAAGTTTATTCCTGCAATGAAAATGTGGATTAACTTGGGTGAGCTGAGTTTTACCCTCCATTGTATCCCTCGATCTACTTTCAATCCCTGGACAGCTTCTTCATCTCTACCTCCCGGTTGAAATCCTATCTATTGCCTTCTCTCTTCCTTTATCTCTTCATCTTGACCTGTAATTCACTTCACTTATCTATTTTTCCCCTCTTCTCTCTTCTTCTTTTTTTTCAGTTTAGAGGGTAATACAACTGTTGATAATTCCACTGGGAGCTTTTTCCCCCCCCCTTTGGTTTGATCGTCACGTGTTCCAGTAATGACTTTATTGATTAAATCAGGCTATGTCTCTGTCTCTGCTGATGTGCACGTACAATACAGATGAAGAGCAGCATCTCCTACTCAGGCATGCTCAACCTGCTGCTTTCTCTATTCCACCTTCTATTTCTTCTCCTCTCTTCCTCATCCATCCCGCAGCTCTCTGTTTTACCTCCTGGGTTTCAGGTAACGTTTAAAGCAATCATCTGTGACATTTTCTCATAAATTAATGCCAGTTTCTTTAATGATTGCTCTAAGTGAATTGTAGGTATTTGACCTTTAGCTGATAGCAGCCTTTCAATTGTTCACACATATGCTACACATACCTTATATCAGGGTACATTTTTCATGCCAAGGACCACCTAGCTGAATAAGAAACTGAGACGGACCCCCTGTTACATATAATTAAGTTACATATTCGATAAACTGGAATACAGTTTTGTGTACTTTACATTTGCCTACTATGTATAATATGGTGAAATGTAGAAATATACCTTTTTATGGTGCGTACAATATTAATTTATTACAATAATTTCATAGGCATAGCAAACTACTTGTAAACTTGTAATGGATCGGTGCTGCACAGAGGTTTTGCTTGGGTTCGCTAGCTGACTTGAGTGCATTAGGATCCATGGGTAACATTTAGAGCATAATAAATGTGTGTATGAGACGTATTTGCACACAGATATGGAGCGCGGACCCCTTGATGAATACCTATTCCTTTTATACATTATATTTTGATTTGTCTTGTAGGGTAAGGGTTAGGGTTACAATATGTGAAGACTATAATGAAGTAATTTAAATATGTTTGAGTATCAGTTTTTATAAGTTGAGGTTGGCCAAAATACATCACTACATTATCATTCTTTTCACTTAGAATAGATTGAAGAGTGCACGTTGAGGTTCAGTCCAGGAGCTGACTGTGTAATGAGCTGATTCTTTAGTAAATCAGATAGTGGATGGCAGCTGCGAAGAGTGGATTGTGTCACAAAGCAATTCAGTCAAAGTCTCTTAAAATAATGAAAATGTGCTGGTTTTTGCACTTATTATTTACATGAATATGATAATATTGGTTGCAGTTTGAGTGATTTACGAACCACTGACACACTCTGACATGTATTCTTTGTATTTTTCCTTTATGTTCAAGAGGCAGCTGTTGGATTGTGCCTGTAGCGAATATGTTTGACGATCCTCACACACTCTGCCTCTCTTATTCTCTCCATCGCACACTCTCCCTGTCTGTGCCTGTCTCCATCTTTTGTTAAATTGTTTCTCCTTTCTGTCTCTCTTATTCTGTTCATGGCAGTTCTTTTGCTCTTTGCACCTCCTCCCTCCTCCTGCTGTTTCTTCGCACTTCCTAGTTGCTGTCACCTCTAGTTCGCTGCTCCTCTGCTCTGCACTGTACTGTACTCACTGCATGAGAAATGTAACAAGGTAGGGCATAATGAGGAAGCACAGGTGGAAAGATAGGGTGAGGAATAAAGGATAGAGGAGGTGAGAGGAAAAGAAGGGAGGATTATAGCAGGCGCTCCCGGCAGAGGTGATGGAGATACCTCTGACACTCGGAGCCTGATGTTTTTCCCCTGTTTGCTGAGGTAAAACTAGGTGAAAGAGAAATGCTAGAGTCCTCAGGGACTCCAGATGTCAGTTAACATCAGGTGCTCGTAGGTGCAGCGGCAGATCTTCTCGTACAAAACTCCTTCCAGAGAAACCAAACACTTTCCAGTCACGGAATTGGTGAATTCAGAGGAATAGACGGGAGTACCTTTTTGTCTAAGTGCCCTCGGAGATTGCATGGTTATTTGAGGTTACATCTGTAGCTGACGTGTTGAACGTGCTCCGGCTGGGTTTTTATTTCAGCAGCTGCTGGGCAACACGATAATATGCATTGATATTCGGATCTGACTCTGAGATAATGGCTTACCTATCAGACACTTGATAAATGATAAGGGAGACTGCTGCAAAGCACCACAGTATGATTATATGGTAGGGCAGAATAATAATACAACCTCGGAGCGAATCAGGCTCGACTTCCTTGTTTACTTGTATGCAAGTTGCAATTTCAGTGTCTGGATTTCTGCTGGATAATATTGTTTATAATTGTTGGTAATAACATGTGACAGATGCTATTCAATTCTACCTCAATAAATATTTCCTGAATATATTGTGCAGTGAATTAGCTGTCTCGGATATACCCCAGGACCACATTAGCATACCATAAGGGAAGCCAATATCTCTCTACCAATTAGTGAACTGCCCATTTATTTTAGATTCAGAGTTGACCTTACTGTTACCCCTTTGGGAAATGAAGCCAAAGTGAATCCACGGTGCAGTAAAGATTGTGACTTTCCATCAGCTGCACCTATAGGAGCTGCATCTCATTTCCTTAACAATAGCAGGGATAAGCTCATACCCTTATTATTATTATAAAGCAGAATATGATAGCTGGGATATGCATATAAAATCCGGATTTCCAGCTTCTGTAAGCTGCTTTCTAATTCTGTTTTTCATTATTTTTACTCCCCGCTGCATTTGATACATCATTCACAGTCAACAAATGAAATCCCATAGTGGACCATTAAGGATTATGGGCTGGAATAATGTTAAATAAAGTAGGAAGCTCCTTTGTTGTGGTTATATTCACACTAGGGGGTCAAACCTTGGACCTATTTATTTACGCTCGGTTAAAATATTGATTATTTTTACTTTGTGGAGCTGCATGTAACTAACCATGAATGCTTTTTGTTGAACTTGTGTTTTTATTTAGATTCTCTGTCTAGAAAACATTTAACTTCCTCCGCAAATTAAATTGTCTCTCAGCTGAGAGGTTTTCTGCTTTTTTTGAGCCAAGCGCTGAGTTCTCTACTTATCCACACATTTAAAACACATTGAGCTTCTTTTAGATAAAGGGGCACCTGGTCAATTCAGAATTCTTTATCATTTAACGATGCATTCCTCTTGTTAGATAACACTATTTGTTGTTTCTGAGGTAAATGTCAGAAGGCAGATCGATTGTGGAAAATTCACCAAGCTCCAGGTTCATTTTTACTATTACAAAGACCTCTTAACAACATGGTTAAAGAAGCCATCAACTAAAAACAACCTTACATTTATTTAAAACAATATGGTGAAACCTCCACCTCCCAATGTGCCTGTCCTTCCAAATAAGGACAACTGTTACTTTCTCTCTTCCTTTGTGGATATAATTACAGATGCAATGGGTAGCATAGTAGGCTAACCATAACTCTCATCATAATGCCTCTTGGGGCTGCAGTAGCTCAGTCTGTAGGGACTTAGCTTGGGAACCAAGGGGTCACCATTTCAAGTCCTGATTGGACCAATAAGAAAAAGCAGTGAGGACTGGTAGCTGGAGAGGTGCCAGTTCACCTCCTGGGAACTTCTGAGGGGTCCATGAGCAAGGCATTGAACCCCAAACTCCCGACTGCTCCCTGGCGCCAGAAAATCTGGCAGCCTGTTTGCTCTGACACCTTCATAACAAAATATGCATATGTTTTTTTGGAGAACTTGGAGAAAAGGTGCCTCTTTCATTTCATTTTTCTTTAGATTTATATATATTCTTTATTTATTTTAGGACTGTTTCTGCCCTATTCTCCTGCAAGACTTCATTGATCTGGTCGATGTGCAAAACCTTCACCAAACCCTTAAGATAGTTTCCCAACTTGCCTGACTCTATTAAAAGTAGTTATTAGCATATTGCTAACGTGCAGTTGATCAACCTCTTCTAAAATAAATCATCATACTTTTGAACCATTACTTCCAGAAAACCAATATGCCCACATCTAAGCTGCCTTTTATCTAAAAATAAATTGGAAAGACATGTTGCCAAACTGATCACTGCTGTCTTCACTGAAAACGACGTTTCGAATGTTTCCACTGAAACAGCTCTTCTCAAAGTCTAGAATGACATAATGATGTTTTCTGATGTGGGTGAATGCTGTTTTGCTGCTGCTGTGTATTAGTGCAGCCACACACTAGCTGTGTTGCACAATTTCCATAGGCTTTGTCTGTTTTGAAGTCTGATTGCAGTTGATTAAGAATTATCTAAGATGCTGAGGCTTTCTTTCAATGAGGCTGCCGGTGTGTTTGTGGAGTGGTTTCATTAGAAAGCTTTGATGTGCTTTTTTTCCAAGATGCTTTTAAGGTAGATATTTTATTAAAAACATCAAAGGTAAAGCTCTCTCTTTCTCTCTCACACTATCTCCATTTCACACCAAGACTCTTTGCTTTTTGTTTTTTCCTGGTATTTGTCCTCCAATGTTTATTCTCTTTCTGCTTTTCACACTGCAAAACTCCTGCTGTGTGTGTGACACGAGAAAGCAGTAGAAGATGGGGGAAACATTTTGGCAAATGCTGCACTTCATGTCATCTCTCCCTCCCTGTTTAACCTCTTCTCGACTATTTGCGTCCCCCACGGTCTTTACACCTCAAAAATGTGATTTCCTCTCATCTCAACAGAAATGTGTTTTGTCTTTAGCGAACAATCCCTGATGTTTGTTCCCCCGCAGTGAAGGTCTCGCCTTTCACTCCATTGCTTTGATTACTTGACTTTATTTTCTCTTTCTCTTCTCTTAAAATGCTATACGGGGACACATTACTTTATGTTTTTTCTCTGCTGTATGTGTTACGACCCGCCCCCTACTCCGTGGTAGTGGCTCGTGGGGACACCCGCAACATAAAAAAAAACACACAAAAAAATACACAAAAAAAACAGCACTTAGTAGCGATCATTTATTTAATGTACAGCCGCTACTCACACATGCCATCCGGCAAACTAACGAGGTCTGGAGGACTGGCCAAAAGAAACAAAAAGAAGGAGGGGACGCGAGCCAGCAACACCATGGGCCGTAGGACCCAGAGCTTCCCTCCCCTAACCAGAAATCAAACCAAACCCTATGGGAAAGAAAATAAAGCCACGAAAACTAGACTACCAGTTCCTCCAGGCTAAAGTTACTTAACCTATTAAGCCCGAGAGACCCCGGTACCAGGGCCCTCCCGCAACATCTTGCAGGAAACAGTGTCTGAGGGCATGTTCATTTAATAAACTATGAATGTTTTATATCCATGTAATGGGAAGAAACTCATCTAACTGATAATTTTAATTTTTTTTTCAAAAGAAAACCCACAATGCTAACGCTGAGCCTCTGAATTAGCAACGAGCGAAAAATGCTAACAGATTTACTGCACCGAAACTCACTCATAAAACCTTATTATTTATCCTTTCTGCACATCCAACCCATCGATCTGATCGTGAGATGACACAGAATCGATGGGTACATACATTATCACTCTATGATACGAACTCGCAAAACAGACATCAAAACATGTGGCGCTAGGTAGCTAAAAACGCTAACATGATTTACCTGTGTCGTAGTCTGGTCAAAAGTAGTCTTCAATGGCATTAAAACGATAAAAACGATGCTGAAGTTAATCCATAGGTTAATCCAATGTGTCTGTGTCCCTTTGAAATGATTTCTGATCATCCATAAGCAATAAAACTGCTTTTCCGTTTCCAGATGTCAGAGCGAGAGATAGGTTCAATCTGATGCAAAACTGCATGCGCGAAGCCCCCACCTTTTTTTTTTACCATGTGTGTGTTTGGGGAAATTCCCCTTTGATTCTATTGGCTCTAACGGTCAGAAAGAGATGTCAATCACCAAAATCGACAAATGGGTTCCAGAGAAACGGTAAAACCCCCATTTCCACCCAAATCACCTCAGAGGTAGAGTTTTTTTTGCTAAACCTCTCTAAATAGGTCAAATGTCACTTGTTTTGCATCAATCTTGATACAGGGTACTTATTATATGTTGTACTTTGGATTCCTAAAGCTTTTAGTCTACCTTACCATCATCCAAGGGTAGTTTTCACTATAAGTAAAAAATTATCTTTGGACGGACACTATAATTTACAGTTTTTTACTATGTTCAATCTGAATTTTCTTTAAAATAAAAAACATCTATATTGATTCTGACTCTTCTACATCCAACTCACAGGTTTATCATTACTTTGAGAAAAAAGATTATTCATTTAACCCTTTTAGAAGGGAAGATATGGTCATTTGTTCTGTGAATGTCATTTTCGAGCCTGAGACATGAAAGACAGGCTCAGGGCTTAACAGGTTCAAAAGTTATTGTTTTAAGTAACTTTTTGTTACTTAAAACAGAAAGTATTTTAAGTAACAACAGTTTGAAAGATGCTTTTTTTAAAACTGACAATTGCGTACAACCTTAGAGCGAGATTTGAAACCAAGACTAAGTTGTCAGGGATATGTTCAACTCTATTTCACTGAAATTGTGAGCATATTACTCTATACATACAGGTTGACCTCTAAATTGTTGGCCCAAATTGTTTAACGATTAAAATATGTCTGGTGTTGGACCCAATGATGCCTAACAGTCACAATCAGAGTTTAGTGGACTGAATTGACGAAGGGAGCATCATCTTCCTACAAAACTTGCACGACATTTAGCTACATCTATGAAAAATGGCAAAAGAAAACAGGAATATTTAAGCAGCAGTAAAAGTTGTCTTTAATCCACTTAGCATCTGTTATTCACTAATATTCCACAGGTGACATACAGTAGGACTACTTTTATGGGACATGGTGCATTGTTAACCAAACTTATTTTCCCCTTACATGGATCTTGAAGGTTCATAAAATCTCATCTCTAATTTCACCTCTCTGTTTTTCTGTTTCCTCTCACAGGTACTTCAACAACATATCCATCGGTGGGCGGGATTATTCCTTCAACAGTGACGGCTACCTGTCCAATCCGCTGCTCGATGTCATCTCCTACACCAATGGGAGGGGCTGGGAGGAGGTTAGTACACAGCTGTGCAAGTTAGCACTAATTATCATAGAGCAGCAGCTAGACTGGCTAACTGCAATTTCACAGTCCATCAAACATGCTAACTCATCACTGCTCAGTTTCACCTTTCTGCTGTCTCACTGTCTCCCCCCTTCTTTCCTCTCCCAGATTTCATTAGAGCTCCTCTAAGCCCCCTCCCTTCATCCTCTCCCTCTACTCTTTCGTCACAGTTTGTCAGCCTTGTTAGCCAGCGCTAACTCACACTCCAATACCCTCTCCATCAGGGGCCATGTGTAGCAGTTGTACAGTAATAGCACCAGATCTAAGGTCTTCCCTCGGAGGGCACTTTCAATTCCTAAAGCCTCCCCTCGACCTGAGAAAAACATGAAACCTTTTTGTTCCGTCCCGCTGTGTTCCATTTGCTCCTGACCTTTTACGATTCAATATGTTTACTGGTGAGTCCCTCATGTTCAGGATGCTAACTAAAAAGTAAAAAAACAAGAAAATTGACCTTCGAAATAAATAAATCATGTGGTTCTACCAGTTCAGCATCAGTATGAGTCCTTGAATTTTAGTGTGTGTAGTTATTCACCTTCCTGTCATATTTGTCTGAAACCAAAGCACAGTCTGCTCTGATTGGTTAGCTAGCTGGCTCTGTTGTGATTGGTCAACCACTTAAGCCCCTGTCACACTGTCCCGAAATTGACACCAGATGGACACACGAATATGGAATTGTGAATTTCGCACGAAGATGGCCCCGAAGTTGGTCAACAGCCAAGCAACAGCCGAAGCAAGTACGATGCCTACAGAAGGCCACACGATGGCACCCGAACCACACACGATAATATGGTCGTAGACTTTACTGATGATTTAGAATGTATCCAGACTCAACGTAAGAGCTTGTGTCTCTTCGGGGGGTGCTAACATTTAAACATACACTTTATTCTTTACTTTCTCCGTCTTTATATGTAGATTAGAAGCTATTACTTATATCCATCATGTTGTTTCCATAGCAACAACAACTTCCTGTCAACAGCGTGAACTCGCCTTCAAAATAAAAGCATCTAAATAAAACAGGAAGTTAACCTAAATTACATTTAAGACATACTGCAAAGAAAGTAACAAAAACACTGTAATATCCTTTTCAGTTTCACAGAACACAAATTGGGTCATTTACATAATATGTTTACATGATTTTGTTGTGCAATAAATGCAATCTCGATGTCATCGTACTATAATACGATGGCTACACGACGGCTTCACGTGGTCGTGTTGCCTTCCTAAGACAATCGGGCTGCTTCTTGTTTCCTTCGTATTGTCTTCTTGAGGCGAAAAATGCCCGATGGCACCGATGATCACATGAAGTAAAGACGAAGATGACACGATTTGACAAGATGCCCTCACGAAAGGCAAAGTGGACACACGAATTCAACACGAAAACCTGAATGAATCTTCGCAAGGTCCTTCGGCAATTTTTTGGCATGCCATAGATTTCGCCACCGCTCACAAAGTTGCTGCCGGAGCCTGAGAAACTCCACCGGCGGTCATACGATGGCTTAAGATGCCCTCACGAATGGCCCGATGTTGTTACGATCAGAGCCGAATTTGAACATTTCCTTTATCGTGTGTACATCTGGTGTCAATTTCGGGACAGTGTGACAGGGGCTTTAGAGATGTCACGCCTATCACAGATTATGTGTTATAGCGCTAGCCAACAGAAGCGCAAGTGTTACATAGTGATGTTGTCATGTTTACGGAAGTAAAAAAAGGAGTACATTCAGGGTGTTATAGGCATGGGGGAGTGTGTGGGAGAGAAACTCCCTCTGCCGTGAACCTTTTAACCTTTGCAGACAGTTTACATTCAGTAAATCCTTTATAACACACTACCGGAAAGGGAAAACCCCCAAAAGCATAATAGGGCCCTTTTAAGATTGGTTCTATTAGAGTACAATGAACAAAGGATTCATATAAGAGTGCATTAAATAGGAGTTAAGGAATAAGTCAACTTAATTCATTTCAGAAGTTACTTTAAGCAGTGTGGATGCTATATGGATATATAGATGTATGCTCATGGTTATTGAATACAATGAGCAATATGTTATGGATGCAAGGCTCTTTGACACTTAAAAAGCAACACTCGGTCCTAAAACCTCCAAATGTTGCTTTAAACCCACATTACTTTATTTCATCAGCTGCTGCTTCTTAAACTGTGCAATGTTTGCAAACAATCAGGAACTAGACATTGGAGACTTTTACTCAACACATTTGATGACAAATATGCCTTTATACTTTTTTTTTCCTCTGATTTGAACTGGCATATTAATCCCAGTTTTCAGTTGTCGACATTTATGATAACACACATTAACTTGTCATTGTTGCATAATGTTTCTCTTTCTGGATGCTCTTTGAAATTCTGAATTACTTTTGGCAATTTGCGTCTCAAAAACCTTGGACTGAATAAGGGGGGTTTGCATAATCTTATATATTGTGCATGCAATGATCTAAAATTGACCCAGATCTTGTTTTGCAGAAGATAACACGACTCAGAGCAAAATTCAGCTCGGTTGAAATATTAAAGTTACTCACAAAACTAAACCTGAAAAAGGCATGACAAATGAAAGCACTGCCTGTTACCATTTGATTGCTGAACAAGGGGCATTTATTTTTGGAGTGTGTCAGCTATTTTATTCATGTTTTTAGATCTTCGGTGTCGGTTTTTAGGTCTTCTATGTCTTTTTCTCTGTTTTTACGTTTTTTTTTACAAATCCAGCCTTTTGAAATTACTTGACCTTACAGAAAAGCGGAATATTGCAATAGTCTCTGACACAAGCTACAACTCGCACTTCTTCCTCTGTGGGAATCGTAGTGCCGTTTTCTGCCCTTTTCTGTTCCAGTTCAACATTACTGTATTTAATTTTCAATGAACAAAAGCTGAGATACTGACAGAGGAGACAGGTTACTGTCTCATACTTCATGGGTTAGAAAAGATAGAGGAAAAAAAACTGGCTACAGTTGGCAGAAAAACCGACAGATAAGAGTTTCCTTTGCACTGCTGGTCCCCAAAGACGATTCCTGTGCTGCTCTTTTGTATCTGATGTCCATTTGAGTCGGGGAGGAAATAATCAGAATTGCCATGTCATGTTCCAAACAGGAAGGATCTTACAATATTTTGTTATTTTACAGTCATTTTAAACCTTTTTTGGAAATAACTTGTTGTGTGGTGCGTCTCTCTTCCATAACAAGCACAAAATACATGTAAAGCAACAATAATATTGTATCATATATCAACAATTTACATCATATATCAACAATTTACTGTATGAATGTGTAAAGTTGAAAGGGTTTGCTTATTGTACCAAATTATTGGAAAATGATTGCCAAACTCTGCAGTTCCTCTCAGCTCTACAGAGCTTCTTATGGTCTTTGGGCTCTTGGTTTTCCAGGCTCGTAACTTAAAAGTTAGGGTGTTCTCTAACCAACCTGTTATCAGTGTTCATCAGCCATAAAACAGGTCTTGAAATCAGCGAGAAATCAGTGTTTCAAAACAACATTCGACAGCTACCAGAGGTCCAAGGAAGTCCATTAGTATAAGTGTCTCGATCAAAAAATAAAGTTATAACAAACACTTATCGGCATCACTAAAAGTTAATAATTGGCAGAAGTTACCAGCATAATTATGTATATTGCGAACTCCCTTCATACATATATAATTCAAAATATGGCACACTGTATTTTGAAAATAAATATGTGACCCGCTCTATCGAAATCAGTCGGATGTCGCAACGGCTCATTTCAAAATAAACGTGGATTTGCGTAAAAAACTATTTTTTCGGGGTTCGGGTGTTTTGTTTGATTTTAAATAAACAAAGTCTTGGCTTTCAGAATATGAAACTTTTATTTCCAAAATCACACGATAAATACATTTGTGAAGCTTGTGAAGGGAAGATGACAGGCACCTCTCGCTCGCAATCTGCTCTTCCGTAGCGCTGCTTCCCCTCCCTCCGGCTGAAATTATGAATGTAAGGCATATAGTTATCTAGATAACACGGCGGGGTCCGTTACAGTTTGTTTTCATCTGATTTCAATTAAACAAAGTCTTGGCTTTCAGAATATTAAACTTGTTTCGGCAAATTTAGATGATAAATACAACTATGAAGCTTGTAACGGCATATTTACAAGCGGAGAACGGAGTAACTTAACGTCACAGCAAGCATAACAACAGCCGGTGTTTCTCGTGAGTGTTTTCCCCGGGAAACAAACACAATACACACAAACGCAAAAATACACAAACACACACACACACATACACACACACACTCGCGAGCTTCCCCCAGACCAGTAATCCAAACGGAAATATTTTCCCTCCGGACTATTTTGATCATTTGCTCCGCTAATAATCAATCAGATCGATGGATTCCAGAGAAGAGGAAACTTTGAAGGCCTTTTTCTCAAAATGATGACTCGGTGACAGTCGTTATATAATGTGACATATTTTGCTTAATATTTGGAGTACAAAAACAATCTTGATATCATTAGAAAGCTAGGAATCTCCTCTTTCCAACAGTGTATACAACTCAAAATGTGTCTTCGGGTCAATGCGACTGATTTCGATAGAGCAGGTCACATATTACTCCATGTTATCATTTTATTTTCCTTTAGCCATTTCCAGTCAAGGACTTGAAGGTCTCTTGAAGTGACTGTTTTGTGAGAGCTTAGACCTGAGGGGTAAGGGCCAAGCAAAGGACAAACATTGTCGATACAGTTCCCTCAGAGGCCCAGTGTTTTTTTTTCCAACTTTAATTGTCTGACCATCCCCGTTTCCCAGAGGAATATTTGCTGAATTAACCTCTCCTGAACTGAATCATAGAGTATATTTGCCAAGCACAGCAACCTGAGGGCAGCTGAACAAGAGCTGGCTGTATATATGTGGAACTTTGTTTATCTAGAGTCTCAGGGTCTGAACATTCGCAGAGAGGAAATTTGGTATAGCTAAGAACATATTAAGACGTCTTTAAAATGCCAAGCCAGTTTGGCAATTAATCCATTTCTGATTTAAAGACACAACCCTGCAACTCAAACTTCCAGCAGCCCAAAATCAATAATTGGTGTCTTTTTTTGTGCATTTATTTAGTTTTATGATGATATTTGATCCTTTTATAGGCATCATTACCAAGGCAAACACTTTCAAATACATACATAAATATTCTTATGCATGCAGGATTAGTGATGTTTGGGCTAAATGCTCCATGCATTATCCATTGAAAAGGACAACAGCACTATATGCGTATTGACTTCATCTTCAAACATGCCGTAATCATATTTAATCTTCCTTAATAACTCAAAAAATTACAGTTTAATCTTCTTGTATAACTCAATGAATAAGATTAGATCAGTATATCTGTGCAAAACTTTTAAAAAGATGGTATTTACTTTTTGTCAGATACATTTCCAACTTTTAGCTTTAGTTTTAGCCTTTGCATAAGTAGCTTGCTAAACAATCTCAATCATGCTTTCACTATTTTCTGCCATTTTTCTACATCACATTGTATGGTATGCATGCTTCAATAGATATCATATTGAAGTCTTTTGTTGTTTTGCTGCCAACAAAGACTTTAGTCATACATTTCGAGCATCTCATTCTGTAGTAAGGTGTTATGTGATACAACAAAACAGAAATCTTTTTATTTGTTTGTTCTTAGAGTTGAAGCGTGCCCAGTGAAGTATACATTGGATCAATGAGAAAATAGGAAAAGACTCAGTCCCTGAGATCCTAAACAACACAGAGCTGAATCCCATTATTGTTCAGTTTCAAGGTGCATTAAGAACCTCACAAAACAGAAAAGTAACAATATATGCAGGAAGAGCAGACTTTAAAGTGATTACAATAATTCAGCAGGTACTACTCAAAGGATCAGGCTTTTCCCTGGCCTGTTCTGTTTCAAACCTGCATGAAGACTGTTGTACAAAAAAACACAGATCATTTTTGTTAAAAAGCTTCATTCTATTTACCGTCTGTCGCGTTGGGTTAGCATGGCTGTAAGTATCAACAGCTTCGATTGAGACAATATTAATAAATTAACCTTTTTATTTTGTACATCAAAAAATCATGTAGACCAAGTACGGTGGCAATGAGACTAGAAGATTGATGGAAAAGCATGATAATGGTTATATTGATCAAACACATAATTAGCAGAAATTAGACATTACTCAAGACACACTGTATATTACATTAATCAGCTTATCTTCTCTTACAACAAATTAATGATACATCTGCAATTGACGCAGAATTAGAAAATGTATATCAATGAGCTAATTCAATCTGTATAATACACCATTATGTATGTACTGTATGTATGTATTTAGTATTCTAATTGAAAAAAATGATGGTCCTCAGCCATACAGATGAAGCGTCTTATTTTGGACAGTTTAAAATGCGAGGGTCGTGATCGGTTCGTGCACGTTCCGTGATGGCCGGCCGGCCCCCAGTCAGACTTGATACCGCCCCCATGATAAATACATTTAATTATTGTGAAGCCAGCTGCAATGGATCATTGATCCACCAGGGGGTGCAGTGGGGTTCCACACTGGAGTCATGTGAAATCAACTTCTCTGTTGTTAATAATGTTGTTTAGTCGGAAAAAACGAACGAGCCGGCTCTCCCGATTTTTAATCCTAATTTAATCATCATCATTGATGTTTATGTTCGCCGAATTGACATGAAATCACTGACAAATATGAATATTCTGTATTCAACTTCATTGAAACGATCAGGATGGGTGTTATTTTTCCCCACAATGACCAAGTCGCTGCAAATGATCCCATGTATTATGTACATGTACATGGCCACATTCTCAACAAAGTTACGTAACGAAACATTCTGTATTCCTTGCTTACTTTTTATTTAATGCTTTATAACAGCTGGAATAGTTCGTTTAGAACAGGCACCTCACTCGCAATCTGCTCCTCCGCAACGCCTACCACCTACCTCCGGCTGAAATTATGAATGTACAGTAAGGCATAGTAATCATAGATAACACGGCAGGCTCCATTACAGTTTGTTTTCATCTGATTTCAAATATTTCAAATGTCTGAAGTTAATAAATACATTCTCAGTGTTCAAGTCAATAATAGTCATATAAGAAAAGTACTGATCTAATAACAGAGATTTTATAAGGACTTTTCAATGTTCGACATCGCTCATGTGAAATACAGTAAACTGGATGTTGTGGTGCCGAGAGGCGGGGTATCAAAAGTACAAGCTAAACTTTTATTTAGCATCTGAACACACTTGTAAACAACGTGATGCCCGGGAAGCGAAGACCCGGCGGAAACAGCTGGTCTGGTTCACTAAAATGTCCGTGTACAGTATATCTGGTACTAATGTATAGCGGATCTTTGTTAAGATCCATATGTCAGTAGAGATGGGATGGCAGAAGGTGCTATATATATATATATATATCGTTAGCCTAATAGCATAATTGCCCATGTCATATTTGAATGTTGTTGGAAAACAAGAAAAAACTAAATGTTTAGCAAGCACATTGGTATTTTTTATTGATTTTGTAACAGTAAGTTCAACCAGATGTGTGAACTAATTTGCACAAAAAAAAAGACACAACATCAATTGCATAACAAATAAAAATGACTTAGGCAGAATGTGCCATGACTTAGGCCATTTTTCTTACACAACTTTTTTTACACATTTATACAAACATAACATAGAAAAGTAGTTTTACTGTCCTAAATATAACCAAGTTGTGTTACCTCTCTAACCTTAACCAAGTTGTTCTTAATGTCTGACCTTAACCAAGTTGTTTTACTTGTTTAACCTTAACCAAATCCTACTCAGGTGCTGTGTGAACTCGTTTTCTATTGATGAGGGAGGTTGTCGTAGTACTGGTGGGCCACTCTTGGTAGTACTGGTTTCATTGCCTGCAAGTCATTGTATTTCCTGAGAGTAATTGGCAATTGGGCAGGAAAGAGTGGGACCCAGTGGACCGGTTCTTCAGGGATGCTGAGTCGCTGAGGTAGGTCCTCCCAGTCAGACTCAAAATCCAACTTGTGCCGGATTCGACCATCTGCCAAGTACTGGAGAGCCCGAAGGTCATGGACTGTGGGGTCGCCAACTTTTCTGCCTGGTCGAATTTTGGTGACATAGGCCCAAGATAACTTCATGAAGTCACTGTGGTATAGCTGGGTCACCTTGTATGGGGATGGGTGCAAACGTGCAGTCTCAAAGATGACAATGTAATCACGTGGAGTGTGAATATCTTTGATGGTACGCCGTTCAATGAGGCTATGCATGGAGTCACACTCCATTTGTGTGTGCCCTGCAACCAGAAACTTTTGTTCTATGGTGACACCATGCTTCATGGCCAGATCTAGGTACGCATTTGTGATGGTACAACATCGATTTTGATAGCCGCAGCCATCACTCCAGATTATGACCTTTTCGATGTTTCGGTTGGCATCTAGGACTGACTCAAAGTGCTTGTACTGCAGATGGGCAAAAACCTCGCTGCTGAGGGAGCCCTCATGCTCCTCCCAGGCGTAACAAAACCCATCTTTGTTACCCAGGTTGAAGCAAGTAAAGTTGTGCATCTGTAATTTAGTTTTGTAATACATCTTGCTAGCTTTTGTCTTGGGACACAGAAGAACGCTCTGAAGGTCCATTGTCCACACTGAGACCTTGTCACTGGATTCCTGTTTATCCTTAGCTTTTTCAGCTTGAGCTTGAGCCTTTAATTTCATGTGAGTAGTAAGGGTATCCTGATCTATATTTCCCACCTTGGCGCCGGTACATACATCACACTGGTATTTTTTTGGTACGAACACAGAGTATTTCTGCTCACTGAACACTTTTCGGAAATATGTCTCACTCACAACACGTGCTCCACTTTTACCAGCAGCTTTCTGGTATTCCTTGTGAAGGTCACTTAGAACTGTTCCCGGCTCCACAAACTTCTTATCCTGATAAGAGGGAACCTGACGGCAGTAATGGGATGGAACAGTAGGCAGCCCAGATAGCCATTCTTTCAGGAAGGTCTGGTCAGCATCTGATATGGGCATATGTGGACCAGTCTTATTGATCTTGGGTTTGGGCGGATCAGTTTTTGTTTTCATGTCCACAGTTAACCATGATCCAATGGTTCTGGGGGCAATGCCAAGGGTTGAACAGAAAATAATCTTACACACAGGTAGTTTACATCTATCTGCCAGTTGCAGGTGGTATGATAGGGACGTTTTTCTCCTTGATGCAACACCACCTTTCTTCTGCTTTATAGGCACATATTCCACTAAAGTCTGGATATACAGCTTGCGTGTCTCCCAGGAGGGCATGGACCAGAAATTGTTGAAGATATCCGTTCTCTCTTCTTCACTCAGCAGTTCACAACTTCGTTTCTCCGACCTTAAGCAGTGCTGTGATGTGCAGGGTGGGCCCATGGTCTTTGGCTGCCTCTCCTGTCCCGTTGCGTTCTTGTAATTCTCCCCCTTAAGGCGCTTCTCTTTTATCACCTGTCGCTTCCACATATGTGACCTTGGACGCTTATGACGTTTAACAGCGGGAGCTTCAAGTGCAGCCTCTTCTTCACTATGTTGAGCCGTGTCTGCATCACTATCATCATCTGGGAGGTCATCTTTCTTAGGCCTATAGTCCTCATCCAAGACAGAGTCATCGTGTTCACTTTCTGACCATGAATCAGGATCAGAATCAGCTCTGGAGGCTTCATCGGCTGTTTCTTCTTCAATCCGTTGCCCGGTGTCTATGTCATTTCCTTCTTTCTCACATCTACTGTCATCTAAATCCTTCTCTGAGTCCTTCTCTAAATTGGTATCAAGTTCATTTCCTGACCCTGAAGCAGAAGAAAATAAAGTTGCTGAGTGTTGCTACTTCATCATACCTTGTCGCAGAAATGTGATTAAACATTTAAACACACAGTTCCTAATCCCTTTGATTGACTGAAAGTACATTTAGTGTCTAGAAAGTTGAAGAAATATGAACTAGCTCACCAGATGAATCAAAAAGAAGAGCTAATGCTTCACTTGTGGTCAACAGAGCCCTCTGTCTCATGCGGTCCGCCATCTTTGTATGTAGCGTCAAAAATGCCTAAGTCAAAGAGATGACTTAGGCAGATAGTGATTTTGGACTCTAAAATGCGTTCTGATGGCTGAGGACATAGGCAATAAGGCAGGGTGATGCAGCAGTGGTAGGAGAGAAAAGTTAGGCAGATATCACAATTTGGCCAAAAAATGACTTGGGCAATTATGCTATTAGGCTAACGATATAATTCCAAAGCTGGTAAAGACCTTTCAAATTTAGCAATAATAGTCATACAAGAAAAGTACTGATTTGTTCTTGAATCAACTTTTTTATGGAAAATGTTTTATGTAATTTTATTTCATTTTAAATAAAATGAAAGACATTCACAGTTAATGTAATTAGATATACATTATTAATGCCATACATTTTTAAATGTAATTAGATATACATTATTAATGCCATACATTTTTGCATAAATATTTATTCAGTATGATAGCTGTCTAACAGAAGTTAAATCCATTTCTCACTTATTCTGACAATGTACTTAACCCCAAATAAAAGAACCCAATAAAAATAGTTGTTAAATAATAGTGAAGTCACGTTGTAATAACAATAACTCATCTCTCTCGGTTTTTTTTGTTTTCTTTGTGTGCTTTGCCAAAAGCCACTGTGTCAAGTGTCCTAGTTGGGTTACCGTAACGAACAGCAGCCGGCTCTCGATTTTTAATCCTAATTTAATCGTTTATGTTCGCCGAATTGACATGAAATCACTGACAAATATGAATATACTGTATTCAACTTCATTAAAATGTTATTAACGTGCCTAAACTCAGTAATTCACTAAAAATTACTGATCCCTGGGTGTTATTTTTCCCCATAATGACCAAGTCGCTGCAAATTATCCCGCTTATTACATGGCCACATTCTCAACAAAGTAACGACATGACTCCCAATATTAATTAAAATGCTTTTATGGATTTAGAAAATATTTTTATTGATTTAAAACATAGTTCTATGTATTGATTTAAATTTACATGCATCCGCTAAGAAAAATAGTCCGTTGTTACCGTTTTTTAAACAGTCAGAATGAAACGGCAGCTCTCAGCTGTGTGTTCACACTCCTAACTCTGATCTTTCTTTTCCAACAGTTAAGTTAACTGTAGGTTACTCTGAGTGACAAGCTTACAGTTAGTGAAGTAACACTTTTTTTTTGTGAGTCACGACCTCGCTGTTTCATTCTAACATAACGCTCCAAATATGACTGTTTCCACTCGGACTTCAATACAGCAACACCATTGTTTGGTTTCCATGGTAGCGTGTCTCTTTAGTAGCGTGCACTCCTTTCCTGTAAATTACAGGTCCAGCCAGGCAAAACAGTAATATGAAATATGAACGTTAGTTTTTAACTGAAATGATCAAATAAAGTCAAAATGTCACAGTGTTTACAAACATTGACCATACCGTTCACCAGCCCCCACCCCACTCTTTGTTTAAAACGAATTGGCCATCGGAATGTGTGTGTCCCAACCCCCCCCTGTGATATCTCTTCACAGGGGGGAGAGAGTTAGACGCTCGTGAATTGTCAACGGGGGGGGGGCCTCTCTGCACGGAGGAGCCGCGGAGAAGTGAATCACAGTGATCTGCTATTTTAAAGTAAATTCAACACATATCGACCCTAAATATAGCATATATTAAGAACGAGAAAGTGTTAACATCGTTTTTTGTAAACATATGACCAATGTGCGAGGGTGATGACATCAGAGCATCGTCCTATGGGCTTAGCCCCGGACAGGTACAACAGGTATTCACTCAGAGGGGGGTAGTTAACCATTTACATGTCAAAAAGCAACATACAGTAGGCGGGTGGGGGATGGTGAACGTTTACATTTCTCTACAGCAGTGGTTCCCAAACTTTTTGTGCCCAAGGCACACCAAAGGACAAGTAAAAATCTCAAGGCACACCTATTGTGCGAAATAGCCCTTATAACACGTGTTATCACTCATATCATGTAAAATATCTGTAAATGTGCATAATTATTTACTAATGCCAAATAAAATGTATAGATAGAACAATCAGTGGTTCAAGTTAGTATATTCCTCAGTGTAACATATCCACTAGTTGCAAAGCTTAAACATTTTTATATATTTTTTTATTTTAAGGGAAAGGATGTTTTCACTACTCAGTTTGTCAACTATGTTACGGACAAACTTGATGTCATTACAATCATTTGATTAAGTCCTGCACTTCAAGTAAAATCAAATTTGAAAGGCTCTTGAGTCTATTCTACCATATATCCAAAGATTTTTTAAAGTTTAAAAAATAATTGTATTAAAGTTTTGTTTTTTCATGTGATATGTTCAGCACTGTCATTAAGTTTAGGGATATTTTGTATTATAAAACTACCATACAGGTCATTTTGATAGTTTTAAGAGATGTCATGTAAAACTCCAACCTGTGTAGATATACATTATACTATAAAGGATATCAGAAGCACTATTTTAGATATTTTAAATTTGAAAAAATGAGGTGCAACATAGTTGACAATGAAAGTCAAACATTTGACGCAAATAACATAGTTGACTGGACACATTATTAACCATCAGCACTATGTTAATTTCAAGGCAGAAGTGCAAAATTCCATTGATAATGATGTGTAATGACGTCTACATGTCGTACAAATTGTCAACTAGGTTACCTGTCAACTAAGTTACTACAGTTATTACAGTACTGGGTAACTCAGTTGACAGGTAACCTAGTTGACAATTTCCCTATTTTGACCCATCATTTCAATGGTAGGCCTTGCCTGGATGACCACATGTCATTTTCTTGAACAGGTTAACATCACATTTGCACATATAATTGAATTAAAATCATTAAACAATTGTAAACCATAACAATGTACGTAACATTGTTGATTGTCAATGAGTATATTAATTGACCATGTGCTATTATACATAAAATATTGTAAAAATGTAGAGGACAATCACCACAGTGTGTTCAAAATGTCTGCCAAAGAGGAACATGGCATCATGTGATGCTGGTGACATGGTATTGGGACAAACCATTTTTGAGTTAAAGGGGGAAGTTCTGTTAGTAACATAGTTGACAGAACTTTTGCGGACATTCATATATTAAGATATTTAAATTATTTAAAGGGGGAAATCAATTAAAAATATGTTATTATTCTTTAGTATTTAGACTTTTGAAATAAATGAATCATTTTTTAAATTTACTTTAATGGTTTTTATTCATTATTTTGAATCCAAGACACCCTCAACTGAAAAACGGACATAGCAAAAACTGACAATTTAAGAACATCATGACACATTTCAAGCTAAATAAAGCATAGGATGCACATAATGTTTGTGTGATATTATAACATGCTTTCCAATAATAGGCAAAATATGATATTTTTGAAGAAAATAGTTAGAATAATTATAATTATCATCAATGGACATCAATGGACATGGAATGTACCCTAAATTGTAGAATCACTCAGCAGTTACATACACCAAACCTTCCAGTTATATATCAATATTATGAAGGCTTTTACAGAAGGGTTTGGTCATATATAATTCATAGCCTGAATTATATAACATTTTATACCTAAAAACATGGTGAAAATTGATATTTTAGGGCTGTTGACAGTATTTTCTGATGTATGGAGTGATACAAAGAGATATCACTCACTCAATTTCACTTTCCACTATGTCCACCGTTGTTTTTCACAACCAATGGCAGAACTTTATTGAGGCCTGTAATTAGTCAACTACAGGTCTCTTGAGTCAGTCTTTTTCTTCCAAAAAGCTTGTGACAAGATGTTATTGCTCTTGGGGCATTAAAAACAAGATTTTAACTTTAGTTTTTTATATAATATCTGCATTTTCTATTGTGAAAAACTAAGTCTTAGTTATTTAATATATAGCGCCATCTCCTGGTTAAACCCTGAAATTGGAGAATAGTGGGAGGGCCTAACATTCCTGAATACTGGTCTTTGGCAGGCAACTGGCTGGCAGTCGGCAGGAAGCTGTATGCTGGGGTCCAAAATAAGAGGCTCCATCCATGTACATTGAACTGTCAATTTCTCCCCACGTCCATATTAGGTGCTAATTGATATTGAAAACATTTAAAAATAAAAAATACAGTTTAGCATTACCCTGGCTGACGCTTGTCACCCACATTGAACAAAACCCAATTTTTTTCAAACTTTATTTGTTCCGGTTCAGTTGACACCATTATTTGACATGTTTCAGAAGTTTCTCATTTCTGCAGCTAGTTAGAATTTATAAGCTATTTTTCTCGCAGGCCAATGTTGTACTTGAGTTGTTTACTACAATTCACAGCTATTTTGCACTCAGAACGGACTGGCAGAGTGAAAATAGATGCAGAAATCACTTAAAGCAGTGATGAATCCAATGCTGGCGGAGGTGCATGGATGAATGCACGCCCATTGACGCTTTGCTGTCCATAAAATGGCTTCCAGTCCTTCAGTGATTATTACAATTGAGGACCGGCTGTGTTTTTTATTCTTTCTTTTGGAAGGATTTTGGAAATGCAATTGCCAATCTTTACTGACCCTGACAATTCAATTTTAAAGTGGAGTGCAGTAACTTTTTAACATTCAGATAAACAACAAGGTTGAATGTTATATTTTAATATGTTGGTTCTACAAAAGCCTTGACTCCTTGCAATGGGTGACATCGTCGGGAAACAGAACAGGAGCATTGCAATTCTGACCAAAATCTATAATGAGAACTGAAACACCTGAGAACACCTTACTGTTGTCTATTAAACATTAGATTCCATCACTGTACAAAAATGACATTTACAAGACAATAACTTCGGTAGCGAACTGTACATCAGCTCATGCGTGTATATGCCTGGGTGTCTTTCCGGATGAACCTGAGTAAGCAAACATTGGTTCCTGCTTTTCTATCCAGGAGCGCTAATTGGCTATTCTACATGTCCTTTGGCGCTTAGATAGTGATTTGATTTTCCTTTGCATCGGCAGAGTGATTGGTGTGTAATGAACATAAGAGGAGCTGCTAAAGCCATTTTGGCTGAACAGACAATGAAAAATAAACAGGCAATAAATATTCCTCTCAAAGTCATGGATTATTTAAACCAAATGTTGGTTGGCTTGGGTTAATTAATGTCAAACTATTTAAAGATCCTACAAAGCATTTTGAATGGAACAACAGAAAATGTATTGATTCTTTAAGTCGATGCATATTAGAGTGTTGACTTTGGAAGTAATGCAAATCAAACTATTGATTTATTTAAGTGATGCATCCTTAACTCTCAAGTCCTCTTAGCATTGTACCCCAGATTAACGATTGTAATAGATAAGCACAAAAAGACAAACATTATTATCACTTAGCTCGAGTTCTTCGAACCTAAAGGGAATGCAGTAAATATCACAATTCCTCAAGCACTCTGGGAGGGATTTCTTTCCAATTGGCACAAATGTCCACTTGGATTCAAAGATGAACTTATTTATGTTAGTGGTCTAAGTCAAGGTCAAAATAACCTCTTATCTATCCCATTCTTGTAAAATAATATAAAAGTAACACCTTGTTGGAACTTCGTCAGATATGGCACAAACGTCCGTTTGGAATACAATTATAAAAATAAAGAAAAATGGTCTCTGTCACCCCACAAAAAACGTCTTTGGCCAAAACTCAGTAAATAACACATGTCTAAAAGGATACAATTATTAAATTATGACCTTTTGGACAGAAATAATTGATATTTATAGTTTCAAATCAATGTTTAAGCAAGGCAGCTGATATGTTATAGAACCTTAACTGTTTGTAGTATGTCAATACAACTTGTGCGTGTTTGCTTATATCTTTTTACCAGCCTGAACTGTTACACTGTTTTTTTCACCTAGTTCTTGTCCATTTAGTGTTAGCCTTGCAACCGTGGGAATGGAGTAAAACAAAATGAAAGTTCAGTCAGAGGTGAATATACATTAGCTCCCCCATTTTATGCCCCTGGCTCAATTTGTCTCATGGCTGCTTTGAAAGACATCTGTAGTGTGTTGTTTTTTATGAGCAGTGCAAAAGCATCTTTATGGTTATAGATCTTTTGTATTCATTTATGAAGAGCAAAAAGTGAGAGAGAAGAGCGGAAACAGTAAAAAGTAAAATAATGGAAAGTTATTAAAAGGTCCAAAGGGCCGGGTGCTGCAAATGTGCTATTGAAATCACTCTCTTCTCTGTGTCTGTGGTCCTTGTGTTATTGAAAGTGTTGATGCACCTCTTCATGTGCCTGGCTGCAAATGTTCTTTGAAATCTTGTGACTGGTTGTATGTGTCTCTATGTGTATGCATGTCTAGTTGTATAGAGTAGAGTATTATTTGTGGATTCTCTTGTTTACTTGTATTTGTCACATAGGATCAACAAGCAGGATCCCTAAAACTAGGGATGCTCCAATCGCCAATTTTGGGGCCGATCGCCAATCACCGATCGCCGGAATCAGTATCGGCCGGTACCGATCGCCGATCCGATCGAGTGGGTGGGGGCTATGGGGATCTTCCATTTAAAGTGATGTTTAAAACTCAGTTAATGGGGCTCAGTTAATGGGGCTCATTCACTGGCGCTTCCACAAACAACAACCAACATAATTATTACATTCAAATGAAGTACATTATTCAAGTTTACATTAACTTTGGATAATAACACGGGAGAAATGAGCGGAAGCGCTCTCTTTTCCTCTCTCCCTCTCTCTCTCCCTCTCTCCCTCTCTCCCTCCCTCCCTCTCCTGACAGCTGGTCCCTATCCGTCTCATGCAGCTCACTGATCCAGTAATGAGTGACCCGACAGTGAAGAATAAATATATTTATAACTAGTTTAGCTTGTTCCAGAGGTAGATAAAATAGCTAAGTGTGTTAGGTCTAACTCTTACGGAGCGTCCACACAGCAGCGTTAAAAAAATCTTGGAGGTGGGCGTATCTGAAGCTTGCGGATTTTTTGCGAGCAACGCGACCAACAACCAATCACATGAATCTCCCGCCCCCGACATACAAAGCAAAAAAGCCCGAAGTAAACTGGATATAAACTCCCCAAACAGGCGAAAACCTACCACTGTCTCTGCCACCTCCCTCCATGCCTGGCTCCTCCGGTTTGTATCCCGGTAGGTAAATAGGGACTGGTCATAAAGCACCGGGTGATTCCCGACCGCTATAATTAATTTCTCCTCCATTTTTTGGAATATGAGGAAATGACCTGCGGTATGTCTCTCCCAGCATACACGGTTTTGATTGGCTAGCGCTTGTACTGGCAGATTTGCATAAACGGGATTTGATTGGCTGACGCTTCTGCCGAGGCTTCAAAAGTTGAACATTGCTCAACTTTTGAAGCCTGAGATGCCTGGAAATCTCCGCTTTGCTTCCCACAATGCAGTTCGGCGAAAAGTGAGGCAAAGTGACGTCAACCCATTCAAAGTGAATGGGCAGAAGCGTTGGAAGATTTTTTTAACGCTGCTGTGTGGACGGGCCGTTAGTGTGTGTTTTGCTCCGCTCACCGGTCCGTCACAGCAGGTGGAGCTGCAGGATTTCTGCTTCATACACGTTGCATACCGCTATTTTACTGTCTTTTTCGGACACCTTCAAATACTGCCAGACTGGTGAAGCCATTTTGGCGAGCTTGTTTTGCCGCACACAGAGAAAAGTGTCATGTATTTTACGTCATGTGATCGGCTCTCCCGATCGGCATTTATTGAGAGCACCGATCGATCGGCAGAGAGTGAATATCGGCCGATATCGATCGGCGGCCGATCAATCGGAGCATCCCTACCTACAACCAAAGTTCAAGACTCGGTTTAAAGAGGTTCTAATAAGGATCTGGTTAATTTCACGGTACTGTTTGGATTCTAGGGAAGTTTTTTTTAGACATTAAGAGACCACACAAGTATGTCCTTTTGTGAAGACATGTCTGTTTACACAGTGACATTGCGGGAACTCACAAACAATGTCCTTACAAGCAACAAAACCTGTGTATGTTTGTGTTTGAAGAGGCTTTGCATCTTGTTTTTTCACAAATCCCAGCCACCATGTCTGGCACCATCAGGGAAATCCAATGAAAGATTGTGTGTATGCAAATGCCATCTAAATATATGGCAGCACAGCTTTAAAAGGACCAAATAAAAAAGGCCAGATTTGCTGTGTTATTCCTGCAAATCCATCCAGTAACATTCTTGGTTGATGCAAACAGATTTGTTTACACATATAGTTTCACTGTGACATTGTAAACTGTTTCTTTGGTCTCAATTACAGCTCCGAAATAAACTGAGCTTAGTTAACATGAACAGACTGTCATTAGGCAACACAACCAATGCAAAGACACACTGCACTGCTGCATTCAACAACCCAATGACCCACAGCTGTGCAGGAAAAGAGGAATAAAACAAACTTGAGTTAAATCAGACTTTAGTTACACCTGAGTAAAATTCAGGGAAGGTGATTGTCAAGTGCCAAAATAAACTATGCAATATATTAGACGTTAAGTACTTTGTCAGACTTAATATTTATCTGTGGATACCCCCAAAGTTTTTTTCTTATTCAAAAGAAGACCTTAACTTAAAGTATTCTTTAATGTTTAAATAAAGCCTTATTAGTGTGTCTGTTTTGCAGATCCTCCTATTAATATCTTTGGACGTCCTCCACTAGCTGTTTTATTGTAGAGATCACTACAGTATCTTCTTGATATTTTCTATTCTATATTTCTATCATTGACCTTCTACTTTCCCCCTATTTTGTATATTTAGGCTACTCTTAATATTTTAATTTTTTCATCAAATATAACATATTCAACAAAAATGAATATATATATATATATAATAAATAACGTGCTTTAACCACTAGGCGGTGCGGGTTAAAAAACGTTCAAGTTTACAGTGTTAACACAATAAATTGTACTTTCCAGTATAATTTCCAGTTTAGTTTATTTTGTTATCCACACATATATTGTTTTGATATTTGTAACACCAAACATGACCCAGTGGTCTAGTTAATAAAACATAATAATATCAAACATAATATTACTATTAACTTTATTGTGAAATTAAAACAGATAGGCAGGCAGGCAGACAGGCAGATGTGTAATATGTAATGCAGCCGAACCGTGTATTACAATGCCGTTATGTGATGACTTTCAAAGAAAAAAGCAAGCACACTCGGAATAAAGTATTATTATTTTTTTTTTTTTATGTTTTCGGATTTCACATCGCATAAACACCATATCCCAACGTGCATTGCGGCTAGGATTATGGGTAGTTTGATGTTTTAGCCTATCAAAACCTCTGAAAAAAGAAACGTGTCTCTCAGAGTCTAAATGGAAAAACCTATGGGAAAAACACAAAAGCATTGTACACAATTTAAACCAATTAATGTCATGTAATTAACAAGGATACACTGATGTTTTTTAGTGGATGAGTACTGCAGATTTAGCTTTAAAATAATTTGACAGTGAGGGGAATACGGTTTTATTATGAAAACTTCGAGACCGGAAATAATGTTTTCACCCCGTGAGGGTTGACGCTAACTTTACATGGACGCTGCTCTAAAAGTACAATATACACTTTTCGCTAGAAATGTTATCAAAAAGCATTTTAATGGCCAAACTATCCTAAAATTTAGGATTTTCCAGAGAGTGTTATTTGTGAATATACGACCCACCGGAGCGTTTGCAGTCAACAGGAGCACTAGAGGTTGAAAACTTTAAAACGTGATTATAGGTTGTAATAAGCGCTTGAACAATCGACCTATTTGGTCGTAATAAGGGCTTGAACAATCGACCTATTTGGTCGTATGAGTTGGAGGACTTGTTGCTTCAAGGAGGTAAATAGATGGATAGGCTGAGGGATCTCCCATAACACACTTTACCAAGTTGTGATCACAGTTGTCAGGTCCCTGTCATGGTTTGTCAATGGTCCCTTGAAGCTTAGTGAAAAGATAGATAGATAGATAGATAGATAGACAGATAGATAGATAGATAGATAGAATAGATAGACTGAATATATACAGTATATCCCAAACAAAGAAATAAAAGCAAGGCTACAGAATGAACTTACATTTAGTTATACATTTATATAAGTCCAGTGCCCATTCAGAAAGTGCTTGTGGGTTTTAAAGTTAATCTATGCACGCATTTACCGTAGAAACGCATGAGACTGAATACAATTAAGACCCATTGGCCTGTGTATGCCCCAGGTTTGATGAATGCTTTGGTTGTAGGGCAACGTTCAGACTGGCACACAGATAGAAACCTATTCATATAAAGGGCGGTGCACGTTGTTTGGCCCTCCAGGTAGTTGAGGCCTAAATGATTAGCCCCCCAGGAGTTATGGAACATTTTCCTAAAATTCTTCCCAATGTTTCAAGCATTGATAAAACTTGATATAATCAAACATTCACCAGTGCTATTTAGTAGCTTTTGGTACATTTTGGAACATAAAATAAGTTTTTAGGCTTGCTTTATATCAAATATAGTGAAAAATGGGTTGGTCAAAAATATTAGCCCCCATGTGAATTTTTGCTTTCAAAACACACCTAATCAATCGATCAGCTTTCAAACCACACCTAATCAACCAATCAGCTTTCAAGCCACACCTGAGCATTCAATCAGCATAAAAGGACTCCAAGAAACAGGCACTTGAATACCTTATTGAGAGGGATTATACTACTACTCCTACTCACCATGCCAAAGTCAAAGGAAATCAGTCTTGAGCTCAGAAAGAAGATAGTGGACTTGCACTTTTATGGCCTAGCAAAAGCGCTAACCAAGCTGGTGCTTTTTTGCATAAATCCAGGTTGGGTTTAAATGTTAGATACAAAGGATTATTATTTTTAAGGGCATTTCTGTGAAAATCAATTAATCATGTTGCAGGTCTTAAGAAATAATTAACTAATAAATAAATAATAAAGTTTTTCTTGAAATTGAGTTGAAGCAAAGGTTATACATCTTTAACCACACTGAGCCCAATTATAACCTAGTGACAGTGACATATTGTCACCTGCAAATTAGCAAATGTGTGCTAAACACAAAGCTGATCAGACGGGAAATGTATCAAAGCAGTCTGTTCTCAAGCCACGGTTTTCCAAAGCCCTGAGCATCTGTGTTTGTGTGTTTATTTCTAACTACTGTAGGTTGGCTGGTGGGAAAATGGGCACCTGCGTCTGCGTTACCATCCCTGGTCTCGTTACGGCTCCTTCCTGAAGCCTCTGGACGACTCCCAGCACCTCCGAGTGGTTACCCTGGAGGAGAGGCCATTTGTCATCGTGGAGCCGGCTGACCCTGGCACCAGCTCCTGCATCCGAGACTCTGTACCCTGTCGAATGCCTGTCAATACCAGGTAACGAAACACAGCATTTAAATACACCGTGATGCTATCAAGTTAAGAGTGAAACATATCCTATTGAATAGAAAGCTACAGTATGTAACTGCTGAATTGTTGTGTGCATGTCATTTTTATGAAACATAGACATTTAACATATGAGTGGTTTTGCAGAACAGTACAATGCCCTTGCTTTTCATTGTATGCAAAGTATTGATGTGTGCTGATTCTCTCGCGTCCAGGAAGAAGTTTAAAGATGAAGAGACAAATGAGTCTCTGAAAGGGTTCAAATTGGTTACTTTAATTTAAGCAGCGTGGTAGTGAAACAAACAAAGGGTAAGGAAGAGACAAAGCCGGTGATGTCTCCAGGGAGCTGCAGCGTAGAAAAAGAGAGCGGGTTGTCCTCTCACATCTCCTTTATCCTCTTCTCGTTCTCTCCCGCTGTGCAGATAGTGGGACCCCCCTTCTCATCTTCAATGTTCGATATCGCGAGAGAACAGATGATTTCGACATTCTGTATTCCCTGCCTACTTCCTTAAGCCTTTTCTCCTCCTTATCTCTGTCATGACTTTCTATTTAATACCTTATAAACAGCTGTAATAGTTGGTTTAGAAGTCCTAGAAACACCTCTAGGACACAGTTCTCATTTACGGTAACTCCCTCTGACGTCATAGCTTCTCACGTATGTGTAAACACTCTACCATCAACTGTACCTTCATTTAATATTCAGCAGTAATAATATCTCGACGTCTATAGATGTAGTGTTAAAGTCCGTAGGTTTTGGTGTGGTACACTCCATGTCATTTTCACTTTACATTCAGAAAACACATTGTTAGCTACATTCTACATATTGTCCGGATATGAAGGATTTTCAGAATAAAAGCTTGGCATTGAGATTTCATGAGAACTTCTGGGTTTTTCCACAATAAAACAGCTTTTAAACTGACGATATGTTTTAGACTGAATTATGCTATTATACATTGATTTTAATTTCTAACAAAAGTCTGCAAGATTAAGTTCTCAATGGTTGTTCTGTACATTTGAATTAAGTTAATAAGCTAAACGTTTTACAAATAAAATAACTAAATCATTTGTAAGTATAAAGCAGATACCTGTATATAATATAATAATATAATGCAGAAACATACCCTCACTCAAGTGTAATATGGTAGTTTTAAAGGTCCCATGTCATGGCCATTTCTACTGATCATAATTCCATTGTTGAAGTATACTAGAATAGATTTAAATTGTGCAATTTTCCAAAATCACATTGGTTTCTCATACAGCATCTCTGTATAGTATGTGTATTCACTGAATTTCACTCTCTGTCCTAAACGGCTTGTTGGAGCTCCTGCCCCCCCCTCCCTGTGAGCCCAGTGTGCTCTGATTGGTCGGGACGTTGCGAGGCTCGCTGCTCCAGTGTGAACTCGCTGGCGGTGTGGTTTTCCGGGTCGGCGATACAGCGAGACACAGCGAAACTCATCCTGAGCACACACAAACACTCACAGCCGAAGTAAAAACAATAAGTGTGGCTTGATATTGAGTAAGAAAAAGGTTGATAAACGCTGTGAGAATGGGTCTGCAGAGAGAATTTCTCCGCAATCCCAACTCGTCTATTACCAGCGTTCAGGGAGCTCTATGCCAGTCAATGGGACTCCCTGTAGTAGACGAGATAGTGACGCCAAGGGATCCTGGTGTGTGAGGTGCTGCGTGGATTGGTCAATTTGTTGTTGATTTGGGTCAGGGCACGTCACGATACCCAGGAAGAAAACATTGGAAAATGAGAAATCTCCAACGAGGCGTTTTGGGGAGGTCTTTTCTGTGTTAGAGATTTACTCGCTACAGGGTGTACTTTGAGGGTTTTTGACTCTGCAGACCGTTTACATGCAGAAAAACCTTCATTACACACAAGGGGACAGGTAATAACCGGAAAAGCATGACATGGGCCCTTTAAGAATTGATTTTAGTTCAGATTGTCTCCATCATTTCTACTAGGGCATAACATTTTCTTTGAAGTGCATACCAAATCCAAATGGTCAAAGAAAGATTTCTGAAAACATTTTTTTCAAACTTCTACGTTAGCACAGCTACCCTGATGCTATAAATACAGTGCTTTCATCAATAGTTTTCAGCCATTATCCATTATACAGATCAAATCAAAATGACCACAACAAATTAACTTGAGAGTGGATGAAAGCTTTCAAATGATTCAGTATTAAATAAAAGCAAAACATTTGAAATAAATAACATTGCAAAGACTGTGAATGGAGTTAGTTACAAAAGAAAGTGGCAGGTCAGGATGAACCACAGTTTATTATAGCCATGGGCAGTGAAAAGAATAATAATATAGATGACATATTTTCGACTCTTGAGGATTTCTCCTTTTAAACCCTTATCAGCCTATAAACCTTACTAGAAAGTCACAAATAAGTTTCACAAAGAGCCCGGATAGAGAGCAAACTGAAACAGAAAGGTTCCGGCTCTGATCCCTTGTGTAATTGAACTGTCTCGCCAAGCGTCCATGAACAGGACTGTCAATCTTTACCATCTCCAGGTACTGCTGGTGAGCAGCGAGTAATAGGCTTAAAGTAAGAGGTTTTTAGGATCAATAGATTCAAACATCAAAAACGTAATTATCCCAGGGAGGAAAGCAAATTTCATCACAGCGGTTACTGACACGTTAAAAGTCATATGGTACACCGCCGTAAAGCATGCAATTAAGAGCCCAGTATTGGCAAAACTCTTCATTAAAAAACAGTAATATAAACCACAGCAAAGTAAGGTTACTTGTCTTTTAATCAATCGAGATAATTAGACTCATGGAACAAGAGATCCCTCCTGTATCCCTTCCAACGCATGACACTGATGAGTTCCAACAATATGATGCTGATTACTTATTTTATGTTCTTATATCATGTGGCATATATACATTTAAAGTATCAGTTATATTCAGACTACTTCACAATCAGTGTTCCTCTTGTTTCGTATGTGTATAAGGTAATTTGCAACAAAAGTAAATCAAAGGGATAAGATAAACATAGAGCGAGTGAGCATGTATATGTGTGTGTATGGTGTGTTTCTGTGTGTGTGCCCGCTCTGGGCTCCTGGTCTATCCCAGATAAGCTTTCTTCCTGCCAGCACATAGCCTGGCCAATAGGAAGATAACAAGTTCATCCTCCATCAGTCTTATTGACTAGAAATGAAGTTTGCTCTCTTGTTAATCAACCTACTTTGACACAGTTTTCTTTCTTGAAACATTTCTACCTCACCTACTTTTTTCTTATATATATTATATATATATATATTAACTGAGGTACTATTACATGTAATGTGTAGCTTACTTTTTTCTCTGATCTGCTGCATATCTCAAATGTTTTATTCTTTTATTTTCTCCTATCATATCGATGTATTTGTTCAATGCATCAAATGAAACATGCATATGACTTACAGGGACATAATCGAGTTATGAAAATGTAACTGCATTTTATTCAGAATAAGGGCTGTCAAGCCATTAAAAAAAAAAATCCAACCCTGCAACTCTATCAAAGGACATTATCATGACCAGCATTGATTAGAAATAAAACTCCAGGCGGGTTTTTTCCTACAGAGAATTTACTTACATAATGTAAGCAGTATTTGTTTTAGCATTTGTTTTAGCATTTTTCAGCTAATCCTTTTGGATGATGAATCTCTGGTAAACATACTCTATGCTACCAGCCCAGTATCACACATTAGACAGAGTTAGCAACTATCTGGTGAATATGTGAGGGATAATACAAGGGATAACAATAGGCACTTTCACACCAAGTACTTTTCCCAGGAATAGTTCCCGGAACTTTTCCCCGGAACTTTTATTTCCCCGGAACTATCTAGTAAATCGCGTTCACACCGGAATAAGTCCCTGAGGAAGGATTACGCAAATGAAGCCGCTGACGTCACTTCTTCTTCTTCTGCTTTGGGTTTACTTGCAGGCCGCAAACAACTTCACGGCGTATACTGCCACCCGAAGTCCCGGAGCCCCCCGGAGTCTGGGACTTTGGGTGGCAGTAAATCGCCACCCGAAGCCCCGGGTAAATCGCCAGAGGCGCCGACACCTCCTCATCACTCCACCAATCCCACGTTTTATTTTTTGTTGCCATAAGTTAGTCTCTCTCCGTTGGTGCGCTGGGCTAATGCTAATGCTAATAATGCTAATGCGAGGAAATAAAATGGCGGCTTCACAAAAACTTTTCAGAGTTTTACGGGGCGTGGTTTGCAATTCGCCCAGCCAATCAGAAATTGGAACCTTTTTCTCCCCAGAAAGTCCCTGCTCTCTAGCAGGGACTAAAAAGGGGTGAAAAGGTTCCAGAAAAAAAAGATCTTTTTGGTGTGAACGCAACATCCCAGGAACTATCGGAATTATATCTGGGAAAAGTACGGAAAAAGTACGGAAAAAGTACTCCGGTGTGAAAGCGCCTATTAACACGTCTTTAACATGTTACGCACCATCCGCCCGGTACCGGGCGGATAAACGCGTCATTTGCAGGAAACAACGTCTAAGGAATCTTAATATTTAATAAACTATGAATGTTTTATATCCATGTAACGGGAAGAAACTCAGCTAACTGATCTTTTAAATTTTTTTTTCCAAAAAAACCCCACAATGCTAACACTCAGCCTCTGAATTAGCCACGAGCGAAAAAAATGTAACCTATCTCTGCACCTAAACTCACAATAACTCCCTTATTACTTATCCTAGATGCACAGCAAACCACTCGTTTTGGGTCCCCTGGAGACACAGAATCTGGGGGTGCCCACCTCAACACTCAGTGATAAACATTTGCGACGCTATAAACGAAAGCGTACATCATAACATGTGGAGCTAGGTAGCTAGAAACGCTAACATGGCTTACCTTGGTCAAAACTGGTCTTCAATGGCATTAAAACGATAGAAAAATGATGCTGCAGTTAATCCATGGGTTAATCCTATGTGTCTGTGTACTCTTTGAAATTATTTCTGATAATCCATAAGCAATAAAACTGCTTTTTCGTTTCCAAATGTCAGAGCAAAATTCACTCTGATGCAAAATTACATGCGCGCAGCCCCCACCTTTTCTCTTCACAACGAGTGTGTGTGTGGGCCTCCCCCTTCGATTCTATTGGCTCTAACGGTCATAAAGAGGTGTCAACCATCAACATCGAGCAAGGGAGGCCAGAGATATGGAAAAAAAAAACATTTTCACCCAAATCACCTCAGAGGTGGGGTGGTTTTGGCTAAACCTCTCTAAAAAGGTCAAATGTCACTTGTTTTGCATCAATCTTGATACAGGGTACTTATTATATGTTGTACTTTGGATTCCTAAAGCTGTTAGTCTACTAACCCATCATCCAAGGGTAGTTTTCACTATCTGTAAAAAAGATTTTTTGGACGGACACTATAATTTACAGTTTTTTACTATGTAAAATCTGAATTTTCTTTAAAATAAAAAACATCTATATTGATTCTGACACTTCTACATCCAACTCACAGATGTAACCTTGCTTTGATAAAAATAAATTATTCATATAACCCTTTTAGAAGTTAAGGTGTAGTCATTTGTTTTGGGCATGTCATTTTCGAGCCTGAAACATGAAAAACAGGCTTGGTGCTTAACAGGTTAAGCAATGCCAGAACTCATACTGTGTTCCCTTCAGTGTTTACTTCCTGTCTGTCTTTTAACCTCTTTCCTTCTCTTCCACTGGTTTTCTTTTCATTAATGGAGACAGTTTAGCCATCATGAATCCAAATTTTCCTGAAAGTGAATATTCAAAAAGTATTCCATGGTGTTTTTCAATCAATCAATCAATGTTTATTTATATAGCCCAATATCACAAATGTTACATTTGTCTCAGTGGACTTCACAGTGTGTACAGAATATCAGTGCGTCAGATCAGTTCAGTATCAGTTTTTCTCATTTTGAGTGGTTTTGTGGTCCATAGCCGACATTAAATCGACCAGACTTCTTTCTGTATATCCTCCTTAGCAACGGTCATGTTATCCTTAGCAGCGTCTTGTTAGTGAGTATTAATAACCTCCGAAATATCCAAATTGACCAATCAGAATCAAGTATTTCACTAACTAACTTTCCCACTGAAGACAAAAACCCAATGTTATTGGGTGTTATTGAATTGTTTATTCAATGGGAAATTAGGATTTACCTAAACGTGATCACAAGTTAGTTTCTTGCTTTCATACATTTTTGTGGTGAACACTATCTAAGAAAATATCATATCAATAATTTAATGTATTTGCATAATGAAATAACTTTTAAATTACACAACTTTATTTGCAGTAAAAATACAGAGGAGTGAAATGTTCGGCGTGGTTTGTATTTATGATACAAAAACAATTGCGCAAGTTGTGTTGCTTGGTAACAGGGCCATAGCTGCCATGAGTGTCTGGGGGTCCATTGGGAGTTGGCCCTTTGATGGAGGGCACAGCAGCCACTTGACTGATAGTTATCTAAATGCACTCGGATTCAAGTATATGTGAACTGCTTGTGATGCGTTTAGGGTGAAGGGTTCATTACATCAAGTCCCACAGGAAAGAGGCTTTCAAAGGCCATTGTAAAAAAATGTTTTTATTGAATATGGCTTCCAAGAACAAAAATGCAGTTTAATTTGTTTATTTTCCCTGTTGCTTGTGAGCTTTCTGACCTGTCAAGCCTTGCCTCTCCAAACACGAAAGCCCAAACTGTCAGAATCAAACCACTCACAGTCTTCAGCCAATAATTCATACCTTCCTCACTCTCCTGTTCTCCCTCTGCCTCTGAAGTGGCACATCTCCTTCTTTGTCAATTTCTGCAACAGCCAATCAGCCCATCTAGGTCAAAGCGCCCCTGATAAAATATCTCTATGTCTTAAAAAAATGCAAGTTCACTATCTCACTTATCTGTCTTTTCTCCAATTATCTCCTCAGCTTGGTGGTGGATGGCGCCGGGCCCATGAAGCACTGCTGCAAAGGGTTCTGCATCGACGTCCTCAAGCGACTGGCTAAAATAGTGGGTTTCACCTATGACCTCTACCTGGTGACCAATGGGAGGCATGGGAAGAACATAGATGGGGAGTGGAACGGCATGGTTGGAGAGGTAAAGATCTTAAATATAGTCATTTTAGGCATGGTTGCTCTGAAACTAAGATGTCGAGGTTAGATTTGATTAATCATAGGATTTATGCTAGCAATGAAACTGTTTAGTATTGTGCTTTTTTGAGTGATTGTAGCCAAAAAAAACAATCAACAAATCTTCAGCCTTCAAGTTAATTGTCCATGAAATTAGCATCACAAAACAAATAGGGAATGTCACTTGAAGTTCATTATTTCAATTAAATAGCTGTGGCTCCATCTCTACACTTAATATTCAGAGTGAGAACATTGTTCCCATTTTTGTTTGTCTTAGTGAGATATTGTAGCTAATTATATGTTCCAGTACAGCAACATTGTGTTTTTTTTGCAAGCTTCTAATTTTTCTGAAAGAAGGCAAATGTAACCCGCTCTATCACAATCAGGCAGAGGTCGCATCGACGGATTTATGTAAAAAAAACGTGTGTTTTGGTCATCTTTAAAAGCCATTGCTTTTAGAATATTCAAATATAATCGTTAAATTCGGATTATACATTTGGTGTTAACGGCTGTAAAGGTACGATGACGAGCGGCAAATGGAGCAACTTAAAGGCATTACAACAGGTGGTGTTTATTTTGCTTGTTGCCTCGGAAAATACTTACATCACAGAAATACACACATTCACCAAATTTCTTACGCCCGACATTTCCTCATCAAAGTAAGAAACATTATTTTCCTCAATGCTACTACATTAAAAACAAATTAGCCTAATTCATACAATAGGTGGCCATCCCGTTGGGAGAGGGACAGTCTGCTAACATCATTTTTATTATAAACAAATAAAGATTTAGGGTTCATAGCTAATCTAGTGGTGGTCCTAGGTGAAGGTGTACAGTATAAAGCATTAAGCCCCATATTACAATGAATTATCAGCCATCTTTGAAGACCTTTTTCTCAGAAAGGTTTGTTGATAACAGTCATCATTTATTGTGAAATATTTTGCTGACTATTTGGAGAACAAAACCAGTAGGGTTAATATTGGAAAGCTAAGAATGTACTCTTTCCCACCATGTATATAACTTCAAATGAGTTTAGGGGTCCATCAGACTGAATTTGATAGAGACATATGCTTTTAAAAGCCCCAAGCCTGTTTTTCAGGTCTCAGGCTCGAAAATGACATTCCCAGAACAAATGACTATATCTTCACTTCTAAAAGAGGTAAATTAATAATCTTTTTTCTCAAAGCAATGATATACCTGTGAGTTGGATGTAGAAAAGTCAGAATCAATCAAAAAGAAATTTAAATTATAGTTTCCGTCCAAACAAAACCATTATTTATAGTGAAAACCAACCTTGAATGATGGGATAGTAGACTAAAAGCTTTAGGAATCCAAACTATAACATATGATAAGTACCCTGTATCAAGATTGATGCAAAACAAGTGACATTTGACCTTTTTAGAGAGGTTTAGAAAAAAAAACCCACCTCTGGGGTCATTTGGATGTATTTGCCATATCTCTGGAACCCATTGGTCGATTTTGGTGATTGACACCTCTTTTGAACCGTTAGAGCCAATAGAATCGAGGGGAAGTTCCTAAATCCACCTACACGTTACCATTGAGGAGTGAGAGTGATGCGCACGCAGTTTTCCCAAACCGAAAGCTACGTTACGCTCTGAAAACTGAAAACTGAAAACTAGGCTTATTGCCATAAATATTACGATGGATTATCAGTAATCATTTCAAAGTGACACAGAGACTTTTGATTAACCTTCAGCAGTGTTTATATGCATTTTAATGCCATTGATCACAACTTTTGATCAGAAAACAGCAAAGGTAAGACATATTTGCCGTTTTGGCCCAGTAAATTACAATAAGGTACACAAAATGTGCTTAGTTACTGAGTAGTGAATAAGGAACGACTAGATAACCTGTTCCACTCTGAGCCTGTTTTTCAGGTCTCAGGCTCGAAAATGACATTCCCAGAACAAATGACCATATCTTCCCTTCTAAAAGGGTTAAATTAATAATCTTTTCTCAAAGTAATGATAAACCTGTGAGTTGGATGTAGAAGTGTCAGAATCAATATAAATGTTTTTTATTTTAAAGAAAATTCAGATTTTACATAGTAAAAAACTGTAAATTATAGTGTCCGTCCAAAAATTATTTTTTACAGATAGTGAAAACTACCCTTGGATGATGGGTTAGTAGACTAAAAGCTTTAGGAATCCAAAGTACAACATATAATAAGTACCCTGTATCAAGATTGATGCAAAACAAGTGAAATTTGACCTTTTTAGAGAGATTTAGCCAAAAACTGGGCCATCTGGGGTCATTTGGGTGGATTTGACCTATCTCTGGCCCCCCTTGCTCGATCTGGTTGGTTGACATACCCTTGTGACCGTTAGAGCCAATAGAATTGAAGGAGGATACTCACATAGACACACATTGTAAAGAAAAAATGTTGCCGCTTCGCGTGTGGAAAGCGAAACTAAACTGGAGGAATGTCTCCTTCTGGAGTTTGGAAACTAAAACGCAGTTGTATTGCTTATGGATTATCAGAAATAATTTCAAAGAAGGCACAGACACATAGGATGAACCTATGGATTAACTGCAGCATCGTTTTTTTATCGTTTTAATGCCATTGAAGACCACTTTTGACCAAGGTAAGCCATATTTATATGTTTAGCTTCTTGGCTCCACATGTGATGATGTACGCTTTCGTTGATAGCGTCGCGAATGTTTATCACTGAGTGTTGAGGTGGGCACCGTTAGATTCAGTGTCTCCAGGACACCAAAAAATAGTGTTTGGTTGTGCATCTAGGATAAGTAATAAGGGAGTTCTGAGTGAGTTTATGTGCCTTTGTCGGTCCCGTTTTTTCGATCGAGGCTAATTCAGAGGCTGAGTGCTAGCATTGTGGGTTTTTTTTGAAAAAAAAAATTAAAAAGATCAGTTAGCTGAGTTTCTTCCCGTTACATGGATATAACACATTCATAGTTTTATTCAATATTAAGATTCCTTAGACGTTGTTTCCTGCAAATGACGCGTTTATCCGCCCGGTACCGGGGGGAAGGCTTAATGGTTAGTCAATGAGGAGTTCCTGAGTGACTGCGATTGAAGAACTGATGGTTAGATACTGGCAGAGGTGGGAGTAAGTCCTACATGTGCAAGTCATGAGCAAGTCTCAAGTCTTGACCTACAAGTATCAAGCAAGTCCCAAGTCACTGTGGTGAGAGTCAAGCAAGTCAAGTCAAGTCATTGCTCAGGTCAAGTCAAGTCAAGTCATACGAAATTCTGATGAATAAGCCCAGTTTCCGCATTTAAATCAGTTAAAAGACAGTGGTTATGAAAATGGATTTAACCCACACTATGATCTTCATTACATACACAGTTAATCATTTGAAATCTAATTTAGACCGATGAAAATCATATTAGATTAATATTAACCCTAGAACTGCAGACAATATAGCTAGGACTCAATCAAAAAGTCTGTTCAAAAAGGCAGAATTCCAGGTAAGAAAATCATATATGGCATTTGCCATTACACATATTTAATTAAAATTTCTGTTAACACTAGAACCGCCAACAGCATCAGCACCTACATAGATATCATTTTCAAATCATTTAATTTGTTCCTCTTCATAATTTCCTTATAAACTAAGTAGGACGATTTAAAACTCAGTTAATTGGGTTAATTTAGAAATTGCTTCAGTTTATCATCATAACAGATCAAAAAGTTCAGATTCATTTTACAATAAATCAAGGAATGATGCACTTCTACAAACAAAAACAACATAATTAAAACATTTAAACAAACTACTAAAAGTAGATGAACTACATTATTCAAAAATGTACAGTAACTTCTGATAATAACACAGGGGAAATAAACGAGGCATCTCTTTTCCTCTCTCTCTCTCTCTCTCTCTCTCTCTCTCTCTCTCTCTCTCTCTCTCTCTCTCTCTCTCTCTCTCTCTCTCTCTCTCTCTCTCCTCTCTCTCTCTCTCTCTCCTCTCTCTCTCTCTCTCTCTCTCTCTCTCTCTCTCTCTCTCTCCTGACAGCCCATCAGTATCAGGGTTAGTACAAATGAATCCCTTGGCGGTTCTAGTGTTCATTTACCGTTTTGTCTTCTCTTTGCTTAATCCATTTTAACCAAGTCTAACGTAGCTTAAACTTAACGTTAGCTTTCTAGCTAACACAACACATTCACGCACCTTTCTCTGTGGGTTTTTTTGTAGTGACGAATGAAGTTAGATGTTTTGGTGGTCGTGTCACTGATCTTTATGCTGCAGACCCTGCATACCGCTGTTCTCTTCTTATTAGCGTCATTGACAACATAATCCTTGAATCCAAACTTCACTATTTTTGGAGTAACGCTAGCCGCTGCCATGTTAACTGACGCTCCTGCCGTCTAGTGGGTTGCCAGGTTTGCGCACATGGCGCTATAATCACCCAATCACGTTTTTTCGAAAAAAACTAAACGTAATATCTCACTACAAAAACAAACGCAAATATTTAATTTTAAACAGACAAGTCCTTTCAAGTCATCTGTCTCAAGCTTAAGTCAAGTCTCAAGTCATGAATACCAAGTCAAAGTCAAGTCAAGTCTTTTATCAATGTTAGTCAAGCAAGTCTCAAGTCAAAAAATATGCGACTCGAGTCTCACTCGAGTCAAGTCATGTGACTCGAGTCCCCACCTCTGGTTACTGGTAAACAGACTGGGGGGTTACTGTATTAATGAATGATTCGTTAATGGTTAGTTAATGAGGAGTTCCTGAGTGACTGTGATTGAAGAACTGATGGTTAGTTACTGGTAAACAGACTGGGGGGTACTGTATTAATGAATGATTCGTTCATGGTTAGTTAATGAGTTACTTTGATTGAAGAACTGATGGATTGTTACTAGTAAACAGACTGGGGGGTACTGTATTAATGACTGCATTAATAATGTACCTTAGTTAATGAGGAGTTCCTGGGTGACTTTGATTGAAGCAATGGTCCGCTGCAGCAGGGCACTTTAAACCGGCCATCTTCGGCTGGCTTGGGTCCCACACTGGATCGACTGGTGGATGTGGATCCGACTCACGTGTTACTGCTTAGGTCATCATTACTTACCTTACCATTACTTAGGCAGTTTGGGTATGGTAAACTTAAGTAATGCATACAAAAAGAGTAGTTACCCATTACCTAATGATTACCTTACAATTACTTAAGCAGTTTGTGTCCCCTCAAGTAAAGTAATGCATCAAAAAGAGTTGTTACCCATTACCTAATGATTACCTTACCATTACTTAAGCAGTCTGTGTCCCCTCAAGTAAAGTAATGCATCAAAAACAGTAGTAAAAATTGTTCATATCGTCAGTTAGCTGAGTTTCTTTCTCTATGACACATTAATAGGTTGTTAAATGTTAAGAAGCCCTGAGACACAGTTTCGTGAATATTGTTGTGTTTTGTCCCCGTGGGCGGGGGCATGGGGTTTAACAGGTTTTAACACATAAATGTAGAACTATTCCTTTAAAACTACAGAAAACATGAGAAAATGATCCTGTTAAAATGTGCAGAAAACACATGAACATCCCAGTCACAGCAACATGGGTGATAGATTACATGTATAGGTTTATACAAATGTTTGTTCCAATGGGACTTGAATAAGGTTGCAGACGGCTTTCCGTCTGAGAATACATTCTAAAGTTCAGCAGCCCAAATCACAAACACACCGTGATATTGTTTGGTGTGTTTCTCAATAAGATTACTATAGCTGTGTTTTTCTTCTCTAGGTTTCCTGTACAGTAACATCGTCTTTTTTTTTGTAGCCTGTTTTTCCCTTCTTGTTGTGATTACAAAAAGGTGGTTTGATTTGAGGGCTCCTGTGAAATTCTTTTCATCCTGCTTCAAATCCTTTAAAACCCGACCCAACAAGAGAGGAATGGACCTGAATTGAAGGAGAGAGAAAATATGGTAGGAGGCTTTTAGAAAGATTAGTGCTGGAGAAACTTGGAGAGAGAGGAAGACAAGGAGTGTGTGTGTGTGTGTGTGTGTGTGTGTGTGTGTGTGTGTGTGTGTGTGTGTGTGTGTGTGTGTGTGTGTGTGTGTGTGTGTGTGTGGTGTGTGTGTGTGGTGTGTGTGTGTGTGTGTGTGTGTGTGTGTGTGTGTGTGTGTGTGTGTGTGTGTTGTTGTGTGTGTGTGTGTGTGTGTGTGTGTGTGTGTGTGTGTGTGTGTGTGGCATACACTTTGCTGTTTCCACAATGCCAATCCCCCTCTGGTGCCTGGATTAATGAAGTTGGTTTAACATGGGGTTAGACAGGGCATGCACATTGTCTATGTGTGTTTGTGTGATTGTCCTACTCTATATGTGAGGACCATGTTCAGTTGGTGACCAATTCAGTGAGGACATTTATTTCCAATGCTTTCAAGGGGTTGTTTAAGACTTATGTTTAGATCATTGTTCGGAAAATAGCTCACTCCCATATAACAACAATTAAACTCCCCATCACTACCCAGGTCTGTACTAGAGTGAACTACTGCATATAAAAGTGGACGGTAAAAGTGGATGCTTGAGGTGGTGCTAATACATATTACCTAGTAATGCATGTCATATTTTATGTTTGGCATCATATTTTACCATCACAACTATTGACAAAGATATTCTCAGGTCAAAATGTGTTTGTGTGAGTGAAGATTTGTCTGGTTATGTGTGTTAACATCACCTAAACACAAAAAATATCAGTATTTGCTAACAGTCCTAATGTCGTTGCTAACGAGCCTTCTGTCTCAGAGAGGCCTCTGAGATGCAGGTTGTCTCTCTCTCCCTCGCTGTCTCTCTCTCTCTCAGTCCCCAGCTGCTTCCAGCCCAGCTTCTGTCAGTGACTCATTAAGTTGCTTAATTATGGCGGCAGATGAGCATACGTGCACAGGGCCAGCTGAGTCTGTGTGAATACTGTTGTATCTCACATTGTCCTGTCCTTGGCTGTTTTCTACGGTGGACCTGAAGTGCAAGTCAAAACAACATTTCACAAAACACTACAGCATTTCACAAAACACTACGCATTAAAAAAATTACGGAAAGGGTATTCCTTTAGGGCAGTGGTTCTCAAACTTTTTCTGTCAGGCCCCCCCTTTGGAGAAAAAAAAAAGTCGGGCCCCCCCCAAGACAAATAGTCACGTAATGGGCCAAGTTAACATTTATTAAAATACATCAATATGAACGTGTGCATTGCTTTGCTAGAACAGTGATAATAAAACAATGCTCCATAAGTCTGTGTGGTCAAAAAATAAATACATAATACAATTGTGCAATCCCTTTGCTAGAACAATAAGTTATAATACTTTGCCACTTTGCAATCTGTGCAAACAAATGAAAAGAAAGAAAATGCTGATATTTGGCAAGAAAGTGTGTCTTATCACAGCATTAGTGGCTGCAATGAGCCTGTTTTGCACTGCACATTTCTTCAAAACGGGGTTGCAGGCTCAGTGGCGGCGCCAGAGATTTCTTTTGGGGGTGCTGTGGGGTAGCTTGACGTTTCATAGAAGGTGCTCAAACATTTAGGGTTTCCAATGAATGTACCGGTCGCTACAGTGGAATTTTTTCTACTGCAACAATGCCCACGCAAATACACAGTGTACCCGCGACAGTTACAATGAAGGCTCGATAATCAGCTCACGGCATATAGGTGTAAGCAGGGGTAAAGTGGGGAGTGGACCTAGCATAGGAGGGTCCGGGGGCATGTTCCCCCGGGAAGATTTTTTTTTAAATATTGAAGTTAAAAGCATCAATCTGGTGCACTTTGAGAGCAAAATGAAGAGATCTATGGATACCTCTCTCAACACCCATTTGAAACAGAACTGTAAACAGATTTACTATTTCTTTTTACAAATCACTTTTTTTACTGTCATATAGTATTTCATACCTGTTTTTAATTTATTCTCTTATTTTTTTATAACTATAATGATCATATAAACGTGTGCCTCGGAAATAATTGTTTACATTAATCGTGACCAAAATGTTTGAGACCCGGCCACTAGATCGCTAGCACCAGAAGCTAACAACAACGATCTCCGGTGCCGGTGCGCTCTCTCTCTCTCTCTCGCTCGCGCACACACACAAAATGGCTCGTTCCACACACACACAGAGCCGAGCTTGAATGAAACACAGAGACCCAGACGTACTTGTACTATACTGTATCATATTAATAATTTTTCTAATTATGATTTTTTTTTCAAAACCATTTTTCCTCCTGATCTCTCCCCCCTGTATTGCCTCTGCGCCCCCCAGGGGGGGCGCACGCCCCCCACTTTGAGAAACACTGCTTTAGGGAGAATACTTCTTGTTTGTGATTGGACGGAGCCAGCCGGAGAAACACTGCTGTGATTGGTTGTTTTCGCTGCAAGTCAAGAAATTACGCTTCGTGATTGGTCAGCACCCAACAGCGCCACGTATTTCCTGTTTGTTACTCTTCAGCTGTTTCTGCACACATTTTAAACTGAGTTGGAAAGAATGGAAGAAGAGATGGAAATCTTAAGGGAATATTTTAACAAAGGATATACATATGATGTTATCCTCAACATGCTGTCAACCAATCACCACATCAACACGTCCCAAAACATCAGCCGTTAGCTGTTAGCACACAGAGCTCACAGCTCCTCATATCTGTTCAGAAACTGGACAAAAGTTAAACAAGTACAAACCACACACTGTCTATGTCATGGTGAATACAGTCGCTGCTTTATTTCTGTCTGTATGACGTTGTTGCAGTGGCGAGCCGTCAGGGCCCTCTAGGCCCTCTGTGAGGGCCTAAGATATTCTAAAAAATAATATTTGAAAACATAAAAAAAAAAGATTTTGTTAAATCTTTCATTAGTTTTACCAAAATAACTTGATTTAATTGTATTTACAATAACATTTCCAAAGAAATAAGTCCTTCGAATCTGCCTGTTCAGTTTCTGTTGGAATGTGAAGGGTTAAATGCCGTCTCTGCGAGTTACTGTGAAGACGGGAGAGCTTGTTGGTCCCTCTGTACATTCCCAGAGGGCCAGATATAGTAACTCAATGAGAGAGTAATGTCAAATGACAGTACAATTGACCAATCATATCTTCCCTCTAAATGGGTGGGCTTTATTTTCGCGGACTTTATGACAAGTTCCGCCCGCTGTGAGGTTTATACATGTGTATAAAGTGGTGCAGTGACGCGTCCTAAAACCCGGAAGTAAGCTGCGCTCGGGTTCCCTCGACAAAAAAGCAATGGGATTTCTCCATAGGATTTTGGAAAATAGCTCGAAACAAGGTCTGTGGAACGAACCTGCTAGATAAATGCACGTTTTGTTCAGCCGGATAATATCCACATGTCTACCCTTACTTTTATTATTTTCGAATCATAAATCATGGTCAGAGGGCCTAGGTATAAAAGTCACGGCTCGCCACTGCGTTGTTGTAGGTTTGGACGGAGCATACTGTATACAGGTTAGTTTAGCCAGATCGATCCGATTTCCATTCAGAATACACACATTTTAAAAGGTTTTTCGCCTGCCGTCTTGTCTGCGTACTTGTCAAAGCATTAATTCATGGTTTTTACTAACCGTTATCAGTATGTTGTTACTTCGGCATCATTTTGAAATGTGTATTACAATTAAATCACGATAAAATATGTTCATTTTGTTGTAGTTGGTATCTACTGTATAGTATTTCCATGGAGATAGGCCCCGAATATTCGCATTGCTCTAATCGCTCGAGTTTCACTGCGGCTGTCAGCTGTGTTTACTCACATCATTAAAACAGGCCGCGCTGGAGAGGGGGCGGGGCTTATCTCCATGTAAATACTATGGTAGATACCAACTACAACAACATTTACATATTTTACCATGATTTAATTGTAATACCATTAATATAAATTATAGAAATGTAGAATAGAAAATATCAAGAAGATACTGTAGTGATCTCTACTTGGAATATCCAAAGATATTAATAGGAGGATGTGCAAAACAGACAAACTAATAAGGCTTTATTTAAAGATTAAAGAATACTTTAAGGTCTTCTTTTGAATAAGAAAACAGCTTTGGGGGTATCTACAGATAAATATAAAGCCTGACAAACTACTTCACGTCTAATATATTGCATAGTTTATTTTGGCACTTGACAATCACCTTCCCTGAATTTTACTCAGGTGTAACTAAAGTCTGCTTTAAGGGTTGTATATATTTCACATCATTAATCAGAATCTGCAAAGTAACTAAAATAAATGTAGTGGAGTAAAGATACCAGGTTAACCTCTGAATTGTAGTGGAGTAGAATTACAAAGTAACAATAAATTGCATGTTGTACATGCTGCTGTAACAAAAACATTTCCAAACTTGGGATCAATAAAGTATATATTATCTTAAGATGAACCTTGACAAGTGCATGTTTCAGGCTTATCAATTAACAACAGGAGGGGTCACAGACATAAGACCAGCTATTAAATAAAGCTATACAGACCTTAGCTGTCATGTGGGTAATGCTTCCCATTATGGACACAAGCAATTTTCACCCATTTATAAATTATATGTTTTAAATTTGATAACACCAATGTGTTTCTTATCCCCTAAACCTCCAGGGGTGTACACAGTTTAATACTGGCAACTTCTAATTAGGGGAAATACGAAAACGTCTTTTAAAACTACAATTCCCAGTAGAGACGTGACATAGAACATGTTGCGAAACACAATTAGCCAGCATATGTAGTTCTGGGGGCTGGGCTGGACCCGTTCGAGTCGAGTTTTGGATAGTCTGCCGTGGTTTCATTCAATTTCAAAGAGCTGTTTGACACTCGGCGTAACCTTGGCGCACTGCCACTCCAACATCCAATCACAGAGCTTGAGGACTAATCACGGGGTTTGTCAAGCAAAGCGGATGTTGTAGTCCCAAACAATAGCTGAGGATTATGGGTAGTGTAGTGTCTTCGGGCCATCCTAAACTCCGAAAAAACTATTTGTTTCTCCGAATCGAAGGTTAAAAACACAAAACCATTATACACAATTTAAACCAATCAATGTTGTGTAATTAACAAGGATAAACTGATGTTTTTTAGTGGATAAATACTGCAGATATCACTGTAAAATCATTTGACAGTGAGGGGAATACTTCCGGTTTTATTATGAAAACTTCGAGACCGGAAATACTGTTTTCACCCCGTGAGGGTTGACGCCAACTTTACATGGACGCTGCCGTCAATAGAAATTAATAGGGGAAAGACGTAGTATATAGGCTTTTTTTTGTGAATATACGACCCTCCAGCCCATATGCCGCCAATTGTTGTTTCTTACACGACCACTAGAGGTGTTAAACTTTAAAACGTGACTATAGGTCGTAATAAGCTGCTGAACAATTAACCTATTTGGTCGTTTTTTGGCGGAGGACAGGCTGATATCCTTTGTTAAAATATTCCCTTTAGATTTCCATCTCTTCTTCCATTCTTTCCAGCTCAGTTTAACATTTGTGCAGAAACAGCTGAATAGTACCAAACAGGAAATACGTGGCGCTGTCGGGTGCTTACCAATCACAAAGCGTAAGTTCTTGACTGGCAGCGAAACAACCAATTACAGCAGTGTTTCTCCGGCTGGCTCTGTCCAATCATGAACAAGAAGTGTTCTCCCTAAAGCCCCTGTCACACTGTCCAGAAATGGACACAAGATGGACACACGAATATGGAATTGTGAATTTTGAACGAAGATGGCCCTGAACTTGGTCAACCGCAAAGCAACAGCCAAAGCAAGTACGATGCCTATACAGAAGGCCACACGATGGCGCCCGAACCACACACGAAGGCAACATTTACATTACATTTAAGACATACAACTGCAACGAAAGTAACAAAAACAATTATGTTAAAGTACTATGGGACTTTACATTTTGGAAACTTGAGATTGTATATAATAAAAATTGTCACTGATATTTTCAGACTTCGTTCTTTACTTTCTCCGTCTTTATATGTAGAAGATATTGAGTTTTCTCCGTCATGTTGTTTCCATAGCAACAACAACTTCCTGTCAACAGCGTAAACTCACCTTCAAAATAAAACAGGAAGTTAACCTAAATTACATTTAAGTCATACAACTGCAACGAAAGTAACAAAAACAATGTAATATCCTTTTCAGTTTCACAGAAAACAAATTTGGTTATTTACATAATATGTTTACATGATTTTGTTGTGCAATAAAACAACCAGAGAAGCGATCTGCAAGGAAACATTGCACACCGGGGTCCCATCTCGATGTCATCGTACTATAATACGATGGCTACATGACGGCATTGCGAGGGCTTCACGTAGTTGTGTTGCCTTACTAAGACAATCGGGCAGCTTCTTGTTTCCTTCCTATTGTCTTTGTGAGGCGAAAAATGCCCGATGGCACTGATGATCAGACGAAGATGACACGATTTGACAAGATGCCCTCACGAGTGCCTTACGAAAGGCAAAATTGACACACGATTTCAACACGAAAATGAACCTTTGCAAGCTCCTTCGGCAATTTTTTGGCATGCCAAAGATTTTGCCACCGCTCACGAAGTTGCTGCCGGAGCCTGAGAAACTCCACCGGTGGTCATACGATGGCTTAAGATGCCCTCACGAATGGCCCGATGTTGTTACGATCAGAGCCAAATTTGAACATTTCCTTTATCGTGTGTCCATCTGGTGTCAATTTTGGGACAGTGTGACAGGGGCTTAAAGGAATACCCTTTCCGTAATTTTTGAAATGCGGTAGTTTTTTCTGAAATGCTGTAGTCACCGTAGTTTCCTTCTACCTGCAACAGTAATCCAAACCAGCAACCTGTATTAACAATACAAAAAGAAGAAGAAGCAAAATTGTGGTTTCTCGCTTGCATTGCTTTCATCACTCAACTCAACCATTTTTTATTTATTTGTATTAACTCCTCTTAGCAATTGTGTAGTATCAAATAAAGATCCCAGATATACGTCCCTACCGATATTTTGGTAGGACAGAATTGAAACTTTACAAATCCTCCATAACCTAGATATGGGTGTTTTGAATATGTAGAACATTTTGAAGATGAGCAAACATCTTGCTGAAACACAGCAACTTAAGTTAAGGGGTTTATAAATAACGATAAGTGTATTTATTCAATGACATGAATAAGTGCCACTTGCATATTAAAGGTCACCTATTAGGCAAAATGCACTTTTTGATGTATTTTATACATAAATATGTGTCCCCGGTGTGTCAGGAGACTCACAAAGTGTCAGAAAATACAACCCTCTCTCTTTCCTCCTTACCCACATCTCTAAAAACGGGGGTGGGAGACAAGGGAGATGATCCAGATTTGCTGCGGTCATGACAACATTACTCAAATGTGGGCTGGCTTTACGCCCACGGCCCTATCAGAAATATTGCTGTATCAGAAACACTGCGCAACGTGTTTTGGAAGCAATATGGTCTTTGTTTACATTAGCAAGCATCGCTAACACTCAGAGCTAATGCTGTACTGGAGAGAGTATGTGTAAAAAAGCTGGATATAAAAAGGTACTCACCTTTTGGTAAACCTGTGAGAGAAAAAGCATTTGAGCTCCATACTGTTTCAGAAATAATCCTTGATGTGGTTTGGAACATTGGAATATGGCGTTTAATCACGGAAGCATTTAGCTGAGAATCTGGGTAGAAACTTCTCTCTTCACAGAAGAGAGCTGTTGCGTGCTCCACAGGGCTGAAATAGAGGGATATGAGGCATGGCTAGAATGGGTGATCTGTTTGGTATTTTGAGCAAAACACTTCATAGACATGTTTTTTATATATCTGAGACCTATAATAGATGGCTGAAAATAGTATAATAGGAGACAAAAGAGAGAGTAAATGTTGCCTAAATAATGTGTGGTGATGAAGTGATATATCATTTTCACTTGATGCCTGATTTTATTTTAATATATAGACATACAGAAATCTCAACATAAATTGATGCAGAACAGGACGAAATGTGTAAAGAAATTTCACCAGAATGCAGGAAATAAAGTGTTTTATTCTCAATGGGTTCTAGTAGCCACCCCCTAGTTATCACAAAAACGTTTAAATATAACCTGTGCGCTTGCCTCTTACATCCTGACAAGTAAAATTCACCCAGGATAATATGTTTGCCTCATTAGACTTCTACTGTCTCCTTGTACCTTCAGTGAAAGGCTTTGCTTTGATAATCATTTCCGCTGTATTTCAAAATGTCATTCAACCAGTTTTTGACCTTAGTCCTTACATGAATGCCTTTCAAATCTGGCAGTTATTTCCTACGTCCTAAAAATGTTCTCATGCTCAGACCATGAATCATCCGGATATAATATGTTTATGCTCCCAATAGAAAATCTATGCAGCGAAAAAGCACTCCCAGCATAGGAGTGTCACAGGTGTTGTTTTAAGCTTTTTTTCCGAGTGTAAATGACCTATTTTTATTTAATGGAATAACTATTATTAGATTGATTGATTTTGACAGGCAGAGAAACAGCATCTCACACGGTTTGAAAAGTGTGACTTATGCGTCTACTTATGCGTAGAAATACTTAAATGTCCCCAAAAGCTTCTAAGACAAACTATTGATTTCCCAAAGTAAACTTAAAAAGTTTAACACTATCTTAATGCATTAATTAAGAGAAGTTCAATGGTGCAATTCATTCTTTTCAACACACTCTTTCCTGCCTTTTGATAGCTGTTAGTTCACATTAATTTCATGATTGCCTTATGATTATATAATTTAAATGTATGTGTTGAGAATTGAAACTTGTTTGATTAAGGTAATAAAGTGAGCAGTTAGTTGTGTTTCATATATGTGACCTGCTCTATCGAAATCAGTAGCATTGACCCGAAGACACATTTTGAGTTGTATACACTGTTGGAAAGAGGAGATTCCTAGCTTTCTAATGATATCAGGATTGTTTTTGTACTCCAAATATTAAGCAAAATATGTCACATTATATAATGACTGTCACCGAGTCATCATTTTGAGAAAAAGGCCTTCAAAGTTTCCTCTTCTCTGGAATCCATCGATCTGATTGATTATTAGCGGAGCAAATGATCAAAATAGTCCGGAGGGAAAATATTTTCGTTGGATTACTGGTCTGGGGGAAGCTCGCGAGTGTGTGTGTGTGTGTGTGTGTGTGTTTGTGTATTTTTGCGTTTGTGTGTATTGTGTTTGTTTCCCGGGGAAAACACTCACGAGAAACACTGGCTGTTGTTATGCCTGCTGTGACGTCAAGTTACTCCGTTCTCCGCTTGTAATTATGCCGTTACAAGCTTCATAGTTGTATTTATCATCTGAATTTGCCAAAACAAGTTTAATATTCTGAAAGCCAAGACTTTGTTTATTTGAAATCAGATGAAAACAAACTGTAACGGACCCTGCCGTGTTATCTATGATTACTATACACCTTACATTCATAATTTCAGCCGGAGGGAGGGGGAGCGGCGCTGCGGAAGAGCAGAGTGCGAGTGAGAGGTGCCTGTCATCTTCCCTTTACAAGCTTCAAACATGTATTTATCGTGTGATTTTGGAAATAAAAGTTTCATATTCTGAAAGCCAAGACTTTGTTTATTTAAATCAAACAAAACACCCCGAAAAACTATTTTTTTACGCAAATCCACGTTTATTTTGAAATGAACCGTTGCCACTTCCGACTGATTTCGATAGAGCAGGTCACATATATTAATATATTTATTTAATATAAGCTTCATGCACTCAAAGCTCTGAGATCCATAGCCTGATCGACAGCAACTTTTAAAAATGTAGGAGAAAAGATTAGATGAGATGAGATGTATTGGTCATAAACCATTTTGACATGCTTGTTGGGTTTCTTGAGTACAGTTTCCAACAACATAGCAGCACTTAACAGTGACATAGCCTTAATTTCAGGTGACACATTAGCTTTGGGGCATTTCATGTCGCTTACAAAGATTTTTTTAAATGCATTAATTTAAGAGTTATTTTGCTGTTATTCCACCTATTACAACCAGTTTATTTTATTCACACCTATCCGTTTAACTATGGCAATTTTCTATTTGGTAGCTTTGTGTTATTCAGCACATACGTATATCCTTAGTACATCCTTCGGCTCTCAGCAAAAGCCATGGCTGAACCTAGATAAAAACACCACCTGCATTATCCCAAAATCAATCAATAGAAGATTTCAAAGATAAAAATATCACCTCAGTGCCACCACTTTATGATTGACAGGTGATAGCAATCACGCTAAACATTTAAATGTCAACAGTGAAAGAATGAAAATGGCTTTAAGGATTGTGACTCCAAGAGCATGGTGGATAGTGTCAGTGGTGTCTGGTCAGGGACCGCAGAGCCTTTTGTCTTCACAGACTTTTGGGGCAAGGCCAAGACTCAGACTAATCTGCTACAGAACTTCTGGTCAGTAGCCAGCTCCCCTGACCTCCACAGTCCCTCGGCTGCAGCCAAGTAACCTCTGTTTCCTGCCAGGTGAAACATGACAGAGCTGTGAATCCCCTCACTTCCTCACCTTCTGACCACCTGAGCCTCATTTAGCTGTCGGTACAGCTCTGAGGAGGAACACGGCCCAGTTTCATGCTGCATGCCGAGACAAAAGAAAAACTCACTCCATTGTACCCCCAGATTATTGACAAAGCCTGTGAAGTATTTTCACTTTGGATGTTTATTTTCTCAGACTGCATGCCTCTATGCACAGCACGCTTTGTAGAAGGGGGTATAACTCACAAATGTTATGATGTGTTCCAACATTTGAATAAAGATTATAAGGTGATGCAGGTTAACTAAAAAATAAATGTAAATATTTTTGTCTGGTAAAAAATATCCTTTACATAGTCTTGAATTAGGGTTAGGGTTAACCCTTCCTTAAATTACTCCCTGTGTCCTGTCTTCCAGGTGGTGTCCAACAGGGCTGACATGGCCATCGGTTCTCTCACCATTAATGAAGAAAGGTCTGAGGTCGTAGAGTTCTCCGTACCATTTGTGGAGACTGGCATCAGCGTCATGGTTTCTCGGAGCAATGGCACCGTGTCGCCTTCTGCTTTCCTAGGTGAGTTGTTGTCTTCATTTAAATTCACTTGTGTTTGTGATTATCTTTAGAACATGTAGGGACTTAATATTGGTATTATTGAATGTATATATAATGTGGTAACATTTAAATCTGTTGAAAAACAGCCTTCAAATTGAAATCCAGTATGAGGTCGAAGTGAACTTTGATTGAAACCTGACATTTTTATTCCAAACCCAGATTTTCCTCCACAAATCGAAGCTTAGTGTCAATTAAAGTCAGCTTGATCAGAAAGGAACTTAGTAGAGGGCCAACAAACAAAAAACACTGACATGTTGCTTTTAGCTTATGAGTTTGTTGAATCTTAAAACAGTGCATTAGACTCTATCTGTGCGTATGAGTGTGTTTTCTTCAGGCAGATCCATAAAAAAGGATGAAATACAAAAGTGTATTTGTATTTCTGAGAAGTGAGATTTACAGTGCATACTGCTCCCAAGCCAGGTCCATAAAGTCTGAAGAGATATGTGCACAATAAAAAAATAGTACACATACTTGATTTAGTTCTTGGTACATAATTCAGGGTGTATTTATTTAAGCTGCAGTTTTTCTTTTGTGTGATTTAATATGTTTTGTCTCTCTCTCTATCTCTATCTATGTCTCTATCTCTATGTCTCTCTATCTCTATATCTGTCTTATCTTTGTGTTTCTGAATCAAACCAAAAGACAATTTCACAGCTTTAATTTCATCACTGTTGTGTTCACAGTTTATCACGCAAGTGTTGGTACATAGTCTAAACGTACACACATAATACAAATGTGGACACAGACCCAACTACAGTTTAAAGTGATGTCGTAGTACAAAGGGATAATGTTGAAGAAAATAGAGCTTTGAAATGATTGATCCACTGGTATTTTACTGCCGGTTTGGATATATTTCTAACTCTAATGTATTGCCTGAAGTGTTTACAGGAACTAAGTGTTTTTCAGTATCCAACAGGCTTGAACAGTAAAGGTTAAGGTCTTAATGAGATGATCATTCCTCTTTGCTTCAGACAGAATAGATGTGTAATGTAAACCTACAAGCAGCCCTTATCTTTGGTCAAATACAGGTTATTCGCAACGTGCTTTTTCATTATCCGTGCATAACAAACTGACGTCATGGTGTCACAATGTTTTTAAGACACAAAACCTGAATTATGCCTGAACGATCATTGATCTGTCGGACAATTGGATAGATTTCTGATTAGTTGAAATGTTGATCATCTGTCAGACTTTAGCTGACAAAAGATTGGTCATAAACTGTGTTCAGCTGGTTTTAATGTTGTGGGACCAACTAACATGTTGTGGCTTAAAATCTAGTCTTGAAGTAGACTTAGCTTTGCAGAAAAGACACTGTAGTCTGGTTCCAGACAGAGAAAAGAGGTGCTGCAGCATGTAAACATGTCACAGTAGAGGCACAAAATACAAATATGAACCTTCAAATAACCATAATGGGGCCCCCTACAAATTAGATATTTCATTTAATCTTAACATATAGGCCATTGAATGGGTGAAGGAGTACAACAACTGCCCTGGTAACTCACATAACCCTGTACAGTGAGTGGTAATAGATCCTCAGTTATGTAACAGGCTTTCAGTTCAGACACGCTTTTGTCTCCAACTTCAAACATAGCTTTGCATTTGCGTGCGTGCGTGCGTGCGTGCATTAAACAGGCCAGATGAGACGACAACCCATTGCAAATTGACTTGTTAGCACAGAGCATTGTCTCAGGTGGCTACTCTTTAAACCCTCCATCTGTGCTGTAAACCTGCTGGTGTGATTATATACCGCAGTGCACATTCTGCTACAGTACATACTGCATGATTCTCTAAACGTTACATCACTTTAAAGTTTTTAAATAATACCTGCAAACAACTCTACACGTTTTAAAATACTTAACAGAACTAGCTTGAAATTGGAGCACTTGCAATAAAAAAACAATGATTTGGAAAAACAAGAAAACATCTAATAATTTACCCACATATATAAATAGTTTACTACAACCATTATATAAACATCACATTCTGAACCAACGTTTTTCTGTCCGTTTTTTTAAGATCATAACGTCTGAAAAATGTTATAATGATTAAGTGTAGTTACATTGTCCATCCTCCCACCAGCATATACTGTAGATAAGAATAGGATGTCTGCTTATTCAACAAATCTTGTATTTATCACATTCTCACCTGATTTGAGCATCTTTTATAATACAAATAGACATATAATGTATTTATTTAAACAATTACTGAAGACAAACACCCACAGGATATTCAGGAAACAAGGTAACTGTATAGAAAAGCATTGCTATGTGAACTTTGTCAGCTTTATTTCAGATATTATGTAAATGTAATAACAAGACACATAATCATGAATCAGGAAAATGACTATAAAATTAACTCCATTCAAACCAAACTTGCTGAAGCAACATTATAACATAACATTCAACTTAATATTAACTTAATATATATTTTATAACTCCAGTCAACTAATGAGCATTTGTTGATAACAACAAATTAAAAGATTACATTTTTTTTACTAAAACCAAGAAACTTTAATTATTTAAAGCAGCAGTCTGCTCATCTTATTACTGAATAAGAGAAAATGCATATTTCCCAAAATGTCAATCGCTAATGTGTTTTCAATATGACCCTAATGTCAATAATAATTTATGTTAATGACTATTTCCTTACCAGAACAAACACTTGGAGGCTCCTCATGCAAGCTGGTTTAAGTTTTGCCTTTTAATAAAAAGTACTTCTTCAAGATGATTTTAAACGAGTGTGCTTCAGGAGTTGAATTGTTTTCTCCCCCTAGACCTGACATTTTCATCCCACTACTTAAGAGATCTATTTCATACTTACAGCGCTGCAGTAGTACATCTATCCATCTGTCAGAGGAGATTTAAGAGACCATCTGAAACACATCATGGTTGGACAAAAGAGAAATACTCCCAAGGACGTTTTATCATAAGACCGCCATGACATGGGGCAGACAGTGACTAATCTGTAGCTATGCAGGTTGTGTTTGTGTTAGTTTTTAAAGCAGTTTTGAGGTGTTACCAATTCGATTTTTCCTTTAGTCTGAATATGTCGGCCTTTTAATGGGTTAAGTAGTACAACAGCCCTGCTAACTCACCTAACCCTGTACAGTGTGTTGTAATGAATCCTCCGTTATATAACAGGCCTGTAGTACAGACACGCTTTTGTCTCTGCCATTGAAGGGTTCACACTCATGGCTTTCCATTTTTAAGCACAGCTGACAATCTGATTTTTGAATATGACATTCTCAGTATCCAAATGCTTGGTAACTAAAAGACACCAAGAGTAAAAGAAAAAGGCAAAACTAGGGTAAACTCTATGGCCACCACTCGTTTGAGAAACCTTCGTCCACACACGACAAGGGGAGCTTTAGAGCTGCTGGTCGAAGATAATAAAATAACTATATTCAACAATGTTTTTTTTTTTACACTTCATACTTCAAAAGATACATTTTTACATTGCATCTACTGTAACAATACAATAACAAAGAACCCTAGACAAAAAAGTGAATCAGTCCATCTGAACATCCATGTTGCAAAAGTCAAAGGAAACTTACCTTATTTATTACATCAGACGCATTTTGCACATATAAATATATGGGAATAAATTAACAGTTTAATGGCCACCCCAGATTTCTGAAGAATTGTTCAGATTTTTGTGTTCACTACTCAAGATTGTTAGGTATATAAGGCAAACATTTCCTTTGTTGGTGACAGGAGCAAGAATAGGGCCATGCACCAGGCTTTACTTTTGTTAGATAATGAAGTGTACATCTAGAAACCTAAAAGCTTTTCAGTCACATTATCTCCCATCAAGCTCTTGGAAGTGGTCAGTTTTGGGAAATGGATACATTTTCTATGACTGTTTAAATATTTAACAGCCTCCCTTTCTTCGTTGACATTCTGTAACAATGTATGCAACCGGAGAGTTTGAGTATTCTGTCTGGAATTCCAGCCGAGACAGCAATTCTGGCTTTGTTTTCAGCTAGTGAGTCTGTCTGTGTGTCATCATTGCAAAGCCTACTGTAGCAAGAACAACCACAGAAGTCCTTTGCAGTACTTTGTAAGGTGTAAATATTCCTGTCTTTCATGACAGTCAACACATTCAAGGGGCCATTGCCCACCCCATCACCCTACTTCGAGCCCCAACGTTTAGACCCTGGCCAGATTTATGGGGCAGGTGTGGCTGAAAGTTAGAGTGGTTGTAGGAACTTTTGTGAAGTTGGGTGGTTCAATTCCCAGAACATGTCAATGTGTTCTTGGGCAAGATACTTTATCCTAAGGTGCTCCCAATGGTGTGTGAGTGTGTGTGAATGTTAGTTTGCCTTTGAAGGTCACCCTTTTATGGCATTCTGTGCCTCTATGAGTGTGTATGAATTGGTTAATGCTGTCTTGTATGTATACATGCGCTTTGAGGATTGTAGAGAGTTGTTAAAACTGGAAAGGTGCTATGTAAATGCTGTCCATTTACCATTTGGCGTCACAAAACCATGAAGTTAATGATAAAAGACAAGAAAAGTGAAGTGTTAGTGTTAAAATGGACACCAAGGTGGCATTGTCAAATACTGCTGCAGGTTGAACCTGGCTTACTAGGATTTCTTCTAAAGAGATGACTAACTATGGCAAATATTTGAAACACAAATGCTTCAGAGTGAAAGCAAGTTTTCAATACTCATACTTAGAAGAATTTAAAGCCTTTATGACACACTGCTCATTCCTTAATATTGCAGTATTTGTGACATTTTCACAAGAGTGTGCCGCCTTTTTTCATTTTTTGGACAATTTAAACTGATTTAGTTTGGCCGGAATTCTACATTTGAAATACTGAAATATTAATTTTCTGAATTAATTAGTAGTTTCCTCTTAATCCTTGAAACAATTATTTAATAGATTTGTTAAATTGAAACATTAAACATCTCCATTTCTTAAATTAGCTGTGTGTGTGTGTGTGTGTGTGTGTGTGTGTGTGTGTGTGTGTGTGTGTGTGTGTGTGTGTGTGTGTGTGTGTGTGTGTGTGTGTGTGTGTGTGTGTGTGTGTGTGTGTGTGTGTGTGTTGCACTTGGACATAGACCTCTTTCACTGGAATTATATTGTGACTTGTCATAGCTGCTTGGAATTCAGCTTTCATTAATTTAATTATTCCGGCATTAGCTTTTCTACTGTTACTGTTGTCAAAATGTCTTTTTTTTTTTAATGGCCTATTAGGTGAGTCAGAACGAAGTGTTAATTCCACTTTGAATTGTTGTGCAAGAGATTTTATTACCTCCATCAGGAGGTTATGTTTTAGGTTTGTTTTGTTTGTTTAACTGTCTGTCAGCAGGAACACAGTCATGTACTTGTTTGTTTTGATTCACCTTTTATTGCAAGATAGGGCATTTGGCTTTGGTTGGTTTACTCTGTTGAAATCCATGTTAGCGGGTCCAAAAAACAAAGAGGTAATAATACAAATATGAAACTAAGTTTGGGCACTACCATGTAGATTGTCTGTTTCTACAGTGTGTATTTGTCTTATCATAATAAATAATAATAACTTTAATTTATATAGCGCCTTTCATCAACCCAGGGTTGCTTAACCTCTTAAGCACGGCGGTCCCCCCATTGGACCCCTCCCACCTTTTTGTTTCCGAGATAATGTCTCAGGGCTTCTTAACATTTATGAAACTATTAATGTGTAGCACCAGATTAACGGGAAGAATCTCAGCTAACTGAAGATATGAACCATTTTTACCAAAACAAAACACAAGTCTCATAAGAAGGGTCTAAATGACCCCTGAGCGAAAAAATTCTAACGCACTGCGGCACACAATTCAAGATAAAGATACCCTTATTACTTATCGTAGCTGCACATACAATATAGCCTATTAAAGCTGAGACTCCACTGATTATTTAGGTATAGTATCATCACTGAGCGATCCAAACTTGCGACAGGGGAAGCAAACACAGACATCACAACACGTACCTTTACGGAGCTTTTACGGCAGATCGTCTCACCGTAGCTGTCAATTAGGTCAAATGAAGTGTTCAATGGCATTAAAACGAAAAAAAAAATATCTACAACTGTTGATCCATAGGTTGATAATGTACCTGTACCTTTTAAAAAATTATTTATAATCCATAATTCCATTTTTTATGTAAAAATCGGAGCGGAAAAGTTAGCTGCTAATGGTAGCCACCAGAGTGTATGCAGCTTCCGGTTTTGGTAACGCGTCACTCTCACTCCTTATTTGTTAACGTTTTGGTGTGTATATAACTTTCCCTCGATTCCATTGGCTCTAGCGGTTATAAAGAGATTTCATTCATCAAAATCGAGCAAGGGGGGCCAGAGATAGGTCAAATCCACCCAAATGACCCCAGAAGTGGTGGTCTTTGGCTAAATCTCTCTAAAAAGGTCAAATGTCACTTGTTTTGCATCAATCTTGATACAGGGTACTTATTATATGTTGTACTTTGGATTCCTAAAGCTTTTACTCTACTAACCCATCATCCAAGGGTAGTTTTCACTATAAGTAAAAAATAATTTTTGGACGGACACCATCATTTACAGTTTTTTACTATGTAAAATCTGAATTTTCTTTAAAATAAAAAACATCTATATTGATTCTGACTTTTCTACATCCAACTCACAGGTTTATCATTACTTTGAGAATAAAGATTATTAATTTAACCCTTTTAGAAGGGAAGATATGGTCATTTGTTCTGGGAATGTCATTTTCGAGCCTGAGACCTGAAAAACAGGCTCAGGGCTTAAGAGGTTAATAATGAACATATATCAAGACATATAACTTTAACCCTTTCGAAGTGGGTTTTTATTTAATTTAAGTCTATTGTAACATTTTGTTTTTTTCTGTATTGAGTTGTACTAAGCTCTACACTGTAAAAAAAAAAACGTTGTTTTTACGGTAAAAACCTGGCAGCTTTGTTGCCAGAATAAGGATGTAAAAAATACGGTAAACTGTAAACAACTTTACAGAACAACGTGTATATTTTACAGTTTAAAACTGTTGTAATTTACATTTTAAATCTGTCATTTTAACAGCCCTTTTCTGCTGAATTAGCATGATCACGTTGCTATTAAACTGATTATTTCAGTAAGATTTACATGCAGTTGTTGTTTATTGTACATTGAATCCCATTCAATTTTACAGAAAAATACCAAACAAATAACACTGTTTAACTGTAAAAGCATCAGTGTAATGCTGTAATTTAACTGAATTTTCCCGCAAATTGTAATCAAAAGTTGTGTATAATTTAGTGTATTTTGCCGTAGTAATGACGAGTTTTACGGTGAAAGCAACATCTAAATACTGCAATTTAAATGTTCTGTAAAATGTATTTATTACAATTAAAATGCAGAAAAAACTGTTCTATGAATATCAATCTCATATATATATATATAGCATAAAACCGCCTGTAAGGATTATTGATATATAAAAATGTTTTTCCTATACATTAGTCAGATTGAAAGATTTCATTTAAACTACACCTTCACTAAACCTTCGTATATATATGTTTGACTATTACCAGAAATGTGAAGAATGTAATCCAGGGTACACAGATTAAGCACTTAAAATTTAAAATGCAAAGCTAGATAAACCTCAAGAGCCACTGTATTAAAAGTTGAAAAAATTCCAACAAGAACTTGCCTTTCCAAGAATTTATTATATATATATATATATATATATATATATATATAATAGCAGTGATCAAAAACATCTGTCATTTCTCAACATACATATTGGTAAAACATACAAACTAAGGCTGCACAATAAACAAACAGCTCACATTGTCCAGGAAATTCAAGCTGAACAAAGTTGAGAGGTTACTTGCATCACATCAAATGATTTATGGGAAATAATGTTTTTAAATATTTTAGTACTTTATATGTCTCATCTCTTATAGTGGGCACCTGTATAATATAATACTCGACTGTCACAGCCACAGACTGAGCTTTAACTTAGCCAAAATAAGGGATTGTCTTAGTTGAATACATGTTCATTGCTAAAGGAAGTGTGTACGTGATGAAGCTACAGTTGCAAAACACATGTGTGTGTGTGTGTGTCTAAGTGAGATAGGTGAAGAGGTAGGGTCAGCAGAGACCCTTCACTTCAGAAGCAAAAACCCAAGTGGAAAACAAAACAAAACCACCCAGTGGAGTGTAACACGTCAACATTTTTACACTCAACAGTGATGTCCTGAGCTTTTACAATGACCTTAAAAGAATAGTTTGACATTTTGAGAGTTACATATTGCATTTTTTTAAATTAGTTAAAAGAACATGAAAAAAAAGGCACTTCAAATTTTAACTGAGATTTAAACAATCAAACAAACTGTAACTTGGGCACATCGCCACATGCCATTGATCTTACTGTCCATATTCAGACATCACGCCACTCATGGTCCGAAAGTTCCTGTATCAAGGTGAGGACTCTCGGGTTCACCTGAAGACGGGATGCACGTGTCTTCTCCACTTTGGTGCCCTTCTCTGGGTTGATGGAGAAAAAACACCTTAAAATAAAAATACAAACAAACAACAGAATTAATAATAAAATAGCTTGCCTAACAACAAAAAAACTTCACATCAATCTTATTATTTTGAAGCCAAAATGACAATTATCTTAACCCCCAATTCACTGAAGCAGCTGCTTTAGATTTGTTGCAGTTTAATAAAATAAATTGTTGGATAAAGCCAATCCCAAAAAACACATACCTCTGGACAAACTCCAGGGTGGATGTAGGCGATGTTGAAGCAATAATAGCTCCCAAACATCATGGACAGGGCAGAAACCAAGGAGGGGATGTTGTCCTGTACTATGTTTCGATCCACACTCAGCATGAATCGCCTTGAAGAATAGCATGATCGTCCTAAAAAAGAAGAAAAACACAATTCAAACTAAATTAAAACAAGACTTGTCTTCCTGAAATATTTCACAAAACAATTTTAGCACACATTTTAAGGTCTGTTAAATTGCTCACCATCAATACAAAAATGTATGTATGTGTATTTGCAGGTTAAGGGGAGATAAATGTAATGTCAATTTGACTTGCTTTTAGGGGATAGTTCATATTGTTTGAAGGGGGGTTGTAGGAGCTACAGTTTGGAGAAACAGAGAGGAGAACCAGCAGACAGCTAAGCAATGCACTGCTGTGGACATAGTTAAGCCACCAAAAAAACTAAAACAATATTACTCTTAGTGTATGCTATATTAAAGAATATTTTCAAAGCTCTACCTTGCTGTCAGACAGCTATACAGTCTGTTTCTGATAGGGACTGAAGCAGCAGGGTACATTTGTGACAATATTATAAATATAGCGTACACGTAAACTGAATTTTTAGGTGGCTAAAATACGTTTCGCTGCTGCACCCATCCACAGCTTTACATACGTACCCGTACTCCTGCCTGTTCCTCCAAAGACATGCAAGTAATACACTGACTATGGATAAGTATCCATAAGCATCCAAACTAGCCCTTTACGAGCTTACAGTAACAAACAACATTGTGCAACATAAACGTCTCAAATTAGACAGAAAAGAGAGAAAGAAGTGGCAGAAAGAACAGAAAAAAGTAGACTGCCCGTTAACTTTGAACCCCCTCAGATGTAGCTTCAAACCCCCCACTTCACAACAGCATGAATTAAACGAAAATAAAGAGTTCAGCTTTTAGCATGATACTTCAATAACGTTACCAGACTATTTAAATTAACTCCCGGTCAGTAGACGTTATAACTATGACTGCAAAATGCACTCAATCACAAACAGAAGCTAGCATTGTCCTGACAACACACCGTTGTTTGCTTGCAGTTCGCGCCAACACATTTGAAAAAACACTTATGCAATGCAGAACATAAACCCTCAACGTTTTGCTGCAAAATGCACTCAATCACAAACAGAAGTTAGTATTGTCCTGACAACACACCGTGTTATAATTGAAGTTTGAAGAAAATAAACGGTTAGCTTACCAGTGCTATGTGATCCTGCGCTCATGTGCACACAGCTCCGTGGCAGGCAGACTTGAGACAGACTTGGCCGCGCCCTGAGCCGTAACCGTTAACCTGCAAAAACGGCAGGTAATCATTTTTAGCACGCTAACATGACTGCCCGTTAAATTTGAACCCGCTCAGATGTAGCTTCAAACCCCCCGCTTCACAACAGCATGAATTAAACGAAAATAAAGAGTTCAGCTTTTAGCATGATACTTCAATAACGTTACCAGACTATTTAAATTAACTCCCGGTCAGTAGAAGTTATAACTATGACTGCAAAATGCACTCAATCACAAACAGAAGCTAGCATTGTCCTGACAACACACCGTTGTTTGCTTGCAGTTCGCGCCAACACATTTGAAAAAACACTTATGCAATGCAGAACATAAACCCTCAACGTTTTGCTGCAAAATGCACTCAATCACAAACAGAAGTTAGTATTGTCCTGACAACACACCGTGTTATAATTGAAGTTTGAAGAAAATAAACGGTTAGCTTACCAGTGCTATGTGATCCTGCGCTCATGTGCACACAGCTCCGTGGCAGGCAGACTTGAGACAGACTTGGCCGCGCCCTGAGCCGTAACCGTTAACCTGCAAAAACGGCAGGTAATCATTTTTAGCACGCTAACATGACTGCCCGTTAAATTTGAACCCGCTCAGATGTAGCTTCAAACCCCCCGCTTCACAACAGCATGAATTAAACGAAAATAAAGAGTTCAGCTTTTAGCATGATACTTCAATAACGTTACCAGACTATTTAAATTAACTCCCGGTCAGTAGAAGTTATAACTATGACTGCAAAATGCACTCAATCACAAACAGAAGCTAGCATTGTCCTGACAACACACCGTTGTTTGCTTGCAGTTCGCGCCAACACATTTGAAAAAACACTTATGCAATGCAGAACCCTCAACATTTTGCTGCAAAATGCACTCAATCACAAACAGAAGTTAGTATTGTCCTGACAACACACCGTGTTATAATTGAAGTTTGAAGAAAATAAACGGTTAGCTTACCAGTGCTACAGATGTGATCCTCCGCTCATGTGCACACAGCTCCGTGGTCCGTGGAAGGCAGACTTGAGACAGACTTGGCCGCGCGGTGCGCACTGAGCCGTAACCGTTAACCTGCAAAAAGTGGCAGCTCCCGCGATAATTAAATAGTCCAATGAAATAACAGAAACAAACTCTACTGCTCAGTAGGCGTGTCTCAGTTCAGCGGCCGTTTCCTTCGGAGGCGTTCGATTACTGTTTGGGCTGTCTGCCGTGGGCTGCATTCCACTCCAAATAGCCGGTCGGCCGCAGAATCCAAACGCCAGCTGTTTTATGAATTCTCATTTAATTTCCAAGAATATCTCAGTACTGGGTTATTTCCAATTTCAAAAATAAACATATGTATTAAACAAATAGAAATAAGAAGTAAGTATATTATAGTATATTCAAGAATGAAAAAATATAAAAAAACATGATTTTAACACTGTCATGTTGTAATTTTAACTGTATTGTATTGTTTTATGTATTACAGTTGTTCTGTGTTCAAACCACAGTAATCTGTAAATTATACAATGAAATATAATTATTTTAACATATTCTTAATGTGAATTTAACAGTTTTGTTTGGTTCAGTACTTCACGAAATATTACTGTAAATTAAACACTGCTTCATTGTTTCTCTATTTACAGTTTTTTGATGTTGTGATTTTACAGCTTTTCCCTGTTAATTTCACGGACTTTTTTTACAGTGTATAATTCATTCCTTTTGTTGTTAATTGTGGTTATTAAAAACCATGATGGATAAGGCCAAACACAAGGCTTCAAAAGTATTGTACACATAACCGTCACAATGACTATGTCCATTTCTATATTCAGTCTATGATCACTATTCCCTCTTTGGCTGATATAGTGATCCATGGTCCCTACACACTACAGTCACGGTCAGAGGTTGACTCGTATATAAAGAACATTCAAAGCCTTCAGACTACTCAAGAGTATTTGCAGAGGCTAGATATATAAAAACATATTTCAAACTGTCAGCTGCTACGATCACACAGATTTAAAAAAATGAACATTTTGTCTCCTGATATGGTGTACTGTGGTTATCAAGTTTTGACAAAGTGACTGCAGTGACTTTTTATGCTTTCCCCCTGACAAATACACATGCAACAACATATGCCAAAGATCTTCCACTAATAAGACACTTCCATTGTTTTGTCATTTAAGATTTCTTTCTAGGGAGCAAACATACTTTGCTTCAACAGGGGGAGGACATTTAACAAGTAGAAAATGTGCTTTACTGTGTTAGAAATACCATAAAAATGGCTTTTAAGCTAATATTTGCTAGGAAAGAGTGAGTGTTAACATTTCAGTGTGAGGTGTTTGAAGCAACTGTAACCTCTTTCTTTATTACCAACACTTTCAAACCAAAATCATCGAAGTAGCTAAGTTTCTGTGGTTTCATCAACGCCTCATGAAGCACTTCAGCCAGACTAAACTACTTGACATACTCCTATGCATTTGTCATCCAGGTGTAAATTAGATCAAATAATATATGCACATGGTATTTGCATGATGGACGCACCAGCTGCCTACGATGGGAACAGTGGCTGTCATATGTTCCACATGGAAACTTTAATGGGATCCATTTTCAAAGACTTAATTGAGACTACCTCACTCTAATTACCTGGCATGATGACATTATTATGTAAATGTTAATGTAGCTAGTGACATGTCATACATTACTGTGTCCTTGTCCTGCACAACTCTGGTTCTCACTACGGAGAGAACCTTCACAGTGTGGTTATTCTTCCCTTTAAAGGGCTTTTCATCACGAGCCGACTCCGTGTTAATGCTATTCCCAGCGCCCCGAGTACGAAGGTCAACAGTCTGCATCCCTGGACCTGCTGGGACAAGTTGGCAAACAAAATGAATAAGTAATGCTGTCACTTTACACAGCAAATCGCCCTTAGGAAGGGCACGTAAACCTCATTACCCCAACCTTAACCCCATGTGCCCCAGTGGATCTGCTTACTGGAACCAGTATAGACTGTGGTGGTGTGTGCAGATTTATAATGGGTCGTCATTGACATAGAGCATATGTCTCCTTTTGACAGTCCTTGGTTAAATATGTCCTAAATGAATACATATAGCTGCTGGGACTCAATGAGAGAGTGCATGAACAGAATAAAACAAGTCTGACAGCGCTTTGAAAAAATGACACGCAGCTGCTTTACACTCCTCGCCGTCAGAGTAAAAGACAATACATCAAACTGATCCTCTAGTGTTTGCAGTGCAGCAAGTAATTATTTACACACTTCCACTGAAAAGCCAATATTACATTTCACCATAGGGATATACAGTATGCAAGGGGATTCAATCTAACTGACAGTCATTTTACTCAGATGCAAAATATAAACAGACTCCCCCTGTCGAGAAAAATCAACATGAGCAAACAAATATGCCTGAGGACCAGAGAGGATGTAGCAATGGGATATCAGTCATTGGACCAAGGGGGTTGGGGTTACGTTCGGGGGGAGGTTCAAACCACTCTTCAGCCTTCACAATTATTTATGTTTTAAGGTTATTTTTTTATATAAGCCTTAATTTAAGCGATAGATTTGGGATTGCAGACCTGATTCGAACCTGTGGTTTGAACCTGCGGAATCGAACCTTGGTACATGAGCCCTCAACATAATTACCCTAACTGCACATATGTAGTCTCTGGGTGTTTCTCAATCGCGAGTAAAGCTGCTTCAGAGCCACTATTTCAAGCATACTACGTCATCGAGTGCCGCCAAAGTACTGTTCCAATCTCCAGCATACTTGGAAATCTACCGAGCCCGGCGTACTCCGTTTGGAGAAATATCGAGGCTGCACATGAGTAGACTCCGCGGTCTTAAAATCCCCACAATGCTTTGCGCACGGACCAATTTCCCCAAATCTGTGGCGGAAGATGTAAGGCGGGGCCTCTCATATGACGCACACCTGCACACTTGCTAGCGTGTTCCACACTTCGTTTTCCGAATGCCAGGAAGTATTCTTGACTCGCTTCTGAAGCAAGATGCTCGGCAGACATGTGCTACAAAGCAAGCGTACTCGCGATTGAGAAACACCCTGTGTCTGCATCTTGGAAGGGTGTGCACAATATAAGTTAAACAATGAAATATGACCAATTAATATAATTCCATACATTTTAATAATTTGACGTGAAAAATCTCATGCTTGTATTGCTGGAAACATTACCTGTTGAATAAAAAGGAGATTTATTCACTACTTATTTTTCATTTTGTGGTTGATTTTGTGCTGTTTAGTAAACTTGGCTGTGATATTTGGTGAGAAAAATGCTTGGTAAGACAAAAGAAAACAACCATCTATTTAAATCACTTTCATGTCACTTTCCTTTGGAAAGAACACCTTTCCTTTGGAAAGAACACCCAATTTGTACACATATATACATATTTCACAATACAAATATTCAAATTGAAAGCCACATAAAAATAGATTGTACAGTTAGTGAAAATTACGAAGAAATTTGATTTCAAGTCTTATAGTACAACATAGTTCTTCTGATGTCTAAACTTCATAATGTTGAACAAAAATGAAACATAACATTAACTATTTTTCCTCAGACAATGAACAACTTGTACGTGCACTGCCACACCGCAGTTGTATTTCTTTTGGCAATCAAACTATATAAGAAACACAAAGAGCACAACACTAACTAACTGACTACTACAACTAATGGAAATCATTATTCCAACTCATGCCCCTATTAAAGCCAGTTATTAAAGCCCCTATTGTATTTGAGTTGACATCAGTCTATTTTTCGTTTTAATTGATTGAAGGATGTCACAATACTTGTGTATGGCTGGGAGAGGCAATTGTTGAGGTTTACAAAAAGACACAGTCGGTGAGAGTTCGTTTGAATAAAAATAACCTATTTTCCGAAGCATCATTTTATGTTTTAACATTTTAATATTGCAGTTTTCCAATTTACCCCCTAATGAGAACAATGTCTCTTTATGTAGATGATTCCATAATTTCTTAACCTAAATCTGATTAAAAAAATAAAGAACATAAAACAAGCATGAAATGTACAAAACATGTTTCTGCACCTGTGATATGGTTTACTGCTGCAAACATATAAAAGCTGCAGCCTCTCCGCCCTCATGGCACTCCGTTTGAAAGCCCAGCATTAAGCATATGAACCCTGTCTGGCAGTAAGTGTAATGGATAAATCCCGAGCCTCTCCACCTGCTCCCTCAATGTACTCCTCTCTGCGGGGGAGCGTCAGCTAAAAGCCTCACATGTAAGCAGTGCTCTTCGGTATGCAGCACGTAGTCTCACGCTGGATGTAACACTGTGAGACGAAGGTGTTGAGTGGACCTGGCTGCTCAGCCCGGCTCTGCAGTGGGCTTTGATTAGCGCTACAGCTGCTGCTGCTGTTGTCGGTGTTGGCAGGAAATCCCTCACTAATTTGGCAAATCTCACAAGTGTCTGCTGGTTTCCTCAGCACCCAGAGTAGAGAACATCTCGTCCAGTCTACGCCTATATTTTAACTCTTTTGTCTGCTGATGGGCTTTATGATGCAGTTAAGGAGTGACCTTCCAGAACGCTAAACCAACCAACCAACCAACCAATTAATCTATTTTTATTTATATATCCGCAAAAACACAACGATGTGTTCAGCATACAGCATCCTGTGTCCTTAGACCCTCGTAGTGGAGAACAAAAAACGCCACAAATAAAGGGGAAAATGGAAGAAACCTCGGGAATGTAACTTTTTCGCTAACCTGCTAAAGACCTTTGATTTGCTTGGCATCGGAAAAACTACAGTGCAATCTGTGGTTTGATTATTACTGAACAAATAATGAACACTCCACTCCTATCTTATTTAAGTAACAGGTCAACAAAATGATTTTGAACTCTTGATTTCCAGGACACAACTTATCTCGACAGTCTATTCATGACAAACAAAGGAATACTTTGTAGATGACAAAGAAACTGTGTCTGATCTGTTTGCACGTGTGTGTCTTTCAGAGCCCTACAGCCCAGCGGTGTGGGTGATGATGTTTGTGATGTGCCTGTCGGTGGTCGCTGTCACCGTCTTCATCTTTGAGTTCTTTAGCCCCGTGGGATACAACCGCAGCCTGCAGAGCGCCAAGAGTAAGAGACGGAGTCACTCCAGCGCCGGCACGCCAATCAACCCACTGCCACTGCTCATTTCACCACATTATTACCAACTTGTCACTTTGTCAGTTATGTAAGCGAGGGGGGGCTGATTTGATTTTGGGTGTTTGCTCAAATTATGCAAAGCGCCCCGCGTTTTTTCGCTGCACATGAGTCTAAACAATCACTTCACACCCCCAATCTGGCTTATTTATATTTAATGAAACAAACACTGACAGCGCAGTGATGGTTGACTTTGACATTTGAACAGTACTTGTCAGTTCATCATTTATTCCAAAATGTTTACTGGCTTCCCCTCTGTGCCGACATATTCATTTTGATGCGTCATTTGGAAATGTTATTCATTACTTTCTAATAAATTGACACAAGCGGAATTATATAGATTTGGAGTGACAAGTAGGTATCTGTTCATCACTGTTTGTCAGTTCTAGCTTCTTCTTTGCTAACATACCTCTGCTTCTTCAATCCTAAACACACTGTTTTGACCTATTCTACAAAACTTCTCAGACCAGTTGTGGTAAAAACAGTAAAGAAAAAGCTAAAAAAACGTAAGTAAGATCATAAGCAGAATTTCTTATGGTTCGTTAAATAATTCATAAATAAAAATGAATAACATTTGACCATATTTTACCACTATATAAATTTAAATTAATTTTATTTCAGAAGTAATTATTTTGTAAGTCTATTAATGTAATGTAGGAATGTGAACCTTTTCTAAATAGTTATTATAATCTAACTTTACATTTGTATCACATGAGTAAAATGTAGGTGTTCATGCTACATATGGTGCAGGTTTTACTAGACAATTGACTCAAATCAGTTCAAACAAGTTCATATTATTTTCAAACATGTAAGGATGGCAAAGCTAAAGGAACACAACTTAAGGAGCCATTCACATCTGATATTAAAGATCTCCATACATTGCAACTTTTAATCAGATGACAAACATGTGACACCCATAAAACTCAGCTGAAAGGTCAAATTGTAAGTACATTTAAACTTGAGCTTAAATTGTCTAAACCATATAATTGCACATAAAGGTAAAATCCCAGAACCAGAAAGTGTTGTTTGTTATTATACTAAATAACGTTAGAGATCACTTCACCACTTTTAAATTATCAATGTTTTAGGAAATCCATGTTGGATATCTTTCCTTAGGATACTCCAATTCAATGGTTATGGTTAAGACCGTTTTTTATTAGTATCCTTATAATTATAGTATTTAGCATCAAAATAAAACAAACTGTAGGCTAACCCACTTACTGTGATGGCCTTTTTGTTTTCAATGTTTTTTATGACCAGTTAGCTAAATAAAGCCTGCCATTTGCTTTAAAGATTCTCCCATACCTTTTTTTTTATACATTCTCTTTCATGGCAAAAAAGTTGACAACTCTGGAGATACTTCCAACTCTCATTATTCCCTCCATCTATACTGCACCATTCCCTTGATACCTTCAGACTGTGTTGACTCTTCTTCCAGCCAAAAATATCTCAGCACCTTTCATCTTGAAAGATCAACTGGATCCTCTCCCTGCTCTACCTTGTCTCTCATCCATTTCTCCCTTCTGAGGCTTCACTGATTATTGATTTGAACACAGAGGTCTTTCCTCAGACCTCTGTTAAGCTCCATCTCCCCTGTTTAGAAATTCAACATCAGACAGATCTTAAATCACTTTGGGCAGTATGTTCCTGCTATCACTGCAACCCACCATCCTAATGATATTAACTATAAGGCTTAAAGTATTTAGGCATTATGTAGCTTTGGGCCCATTGTTTTTCATGGTTTAGGCTTGGCATTAGTTCTATCGCTAAGGCATCAACAAATATTCCAGACAAAAGTGGGCTCCATCTGATTGTAACAGCTAGTGTTTGTCCCTCTCTTGTGTCAACATAACAAAGCCCCAGTGCAACAATCCAGTTCCATATATAAATAGTCTTCACACTTTGTTGTGAGCCCTGACATCAACCCCATTCAACACCTGTGGGACAAATCGGAACGCCAACTGGGAGCCGAACGCTATCACCCAACATCAGTGTTAGACCTCACAAATGCTCTTGAAGCTGAATGCATTGAAATCACTATAACCAGGTTCCAAAGAAAAGCTTGAAACCAGAAAAGTAACACGTTAGTGCCTGTTCGGTTTTACTCCCACCGAAAGGGTTGTCTATTGATATCAGACAATGATACTACAGATTATTCAATTATTAATTAAATGTTTCGTTTTGTTATTGCATTCATTTGTATAGTACTGTATCATGTCTGTATCACCTTTTGTTTCATTTGTATTTTCTTTAGTTTTACACGCTCGAAAAAATAAAATAAAAATAAAACAACACAGGGCGTGACCACTCAGCTTTAGTGTAGGATTGATGTTTATTTAATGTGCTCTTCTCCATTCAAAGAAGCATATGGTATCAGAAAGTTAGCTTTTCTGCATACAAATCCATTCAAAGTTAGATTCAAAGTTAGCTTCCTCCATACAAAGTTAAGTTATCAACCTAAGAGAAAACACATAATACACAAATTACATAAAGCATACACAACAAAAGTCTGTCACCATAAACACATATTTAATCCAAACACTCACTGGCTGCCCGTGTGCCCTGTGGCTGATCAAAACATGAGTGACAAACATTTCACTGGCCTTTTTACGATGGCTGACGGTCCCTCATCAAATGAGTCCCAAGGGAAACAAAACAAGTAGCTTAATGCTAAATGATTGAAATAAATAAATAGAAAATAAATTAATAAACAACCAAAATTAACTCCACAGTGCCAATGACAAATAAAATGTTAATAGTGGCTTTTTTATTGGGTTGATTTCGCGCTACGTTTTATTTCTGCCGTGAACCCGGTGCAGTAGCCGAAGAGAAGTCACTGAAAATAAACTTTTTCATTTAGTTATTCATTAATTTGGTCATTCATTCATTGATTTGTTTATACACCACAATGCTATACTGTTAATCCCAGCCGGGCTATGCAAGTCAATACTTTTTTATCCATTTGATGAACCCTGTAGTGTTCGATTATCCACAACACCAGTTAAAAGGGTTCAATACCCAACAAGTGCATTGTATTTGTCTTGTTATTGAGCTTTTGCACCTCAATAGACTTGTTTTTCTAGCTTTAGATTGGATGCTATATGGCCTCCTGCAACCTCTCAGCACCTGTATGAAGCGTACAAAGATTTTTAATTTCCTAAAAACTGGATTTCTCTCCCTCTCTCAGAGTCAGGTGGATCTAAGTTCACCATAGGGAAGTCCGTGTGGCTGCTGTGGGCGCTGGTCTTCAACAACTCTGTGCCTGTGGAGAATCCCAGAGGAACCACCAGCAAGATCATGGTGACCACTCCGCCCGACTCACTCACTGACAAATGACCTGATTGATTAGAAGACTTTAATCTGATTATTTGGAGGGAAACACCTATATTTTAAGATACCCAAGTTTCACATAAGTTATAAACAACTTTTAAATTACTCTATTTCCTCCATTTGATAACAACTTCCCTCACTTTAAAGGTCCCATGTCATGGCCATTTCTACTGATCATAATTCCATTGTTGAGTTCTACTAGAATAGATTTACATTGTTCAATGTTCCAAAATCACATTGGTTTTCTCATACAGCATCTCTGTATAGTATGTGTATTCACTCTCTGTCCTACACGCCTTGTTGGAGCTCCTGAAAAAAGATAAAGGCTGAGTGAGTGTGTGTGTGTGTGTGTGAGGAGCTCTGCGGATTGGTCCAATTGGACCAGGGTATCGTTACGTCACTATACTCAGGAAGAAAAAAATTGAAAAATAAAAATCTCCAACGAGGCGTTCTGGGGCAGCATAGACAGGTATTTTCTGTGTTAGAGTTTTACTCGCTACAGGGTGTACTTTGAGGGTTTGTGACTCTGCAGACCGTTTACATGCAGGACAAGCTACATAACACACAAGGGGACGGGTAATAACCGGAAAAGCATGACATGGGACCTTTAAAATTGACTTCAAATAAATGTACATGTACACTGTAGATCATCATCCACTTTCCAATCAATTGAGATTAGTAAATAAACTGATCACCACAATATATCATAAGCAACTTAAAGTGGACCTATCATGCTATATTTAAATGATATATTGTAGGGCCATACCTATATAAGGTATATTTATACGTTTCTGTTTTCAAAATACCAAACAGATCATGCATTTTAGCCATGCCTCATTTCGCTCTATTTGCTGTTCTCCAGCCCTGTTTTTGCAGGGGGCTGATTCTGTGAGCTGCAGCTGACCACGCCCCCCTGCAGGAGAGGGGAGCCGCTCTGATCAAGTCAGAAGAGGGGGAGAAAAATAGATCTCCGTCCTCCGTGTTTTATTATAGCCTATTATTATATAGAGTCGTTATTCATTTGTTTTAAAGCTCAATAAATAACAAAGAAGACCTTTGACCGGCACTTTTCTAATTTTGTCCGGAAGATTTAAACTTTAACGGACATCTTGACCGGCGAAAGAAACTGAAACTGAAACTCTGCCGCACGGTCCCCTCGTTCCTTGGAAGAGGCGGAGAGGTGGGTGTTTGTCATCTGCTGGTGGACTAACCGGAGAGAATTACAGTGCTTGCCTCGACGAGGAGGGATTGCATTGAATTAAAGCAGCAGGAGCAAACGCTTGCCTCGGGGAGGGAGAAAAAAAGGCACAGTGGAGAATAAACAGAAGGGTAACCATGGTAACTATGGGCGGGAAGTCTTCTTTGCTGCTTTTGTGGCAGACTACAGCGCCACTTACAGGCCTGGCATATGTACTACAGCGTCTCCAGCGCTTTCGAGCGGCAATGGCCGGCCGTGGCCCAACCCCACATTCCCCTGATAGGTGGAGAGTTGGCCCAATAGCCGTAGCGCCACCGTCCTGACGTCAGGACAGTGTTCAAATCTGGATCAGTTTTTATCAGATCCGTTGCAGCCCCTTTTTTTTTAGATTTGGGTATGGAGGAAAATAGAGAGGGTTGTGTTTTCTTACACTTGGTGAGTTCCCTGGAACACCGGGGACACATATTCATGTATAAAAGACGTACAAAAGTGCATTTTGCATGATAGGTCCCCTTTAAACTGTCCCTTAGATTTAGCCTATTTAATTAACAAATGTAGGGGTTGAATGATTGATTAAAACATTTATTGTATAAATAAAATTGTAACACAATTTTTTTTTTCTTATTCTTGACTTTAATTCTGGAGGTTTTCTTTAGCCTGTTTCACAACTCTAATTTGCATTATTATCACAACGAAGTTGAAACATATGAGTAATATGAGGCTGTGCAATCAGTTCGGAAGTGTTTATTCACTCGTTTCCCTGCTGGTGGTCTTTTTAATACCTGCTGTTACACTGTGTCCCCACGACATAAAAAGGAAATCAGTTGAAGGCTTGCCCTCTCTGCCGCAGAGCAAAGAGCCACAGGAGGTGAAAAAGTGTCTCTTTTCCTTTTCACTCGCTGCACGAGTGCTTTTCACAAAAAGCCCAATCATCTCAAGAGCTCATTATGAACTCAATAGGTTTTTTTTTCTAAACAGGGGTGGGGGGGGGGATACTTTTTTAAATGTTTATCAAAAAATGTACTTTTTAGCTAACCGTTTGTCTTTTTGCCACATTGCTGTGTAGATCAATGGTCTTGCAGTAATTTTATCCAACTAGTGTATAGGTATTTTCTGAAATATAAAGAAGAGAGAAAATAATAATCTGATCCTTTTTCAAATCACATCACCGTTATATCATATCAGACAACCACACCTAACCACAAGCAAAACAATAAATGAGAGTATACATTTCTCTTAAAAGGCTAATTCCCTAAATTACTTCCATTATTTTTTGACATTTTCATACCTTCATAGGCCTGATCAAGGACATAAGTGTGTATCCCACTCTATATATAATTGAGAATCCTGTGATATATGGTAGGTATTGTACATTAAAGGTTAATATGTTTTGGATCTGCCCATGGGGTCATGCAACTCACCAGGTAGCCATTGTAAGTGAGGAGTTCGTCCTCCAACTCTTCTGTTAGGACACATCCTCCAGCCGAGCACTTTTGGCATAAATACAGAGTACTGAAGAAACAAAGTACATCAGTGACTGAAAGTGCAAATTTAGAGCTAAAACTAACCAGAATCTTTGACTTTCTTTCTGGCTGAATGTCCACAGTGCAGCATTATGCAGCAATGAAAACAGCACGTCGGCAAAGTTCAAGGTCTTTACATCACGTCCTCCAACAACCTTTCAGAGGATATTTTGTTTGCGTTACAGTTATTTGGTTAAACAGTTTCATCAAGTTGGGTTAGGGTTAGGGTTAGATCTAAAGTACAAATGGGAAATGTACTTAGATATTTTACTTAAAAAGCACTACCATAATTAGAAAATACTCATTTTTGTATCCTTTTTATTTATTGAGTTTGTTAACAGATGCCCTTCGCTCATACAAACTCATGTATTAACATAAAGTATGGGTATCAGAAAAAGAAGAAACAAAAAGTTAATTACAAAAGAGAGGGTTTCATCCCTGCAATTCTATTCTATTCTATTCTATACACATACACACACACACACACACACCTATACCCATGTTCATATGTATATATATATATAAATATAGGGTTATATATTTATGAACACACATACGCACATACAGTACACAGAACTGAAACAACTAGTGAAGAAAAGGAAAATAGTTTTGGCCCTAATAAAAAAGGAAACATAAAATCAAATAGTCTCTAAAATACTCCTTATCATGTTCTCAAAGGTACAGGTGTCTTATATGCTATTATAAGCTTTAGCAGCAATATAACAAATAGGGATGCATTAATGCCTAATCAGGTGAAAATGTCAGTTGTCCTATTTGTTTGTATTGGATGGTGCATTGAGGCTGCAGTTTAAAGAGAATCAACTTTTGAACACTTTAACACTACAAGCCTGCACTCATTTTCATACATACATACAAATATAAATACTAAAACAATTAAAAACATGCAAATACAATATAGTGCAAATTGACAGGTAGCAGAGAATGAAGAGCATACATAATAAAAGAGAGCACATAATATGAAACAGAAACTGTTCCCTGATGCGGTCCATCTGTTTTCAATGTCTGTATGGCATAGGGAATAAAAGTCTTCTTGCTTTTGTGATTGATTTGGTCCCGAAAGCCAGACAAAAGCAGCTCCAACTATTTTATAAAAGTGGATGTGAAGTTTCTGCAGTTATTTGTTTAGCTTTCCTGTGAACATCATTGTCGAATATGTGTGTTTTTCTGCAACTTGCCAATTACTTTTGCTGCAATGCTAACTCCCTTGGAGAAATAGTGTTCTGCTCTTTGCACCATGCCATGATGTGATGTTAAATGGTAAAATGCTTTCGACCAGGCTTCTGTATGCTACGTCAAGTATGTGTAGACTTTCGCTAAAGCTCCTCAGATTCCTGATTAAACACAAGCGCTGATTGGCTCTCAAATCTGGTCCCATTAAAAATTAATGATGTAGGTATAGGAGGGGGGGATGATTTCCTCGCAGGCTATTACAACGTGTCACTTTGTGATCATTATAAATATAAGTAAGAAAAGGACTAATTCCGCAGTTGCAGTGACGTCTTTTTATGTTTCATGTAGACTAATTCGACTCTGCCCTCCAGGCATGACAGAGCATCAGCTGTGGGTCTAGCGATGAAATGCCAAGAAGTGCAAAAACAGTGTCACTGAAATCTAAGAATACTTCCACACCTGTCACACTCAGCCCTTATTGATCTCAGTACTCCGCACCCCTCCTTCAGGTGCTGGTGTGGGCCTTCTTTGCTGTCATCTTCCTGGCCTCCTACACTGCCAACCTGGCTGCCTTCATGATCCAGGAGGAGTACATCGACACGGTGTCAGGGCTGTCGGATAAGAAGGTGCGTTCTGGAAGGAATGGTTGGATGAACTGGGTGATTGATGGATGAGTGCTTAAACAGGTGGATGGCCAGATGGATTGATAAAAAAACAAGAAATTGAGCTTAGACATGACTCAGAATGACGTGTCCTTTAAATAATGTTAATTTTAAGAAGTACACAGTAGCAGATGAGAGATCAAAAATGAGATCATCCTATGTAGCTTGTTCTCTTTCATTGAATAGTTTAAGTTAACAAAGGAATGAAATTCTTCTTAGAAGTGTTCCCTCTCTGTCGCCTCTTACCTTTTTTCTCAGTGCAATTTCACTGTATATATAACCTTATTTTTCAGACTGCCCCCACAGCTCTTGTAGCTGACAGGCCTTTCTTTCAAAGTGAAGACTTTGAATGCGAGAAGCAGTTAATCCTGCGGCATGCAGCGATCCGCCTCCCTCCACATCTTTACTTACTCTTCAAATTCCTTCTATCGCTTTAATCTTCGCCCACCTCCCTTCTTCTCCTACAGTTCCAGCAGCCGACGGAGCAGTACCCTCCGCTGCGTTTCGGAACAGTGCCAAACGGGAGCACGGAGGAGAACATCCGCTCTAACTATCCCAACATGCACCAGTATATGATCCGCAACAACCAGAAGGGGGTCGAGGAGGCCATCGAAAACCTCAAGACCGGGTAAGGAAAGGACAAGAGAGGCATAGGTCTTGTTCACCATGGGGACATTTCCTTACCATTTTTTGAAATGGCTGACGTTGTCCTTGTACATTTTTCTGAAGATAATTTGTAAAATGAATGTCTGTAAAAAAAACGTCAACAAGACATTTGAACAAATTTCATTTTATAAATGTTTATTTGCGCAATAAGAAAACATAAAGAGCAATACAAAAATGAAGTAAATGAACATGCAATCTCACAAGCTAAACCCCCAGCTTGCTCATTATAAAATGACCAAAAATCATGCATGCACTGATCAGTAACTTTAACCATTTCTAGACATAATTACTTACTGAACTATTTTTCCAATCTTGGTCATTATTCACTCTAACCTCATTCCGACCCATCATTATATTGCCTGAAAGTGTATATGTTGAAGACCTTCAAAACATTTTCGGACCCCCTATGTCCCCACCACTTTTTCCACGAAAAATGGCACTCTTGAAAAGTGGCAACGGGAAAAGTGATACAAAAGAAAGCGAACATAGGGGGGGGGGAAACATTTGAAATGAAATAACTTCTCAAAAAGAGGAAGCTAAAATGAGTGCCAGTGACAGAATATTTACATTGTATTTTGAAAAAATAAATGTTTTGTCTGTTGCTTTACATATAAAGATGGTTGACAAAGTAAGGCAGGCCTGAAAGTAAGGCAGCAAAAGGAGTGCCTTAAGTGGGGGACATTTTCCTGACAGAGCCTGCGTCCACTCGTTGCCTTAGAGAGAATGGTCACTGCAAATGAATACGAGATTCTGCAGAGGAATCACTTTATCCTATCATGATCAAACGTGTCTTTCTTGATGGGTGGAAATGCTTCTAGGAGGATTTCTCACTTATCTGCTGAGCATGGAGAGTCATTGAAGAGTCTGACGAGGATTTACAAAGGTGTGAATTATAAGCTTTGGCCTTTAAAGTCACCAAACCTCAACTCAGCAGAACACACATACTGTATGGGAGATTTTGGAGACACCCAATCATACGATATTTTCTTTTAAAGAAAAGTGTTATTTTCTTCAGTAGAGGTCCACCCCCAGACTTGGAGAATGAATGTCAAGGAGCACTGCTGTTCTGCAGACTCAAGGTGGACTACCACCTTGCTGAAAGACTTTTTGAAACCTGTCTGTAGTCCAAAACACAAAGGCAGTAGGTCATTTGAGTTTTAAATGGCTCCCTGAGGAGGACAAAATAAACTTGCACTGGATTGCCCTGCATGTATCTCTTTGAGTTGATGAGGATTGAAACATTTGTAGAATTTGAAAAACAGTCACTTCAAAAGACAGGTTTGGATTGGTCATTAGACAAAATTGAGTGTTGTGCAGCAGGCTCGAGTGCAACAAAGTGAAAGACAGTACTTTTGCAATCAGGAAAAGGCCGAATAGGTATACAGGAGGCAAGAGTTCACTGACTGCAAGCAATCAGGCTGTATCCAAGTCTAAGTCATCCACTGTCTACATGCCTGCTGCTCTACTTTCAACATATACCTCCTTTTCTCTTTGGCCTTTTATTTTAACATGAGGCAAAGCCACCATCCTCGCCTTGTTCCTATTCCCCTTTTGTCTTTTCAACCTGTTAGCACATTGTTCTTCCTCGCCTCAGGAGCGCCAGCTAACTGTTGTAACCTGTGCAACCCCATGGAGGGAAAAAAATAGAAGAACTTTTAAATAATACATGCTAGCAGCCGCCGCAGTGCAGGGGGAAAATCCCGCAATCTCAGCACTTGCTGCCACTCAGGCGCTGCTTGTCTTTAACAAGAGGGGGTGGGGGGGTTTATTATCCGTCTGCAGGGCCACAGAGTACACAAGGCACTTGCCATAAAATATACACTTGCTCATCATGTTTAAGGTGGCAGGGGATTGATGCAGATAAAGGGGTTCAATTGTTTAATGGAACAAGCAAACATACGCTTTTGCACAAGCAGCGACCGCGGCCCTTAGGCGATTTGACGTAGCGTGTTATTAAAACTCCCATGATGCATTTATTTGTGTCATTCTTAGTCATTCGCCTTGTTCCTCTTACATCAGTTTCTAGCTCTGTCTATCTCAGTCTCTTCAGCACCTCGCTCATTATCCGCTGTTTATCTCCGTTTTGTCATTTTGCTTTCTTCCCGCCGCTCTGAAATTATTTACGAAGGAAACGTTAGTCACCACCGTCAAAGCAAAGCGGTTTGAAGATTCCGGTTTGATTCGGTTGCGGTGCACCAAACATCACCTCTCCATCTCTGTCTCGTCTTCCTCTACTAACTCCCTTTTTCTCACACTAATCCCTTTCTGTCTCTCTGGCCTGTTCCTCCTCCTTCATTAACTCCTTCTGCTTTTCACTTGCTTCCCTCCTCCCTTCCATTCCCTCTCACCCACCTCCTCCCCTTCTGCAACATCAACCCTCTTCCATCCTTCACCACAGTCTCTTCTCCTCCTCCTCATCCTCCTCCTCTCTTTTCAGGGAAGTCTTAGTGCAGCTTCCCAAGACTGAATATAAATGATAGTGAAGTAGAAGAGCAGGTGTAGTTACAAATCCATCATCAGATCCTGTGATCTACATCATCATTCTGAGCTGAACTGTTACATCCAATCCATTACTTTATGATAAAGTCTTTTAGCTCACTTCAGGCCTACAACCACCCCATCCCAATCTGTCTTTTCTGCTTCAAATTCAGCGGGGGGAGTTCAGCAGCGGCTACTTTTTTTCATTGAGTTACATCTGTTTCTTACATTCCAATAGCTACTTAATCGTTTCTTTTTTTAAACACATTCTTTTTGGAGCCCAACATCAAGTACTCAGATTGTTTTATGTTGACCTACCAATGATCAAAACCCAACAATATTAAATATACAGTGATACAAAACAAGGAAATGCTGCACAGCCTCATATTGATGGACACAATTTAAGCAATGACTATCAGATTACTAAAATTCCGCGATAATAACATTTTGTTTACGGATGATATTATATTTTTCCCAAACTTAGCTAAGAGGGAAACACTCCAATGTCTTCTAGGTAATGTTCAGAGTAGGATATTGAGGTGAAATTCTAATGTCCATGGTGTATCTAACTTGACCAAAGGAATAGCATAATGGTAAAAAAACGAGTGTCAAATGGCTGAACATTAGGGCTGGGTGATAATATAAATACATACAAATAAATTGTGGTAATATATTAATGACTAGAGCAATTTTTATTTCTAGATTTAGGATGTTATGAAGGTTTAAAGTGCATAATGCATAACTGTAAAACACAATTAACAAATATTTGCATTTGTGTGCAATTTGTAATAACTATATTTTGAAATGTATGAACTCAAGTGTTTTCGCCTACAACAATAAGTGGCATAAGTACAGTGCTCTTATAAGGCCCAGAAGGGAGACTTTCTTTCTGCTGAAACAAATTGACTCTGTGCATCAGCATCACCCCCCCTGCTGCTGCATGGTACTCTGCTCTGCTGAGGCTACTGCAGGAGTACAATTGACATCTCTGCCTCGGCTGTGATGAATAACTCTCTATGCGTATGTTGACTGTTAGTGCAAAATAGTGTCGATAAAGCAGTTCCTCTGGCTTCAGTGTATGTTTTCTTTTTAGACGGTCACTGTCTCTGCGTAGGTTTATCCATCATCGCTGTCATATTGTTCACTAGTTGCACCTCCTCTGTTGTGCTTAGCTCCAGGTCAGGGATTTCCATGTCTCTATTGTAATTTTCCTCCCTTCTCCCTTGCTCGCAGGAAGCTGGATGCCTTCATTTATGATGCTGCTGTGCTGAACTACATGGCCAGAAAGGATGAGGGCTGCAAGGTATAGATCTCTGTCACATTTCACAGCTCTGCACAGTGACACACATAGTGGCAGCTATTGTTGATGTCCCCCTGCCCTGCAGCTATTATCATTTGCTACTAAGCTACTATCTGCTCTTCTTAAGGGAGGAACAGTTGCAAACCAGCATGCCTAAAGAGCTCTTTTACAAGCGCTACATCTGCATTAAATAAATCAAACACGCCCAATGCATTTATATTATTCCCTTGCTGCCTATAGCAACTTAATATTGTCATTTTTCGGACTGTGCCGTTGTTGATTTATTTATAAGTCTGCATTTGATGCGACTCCCTTGGCAGAAATGAAATCCTGCCCTGTGATGATTTGTAATAAGATCTGCGTGAAGCCTGAGCTCCAAGCAGCATCACACAACAACCACTGCTGCAGTAATTATTCAAACTGATGTCGATTTATATTAATTCCTCCACTGAAACAATACCCAATGCACAAGCTCTGGGATTTGTGGGTATATTAGAGCTGAGCCAACTGTTTTGCATGAAATGCCACCGCAGAAATTAAGCTAGTTTTCATTTGTTCCATGCCATCTGTCGCTTTGAATCTGACTCTGTCTTGTTTGACCATTGTAACTGCTGTGCAGTCCAGACATACTGATAAAATAGGGCCTCTAACTAATTACCTTAAATAAACTCACTAATTAATGAAACCAGTTCAATACGCATTATTCTTATTCTTATAAATCTTTATGAGCGCAGTAACGGTAAGGTTTTACCTTATTTAGTATTCCATAACTTAATAACAGAGATGGTCAAACTAAAGTGGTATAGACATGGCAGAAATCCTACAATGAAGCGGGACATTGAACTGTTCACCCGTGAGAGGGCGATCAAGAAAAGAGAGCGGGGCCGCTTTTACAGATGAAAAGACACAGAAAGACAGAAGCACATTAACAACAAGTAAGCTATATTTAGGTGTTTTTTTGTAAATAACCGACGGTATCAAGAGGAAGTAAAGTCCCCTTGTTTGTCCCTTATACCCTAACTGCCATGAGACAACTCAAAATCAAGTTTCCAAAATCCGACACTGAGGTGGTCTTAATGCACCGGTGTTACCGAATAAGATGTGGGACGAACAACTGGTAATATTCTATTATTTTAGACAGACGTATCAGGGGCGTGGCCTTTGTCGAATAACCAGGAAATACACATTTCGATCGCTTCTTCTGTCGTTTACATTAATCTTTTGGTATATTTGGCTGGATAGGAACACTTTGATGCACATTCAGTACCAGTGTGTGAGGTTGTGGTTGCGATGCCGATATCCGGACGCGTACAGCGAGGACTACAAAAAGACACATGAGGTGACTGGGGATGTGTGTGCAAAACATTGCAAGCTTGAATAAATCATTTAAACCATTTATTTTTGCCAGACTTATTACTGAATATCATTCTTAATGTGATACCAAGTCCATCTGAGACCTGTGTATACCTTCAGACAGCCTCCAAGTGAAGCACACGTTGTTTACTCACAGTTTGAAAGCAGCGTGGAGAAGTCGTCAGCTGTGGAGCTGTGATCCGCCCAGGATAACTTGTGATACAAGTTGTCAATCTTATATTTGTATCATATATCGTTATTAATATGATGTCGAGTTGATTTGAGACTCGTTTATACAGTACTTTCATAGAGTCTGTTAGTGAAACATCCAGTCTGTCTGAGTTGTTTACACCCATCTCCAACGCAGCGTGGAGAGCTGTGGTAAACTGTGATCCGCTCAGATTAAACTGTGATACGACTTCTGTGGCTATCAACCAGCGATCATGTTTAATATTAAAGACCACACATTTATCGATTATCAAAACGGTATTCTGCACTTTGCTGCACTTATCCAGATAAAATGTGACTGTTTACTCGTTTTGCAGATAGAAGCAGAAATGTCATTGCTACATGTGCAGGGATATTTAGAATTTAAAATGCTGCTTGATCGTTAATTTTGTTCTCGGCAAACAATATTATGAATCCTCTATTCAAAAATATTATTCAGTGTCCATCGACATGAAAATAACAAAAAGGTTCAAGCTGGACTCAAACCCGAGTCCCAATAGCAAAAATCCCTCGTGCCATGCCGTTATGAGTGTGCCACGGATCAGTACGATGCAATCTGTCATCACAGCTTATTTTGTCACATTAACATTGTTGAAAGAGTCAGAACAATTCAACCCGACCATCTTTTATAATGTGAGCGAATGTATGTACACTTTAAGCCATATAATATAAATATTATAGTAGGCATTTGCTTTAAAATAGTATATACTGACTGAGCATCATTAAGACCCACCCACCGAGATCAGATATCCTAGTTGATCAGCCTGCGAGCCTACACTACATTGTGATAAGTGGTCATTTTACGTATTATGTATTCTAGTCAGAGGTGGGAGTAAGTCCTACATGTGCAAGTCATGAGCAAGTCTCAAGTCTTGACCTACAAGTATCAAGCAAGTCCCAAGTCACTGTGGTGAGAGTCAAGCAAGTCAAGTCAAGTCATTGCTCAGGTCAAGCAAGTCAAGTCAAGTCATACGAAATTCTGATGAATAAGCCCAGTTTCCGCATTTAAATCAGTTAAAAGACAGTAGTTATGAAAATGGATTTAACCCACACTATGATCTTCATTGCATACACAGTTAATCATTTGAAATCTAATTTAGACCGATGACAATCATATTAGATTCATATTAACCCTAGAACTGCAGACAATATAGCTAGGACTCAATCAAAAAGTCTGTTCAAAAAGGCAGAATTCCAGGTAAGAAAATCATATATGGCATTTGCCATTACACATATTTAAATTAAATGTATGTTAACACTAGAACCGCCTCAGCGTCAGCACCTACATAGATATCATTTTCAAATCATTTAATTTGTTCCTCTTCATAATTTCCTTATAAACTAAGTAGGACGATGTAAAACTCACTTAATTGGGTTAATTTAGAAATTGCTTCAGTTTATCATCATAACAGATTAAAAAGTTCAGATTCATTTTACAATAAATCAAGGAATTGAAAACAAAAACAACATAATTAAAACATTTAAACAAACGACTAAAAGTAGATGAACTACATTATTCAACAGTTTACAGTAACTTCTGATAATAACACAGGGGAAATAAACGAGGCATCTCTTTTCCTCTCTCTCTCCCTCTCCTGACAGCCCGTCAGTATCGGGGTTAGTCAAAATGAATCCCTTGGCGGTTCTAGTGTTCATTTACCGTTTTGTCTTCTCTTTGCAATGCTTAATCGATTTGAAACCAAGTCTAACGTAGCTTAAACTTAACGTTAGCTTTCTAGCTAACACAACACATTCACGCACCTTTCTCTGTGGGTTTTTTTGTAGTGACGAATGAAGTTGGATGTTGTGGTGGTCGTGTCACTGATCTTTATGCTGCAGACCCTGCATACCGCTGTTCTCTTCTTTTTAGCGTCATCAACAACATAATCCTTGAATCCAAACTTCACTATTTTTGGAGTAACGCTAGCCGCTGCCATGTTAACTGACGCTCCTGCAGTCTAGTGGGTTGCCAGGTTTGTGCGCACGGCGCTATAATCACCCAATCACGTTTTTCGAAAAAACTAAACGTAATATCTCACTACAAAAACAAACGCAAATATTTAATTTTAAACAGTCAAGTCCTTTCAAGTCATCTGTCTCAAGCTTAAGTCAAGTCTCAAGTCATGAATACCAAGTCAAAGTCAAGTCAAGTCTTTTATCAATGTTAGTCAAGCAAGTCTCAAGTCAAAAAATATGCGACTCGAGTCTGACTCGAGTCAAGTCATGTGACTCGAGTCCCCACCTCTGATTCTAGTGCACACATTAAGTTCAAATATGCAAATCAGGCCATGTGTTTCGTTATGTAGCTATCATCACCTGTCATGGAAATTTAACAATAACAAGGAATTAATATTAATATTACCAAGTTACACAGAAATAGATGAAAAAGTATGAATATATGTGTTTCTAGCTCTCAACGTAGCCTATGTGAGTACCCTCGTCATTCGGTGTCGATGCATAACGAAAGTTAACCAAGTAAACAGTCACATATTATCTGGATAAGTGCGGCAAAGTGCAGAATACCTTTTTGATAAGGGATCAATGTGTGTAGTCTTTAATATTAAACATGATCGCTGGTTGATAGCCACAGAAGTCGTATCACAGTTTAATCTGAGCGGATCACAGTTTACCACAGCTCTCCACGCTGCATTGGAGATGGGTGTAAACAACTCAGACAGACTGTATGTTTCACTAACAGACTGTATGGAAGTATAAACGAGTCTAAAATCAACTCAACATCATATTAATAACGATATATGATACAAATATAAGATTGACAACTTGTATCACAAGTTATCCTGGGCGGATCACAGCTCCACAGCTGAAGACTTCTCCACGCTGCTTTCAAACTGTGAGTAAACAATGTGTGCTTCACTTGGAGGCTGTCTGAAGGTATACACAGGTCTCAGGTGGACTTGGTATCACATTAAGAATGATATTCAGTAATAAGTCTGGCAAAAATAAATGGTTTAAATTATTTATTCAAGCTTGCAATGTTTTGAACACACATCCCCAGTCACCTCATGTGTCTTTTTGTAGTCCTCGCTGTACGCGTCCGGATATCGGCATCGCAACCACAACCTCACACACTGGTACTGAATGTGCATCAAAGTGTTCCTATCCAGCCAAATATACCAAAAGATGAATGTAAACGACAGAAGAAGCGATCGAAATGTGTATTTCCTGGTTATTCGACAAAGGCCACGCCCCTGATACGTCTGTCTAAAATAATAGAATATCACCAGTTGTTCGTCCCACATCTTATTCGGTAACACCGGCAGATGACAGCGCTGACAAAGTGTGTTTCCCGCAGCGAGACGCTACAATACTAATTGTGGGCTTATCATGTTGATTCGGCCACAACAGAAAAAAAAAAAAAAAACTCTCGCTCTCTCCAGAGGGGCAGGTCAGCCAAAAGGCCAAACGGGCCGTTGCCCGGGCAACATTAGCCCGTACCTGTGCACGTCCCTGCTAATGTGTTTATGATTTATTCTACAAGGTGATGACTATCGGCTCAGGGAAGGTGTTTGCCACCACGGGCTATGGAATCGCCCTGCACAAGAACTCCCGCTGGAAACGACCGCTGGACCTGGCCCTGCTGCAGCTGGTTGGAGACGGTAAGACAGGATGAAGCGGGTTAGGGCCACATGCTCTGGAAATACACAATACCCCTGCAACAAATACATACAAAGACAATAAAACGATTAGTTAGTGAAGTCCCATGTTGGCCATTTTTATCTTGTAGTTAATACTTTTTTCTGACATGTCAGACAGACAATTATTTCATGTCTTTCAGAGGTGGGAAGTAGTGAAGTAAAAAGTATTTGTTACTGTACTTAAGTAAATGTTTCTGGTACCAGTACTCCACTTATTTTTCTGAAGACTTTTTACTTTTACTTCTTACATTTTTAACACAAATACCCATACTTTCTACTTCTTACATTTTCAAAACAGGCTCGTTACTTTAGTTTTAATCTGTGTTTGGTGGCGTGATCATTATTATTTAGAGTCATTACGTGCCTATTGATTTTAACACAATCTGTGTATCCATAATTTCCTGGTCTTCTCTAAAGAAGAGGGACCAATGACAACTTTGTAATTTTGCCGTTGTTCAGCTTTGAAACATTCATTAGCTAACAATTACATTATTGTTCTATTAATATAAAGGGAGGTCAGTTACTCTTTAAAACAGATGGTAGTTATGGGTACTTTTAACTTTTACAGTACATTTCGAAGCCCATACTTCTGTACTTTTACTTGAGGAAAGAAGTTTAGTCAGTACTTATACTTTCACCAGAGTATTTTTAAACACGAGTATCTGTACTTCTACTCGAGTAAAGGATGTGTGTACTTTTGCCATCTCTGATGTCTTTTTTTCAATAAAGAAACATTTATTCTGATGACATCCCATTATTCATGCTTTCTCAAACAACCTCTTTAGATTGGAATATATCACCACCTCCCGTAACATATAGATGCAATTGTCTCCATGAAGTACATTTTGTAATCTGCCCAAAATCTTAAAGTTCAGAGCGGCCACATGCAATGGTCATAGGATTTCAACACAAGTGATTGTCTTGTATGTTGACTTCTTTTAACCACACACAATATTTATTATGGGACATTTTTGGAAGGTGAGTATTTTGTTATCCATGTAATCCTTTCTTAATGGGGAAATATTTTGTTTATTCACTTGGTAAGCTGTGCTCATTTATCACAAAACTACTTTTACCTAGTTGGAGGAAGAGACAGAGGTCCAGTGCAAAGAGGCAAGTTATATTTGAAATAAAAATATAAGTTTGTCATGTGATCACGTATTCAGCTGCTGGCTAAAGTTGCCTGCCCTTGTTATAGTAGTGAAATATTTTACTATTGTAAGAATTAAGGAAACCAACAACAACTCAAGTAAGAATAGACAACATTTTCAAAATCAATGTTGGCAAGGTCTTTGGTATATTTTACAAGTAAGATGTAATACAGCTTAAGTTCAAAGTTAGGTAGGAGTCAAAGATGGGAAAGAGGGATGGAAGAGGACAAAAGTTATGAAAGGGGAGAGATGGAGATCAATACAGGAAGGTTAACGGGAGGAAGAGTAGAACAAAAGAGGAAGGCTGTGTGAAATGTTAAAGCTGTCATAATAGTAACACTGCTATGTGCATTCCAATACCTATACTACCGTACTTAATGTCAGAAAATATTTGGCATGGCTCTATACAGAGTATGTCAAAAGCAGTGTGCAAATGCCAGTAGGCATTTTTTCAGTATGACAGTAAACAGGCGTGCTTTTCTGGCCCACAATATTTGCGAAGGGTCATAATGATTGGTTCCTCGTTGAAAAAACAATGCAACAAAGACAGAAATAAATGTTGTTTTATTAAAGCATTTAAAGGTCTAATGTTGTTTGCGTAGCTTACTTCTAAAACAAAAGTTATGTTTTGATTATATTTGACTGAAATGCTTTCCACCATTTACGCCGGTAACAATTATTGAATAGATCAGGAGCAAGAGAGGCATGATGAATCACTTTCACTAAGTGACCCTTATGGGTCACAGTAAATTGGTTTTCAGTTCAAAAGAACCTTCAATAATAACATAATAACCCTGTTCATTTGCTTAGAATGGCAGAAAGGCCTTTTAGCTTCTGCTGGCTTCAGTGCTCAGTAAGGATAGAAACATTGATACAAAAAAAGGAAAAATCTAAATTGATCTCTATTTCAATGCATCACAAATCTTGCTACTTTATTTAACAACATTTATAAATGAAAAGTGTACATAGATGAGTATGTTTAAGTGCACTCTATCATTCATATATACAGTACAATATATTGAAAAACTTAAGTGCTTATCCTGTTTTTTTAATACTCTCATTCTATTAGAAAGTGTTCGGTTTAAAAAACAAATACAATCTACATCTGTCCTTTATTCATGTTAAAACCCCACCACGATAATGTTACATTAAAAAATGGAAATGAAAGGAAAAAGTGTAGGAATTGAAGGAAACAGGAGGAAACTTAAGTTTCTTAAATGCACCACCTCTTTTCACCCTCGGTCAGAAACCAGAGTCCGATCTGCTCTGATTGGTTAGCTGGCTGGCTCTCTTGTGATTGGTCCAATACTCAGAGATGACCCAACCCTCACGTACAATGTGTTGGAACACTATAGCCAATGGAAGCAGCGAGTGTTACGTAGACCAATTATTCATAAACATGTAATCAAAATGTCTATAACTTAATGGTTTGATTCTGCAAACTGTCTTTTAATTGTAAACTCTTTCTGGTGGAAACGTTGGGATTTTCGGGTTAGGGCAGGCTATTTACATAAATAAATTACAATACAGAAAATGGAAAACCCAAAAAGCATAATAGCTCCCTTTTATCACTGAAAACAAACAAAAATGAAAGTGAAGCTGTGCAAACTAACAACCCAAGTTAAATGGAAATCAGGAAATTTTTAGCCTCAGAGTCAAATCATGTTCTGATATTTCCTGGTGAAAAGTTGAACAAATATAACTCTGTTGCTGAAATTCAATAGAAAGTATTAATCAACTGGACAGCACTGGAGGACCAGCTGTAAATTGCCTATTACCGTACATTTTTGGCTAATACTGTTTAGACTGATTGCGCCCTCCAAATTGTTCAGCCAGAAAAGTCAATAGTGAGCCACAGGAACCTCATAACCAACCCCACAGACATCACATGCATTTACTATTCAAAGCAAATGCACTATGGCCCTCAAAAGGTTCTGTAATTGTTCAGCATTATACCTCTCTTTGTTAGAGCATCGTCGTTTCTTTGTATAGCAAATGAATGGTCAGTCGCCAAATTGAGTTCTCTGGGGAGCAATTTAGTCTGTTCGCAATTAGCGAGGCTTGATAATCGAAGTGGAAGACGCCTCAGAGCAGGCAGTGACAGCGGCTCCTAGGGGTCGCGATACTGAACATTTTCAGACTAACTGTTAAATTGATTTAGGGGTGGGGGTCTTAAAAATAATCATCAGTATTTTTAATAGGGTGACACTACAATCACAGAATTGTTTGAAGGATAGATCTTTTTTTAAGTATTAACGGTGACTTATCATGCTTATTTCCAGGTTCATACTTTTATTATGGTTTTGACAGTTTGCCAACTTTATAACCTCCGAAAGTCAACAAGCGCTCCGGTCCCAGCTGTGTGCACCCCCCAGCAGTTACTATCGGTTTAGGTCTTTTTATTTTGAGCTTCTAACCCCCACATCAGCTAAAACATTTTTAAAAAAGGGTCTAGAGTAGATGCACAGCAGTATATTTTTTTTTCACAAAATAAACCTTTTGAAGATGAAGATGCTCTGTGTGTCAAGTCCCACTTGTCTCCAAAAGACTTCCAAGAAATAAACCGTCTTCAAAGTAATGCTGAAAAGGACCGAGGAATATGCAGTGTTTCACCTGCTGATGTGGCACCTAATCTCAAATCCCACTGCAGCGTGTATCCAAAGTTCGCCTCCTTTCCACTTCTCCTTTGTGTCATTCACATTGATTCGTGCTGACTGAGCAAAGCCAATAATAACACCTCTCACAATAAAGAAAGATAAAACGAAAAAGTGAATGCAAACAGCTTTCGGCACTGTGGATAGAACATACTGTAGCAGCATAGTTCACCCTCGGGAAATTTCTTTTTTCTTCTGATCTTTTCTGTTCCGATGTCTTTGAGTCATCAGGGACCCTGATGCTGATTTTGATTTCATAGACTGAAAAAAATGAGCTGCAAATATTTGTCTGAACCTCCAATTTTGTTTTCATGTTTCATTTAGTTCCACATTCAAACAAAACCCAGAGATCATTATGGGTCAACATCTAAAAACAAACAAATGAAATGGCAGAAATGTTCATTGAAAAGTGTCCTGACATTGGTGTCATTTTTCTTTTGTATTATACTCTTACACAGAATCTTTTGAACATTATCGCACACAACAGAGACTTTTAAAACATTAACCTCCACTGACTCATTTGATATAAATGTTCCACTCAATATAAATGATTTGTATTCAGGCTATTTATGTTAAGTCACCCTCATCAACTTCAATCCCCTTCACAGTTTTTTAGTTGGGAGAAGCCAGGGTAGAATAAAAAAAATAAATTGGTTGTTAAAGTTTAAATTGTTCTGGCAATTTGACAAAATATCCTTGCACTTGCTAAATGATACCCTCCATAACTCCAAGTGCCTTGCAGAAGTACCCTCGAAAAGATACATTTTAGAGATCCATGTCTTTCTTGATTAATTGAACTTGCCTTCACACGTACACAACCCTTCTCCCACCTCTTCCTCCCTTTGTATTTGTACCCTCTCTCAAGTGGCTGTCCAATCATTATTTGTGCTTTTACAGGTCCGCTGACAAAAAAGCACTTTCAGTTTTCACAAAACCATTTTTTTCAGAGATATGGAAAGAGTGTGATGACACAGCGCTAGGAACAACTGCATCTCATACAATTTACTTCTGTCACTCACAAAAAGGCTGTTGAAATAACTTCAAATGATTTGATGTGTTTTTCTGTCCAATATTTCTCTCGCCGCATACTTCCCTTTTGCTTTATTTACAGTTTATATGCTGAATATTGCTGCTGCTTGGAGTATCTCTGAGGGTACAATACAATCCAATCTAAATATGACGGGAAAACAAATTAAATCAAACATGGAATTGAAGATCTTTGGCAAGACCAAAGCAATTTCTTTGTTTTACAAGCAAGCTTCAATTTCCATCTACAGAAAACATTTTACATCTAATGAAAGCTAAATCATACCTTATATTTGTAGAAATGTGTGTCTTGCTTCATACAACATATTTGGAAAGGACATTCAAAACTTCCAAAGGGATCACAGCCTACTTGCAAGTAATGCTGAAGTTGTCCATTATGATGTCATTTCTGCTAATAACATAGTCCTTTTCAAGGCTGGTTTGAGTTGCATGAGCAGTGTTCAGTCTTTGTATTGTCATCTATTCTTTTCATGTCAGGCTCTTTTGTTATGATCAGAAAGTTAGTGTGTTTGTGTTGAATTTGTCAGTTTGTTATTTTCAGTTATTATTTTGCCCCTCAACTCCTAAACTGCTATTTTGTTTCTTGTTATTGTTTTTCGTGTTTGAGTTATTTGACTTTGTTTTTGAATAGTAGAATGGTGGCTTATTTATGAGCATTTTTATTTTGGATTTTGTTGTTGTTCATTTGATTTAAGCTCCCATATTTGGCAATAAATGATTCAGTAGTCTCCTACATCATATTCTTTATCTGGTTTAATATTACTTTGGTTGTGAACTTAGGTTCATAACAAAGACATGTAACAAACTGGCTTGGTGGCGAGGGTGTTGAAACTGAAGACAAACGTTTGAATTACTGGTCTACTTAATTTATATTACCCACCTATGGTATTGATGTTTGGGTTCTAACAAAATACAAATGCCTTCAAAGTAGATTGTTCTTTGGTGCCTGCCAAATAAATTATTATGACTGTTCACTAAAGGGCTCATACATTAACTAATGTTTTATCACTTTGGATACATTTAGTCAACTGAAATGTCTTAGTTTATGTTGGGTAAAGATCATGGTTGAAGGAACAAATGTTGACTGAAGAGCAGAAAGAACATCAGAGTTACGTTTTGCAAATATTTTATTCCTAACATTTTACACTGGCCTCCATAGTAAGAGGTCTATTTACTTGTTAAAAAAATATTAAGGCAAAAGAGACCAGTGCTGTTTTATGTTCCAGTGTAGACTGTTTAAAATAAGCTGTTGGATTTAAGTCTGAAAAATACATTGGGTTGTCATCTAAACGTGTAATAACTACGTTGGTCCACAACTTGGGACGTAGTATTTCTACAAAAACGCCTCTGAAATTGCAGGATCCCTACGTTTTTTTTCACCATTCATTTCCAATGGCTGGCGTCTATGTCACGTGATCTTCAACTTTCTCTCCGCAGAAATAAAAAAACATGGCCGACCTTCGTTTTATTCTCGGTAGAAAATGCCTATTTTAAGGTTAGTTTGGCCATTAAAATGCGTTTTGATGTCATTTGATGCGAGAAATATGAGTTGTTATTTCAGATTATGTTTGCAGTGGATGTACATGATCTTTAGTTTGCTAGTTATTACGAAGAATACTTCAGGAAATTGTGTAAATACAACGTTTTCATTGTTACCAAGGTGGTTGCTAGGGACGCTGCTATCGATATCATGTCTGTTATGTTGTGTAACTGTTTAATGGTGTTATCTTTATTGCTACCCGGCATCTAAAATTGTGGCATAGATACGTTATTTTCCATTATGCTCTCTATATATTGTCTTTATTATGCTTTAAACAGTGTCTCGGGCTTTGGCTATAGGGCGGCTCAAAGTATTTTGTCCGGCCGTTGTGAAGACTGCTTTGTTTATTGTCCTTGTTTTTGTTTTAAATAAAGCATATTCAATCGAGACATGCCAAACATGTGACGTCATATGACGCGTCGCATCTGCGCACAGGGAGCAGGGAGACCCCGAGATCCGTATTCCCCGTATTTTTTAAATAAAGAGATTTTCAATCACGGGCGCGCATCAAATGTGTGACGTAATGTGGTATTAAAAGTATTAAAGAGGTGAAAATCACTACAAGTCTGGGCATGTTGAGAGCTGTATATACACACACATTTCATAGTCTTATATTTCAACAGTTTTACGACAAACTGTGACTTTTTTGACATGGAAATTATTATTTAAGATTGACAAACATCATATGTGTAATTCGTGACACAATTCAAACGGGATCGAAAGATAATCTTTCTCTCTCCATTGATTTCAATGCATACTTTTTCCGAAATAAGATCCCATGGAGGAACCCGGAAGTTTGACGGACATTACCCACAATCCTCTGTAGCAACCATAGACTGTATAAAAAAATGAAATAATACATTATTCCGAGTGTGCTTGCTTTTCTCTTTGAAAGTCATCACATAACGGCATTGTAATACACGTTTCGGCTGCATTAAATATTACATATCTGCCGTAGTTAACTCTATTTATAGAGCCCTGATGACAAGACTTCTAGACAAACAGGAACTGCAGCCAAAACTGAAAACTTGACGTGGATCTTAAATATATCAGCAATTAAACAACATCTTACATTTCTTTTCACACAATACGTCTCCTTGCAGTATCAACACTAATTCGGCTGACTTTTATATTTGATCCAATTGGTAGATAGGCTGTATTTACCAAGCCCCCAGGAAGTGCGCCGGACTCAGATGAAAATATTCGTGGTGGCCAAACGGCGGTACTACACTTCCTTTTGGTTGCCAGGCCCGGAAACACTTTTTCCCATTGACTTACATGGGGAAAGAGTGGTCTGTAAATCGTTGGATAATTTTTTTTAAACTAAATAAACTACCCAGTATGAACACTTGTATAGCCCTTATACATAACATTCGTTCCTCAAGTTGTAAAAATGTGCTAATAACGTTATTCTGAGAGTTATTTCCCTCTGCATTATGAACGCGCATCTAACCCACGGGACCGCGCCGCCCGGCACGTTCATGTTACGTGTTCAGCACTACATGCGTTTATCTTTACCCATGGATGCACAATAAGAACGGACCCATATCGCCTTACTGCCAGCCCACGGAGCTGTAATAATGGATATATTGCACATGTTTGCTGTAATTCATCATTTGTAAAATATTATACTACATGGGCTGTATGATTAAATCTTGTACCGTAAATGTTGTATTAAATAAAGTTAATATTACGACGTAGATTAACGTCCCTGTAGCTTCTTATTGCACTAAGAAGCTTATTGCACTGTATATATATATATACATATATATACATATATATATATATACATATGTATATATATACATATATACATATATATATGTATATATATTTCATGCTAAATTAAGCTCTGTTGCTTGGATATCACTAGATCCTGTTACAGCGTAATATAAAAGTACATAACGATTGATGTCAAAATAGCATAATTACTAGCTAACCGCTAGCTGCTAACTGCCGCCTCATTAATATCAAATCTATCATAATAACAATCCATTACCATGCTGTCATGAACGTGCGGTGCTGTTACGTGTACGCAAATTGACGTGCTTGATGTGAACGAGCATTTTGGGGGGCATGGTTAAAGTTGCGCATGCGCTATGAGCGCACATACGGGTACTTCTCAGGCATGCCGGGTAATCTGTGACGTTTCGCTCTCTCAAAAGTTGGGCCATTTTATCATCATGCGCGAATGAGCAACTCTCATAGGAATGAATGAGGCCCCGCCTCCCAGGCTGTATCCAGTTCTTATTATCATCTCCAGGTGGTGCGGCACTGCTGCGACCCGGGCTCCTGTCGTGTGCTGCAGTTTTGTGTATTTATGTCTGGTTAAACGTTTCGTCCTTGATTTAAACCACACGCTTTAATCAAGAGACTGTGTGTGTGTATGTTGGAACAATGACGACCCTTGCAAAACTTCTTCTGGCACTCTTTATCCTTGAACTTTTTCAACCATGCCAAACATTACGGGGAGGAAACAACTTGGCCCTGTCATACACCAGAGAGGCACTGCTGGCCCTCCGTGCTGCGGGAAGCTTCCCACCCCCCGACCTGCCGGAGGACATACGATCTACAGCTCCGAGGAGACGTCTCCGTAGAAGGGGAAGGAGGGGAGGAGTACGGCAGCGCCTCAGACGGAGAGGCAACAGGCCGCCTTTACCCTCCATGATACTCAGTAATGTGAGGTCGCTACGGAGGAAAATGGAAGAGCTGCGGATCAACGCTACAGCCTGTTTCGAGTACCGTGAGTCGTCTATTATGGTGTTTTGTGAGACATGGCTTCATCAGGATATTCCCGACTCTTTGTGTGAACTGGAGGGGTTTTCACTCATCCGCTCGGACAGGAGTGAAACGTCGGGGAAAGGCAAAGGTGGGGGCATCTGTGTATTTATCAATGACAAGTGGTGCAGACAACACACTTTGCGTAAGACTATCTGCAGCCCCGACGTTGAACTTATGTGCTTGAGCCTAAGACCCCTGTACCTGCCTAGAGAGTTTGGGAATATCATTCTCTGCACTGTTTATATTCCACCCAGCGGGAACGCAGCAAGTGCAGCAGCTCAAATCACTGACTGTGTTCACCAGCAGCTACTACACACTCCTGACGCTCCGGTTTTTATTCTAGGGGACTTTAATCATTGCAAACTTGAACTGTCACTACCCGGTTTTCAACAATACGTTACATGTGAGACCCGGGGAGATACAATTCTAGACAAATGTTACGGAAATGTGAACAACGCATATGTGAGTAGAGCCAAACCCCCGCTTTCGAACTCGGACCATAACACTGTTCATCTCATATCTACCTACAAAACGGTTCTCAAGCGTAGTAAACCACAGACCAAGACTGTAAAGGTTTGGACTAGTGACAGCATAGAGTCTCTTAAAGGATGTTTTCTCTCTACTGAGTGGAGTATCTTTCATGAGATGGACGTGGATAATGCTACTGAGACGGTAACTGACTATATAAACTTCTGTGTTGACAATGTGATACCTCAGAAAGAAATAACTGTGTACCCCAACAACAACCATACATAACTAAAGAGGTTAAGGACCTGCATCAATCGTAAAAATATAGCTTTTAAAAACCGGGATAAAACGCAACTGAAATGTGTGCAAAAGGAGCTTAACCACATGCTCAGAGAAGCTAGAAGGAGACATAAGGAAATTATTGAACAGAATTTTTCTACAATGAACTCCAAGGAACTTTGGGACACTATGAAGGCAATCACAAATATGACTCCAGCTAAAAAACTCTCTGTACCTCTGATGACCTGCAAAAAGCAAATGAACTGAATGACTTTTACATGAGATTTGAAACCCAGGACTTCTCCTCTGAATGTACAGACATCTTAGAGACAATCTCTGCTACTGACCAGGATGAAAGGGTGCTGATTGACCCTTTAAAGGTCCAATCACTTTTCAAACACACCTGTACTAAGAAGGCCACAGGGCCAGATGGCATCTCTGCATTCCTTCTGAAGACATTTGCAGAAGAACTGACATCAGCATGGTGTCCCATATTTCAAAAATCTGTTGATCTTCACACCATCCCCACCCTCTGGAAAAAATCAATAATAAAACCTGTCCCCAAAAAACCTTGTCCAAAGGTAAACAATGATTTTAGGCCTATTGCATTGACATCCATTGTCATGAAATGTTTTGAGAGGATCATGGTGCCGCTGCTAAAGAAAGAGGTTGATGTACATTTAGACCCTTTTCAGTTTGCCTATAAGCAAGGGCGTGGCACAGACGATGCTCTAAATAGCATCACACACCTGGTCACTAAACACCTGGAAGACCCTAAGGCATATGTACGCCTACTGTTTGTGGATTTCAGCTCGGCTTTTAACACACTGCAGCCTCACATCTTGCTTCAAAAACTGATAAAGATCAGTATAAATCCTTTTATCTTGAAATGGTATTTTTCGTTTTTAACCAATCGCACTCAGCATGTCAGGGCCAACAATGCCCTCTCAGAGCCCCGGACCATCAGTACAGGAGCTCCCCAGGGTTGTGTGAGCTCCCCGGTCCTCTTCACACTGTACACAAACGACTGTACGAGAATCCACCCGGAGAACTATATCATCAAATTCTCAGATGATACAGCCATCCTTGGCTTGATGCACAAAGGCAGCAGTTCATCGGCTTATCACTCTGAAATAGAGAGATTTGTGCAGTGGTGTGATTTTAGCCATCTGGTGCTGAATGTGAAGAAGACTGAGGAGATGGTGTGGGACCCAAAGGCAGTGGGTGACCTTAGGCCGGTGGTTATCCACAATGAATCCATAACTCAGGTCAGCTCCTATAAGTATCTTGGTGTCCATCTAGATAATACACTCAGCTGGAAGGCGCATGTTCAAGGTCTGTGCTCTAGACTTCAGCAGCGGTTGTACTTTCTGCGTCGACTCCGGGCTTTCGGAGTCGACCAGAAGTTCATGTTACTGTTCTATCATGCAGTGTTGGAGAGCATCATGAGGTATGGTATCACTGCCTGGTATGGTAACTTGACAGTGCAGTCAAAGTCACAGATCGCTCGCCTGGTACAGACTGCTATGAAAATGATGGGGGTTAAAAAACACCCATCTCTCCAAAACATATACGAGCAGTCCATTATCAGACAGGCAAAAAAAATGGTGTCTGATCCCACCCACATACTCCACCCAGAATTCCAGCTCCTACCTTCTGGTAGAAGATTCAGGGTTCCCAGGAGCAGGCTGAACCGCTATAAGCACTCATTCCTACCTATGTCGATTAAGCTTCTTAACATTCACATGAAATGATATGTAGTCAAATGTAATGAAATGTACTTTTTTTAATGTTGGCCATGAGGGTTGTGCAATAGGTCACCATTGTCAGTATGTACGTGTGTGTATTGTGTTTGTTCAAACGGTGTATGACTGATGATATGTGTATGTCTCTTAATGTCCACTATGTTCAAGGTTCAAGGTTCAAGGTTCTTTATTGTCAATCTGACATAGCTACAGAGTAATTATGCAGTTGAAAATCTTATGTCACAGGCTTCTCCAACAATGCAACATAATAACATAACATAATAACAATAAGAGCAAGAGCAATACAAAAATAATAATAGTTATAAAAATGAAATAAAGTTATGATGTGGAATAGTGCAGTATGAGTCTATATACAAGTTATTGGAATGATATATATATATTAGGTATTAGATACATACTACTGAGTAGCAGTTGAATGTTTGAAGTTGTTTCAACAGTTCAATTTTTTAACAGTCTCACTGCCCGCGGGAAGAAACTGTCTCCGAATCTTCTTGTCCTTGCCCGGATGCTGCGGTAACGTCTGCCAGACGGCAACAGAAAGAACAGTTTGTGGCTGGGGTGATGGGGGTCTTTGATAATCCGTAGTGATTTCTTCCTGAGCCGCTGGGAGTAAAGGTCCTCCATGGATGGCAGCTCCGTCCTGGTGATGTGCTGTGCAGTTTTCACCACCCTCTGTAAAGCCTTACGATCGAGGTCGGTGCAGCTGCCGTACCAGGCCGTCATGCTGCCAGTGAGGATACTCTCTATCGTGCACCTGTAGAAGTTGCAGAGTATCCTGGAGTCCATTTTGAACCTCCTCAGCCTGCGGAGGAAGAAGAGCCGCTGTCGAGCTTTCTTGGTGATGGTGGTGGTGTGAAGAGACCATGTCAGGTCCTCAGTGATGTGGACCCCAAGGAACCTGAAGCTTTTGACTCTCTCCACCGTAGTCCCATTGATGGCGATGGGGGCGTGTCCCTCTCCCTGCTGCTTCCTGTAATCCACAATCAGCTCCTTTGTTTTGCTGATGTTGAGATGGAGGTTGTTCTCCTGGCACCAAGATGTCAGGTTTTCGACCTCCTCTCTGTATGCCGTCTCGTCATCGTCTGTGATCTGGCCGATGACGGTCGTGTCATCAGCAAACTTCACGATGGTGTTGGAGCTGTGTGTGGCCACGCAGTCGTGGGTGAACAGGGAGTAGAGGAGAGGGCTGAGCACGCAGCCTTGAGGGGCACCGGTGTTAAGAATCAGGGTGGAGGATGTGATGTTTCCCACCCGCACTGCCTGGGGTCTGCCCGTCAGGAAGTTCAGGATCCAGTCGCAGAGGGCGCTGTTGAGCCCGAGGTCTCTGAGCTTGATGGCCAGCTTGGAGGGCACAATGGTGTTGAATGCTGAACTGTAGTCAATGAACAGCATTCTCACATATGTGTTCCTGTTCTTCGGGTCCAGGTGTGAGAGGGCAGTGTGGAGGGTGAGGGCTATGGCGTCGTCTGTGGACCTGTTTGCTCTGTAGGCAAACTGCAGGGGGTCCAGAGATTCAGGGAGGGAGGAGGTGATGAATAATTTGACTAACCGCTCAAAGCACTTCATTATGATGGAGGTGAGTGCTACTGGGCGGTAGTCGTTGGGGCAGGTGATGATTGTCTTTTTGGGGACAGGAATGATGGTGGAGTGTTTAAGACATGTGGGGACTACAGACTGCAGCAGGGACCTGTTGAAGATGTCTGTGAACACCTCTGCCAGCTGAACTGCACACACCCTGAGAACACGGCCAGGGATGCCATCAGGTCCAGGAGCCTTGTGTGGGTTAACCCTTTTAAAGGATTTACACACATCTGCCCTATTTAAAACAAAAGGGCAGTGTAGCTCCTGGTCCCTCTGTACCTCCACAGCCTGGCTGCTCTCAAAGCGTGCAAAAAAACTGTTTAGCTCATCTGGGAGAGATGCGCACGCAGACACTCCCGCAGCACCCCCCGCTGCTCCTTTGTAGTCAGTCATTGTCCTTAGTCCCGCCCACATATTCCTAGTGTTACAGCCTTTGAAGTCAGATTCCACCTTCTCTTTGTACTGTCTCTTTGCATTTTTTATTGCTCTCCGGAGATCATACCTAGACTTCCTGTACTCCTCCAATCTCCCGCTGTGTGCGCGAGAGTGCGCGCTTTCAGTTTGCCGCGCACCTCACCGTTTACCCAGGGCTTTTGATTTGGGAATGTCCGTACAGAAACCTTCGGTACCACGTCATCGATGCATTTCCCAATGTAGCAGATGACAGTGTCCGTGTGTGTGTTGATGTTATTGTCCTCAAACACACTCCAATCCGTAGATGCAAAGCAATCCTGCAGTGCTGAATCTGACTCCTCGCTCCATCGTTGTACTGTCCTTGTTATCGGTCTGTCCCTTTTAAGTTTCTGCTTGTAAGCAGGCAACAACAGTAGTGAGATATGGTCTGATTTGCCGAAGGGAGGGCGAGGGAGAGCCTTATATCCATTCCGGAAAGGGGAATAAACATGGTCCAGTATGTTTCCCCCGCGCGTCGGGAAGTTGATGTGTTGGTAATATTTTGGCAAAACCTTCTTCATGTTGGCGGTGTTGAAATCTCCGGCCACAACGAACGCCGCATCTGGCCGTGAAGTCTCGGTTTTATCAATAAACCCAAACAGCTGATCGAGTGCCGTGTTGTTGTCGGCGAGTGGCTGCGGCGGGATATACACTGCTGTTATCACAACAGATGTGAATTCCCTCGGCAGATGGAAGGCCCGACATGAGATCATGAGGTGCTCTAGCTGTGCGGAACAGTCCGATGAAATAATCTTCACATCTGAGCACCAGTTGTTGTTAGTCATTACACACACACCGCCTCCCTTACTTTTCCCCGAGTTTGCAGTCCGGTCCTGACGAAAAATAGAGAATCCGTCAGGGACAATAGCGGAGTCCGGGATAGCGGGGTTGAGCCAAGTCTCAGTGAGAATTAACACGTTACAGTTCTTAATGTCCCGTTGAAAAGCAATCCGGCTTCTGAGTTCATCTAGCTTATTTTCAATGGATTGAACATTAGCCAGAAGAATACTCGGAAGAGGGGGCCGATTCTCACGTTTTCTCAGTCTGACCAGCAACCCGGCCCGGCATCCTCGCTTTGTCTTCTTCTTGCGTCTCTCAGGTAGAACAGCAACAGGTAGCCATGGTGAATCTCCATTGTCTGTCGGAGGGTTAATATTGTCCACGAAGTTTCGCAATTGGAAAAGTTCCTCTCTGCTATATTGTATGGCAGAGTAGGTGCGGTCGGCTAGCATGTTGCGAACCATGTTAAAAGTAAAACGGCAAAAGTAAAAGAAATATGTACAAAATACGAAAATGGGCAAAGTTGGAGAGGAGCACAAAGACAATGCGGCCATCTTCACCGGCGCATCTGACGTATCTGAACGTATGTACGTATATGTACATGTATGCACTGCATGACGGAGTCCAGAACAAATGTCCTTATGGGGACAATAAAGTATATCGTATCGTATCGTATTATACATCCATGGTATTTACGCCATAACGGTGCACAGCTGATAGAAAGGGACACCTACTGGTTAAAGCACGTTATTGCATTTTATAATTTTATTATTAGATATGAATAGGATCCCTATAAAGTATATTCTTTACTCGTCGTTATTCTCTACTAATAGTTAATTAAAGACTGTATATAATGACTATTTTGCACATCCCATTCAAGATTTCAAGATTTTCTAAGGTTTATTGACATATCATATTATACACAACTACGGTGTAGTTATGCAATGAATGAAAAACTTGGGTCGCAGGTTCCTCAACAGTGCATTACAAGACATCTATCAATATGTGTGTATACCTCCACCATTAAACTGTCATATTCTGCACATTTCTTATACTATCTACATACATCTTATAAGAGTAATACATATGTATAATATCAGTTAAAATAAGTGCTTCAACATAGTTAACATTGCTGGAGGTATAAACACATATTGATAGATGTCTTGTAATGCACTGTTGAGGAACCTGCGACCCAAGTTTTTCATTCATTGCATAACTACACCGTAGTTGTGTATAATATGATATGTCAATAAACCTTAGAAAATCTTGAAATCTTGAAAGGGATGTGCAAAATAGTCATTATATACAGTCTTTAATTAACTATTAGTAGAGAATAACGAGTAATGAATATACTTTATAGGGATCCTATTAATATCTAATAATACAAATAATAAAATGCAATAACGTGCTTTAACCAGTAGGTGTCCCTTTCTATCAGCTGTGCACCGTTATGGTGTAAATACAGCCTATCTACCAATTGGATCAAATATAAAAGTCAGCCGAATTAGTGTTGATACTGCAAGGAGACGTATTGTGTGAAAATAAATCTAAGATGTTGTTTAACTGCTGATATATTTATGATCGGGGAGGTGTGTGGCGCAGTGGAATAGTGCGTTGGTGTTCGGATCAGGGGAGCACAGGTTCAAACCCCACTGCAGTCAGCATGTCGTTGTGTCCCTGGGCAAGACACTTCACCCCAAATTGCTCCTGTGGGGATTGCCCACAGTATTGAGTATGTAAGTCGCTTTGGATAAAAGCGTCTAACAAGTGACATGTAATGTAATGATCCACGTCACGTTTTCAGTTTTGGCGGCAGTTCTTCTTGTTTTCAGATAATAAACACCATTTCCCAACGTGCATTACGGCTAAACCGTCCAATCACCGAGCTGAGGATCTTGCATACGTCTGTTTCCGGTGTTTATGACGATGTGATGTGAGATGTGAGACTGGGTTGGAGAATTGCACAGGGGAAAATAACGTATCTATGCCGCGGATTTTGTTAAACTAAAGGCCCTTACACACCAGGCCGATATCGGCCGTCTTGGGTTGTCTGGCGACAACGCGTTCCTTGTCGCCTAAAGTCAATTTGGTGTGTCCCGAACCCTCGGCCGTGACACGCCTTATTTGGCCTTTCGCGGTTGACACAAGCTATCGGGCCAAGAAACCACTCTGATCAGCTGTTCAGCTAGCAAATGAGAAGCGAAACGGAAGTGAGGGACGTAAACAAACGATTTAAGGCACAGGACAGCAGCTAAACACCAGCAGGTGATACTTAAAGACATCAAACATAGCCCTTAAATGTCCTCTCTTACCTCCCACACATAGCAGGGACATCTCTGATATCGGCGGGAGCGTCCCCGGCTGTCCTCTGCTGAGAGCTCCGTGATTTGTTTGGTCAAGTCCGGTTTTTCATCTCATCGTAAATTTAGCAAGAAGTGGCCATTATTACATTGCTGACTCAATAAACTACACACCCGCCAGAACACTGCGATCATCAGATGCAGGTCTATTAACTGTGATTTTATAGTATGTCTGCACTTTATGTGCTCATTTCATCATTCATGTATTTTTATATTCTAAAACATGTTTTCGATGGACGAAAGTGAAAATGGAACGCACACGCTATTTGTTTGTTTATATCAGTCTGTTCTTCTTCTCTGTCTTCCGGTTGTTGCCTATTTTGAATGACGAATACACACTACCGCCGCCTGCTGGTAAGGAGAGTTATTGCCACTCACGCATGCGCAGTTCGTACGTGCTCGGCTGAAGTCTTTGCGGTGATTTCCAGTGCGACACACAGCCAAGACGCAGGAGAACTCGTCGATGGAACTGTCGGTGTCGGGTGTCGGCGAGTTCTCTGGTGACTGCCTGGTGTGTCAGGGCCTTAATACGTTTGCGCTGTGGACCAACACTATAAATTGACAGGGAAGGGGGTAGCAATAAAGATAACACCATTAAACAGTTACACAACATAACAGACATAATATCGATAGCAGCGTCCCTAGCAACCACCTTGGTAACAATGAAAACGTTGTATTTACACAATTTCCTGAAGTATTCTTCGTAATAACTAGCAAACTAAAGATCATGTACATCCACTGCACACATAATCTGAAATAACAACTCATATGTCTCGCATCAAATGACATCAAAACGCATTTTAATGGCCAAACTAACCTTAAAATAGGCATTTTCTACCGAGAATATAACAAAGGTCGGCCATGTTTTTTTATTTCTGCGGAGAGAAAGTTGAAGATCACGTGACATAGACGCCAGCCATTGGAAATGAATGGTGAAAAAAAACGTAGGGATCCTACAATTTCAGAGGCGTTTTTGTAGAAATACTACGTCCCAAGTTGTGGACCAACGTAGTTATTACACGTTTAGATGTGAGACTGGGTTGGGTTGTCTGGGTGCATTCACTAGGGGCATCTTGTCTTGCATCATCATACGTTGATCTGCACCATTGTTCTTATTCCCAGTTCTGACCCATACCAACTTTTCAAAAAATGTAATCCCATTCTCTCCTCACACTGAAAAATCCAGACCACTGTACCCCGACTTCTCTTTCTTTCTGTATGTGTATCGTGCATCACATTTTCTGTTTCACGGCCAATACATCTTGCACTAAGGGGATGGGGTGAGAAGTTAAGACAGAGTACAAAACCTGCTCCTTTGCACTGGAAGGCAGTTGAAATGTTTTGGCATCTGGTTGGAAAGTCTCCTGATTGCCTCCTTGTGGAGCTGGTCCAGGTGAGGCTGTATATAACCTCTCCCCCTCATAATACCCTTTCGCTTGAAGCTATTTCTGCACAGATTAGATAACAGAGTTGTTATTTATATTGCCACGGAGAGGACAGGAGATTGGGGTGACTAATGCCCCTTTCACACCAACGCGGTTCCAGGGCCGGTTCGGAGCTGGAGCTTGAAAAGCACAGTTTTTTCCTGTTCACACCGCATCGGAGCCGCCTCTAAGCTCCGGAATCCGGTTCGTTTCAAGCACCAAAAAGTTGTCGTCTAGAAAGCAAGCACCGCATACGTCACGCTTACGTCGGAGGCGGGGGAAGGGGCGGCATCCGCTTGGCTTTATGAAGCAGGCACGCAAACGGTTACGGGTGCTAGTGGACCCTCGCAGATGGGGGTGCTGCAGCCCCCTCAGCATCCCCCCCTTCCCGCGTCCATTCGCGATGTCTCGCTGTCTCACAGACCCCACGCAGCAAGCAGGAAATGAACCCAGCTCACACTGTCCGCTCCTCGCAGCAGCACCCAGACCCCACGCAGCATTCTCATCTGTTTGTCATTACTGGTGTCATGTTCTGGTTGCTAACGCCATTGTAACACATAATCACTGATGTTCCGCTGTAACGGTGGTAGACTCATCAGAACAGAGTGGGTGAGCTGACCAATCAGTGCACAGTGGGCTCAGGAGCTCCAACAAGCCATTAGGACAGAGAGTGAATACACATACTATACAGAGATGCTGTATGAGAAACCAATGTGAGTTTGGAAAATTGCACAATACAAATATATTCTAGTATACCTCAACAATGGAATTATGATCAGTAGAAATGGCCAGGACCTTTAAATCCTCACCGTGGACCAATGTAAATCTATTAAAGGGGAGACAGGAACTATCTCTAGGTTAGTGTAGAACTTAATGAAACTGAATTGAATTGTTCCGAGATCAATGCTAAGCTGTCAAAAATCAGCAGAATGAAACATGAATTTCATTATAAGCTCTGGCTTTTTCCCCCTCAGTGTTTGCGCGTCTGCCGTTTTCATTTGTGCAGAACAATTTCCCCTCTTTACTCTGTGGCATTTTCTTCCTCGGAGAAGGTGAGAGAGGGTACAACTGAGATGCTGCCTGTCTGTCAGTTCTTTGTGGGGAAGATGTCTCCCAGAGAGCAGCTTTATGCGCTGCCGGCTGCCATGATTAACGTATTTACAGGGATATAAATGGCGAAAGGCGGAGAGCCGGACTGGGAGAAAAAAAAATCAGACGAGCACTCATCGAAACTCGATGAATCAGATAATGGGATAAGCTGCACACAGAATGAACATGCGTATTAAGCATCCATTGTCAGGATCAGTGCGTGGAGCGAGGCAGGGTCGATGGAGTTGATCCCGGTTTAATTCAGCTGTCAAGGAACGTTTGAATTCCCACACATGACTGTTGGGGAAGTGAAATGTGGCACACAGTGATTCATGTTGGGTGAGATTTGTGTTTTGTTTGAGCGGATTTTACGTTTCAGCCAACATGCTCGAGTCGTGGCGGTCTAATCCGTCTGGTGGGGCTTTACGGAGGGTTTTCCAGCCGTCGTTAATTAACCCAGAGGTCGATAGATATTGCAACTGTGAGCAATCGCAATTGTAACTCCCTTTGACTAGCACATCTTCAGAGGGTGTAGAGTGTGTGCTCCGAGTGTGTGCAGGACATTGTGTGCACGTCTCTGTATATTTGATCCTTCTTTTCCTTCCTACTGCTTCATTCTTTTTGATTAATGCTTTGATTGCCGGCACTGAGAGTCCCATTAAGCTGAAGTTCAAGAGTGTGTGTGTGTGTGTGATTCTGACAGTTTGAGCAGGAAGTATAATGTTTGTGTGCGTGCCTCCCTTTCATCTCCCATGCGTTGTCGCGACACTCTGCCCTCAGTGTGCCCGCCTCAGATGCCAGGCCATTTCACAACCTGCTTCAAAGAGCTTCTCACATTTCCAGTCGCTGCCTGTAATTTCTCTTTCGGATCTCAAGACCTCCACTGCAAATGGCCTCTAATTCTTTCTCTTGCCACCATTTCTACTATTTCGCAGCCTCTCTTCGGTGTTCTCAATTTTCTTTAACCATTTCATCTTTGTGTAATATCTGCAATTTACCATGGCATATGCAACTTCCTGTGTACTTGATTATTTATATTACCTAATACATTATATTTTCTTTGTACTCTTTGTACCGTATGGACGTTTGCCTGTAAACATAGGCACACAATTCCCCCTTCTTGGTTTACAGTAACTCCAATCAGTTCAAATGTCCTCTCTTTTTAACTTAATACGAACAAAGTTTCCCTCTCCCCCCTCATTTCTCTCCCACCTTCTGAATTTCATCATCTGTACCTCTTTTTGCATTTTCCTTCTTCTCATCTTCAGCTTTCTGTTTCTAGCCCCTTTTTCTCCCTCAGGGATCAAACACCTTGCTCTCATAACAAAGGGGGCAAGTAAGTCTTTTCTCTCTCCAAAGTCTTTTCTCTCTCCAAATTACTAATCTCTTGCTCACAAGTTGCTCCCTCTTTACTATGAAACTAAACCTGTTTATTCTCGTCTTTTTTCTCTCAGCTGCTCCTATTTTTGACCTTAATCTTTTCTCTTGCAGATGAGATTGATATGTTGGAGCGTCTCTGGCTGTCGGGTATCTGCCACAATGATAAGATCGAGGTATGACATACAATAAATGACCTCTGCGTTGTCCATCAACATGTAACAGCGTCAGCCTCTGAACTTTTTGACATACAACTAAATGTAATGCTGTTGTTACTGCTTACATATAACCAGACTCTATCATCATCATTCCCCTATATCATTAAAAAAAACTAACTTTGAAGGGATCATTTTTTAAGTATAGATTCTCTGCAGAGGATTTAACCTTATCAACATGTTATCCAGTTTTGGAATTCTTCTTCTTTATTACATATGTAATGACACTCTCATCTCCAGTAATTTTGTGATGTACAAATCAACAATACATATTTAGTAAGTGACTGCAAGATGGCTGCAGAAGAGAGCCATTAAGGTTAAAATGGATCAATGTAACTGTCTGAAAGGTTTTTGCCTGATATGAACCAGATATGTTGTGGTGACTGACATGTTTTGCCCATTGCATCAGAGTTCTGAGTGCAGGGGCTCTAAAATATCACAGATGGGTGCTCTGAAACACAATGACAGCTAACAAATCTGTGTTGTACTGGTGGTTATAATTCACTTTTTATCTGGCTATTCTCACCTTTTACAACATTTTCAATTCCGTTGCTCATCCTCCCGTCTTCCGTACCCCTCTCCAGGTCATGAGCAGTAAGCTGGACATAGACAACATGGCGGGAGTCTTCTACATGCTGCTGGTGGCCATGGGTCTGAGCCTCCTGGTATTTGCCTGGGAGCACATGGTGTACTGGAAACTACGGCACTGTGTGAAGCACTCCGGTGGGATGGACTTCCTCCTGGCTCTCAGCAGGGTGAGAAAAAAATGCAGATACCTCCCTTAAACCTCAACAACACTTCGCATCTTGGTTTATTGACTTGGCATGAAAAACACTTCAAAGATTAAAACATGTATTTCTTGATTTGAGGATCTTGGCAAGCTCAAGCGGCCTTATGCATGTAAATTACAATACAACACAATGTAATGTACTTAAAAAAAAACACATTAAGAAGATTGGTCCAAGAGTGGCAATATCTTATATTTTTACATTTAATAAAAAAGAATGCATCCAGCCACTGTTTAAAAACAATTGTGAAGTATTCATGATTATAGAATTGGGTGTCATCTGCATAACAAATTAAACCTATACCAAATGTAACTTATGGCAGCATAGGCAATCATAATGAAGTCAAGGAAAGAGCGTGAACATTTCTCTCCTAGGTAAAACCAAGATGTCTTTGTCTGATTGGTGGGAAGTATTTTACAAAAAACGAGCAAAAACACCCAAACACTAACAAATTAGTACATAAATACACGAGTACTTTCTCACAACCCTATGCCAGTTGTCATTGGAGTGGATCATAGGTTGCAGATTTCATAGTGGAACATACATCACTTTAAAGATACATCAATTTAAAAGCAGTCCTTTATGTTTGGATGTATCCTCAAGACGATTAATTAATACCTAGCACAAAGTGTAACAAGGAAAAAGTATGATTTATCTCCACCAAATGTAAACAATTCAGAAGACCTGCTAGGTGGTGAGAGAACTAAAGGAAGTGAATTCTAAGATGGGAGAGGTTTTACATTTTCATGTTGACCAGCATCTCAACTCACTGATTTGCAAATTCTCAACATGAGAGGGTAAAAGTTGTCAGTGAAATTCCTACAGATTTATAATTCAGAGCTTTGGAAGCATTGGTAAGCTATTAATGCAGGTGCAGGACGTATTATAGACCAGCAGGTGTAGAAGCTTTTAGGATCTCCTGTTCCCCGCATACTGTAGGATATTAGCCTTGAAGTCCACTTCATTAAGGAAATTAAATATATAGCAGGTCTCCCTTGAGAAAGAGATCGTTGATCTCAATATAGATGAAGCAAGCTTAATGAACAGTTTCCAGATACAATCAGGAAATGGATTGCAAAAAGGCATGTACCACTTAATACTGGTAGTTGTTTGTTGCACTCAGCAAGACAAAAGGAAGTAGAGCCAAAAACAATAACATCAATGTTGTTTGTATACGGCATCACGCCAAGGGTCCAGGGCAGGGTGATCACAGCTATTTTCTTTAAAAGCCAATGCAGCTTCTGTTAGTTCAGCCCTGTGTCCGGGTAATATAAAGTACAGGTCCTAGCTAGACCTTCAAAGTTCGATTTATTGTTTTATGTCCTATATGACTATGTTGCAATGTTGGAGGGACATACGATTTTCATTGGCATTTCTACACTGTAGCTACTGTGCATATGGCAATAAAGCCTTGAGTCTTGAATTGTGAAGAGAGGCCCTATAATGCTTTTGGGAATTTTCCCCTTCCTGTAGTGTGTTATATAGTTTTTTGTGCATGTAAATGGTCTGCAAAGGCTAAAATCCCAAAGTTCCCTCCAGAGGGAGTTTCTCTCCCACACACTCCCCCCCTGCCTGAAATGCATGAGTTTACTCCTTTGTTAAATTCCTTAACATAAGGACATCTCGATGTAACACTCGTGCTTCTATTGGCTAGTGTTTCAACACAATGCACGTGATAGGCTAAGGGGCGGGACAAGTGGTTGACCAATCACAACAGAGCCAGGCAGCTAACCCATAATGGCAGAATGGTCAAAAGAGGTGCTGCAGCACTGACAGTATGAGAAGAATAAAGCACTGTTTGAACATTAAGGCATGTAAACATGTCACAGTAGAGGCACAAAATACAAATATGAAACCTGAAAATGAAAGAACAGCAAGTTAATGAGATAAGATGGGATGTATTAACTAGAAAAATTAGAATAAGATAAGTTGAATTGGTAAGAGAGGGATGGGAAAATATAAATGCGCTGATTTGGGAGGGAAAATGAGAGGAGTGGGAAGGTAGGAGAGGAAAACTTTGATAATAAAATAGAAGACAGCCAGCCAAGAAGACAGCTGTTGGTTTGAATGGCTGAGGTAGCGAAATATAGCAGGTGCTGATGAGATGCCAGAAGGAATGACAGGGACAGAGAGGAGGAGGAGGACGGATGTGTGGTGGTGGGGACTGTTGAAGTGGACAACAGGCTGCATAGAAACATCGCCATATATTCTTGCTGGTTGTGGGGGGGGGGGATACACTTATGTTAGAATGACATCAAAAAAATATGATTTACTACCCCCCCTCGCTTTAAAAGCAGAGAAAGTTGCTAATTTATATACAGCGGAAGTGTTTCTTATTTGCACTATAAAGAGCAGGAAGAAGATATCTAATAAGTTCAAAGCATAGAAAATAAGAGAAGTACTCTAAATCTATAATTCTACCAGCAAAAAAGGAAATGTAATGCAGTTCGAACTAGGCTTCACAGTACATCAGCTAGATCAATATTTTGATTCTCATACAAACATGGACATGAATACATACTCAAACCCTGAAAGCCTGAATACCGCCAGATTCAGTCAGACATGGGTCCTATTGAAGACCAATAGGTCTTGTGCATTTACTGATGTATTGTAAGTGCCATTTACCAATAACACTGCAATGCTTTATTGATGGACGGATGTGAGTGAAAATCCACTATGTCCCCCTGTAGTCTCGATTTTCCCTGATGGGCTTCCTTATAGACCCTTTGGAGTGCAACTCTACCTCGTTCATTTAGAGCAGACTGGCATATTTTCTCGCATGAGCAAACTTTGATCTGTAGCATTCCTTATGCTAAGAATACAAACAGAAATTCAATGCAAAGGGCAATCCCAATAACTTCTTTCTCCCAAGCAATATGCTGTGCTTGCTTTAATTCCTCTGCAGCTGGCCTCTGTCGCCTGCTTTAACCCAATCAGTGACTCACCCAAGTTTCAATTTCACAGTGCGCTGCGCACCGTGCCCTGGGTACTGTGATAGCACTTCTGCTGCTGGGACTGCTGATTCATGTGTCCGGAAGGGCCATTATTACAGTCCCTCCATCAGATCTGTGTCCCGGCGGGGAATAGAGATTTACACGAGGCCCCACACATTTTGTCATTAAGATGTTACAGATATCGATAGATATTATGAATCATCTTTTCGTATGAAGAATAAAAGAGTGTTTGTGATTTACATGGCTCTCTACAGGACTGTTAAGTGAGTTTCATCTATCTAAAGTGAGGTGTAAATATTCAAAGGCAAGGGAGAAAGAGCATGTGGGCACAGTTGAGGTAGCGTTGCTCATCTGACACGATTGTATAATAGATTGATTCTGCTTGGGGTTTAAATTCTCAAGAGATATCATAAGGAGCGGGTAATTTACACTCTGCCTCTTTCATTTTATGTTTTATTCATATCAGACATTGTTCGATGTTGCTGTTGAGATGAGAAAGGATAGACTGGTTCTAGCCACGCATGTTTAGAGCAGTTTATTATGAGCAAGTAGGAACGATCTTATTTCAATTAAAGTGCCAACAAATAACAGCACAGAGACACATCAAAATGAGATGCTCTTTTTAGTTGCCACTTACTCATTAACGTTATGTAACTAGGGAACATTTTACTTTAGTTAAGTTTAATGAAAAATAAACAATTTAATCTTAATTTACGCAGTTGGAAGAAATATGAAGTTTTAAGTTGAGTAAGCAACCTGACAGAAACGCAATTTTCTTCCCAATTGTTTTGACTCCCCTCAAGAACCCGTAACAACTCCTTGACATGCCTCCCTCTACAATTACTTTTCACAATACTTTTTGAAAAACACAGTTACTTGTTCCAGCTGATTGAATTGTTGTTTGCTAAAACCTTTGTTTGGTTGGATAGTTTGAACATTGACAAACAAAGAAGCTGGGTAAACTAAGTCCAAAGTTTCTCCGAACTCATATGTATTGAAAATGTTCAGCACTCCCTGTATACCTTTAGAGGAGAAGTGGAGACAACCAGAAGTAGAGGGAAACTACCTTGAGCAATTTCCCAGAATGCTGTTAGACAGAATAAAGAGTATTTCTTATTTTAAAACTGCTGTCTGCTTTTATGAAATATGTTTTGCAGACAAAGTAACACAGTCAGTTATGGAATTAACTGAATAAATATAAAATAAATTAGGGTGGAGAGAAATAAATATATAAGTTGTAGCCCTGACAAGTCAAACCTATCTGGATGTGGACACGTCACTGGTTTTAAGGGATCCTTGGTGAGGTAATTATAGCAATTTAACAGATATTCTTTATCTGGAGGCTTTATCCATGCATGTTTTTAATCAGACATCACATCCTTATATAATGACTCCAAATATTGCCATTATCCTGTGTTTAACAGCTACTGACTATTGTTAACCTAACTTCCATAATAAATGAGACATACAAACAGTAAAAGTTATTTGTTAAGTGCATCTGAAGATCTGGATATATTTAACAAAACTGGTGAAGGCTGAGGATACCTTTCATTTAGTTTGTGTATAGTTAGAATTAGGAATAACAGGCCCTTTCATTCTGTGTCTCTCTGTCTCACACACACATACACTCACTCCAATCTTCCTTATCATTCTTGGCAGACTTATGGTGTAATTATGATCTCTCTTTCATCTCTCCACCCAGGGGATGTACAGTTGTTGCCAGTTTGAGGATGAGACAGCACCTGGAGGTGGCTCTTTGCCTCAATACCACACCATGACCACCATGTCTACTGCTGCCCAACAACACCTTGTAACAGCCACAATAAATAACACGACTGCCATTGCCATGGTGCAGCAGCAACAGCAACAGAAGCACCACCAGCAACAGGGGCCGACCTATACGACCATGCTCCCCGGATCACCGCAAACTACAGGACATTCAGCGATGGCTATGGGACCCTCAAACAGCCCCTTGCTGGAAGGCCCCATGCCCTGCTCCACCTTCTTGCCTCGCCATGACCGCAGACTAGCGGTGGTTGATCGTTGGAACAGGCCAAAGCCAGAGAAAGTCATGAGTGTTAGCAGTGGTGGAGGAGTTGGTATTGGGGGAATAGCAGGAGGGATCACTGAACTTCAGGTGCCGCAGTATCAGGCGAACCTTGGACAGCACTGGAACCCGTTAGGCGGAGTTGCAAGTGGAGCTGGGGGAGCAGGGGGAGGAGGTGACACAGGACTAGATGAATATAAGCGCTACTATGGTCCGATAGATCCAGAGGGGCTAGGGGCTAACTCTGACAAACAGGCAGGGGGACCCCAGCAGACTCCTAAAGCTAATCCTCGAGGCCCCAAAGCCTCAGGGATAACAAGGATGCCTTCTAAAGTCCCTCAACAAGGACCAGGGCACTTAATCCCCCAGCCACCTCCACTGATCCCATCTTCCCCCCGAAGACCTCCTTTCTGGCGACGAGGAAGCCTAGCACAGGCAAGGAGAAAAAGCTTTGGAGGTCCCCTGTATGAGAATATACTCCCTCTAGGGAGACGAGGAGGTGGGAGGTATGGTGCAAGTGATGGAGGTGGAAGGAGAGGGCGACGTCCTCCTGCACCTCCTCCTCTGCCTGTTCCTCTCTCCTCCCCAACACACACTCCTACTACTCCCTCCTCCCCATGCCGTTTCTACTCCTCCTGCTCCAGTGCCTCGTCATCCTCCTCTTCCGCTACGTCATCCTCATCCTCTTCTTCATCATCTGCCTCACTGTCTCGGTCGAATTCCCCCTCGTCCTGCTCCAGTGACAGCTCCTACAACTCCTCATTGAGTTTTCGGTATCGTGCTGGCGACAGGGAACTTACGGTGGATGACGATTGTGACTCAGATCTGCTCACAGAGGAGTCCAGCCTCCTTCTCGGTACACGGAGGAAGATTCGTTCTCGTCGCATGTCATCACGCTCGCTGCCGTGCAGCCCTCCACCTCCGCCAGTCCCGCCCCGCAAACCACGCACTCAGAGAGATAGCGGCAGAGAGAGCAGAGAGAGAACCGGCAGCCAACTGGCCCAATTACAGGAGTGGTGGGCATCATGGGGAGAAAGAGAGCGTGTGAGGTCAGGAACAGCAAGCCGGGGAGAAGGAGGAATGGGTAAAGAGGAAAAGAGACACCACAAAGAGAGGGAGCGTGAGAGAAAGAGGAGGAAGAAAGGCAGGAAAAAGAAGAAGAGGGAGGACAGGGAGAGAGAACGGGAGCGCAAGCGGCGCAAAGCTAAGAAAAGGAAGAAAGAGGACAAGACGAGGAAGAGAGAGCGGAAGAGGTCAGAGCAGGAGGGGGGAGATCCTGAAAAAAGAGAAGAACTCAAATCAGGGACACCAGATTACCCATCATACCCACCCTTGAGGCGAGAATCCTTTCGGAAAAAAAGTGAAAGCTCAATAAGAAGCTATGGATGGAACGTCCCAGGTGAAGAGGAGAGGAAGGAACGAGAAGAAAAAGAGAGGAATGATGGGGAAGACAGCAGAGGGAAAGAAAGACCAAACAGGAGAAGGAACAGCAAGCACTATCAAAGTTCGAGCAGTAAACCTTCGACATCTGTCAAATTCTGGGGAGGGGTCGACCCATCCTCTGACACCATTCCATCTGCCTTTCTGCCCTTGTTGCCTGTCTCCTCTAACAGGAGGAAGAGTAAAAGTTCAGACAGGGATGTTGTAGGAATTGAAGGAGAGAGGAGGCCATTGCTGGGACAGGGCGGAAGAGCTGAGATGGTTTCCAAGGAGGGGTTATCTTTCCACAAGTGGGAGTCTGGAGTAGAGGGGGAAGAAGAAGATTCCGAGCTGGAGAGGAGGAAAGCTGAACGTGGAAAGAGGCGAGGAGGAGGAAGGACAATGTCCGATGAAGAGCGAGAACGTGATAAGGTAGTCGGGATATATTCCGATGATGATGGTTCTTCAGGAGAGTTTGGGAAGTTTGAGAGGTACTGGGAGGATCATGAAGGCAGAGCGGTAGGAGGTATTGGTGGGGGAGGTTGGTTTTTTAGCACCTACCCTTCCAGGGAAAAGGCCAGCAGCATCACAAGTAGAGATGACCTGTTCTTGGAGAGAGGAGAGAGGTGGGGGACAGCAGAAAGTGGATGGGGGTCTGGTGGCGGTGGTGGAGGAGAAGGAGTAGATAGAGGGTGGGGGTCTGGATCACACTGGCCCCCGCCTCCTCTCACCCCACCACCACCCCGACGATACTGGTCGGTCGACAAACTCCACCTTCAGAATGAGAAGAAGAGTAAACGCAAGTCCAAGGACAAGGGGAGAGGGCGCGCAGGTTGTTCCTCCTGTCATTCCCCCCAACACCATCCGCTCTCCCAATCCTCCAAATGGGCCCGGGTAACCTCACGTAGTGAGGAAGAGCTGTACCGCCAGAGTTTTGGTGGCCCACTGAAGCCTAAACATGACTCCTCAGCTTCCACCAAACTTGATCGCTCACAGAATCAATCCAAATCTGGCAGCCAGTCAAACCTCAATATCCAACAGAGGACACAAAGAGCAGATAGGGATCGAGATCGAGGACGACAATCATCCCCACCTCCGAACCTCATACCGAACTTGCCACCCCCACTCCCTGCCCTTCCAGCTCCTCCGTCTTCATCTCACCCTATCCACGCTCCTCTCCCTACCTCTTCCTCTTCTGTATCCTCTCCCTCTGTGGTCTCATCAACCCCAGGGGCCCCCCAACCCTCTTCCATGGCTTCGGCAAGTGCCAAACTACAGTATCAGAGGTTGCGCTCTGTTCCCCAGCCCCAGAGGTTTCCTCAGTCTCCTCACTTACCCCTCAAAGCCAAGAGCCTTTGCTCGCGAAGGGGCTCAGCCCAGTTCTCCAGCGTGGAGAGTGAGGTGTGAATATCAAAAGTCATAAGAGCCCTGAAAGGGCTAAGGCTAAGCAGGTGATCTGGATCTGAATCTGCCCTGCAGCAAACATGGCTGCACGGCCAAGTCAGAACAGTATACGCACTGTGCCCTTTCCTAAAGCTCTGCACAAACAAACAAACCAGAAAGCCAAACAAATCCTATGCGGTAGTCAAAGGAAAACAGGAGAAATATTGTACTTACTCTTGTTTCCTTTCATTCCTCTCAGTATGTGAAAGACTACAACCACAGCAACAACTTGCATCCTGAACTGGATAATCAACCAATTACACTAAAAAGCAAATCTGACTTTAAAAGTGTTACAACTGAAAGAGACTCCTTTGCTATATACAGTGAAGGTCTTTGGATGTTGAAGCAGCGTAGTTTGTATTCTGAGGATTCTTAATGCTTACTGAGGGCTCAGGAACTTTGTAGTACTGTATACCTGCTGCTCTCGGAAGCCTTTAACACAGAACCGTGTTCTTACATTTTTCCCTGAAACAAGTCGCTTTCAACTGCTTTTCTTTTTCCTTAAGAAACTGTTTACACCCCCGCAGAACTGTGACACCCTCTGAGGCACCATTGTTGTGTTTGATCAATAACTTGTAGTTTGGAGGGAGAGGAGGGTGATAACCACCTTGTCTTCTCTGTGTTATTCACCCTTTCCTGTCTCTTTTGTTCTACCATATCTTGTTCCCCTTTATTCTGCTTTCCCCCCCCTTATTTTCACTTGCTTTCTCTTTTCTCTGCTCTACGTCCCTTTCCTTACTACCTTTTTCAAAGCTGTCTTTTCGTCTCTCTTCTCATGTCCTCTCCTGTCCTCCCCTCTTGGCTCCTGTCGTTGATGTGATGATTATGTGTGTCTGTGCTTTTCTGTGTTTGTATTCTTGACAACAGGGTAAGTCAACTGTGACTGATATTCTACTGGCTTAATGAAAGCTGAGTGCCAAACTTAAGTAGAACTCAACATCAATCTGTACAATGTTAGCTGTTTCCTTTTTATCTCGCAGTTTTTCATCATCTCCTAAATCCGCAAACATGCAAATACACACTCGCACACTTAAAGTGCACACAAACACTAGCATACATGAACATGCAAGAACAAGTGCAAGTCAATTCATATTTTCTCTTTCTAGAGCAATACATAATTCACCTTCTGTTCATGTTACAATGTTATACTTTGAAACGTTTACTTCTGTGTTGTAGTTGTTGTTGTTGTTGTTATTGATTGTTTTCTATATATCAAGACATGTATTAAGTCTCATACAATGTAAGCACTGTGCCATTCTTCTCAAGCTGCACATGAAACATTCTCTCAACTACCTAACTATGACAATGGAGGCCGTGTCTTTTCCCCTCCTTGTATTTGACTGAATGCGAAGTCAGCCACTATCACGTGTGCTGCGACAACAATTGAAACACTTGGAGATGGAAATGTAAGCATTTCTGATGGTTAGTGTGGGTGACAAATTGAAAAGATAGGAAAAGAGTTGACTTTAGTTCATTGTCGACGTAGCCGACGTAAGCAACGGTATGCTAACCTTAGCATGCTAAGTGCTCTGCTTATGAAGGATTACATCTGCAATGGGTTACAGTTTGAATTATTTTTTTGCTTTTTTTCTCCTGCAAGTATCCCAATTAGTGCCAAGAGTAGAATATACAGAAATAATTTGCCAATGAAAATTAATCTACCAAGATTTGAGTAGGAATGTGTCTAACATGCTAGGTGTAGCTACACAGCTTTGTTGGACAAGGTGAAAGATTGTTGCAGGGAAATAAATACGTATAGCCTTATGCTTGTTGCTCCTGTCATATGTTTTGTGTAAAGTATGAAGGTTTGTGCTTTGATCAACATGTATGTGGTTAGCTTCATGCTATGAAGACAGTGTGATTGGAAAAGGGAGCGTTTTGATTGGTGCCATATCAGATGTAGTGCAAATGCCGTTTTGATGTCAAAGAGACCGTGCCTATGTTGAATGGTAGCTATAGCAGATGGTTTTGAAGAGGTTTGACTGATGGTGTATGAAAGACACAGTATCACCTCCTGTGCATTTTTCTGAATCATTTATCTTATCCGGTAAATGTGTCACTAAGAGCTATAGCTTTTTAATCCATGACCGAACTGACACCAGCAGTTACACTCAGATGTAAAGATCTTAGCTATAGTAGCTATTAATATCCATTAACATTCAAATTGCATCAGGACACTGGACATCAGTGGAGTTTTTTAATGGAGAGGCCTGCACTTCTGGCACAACACTGTGTGTGTTTTTCAGTCGGTTATAGTCCATCTATCCATTACCAGTTTGGTCAGCTCTTGTTTGCCTGGAACTGCATCTGAGCCATAATTTACTTCAGCTGAAGAAACAAAATGAGAACTTAAGTTTTAAACATAAACTTGTTTTGTTTTTGTTTGCCTTTAAAAAAAAAAAAAAAAACTATACATATATTTATCATATATATATATATGTGTATTTGTGGCAGTGGTTAGTGTTAAGAGAAAATTGTTGTTCAGCATCTTGATATTTTGGGATATGTTTTGTCATTCCAAGTCCATTGAAATAATAATATAAATATCATGAGTTAAAAACACACATGCTCTCATATTTACTAACAACAGGGAAATTATTATCAATTGAGTTTCTTTGACAAAGTTTGACTGTATTAAGCCAAGTTGGAGGCAGTTCAGTGCTTTGCTTATTCCAAACAGCAAATAACAAGCTTATACAACTTTCAATGAAAGCAAGAAGTGTTTAGTAGCGTGAGTAAGTGTGACATGTTTCAGTGCATTCACACCGCAAGCAACTCAAGTCTGTTGTCTCAAGTACAAACAATCTCTGCGACCTAAAATCAAGTTAAAATCTTTCAAGAAGATTTGTGTTGCAGTTCCTTTTGCTGAAACACTACAGCAACAGTGAACAAGCATGTTTGGCACGTCCAACCTACGAAGCTAATGATGCAGGTATGGTTAGTCGAAGTCCATTGTCCCAGGCATAAAATGTACACTTACCACCATGTTATTGTACTTATGTGCAGAGCATAAGCTGCTAGCGGTGTGAACACAAAGCTTGGTTGTTTCCTCAGAGAAACGAGCCACCTTTATGTCCTTCTCCCCCCTTGCCTCTTTTTTTCTCATGTCTTTCCACTGTGTTGTTGCGTGTCTGCAATTGTAAAGCTGGTCTGTTTTTAAAAAAAAGAAGAAGAGTATATGTGGATATATTTATTTCATCAAAAAAAAAAAGAGCATATCTAAATATATATGATAGTATATTTCAAAGCACTAAGAGCTATGTTATTTAAGTTTGTCTACTAAATTTTCGGTATTATCTCAATCAATATGTATTTTTTGTCTGTTTGTCTGTCTCTCCTTGTCTCAAACCTCCTTCCCAGCTCCCTACCCCCCAGCGAAAACAGAGACCAGTATGTAACTGTGTTTTTGCTCTCTTAAGACCAACCATTCACCTCCATTGGCTATCTACTGTAGCTGACGCTGAGATTTCAACAAAGTGACCGAGTGGAGGACTGCACGAGTGTCTTATGACCGTGTCACTGTAGCAGTGGTGGCGTGTCTTTGTCTACCTAGAGGGGCCTTTATTTTGGTGGGGGCTACGGATTAACAACTAATTAAACCTTTTATGGATACAGCAGCTTTTACCACAACTCTCACATATGTAAGAGTCACTTTCTCAACCCTGTTTTGGGTTTACATTGGACCCTAGAGTTTTTACCGCAGAGTAGAGTAAGGTGACCTCTTTGAAACACAATGTAGCGAGCAGCACAGGCTTTTTATTTGCATCTCTTAGTAGCTGTAATACTATACAAAAACTTGCACAGCTACCCCTGCCGACCAACTTATACAGTATACATAAGGACTTTGATATACGTAAATAGTGTGTTGTATCTGCCAAGCTGCTGTGCTGTAAACAAAAGAGAAAAAAAAGATTATATAAAATTATACACAACAGACACACTGTTTCTTTCTTAATTTTACAAAACTGGTTAAAAGTTAATCTGCTTGCTAGTATGGTTTCCACTAAGGCCAAAAATGGCCTAACCAGGGCTTTCTTTTTATTATCACATCTTCAAACGTTTCGCCACTTTTATTCCTGAATAAACAACAATGATCCTGCACACATCATTGAGTGGAACATGGAAACACTGCCTGAGATAAGAGATCCATCCTCCTGTCCAACCATTGCTTGCTTATGATACATTGATAAGTCAGTATGGTCAAAGATGAATAATTCTTCAACAATTACATATGAAGCACTTACTGGCCCTGAGCCCTGGTAAGACCAGTTTTAGCCTGCAGTGGAAACACATCCACAGTTTCTGCCTGTTACACCTCTGAACAATGTCTCAAGGCCTTGTATTAATACTGCTGTATTGACTGTACGGGATGATGGCTAGTGGTGCAACACTTTATTGTCATAACCTCTCACAGGCACATTAAACACACAAACATGCATACACTGTCAGATTTACATGGGCACACGCACACAGACATACACACAGGTTAGGGTGGTAGTGCTGCTACCCCTCCGATTCAGCCTTCTGCCACCTGTCGGGACAATTTTGACAATATTGTGCTGCACTGCAAGCAGGAAATAAATTAAAAAAGATGATTTTAATAAAGAACTAAAACAAATGCCTGGTATTTATTTTGGTTGTGTGAATGTGTCTACAAATATTAACACTGTTGTGATACTATTATTTTAAGATGCAAGGAATATAGCTCACGGTCCTAAAGAATAACAACTGTTTGCAAGCGGAAGAAATAAATAAGTATTTTAGTGGTTGACCACCAAAGGAACAAGACACCGGACAGAATATTGTGCATGATGCCAGGATGCTTGTATAGTTTTTTTCGAACCCAGTTAACCACGGCCACTTTCCGCACCCTAAGTCTGTGGGACTATGTCATGGATGGATAAAGAGAATGTCTACTCTAGTTTGGGACCAAAAAGAAATGGATCAGTTCAATCAATTAAGTGTTTATCAGATTAAGGATTGTTGTAGGAACTCGCATTGCAATCAGGGCAAATGCAAAGCATTCTGCAAAACGTTACAGTGGTCTTGGGCAAAAAATTAAATATTTAATTGAACCTGAAAGTGTTGGAAAGTAAAACAAAATCTCAAATACTGTACTAATGTACAAAACATGATGAAAGAAAAAAAGAAAAAGAAAGGTGGGAAGAACAAACGTAAGAGTTGGGAGACAGTGCTCAGTTCTCTTGCTGTCTGCAGGGCAAGATAGAGCTGGTTGTCATTTCTGCCGACTAAAGGCCACCGCTGAGTGCTGCCAGTATTAGGAACACTGCAGATATGGATAAATCTCACAGACACTACCTCTCTCGCTCTTAATTCTTCTCCTTCACTCCACTACACACACAGTCACATACACACACATGCTCCCTCTCGCAAGTAGGAATTACCTTCTTATGCTTTTTCTCCCTGCCATTTTACAGTCCTAATTACACAGTAGGTTCAGGAGTTCAACGTGCTGACTCGGAATGAGCTTTTACAACAAAGCACACTATAAAAGGCAACTGTACTTCCGCTGTCACGCGTGCTTTGATTAATGTCCTCTTTTAATGTCTCTCCTGCGTAAATGTATCTGCATAGAACTCCCTATATCCCTACTCCCTATATTCTTATGTGAAGGGTAGTAAAATGCCAGGGTCACAGTTCATCGGGATGGGGCTTCTCCCCTGAAGCACTCAGTGTCACATTTACGAGGCACCCTGAACCGGTGTTTAACTGCATAATGGTCTTTCCTAATGCACTTACAGTAAATGACACCATGTGATAATGCATTCACTGCTGACCTAAGGGGATGTTTAGTAGCAAAAATGCATGTAAACCGTCTTTTATCATTCATACTAGGTATCTAATTATTTTTAAAGGGTGAAGTAGATACAGTTCCTATAAAAAAGTGTTTACCTTTTTGGACGTGTTCATGTTTTATTTGTTCTACGGCATCACTGACAGATCCCTGGGCTGATCCCCGGGCGCTGTACAATAGCTGCCCACTATTCTGCTGCTCCTAGTACTAGACTCCTGGTACTAGGATGGGTTAAATGCAGAGGACACATTTCACTGTGTGTGCTGTGTGCTCTGCATGTGTGACCATTAACGAGGGTTTCATCCCTCCCAATTCTATTCTATTCTATTTCTATATCAACAAAGAAAGACCATCTGATGTCACAGCAAAAACAGATGTTACAATGTTTAATACAAATACAAAGTAGTTAGTTAAATGGGGATCACCTGTGTGTAGTCAAGAGGTTTCATTTGACTATCGTATAAATACACTTGTAACTGGGGTTTTATGTCAAATTCTGTAATTATAACAAAAATAAACTCTAAGCAAAGTGATTAAAAAACTGAGACAGATCTATTAGAGTCCCTTAGAGTCAGTGATGTTAAGCAATATAATAGTTCTGCGTAACTTACTTTAACTTTACCTTAAATAATTCCCTAACACACATAGATACAGAATACTGAATGTTCCACTGAAACCTGTTTTGTTTTATTCTTAATATGTACAATTCATATATTGAAAATAACTGAGGGATTGTGATTCATGCTAGAGCCGCCCTTTAGCAACTAGAGCAAAACTTCATTTACTCTTTCAAAATAATTCTTGCAGCCAGCACTGGTAAAAACGATGATTATGTGTTTAAATTATACAAGAAATTACTAATAATTTTCTTTTACTCAAAATCTCTCCTTTTATTTAATGTGTTACTTGAATTTATGGAGTAATTTGGTATCTTCATTTTGATAAGTACATTTAAATCATAGCACCAAGTAAATGTTAACTAAAGTAATGTGTTGACCTACAACCAGAGATGGGGTCGTTACTAAAAAAAAGTAATATATTACATATTACATATTACTTTAAAAAAAAGTTATATATTACACTACTTCGTTACTCTCTACATAAAGTAACTCGTTACTTTACTCGTTACTTGACTCGTTACTTTACTCGTTACTTTACTCGCAGGGCCGGCCAGCCCCTCCCTGCAGGCAGATCACGCAGACTGCTAAAGTTTCAAATGTTCTCTTTAGTTCAGTTTCCATTGTCGCATAAGACTGATCCAGATAGCTCTGACCATGGCTGTCCTCTGTCTCCTGCTATCTGTATTTTGCGCAGTATATCTCTGAACGATGCGATGGTGATTCCACTGTGCAAATGGGCAACATTACCTCTACTATGAAGGATGCTACAAGCCTGTCCATCTCTGCTTTGGTTACCGGTCCTCCAAATTCTTGCGGCGGCGCACTCACAACATCCTCACTCTGGGTTCGGGGGTCCTTAGCTATTAGCTTCACCTTAGCATGTGTTCTTTGCAGGTGTTTGTTGAGGTTTGACGTGGTGTTTACAGCAGTGGATAACAGCTTCTGGCCTGGACACAGTTTGCACCTCACCGTCACATTCCTGTCTATTCTTCGGACGAACTCAAAATAATGGGCATACCTCCACCCCTCGAAAGTTATCGCTGACTCTGCCATGTTTATGCAGCACTGCACGCGGAGATGTGGACGTGCAAGTTGCGCAGATTACGTACATATAAACCTGCGGCGGAAACCCCTCTTGTCTGTCAGTGTGATTATGACTGATTTTATAAAAGTAACGAAGTAACGCGTGTCGGGGCAATGTTAGTAACTGTAGTGTGATTACTGAATTATAAAAGTAACGCGTTACACTACTCCGTTACCGACAAAAGTAATATTATTACAGTAACGCGTTACTTTGTAACGCGTTACACCCAACTCTGCCTACAACCTGTGAAAAGCTAGTAAAATGTACCTGGGCAATGTGAGTAAAGGTGGGCGACGCCCCCGATGACGTCAGAGGAGTTTGCGCACGGTATAGACATTTGAAAAAAAGCAGACGGTTCGAGTTGAAGAGAAGAAAGCATGGACCCTCATCTAATATGAATACTCATGGATTTTGAATCATGTAAGTATATTTGTGTACTTTATTTACTCTGTACATCCCCGTTAGCTTGTCAGCTTAATGTGGATATCAGACAAATGTTAGCTAACATCAGTGTTTCAGCTTAGCAATTTAGCTAGTTAGCGTGCTTGCTAATTTAGCCTGCTGTCATGGACGAGGCACACACACCATGTAATACTTAGTGGTTTAGTAGTTGCTTCAAATTAGTTAACAGCTGGCAAAATTCACCGTTTTGAATAAAACATGTGGCAGTGGGGCACTAGTAGTTCAGAAGAGTTTTTTTGTTGGTGGTGTTCGCGCTACATTTTCAAATCCTGCTCGGTAGTTAGCAGTGTGTCGCCAAACTGAGTTTTCCTTTACCGTGGGAGTCAAGTCAGTTCACTCACATGCATCCGACTGTGTGAGATGCACATGTGTGCTTTTATTTCCTGTGTACACATAGTTCAGGGTTGCCAACTTTGGGTACCTGGCTGGAGTGAGATTTTGATATCATGGGTTTAATTCGGTTTAATTACACATATGCGCACGAAATGACTGCTATCGTGTCAGCAGCGGGACCTTAGCATATATATAGGATATATATACAATATATACAAATACACAATAATGGACACAGACTATAAAGGGCACACAGTTTCATTCACTAATGAAAGTCAGACATGTTTGTTTCCACTGTTTTATTGTGTGCCTGTCGCGATAAGCAATTAATTGACTTATCGTACGATAAATAAAAATGAACTCGATAACTTTTCTGACCTCGATAAATTGCCATTTACAGTACATGAGGATGTGACTAGCAGTTTGAAAGGATGTACTTGAATTATTATTATATATTATCATTATGTCAGTGGTCTAAAATGGTCATACAACGGTGCCGACAATATTATCGTTTATCGCAATAATTTCCGGGAAAATGTATCCAACAAAATTAATTATCGTGAGAGGCCTATACATGAAACACACACACACACACAAATCTACAGACTTACTCCAAACTGCCAAATATATTAATTAACACACTCTCACTCTCATATACTCTTTGACTCTATTTTGGCCTAGTAGAACAATAAGCAGCAGACTTTTACTTTTTTATCATTTCTACTGGATCTTAGATCTGCGCATGCGCTCCAGAGCATTTTTGTTGGGTAATCTATGGTAGGGCTAACCCATACAGTGGTGGGGCTCAGTATTTGCAATGTAATTACATACACGCTCCCCCCGACAGTGAAACGCCACGCGTGAGGTTTAGATTATTTCCCTGTCTCAATCCAAATTGAACTGTATGAAATAAAAAGGCACATTTGTCTTGTAGTAAATAAAAAGGGCGACCTGGAGCCAATCCTGCAATTTCCCCACAGGTGAAAGAGTTGACCCCTGCAGGGGGGGTCTGGGGGGATTCTCCCCCAGGAGAATTTTTTAAATACTAACATAAAATACACATTCTGGTACTCTCTTGAGAAGAAAAATAAATAAATCTATTACTACACATTTAAAAAAATGAATGCCATATTAGTTTTTTGTTACTTTGTTCTGAAAGCTGAACCTGCTGCAGCAGTGCTGCTCCTCACAGAGAGAAGAGGGAAGAGGCTGTGTGAATTACTTTACATTGTGGATAAGGGTGGATAGCCCCCATTGTTCTGTGTGTCAAAATGAAAGACAGCCCACACACCTATCAATCATCAAACCGTGGGGTCTTATTTCATTACGTGTTGATTTCTATCAACACGTAATGTTGTATCGATGATATGAGATGTACTACCGCAAAAGTATTCTCATCTCCGTCGGGACTTCCTGCAACAACACCACGCCGTTATCGTGATTCTGATTGGCCAGAATACATTATCAAAGATGTTCTATTGAGAAGACGATCACTACGTGACAAAAGTTTTCAAAACCGTTTCTCGTCTTCGTATTGTTATTTTTGGCGTGAGAATAGTTTGGGCAGCGTGAGAGCGTGAGATTGAGAGTGAAAGCGTGTGTCACACGCCAGATGCGTGAGAGTTGGCAACCCTGCATAGTTACAAGCGGAGAACGGAGTAACTTAACGTCACAGCAGGCATAACAACAGCCGGTGTTTCTCGTGAGTGTTTTCCCCGGGAAACAAACACAATACACACAAACACACACACACAAACACACACACACACACACACACACACACACACACACACACACACACACACACACACATACATACACGCACACACTCGCAAGCTTCCCCCAGACCAGTAATCCAAACGAAAATATTTTCCCTCTGGACTATTTTGATAATTTGCTCCGCTAATAATCAATCAGATCGATGGATTCCAGAGAAGAGGAAACTTTGAAGGCCTTTTTCTCAAAATCATGACTCGGTGACAGTCATTATATAATGTGACATAATTTGCTTAACCTGTTAAGCACCAAGAGAAGGACAATTTGAGGCTTAAAAATATGAGAAGACTGATCAATACCTCCATAACTTCAGTGTGGTTAGCTATGAATCTTCCAAAACTTCCAAACTCCTTGTCCTGGACATAGTTTCTACAGCATAAACTGTGCAACAGTACAGTAGGCCCACACAAACTGCAGAACACCGGGGCTTTGGGAACACTGATTTAATTCCCATTTAACCTGTTAAGGGGCTTTTTTTCCCCGTTTTTTTTCTCACGAAACTGTGTCTCAGGGCTTCTTAAAATGTAATAAACTATTCATGTGTCCTACTCAGAGGAAACGCATCTAACTGATGATATGAACCATGTTTACCGAAACAAAACACAAGTCTCACAAGAAGCGTCTAAATGAGCCCTGAGCGAAAAAATGCTAACGCACTCTAGGTATAAATCAATCTATATACTTATCGGATATACACAAACAAGCTTACAAACTGAGATTCCACATATTCTAGAAATATAAGTATCATCACTGAGCGATCAGAACTCGCGACAGGGGAAGCAAATACAGACATCACACGACGTAGCTTTAGGTAGCAAAACATGGAGATATGCTCACCTTTTGCAGAATAACAATTCTGATCAAAAACGAGAAAAACGCATCTGAAGGTTAATCCATAGGTTAATCCAATGTGTCTGTCACTTTGAAAAATGATTGATGATCCATAATTCCATTTTTATGTCAAAAACGGAGTTTTCATTAGCTGTAGCTTCCAGAGTGTATGACAGCTTCCTGTTTTGTCTCCTTGGATACGAGTCCAAACAACTCACAGACTGCACCGGGCGCTCACGTAGGAGCCCTGTGACCATCATATTTGACGACGCTGATTGGCTGAAATTATGTTTTCGCGGCATAGTTTACACGTTACAGATAGCAACAGTCAGCTGCTAGTGGCTGCTGCTGCACTGGTTGAGGGCTCCTCTCTTAGCGCCCAGACAAGAGAAGGTACACGGGCAAGGCCAGGCAGGAAACATGTGACTTATCAGTAACTTTAGACATCGTAACACAATTTTAAACGAGATTTTATTGTAGATTATACATTTTACTGATACCAATTATATAATATTTACCTTGTTCATTCAAAATAAAAATAAAAATATATATATTTTTTAAAATATATTTTTTATTTATTTATTTTTTTTTTTTTTTTAATATGGGAAGAGGTGGGGCGGCGCCCCTAGCGCCCCTATGGACCGGCCGCCACTGACTACAACCTAACTTCTAAAAGGGTTATATGAATAATTTCTTTTATCAAAGCAAGGTTACATCTGTGAGTTGGATGTAGAAGTGTCAGAATCAATATAAATGTTTTTTATTTTAAAGAAAATTCAGATTTTACATAGTAAAAAACTGTAAATTATAGTGTCCGTCCAAAAATTATTTTTTACAGATAGTGAAAACTACCCTTGGATGATGGGTTAGTAGACTAAAAGCTTTTAGGAATCCAAAGTACAACATATAATAAGTACCCTGTATCAAGATTGATGCAAAACAAGTGACATTTGACCTTTTTAGAGAGGTTTAGCCAAAACCACCCCACCTCTGAGGTGATTTGGGTGAAAATGTTTTTTTTTTCATATCTCTGGCCCCCCTTGCTCGATTTGGATGGTTGACACCTCTTTCTGACAGTTAGAGCCAATAGAATCGAAGGGGTAAGAGAAAAGGTGGGGGCTGCGCGCATGGAAATCTAGGTTAGAGTGGAGCTGCATTCTAGCTTTGGCATTTGGAAACAAAAAAGCAGTTTTATTGCTTATGGATTATCAGAAATAATTTCAAAGAGGGCACAGATACATTGGATGAACCTATGGATTAACTGCAGCATCGTTTTTTTATCGTTTTAATGCCATTGAAGACCAGTTTTGACCAAGGTAAGCCATGTTAGCGTTTCTAGCTACTTAGCTCCACATGTTATGATGTACGCTTTCGTTTATAGCATCGCAAATGTTTATCACTGAGTGTTGAGGAGGGCACCACTAGATTCAGTGTCTCCAGGACGCCAAAAACGAGTGGTTGGCTGTGCATCTAGGATAAGTAATAAGGGAGTTAGAGTGAGTTTAAGTGCCGTTTAAGGTTACATTTTTTCGCTCGTGGATAATTCAGATTTTGTGGGTTTTTTGTGGGGTTTTTTTGGAAAAAAAAATTAAAAAGATCAGTTAGCTGAGTTTCTTCCCGTTACATGGATATAAAACATTCATAGTTTTATTAAATATTAAGATTCCTTAGACGTTGTTTCCTGCAAATTACGCGTTTATCCGCCCGGTACCGGGGGGGCCGTGCGTAACAGGTTAATATTTGGAGTACAAAAACAATCCTGATATCATTAGAAAGCTAGGAATCTCATCTTTCCAACAGTGTATACAACTCAAAATGTGTCTTCGGGTCAATGCGACTGATTTCGATAGAGCAGGTCACATATGATCAAGCTGCTGTATTTTTACTCTCACATCGGAGATATCTGTTGTAAACGCAAGGGATCTAGATGAGCTTCACTGTGAATGTGTCTTAAATGGTTTTAAGTGTCTCTTTAATCATACCACCATAATTATTGTGATAGTGATTAATTGGCGTTTAAACTCCACACGTAGCACCTTTGAAAATCCGTTTTTATCCTGTCTCCTCCCCTTCTGCTGCATCTCGCTTTTATGTCCCCCAAAGGCCTTCATAAACGGCTATCTTCTCTTAATAGGTGCAATCACATTAACAGCACACGCTTTGATTAGCTGTTGGATTGAAACAGCATATGTTACATTACTGACACTGTGTCGCCAGCTGTTTGGAAATGAAGTAATCTCATTTGGTGTTCCCATTTTCATTCATAATCTTTATTTGTTTTTTGCATGTCCTCACAAAAATTAAAACCCATGGACTCTTGTGCTTTATGATTTCACTTTGTCTATTGCCTCATTGAAGAACTGGAACAGTGTTGAGTTTGTATTTGCCAATCCAAAAACAAAAAGTGGTGTTCATAGCTAAATTGGAGTTCACAAAATAGAGCAGGAATTTGGCAGCATGAGCACCAAGCAGGCATTTGAGAAATTAAAAACTCAAACTGGATGCAAACCTAAATCCAACCCCACTGCAATAAACAACCCAGAATCCTTTGCGGCAGAACTGAAAACTTTCTACACTCGCTTTGACACACAAGATTTCTCTGCAGATCAGGAATGGTTGAGAAATCTTCCTTCACCCGACCCTACAGAACTGGATCCCTTTTCAGAAGAGGAGGTTCGGCATCAACTCAACCGGTGTAAAATAGGCAGAGGTGGGCGACGAGGTAGAAATACTTTGTTATTGTACTTAAGTAGATTTTTCAGGTATCTGTACTTTACTTAACCTGTTACACACCGCCCCCACGGTACCGGGCGGATAAACGCGTCATTTGCAGGAAACAACGTCTAAGGAATCTTAATATTGAATAAAACTATGAATGTGTTATATCCATGTAACGGGAAGAAACTCAGCTAACTGATCTTTTTAATTTTTTTTTTCAAAAAAAACCCACATTGCTAGCACTCAGCCTCTGAATTAGCCTCAAGCGAAAAAAACGTAACATACTAAGGCAACTAAACTCACTCTAACTCCCTTATTACTTATCCTAGATGCACAACCAACCACTCTTTTTTGGTGTCCTGGAGACACTGAATCTAACGGTGCCCTCCTCAACACTCAGTGATAAACATTCGCGACACTATAAACGAAAGAGTACATCATCACATGTGGAGCTAAGTAGCTAAAAACGGTAATATATCTTACCTTGGTCAAAAGTGGTCTTCAATGGCATTAAAACGATAAAAAAACGATGCTGCAGTTAATCCATAGGTTCATCCAATGTGTCTGTGTTCCTTTGAAATTATTTCTGATAATCCATGAGGAATGAAATTGATAATCCATGTTATTCCGTTTCTAGATGTCAGAGCTAGACTGTAGCTTCACTCTAATGCAAAATTACATGCGCAAAGCCCCCACCTTTTTTCTTCATAATGTGTGTGGGTGTGAGCCTCCCCCTTCGATTCTATTGGCTCTAACGGTCACAAGGGTGTGTCAACCAACCAAATCGACCAAGGGAAGCCAGAGATATGGAAAAAAAAACATTTTCACCCAAATCACCTCAGAGGTGGGGTTTTTTGGCTAAACCTCTCTAAAAAGGTCAAATGTCACTTGTTTTTCATCAATCTTGATACAGGGTACTTATTATATGTTGTACTTTGGATTCCTAAAGCTTTTAGTCTACTAACCCATCATCCAAGGGTAGTTTCACTATCTGTAAAAAATAATTTTTGGACGGACACTATAATTTACAGTTTTTTACTATGTAAAATCTGAATTTTCTTTAAAATAAAAAACATTTATATTGATTCTGACACTTCTACATCCAACTCACAGGTTTATCATTACTTTGAGAACAAAGATTATTAATTTAACCCTTTTTGAAGGGAAGATATGGTCATTTGTTCTGGGAATGTCATTTTCGAGCCTGAGACCTGAAAAACAGGCTCAGAGTGGAACAGGTTAAAGGAGAGGTGTCATGCTTTTCCGGTTATTACCTGTCCCCTTGTGTGTTATGAAGGTTTTTATGCATGTAAACGGTGTGCAGAGTCAAAACCCTCAAAGTACACCCTATAGCGAGTAAAACTCGAACACAGAAAATACCTCCCCAAAACGCCTCGTTGGAGATACGTCATTGTCCATTTGATTCTTCCGGGTACGGCATGACATCATGCCGTACCCGGAACGAAATGGACCAATCCGTGGAGCCGTTACGTTACGTCCGCGGAGCCGTTACGTTAAGCCCCCGCTGATTGGTCCAAATTGACCAATCCACGGACTTCCTCACACACAGGCAGCTCTGCTGATTTATCCTCCCTGGCTGCAGGCTGATAACAGACAGTTCTCTCTGCAGACCCATTCTCACAGCGTTTATCAACCTTTTTCTTACTCAATATCAAGCCACACTTATTGTTTTTACTTCGGCTGTGAGTTTGTGTGTGCTCAGGATGAGTTTGGCTGTGTTTCGCTATGTATCCTAAACAAGGAAACAACACCTCCACGGAGCTCAGCGCGATTCACAACGTCCCGACCAATCAGAGCACACTGTGCTCACAGGGAGGGTGGGGGCTGGAGCTTTTGGAGCTACAACGAGCCGTTAAAGGCAGAGAGTGAAATTCAGTGAATACACGTAGTTTACAGAGATGCTGTATGCGAAACCAATGTGAGTTTGGAAAAATGCACAATATAAATCTATTTTAGTATACCTCAACAATGGAATTATGATCAGTGGAAATGGCCATGACACCTCTCCTTTAAGTATTTATTTTTCTGACTACTTTTTACTTTTACTCCCTACATTTTAACACAAATATCTGTACTTTCTACTTCTTACATTTTCAAAACAGGCTCGTTACTTTCGTTTTAATGCATGTGAGGTGAATTATCAATTATATTTATGTTGCATCATTGCGGGCCTTCCCCAACATCAAGACTGATTTAAAACTAAATGGATGTGACAATAACACGTAGAGAAGACAAGCCATGCAGATCATGCACGACAGACGAAAACAACGTAAAAGACGTATGACGAAACAACTAGGCAGAGACGTTAACGGAGAAAGGTCTAACGGCATAATGTCCATGAGTAACGCTAGTACAGTCAGCGACAGGACTGAAAATGAAGATAACATTGACAGAGGCGATTCATCAGACCACCAGCAAGACATCCCGCATCCATGGGAGATGTTTGAAGTTGTGGACGCAAAAATTGATTTGTGGCTAATGCAATAATCATTTTTGTTTGATTTGTGTAGGCCTATATTAAAGGGCCCATGTGATGGCCATTTCCACTGATCATAATTACATTGTTGAGGTATACTAAAATAGATTTATACTGTGCAATTTTCCAAACTCACATTGGTTTCGCATACAGCATCTCTGTAAAGTATGTGTATTCAGCAGTATTCACTCTCTCCACTAAACGACTCGTTGGAGCTCTTGCCCCCCCCTCCCTGTGAGCCTAGTGTGCTCCGATTGGTCAGCTCGGCCACTCTGTTCTGATTAGTCAACCACCAGAGAGGCTCCGCCCATGTCTAACAGTGCTTTTTTCCGCTCGCTCTCGGAACATCAGTCTTATAATGGCGTCGGTACAGCCGTATATTTTATACGCTAACTAACCGAACTGTACCTACAACTGTTGTTATAGAAGAGTGTGACGGCCCCAGGGCCTTTGTGCAGGTGTGTTGCAGGTCTTACGATGGGAGGCTAATCAGCGCGATCACGGACACCTGGCCGGAGCCGAGGTGCTATTAAGCCCAGCTGCCCGGAGTCACACAGCGGCCCCTGTCTCTCTCCAAAGCGGCTGCAGAAGGACGAACTCGGCGATCCTCTCCCCTCGACCACCTATCTCTGCATTTACCACAATAAATGTGCCGTGGTTTTGTAAACTCGTGTATGTCTCCTTGTCTTTCCGTTGTGGCCTACGAGCCGGTCATAACAAAGAGTAAGTTATTTTTACCTGTAATAAACTACTACTGTTTGATGAGAAATCAAATCATGGTTTGCTATATATGAATGATATGTTATAGGAGCAAATAATTCAGGGAAGAAAGGATAGGCCTACTAAGTATTTCCATTCAACTTTATTTTTAGAAATGTACAAAATGAACATAAATATACATATATACACGGTATATCATCAATTCCTCCCCGTTGTCGGCATCTTGCCTATCGCAGCCGGGGCTTTTTAGGACGATGCATCAGTGTGGTAGTCCCGTCATGTATTGTCCGGCAGGATCTGGCTGGACGAAATCAAATGCAAATCACAAAATATTAGAGAAACTTAATTGTTTTAGATTCGTTAGTAGTAGTTGTGGTAGGAGTGTGGATCTATCTAATCCATCTATCTAATGAACACAGTAAGCTTGCCAGCTAATATGCTAACCTAGCTTTGTTTACTTTGGTAGCTAAAACGATATGAACGCTAGCTCGGAGGAACGGCAACTATAATGTAGTGTAATAAAACTACTATGAACAAAAGCTAGTGGTTCATATTAGGCTAGCAATAACGTGTTTATAATTGCAATCTTATACGGGTAGTCTGCTACGTTCGGTCATTCATTGTAACTGGCATGAATACATTGTTTTGCGCTAGCATGTATAGCTAGCCTTGTTAGCTATACAGTATGTACATGTACTGTCACAATGTACGGTAAATCACCCGGAGTATACTGTATGAGTATTCTGTGTGTGACTGCAGACATTCTCCTGCCATGACAAACATGTACGGCCATCTGCTGACATTGTAGTTGATATATTTAAACGCTAGCAACGTCGTTAGCCCAGTAAGCTGGGCTTGTTTAGTGTAATAAAACCACTATGAACAAAAGCTAGTGATTCATATTAGGCTAGCAAGAACGTGTTTACAATTGCAATCTTATACGGGTAGTCTGCTACATTCATTGTAGCTGGCATAACAAAAATGTTTTCTCGAGCAAACCCATGTCTAGCTCCGTTGGTTAGCTCGGTAGCATACACGCTACGCCAGCTATAATGTAATTACGTTTCGCGACTGACCGTACGGCAAATCACCCGGAGTATACTGTCTATGAGTATTTTGTGTGTGAATGCAGACATTCTCCTGCTATGAGATACATGTATGCAAGGCCATCTGCTGATATTAGAGTTGATATATGGAAACGCTAGCAACTTAGTTAGCACAGTTAGCACTGTGTCAATGGCTTAGCAGTCCGACACAGTTTACACATTTAAACAGTCTTGTTTGATAAATACACAAATAACAATGCAAACTTACAGGTTGTGTACCCGAATCTTCCCCTGCTCCAAACGGTCCAAACAAACTAGGAATAGCATCGTCCTTCAGTTTCAAATGCTGTGCATATCCGGCCTCAAACTGGGCAATGTTTTGGAAGCTTTCGTCTGTGAAATGCCGCGCACACAGTAACGTTCTTCGAACCTCTGAAGGAACAGTGTTAAAAAGAAATTTCAACCACTGACTTCGTCGTGGTTCTTCCGTCGGTAGGACAAACAGCTCAGATTTCTCCTCACATTTCAGGAAACAGGTCCTTGGCATTGGCATGACTGGATCGATTGTGAACTGAACCAGAGCTTCCAACAGTAAATGTTAGGCTGGCAGAGGGTGCGGCCAGCGCCGCTGGGTGTGGCCATAGCTCTTCGGGATTGGTCCATTTCGTTCCGGGTACCGCATGCCATCATGCCGTACCCGGAACTAAATGGAAGACTCAAATGGGCAGTGACGTATCTCCAACGAGGCGTTTTGGGGAGGTATTTTCTGTGTTAGAGTTTTACTCGCTACAGGGTGTACTTTGAGGGTTTTGACTCTGCACACCGTTTACATGCATAAAAACCTTCATAACACACAAGGGGACGGGTAATAACCAGAAAAGCATGACATGGGAGCTTTAAGGCAAAGTAACCCATGTAAAATGAGTACATTTCAGAGACTGTACTTTTGTACTTTTACTTAAGTAAAAAGTTGAATCAGTACTTCTACCTTTACCAAAGTCTTTTTAGTATCTGTACTTCTACTTAAGTAAACAGAGTGTACTTTTGCCACCTCTGAAAATAGGTAAAGCCCCAGGGCCTGATGGCATCCCAGCTAGGATGCTGAAATCCTATGCCCTGGAAATCGCACCCATTCTCAACTCACTCTTCTGCAAATCCTACCACACGGCCACAATACCCACTCTTTGGAGAACCGTCCATCATCCAAGTTCCTAAAAAACCCAGACCTAAAGAATTAAATCATTACTGTCCTGTTGCCCTCACTTCCATAATCATGAAGTGCATGGAGACATTTTTGCTCACCATCCTTCTTTCAACTGTCACCCCTCAAGTGGACCCCCTTCAATTTGCCAGGAGGGGTACAGAGGACGCTGTGGTCTGCCTGTCGGTCTGCCTGTCGGTCTGCCTGTTAGAGTTCAGCTCTGCGTGTAACACCATCCAAAGGCACCTGATGATCCAGAAACTGCACAACCTCAACATTCCCACCCTTTAACAGAATTGACGATTGTTCCTCTATCATTGATCATCTAGCTACATTTTTAAAGTGTCAAACCGAAAAAAACACCAGCAAATCCTTCAGGCCTCCCTCCGAAGCCACTCCCCAAAACCAATTTAAATCGCAGCCCATCGCTGTCATTGGTAATGGCATGAAACTCAAACTCATCACATTCACTTTAAAGAAAACACTTGCTGCTGCAATGTTAAGATGACATGCAAATAAGGTAGGCGAGCCAATCATTGCATATACTAGGTAGGACACATACAATTATTGTATAGGCTGATTGCAGGCCAGTATCAGTGGATTTGTTTCCTCTTTTTTGTTGTCATTTGATTCATTAATAGCTGTCAGAATGAAAATAGATTTTTAACATTGTCTACCACAGCTTTGAATTTCACTCACTCAATTGAATCAACTCAAACTAACAGTGTCTGCTTCTAGCCCTCTGACCCACATTCTTTCATTTGAATCTTAGACATCTATGATCTGCTCATATCACATGCTGAAATTCATGTTGTTGCCTTTGCTTTCAACGTATTCCCACACACATTGACAGAGAGTGCTGTGTACACTCTTGCCTTGCTGTTCATGTTTTCAACCATCATCCAGCACTTCACACACATGTTGTTTGTTTCATGTTTTGGAATTTTAAGACTTTCAACATGCACATGCTCTGATGCAACAACTTCAGACACACAGTCTTGGCACTGTGTGTATGGGTATGTGTGTGTATGTCCACTGTCTTCCTCTGAATGTGTCACTCCTTTAGCTGTGTTTGTGTTTGTGCGCCCTTGACTGCCACACACGCACACTCCCGGCTGCGTGCCTGGCATGAGGGAGGATGGGAGGAGAAGAGAAGAGATCACCCCCGTATCCAGGGGCGACACAGGTAACAGGGGGATAAGCAGCGATGATTCAGAGGGCCCCTTAATAAGCCTCGGGACACGCTAGCTGATAGCTTTTTGACACATTGCATCAGACACATGATAAAGAGGTTTATTTGTCAAATTTGCATAAAATCTCAGGCAGGAGGAAACCACAGGGTACACACACACACACACACACACACACACACACACACACACACACACACACACACACACACACACACACCAGAAGCTGATTTCACTGATTAGTGTGCCTGTCTGGTCGAGGGTGCGTTAATCAGTGAAATCACCTGGTGGTCTGATTGGTTGAAGTTTAAACCTGCCGATTTTTAGCACTCCATGACACATGATTGCTCCCTGTAAACACTCTTGTGATTAAACTGTTTTATAGATTTAAAGCAATACTCACTCAACCCAGGATCCTACCCGCTTTAGAAACAACAGCTAACCAGTAAGCATGAATTTTTTAGTAATATATTTAGAAAAGTCACCTACATTTTGACGATAAGTATTTTATTTATTAATGACGCCTCTTCCACCAAAAGCAAAGCTAGGTAATTGATATAGCATTTTAGTGTCAAGCCTCAGAACATACATGTATACTCTATGACGAAGCATTACAATTCAATTTCAATGCAGGGAGGAGAGGGAATTAGGTAAAGATAATTGTTTATTATAACAGAATGATGTGTGATAATAGAGCCTTGACACAAAGTCTTTAGCGCTTAGACTCTACTGGGAGATTTGTAATAAAGGGGCGTGTGCGCTGAGTAGCAGCGAGATAAATTCCCTGTGGAGTCCACACAAGGGTGGATGATGAAATTAAAAAGTAGATGCATCTGCCGGGCGACAATTGGTGGTTGAGGACCGCGGCTAACAGCAGCATAAACATAATAAAGGATTGGATAGTATTTTAAAAGAGATTGCAGCATGGTTGATAGGCTGTAGATGTGTGTCTATTGCGTGTATCTGAACAGCTAATATCTGATTGACAGCCCCAGGCAATGATGCTACAGTAACAGGATTCATGTAGCGTTTATGTGAAGACGCGCACACAATGCTCCAAAAGAACGCAGGAGACTCAAGGTAGCCATGATACATGCATATCTCAAATGATGGACATCAAACACCTCACTTTGAAATTCTAAAAGGTTTATATTTTCCTTTTAAAGGGATTATAGCCGTTATGGATTCATAATTGTTAGATCTGAATCAAATCTACTAAGGAGCTTTTTCCGATTTGCCTATGTTTTCGGTTTTGGTCATTAAAAATGAATTAAATCATATATGACCATTCAGGAGGCATATGTTACCTTTCATTAACGCAGTTTTATTTTATGGCTTGGTAGAATACTTGTATCTGATTGGTCAATTTGGACATTTCAGAGGTTTCTAATACTTGATAACACACCGCTGCCAGGCAAAAATAATGACCATTGCTAAGGAGGATCAAGGGAGAGAAGAAAAGAGATGAAAAGACAGTGTTATGTATGTTATAGAAAACAACAGAAGAAGTAAAACAGGAAGTAAACACTAACGGGAACAGGGTATACGGTATTATTATATAATGGGCTGCTCTGGCATTGTTTAAGGACTGCTTAGTGGAGAAGAAAGTGTGAACACAATACCTTAAAGTAGATGAAAAGAACATTTTGTTCATTAATGTATACGCATTATCCGATACTTCAAGTGTATCACACTACCAGACATGGAACAGGTGTATCTGCAGGAAGTGGTCCTCAAAATATTCCTTTATTTCCTAAGGCTTTTTTCTTCTTTATCAATTTCTTCTTTGATGCAGAAGACTTTGGGAGCTTTCTCAGATGAAAAATGTATTTGTATTGTTCTGTTCTGGCCTTTCATCGTCTTCTCTGAGATCCACATTTGACCTTCTTGTGGAAGCTCGTTAGTTTAACTTTCAAGGGAACAGAAAAAGTGATTATTGGCCCTAAGTGAACCTGATCAGCGCTTTGTCTTTCTCAAGACAGAACATATCACTGGATCACATTACAGCTCAATTTAATCTCCTCATCATTGTCTCACCATTACATTTCGGCCCAAATGACTGTCTCATATCCGGATTGTTCCTCAACTTAACCATATTTTAATAACTGATGATAACGCACAGATCCATCCAGTAATCCAATATTTGCACTTGTTTTTCACAAATTCATTAAGTGTTTTGTGGTGTTAAATTATTTAATGAATCCCTTTTCCTAATAACAAATACAATGAAATTATAATAATAAAAAAATAAATGGAAGGTAAAACTCTTTTCTTTTCTACATCGTTAGTTGAGATTGAAATTGTTTAGGCAAAAGGAACCTTTCAAATATACATTTTTAAAACATATAAAATAAGTTAACTTTCCATCAATCAGCACCTAAATCTCTGAGGCTTTGAATAAACATATTACAGAACTTACTTTTCCAAATGGACTCAGAGTCACTTCCTGTTTTGATGACACAGAAATATGTGTAGTAATCTCTGAATGTCTTCATTAGACTGTAAACCTCATTTCTTTACTTGCTTGTAAAGCGCTTTGAGCACCAGGAAAAACACTATATAAATGTAATGTGTTATTATTATTATTATTATTATTATTATTATTATTATTATTGTAGGTCTTAGCTGTGTCACAGGTTTCAAAATTGAACAGTCTTTTTTTCTCGTATCTAAAGTAATGGTCAAGCATGACATCAACATTTAAATTAATACACTCTGCACTGTGGTTTTTAACACTACAGGTACAGGGATTCTTAAACGAATACATTATCTCTTGTTAACTAAGTGAGTTATTTATCATTTTACTTTCACTTGTTTGTCATATTTTTTTTAAATCACAGTTAAAAACTTGTGTTGTTGGACATCGAAGCATTAAATGGCCATATTTCAAACATGTTACCCTATTTCTTTGTTTTCTGGAGATAACATGTCAATACCCTCAAAAAACAAGTGTAGTTTGCCAAGAAGATAAAGTGATACATCCTAAACATGTCTAATTTAAACAAAATTAATTATTTCATTATCATGAGATCTGGAAAAATGATCTGAATAGCCGGAGATTTCACATTAAAAACCAAAACAAAACCAAGGAATCTTTTTTTTAATAATGGCTGTTATAGTGCAATCTCTGGAAAACATAAATAACTTGACACAGTCACTTATTATTTGGTACTTGTTGTCATTTTCCCTATTAATTTCTCCTGCATGTCACAATCCCTCTGAGTTGATTGGAGGTGATTCATTTTGTGACAGCATTTTGATCCTTTTATGACATGATACACAACTAATTTCAGCAGATAGTGTCAGAGAGAGACTCTGATATTAAGGTCTTTACAGAGACTTCTTTGCTTTCTTAATTTTAACTTTTCTAAATAAGAATATTTTGAGTATTATAAATCGCTGTAGTGAACATATAAAAAAAGAAAAGTTTGGCTGCCTCAGATGTACTGCCTTGTATACATTCTGCAAGAGTTATTGATTGCTTTAAGATAAACACATAAAGTCCACAAGTTTAATTTTATATTTTTATTGAAACACTTTCATTGAAACACTCATGTGACGTGTTTGTCGCTGAGGGGCTATTTATTGTAATTTAGAGGACATCTTTTTTTACGTGAAGGCACTTGTTTCTCCAAGTAAACATTTCTGGATTATGTGGTCAGAGGCTGGTTCTCAGTCTTAGAACTGTGGAATCAGTAGCGCCACAGCAATAACTATGCTATTTAATAAATTATAATTTAAAAAAAATGTGTTTAAGGGCAAGTATAAGTATACTTTTGGCGCGTAGATTGCCTATAACAGCAGGTGATTAAAAAACCATTAACATTGGACCCTGCATATTGCAGCAGGCTCTTTTTGAAAGAATAGACATGCAAAAACAATTGCACCATGACTGTGACAAGATCCTCAAAAAAAGTGGTAGCAATAGCACTATATCTATTGATGCTTGGATTACAGATCCTTATGAAAAAAATGGAAGTCAATCAAGAGCTCAAAAACTGTCAATTGACTAAGATTTTCAAAGATATCCATACTATACTTTAGAAAACAACTGTAACAAAGTCACAAGTCATTCTGACTTGTGACTTTGGTCCCAAAATCCCAAACCTCTCGCTGTCACAGGGTTGACAAATGCAGTCTGAGGTGATACTACGACCACATTTTATCCTCGTAGGATACAAGTGGGAACAAATTGACAAATGAGACACATTGGGTGTGTGTTCTCAACATAAATCATTTTTCGGTCCCTCCACTGCGCCCTACTTTCTGGGAAATTGATGTTTGTGCCGACGGAGGAGACGAGCGGGGGGGGGGGGGGGGGGTGTTTCCTTTCGACACTGCTTCAAATATTTGACCTTGCTGTTTCCATGCACAGCAGTTAACAAAACTTGAGAGCAGGAGCAGTATAGTAGATAATACGCTGAAATGTGAAATACGGTGAAATGGTGGCACTACAGTTTTCCAGCACAGCATGATGCTTTCAGTACAAAATAATACATTTAAATGTACTAATTATGGGCATAGATTTGTCTCATAATTGTTTGTGTGAACATAAAAATAATTTGTGTGTAAATATGTGATTTGTAAATGTAAAACACCATCCACAAAGGCATTTAAAAGATTTGTAAACTCACAAAAAAATGTGCAAATGTAAAACGGATCTGCGAATACGCTAAATATTTTCACAAATAAAAAAAAAGATCTGTGAATATCTCTTTAACATTGACAACTTTCGATCAGGTATTTGTGAATCCATTTTGTATTTGTCAACCAAAAATGTGCTTGTGGATCTCAAATCTAGTCGTGTCACTCGGTTATTTTCGGAAACCACGTGATGGCCTGCTGATGATGACATTTCCGCATGATTTTCAAAGTAAGAGCATGATGGTTTGTTTAATGTGCTGTTTTGTATTATTATGAACAGCGGAACGTTAGATGCATTTTTATCACAATCATCATGTTATAGTGATACAGTTAGTTTGTGTTAGTTTATTTGTTCAATACAGCATATATCGAGCACATCCGTATGCATTGATGTTGAAGTAGGCTATAGGCTACGCCACTTTCGGGTCCCGGGGAGCTACAGCAGCGAAGCAGCCCCAGAGATAACTCTTTCTTCATTGTTTTTTGTGTATTCAGTCAAGCGGGTCAAAGTTACAAAGCACTTCACATCTTATTAATCGGCCTAGTTTTACCTTACCAGTGCAGTGGTAAAGTAATCTGTAGAAAAGCACCGTATTTAGGTTAGTCTTCAGAGTAAGGCTAGATTAAATGTTATAATATTCATTGTGTCCTTTCTACTGTATATGCATATATTCCTGTCTATTGCTTAATGTTATTATGTTTATACTTGTTTCCACATATTTCACAATTTGGGATGAATTAAGTATCTATCTATATATCCATATATAGATAGATACTATATATATACTCGCTTGACTGAATACACAAAAAACAATGAAGAAAGAGTTATCTCTGGGGCTGCTGTAGCTCCCCGGGACCCGAAAGTGGCGTAGCCTATAGCCTACTTCAACATCAATGCATACGAACTAACACAAACTAACTGTATCACTATAACATGATGATGGTGATAAAGAATGCATCTAACGTTCCGCTGTTCATAATAATACAAAACAGCACATTAAACAAACCATCATGCTCTTACTTTAAAATCATGCGGAAATGTCGTCATCAGCAGGTCATCACGTGGTTTCCGAGTGACACGAGTAGATTTTAGCCGAGACCGGCGGAAAGTTTGTCTCAAAACTCCGTGTGTGTAAAAAGACGATCCACAAGCAGAGATTTGAGATCCACAAGCGCATTTTTGGTCGACAAATACAAAATGGGTTCACAAATGCCTGATCGAAAGTTGTCAATGTTAAAGAGATATTCACAGATCTTTTTTTTATTTGTGAAAATATTTAGCCTATTCGCAGATCCGTTTTACATTTGCAAATTTATTTGTGAGTTTGCAAATCTTTTAAATGCATTTATGGATGGTGTTTTACATTTACAAATCACATATTTACACACAAATTATTTTTATGTTCACACAAATAATGATGAGACAAATCTATGCCCATAAGTAATCCACCATGTTGTTGTTGAATCAGAATGTGTCCTTGTCATCACAATAATACAAAAGCTGGAAAGTGTTTTAGAGCCAACAACAAAAATCTAAGTAAAGGTTTCTCTTCAAGTAATCAACTTAAATAAAATAGTTGGAGGCCAGATTGATTGCAGAAAGTGAGTTTAAAAATTCCAAAGGCAGTGACGCCACATTTAAAAAATAAAAGAAATTCCCTGCATTGATTCCAGACTTCAAAAGGCCCCTTTTATGCTTTTTGGGGTTTACCCTTTCCTGTAGTGTTATAAAGGTTTTTGTTTTTATAATTGTTCTGCAATGGCTAAAAAGTGTCTAATTGGTGATAAATTCAAAGCTCAGAGGCCATTTTTTAGTCCTTTAATTAAAACATTACTCGCAAGTAACTGTCTCTTCCAGTTTTCATTGCCTGTCATTACCAAATCCTCTACAGTTCCACAGGTGCTCATACTGAAGCATTTTTATACTGAATATTAAATTGGTAAAAAATAAAATAAGTTACATTTCATTGAGTGATCATTTAATTTACATCATATCGAGATATGAGACAGACACATTTTCTTGGGTATTCAGATGTACCCCTCAGTTGGCCGTTAAACTTTCTCTGACGTAACGTGTAATGTCTGACACAAGCATTCCTTTAAGCAACATCAGCCGTGTAGGCAAAAATGAACTTGTTTATCGAGTTTGTGTCGAGTCTCCAAAGGCACAGAAAATGAATTCATTTGGCCAAGTAATATTGCTGTGATCTCAGAAAAAGGCAATAAATAAATGAACTATTAACCCCAGCGTCTACGGCTGCAGTTAACGTCATCTGCAGTAGCTTGTTATCTCTACGCTGAGACACACATTATGCTTGTCGAGCAACACAGGGTTCTCATTATTTTAAATGTTCCTATTTACAGACTTTTTTACCCTCAGTTGGCCTCATTTTCTCTGAGATTCATTCCTTTACAAACACATCAAATTGCAATTTATTTTTCTGAAAATACATTAAATTCATGTTGTTTTCATCTGTTGCTTATAGTGAAGTCACTGCAATCATAGCCTACCCATTGCTGTGTGTTGCCTCTGAATCTATTCAGTTTTTTTTCTGCAGAGAAAAAAAACATGTTTGGTCATGTGTGGTTTTCATGTCATTATTAAAGCCGATTTTCAGTCACATGGGCCATCGTTTTGAGTGCCGGAACAACACCTATCCTCAATATTAGCTATGAGCTGAATACAGCGGGGGGGATACCAATCCACCAGGAAGTGTGCTGGGGGTTTGAAGCTAATTTTGGTAGCGGCCAACCGACAATACTACAATTTACTTGTCAGTTGTGTGATGCCATTGGGCACAAATACTTTTTCCAAATTACTTACAATAAGAGCTGCAGGAATAAGTTACATTACAATTTAAAGGTCATTTCTACTGATCATAATTCCATTGTTGAGGTCTACTAGAATAGATTTAGATTGTTCAATGTTCCAAAATCACATTGGTTTTCTCATACAGCATCTCCCTGTATAGTATGTGTATTCACTCTCTGTCCTACACGCCTTGTTGGAGCTCCTGCCCCCCCTTCCTATGAGCCCACTGTGCTCTGATTGGTCAGCTCGCCCACTCTGTTCTGATTAGTCAACCACCGTTACAGCTGAAGATCAGTGTTTATGTGTTACAATGGCGTTTGTTAGCAACCAGAAAATGACACCAGTAATGACAAACAGATGAGAATGCTGCGTGGGGTCTGGGTGCCGTGTTGGCGGGACGTTGCGGGGCTCGCTGCTCTGCCCTGTGGGGCTCGAGGAGTGGACAGTGTGAGGTGTTACTGGTGTCGTTTCCTGGTTGCTGCGTGGGGTCGGAGCACCGCGGAGCTCAGGCTGAGTGAGTGAGTGTCTGTGTGGAGCTCCGCGGACGTAGTGATGTCAATAGGCCCCGGAAGAAGAAAATGGAAAAATAAAAATCTCAATAGGTCTTTTCTGTGTTAGAGTTTTACTCACTACAGGATGTACTTTGAGGGTTTGTGACCTTGCAGACCGTTTAGATGCGGAAAAAGCTACATAACACACAAGGGGACGGGTAATAACCAGAAAAGCATATGATGGGACCTTTAAAATAACATTACCACTTCTGGTCCCCTGTCTTAGTACATTTTGGGGGGGAGGGGGGGTTAGGTAAGATGCCTAAAATAAGATCTGTGGTTAAGAAAATCTTAATATACTTTCACACTTTGATGTGTCATAAGTAACTAAATGAGAATAGTCAACAAGGGTCTGACTTTAGCTTCACGCTTGTAATGTGCAGCCATGCGACTTGTTACGTTAGCCTACGTTAGTTATTTTACTTCTGGCAATTGCATTTACAGTATGCTTAAACATTCTTAAAGTGGTGTGTGAAGATTATCTGAGACAGAGTGGATTGTGGGGCTTGAGGAAAAATCCAAGTGTGCATGCTCTTTGGAACCAATCGATTCTGAAGATTGCTGAGGGATACAAGTTTTTGTTGTACTCAAGAGTCAGGTCATTTTGGCTTAATGCACCGCTGAGCAATACTTATAGGAATGAACAGGGCCCCACTCCAACGCTGTTTGCTCTAGTTCTCTTTATTCATCGATGGGGTTTACATATTTTAAATGGGGGGCGAAGGAAACTATACAATGGATTAGTACTTGGTAGAAACTCTGAGTTGAGAGGGATTCAGAATCACATGCAACAAAGGTCACGTCCAGCTGGGAAGAGACCGAGGGGTAGACCTAGGACCAGGTGGAGGGATTATATCTCTTCGCTGGCCTGGGAGCGCCTTGGGATCCCCCAGTCAGAGCTGGTTGATGTGGCCAGGGAAAGGAAAGTTTGGGGCTCTCTGCTGGAACTGCTACCTCCGCGACGCGACCACGGATAAGCGGGAGAAGATGGATGGATGGATGGCTGGTGCTTGACATTTACAGTTGCTTGCTTTCTTGACCTCAAGATCAGCTCCTCTACAGAAGCCAGGAAAGGACATTAATGTAATTGTTTAGTTTTTTATTGCGACCAAGAGAAAATGTTTGAGATCACAATCATTCTGCCGTCAGAAGTAACAAAACATGTTTTTCTCCCGAATAACAAAAAAAAGTATCTCTTATATATGTCTAGCTCTGATTCTCTTTTGTATAACAACAAATTCAAGCTGCTCACTGTTTCTAACACAAATTTCCCTAATAATTTTGTATACATGATGTGACAATGGCTACATTTATCTTAGCAAACCATTGTAAATTATGATTGTCAGTTTTGTCACATACTCTCTGAGAAAATACAGATTCCTGCCACCTGTCTCAACATGCCACTCCACTGAAACAGATTACATTTTTTCTCTGAGAGTATGAATACCATTTTGAGAATGTATTCCTGGTAAATATATATTCATGTATTCTTTGGAAAGGTATGGTGTCATGCCGAGGAATAACACAATAAAAACATTCTGTTCTTTGCTTTTATCACTGTTAGACATACAGGTAGTGGAGTGGAAATCAGGCCAAGCGAGAGACATGGAGAGACTTAGTGAGAGAGAAAAACCAAACGAGAAAAGAGAGAAATAGAACTAAAGAGACTGAGATTGACCCGGAGAGTTAGAGGGAAGTGAGAGAAGATATTTTTGATAGGCTTAGGCAAAGTAACAGGTGTAGGGAAAGAAAGCGGATGACAGATGGCAAAAGAAAGAGTCTGATAAGTTAGGATGAGTATTTTCTCAAACTCCTCGTCACCTCGTGTCAACATCGCTATAATTGGTCCTCATCTTTGCCATTCTTCTCAACTTCATTCAACTTTCTCGCAGTATTTTCTTGCCTTTAATATTAATGAGATATCAGTTTGGAGTTTGCCAGTAACCGCTTGTTGTAACACTTCCCAATTGATTTTCTGGTGTAACATGAAAATCCCATTACAAAAAAGGCAATTGTTTGAAAAGAGAGTGCTTTGTACCTTTTTTTGTGATATTTGCAAAAAAAACAGTTTTAACAACAAAAGCACATACACCTGGAAACTCCAAAATGTCACAACCCTGATATTATATTATGGATTTCCTTAAATCTGAGGGGTCAAAAATGGGAATTACTTAGATTTAAAAGATTTAAAGGGGCCTTATTATTCTTTTGGGGATTTTCCTTTTCTTGTATGGTGTATATATGTTTTGGTGCATGTAAATGGTCTGCAAAAGTTAAAATCCCAATTCCAAAAGTGAAAATTATCACAATAGGCCCCTTTTTTAAGATACAAGCATTGCATTTATTTTTTCATCAAATCTTTCTCTAATTTCCTGATTTTTGCTTTATCTTCATTTTTTGTTCACAAGCTGAAAAGATAAGTATCCACCAATTTTAAAGCACTTATTTTGATTTGATTTCAATCACCCGTTGCTTTGAGAAAATTGTGCACACACATGTACGTTATAAAAGTGTTTTGTTGATCACCGTGTTGCCATGCTGCTCACACATGCAGCCATTCGTCCGTACATCATGTCCTCAATAACCCCCATTTCCAATTCCTTAACAAAGCACTGCATTTAATGGATTGACATAAATAACAAACTCACACTGGTTTAGAAAAGTTCTACTCTAAGCCGTTTTCAACAAAGAGGTAGGATCTGAAAAATGTACAACAGTTATTGCAGCAGAGGAGATGAGACATTATGGGTCAGGGAACAATACATAAAAACAATGCTAAATCAAATAAATAAATAAAAGACATGGATGCACTTAATGCAAATACATACAAGTAATGGATAAGATAATAAAAACAATTATCAAAAATAAATATATATAATGAATAAAGAAATGTATATATATTAATAATACAAATTAAAAAAAACATACCTTTCTTCTCTGTTCAGTGCTTCAGACATATCAATATTTTCTTCCAAAAATAAGGCTTATTATTTCCAGAATGAAAGACCTCTCACTTTTTCTTTTTTTATGTTTCTGTTTTTTCAACAGGACCCAGCAGCACTGCAAAGTTTAGTAAATTATGGCAAATGCCACTAAATACTTTTTCAGCAATTTGGTCAATTTTATTTTTTCCAGCAGAAAATGAAATGTCCATGAAAGCATCTTGGGGGGGGGGGGAGGAGGACAATAGCTTTTCTGACACACAGTCTTTGATGCTTCAGCACTGTAGAGCTCCTCTGAGGAACCAATCAGAGCAAGAATTTACTCTCCAAGTGACAGTGGAGCAGAGACATCTTAGGCCCAGGCTCCACGGGAACGCATACGGCAAAACGCATTGGATTAACGCAAACGCAATCGCCAAAAAGCTTCCGTCCACACGCAATATACACCGGGGTTGCGGTCGAATAGTCCATTTAGCTTAGGAACCTTCCTAACGGAGTGAAATGACCCGGAAGTCCCTCAGTGGCAGCCATGATAAGTGCCGTTTGAATTCTCTAAATTAAAAGGAAAGGAGGTTTCAAACTTCCTTTATAACCTCCTTTAGCTTAGGAACCACTGGACCTCCCTAACCGAAAGGAGAGGAGAAAATGCTGCCCCACAATGCCTTGCGGCCGCGGCATTTGCCGTCACACAACAGTCGGCCGTTCACGGAAACAACCGATTATGAACGAGAAATGATATCATGAAAGTTATGGTGCTTATTAAGCATTTTAAAACGTATGTGGTAAGTTGCCAAAGTGCTTTGTTTTGAACGTTCATCAGTATTATAATCAAAAAGAGAAATATGAACGTTAGTTTTTACTGAAATGATCAAATAAAGTCAACATTTCAGTCTTTACTGAGCTGTGTGGGGGTTGTTCAACTTTTAAAAGATGTTTGAATGGTGATATACACAGTGATAGATGTTAAGGACTGACGTTTATAATAAATACATTTGTATTGATTTTAAGATATTTTCATACAATCATACATATTGGGATCATTTGTATTGATGTGGACCGGAGGGAGAGGGTGACGAGCATAAGTTTCACTTTCCTTTTTTATTTCAATTCCAACTTTGGTCATGAAGAATATGTTTCTCTGTTGTCCCCGTTCATAAAGCATAAAACAACAGCATCAGAGCACGGTGCAGAGTCTCTAGATGAGTTTACAGTAGTCCCTCGTTCTTATTAAACATCCATGTAGTCCGCTGTATAGAAAACTGTAGTTTCCAACATTTATGACCTCCGCTGGCGCATCATAAACACGTCGGATAGTGAAAGTGCAGTCGGATTCTCTAAAGTACCGCAGTCTCTTCTCCTAAATCCTTTTGAATTCTCCTATCCACTATCCCTTAACCCCATGACGTTTCACTCCGAGGTCAAGGAATAGACGATAGGGTTAGAACTTAGGAGCTGTTTTTTTGGAGTATTCGACCGCAACCCTGATAGTGTCTTGCTACACGAGACAGCTCCGTTTAGATCCAACCGCTGGAAAAGCTGCAGTACATATGCCGAGCCTGTACGTGGCGCTGTAACTTCCTCCACAAAAGCAGCAACTTCCTCCACAAAAGCAGCGAAGAAGAATGGTTGTCATGGCTGCACTTCTGTTTATTCTCCTTGGTGGGGGCCGAGGGAACCGGGCAGAGTTTTTCGCCGGTCAACGTGTGTTAAAGTTGAAATCTTCCGGACAAAATTATAAAAGTGCCGGTCAAAGGTCTTCTTTGTTATTTATTGAGCTTTAAAACAAATGAATAACGACGATATATAATGATATATAATAATAAAATACACGGAGCCTGTCTCTTTTTCCTCTCTTCTGACAGCGTCAGTGTCTGTCTCATGCAGCAGCTGATCCAGTAAGTAAACCCGACAGTAAAAATAAACATATTTATAACTAGTTTAGGTAGTTTGAGAGGTAATTAAAATAGCTAAGGGTGATGATCTGACTTGAAGTGTGTGTTTTGCTCCCGCTGCATCACAGCGGGAGGAGCTGCGTGTCTCCGTCCTGTCAGATTAGACTTCACTCGCGTTTATGTCCATATCGAGATAAAGATAAATAATCTGAATTCAGTGTGCAGTGTACTTTTGCGGGGGTGAGCAGCAGAGGTGGGGAGAGGCGGGGCTATTGCGTCGTCATTATCAGAAAAGGATGACCGTATAGGCTACCACACGGCCCCGTTGGACCCCCCAGAGCGCTCCGTTCCCAGATCTATCCACCTTTGGACCCGTTGTCGTTTGCAGGGTCCGTTTCTACCGTTCCGTTACGGCGTCGTGTAGCAAAAAGGGCTATACGCAAGAGAAATATGCGGATACAACCCGTTTTCGTTCCCGTGGAGCCTAGGCCTTAGTTAGTTAGTTATAACACAACACACAGTGAGCCATGGCTCTCATGTTGAGGCACCATGCTGATCAGCAAAGGGGATCAGATCAGCGTTAGGGATGAGAAAACATTCTACTAAAAATAGACTGAGTGAAAACAGACTTTTTAACTTTGTATTAAACAACCAATTTGGTTTTATACAAATATTTAATTTCTTAAGATTGGACATTCTTTTATTCCAGTCATGGCACCTGGTATTCTGATAGTGTACTGCCTCAAGAAACAATAAGCGGCAAACTGCGGTTTATATATTGATATTAATGCTGTGTTGCACGCTGTGTTTTGAATACCTGTTGACACCCTATTAGTAAATGTTTTTCTGGATGGATGAACATCTGGTATTGTATTCTATGGAAAACCAAGCATGATTAAATAAACAACTTGTATAATTATAAAAAGAAAATTAAAAAAACAGTGAACTTGTGTCCCTGAAATATGCGTTGGTCCAGTAAATTGTTTTATCGCCCACTTGACAGATAGTAATTTTAAATGTGCGCGACCCAAACTGAAGTGGCTGACCCCTCCTGATAATGGAGATTGTTCTTGTACTAAGAACGTGAATATATTGTGTTAATTATTGGTTCAAATCCAATCTGCTGGCTCTTGAGGAATGGTTATAAATTTAATAAAAATCTAAATCTGTACCACTTTACAATAAGACTACCCTTATAAAGGATTCATAAAGGGTTTATAATTAGGTTATTAATTAGGTTGTAAAGACTTTATTAATCATTAAGAACCATTTATAAACCAGTTCTAACATAGTTTTCATACATCAACACAGGCTCACTATTTGGCAAGATGACTAAGCCTTATATTGGCTACCTAGCTTACTTCTTCTTCTTCATCAGCCAACATCTGTTGTTCACTGAGTTGATTCTCCCCCCTTTCATCTTGATGTTTCTTGGCAACTCTTTATGACCATTTATTTACGAGTTACTAACATTTATAACTGCCAAAAGGAAGCCTTGTAAAGTGTTAAACAAATCACCATTTATTAATGAGTTACTACCATTTATAATTTGTCTAAGTTATATTAAGCCTTAAAGTTTTGCATAAATTAGGGCGTGGTCACATTGAGTGACAGGTCTGTCCAGTGACTGCTGCTGTTAGCTTCCTGTCTCTCTGCTAGAAGCTCTGTGATGCTACAGGGACTCAGCCTGCTCAGCTCATCCAGGGAACATAACTTGAACTCGGCCGTGTTTGTTGTGCTGGTACCTTGTGGACTATTCTTCATGCTTATATCGGACTATTGTGACTCGCTCTGCGGTTATAACAGACGGTGCATGAATGCGGTTTTGCGGTAAGTGAAATTCAAGTACTTTATTTATGTGTTGCTTATGTTTTTAGTAGGCTAACGTTAATGAATGTTAAGGCTTGGGTTAGCATGTAAGCAAGTGGTAGCTACATCTGTGCTAACAATGCTAATCGTAGCCTCCAAGTTAAAATGTAACAGAAAAGTGTTAAGCATTAAGTGGGCTAATACTGTAGAATAAACGGCTTCTGTTTGAGGAAGGTAAAATAAGGTCATCCTTGTAAGTTAGAGAGATATTTGATTAGGTAGGTAACTTTATGCATCGCTAAGGTTAATTTAAATTCGCTATGCTCGATTATGTAGACAAGCTAACGTCAAAGTAGTGTTGAAGAGCGGCGTAGTGTATGTGAAATTAACCTCACAATACAACACACTCTCACTCCCTAAGCGTCCAGGAGCGACGTTTGGTCAGGGTCCCGTGGCGTCCAGTTGTGACGCGCCGAGGCTCCTTCAGCTTCATAAACGGACGCAAAGAGCTTTCAACTGATTGCAATGTATTCCCATCGGCGTCGGTATTTGACGCTTAGGGAAGCACGGCATTTGTTTGTGTCGGAGGCTGTTAAAGGCAATGTGAGCGTCCATTCCCATTGGATAACGGAGAATTGTACACCCGGAAGTAAGTATTCCCCTTACTGTCGATTGATTTGAAAGTGATATCTCCACTACTCATCAACTCAAAAACACCAGATTATCCTTGTTAATTAAACGACATTGATAGGTTTTAGTGTGTGTACAATGCTTTTGTCATGTTTTCCCCTTCAATTCTGAGAAACAAGTCGTTTTCTATGAGTTTTGGATGGCCGAAGACATGACATTACCCACAATCCTCTGTAGCAACCATAGACTGTATAAAACAATTAAATAATACATTATTCCGAGTGTGCTTGCTTTTCTTTTTGAAAGTCATCACATAACGGCATTGTAATACACGTTTCGGCTGCATTAAATATGACATATCTGCCGTAGTTAACTCTGCCCTGATGACAAGACTTCTAGACAAACAGGAACTGCCGCCAAAACTGAAAACTTGACGTGGATCTTAAATATATAAGCAATTAAACAACATCTTTCATTTCTTTTCACACAATACGTCTCCTTGCAGTATCAACACTAATTCGGCTGACTTTTATATTTGATCCAATTGGTAGATAGGCTGTATTTACGCCATAACGGTGCACAGCTGATAGAAAGGGACACCTACTGGTTGAAGCACGTTATTGCATTTTATAATTTTATTATTAGATATTAATAGGAGGATGTGCAAAATGTGTATCTACAGATAAATATTAAGCCTGACAAAGTACTTAACGTCTAATATATTGCTTTCCTGCCATGTTAACTATGTTTAAGCACTTATTTTAACTGATATTATACATGTGTATTATACTCTTATAAGATGTATGTAGATAGTATAAGAAATGTGCAGAATATGACAATGTAATGGTGGAGGTATACACATATTGATAGATGTCTTGTAATGCACTGTTGAGGAACCTGCGACCCAAGTTTTTCATTCATTGCATAACTACACCGTAGTTGTGTATAATATGATATGTCAATAAACCTTAGAAAATCTTGAAATCTTGAAAGGGATGTGCAAAATAGTCATTATATACAGTCTTTAATGTCAATAAACCTTAGAAAATCTTGAAATCTTGAATGGGATGTGCAAAATAGTCATTATATACAGTCTTTAATTAACTATTAGTAGAGAATAACGACGAGTAAAGAATATACTTTATAGGGATCCTATTAATATCTAATAATAAAATGATAAAATGCAATAACGTGCTTTAACCAGTAGGTGTCCCTTTCTATCAGCTGTGCACCGTTATGGCGTAAATACAGCATATCTACCAATTGGATCAAATATAAAAGTCAGCCGAATTAGTGTTGATACTGCAAGGAGACGTATTGTGTGAAAAGAAATGTAAGATGTTGTTTAATTGCTGATATATTTATGATCCACGTCAAGTTTTCAGTTTTGGCGACAGTTCCTGTTTGTTTAGAAGTCTTGTCATCAGGGCAGAGTTAACTACGGCAGATATGTCATATTTAATGCAGCCGAAACGTGTATTACAATGCCGTTATGTGATGACTTTCAAAGAGAAAAGCAAGCACACTCGGAATAATGTATTATTTAATTGTTTTATACAGTCTATGGTTGCTACAGAGGATTGTGGGTAATGTAATGTCTTCGGCCCATCCAAAACTCATAGAAAACGACTTGTTTCTCAGAATTGAAGGGGAAAACGTGACAAAAGCATTGTACACACACTAAAACCTATCAATGTCGTTTAATTAACAAGGATAATCTGGTGTTTTTGAGTTGATGAGTAGTGGAGATATCACTGTCAAATCAATCGACAGTAAGGGGAATACTTACTTCCGGGTGTACAATTCTCCGTTATCCAATGGGAATGGACGCTCACATTGCCTTTAACAGCCTCCGACACAAACGAATGCCGTGCTTCCCTAAGCGTCAAATACTGACGCCGATGGGAATACATTGCAATCAGTTGAAAGCTCTTTGCGTCCGTTTATGAAGCTGAAGGAGCCTCGGCGCGTCACAACTGGACGCCACGGGACCCTGACCAAGCGTCGCTCCTGGACGCTTAAGGAGTGAGAGTGTGTTGCACAATAAGATGTGTGTATATTACAAATAATATTGTCATATTTCAAGATGATTACTTAGATATTACTATAGAGTGGCGAAGTCCCTCCCACTTACTTCCGGGGTATGGGACCTTATTCCGGAAAAGTTATGCATTGAAGTCAATGGGGAGAGAAAACTTATCTTTCGATCCCGTTTGAATTGTGCCATGAATTACACATATGATGTTTGTCAATCTTAAAAAATCATTTCCATGTCAAAAAAGTCACAGTTTGTCGTAAAACTGTTGAAATATAAGACTACGAAAAATACGTAACTAGAAAGACTACAAATCCCAGAGTCGCGTAAGTGATGTCACAATTGTTTACCTCCACCATTCAGATACCTAAGATCAGCGCAATATAGATATAATCTATCTATATGGCGCTGGCTAAGATAAGATAACTTTAACAAGATGCCTGTGTGCTTAGTACCAGGTTGTTATTATACCAGCAATGGGTCTTGCTCGTTCTTTTGCTTCCCGTCTGATGAAACGACCAGGAGTGGCTTGATCAAGTTAGCTACCTAGCTAGTAGCTAGCACGTTAGTTAGCATTACAGCCTTGTCATTTTTATTAGCCTTAACATGAAGTAACATTAAGTAACCCAAAATGTTAAACAGTAAGAGTAGTAGTCATATTTCGTGAACCCTTTGAATAGTACTGTCACCGGTGTGATCATTCTATAATACACCATTTAATTCCGGGGGAGAAATGCTAACGCTAACGTTAGCATCGGCGATCTTTTCTACTTCATGCTATCTGCACAAATGGTTGACATTAAACATTAAAACGACCAGGCAGTTCAGAGAGAATCAAATGAAGGCAGGCTTTGCATGACATTCTTCAGGACGTGTTTCATTGTGGTGATAGTCAATCGTTTGTTGACAAGACAGTAGTGACGGCCATCTTGGTGACGTGTGTGGTTGACCAGAGATGTAGTTCATTGAGCCTTTCACACAAACAAATGTGTTACTTCACAGTTTTACGACACATTTTAATTTTTTTGACTTGCAAAATTATCTTTTAAATTGACAAACATCATATGTGTAATTCGTGGCACAATTCAAACGGGATCGAAAGATAATCTTTCTCTCTCCATTGACTTCAATGCATAACTTTTCCGAAATAAGGTCCCATGGGGCTCAACCGGAAGGGGAGGGACTTCGCCACTCTATATGGTTGGTTGGAGTTCATTATTGAGCTTACACATTAACGTCACTGTCATATCTGAAGAACGAACCCACACCTTGTTCTTTGTATTAATTGTATTACCAAATTGGTATCAAATAAATAGTAAGCATTGGTAACACCAATGCTGATAAAGTAAACTATTTTATTTGAGTATTTGTGTCTGGGAGAAGGTACTGTACCCTATAGTTCCTATGTTCGGCAGTCATTACTGGGCTTTCTTGTACAAGAGAATAACAAAATCAATATGGACCTTTACTAGGAATGCTCCGATCGATCGGCCGCCGATCGATATCGGCCGATACTCACTCTCTACCGATCGATCGGTGCTCTCTAAAAATGCCGATCGCGAGAGCCGATCGCATGACGTAAAATTAGGACGTAAAATACATGACACTTTTCTCAATGTGTGGCAAAACAAGCTCGCCAAAATGGCTTCACCAGTCTGGCAGTATTTTAAGGTGTCCGAAAAGGACAATAAAATAGCGGTATGCAACGTGTGTGTGAAGCAGAAATCCTGCAGCTCCACCCGCTGTGACGGACCGGTGAGCGGAGCAACACACACACTAAGAGTTAGACCTTACACACTTAGCTATTTTATCTACCTCTGGAACAAGCTAAACTAGTTATAAATATGTTTATTCTTCACTGTCGGGTCACTCATTACTGGATCAGTGAGCTGCATGAGATACTGACAGGCTGTCAGGAGAGAGAGAGAGGGGGAGAGGAAAAGAGAGCGCTTCCGCTCATTTCTCCCGTGTTATTATCCAAAGTTAATGTAAACTTGAATAATGTACTTCATTTGAATGTAATAATTATGTTGGTTGTTGTTTGTGGAAGCGCCAGTGAATGAGCCCCATTAACTGAGTTTTAAACATCACTTTAAATGGAAGATCCCCATAGGCCCCGCCCACTCGATTGGATCAGTGATCGGTATCGGCCGATACTGATTCCGGCGATCGGCCCCAAAATTGGCGATCGGAGCATCCCTAACCATTACTGTATAATTATCTAAATGATGTTATACAATGCACCTAATAAACAAGTATGGCATTTTGAAACATGATGTGCAACCATTTTTACTGTAATTTGTGTGCATTTTGTTATTAACTAAGATAATGTTGTGATTTATTTTTTGTTAGTATGCACGTGGACGCTTTGGACATACCTGGAGAAGGAAGAAATGGGTCTTTGGAATGATGGGAGTTAAAGACAAAAGGCAGAGACTAGTGTTGAAACTAGTGGAGAAACGATCAAGATGCCACCTTGTCCCTCTGATTAGACGGCGTGTTAAAGGTCCCATGTCATGCTTTTCCGGTTATTACCCGTCCCCTTGTGTGTTATGAAGGTTTTTATGCATGTAAACGGTCTGTATGATGTTTAAAACAAACAAGGTATCTACCACAACTGTTTAAATGGGTAAACGTTTTTCGGGCTACTAAGTTGGGATCGCGGAGAAATGTTCTCCGCAGACCCATGCTCACAGCGTTATAAACCGCAGCAGATCGCAGCAACGGGCCTCTCAACGTCCCGACCAATCAGAGCACACTGGGCTCACAGGGAGGGGGAGGGGGGCAGGAGTTCCAACAAGCCGTTTAGGACAGAGAGTGAATACTGGTGAATACACATACTTTACAGAGATGCTGTATGAGAAACCAATGTGAGTTTGGAAAATTGCACAGTATAAATCTATTTTAGTATACCTCAACAATGGAATTATGATCAGTAGAAATGGCCATGACACGGGACCTTTAAGTCAGGAAATAGCAATATTAGTGATGAGTGGAGGGCATACAGGAGAGTGCTGAGTAACATGGGGTACAACCACTACACCGTAAACCACAGCAGGCGGTTGGTGAACCCCCAGACGGCAGTCACATAATGAAAGAGTTTGGTCGACTGTCAAAGGACATGTCCTTAGACTGAGAGGAAACCGTACAGAGAGTTTGTTGGAGGAACACCTCAAGGTTCTTGAATGGTCATCTTGGCTTGGCTCTGCTCACCCTGATGGACTGCTTGGACGCTTTTTCAAAGATATACACAAAGCCTTTCCAGTCTGAGTACCGTTATGTCTTACCAAGTCTTTCATTTATGTCTGAGAAAAGCTTTTATGTTTAAATATGTGTATCAGTCATACTAAACAGTCATTATTTTGAGTCCTGGTTTTCTTCATGTGTGAATAACATGTTTTGCTTGGTTCTGTTGCATCTTACTTTGCATTTCTGTGAAAATATTATAAAATGGTTGTAACTCATTAATAAATGGTGATTTGTTTTACACTTTACAATAAGACTCCCTTTTACCAATTAGAAATAATTGTGACTCATTAATAAATGGGAATGTGTTTTACACTTTACAATAAGGCTCCCTTTTGGCAGTTATAAATGTTAGTAACTCATTCATAAATGGTCATAAGAGATGCCAAGAAACATCAAGATGGATGGGGGGAGAATCAACTCAGTGAGCAACAGATACCAAGGATGTTGGCTGATGAAGAAGACGAAGTAAGCTAAGTAGCCAATATAAGGCTTAGCAGTACAGATAAATGTGGGGTCACTATTTGGCAAGCAACCGGTCACAGTTACCCTGTTTATCTCATGTCTTATAAAAGCTTATTAATGATTTATGAAGTGTTCACTACCTAATTAATAAATCAATTACAAACTATTCGTAAACCCTTTATAAGGGTAGTCTTATTGTAAAGTGCTACCGATAAATCTATTCATCTTATGTCATCTGTTTGATCGGCATATTAAGATGGAGAATTATTCAGACAATTGAAGACGTAACTTCAAACTAAGCACTGTGCGCTTAGATTCCCGTCATGATCTATAGATTACATTTCTGTACAGAAATGTAATTTTAGGTTGCCATTTTTAGGAGTTGTTTCCTTTGTTTAATAAGCATGTAACGAGGCTGTGAAGTCTCTGAAAAAGGGATGAAAGTGGTAGAAAACCAGGAAAAATTATGTAATACTACATTTCTATGTCTCAAAAGACTCTTAAATTATCTTGTGAGCCCTTGAGAGTTTTAATAAGCTGAGAACCAGACATTAAATGGTTAGGTTTATTATGAGGCCTGTGTAGATATGTTTCCCTTAATTAATTTGATCCCTGACGTCCCTCTTTTCCTTACTGTACAACAATCTCTCTGCTCAAAAGGTGGTATCCTGGGGTTACAAGTTAATTAACAGGATAAGAACAAGACCAAAAGCCTTCAGCCCTGCTAGCGGCTCTTTGAAGTTCCACATTTGTACAGGTTGCTTTAGGGAAAATGCTAACGGTAGCATGCCTACATGCTGATGATACATATGACACATCATTTTTACCTTGTGCACGCTCTAAATTGAGCGTGTCGGTACACTGTAAAAACAAAAACGTTGTTTTTACGGTAAAAACCTGGCAGCTTTGTTGCCAGAATAATGATGTAAAAAATACGGTAAACTGTAAACAACTTTACAGAACAACGTGTATATTTTACAGTTTAAAACTGTTGTAATTTACATTTTAAATCTGTCATTTCAACAGCCCTTTTCTGCTGAATTAGCATGATCACGTTGCTATTAAACTGATTATTTCAGTAAGATTTACATGCAGTTGTTGTCTATTGTACATTGAATCCCATTCAATTTGACAGAAAAATAACAAACAAATAACACTGTTTAACTGTAAAAGCATCAGTGTAATGCTGTAATTTAACTGAATTTTCCCGCAAATTGTAATCAAAAGTTGTGTATAATTTAGTGTATTTTGCCGTAGTAATGACGATATATATATATATATATATATATATATATATATATATATATATATATATATATATATAGTATAAAACCGCCTGTAAGGATTATTGATATATAAAAATGTTTTTCCTATACATTAGTCAGATTGAAAGATTTCATTTAAACTACACTGCCTTCGTATATATATGTTTGACTATTACCAGAAATGTGAAGAATGTAATCCAGGGTACACAGATTAAGCACTTAAAATTTAAAATGCAAAGCTAGATAAACCTCAAGAGCCACTGTATTAAAAGTTGAAAAAATTCCAACAAGAACTTGCCTTTCCAAGAATTTATTATATATATATATATATATAATAGCAGTGATCAAAAACATCTGTCATTTCTCAACATACATATTGGTAAAACATACAAACTAAGGCTGCACAATAAATAAACAGCTCACATTGTCCAGGAAATTCAAGCTGAACAAAGTTGAGAGGTTACTTGCATCACATCAAATGATTTATGGGAAATAATGTTTTTAAATATTTTAGTACTTTATATGTCTCATCTCTTATAGTGGGCACCTGTATAATATAATACTCGACTGTCACAGCCACAGACTGAGCTGTAACTTAGCCAAAATAAGGGATTGTCTTAGTTGAATACATGTTCATTGCTAAAGGAAGTGTGTACGTGATGAAGCTACAGTTGCAAAACACATGTGTGTGTGTGTGTGTGTCTAAGTGAGATAGGTGAAGAGGTAGGGTCAGCAGAGACCCTTCACTTCAGAAGCAAAAACCCAAGTGGAAAACAAAACAAAACCACCCAGTGGAGTGTAACACATCAACATTTTTACACTCAACAGTGATGTCCTGAGCTTTTACAATGACCTTAAAAGAATAGTTTGACATTTTGAGAGTTACATATTGCATTTTTTTTTAATTAGTTAAAAGAACATGGAAAAAAAAGGCACTTCAAATTTTAACTACAATTTAAACAATCAAACAAACTGTAACTTGGGCACATCGCCACATGCCATTGATCTTACTGTCCATATTCAGACATCACGCCACTCATGGTCCGAAAGTTCCTGTATCAAGGTGAGGACTCTCGGGTTCACCTGAAGACGGGATGCACGTGTCTTCTCCACTTTGGTGCCCTTCTCTGGGTTGATGGAGAAAAAACACCTTAAAATAAAAATACAAACAAACAACAGAATTAATAATAAAATAGCTTGCCTAACAACAAAAAAACTTCACATCAATCTTATTATTTTGAAGCCAAAATGACAATTATCTTAACCCCCAATTCACTGAAGCAGCTGCTTTAGATTTGTTGCAGTTTAATAAAATAAATTGTTGGATAAAGCCAATCCCAAAAAACACATACCTCTGGACAAACTCCAGGGTGGATGCCAGCTCTGACGGGTAGGCGATGTTGAAGCAATAATAGCTCCCAAACATCATGGACAGGGCAGAAACCAAGGAGGGGATGTTGTCCTGTACTATGTTTCGATCCACACTCAGCATGAATCGCCTTGAAGAATAGCATGATCGTCCTAAAAAAGAAGAAAAACACAATTCAAACTAAATTAAAACAAGACTTGTCTTCCTGAAATATTTCACAAAACAATTTTAGCACACATTTTAAGGTCTGTTAAATTGCTCACCATCAATACAAAAATGTATGTATGTGTATTTGCAGGTTAAGGGGAGATAAATGTAATGTCAATTTGACTTGCTTTTAGGGGATAGTTCATATTGTTTGAAGGGGGGTTGTAGGAGCTACAGTTTGGAGAAACAGAGAGGAGAACCAGCAGACAGCTAAGCAATGCACTGCTGTGGACATAGTTAAGCCACCAAAAAAACTAAAACAATATTACTCTTAGTGTATGCTATATTAAAGAATATTTTCAAAGCTCTACCTTGCTGTCAGACAGCTATACAGTCTGTTTCTGATAGGGACTGAAGCAGCAGGGTACATTTGTGACAATATTATAAATATAGCGTACACGTAAACTGAATTTTTAGGTGGCTAAAATACGTTTCGCTGCTGCACCCATCCACAGCTTTACATACGTACCTGTACTCCTGCCTGTTCCTCCAAAGACATGCAAGTAATGCACTGACTATGGATAAGTATCCATAAGCATCCAAACTAGCCCTTTACGAGCTTACAGTAACAAAAAACATTGTGCAACATAAACGTCTCAAATTAGACAGAAAAGAGAGAAAGAAGTGGCAGAAAGAACAAAAAAAAGTAGACTGCCAGTTAACTTTGAACCCCCTCAGATGTAGCTTCAAACCCCCCACTTCACAACAGCATGAATTAAACGAAAATAAAGAGTTCAGCTTTTAGCATGATACTTCAATAACGTTACCAGACTATTTAAATTAACTCCCGGTCAGTAGAAGTTATAACTATGACTGCAAAATGCACTCAATCACAAACAGAAGCTAGTATTGTCCTGACAACACACCGTTGTTTGCTTGCAGTTCGCGCCAACACATTTGAAAAAACACTTATGCAATGCAGAACATAAACGTTTTGCTGCAAAATGCACTCAATCACAAACAGAAGTTAGTATTGTCCTGACAACACACCGTGTTATAATTGAAGTTTGAAGAAAATAAACGGTTAGCTTACCAGTGCTACAGATGTGATCCTGGCTCATGTGCACACAGCTCCGTGGCAGGCAGACTTGAGACAGACTTGGCCGCGCCCTGAGCCGTAACCGTTAACCTGCAAAAACGGCAGGTAATCATTTTTAGCACGCTAACATGACTGCCCGTTAACTTTGAACCCCCTCAGATGTAGCTTCAAACCCCCCGCTTCACAACAGCATGAATTAAACGAAAATAAAGAGTTCAGCTTTTAGCATGATACTTCAATAACGTTACCAGACTATTTAAATTAACTCCCGGTCAGTAGAAGTTATAACTATGACTGCAAAATGCACTCAATCACAAACAGAAGCTAGCATTGTCCTGACAACACACCTGTTTGCTTGCAGTTCGCGCCAACACATTTGAAAAAACATTTATGCAATGCAGAACATAAACCCTCAACGTTTTGCTGCAAAATGCACTCAATCACAAACAGAAGTTAGTTTTGTCCTGACAACACACCGTGTTATAATTGAAGTTTGAAGAAAATAAACGGTTAGCTTACCAGTGCTACAGATGTGATCCTCCGCTCATGTGCACACAGCTCCGTGGTCCGTGGAAGGCAGACTTGAGAGACAGACTTGGCGCGCACTGAGCCGTAACCGTTAACCTGCAAAAAGTGGCAGCTCCCGCGATAATTAAATAGTCCAATGAAATAACAGAAACAAACTCTACTGCTCAGTAGGCGTGTCTCAGTTCAGCGGCCGTTTCCTTCGGAGGCGTTCGATTACTGTTTGAGCTGTCTGCCGTGGGCTGCATTCCACTCCAAATAGCCGGTCTGCCGCAGAATCCAAACGCCAGCTGTTTTATGGATTCTCATTTAATTTCCAAGAATATCTCAGTACTGGGTTATTTCCAATTTCAAAAATAAACATATGTATTAAACAAATAGAAATAAGAAGTAAGTATATTATAGTATATTCAAGAATGAAAAAATATAAAAAAACATGATTTTAACACTGTCATGTTGTAATTTTAACTGTATTGTATTGTTTTATGTATTACAGTTGTTCTGTGTTCAAACCACAGTAATCTGTAAATTATACAATGAAATATAATTATTTTAACATATTCTTAATGTGAATTTAACAGTTTTGTTTGGTTCAGTACTTCACGAAATATTACTGTAAATTAAACACTGCTTCATTGTTTCTCTATTTACAGTTTTTTGATGTTGTGATTTTACAGCTTTTCCCTGTTAATTTCACAGACTTTTTTTACAGTGTATGCTAGCATTTGCTTATTTGCAAAGGGCAGTTTATAGGAATGTAATTAGTTTTGCTTGCTCATAAACAAAATCATTGGAGAAATCACAAGTTTTGACCTGATGCTGCCACTTGCTTAAGGGGAATCAGTGGGATTCATCATTTACGGACCATAAATGTCTGTTAAAAAATATCATGGGTATCGATGGCATATTTAATGAGATTTTAGTCCAGCTCTGAAGAGGGTTCTCCATGTGTCAGAACCAAAAACAAATCAACATATTCTCAACCATTTTACAGTTTTCTAAATATTTCATTTATCTCTTTTACTGCATGACTGTTTCCAAACTCATTAACTTTCATATGACTCACTCATATGACTCACTCATATGACTCACTCCAGAACATGGAAAACGTTTTACTGTTCACATGCTTACTTTGCAATTATCTTCCTATCATGGTTTATGAGCTTATTTTTATGACCCTTACTTTGATTTTATACTCAAATGTTGTTTTATTTAGCTTTTAATAGGATTTATAAATTGTGTATGTCATTATCACATGAAGTACACAATGCAGGAACATATTTTAGGGTTGATTGCAAGGATTGATTGCAAAGGCCATTAAAATGTAGTTACATAGACACATTTTTATGTAAGTACGTTTTCTTTTAGTTAGTTTAATTATTTACACATGGATATTCTTTCAAGAAAAAGTTTATAGCCTGTTAATCTGCAAACATCTTAATGAAACTCAAACAAGATGAATTGTCATGACAGATTTTGCTTTTAATTGCGATTTGTAACATTCTTCCAATAGGGGATCGCCTAATTTGGAACCAAAGTTGTGCATTTTGTGATTTTTCCTGTTTTGTCAGAGTGTTTCCTTCCTCAACTCTTTGTTGGGGATCCTGTGAAGGCCATTACTCCTATTAATTTGAGAACTTGTTAAATCATGAAACAAGAAAGTGCTCTGCAGAGTGAATGAATGCACCACTCCTCCACTTTCCACCTCTTCTTCTTGGCATTAAGTTTGAGACTCACCTCCGAAGACGTCCCACACAACGTGTCAAAACTTTTTAATTGGGTTCTTTCATTATAAAAAATATGCTATATTATATTGCACATTGTTGAGTCTCTACACTCCTGGGTAAATGCACTCCAAGTTAAACCTATTTTTTTTGTTTTGGCTACCCTCACCTTGTGAATTAATAACTGAATAAACACACTTAAGTCTTAATCCCTGACAATCACCTTATCATATTATTGCTGTGAATTCCTATGGTCTTGAAATAAATAAGAAAAGAAAATGACTTTGTATATTTTCAATTTGCACACAAACACACTTGAATACAGCCAAACATATGTTGTAATTGGCTTTTGTTTAAAGTGGTGAAGCTTACCTGGGGTTAAAATAATTACAATACTGTGGAAATAGCCGATGAGAAAAAATAACAGATTGCATATGCAATGCGTGAGAATAATTATTTTCAAAGTTATTCACAATCATATGCAGAAACACTGATTCAAAGAATAAACCAATATGTTTAAAGTAGATGGACTTGTGTTGTCCTTAATACGTCAACTAACCAACCAAATTAAAGCAGTCATCCAACCAAAATATATTACAAAGAAATGCCTTGACAGCAGTTTATTTGAACTTCTAACACTTACAATAAACCAATCAAGGCAGTTTAAAAGCACCCACTCACTTATTTGTATTGATCAATAAACCTATCAAGCTTCTACAGATATAATATTATGGTCATTGTGAGCTATGGTGCAATAAAGAGCTTATTGACCCTTTTAACTTGGCAGTCCACATAATAATCCCCCCACTGACCAGAGGAGGGCACTCTGGGTGGAGTTCATGCTCCACATCAGCTCCTTGATGTCCTCTGATGGGGACTCAAAGTGAAACAAACTAGGAGTGACATAACAATAATTTACCACACATACACACACGATGACAAACACAGTATATGCTCAAAAACCTCCTTTGTGACATCCACCTACACATGTGACATTACTATAATTGAAATCCTCTCGTGCACCCTCACATGAATAATAGCCTTTCATGCGTCATACCTATCTTCATCATCATACACATCGCCATCCCACAGTTGTGATTGCAAACCTTACATTGTACTGAGCGCCGTGCGACCCTCGACCCCCCTCCGTTCCTTTGGAAGCTATGAGCTGATTTATCATTGATTGAAGTATCAGGCAGCTGATGGGGTGCTGTGGCCTGAGATGTAGGGCAAATGTACCATGAATGAAGCGTATCTAAAAACATGGAGGCGAAGTGAAAGGAACGCCTGATGATGGACTGGCTGAGGCCAACAGGGAAGAAACAAAAAAAGAAGAAAGATACAGTACAGCCATTCAGATAGAGAAACGCTAATGTCCATGTCCAAAACATAATTATATGCTGCAGCGTTGAGGCTACAATTATTAGAAAATGGAACAGGGCCTAGTATGAACCTCATACAAAGCCCCATGCCTAAAATACATCAACTAAAATGGGCATGGGTTTCAGAACTGTTTATTTCACCTGTCTGTTAAACCAACCTAGTAGTAATCTAGCATATGGGGCTTCCTATTGACATGTATATAGACTTTTTGCACTACTTTTTATTTTGTATTTTGTATTTTTGTATGTTATTATGTATGTTGCATTGTTGGAAGAGCTCAGGTCAGAAGAATGTCATAGTCATTTCTACACTGCAGACAAACATATGACAATAAAACCTTTGAATCTTTTTGAATCTGAACAGAACATTCTTAAGATCACCAATCTTTTAGAGAAAAATCATTGCAACTTGTCTTTCAGCAATACCTTTCGTATATATACTTTTGGCAGGATACGGAATACTTCTGGCTGATCAAGGACTCAAAACACAAGGAGAGCATTGGAGAGCTAGAACTGAGCTCAGACACTGAAGATGTATAGGACGTTTTGGCATGAGAATTGATAAAGACATTTGCTGCAGCAACACAGTGATTCAGCTCCTGCCCAACCAATTCTGAAGTTCTCTTGCTCATTCTTCAATATTTAACTACTCCTGAGAGAATAATCAACATTCGATAACCAGTCAAAGCAAGCTCTGTTCCTAGCAGGGAGTGATTGGCTCCAGGTAACTATCCACTTGATAACCACTTTGTCCATGCTGCCCTTCTTGGCCAGGTTGCTCTTGAAAAACAGATTTGAATCTCAATGAGACTTTTAACCTGGTTAAATAAAGGATATATATAAGATGGCCTCCCGGATGTCCTTGCTCTCACTGTAAGTCAGCTTTGTCCTGTTATTATCTGAGGAAGAGACTGTTTTATGAATGTTTTGGGGCAAGACACAGCTGTGGGGAAAGGATGTTAAAGCTGCAAGGCCTTTTGCCTGCATGAGACAGGGGAGTGAGAGGAGAGGTAATAGCTAAGATCACTATAGAGCTAAACTAAAGGGCCATACAGTATATGAAATTCTACATTATCGACATGTCTTGTCAATTCAAAGAGGAAAACATGGAGAATACTTGTATCAGGCCTACAGTGTTTCCTGCTGACAGGAATCATCTGCCTCCCTCAGTTATAAATGAGAATCATCACCTCACCTCACCTATAATCTCATTTGGGGCGGTGGTGGCGAAGTCCATAGGGACTTGGCTTGGCAACTGGAAGGTCACCAGTTCAAGTCCCGGAAAGACCAAGTGCTACCGAGGTGTCCCTGAGCAAGGCACCCTACACTGCTCCCTGGGTGCCGTACATAATGGCAGCCCACTGCTCCTAACACTAGGATGGGTCAAATGCAGAGAAACCGTTTCGTTACATAGTACCTGTACTGTGTAATGACAATAAGTTCAATCTTCATTTCACAGCTGAGGGCAGCAGATAATGACCATATGTTTTTAGATGCAGGGTGCACTTCAGGGTTCCTTCCACCAGAGGGTGCCAGAGGCAGTGATTTTCCCTGTCAGAGTGCGAGGACTGGGAATGCTTTCTTGCACTGCTTGGCTGAGTGACTTAGTAGCTTCTTCAGCCTGACCTAATAAATCACATTACCGGGGCCAGCAGTGTAATTACTAGCCAGCTGTCATGCCTCTTTTTGTCTCTGGGCTGGACTGTAAAGACTGGAGTGGAATGGACAGAAATCCAATAGAACGGTCTGAACTGGACTCAGGTGAGTTACAGTGAATGCAATTGGAAAATTCATGATCCAGATCGGCACTATGAAAGCTCCTTAACCCTAAATGACAACTCCACTTTGCTGCAAGAGTCTAAGATTTAGAAATATTTGTTTTAGCCAGCAGATGCAGCTTTATATTTTCTCAGAGAGGTTTGTAATTGTATCATGTGCCTTAGTTCTCTCCTTCTCGTCTGTTGCACTGTTATAGTGATTTCCTACAACGCTGCATTATGAGATCTCTGCGTTGACGTTGATGGGTACAATGTAACCAGAACAACTGAAAAAGACCCAGTTGAAATCAACCATTTTAACTTGACTAATGGCCCCTCATACTAAAACTGAATTATGAGTTATCCGACTGATCTTCAATTTTTACTACGGCCTATAACTGTCAGTAGGAACAGACTGGTTTTGATTTCCGGTTACATTCAGACGTCTCAGTAAAATATACTTCTGATGCTTATTTCTACAATTAAAGAAAGACTATGTTTAAGAATAGGAACTGAACCAAGATATTGCACAGTTTACAGAGCAGATCAGTCTGAGTTACCTTAATATACTGAGAGCTACAGCATTTATCTAATAAGATCCTATCTTTCTGACCCTCATGTTTTTAATGGACTACAGAACAGAGTTCTAGAAACAGAAAAGCAGCAACTACAAATGGATTCATGTAAATGTACTGTTGAAAGCCTGTCAAGTTTCTATCATCTGAAAAAGCTTTAATGTAATGTATAACAGTTCAGACACATAAAGAATGATTGGCTGATTCAATGTATACCACACCGCTCCATTAACAGGGAAGGGTTTCAGATGCCTCAATTTACAGAGAGATAACTTCTGATCATGTGTTTGTGTGTCTGCTGTTGTAAAGCTCTTATTATCTGATCACATGGTGTGGTAATAAAAATAAATAAAGTGCTGGCTGCCTAATATTGGCTTCTGCAGCAGGGCACGACAGATAGATGTGTTCGTGTGTTATTTTGTGTGTATCTGTGTAGGTGAAGCTTTGGCTGATGACAGTCAGCGGGAGATCCAGCACCCCCCCCCTGAGCCTGACTCCATCAGCGAGAGAAGAGGAGACGAGCAGCATTGAGGACGACGGAGGGGGGTGAAAATGTGATTCTGTGACCGTGTACGTGCGCGTGCAGGAAATAGACAGAAGAGAGAATAACAGGTTCTGTATGTCAGTCGTGATTCCTGAACCAGCAAAGTATCTATGTGAAAATTGGAATATAACATGGTACGTGTTAGTGCATGAGTTTCAAATAATGCAAAAAGTTATGTTTGAGAAAAACCTTTATACAAGTTATTTTAGATACGGAATTACTTATGTGCCCTCCACACGTACACACATTGTCGGATTCGATCCCAGCATGGCTGACATTTGTATGATTAAATTATATGAATACTGGATTTCTGGTTAAAACACCTACTTTGTTTAGGTTAAGGCAGAGCCGTATAATAGAAGAGTTACGACATCTCCGTTCACTCCAATGGACCAGTTTTTTTACAGCAATGGCGGATCGTGGAGCCGCCAATAGTTCCCCGGAAGTTAGCTTGCCGCTGACTTCCGGGGGACTATTGACTCGAGAGGCTCCACGATCTGTGGCTGGCAGCGCAGTAGTGTTGCAGCGTTCGTGATGGACTTTTAAAGGTAAGAAGACGTTTAAAGATTTATATTGCGGATATTATCAGCACATCTGAGTCAAATGAACATGTGTATTAAAGGATGTTAGTGGATTATCCCTAAATCAGTAGATTTAGGGAACGTTTACAGATAACAGATTAGGCTAGGATACCGGATAAAGTTAGCAACACACGTTAACCATGAACAGCTATTAATCCGTTCTCCTAATGTTATTTCATCCAACGTTGTGGAATTAGAGAAAAAGGGCTTCTAAACGTGATTTTTTTGTGGGGTGGAGGAATGTAATATTAGTTAAATATAACATTGGGGCACGTGTGATTGTAATGAGTGGAAGTGGAGAAATTACGATCTCCATTTTGGAGTAGACCTACAAGCTAGTATAATAAAGTTAACGTTACACAATAATAAGGAAGAGAGCTATTTGATATTAATTTAGAGTGCATATTTGAGACTTCCAAACAGTAAACAAAAACGTAATTTATGGGTGAGTGTTTTTAGTGTATTCTGTTGATTATTACCCGTCTGTATTATGTTGCAGCTCAGCTGATTTTGAAATGATGGCAAAGTGAGAGTGAAAACACAAGGTAAATGTAATACTACTGTTGTATATAAGTAAGCATACTAAACATGTATTCTATCACTGTATTATATAAGTAATCTTGTTAGTGTATATTAGTAACCTACTGTATGGCAGGTGGAGGGGCAGTGATGTTACAGGTGGAGGACTTACTGGACATGTATACACTCATTACATACTGTACGTAAAATACGACCAAGAATGTGAGACAACTTTATACAAATTCATATCACATCCATTACTGATGCCATTTGTCATACTTTGTTAAACTCACAAATAATAAAGTTCCATAACTTCAGTTGGAAACAAAGACCACACCTAATCTCCCCAAGGCAATTTCCCATCCAATAGATGTGCTATATAGGTGTGTATAACCCTTTCTCCTGTCTGTTTCTCCCTCTTTCAGCACAAGAACCAGAGGGGGATTCAATAGAGCCTGAATACCTGCACTGAGACCCTCACCCTGCACCCTGAGTCTCAACTCTCAGAGTTCTTCAAGCCTTTCCCTGTTATTTGTATTAAACCAAACATTAAGCTTCCCAATGGTGTGGTCTTCGTTTTGTGAAAAAGTGCAAATGCAGTGTTTGAATATGATTACCTCACATATTTTGTTGCGGCTGTCTGTTTTGATTGTTAAATTGCTCCTGCTGACTTGAGCTAGCCATTTTTCCCTCCTCTGTGTCAGTGGGGAAGCCGTACATTCTGATTCTTACTCCTTTCTCTGAGCGATTGGAGCATCCCCAGGCAGCACAGCAAACCATGGTGGAGACGATATGCCAGGACAACACGGAGGAAAAGGCACAGACAAACTGCATGACATGCTATTCAATGTTTATTGAATTCCATGTATTTACAATGGATGTTCCTAAAACAACACTTTTAACGTCATAATCATGTTGCTGCTCGTCCATTGATAGTCACCTGTTGGTCTCCTGTCCTTTCTGAAAGTCATAAAGAGTACATTAGTCATTTAGATTACTTATGTCCTCAAGTACCATGGGATTACTGAAACCACCATGAATTAAAAAAATGGTAGAAATGAATCTAATCTAAATTTTGAAGCATTCCTTACCATCCCCTCCCTCTAAATATATCAATAAACATTAGGAAGTGATGCACCTGACTACCATACCTGTTTAAGAAGATAATATTTGTTTTAAATAATTCAAAGCAATACACAACAACAACAGGCTCTTTAACCAAGGCAACAGCCTAACATGTATATGTTAACAAGTATACTAGCTGTTCACACTATTCCTAATATTATCCATAAATATTAGCAGATTCTATTTTATTTTTTAAAACATATTGATGTAAATACATGCACATATCGGTATGTTGTATAAATATTGCAAATCAAGACCTTTATTCACTACTTATTACCAAAAATCGTAGTTCTATCTCCGGTAATCATGCATTCATATGTCCCGCCACGAACTTCCGGGGAACTATTGCCTCTCCCTGAACCACGTGACGATCAAGCATTTTGGACTTCCGCTGTCGTAACTCTCTCTCTATATGGCGCTGGGTTAGGGGATGCATATTATCCTGACTGATTTAATTTCACTAATAATCATTGTTACTTGAACATAAATATGTTGTTTTAGATTATTTGCTTAATTGACTGCTTACCAGTCATAAAGTGCTAGAAGTGGCTTAGATTTAAAGATGCCCGATTACAGGTATGCTGTTTTGGGTTTCCCTTTCCTGTAGTGTGTTTACATGTGTTTGTGCAGATGGTCTGCGAAGGCTAACATCTGTGAGTTCCTCTCCCACACACTCCCCCCCTGCCTGAAACTCTTCCATCGGACTTCTTTACTTCCGTAAAATAATGGCATCACTATGTAACACCTTTGGGTAAGGTTGACCAATCACAACAGAGACGGCCAGCTAACCAATCAGAGCAGACTGGGCTCTGGTTTCAGACAGAGGGTGAATAGAAAAGAGGTGGTAGTATTAGAAAATAAAGGCACTTTTTTAACATTAAAGCATGGAGACATGTCCCAGTAGAGGCACACGATACAAATATGAACCTGACAATTAGCATAATAGGGCCCCTTTCAAAGAAAACACTGGATGGTATACCTTTATCTTCATTAGTTATGATAACATTGCATTGCTACAAAGTTTGATGTGACAAAGAAACACAGTTAGATTAGAAACCATATAATTGTATCTGGAGGTAAAACCAAAAGAGAAGTTAATCACTGAGAAAAAGAACATGCCGTTGAAATGGAAGAGTGCTTTTCCCATTTCCATTTTGACTGATGCTCACATTTTTTGTCACAGGACAGTGTCGAAGAACAGAATGAAAGAAAAACTGATAGGGTAAATAATTGCAAAATTGGAGATGAAAACATTTTAAGATCTATTTTGTCATCAAAAATTCCAATTGGATTGAGAACAGTTTAAAAAGGCCACAGTAGAAATAATACAGTCACAATGGGTCGAGATAAAGGTAGGCTTTATAGTTCTTATTGTATTTTCGGTAACTGTCCTGCAAAATCATTACGTTTTGGAAAACGCGTTCCTTTGAAATTCTTCACACAAAAGATTCCAACTCCAGACTTTATATTGGCAGATAATGGTTTTAAAAAGCTTGAAGTTAAAGTGGCATTTCATCAATATAATTTCAAGTCTTCTAAAGCATTTCATTGTAAACAACTGGATGAGAATAAAGATTTTCCATTGTGAATCTGGTGGACGGAAAGAAAAACATGCCAATTTGAAGCAACAACAGTGAGCCCAGTGAAGTAGCTTTAACTAATGAAGTTTGAACATCACAAGGGCAGGCCTGCCTTTTTAGATGTGTGCCCATGCCATACATCCCTGCAGCAATTAAAAAATGCAAATTAAGGGACCCCAGTTTCATAAAAGGGTTGTTAAAAGTCCTCGTCGTGGCCCGTAAAAACCAACAACTAGAACATTTTCTTGAGTCATTTCTGGGATACCTGTTCAGCGTGTGTTAGCTTGTGTGTGCAGGTTAGAGGGTGTAAAGGTCGGCCACCTCTTACACACTGCATCGTACACACTCCCCCCCACCTGGACCAGCAGATGGTTGGAGCTGATGGTGACACCTGGCAGATGGTAAAGATATGTGGGCACTCGCCACCAGGAGACACAGTCTGAACCTGCAAAATATTCATTTTACTGTCTGGCAACTGAATATGTTAGATGTTGTGTATGACAATGATTAGGTACTTACCTTATTAACTAGTTCCATTACTTAATTTAAGGTCAAAACTTTGAGATAATTTATGAAAACCATTATTAACTAAATAAAATAATGAGATGAGATTCAATATTCTTGACATTGCACATTTTTGAGAAACAAATTCCAACAAAAATATAAATGTTATGGTTGTCCCCAGGCATTTCATTATCTAATAAGATTTTCATGAGGAGGCGCATTTCTCATGGAAGAACATGTTCAAATACAAAGATGCCAAAACATAACTTCTTGGTTCCGAAATAACATATCGCATTCTTAAATTTGATCAATAAATATTAAATCACATCAGTTAGTGGCGAATAAACCTTAATAATAAGTTGGTACTTTATCCATATCTTTTCTAAATGTCCTTTTGCCTTTTTTGCCAGGAGGTTATACACATGTGCGTTGTCTTGCTATGAGATGGAACCTGTACACTGATGATTATCAAATCAGAAGGAGAATAGTCTGCTGCCAGCTAGTGGTAAAACACTAACACTGCACGTTTCTTTTTGTCTTATCCTTTTCTTCCTGTGTCCTTGTGAATCCAGAATAATAGTGTGTGTGTGTGTGTGTGTGTGTGTGTGTGTGTGGTGTGTGTGTGTGTGTGTGTGTGTGTGTGTGTGTGTGTGTGTCTGTGTGTGTGTGTGTGTGTGTGTGTGTGTGTGTGTGTGTGTGTGTGTGTGTGTGTGTCCTTGCAATCCGAAACACTAACAGTTTCAAAGCATGCACATATTGCGCATACATTGCTAAAACATTAATAGCAGCCTTCTAAATGTATAATTATAAGTTCACATACATTCAAGTTCAGAAAATCAACACACACACAAACACACATGGTCAAGGTCCAGCCTCCAGTGCTGCAGTCTGCCACAGATGTGCCTGAGCTGAGTAGCCGAAGGCAAAAAAACATTCATCTGCTCATCTGGCTGAGCAGGAGGCCCTAAATGGGTCAGAAGCATCACAGACACAAACTAAACACACACACACACTCTTTTTATTTTTAGTATCAAAAGTGTTTTCAGAATTTCGTTTTGACATAATCGATGACGACACTTTTCATTATGTAATCAAAGGTCATAGTATTTTTTGAATAAGCTCTAGTATGAGTGCGTGCTTCATCAAGCTTAGTTTATTATATGTTTGTCTGGATGAGATATGAAATACATTATGTTTATCCGTCTTTCTGTGTTTGACTCTACATACTTGTTTGTGTGTGTTTGTGTGTGACAGAGGGGTAAATATAGTCAGTTCAGAGCTCCAGGTCACTTTAAGCCTTGGCAGCGTCTGCCAACTCAATGTAGCTCTGGGCCTTTTTTACAGGGAGCAAGAGGGAAGAGAGAGCTGCGTTTATCAGACATCTCTTTTCATGGAAATCCAATTACTTCCACTAATGTAAACATGGACATCTGTTAACTTTTTTTCCTTCACAGTACATAACAAAAAAAACACATATTGAACTATTTAACCTTTAAATGTCCCCTATTATACTGTTTTTCATCAATATATTATAGGTCTCAGATATATACAAAACATGTCTCTGAAGTGTTTGGCTCCAAATACCAAACAGATCACCCATTGTAGCATCCCATAATCCCCTCTGTTTCAGCCCTGTTTCAAATGTGCTGAATGTCTGTCTGTTACTTTAGATGAAAATAAGGAGCCACTCCCCACACCCCTCTGAGAGATATTTGGTTAAAAAGAACACAATGGTGCTCTTGGAGGAGATTCAGGTGATAAGGTGGGGGGGTCTTACCTTGGTTGGTTATTGGCTAATGGTTACACAAGCCAAAACATCGTTATGACATCATAAAGTGGCCAAAATCTGATCAGCACATTTTCAGACACGTTTTTATATAAATGGATCAGGACAGAAAGTGAGCTAATCTTTGTTCCTGAAACTTTCAGAATCTCTTTACACAGAGGGGACAAAAGGGAAAAAGTGGATTTTGCACAATAGGTGACCTTTAACAGAAGGATTTCAATCATTTTCTGTTTGCCAGAAAAACTGCTTTAACGGTGGCTAGGAGTTAGCTTGGTATTCAGCATGTCCATTATTAATTCCAAGTTGTATCCATTTAACATAAACCACTTTTTAATCAAGCACTTCTTTTATATATTTCTTAACACTTTGACATCGTGTCATTATATATATTCCGATTTGAGATGAATAACCATGTATCCGACTGCTGCAGTGATTATTATAAAGACTCCTCCCTAATGTTGCCCACCATATTGTATACTAATGTCACCATATGGAGCACGATCTCATATGAATTAGATAACATTTATTTCTGAATGTATTTGCAGGTCAACTGTCATACTGTATATTGATGCTTTTCAATTTCGGATCTGATGGAATATATTTAAAAAAAAAATTCAACTCTTTTCCTTTTTCTGTCAACAAAAATACTTAACTTTTAGCAATTATTGGAGGATATGTTTCTCTGTTATAGAAAATGCACAGTTCTCCTTGATTGCAGTGTTGGTCCCTAAATATTAATTTAAAGGGGCCCTCTTATGCTCATTTTCAGGTCCATATTTTTATTTTGTGCCTGTGAGATGTTTCCATGCTTTATTTTTCTCATGCTGCAGCATCTCTTTTCACCCTCTGTCTGAAACCAGAGCCCAGTCTGCTCTGATTGGTTAGCTGGCCGACTCTGTTGTGATTTGTCAACTGCTTAAAGATGTCCCGCCCCTTACCCAATAACATACAATGTGTTGGTGCGCCAGCTATTAGAAGTGCAGGTGTTACATAGTGATGTCACTATGTAACATGGGGGGAGGGGTGGGTTTTGGAACTTTGGGATTGTAGCCTTTGCAGACCATTTATACAACACCTATACAACACACTATATGAAAGAGAAAGGCATTCATAGGGCCCCTTTTAAATGTCAAAAAATGTTATCCTGAATCACAGGCTGTGATTGGCACTCTAACTGCTAATACTCCAGAGGCATTGAAAACACTATGGGGACAGTGTCACTTGTTATGTAACTATGACAACCACGTCAGTGCGCCTGGTTTCTGCTTCGGGTCTGATTGCTGCCATATTTCATTTCAAGTGTTTGCGAGCACTTGGACAGAGCCTGAGGCAGGTGCGGCTGTTTCTGGGAACAGATAAAGCACATACCCAAAGTTCAAATCAGTTTGCAAATTAAAGCTCCAACATCAGGCCATCTTACATGCTACATGCTTTAACTGGGCACTTTCTCGAACATCTTACCCTATTAACGCCTCTCCTTTTATTCATTCGTCTTGCTGCTTTATCAGTAAGCTCCACAGTTATTTGATAAGAGGCACAGACTAAAGTGGGAATACATTAAGTGGATCCTCACTGTTGTGTCTTTCCTTGCTGTGATACAGTAGGAAGTTGGAAGGATTAAGAGAAAGAGAAAAGCCTGAGCCAAGACATAATGCCTGCCTTGTGAAATCCTCCGCACCCTCTGCAAACGACTTATTTCCTCCTCTTAAATCCACTTTCTTTATCTGTCTCTTCCTCTATCACCATTTCTCCCTCTGCGGGTCCCTCTCTTTGCCTTCTTGTCTCCTTGCATCTCTCTGCGGCTGTGCTGCTCTCGATGTCAATGCTAAACCCTGTTGACATCATGTATGTGGTGTTTGTGCTCCTGTGACTAAGCTGATCTTGCTGGCTGATTTCTTTCATTTCAGCTGAACAGAAAATGTCCTGCTCAGTGAATGGACTACAATTCTTTCTGTGAAATTTGTCCGTAAAACATGCTGACAGCTACGACATCTTTAATGCAATTTTTGGTCCATCAGAAGGCATCATATCCTGGAGCTTTAATATGATTGAGATTCTCACACCATAAAGACTTTTTAGACTTACAGAGCAAAATATAAAATGACTAAAGGCCTTGCTAATGTGAGAAAAAGTGATTTTTGCAGGGTTAAGCCTCAACCATCATCTCCCTTCAGACTCTCTCTCTTGGCAGCCATTGTGCCGCCTGTTCGTATTGTTCTCTTCGTCCTTTGCCACCGCCCTTCCCTCTCTCCTCTCGTTCACCTCTCCTTCATCCTCCCTCCTCTACCGTCCTCTCCTTCGCTCGACACGAATGATCATAATTGGTGCCGAGATGTACAGTCCAGTATTGACAGCAGCAGCAGCAACAATAATGCACATGCTGACAAACACTTTTCAAGGACAGCCGGGCCTCGACAGCTAACATGTTCCATATTAATGTTTCCATACATTTAGCATTTAATAAATCAAATCAAATCAAGTTTTATTTATATAGCACATTTAAAAGCGATTTTTGGTCGAGCCAAAGTGCTACATGTAATAAAAACACATGACTACAATCACAATAAAAGACAATCATTTACAACAGAAATATAAAAAACAAAAACACAGGGAATAGTCAGGTGTCATACTCCGCTCTGACTAGAAGGCCAGGGAGAAGAAGTGTGTTTTTAGTGAGGATTTAAAAAACCCTAGTGTCTGGGCCGACCTCACATGGAGGGGCAGAGTGTTCCAGAGCCTAGGGCCAGCTGCTGCGAAGGCTCAGTGACCTCGGGTTTTGAGCCTGGTCTTGGGCACTACCAGCAACAGCTGGTCAGCAGACCTTAAAGCTCTGGCTGGGGTGTAGCGCTGGAGGAGTTCGGCTATATAGGCTGGAGCCAGCCCATTTAGGGCTTTGAAAACAAATAAAAGGATTTTAAAATAAATTCTGAACCGAATTGGAAGCCAGAATTGGGGTGATATGGTCACGCTTTTTATGGCCAGTCAGAAGACGTGCAGCTGCGTTTTGGACTAGCTGCAGGCGTTTAATTGAGGCCTGGTCCATAATAAAGGGGCATAAACAAGACTGATACTTCATTAGGGTGCATACATGACAAGAGTCAAGTTTCATTGATGCTTGCTTTAAGTAGCTTCTGCAACCCAAAACATTGTTTACTACAGGTTCAATTAAAGACTTGGCAATAAGAAGGTTAAACAGCAATGACAACAAATAAACTTCACTATCACACATTTTCACTGACATTAACATTTTTGGGGGATTTTCCATGTCTGAATTGATTAGGACTTCTCCTCCATCAAGATATTCAAACAAGAATATATTAATAACAAAAATATGGTCCAGTTTACTTCTTTATCCATGACATCCAATGTCATCTTAACCTCTTAAGCACGGCGGTCCCCCCATTGGACCCCTCCCACCGTTTCTTTTTCGAGATAATGTCTCAGGGCTTCTTAACATTTATGAAACTATTAATGTGTAGCACCAGATTAACGGGAAGAATCTCAGCTAACTGAAGATATGAACCATTTTTACCAAAACAAAACACAAGTCTCATAAGAAGCGTCTAAATGACCCCTGAGCGAAAAGATTCTAACGCACTGCGGCACACAATTCAAGATAAAAATACCCTTATTACTTTTCATAGCTGCACATACAATATAGCCGATTAAAGCTGAGACTCCACTGATTATTTAGGTATAGTATCATCACTGAGCGATCCGAACTTGCGACAGGGGAAGCAAACACAGACATCACAACACGTACCTTTACGGAGCTTTTACGGCAGATCGTCTCACCGTAGCTGTCAAAAAAAAAAAAGGCTACAACTGTTGATCCATAGGTTGATAATGTACCTGTGCCTTTGAAGAAATTATTTATAATCCATAATTTCATTTTTTATGTAAAAATCGGAGCGGAAAAGTTAGCTGCTAATGGTAGCCACCAGAGTGTATGGAGCTTCCGGTTTTGGTAACGCGTCACTCTCACTCCTTATTTGTTAATGTTTTGGTGTGTATATAACTTTCCCTCTAGTCCATTGGCTCTAGCGGTTATAAAGAGATTTCATTCATCAAAATCGAGCAAGGGAGGCCAGAGATAGGTCAAATCCACCCAAATGACCACAGAAGTGGGGGTTTTTGGCTAAATCTCTCTAAAAAGGTCAAATGTCACTTGTTTAGCATCAATCTTGATACAGGGTACTTATTATATGTTGTACTTTGGATTCCTAAAGCTTTTAGTCTACTAACCCATCATCCAAGGGTAGTTTTCACTATAAGTAAAAAATAATATTTGGACGGACACTATAATTTACAGTTTTTTACTATGTAAAATCTGAATTTTCTTTAAAATAAAAAACATCTATATTGATTCTGACTTTTCTACATCCAACTCACAGGTTTATCATTACTTTGAGAAAAAAGATTATTAATTTAACCCTTTTAGAAGGGAAGATATGGTCATTTGTTCTGGGAATGTCATTTTCGAGCCTAAGACCTGAAAAACAGGCTCAGGGCTTAAGAGGTTAACTTTTCAGCTATCATGTTTGGTGTCTAAAATCACCCTGGTATCCTAAAAATGGTGTTTCAATCCAACGGAACTGCATTGTCAATAACGTTTTCATGTATTTCCTCCGGTATCACAGTTACATTCATAATCAAGGTCTCCAGAAAGAATGTAGTGGGGGATGGACAGGTAAACAGAGCAAGGATTTTCACCCAGAATACTTTTTTTCTTAATTTGTGGCATGTGTGAGCCTAAAGTCATTGTTAAGTTATTTCAATTAACATCTAAGCCAAACCATGATTTTTGTTTTAAAGCATAATTACTAGGGCTGTCAGTTGATTAAAAATATTTAATCGCGATTAATCGCATGATTGTCCATAGTTAATCGCGATTAATCGCAAATTAATCGCACATCTTTTATCTGTTCTAAATGTACCTTAGAGGGATATTTTTCAAGTTTGTAATACTCTTATCAACATATGAGTGGACAAATATGCTTTATATGTTTGTTTATTATCATTTGAACAATGACAAATATTCTCATGAATATTAAACACAACAACCTGAACATTACAAATATTCGCCTCAATTCAACCTGGAACCTCTCTCATACAATAATACAATACAAAGTGTGTGTGTGTGTGTGTGTGTGTGTGTGTGTGTGTGTGTGTGTGTGTGTGTGTGTGTGTGGTGTGTGTGTGTGTGTGTGTGTGTGTGTGTGTGGAGAGACACTGTGATGGATCGTTGGAGCTATGTGCAGCTCAAGGCATATATGCTCGAACGGGAGCTGCCTGGCCGCTGGAACCATGTTGCGCGCACTATCCGTGTTGAGTGTGCTGACTTTTCGTACAATGTCCCACTGTCTGGCTACCTGCATAAAGTCAAGTGCTCGGCGCAGTTGTCGGCAAAATGTCGCTCCTCTGTTTTCATTGAAACAGCTCCTTATATCTGTTAGCGCAGCTAGCTAGCACCAGATGCTAACAACAACAACAACACGTAAGGTGTGCCTCACTCGCGCCACACATACACACACCCTCCCGGTCCTCCCGATGGCCAGTCCGGGCCTGCCGGTGAGCGTGGAAGTGTGGTCTGCCACAAGCGGGCGGCAGGAGCGGGGCTGTCAGCATCAGCTTGTAGATGGTATTTTAAACTCGATGCGCTCTGAAATTACGGGGCGGCCGAGGACAAAGAATACACATGCGTTAATCGCGTTAAAATAATTAGTGGCGTTAATTTTTTTTTCGTTAACGCGTTAACTTGACAGCCCTAATAATTACAGTAGGAAGTAGCATGCCACTTGACTGTTTTGGTTTGGAAATTATGTGTAAAAGGCCACTAAAACCAGAAATGTTGAATAGTTTAGGAACATTATTTTAAAGGGCAGGGCTCTTTAAATGTCAATGTGGATTTGGCTTTCTTACTTTTACTGTCTTACTTCCGACTTTTGGAGCAAATAATGTTTCTGCCATCTTAAAGGTTACTGGGATACCATAACCATAATAATAAGATCACATGAATTAGAATTATGATCCTTGATTTAAGGGACTAACGTGACTATACAAACCTAATATATATTTTGATTTGCAAAACAGCCCTCTCCTGTACAGTACGTCTCATCTTCTGTTCAGCCATCTTCTCTCTATCCTCCTCCTCGTTTCTCGCCTAATTTTCCTGAATGTTCTTTGAAGATGCTGACCTTCCTGTTTGTGGCTGTCGAGGCAACAAAATCACTACTTTCTCCTTTCCTTAATCTGCCTCTCTGTCATCCCTCCCTTGATCCTGTGGCTTAGCTCAGTTCACTATATTTGCCAATCATAAAATACAGTGCAAGAGCATATGTAGTTTAGATTATGTAAACCTATTTTCATCATCTGTAACTCATTAGTTTGGTTTTCAAATGGAGTAGTGCCATACCTTGTGTCCGGTAGTGTTAAGGTTTTAGTATGCTTCAGAAAAAAATGGTTTGTCCATCACATTTTTTAAGGCAAGAACTGGTATACTTGATCAAATGGCCATACTGAAGGATGGTGTTTAACAAGGGGGCAAGATGCATGAATCCAAAACACAGGCCCTCTCTCCTTAAAGGCATTGAAGGTGCAAAACTCACTAGTACACAAGGAAAGTAACAGAGTTAGCTCTGTGAAACTTCCACACTACCGCACACCCAGCCAATCATGTAAAATGGTGTAATCAGATTTGCAACTCCAGAGAAATTGCAATTTCCAGACATTCGGAACACCCCTTCACTCCTGTTTGACAATAACATTATTCACTGGTATAAAGTACAACGACATTAGAAAAAGTCTTACTGAGTACCATAACTTTTATAAATAAGTCCTTTGTACCTTCAAAATGATGATTTGTGCCCCAATATAGTACATGGGCATGCAGGTCTTTAATACTTTTAGTTTATCCACATGATTAAACAGTATGCCTGGGGGTGAAGTAATTGCAATAATCAAGGCTGTTGAATGTGCTTTCAAAACTCAAGAGTCCAACTGTAGGGTTGGGGTTAAACTCTGTTTATTTGCTGAGTAGCAAACATTGCCATGCCTTGCTTACAAGCCCACTCCTTAAAATACTAGGCAAATTAAACATTATTAACTAACTGATTTATATTTTAGTGTTAGGGGTAATGTAAAACAAACATCTGGAACATCCACTGTGTGGTAGCCAAGATGCTACATCAGAGTGTAGAGTATGATCAGGGGTTGATTTGGGGATATGTGCATTCAAGCTAAACTTCTCATCGATTTGAATTAATCATCAAATCATTTTCTGTGATATAGCCATTAAGTTGTGCAGATACGGACTTTTTGCCAAGGTCATAACTCAAGCTATACTATATCGACTATATATTGACCATAATGTATTATTCTGAAATTAGACAAAAGATCTGTGCACTGTACTGGTAGCTTACACAAATGTACATTTATTGGAGCAACATTTCCATTTGAGAAAGAAATCTTGTCAGGCCTTGTCAAATAAGTAGAACAGCAATACAGACACAAGCTTTCATCACTCAGGAAGCTATGATCTGGAAGATTGAGTCAATCTATCCTCATAGAAGAAGAATCAGAGCAGAGCTTGCACTGCCTGAAACTCCAATAGGGAACAAAGGATACTTTAGAAAGGGCAGAAATGAATACAAACATCAAGATAAAAATGTGTCAGGTACCTATTCAACCTAAAAAATGCAAATAAAACAATAGATTTTTTTAGCGACTCAGAGCATGAGCATTGGCTGCAGAGGCATTAGCATTGCAGTAGCTACCTACAGTTTGGTTATAGTTTCAGTTGACAAAACCCATTCTCAGCAGTAAAAGAGATGTTTAAGTAAACTGAACGGCATGAATGATGTGCAGTTTTAGGTTGGAAAGCTTTACACACATAGCAACAGTAACTAAGGTGTCAGAGCTTAGTGAACCGTCAACTCCATTTGATAACTTTTAGATAGCAGCACCCTGCCGCATTTACTAGAAATATAATCACTCAATTACTCTCTACGTTATATTTCCAGCATGTGTCTAGCTGTCAGACAGCCTCAGTCATGACTAATAAACATAATTAATGTTTCTTTTAATATTCAACTCATGTTTTCATCTCAGTGTTTTGTTAAACATTTTTTCCTCTCCCCTCCCGCTGCTCTTCTCTCCGCTCCAACGGCTCCTCATCAGCCTCCTCTTGTCCTCACATCACCCCACTTTCAATTGTTCATCTATTCCTAATTTCATTTTCTTCCTCCCTCCATCCCTCCCTCCTTCCTTCCAATGTATTTTGCTCCTCTGTCTTACTCTATCCTTTCTTTGTTATACATCTTCCTCCTTTTCCTGTTCTTCCTTAATTCTGTACTTCCATCATCCTTAATCTTCTCCTCCTTTCCTCCCCCCTCTCTTTCCTCTAATACCATTACCCCCCTCCTTCCCTCACTCTCAGACCTCTCCTCTGATTTTATAATCTCTTTCTCACTGCTGCCTTCCCTCCATCCTTCACCTCTTCCTCTGTTCACCTTCACCTCTTCCAATGTTATTTTCCCACTGGAATTTCTCTGAAATCCCTGTTGTCACAGCAACCAGATAATGACTTCGAAGTATTCAAAACAAGCTTTCACAGAAGCAAAGGTGGTGTTTTCCAAGCAGGTTTACTACTGTTCTCCAACACATCAATCCTCTGCACATATTGTGCACACAGTACCAGACACAAGTGTTATTTTCTCATAAGGCGCGTTCACACCAAGTACTTTTCCCACAATAGTTCACGAGAACTCAGTTCATGAGAACTCTTTTAGTTCTGATGAACTAAAGCAGATCGCGTTCACACCAAAATGAGTTCCTGGGGGTGGATTAGGCAAATGAACCGCTGACGTCACTTCTTCTTCTTCTGCTTTGGGTTTACTGGCAGGCCGCAAACAACTTCACGGCGAGTACAGTAGGTGGCGGTATGCACCTTAAAGTTGCAATCCGCCAAAAAACCGAGAGAAAAAGAAGAAGAAAAACCTCCCGCGTATACTGCCGCGCCCACCTGCTGTATATGAGGCGTCTGTTTACCTTCCGACCTCAGACATGAGCTTTGTCTGAGTTATTTAAGCAAACACAAATACAGATCGTCGACCAGTCAAATGCAATAGCAATGCTGATTCGGAAGCGAAGGCGGTTAAGAAGGATTGACAAAGGATTGGATGACGACATGCACGCGCTATGGATTGCGTAACCTGTGTGAAATGAATAAACTGTGCCAGGTGTGTCGTATGCACTGTAAATAGGCTCAGCAGTTAACACACCTTTATTATATGTGACCTGCTCTATCGAAATCAGTCGCATTGACCCGGAGACACATTTTGAGTTGTATACACTGTTGGAAAGAGGAGATTCCTAGCTTACTAATGATATCAGGATTGTTTTTGTACTCCAAATATTAAGCAAAATATGTCACATTATATAATGACTGTCACCGAGTCATCATTTTGAGAAAAAGGCCTTCAAAGTTTCCTCTTCTCTGGAATCCATCGATCTGATTGATTATTAGCGGAGCAAATGATCAAAATAGTCCGGAGGGAAAATATTTCCGTTTGGATTACTGGTCTGGGGGAAGCTCGCGAGTGTGTGTGTGTGTGTATGTTTGTGTATTTTTGCGTTTGTGTATATTGTGTTTGTTTCCCGGGGAAAACACTCACGAGAAACACCGGCTGTTGTCATAACTGCTGTGACGTTAAATTACTCCGTTCTCCGCTTGTAATTATGCCGTTACAAGCTTCAAAGTTGTATTTATCATCTAAATTTGCCGAAACAAGTTTAATATTCTGAAAGCCAAGACTTTGTTTATTTGAATGTATAGGATGCTACACAGGTCACTGTAAAGATAAAGTGTCAGAGGAGAAATAAGCAAGCTTAGTTACATGAAATGTAATGAAAAATGTAAGATACAGGCTCTGTTTAATCGCCATGTAGGTTCTCTTTTATTGCACACTCAAGACAATATCAATAACAGCATCACGCTGTCCCAGGTGTGTCGTATGCATGTAAATAGAAGTTAACATTTTCAATATAAAATTAAGTGTCAGTAACATCAAAACATATATATATATATATGTTTTGATGTTAATTTGATAATAACAATAGGTAGGCTCAGCAGCAGACACACCTTAGTGCAAAGTGAAGTGTCAGTATTAATAACAGTGGCATATATATATAATCACAATAATACAAAATTAACTGTCCCAGGTGTAGGCAATTTGGGGTCAAGTGTCTTGCCCAGGGACACAACGACATGCTGACTGCAGTGGGGTTTGAACCTGTGCTCCCCTGATCCGAACACCAACGCACTAATCCACTGCACCACACGCCTCCCAACAAGTCATTGTACAGTTTATCAACAACGACAAGTTTTTCTTAATTTTTTTATTGAAGGCCTGTTGGATTTAATCAGCTCGCTTAGCACTGCCAGAAGCCCAGCCTGAAAGGTATTTTGTTGCTCCACCTGGCGCGCCGACACCTCCACCTGGCGCGCAGCCTGGCACGCCGCCGAGTCAGCATGGCGCGGCATCACCATGAGCAGCTGGTCGTCCGATTCCTGGGCCTTGTGTGAATGCAGCAGCCGTTTGTCGTGCATCTCCTTGGCACGCAAGTCCTCATTCTCCTTGCTGACCATGGCACGGCGGTCCTCCATTGCCATGATGGTGTCAAGGAAGCTGTCATCCCGTGCCCGCTTTCCTATGAGGAGAAATATACAAGATCAGATTAATCGCCATGAAGTTTTATAACATACTAGGAATTTGTTTACTAGTAGGTTGTCAACAGAGACAACATTGGACAGGGTGCAGACAGGGACAGTGTACAAAATGCAGGTGTAAAGTAGAAGATAAGATAGCATCAAATAGCTGACGCTCAAAGTGCCCTTATTTATTGTTTTATATTTTGCTTAATGTACGCTTGAACTTTGTCCAAAAATGATAAGTTTGTGACCTCTAGCCCGGATGTTTATGAGAGAGTGAAAAGGGCGCTAAAAGTGTAAACGATGTATTTTCACGGTGTTTCATAATTGTACCAAGAAGGAAATAAATGTGATTAGTGGACATCAGTTCGATGCGTAACGTTCTTTCAAGACCAGAGTAGTTACAGTGTGTTTGTACTAGGGCTGTCAAGTTAACGCGTTAATAACGCGTTAACGCAAAAAATAATTAACGCCACTAATTATTTTAACGCGGTTAACGCATGTGTATTTTTTGTCCTCGGCCGCCGTAGTTTCAGAGCGCATCGAGTTTAAAATACCATCGACAAGCTGATGCTGACAGCCCCGCTCCTACCGCCCGCTTGTGGCAGACCACACTTCCACGCTCACTGGCAGGCCCGGACTGGCCATCGGGAGGACCGGGAGGGAGTGTGTATGTGTGGCGCGACTCGCGCGAGCGAGGCACACCTTACGTGTTGTTGTTGTTAGCATCTGGTGCTAGCTAGCTGCGCTAACGGATATAAGGAGCTGTTTCAATGACATTTCGCCGACAACTGCGCCGAGCACTTGACTTTATGCAGGTAGCCAGACAGTGGGACATTGTACGAAAAGTCAGCACACTCAGCACGGATAGTACGCGCAACATGATTGCAGCATCCAGGCAGCTCCCGTTGGAGCATATATGCCTTGAGCGCTCCACACACACACACACACACACACACACACACACACACACACACACACACACACACACACACACACACACACACACACACAGTATTATTGTATGAGAGAGGTTCCAGGTTGAATTGAAGCGAATATTTGTAATGTTCAGAGGTTGTTGTGTTTAATATTCATGAGAATATTTGTCATTGTTCAAATGATAATAAACAAACATATAAAGCATATTTGTCCACTCATATGTTGATAAGAGTATTAAAAACTTGAAAGATATCCCTCTAAGGTACATTTAGAACAGATAAAAAATGTGCGATTAATTTGCGATTAATCGCGATTAACTATGGACAATCATGCGATTAATCGTGATTAAATATTTTAATCGACTGACAGCCCTAGTTTGTACGTACTTTTGCGTTTGGATGGTTGAAAAGGAGACGAGAAAGTGCTGCTGTTGTGATCCGGAGGGGAAAGCTCACTTGTTTCCAATCCAGAGAGTTGTCCTGCCTTGCCTGAAACACACGATTAGTGCCATGAGTTAGTGAAGCAATTTACAGAAAACATTACACACTTATTCACAAGTCAAAAACGTTTTCATAGCGGCCGAGAATGATGTTATTAGCCATGCTAGGCTGAACTGGCTAGCAGTGTTAGCCAGTTCTGGCTAGCACACTCAAGACTAGGCTAGCTCGATCTACTGAACAAATAAAAGTACATCTGAGACCAGTATTGTGCAGATTAAAACAGTGCAGTGCATGTAGTTTATTTTACCTTCGTAATCGTCGTCGTTGGACAATTCACAGGCTACTGAATCCGCCGTTTCACCACAAGTGCCGGAGAATGAGGGTCTGTGGCCGAGCAGAGCATCCAATCGATCATACCATTTACGGGTCTTCCGGCCGTTACCACTCTTGTTATTATGGTCTTTTATTTGTTTGTAGTCCTGCTTTAGTTTCTTTATTTTGTCCCGGCATGAGTGTGCGCTGTGGAAGATTCCCATGTCGGCTAACTTTACCGAACAACACTGATACATTTTGCAGTTAGAAACTGCCTTCAGTAGAAGCTGCTGGATCCCATCCTCCGAGTAAATCGCCAGACGTGCCGACACATCCTCATCACTCTACCGCTCCGATGATTTTCGTATTCTTATTGTTGCCATAATAACTGCTTTCACAAAAGTACTCTCGTTGGTGCGCTGGGCTAATAATGCCAGCAAATACAATGGCCACTCCAAAGAAATTATTCAGAGTTAAACGGGGCGTGGTTTGCATTCCGCACAGCCAATCAGACGTGTGAACTTTTTTCTCCCACGAAAGTCCCTGCTCTCTAGCAGGGACTGAAAACGGGGTAAAAATGGTTCTGATGAACTAATTTAGTTCAGGGGGCTTTTTGGTGTGAACGCAAATATATCGTAGTTCTGATGAACTATTGTGGGAAAAGTACTCCGGTGTGAACGCGCTAATAGTTACACGTAAAACAAATCCTGAGAAACAGATATAGCTGCTAGATGTAATACGTACCTTACTTTTTCTGCTGTCTGGTGCTGGGCAGGTAGCATACAGTAGATGTATCCGAGCTGAACACAGATGAAAACAGCTGGAGGCTGCTCATAAAATGGGGTTAACAAGAGTGCTGAGACTGAAACCTACAATATAAGTGCTGTAAACATACAATTTGCATAAAGAGGCTAACAAGCTCTTTAGAGTGGCGGAATTGCTAGATAATCATATATTTTTACGAGCAACACCTCACTTTACACAGCCATTTCATTCAATGTAAATATAAATAAAACGGATTATGGGATCTTTAAAGATATATATACCAGCCATTTTGCATTAATATTCTTGTTGAGGCAGATAGAACTCATATTTTCCCCAGCAGATGTCTCTGTATGCAATGCAGACTAAACACAGGGAGGTTTTTTGAGAAGGTTATAAAAGAGGCCTTATTATGCTTTTCTGGGTCTTCTCTCTCGTGTTATATAGGTTTTTGTGCATGTTAACGGTCTGCAAAGGCTAAAATCTCAAAGGGCCTTCCAGAGAGTGCCCGAAACACCTCCATTGGACTCCTTTGTTTACTCTGGGAAATAGTGACATGACTAAGTAACACTCGTTCTCGTATTGGCTAGCACTCCAAATCATTGTACGTGGCTAAAGGGCGAGACATCTCTAAGCGGTTGACCAATCACAACCGAGCTGGCCAGCTAACCAATCGAGCAGACTGGGCTCTGGTTTCAGACAGAGGGTGAAAAGAGGTGCTGCAGCACAGGCAGTATGAGAAAAATAAAAAACATTTTTGAACATTAAAGCATGTAAACGTGTCACAGTAGAGGCAAAAATAAAATTATAAAACCTGAAAATTAGGATGATAGGGCCCCTTTAACATAAAGATCTAATGAATTCAGCTCCACTTGAATACACAATCAGATCATCCAGAGCGCATGTTAATGCCAAATGCATCAGACACATGCACACACACACATGAAAGTGCAAACATGCACTGCACAACACAAATACTGTACACATGATGAGATGACTGTATGTACACAGTCAGATTACATGGACGAACACATGCAAATAAAAACACAAACTTCAGTCCTTTTACATTTACACAGCTTATAATAGCTAAATGACGCTCCTATCCCATCTTATTTGTTTGTGTGTACAGGTCTTAGGATGGAGTGTAGTGGAACATTTGCATCTACTGTATGTACTGAGCAGTGCAAATTACCCAGAAGTCTCAACCATGCCACACTCATGTGTAGATTAATTATAAGTGATAGTGATTCTTATTAATTCCAAATGTGCTTTTTAGTTTGTTCACTGTGCTTTTGCAACGATTTCATGCTCTCTTTGTTTATTGCGTGTACATTTTCAAAGTGTTCATCACATTTGTACTTCAGTAGGTGTATGGCAAGACAGTTAAGGCATCAAATAAATTGTAATGTGTGTATAAATACATAAAGCACACACAAAACAGACTTAAATCAGATTTGATCACAGAATAAAACAAGAACATAAACGTTTTTAGTACAGCTCATCGTTGTGTGGAGTCTTTTAAATCATTCATTAGCATTACAAATGCACTAATAGGTGTGGCTAGCATAGAGATGCATACTGTAAGCACCAATCTGTCCAACCTTGAAATCAGCTGTCTGTCTCACTAGCTTATTTCAAAAACTAATAATGAGTAAACAGAAAAATTGCATTTTCAAATAAAACCCTTACCCAAAACATACAGTACCGTACCACGCCAGTAAACTACAGACAAAGGATATATCTATCCCTCATTACCACACCACCAGTCTCTGCAGTCCATTGATGTAGAAATCCCTCCTTTCTGTGCTATTGCTCACATGTGTAGATCAATGTACAGCAGGCTATATATAGCAGTGCTGGTGTATTGGATTTCCCTGGCAGCGAGCTATAAATAGAATGAGGGGCGAGGAAAGTGGGGGCGAGAGAAACCCCAAAGGAATAAGATGAGCACAGAAGGATAAAGGAGGAGGAGGAAGATCTATACAGACTCTGCTTGCTGAACTTGCAGCTTTACTTTTACCTTCTTCCTCCCTGCAGAACGTTGATTCTGATGGCAGGGTACTTTCCTAAGGGAAATAACTGGACAATGAGCTTGATTTTATTATCTCACCATCATAATTGTTTCTTGCCAAATAACACAATTCTTAATGACAGTGATGCATGACAGTATCGTTAAACATTTGTGGAACAGTGCCCACTTATCCCTTTAGCATCTTGGTGCTGAGGGAGTTTTACTCCAGTTGCTCAACAGTGGAGCTCTTAAAGGATGCCTCAGGCACAAATAGTAGATTTCCGTGTCCACTGGGAGGTTTTTATGAGCTGTGCTGAGCAGAAGCTTTTGTTCAGCGCAGATCGTGCTGCTGCAGCCAAGGCTTCCAGCTTGGTGTGAACATCAGGCTGATTGGTATTCAGGAGACATGGAAGTATGTCGTTTTTTTTGCTCAGGGTTGAATTGGAAATAGCTGTTGAAATTACTGCTTCTGCTAATTAGCTTCATTATGCATCTGCACATTATTTTCTTGGATAGGATTCGTTTTGTTGGTCATTTCCTGCCAGAAACCAGTTGCTAATATGCTGATATGTAAGTGGCCATGCTCATGTAACAGATATCATTTCACGAGGCTAAGATCCTTGGACAAATTCATGGTGAATGGCTATTTTAAGATTCACTCTGACCTATTACAATGTCCTTTTCTGAACTCTAACCTTTGCATTTATTGATAATCGCTCCGTCTTCCAAACAAGTATTCTGCGTCTCTGAAGGGATATTAGTATTGATTGAGTGATTTATTGCAACTGTCATCAGAACCCTTTTTTGTTTACTTTCTGTCTCTTTATCTGCAAAATGTCCTGGATGCTGGAAATTAAGTTAATATACCTCATAATGGCTCAAGTGTGAGCATTTGTTTTAAAGATACCTTGAATTTGGAGCAGTTGTGAAATAGTTTGACAGCAGCAATGTCGGACGGATGCACCAGAAGTTATTTTTTCCCTGATCTGTGTAGCAGCAGAAGGCAATTTGACTCAGGACCAGTTGGCTTGGCTCGGGAATAACCAGTTAAATAGGCCATGTGCTCCCTCGCTATTACTATGTTTGTGATAACGAGTCAAACATTTATAGCATGACAGTGTCAAAGGATGTTGTGTTTTCTAAGAAACAAGAGTTAAAGAGAATTTAATAAGACCTAAAATTGAACCTTGTGGAACTCTGCAGTAAAAAAAACTATATTAACAGGAACTAAAATCAACCTTGTGGAACTCCAGGATACAAAACAAATCTTAACGGGACCTATAATCATACCTTGTGGAACTCCACAATACGAAAAATGTCTGATAGAGACTTAAAACAAATTGTTGATTGTGCCAAAGATTTACAAAAAAATGGCAACAAAATATTTGCTTTTATTGTTTTATCAAAGAAAATACAACAATTTTGCGATACTGCAACCACAGAACTATTTCCATGAAGCTTGAGATCTGCAGGTGATGAATCCAAATTCCCTGCAGCTCACACACATTTCAGTCCCGAATAAGAATGTTAGTGGTCTCCCCTGGGATCCATACTTATGGGAGCAGATTGCTAGTCCTGTAACGCTGAGTGATGAGAGCCTACATGTACCTGAAGTGGGGATGACCCATTTTGAGGCTGAACTTATCTCTTATGCCTCTCTAAAGGCAGAGCCTATCAAAATGTGTGAGAATGTAGGCCAGTGGCTGTGGTGTGTCAACATGTACTGAAAGATGTGATTACCATTGACTCTGTACCCTATAGAGACCACATGGGACATGTCAGCTCACATCAGGCTCTCGTTGCACTTGAAAGGATGATAAGATACAGGGCCATCCATGCACAATTTTTTTAAATGATATAGTTTTCCCCATGGTGTTTTCCCATGCTGCCGTGTTGTGTCTCATCCTAGTATAAACATTGTAGTTGTAGCAAATACTTTATTTAACTCCAACCAAAACAAGGACATATACCGTATTTAAAAAATGGAGGATTTAAAACATGTTGGCATTGGTCATTTAAACTTTTATTTATTACCAACTTTCACCTTTTTCTTGTACAAGTTGATGCTCAAATTCTAATAATGTATTTATCATCTTTTATTTAATTCGGTATGACGGTATTACAGTAGAACATGAATATAATTACTATTCTGTCCTACAATCTGCCATCATAACCAACAAGTAAACAATTATCTGTGTGTGAAGTTAGTGTTGGCAGGTGGGATGAAATCCCATGGACTCATGCATTAACACCAACACAGACACAAACACACACAAACACACACACACACAAACACACACACACACACGAGTGAGTCACAGGGCATGGCAGCCTACTGTATCTGTGGGTCGCCAGGGGCTGATGGGGCCACTCAACCATGAAAGAGGGTACGGAGGCATAACAGACAAGCAAACACACACACACACACACACACACACACACACACACAATATCACATGTAAAAGCACAGGGAGACACATGCACATTCTGATAAGTGACATCCTGTTCCTGTGCTATCTCATATGTGTTTTTGAGATTATCTCTTTATGTCTTTCAACAGTTCAAATTCAAGCTGTGTTGCAATAACACTGATTTCTGCCAGTGGTTAGGGCAGTCAGGGTCAAAGACTAGCAGGACTCAGTCTTCAGTAGTAATCTGTTTTAAATTGTATCCTGATAAAATTACAATTCTTAAAAAACAATGAAGCTTTATTAAACACTTTTCTTGATATGTTATCAATCCTGGTGTTTGGTTATACAGCAAGATAAGTGGGGATAAACTGGAATGTAACTGGACCAGATTAACCATCTAAGGGGCATGGAGATTTAACCTGAAGCCTTCAGGTCTGCTAGGGACCAGGCGCTGGGGCTGTTGCCCTTTAAATAAATCTAAAACCCCTTCATTTCCATATAGTCCTATATGTTTTAAATAATGTTGTAATAATGACAATCAGCAATGTTAGTTATCACTTTCATCTTACACTTAGACAATATTGCATGATTTATCATCATCCTTATTATATCAGTGTCACTTAAAATTAAAACTCGTATTAGATAACATCTCCATTATCTAATTTGAAATGTTGTCAAGTAACATTATCTCATTTAAAGTGGATACAATTAAATGATCAGATTCTGAAACCAAAAAACCCCTCTTGCCCTCCCCACTATATTATTATTAGTACTTCAATTGATGTCCATCTATTTTGTATAATAGATTGATATTTGTATTTATGGATGAATGCATATTTAGACGTTGTTAATAGTGTAGTGACCCTGTATAGGGTGCTGTGTGGGTCACTCAAGCAACCCCCGTCTCTCTGCCAATCCCAGAGCTGCAGAGTAATGCTGGTCGGTGTGCGGGCCTGTGGTTGGGGGAGCAGAGGGGGAGGGCTGGAGAGTGTGTGACGTTGACCCTGCTGTGTTGTGTGTGTTATTTATTTTCATTTAATCGTTTATTTGGCAGGGACAATGCACAGTAATGAACACTTAAAACGTTAAAGTGTATCAAGCGTAACAGTGCCAGATTTAGCTTTGAGCTAATTTCCATCCGCAGTCCCTCACATAAAACATTTAAGAAAATTACATTTTACAAACATAGCAAAAACAAAATACATGATATGCAAAAAGTGCAAGAGAGCAAGAGCAGCATACACAAGTATTTATGACATGGTAATACAATATATGTGCTGCAGGAGTATGGGGTGAGGGGGTCTCTACTCAGGGCCATCCAATCTCTGTACTCCCAAAGCGAGAGCTGTGTCCGGGTCCTCGGCAGTAAGTCGGACCCATTTCAGGTGAGGGTTGGCCTCCGCCAGGGCTGCGCTTTGTCACCAATCCTGTTTGTAATATACATGGATAGGATTTTGAGGCGTAGTCATGGGGGAGGGGGTCTGCAGTTCGGTGGACTAAGCATTACACCACTGCTTTTTGCAGATGATATGGTTCTAATGGCTTCATCGGTTCGTGACCTTCAGCTCTCACTGGATCGGTTCGCAACTGAGTGTGAAGCGGCTGGGATGAGGATCAGCACCTCCAAATCTGAGGCCATGGTTCTCAGCAGGAAACCGATGGACTGTCCATTCCAAGTAGGGAATGAGTCTTTACCCCAAGTGAAGGAGTTAAAGTATCTCGGGGTCTTGTTCTCGAGTGAGGGAACAATAGAGCGTGAGATGGGCCGGAGAATCGGAGCAGTACTGCAGTCGCTTTACCGCACCGTTGTGACGAAAAGAGAGCTGAGCCAGAAGGCAAAGGTCTCTGTCTACCGGGCCATTTTCATTCCTACCCTCACCTATGGTCATGAAGGATGGGTCATGACCGAAAGAACGAGATCGCGGATACAAGCGGCCGAGATGGGTTTTCTGCGCAGGGTGGCTGGTGTCTCCCTTAGGGATAAGGTGAGAAGTTCAGTCATCCGGGAGGGACTCGGAGTTGAACCGCTCCTCCTTTGCGTCGAAAGGAGCCAGTTGAGGTGGTTCGGGCACCTAGTAAGGATGCAACCTGGGCGCCTCCCTAGGGAGGTGTTCCAGGCACGTCCAGCTGGGAAGAGACCGAGGGGTAGACCTAGGACCAGGTGGAGGGATTATATCTCTTCGCTGGCCTGGGAGCGCCTTGGGATCCCCCAGTCAGAGCTGGTTGATGTGGCCAGGGAAAGGAAAGTTTGGGGCTCTCTGCTGGAACTGCTACCCCCGCGACCCGACCACGGATAAGCGGGAGAAGATGGATGGATGGAATACAATATAGCAGCAACGACATATAAAGTGCAAGAGAGGATACAAGAGCTACATAAAGTGCAAGAGGAGATACCCCTGTGTTAAAGTGCATTTAGCGGTGATTGCACGGATGTTTGTTTCTCAACCATTCTCTGAGTTGACCTTTGAAGCTATTGAGAGTGTGACAATCCCGTATCTCAGTTGGGAGGCTATTCCACAAAGAGCTGCCTTTAATGGAAAGGACATTTTGTCCAAAAGTGGTCCGTCTATGGTGGACTTCACAGTATCCTCTGGTTTCTGACCTAGTGCAGCGTCCAGTGTGTTTTTTGTGGATGAATTCCCCTAAAGGAGGGGGGGCCAGTCCATGTAAACATTTATAAATAAAACACATACTTTTAAAAGACTTAAAATTGTCAAAACTCAAGAAATTGTGTTTTTCAAGGATGGTACAGTGGTGGTACAGTATGAATTTGGCTTTCTGTCAAAAACCTTGATAGCTCTCTTGTACAGCTGTTCTATTGGTTTCAGGTTTGTGGCACAAGCAAACGACCAGTTTGTAAAACAGTATTCAATATGGGATAGAAACATACAGTGGAGGTATGACTTTGCAGCATTGACAGTTAAGAAAGGTCTAATTTGTTTAAAATGTTGCAAGTTGAATGTAATGGTATTGGATACTTTCTTAATATGTTTCTTAAAAGTCAAGTTCGAGTCCATTATGTCTCCAATATACTTGAATTGGGGGACTGGTTCTATTTCTGCTCCGTTTAAAAACACATTGGATCCTTCGATTTTGACTGGTCGTTTACTGAACATCATGCATACTGTTTTTTTTGCATTTAACTGTAAGCAAATGTTGTTCAGCCAGTGTTGAACCTTGTCCAAAGCATTTGAGAGACAGGATGAGATAATTTCAGTGTTTTTCCCATGTACAAAGATGACCACATAATCGGCATACATTTGCACATTCAACTCAGGACATACATTAGGCAAGTCATTAATGTACAGAGAAAACAGTAATGGTCCAAGAATGGAACATTGTGAACCCCAACAGGGTTCACAAGGTAGGGGAATTTGGCTCCGTTGACCAAAACACACTGTTTTCTGTTTGATAAGTAAGACTTAACCCACTGTATTGAATCTGCCGAAAAATTGAAATACGTCAGCTTTGTAAGCAGCACTTTGTGGTCAAAAGTGTCAAAAGCCTTACTGAGATCAAGGAAGACAGCACCTACATATGGGCTCGTGTCCAACATACATTTAACCTTTTCCACAAAGAGATAGATAGCTGTCTCAGTGGAGTGGTGAGCACGGAAACCAAACTGCATTGGGTGGAGTGGAGCGAAACCTTTGTCTAAATGTTTGGTGATTAGTTTTGACACCCATTTCTCAGCTACCTTAGAGACACAGGGGAGGATGCTGATTGGTCTATAATTGGACATTATTGCCTTATCCCCAGATTTAAAGATCGGTGTCACCGTGGCCACCTTCCAGGATGATGGAACTTCCCTCGTGCTGATAGATTGATTTACTAACATAGTAATTGGTTGTATTAGACCGTCGATATGTGTTTTTATGAAGTTGGTGTCTAAATCATCTGCATCCCTAGCCTTAGAACCTCTTAACCCTAAGATTACATGTTTTACCTCAACCTCTGTGATTTCCTCCAGGTCAAAAACGGGGTGTGTATCGACAATCGGGCTAGGTGAGACCTCAGATGGCGGGAAGAGCTTTGTAATGTCCAGAGCACTATTTATGAAATACTCATTTAGAGAGTTGGCGAACACTGCAGGGTCTTTTATCAGGGCATCATTGATTTTTAATTCTAGTACATTATTTTCCTGTTTGGTATGTTTACCTAATAGTTTATTTAAGATTTGCCAAACTTTTTTACCGTTGCCTTTCGCACCTTCAATTATATTGATGTAAAGGTTTGCTTTGGCCTGTCTTATTGTTTGTGTTACCTTGTTACGAGCATGAGTGAATTTCTGTCTGTCAGTGGATAGTCCGGATTTCAAGCTCTGCTTTAATAGTTGATAGAATAAAATTCCTGCACTGTAGATTCAGCCAGGGAAGATGATGTTCCTTCTTGTCCCTAAGGCACCCTCTCCTTGAGAAGGAAGACATTGTATCATTAATTTGAGATATAAACAGATCACTGTTTTCACCAATATCTTCAGAGGACAGAGTGTCCCCCCAATTAATCATTTTCACTGCATCCAAAAAATGTTGTTGCAGGTTTTTGGGGTTGAAGCGTGAACCCAAGGCAGGGGTTTTAGGTGGGGCCATGAACCTTTTTTTTGTGAGTTTCCTGGCAAAAAGAACACGATTATGGTCAGAAAGACCAGTCAGGAAGTTGTAGGTTTTAACTATTCAGTCAGCTTTTTAGTAAATACTAAATCTATCATAGTCTTGGAGGTTTTGGTAATTCTAGTCGGTTGATCCATTAGTTGTATTAAGTTGTGTTTATCCGTGATCCGTTTTAAGTTATTTCTATTTTGTTTGTCATTCCATTTTATGTTAAAGTGTCCTAAAATAATTAGCTCTTTGTTGGAGTCACAGGAATTCAGCATGAGTTTTACCTGGTCATAGAAATCCATCTTAGCGGTGGGTGGTCGATACAGGCAAATCATGGTGAGGGACATTTCCTCAGATAGTGTGATTTCCACACCAACACAATCAAAATCAACATTAGCTGGAAGAGCAATCTCCCTACAAGTAATGGTATTCCTCACATAAAGCAACACGCCCCCTCCTTTTCCCTTCAGTCTGTCCTTCCTAAACACATTATATCCTGACATAGATACAATAGAAGATGGTGACGACTGTTTTAGCCAAGATTCAGATATTCCCAAACAGTCAATATTGGACTCAAGGAGGAGATGTTCTAACTGTTCATGTTTGTTGCAGATGCTGCGGAAATGTATATGTCCACTGAATAGTCCCTTCGGCTTGCACCGAGGATCCCACACTGAAACGGTGTTTTTTAAATACCGGATTTCTAGGCTTTACCTCGGTGCCGTTGTTGATAGTGGAGCAGACAGAGCTAGCTGTTGGTTTGTGGTTCTCTGTTGCTAGGCCGCTAGCCATCGGCGCGGACCCACAGTCCCTCGGCAGAGCTAGCTGTTCAGCTAGCCCGCCTCGTCTGAAGCCAGCCGGCGACGCGTGGATCTCCGCCGCTATGCTTCCAGCCCTCGGAGCGGGCCCCCAGTCCTCTGATGGTGTGGAGATGGACCCTGCTGCTAGGCCAGTAGCCGTCAGCGCGAGACCACAGAGACCCGTTGGCAGAGCTAGCTGTTCCGCTAGCCCGCATCGTCCGAAGCCAGCCGGCGATGCGCAAATCTCCGCTGCTTGGCCGCCAACCCTCGGCGCGGACCTGCAGCTCTCCGGTGGTGTGGGAGCTATCCGGCCTCTTCTGGGGTTAGATGGTTGTGTGTGGATCTCTGCTACTCGGCTACCAGGCCTCGGTGTGGGTAGAGGTCCTACTGCTAGGTCGGCAGCCATCAGCGCGAGACCGCAGAGACCCGCTGGTGGTGCTAGCTGTCCAGCTAGCCAGCCTCTTCGGAAACCGGCCGGCGGTGTGTGGAGCTCAGGTCAGCTGAGACCCGGACACGGGTGGATATCTCCCGAGAGCAAGAGACACAGTAGAGCCAATAGCCCAATATTCTCCTTTTTTCGTTTGTGTCCCTTTTTTGGGTTGGAGAGAGTCTGCCAGGAGTGCCAGATGAATGTACTGTATATTACTTGCCGACCATGGCCGAAGTGCTTGATATGTTGCTGGTGCAAATAATGATGTATCCCCCGCTTGTTGTTTTACCAAGGGGGCAAGATGAGTGGTGTAGCCAAACAGAGGCCCGAGATTCAGAGCAACCATGCACAGATAGATCGCTGCCACTGCGCCAGAAATGCCCGCCGCCATCTTGCCACGTCACGTCACTGCCACACCACACTCTCTATCAGATCTCTCTCACTGAGTGGAGTAGGGAGTGGAGTACTAGAGTGACGTTGAACCTGCGACCAAGCGGCAAACTCTGGGGCAGAGCCGGGAGGCCCATAAGGAAGTGCCTCAAACTGCAGTTCATCTAGTGGCCAGTAGGAACAGTCTGCAGAAGGGAGCAATTTCCATAGACCCCCATGTTAAAATGACCAACTTTACAGCAGAAATAAACATGTTTACATCGTGGTTCAAAAAAACATATTCTCTGTATAGTTAGATTCCCCCTTCATGACTACTGTGTGGGGGTGAATTGTTTTATAACGCAACCCTTTTAGTTATATTAGGTCTTAAAGTTTTTGCATAAATTAGGGCGTGGTCACCTTGAGTGACAGGTCTCTGCAGTTACTGCTGCTTCTAGCTTTCTGTCTCTCTGCTAGTAGCTCCGTTAGCTCAGTAAGCTCCAGGATGCTACAGGGGCTCAACTGCTCGGCTGATCCCGGGAACACAACTTGAACTCGGACGTGTTTGTTGTGTTGGTGCCTGGTGGAGTATTCTTCATTTAAATATCGGACTTATTTTATGGCTCTGCGGTTAAAACAGACCGTCCCTGAATGCAGTTTCTTCGTTAAGTGAAATTCAAGCACTTTATTTCTTACTGGTCTTTTTATTCAGCTAACGAGCGAGAGGAAGCTACATCTGTGCTAACGATGCTATCCGTAGCATACAAGTTAAAACATAATAGAGAAGTGTAAAACATTGAGAAGGATTATACTGTAGAACAAACGGCTTCTGTGTGAGGTTGGTAAAATAAGGTCATACATTAGATAGTTTGCTAGTTAGATAACTGTATGCATTGTTATTGTTTATTTAAATTCGCTATGCTCGACGATGCAGACAGCTAACGTCACAGTAGTGTTGAAGAGCAGCGTACTGTATATGAGATTAACCTCACTATAAGATCTGTGTATCTGAAAAATATGAATCTCACATTTCCAGATGGTTCCAGAAATAACGTTAACGTAGATATTGCAATATGGTTTGTTGAGCTGGAGTTCATTATTGAAGCTTACTGGTTAACGTTACCATCATAATAAACGAACGAACCCAAACGTTGTTGTTTTTATTAATATTATTACCAATACCTAGTAAGCATTTTATTATCATTACACTGTAGAAACCGACTTATTGTGGCAGCAGAACGTGAACATGTAGCTTAATGCCTGCATTTAAGGACGAACAATTGTGTAGTCAATGCTTTACTAACTCGACCAACAACCAATCACATGAATCTCCCGCCCCGGACACACAAGCACGCGGTTTGATTGGCTAGAGCTTGTACTGGCATATGATTTGATTGGCTGACGCTTCCGCCGAAGCTTCAAAAGTTGAACATTGCTCAACTTTTGAAGCGAGCAATGCGAGCAAAGTGAAGCAACGCTCCTACAATGCAGTTCGGCAAAGCGTGCCGACCCGGCTAAAATAACTGGATGGCCTACCTGCCTGTAAGCCTTCCATCTGTGCACAAACTTATCTCGTGCCCTCATTGGTCATGTGCACGTTCGTGTGTGTTGGAGTAGGGGCTCTGTAAGGAAGTGGCAGATTTTTTCCGGCTGTGTATTTTCAAATTCTAGCGCACTCAAGCTGGTTTCTCCAAAATTACCTACCCCACTTTTAAGAGTTTTAATACAGTCTGGTTGTGGAGGAGGCACACAGGTAAGAGCACTAACTAGCTACCATCACATGTAACTAAGCTTGAATTGAATTTATTAAAAAGAAACAGCAAAAAATCAATAACTAAAATCATGCACATATTTGAATCTTTGCTGGATCCACTGTTGAATTTACCACAAGATATATATTTTAGAAACCTGAAGGCATTTTAAGATTTGTATGCAAGTATTATCCCAAAAACTCAATACCTTAGATTATTATTGAAAGTTTTGCTGAATAGTTTCATGTTCACTTCACTTACCTTAAAGGGGACCTATCATGCAAAATGCACTTTTGTACGTCTTTTATACATGCATATGTGTCCCACATATGCACAACCCTCTCTATTTTCCTCCATACCCAAATCTCTAAAAAAGGGGCTGCAACGGATCTGATAAAAACTGATCCAGATTTGAACACTGTCTTGACGTCAGGACGGTGGCGCTACGGCTATTGGGCCAACTCCACCAATCAGGAGGAGACAACCACGGCCATTGCCGTTCGAAAGCGCTGGAGACGCTGTAGTACATATTAGGGATGGGAACGATTAATCGAATATTCGAAATTATTCAGGTATTCGAATAATTATTCAGGTATTCGAATATGAGTTATGAATATTTTTATTATTTTTTTTTTTTTTTTCTTGTTTTGGGAGGGATGCCTAAGTTGATTACATATTATCAAATTGATTCAATGTATACGACAGTGCCATAGCTAAATGTGTTGGGTGACGTCTAAAGGTGTGTTTTGCTCCGCTCACTGGTCCCTCACAGCGGGCAGAGCTGCAGGTGCTGATCTCTCTCTCTCGCGTCCGGTACTTCACTCGCGTTTATGTCCAAATCCATCAGATCTAGCTAGTTCTAGCTAATGATATGCCTGCTGCCCCTGCCTACACGCAAATCACGCAGACTCAAACCTCATCTTATGCCCAAATGCGGCGCAAATGCGCTCCGCAGCCGTTGCGAGGTTCCGGCGCTAACAGTTCATGAGCGTGCTCCCCCGCCCCCTGTCAACACTCGCGACACATGAGTGGCAACCGTGTGTGGCGGCAAAGTACATAGACATTTTGACAGGAGAGATTTAGTTTTGCCGGTATTCAACATATTTTACCAGTCATAGTCCGGTAATTATTTACACTCTAAGAGTCCTACACAACAGACATGGCGTCAAAAAGGAGTAATGTGTGGAAATATTTCGACCAGGTTAGTGAGTGCGGTGTAGAGTGCAAACTATGCCAAATTAAACTTATATATATACAGTACATACTATACCTTGCTATACCCGCAACCTCCGTTCCAGCTGAGAGGGTCTTCTTTACAGCTGGCCTGATTGTGAATCGCCTCCGCACATGAAAGCTGTAGGCCTATAGCTGTCAAACTGTGATCACCAGTTCAATACATTTGACAAATTCGACTTGGTTTCTATACTTATTTGAACATGTATTTATTTATTTCCAAAAGTTATTGAAAATGTTTTTTGCGAAAAAAAATGTTAGATTTGTTTTTTGACCCAATTTTTTATTTATAGGATATGTACATTTCAGTTAACCGTTTTTTGGGGGGTCGAATATTCGAATATACATTTGCTTTCAAATTCCCATCCCTAGTACATATGCCAGGCCAGTAGATGGTGCTGTTCTCACTGAATCTGCCCTTGCTAAAACAGAGCTAGAAATGGTCAAATTGAGCAAAATGAGGCATGGCTAAAATGCATGATCTGTTTGGTATTTAAAAAAAAATATGCCTTATATAGGTATGGTCCTACACTATATTATTCAAATATAGCATGATAGGTCCACTTTAAGCAACGTAAAATGTGCAGACCGGGAGCAACAGATGTAGGTTAGCCGGCTAGCATCACAGAGCCGCACTGCTGATCATGTTAGCTTAGCTTGGTAGCCTCAGCTAGGTCTGGAACGTTCAGCTCGGTGGCAGGAGATCCCGCCTCGGCTCCGCCTCTTTGCCCTTATTTGGATCAGGCTGGAGCAGGCGGGAGTTAGACTCTGACGTCACTGTCGAGCCATTAGTGGCCGACACCGCCTACTTTAGGCTTCTCGGCAACTCTGCAGAAATCCTATGGGTGACGTCACGGACACTACGTCCATACAGTCTATGCCTGCGACCTGTAACCTATGAACTTTGTATGCTACCAAAGGAGTTATTAAACCGACTTGAGGCCTGTTTCCGACTCCTATATTGTGGAACGTTACAATAGTTTACACTATGCTTATTACTAAGTAGGCCTACCTTTCAATCAACCAGGTTGTTAGTGTGCTGCAAAACTCATTTCCTCTCAGAACACAACCAGCCAGCAAAGTCCAATGCCGAAGAACTGATAACTAGAATGTTAGATTTAAACTTATTGATTGTCATGTTTACTTTTATAATTTCATCATGGCTTGTTAAAGGTGGGGTAGGTAATTTTGGAGAAACCAGCTCGAGTGCGCTAGAATTTGAAAATACACAACCGGAAAAAATCTGCCACTTCCTTACAGAGCCCCTCCTCCAACACACACGAACGCGCACATGCCCAATGAGGGCACGAGATAAGTTTGTGCACAGATGGAAGGCTGACAGGCAGGTAGGCCATCCAGTTACTTTAGCCGGGCCGGCTAAAATGATTGGTCGTGCTTTTTACAGTACTATGGCTTCCACAGAGACCTGTTCCAACCGGCAGTTTGGATGAAACTTGAGTTAATTTCACTGCTCCGGCTGCACTGGAGATGTATTCTCTGCTGTTAATAATTTCCCTCAGTAATTATGTAGAAAACAATGCATGCACACTCACACCGCAGATCCATGTTTGTGTGTTTTGCTCATTATTGAGTTACACGATGCTAATTGTTGCTGTGTTCGAATCAGTCATGCTGTCAGCTTGCATGTGCCCTCAATTTCAGCCTCTTATGCCATGCTGTCTTTGCGCGTCTTCTTCTTCCTTCAGCCTACATCACTGTAACCCCCTCTCCCCTCACACATACACACACACCAGTCCCACCTCCCTATACCCAAACTACAGTGAAGCCCATTCAACCGATTCTCCGCAGTGCTGAAAGAGCAGAGTGAAGTAAAGAAGGAGAAGGAGGAGGAGTGAGAAGAGAGGAGAGGAGAACGGGGAATCACGAAAGAGAGACAGAGAGAGAGTGTGCGGCGAGAGCAGCAAAGAGGGAGGGTGAGAGATAAGGGGGAAAACTGCAAATTTGGTGGTCAGGTCTCCCAGTGCGCACACATCTCTCGTCGGCTGCACCATCCGACCAGCTCTCCGGTCTGCAGGGTGAGTAAAGCCTTCCTTTATTTACTGCGTCTTACCAAAACCTTAATTTCTCCCATGTCCAACCTCCACCCTTCTTTTGCATCTGTTTTAAAGCCCATCGCACTCTTCAGGCTTGTTGAGGCGCTCTTTCGGTTGCGCACGTCAGGACTTCTGTTTCGGCTGCATTAAGGAGATGCTCATGCACGTGACTGTGTTTACAGTAAATGTTAGCCTCTCTTTAAAAAACAAGAACCGAAGGCTGTTGTACAAGAGAAGAGCCTCAAGTCTTTCGGTTTGAGGAGGGAAGGGGTTTGCGCGCTGTTTAGTTGACAGCCGCAGATGAGTGTGTCTGCGCGGCTGTTTGCTGGCTTGCTTAAGGAGGAATGCACTGTACGGTGATTAGAGTGGCGCATTTGGAGGAAGCGCGCCGGTGTTACTGTACAGTCAGTATAGAGTCTGGAGAAGAGCACAGTAAAGCCGCGCCGGAGGAGTGGAGAGGGAGGGGAGGGGAGAGTGTGTTGATGATGTGATTGTGTCACTACAGTACGTGTGCGTGTCAAGAATGGGAAAATATGGGGAGGAGAATCTAGGAGTCAGGCAAATAACGTGTGTGTGTGTGGTGTATGTCCTAAAAAGTCTTCTTGGGGAACAGATCATACTGTTCCAGTGGACTGCAGCACTTGTTATTGGGTCTATGTCTCTCGATCTCTCTCTCTACTTACTGTGTATACTGTATAGTGTGTGTGTGTGTGTGTGTGTGTGTGTGTGTGTGTGTGTGTGTGTGTGTGTGTGTGTGTGTGTGTGTGTGTGTGTGTGTGTGTGTGTGTGGTGGGATGAAGAGCAGCAAGGAGCGAGAGACGAAGGGAAGGTCCTTGTTTCTCTTTTTAATTTCCATATTTTTCCAGTTTGCATTCTGGTGAGCCACTGTAGACTTCTCTGTAAAAGATAAAGGCAATCTGCAGAACCTGCAGTAGTGAGCATAATACAATTTCCCACAGCATTTAGAGTGTAGAATAAGACCTTATGATGCCATGTTTGTAAGGTTAAGAGATTATCAGTGTTACCAGTAATAAGGATTTTACATAAATGAATAATCATGGCGTTGAGGTTTGGTTCCAGGCACAATCGTTTGTCAGGGAGTGTGATATATAATGTCCGTTTACCAAATATGGTGCAGTGGCTTTGATTGGTAGACCTAAGCTGAGTGATAAAAAATATGTTTCTTGATATATCAAGGTCTTTATGATAAAGTGATATTTTTCCTGAGACCCAATTGATAGTCCAATAATGGTTTATCTAGTCACTCCCATATGGCATGATGCAGCATAAACGGACACTTTTTTGGGATCATCTGCTACACAATTATTTTTCTTTGACGTTCCAGCTGACTCCATATAAACTGCTATCTCCCTGGACTTGGGTAATTGATGCAATGAGAAACATATCACTAAGTTTGAAACTTGGCCGGCTAAGAAGAACTGAGATTTTCTAAAAAGGGCTTGCCGTTGATATTTTATGTTTATGTTTCTAGCAGCAGTATTATCAGCTTGTTTGGAATAAGCTGTAGAAAAGGGTAGTTAGAAACTTAGAAAGATAAGAGCTACCAACCATTGATTCACATGTTAAAGTCCTTTGTACAATGGCAACTAGCAATTTACTAAAAAAAGAAATCACTTGCCCTTAATCCTAGAACACGCCAAGGGTGTTCTTTGCACTAATCTTTTAACAATCCAAAATAACTAACTTAAGGAAAAGAACTCACGGCGAACAGTTATGTTTTTTCTTTACAAGTACAATTTAGCCAAATCAACAATTTAAAACCGGAACTGAGGTAGAATTATTGGTGGAGTGACCATTAATGCTTATAATTAAGCAATAGCTCGCGTCGGGCCGAACCATATTGCCAAGTGTAGCAATATGAAAGAAAAATACACACTCTAATTTAAATAGTTTTTATTAGTAAATAATGATGTTCAAAATAAAATAGTCCCTCCGTTGCCTTCTGCAAGAAACATAGTGCGAGGTGATTGCTATGCAACAAGACTAACAGCTAGCGAACATATTAGACAGAGAGTGTTGATCCATTATTTGGCTATTTATTTACATTAGTTTGTATGTTGCCGTTTATTGTGCACCCACTGAAAAACTGTCCAGCATCAGTAGAATGGCTTACGTGGTCACTTGTATAGGTTGAGGTTATACTAGGCTGTTGCTTGGCGTGGCGAGAATATTGCTCCACTTTCTCCGGTCCCCGAGATTCGGCTTCCAGTAGCTCTGGAGAGAGCTTTCGCACCTGTGGCCACTAACGGTCATAATTTCTCTGCTTTGTTTCAAGACCCGCATCAGAAAGCTTTTGAATGGTGGTACTTTTCCAGTTGGTCTACCTGCTCTTCACGTAGCTCTGCATGTCGTCGTTTAGGTGCTATCTTTTCTGGAGATAGGCACTCCTCAATCCACTCCTCCATAGTAAGACCACCCCGGAGGTCGAAGTTAACCTTAAATGTTTCCATCTTAAGCTTTGTAAGTTTGTTTCGTAACGGACGGAATGTAAATATATTTATAAAATGGACAAGTCAAATCAAGCAATCTGATTGGTCGATAGCGTTTTTGCGGACCTTTTTGATTACAGATTTGAAAACATCGTTGCTTGCTTTAAAAGAAGCACAATTCATTATGTCAAATCTTGGAAAGTAGATATCCCTGCCCTAATGCCAAAGTAACTGGCAACTGAATATGTTTTGCCGTTTGATGTCTATGTCTGGACCGTTGTGTAAAAAGGAGGGTTTCTGCCCCGTTACTTCTCCGCTGTTTTCTTGTCCCAGTTTGAAAAGCAAACTGCATGCAGTTTGCTTTTCAGCCCAACTGTATACAGTTAAATCGACCGGACTTCTTTCTGCAGATGTGAGCGTCCTTTAACAACGGTCAATAAGTCCTTGCTGCACATTATCCCTTACATGTTTCCATCTTAAAGTGGACCTATCATGCTATATTTGAAACATATATTGTAGGGCCATACCTATACAAAACATGTCTGTGAAGTCTTTTTTTCAAAATACCAAACAGATCAGCCGTTGTAGCCATTCCTCATATTGCTCAAACCCCTCTTTTGAAGCCCTGTTAAAGAAACGCGGATCTTGGGTCCTTAGCTTGAAAAAAAGAAAGAAGAGGAGGCGGAGCTAATGCCTGATCAGAATTCTACCGGAGATAAAGTTAAATTCTGCTGTTTTAAAACGCCATCCTGTTTAAACCACGTCAAGGATTATTTCTGAAATAGTATGGAGCTCAAATGCTTTTTCTCTTGCAGGTTTATCACAAGGTGAGTTCTTTTTTTATTTCCTGCTTTTTAAACACATGTGCTCTACAATACAGGTTAGCTCTGAGTGTTAGCGAGGCTTGCTAATGTAAACAAAGATGAGATTACTTCCAAAACACGTCAGGCATTGTTTCTGATAGCAACTTTCTGTGGGTCCGCTGCCGATTTGACGTCAGTTCGGATGGAATCTGTATCCGCTCGTTGTACACCCGTTTGAAAAAGATTTGGGTACGGAGGAAAAGAGAGGGTTTTATTTTCTGACGCTGCGTGAGTTCCCCGACGCACCGGGGACACATATATATGTATAAAAGACATCACAAAGTGCATTTTGCATGATAGGTCCCCTTTAAGCTTTGTTAGTTAGTTAGTTTTGTAACGGACGTAATGTACATTAACAGTTGTAACGGTTGTTGCTTTTCTCAGACGCGGAGGGATACTGACTTGTTGTGAAAAGTAACTACAATTCTACCCGTGGTATACGCTCATTATATCATGGCTAAGAACCAATCAGATTGCTTGATTTGACTTGTCCATTTTATAATGTATAATACCCTCTTAAAAATAAGTTTAGGACTCTGGCATAGGAGGCTCGAAGGCCCAGTAGTGGGTCAGAACAGAAGGTCAGGTATCCTTTATGGCCTTTTAGTTCTCTGTAGAGATGTCTACAGATGTACACTCTAGTTGTATAAGATGTGAAGCATTACATCTCTCTGAGGTAATGGAAAATAAATCACACACTTCGGTTTTTCAAACGCCTGATTGACGGTATGAGTCACCAACATGGTAGGGTCAGAGCTGCAGTTTGCACCAGGGCTACTGTACAGTAAAGTCCTTGAGGTATATTTGTCCACCGGAGAGATAACAGCCCGTCTCTAAGAATTTAAAGAGATTAAGCTAGGCCTATAACCACATTTTAACAAGCATTGGAAAACATTGCTATTAATGTTTGGATAATAGTATTTAGTAGAAGTCAAAGATAGTGGACTGAGAGTTGTACAGCAGTTTTGAAGTGAACAATTGATTTGAACCAAGGAGATTATGAATCTGCCCTGTTTGCTATTTATTTGCATTGGATTCATTAAAACTTAGAGGTATCTTTGTTTCACAAGCGACCTCTTGTGGCTGTATTTTTAATGACTGTTGGTTCTGAGAAGCAATGGTGGAAGTAGCTTGATATAGTTGTAATGCGTCTGAATCCTACACATTGGGATAAGAGAACTCCAAATATTGGTTTTGTCTTGTTTTGTCTCTTTTGATAATACAGTACAGATCCATCAGCAGCGAAGGGCTGCGGTTTGTATTCTTTCTCTTTGGTAAGAACTCAGCCTTAGTACATGGGGCATGCACTATTATGTGAAATACAGGGGCGTTGCAGTGGCAAAAACACTTTCATAAAGTGTCTCTTATAATATTGCACCCCTTAGTTCATACAAAGCAAAGTTAGTAGTGGGGTGAGGAATGGCGAAAGATAGCTTGAGAAAAACAATTAGAAAACCTGCCTGTTATCTCTCCTGTGCACATCTGGTCAATAACTGCTTAAAGTCGGCGTGCTAATGGGATTTTTGGTTTCGGAGAATATTTAGATGTGGCCCCCTCAACTCTAATGTCATAAAGGTTGGAGGTAGGGAGGTATGTGTTAGGAGTACGCAGTAGTAACAATCTGCCTTTATGCAACTTTGGGCCAGATTCATGTATTTGTTCGGGTCCTTTTAGGTTTAAAAGCAAAACATAGACTTAGAACTTAGGACAAATCGGTGCAATGAAACTGAAAACACAGCTGTTTATTTTCTGAGAAGCAAACATTCTGTGCAAGCTGGTCTCCAAAAAATGTGCACAGTTTCCCTTTTGGCCAAAATATTACATTACATTACATGTTACTTGTTAGACGCTTTTATCCAAAGCGACTTACTACTCAATACTGTGGACAATCACCACAGGAGCAATTTGGGGTGAAGTGTCTCAGGGACACAACGACATGCTGACTGCAATGGGGTTTGAACCTGATCCGAATACCAACACACAACCCATTTCGCCACACGGCAAAAGCGTAATATAAACTCAAACTCAAATCATACATTCAGACAGAGTGAAGGTAAATGGATGTGTGTGACCTGGAATTGCAGGTTTGGTTTTAGGAATTGGTGCATGCTGCTCTGCCCAGGCTTACAGGATGTGTCACACTTCACACTGCCTGCCTGCCAGCCCTGTGCGCATATGTGTGACGTCAAATATGTGTGTGTAGTACAAGGACTTTCCTTCGTTTATGGGCCAAGGTCTTTCCCTGTAATCTCCCTTTTCCTTTTCTTCTCCCGTCCTCTGTTATTCTCCCACTGCATCTCTGCTTATCTCTCCTTCTATCCTCTCCTCCTCCCCTCAGTACATTAACAGACAGTCTCTTGCAAGCCTTTTCTCAATGTGTGCGTGTGTGTGTGTGTGTGTTTTTTCTTACCCGCCGCATAAGCTAATTATCTTTATCAGTCCAGCAGTCGTTCTACAGACTGCAGAGGGTTTGTTTCCCAAAGCTTTCATCGTCTTAAGTACCGCTTTGAGATGTGGACGTGGTTCATCGATGATCCGAGGAATGTCTCATCTGGAGAAATGTGATGCTATTTTAAAATCGAATTGGTCTTGGGCCTTTTAGAAGCAGATATGTTTTCTATAACACCACATACCTTCTTCACTGGCCCTTTTCTCCTGTGTTTTTTTCTTTTCGTTTCTCCTTCCTACCTAACTACATCCCTATTTTACATAATCCTTTTGACTAGTTCCTCCATCTTATCGCATTCACCTTTCCCTTTTCTTTTCTCCTGTGATTATTCCCTTAATAAAATCATCCTGAGTCCTTTCATTCAATAGATCTGACCTTCTAACCCTCCCTATTCCTTTTTTATCTCCCTCTTTATTTATTCCTTCTGTCCCTCCTTTCATCACCGACCTCTTACATGACTCCTCTCCTCTTTTTATCTTGTCCTCCGTTCTTCCCATCTTTAAATATCCCTCTCTTTTCTTGCCAGTTGGCACAAGCCCCTCACTGCCGTCAGAGGGACATATTGCCTTCTCAACAGAAAACAAGCCCCCACTCCCCCCTAATGCTATCAAGCTAACCTGTGAACGCCATCTGTGGAGCCACGCCCGGCACCATGGTACGTGATATGTGGTGCTCAGCAGTTGCTTTGCTTTATAATGACCTAATCTTTGCCTCATCTGATTTCCTACCTTTTTTTCTCGCAACTTCTTCTTTTTTCATATTGTAATCCTCTCAGGGCTATAAGTTCTGGATCTGGTATAGAAATACTGAGGTTATTAGTCCAAATTCATAGAAAACAACCCAATATCACCAGCCAACAACCACCTTTTTAATATGTTCAATATATAATGATATGTATTAATTTAAATGCTAAATTATAATCTTGTAGAAATCTCAAATGTATAGACCATACTTTCCCTGCAATGCCAGCTATGAAACTGTGATGGTCTATACTTACTCTATAGAGTCTATTCTACTCATTTTTAGGTTCATATTTGTATTCTTTGCCTCTACTGTGACATGTTTCCATGCTTGAATGTTCAAAAAGGTCTTTATTTTTCTCATACTGCCTGTGCTGCAGCACCTCTTTTCACCCTCTGTCTAAAACCAGAGCCCAGTCTGCTCTGATTGGTTAGCTGGCCCTTATTATTGCTAGATTTTCATCTGATTACCAATTTAGTTCACACTGTTTGTGTGTCCGAGAAAGGGCTTTCATTGTGTCTTTATTCATTAAGGGATAAGCACGACTACCAACGCAATGATTTATAATAAAGAGACATGTTGATAGTATAAAACCTGTCTCTCGCACTGTACTGAACAATGAGCTCTTTATTAAGTAAATGGCCTATTTCTGGAAATTAATTCATACGTACAAAGCTCCTAATTATGGGAACTTATTAGCACTCCTACACTGACAACCCCACGTTAATGCCTTAATTAGCAACGCACACTCATTCATTAAGTTGGTCTTCATTGAGGATGCTTCTAAGCCTCCAATAAAATTAAACAGAATTAATAAATCATATAAAAATGTAAATTGTCTGGAGGACTATTACGGCAGCCCTATTGCTTTGTAATGAAGCCGCTAGATTATATTTAACTTCTGGTATTTTTCATATTTTTTCTTTTGTAATATATACTAAAGGGGCACTGTTTATGGACTTCCATTTGTTGATAATAGTTTTATAGTTGATTATCAAAGAAAACAACATTCAGATGTGGTCATTCAACAAGATGACAGGCAGCAGCAAGAAATACATCGTAACAAAGAGAATCATCCCTCCTGTTGTGGCCTTCAAAAAGAAAAAAAAGCTATTTCTTCTATAGTAAATACAGCACTGCAGCATACCCTGACCTCTGACCTCTCCTTCCCTCCTGAAGAGAAACTTGCCGTCACAAGAAGTAGGTGATTGCAAAAAAAACAAAATTGAACTTCTAGATATCCTTTTTGGATCCTGTATTGGAGGCACATCCGTTAACATCCGTCCTATGATGTTCTGTGGTGCTGTATCAACACCATGCTACTTCCTGCGCTTTGCACAACAGTCAGGACTACAAAAGCTCCTTGTTACGTCTTCTAACTGTTTGAATAAACAAGGACAGTCTCAACTGAGTTTAGAAACTGGGTCAAGTAAACATTGAGACCCTTTGGAAAGCTGATCTATTCCATTTCCACTTGATATCAATCGACACTTGGCCTTTCCAGTTTTTCCAAAAAAGCCTAAAGGAAAAAGCGCACACATCTGGCCCTGGTAGAGAAAGAGAGAGAACATGAATGAGCATGAGCGCCACAGTGGTGGACAGCTCCTCAGCCTGCTGCTCACTGCTGCCTCTCCGGAAAATGTTTTTCCACTCATGTTTCTGCAGTGGTTTTTAAATGTGTTCATATAAAATCCGAGACAGATAAAGGGAAAATCTCACATATGCAAAAACATGTCAAGGTGGGAGAGACAAAAATACAAAATATTAATAAAGAGGAAACCAAATGTATCTGGAATATATACAAAAAGCAGACCTTAGTGGATCTTTTTATTAAAGTAAATAACCAATACCAATTTTAAAAATGTGTTTCACAACATATCAATTGCAAACACACCCTTTTTGTTTTTTTATAAAACATTAATGTATATAAACTCCCCTGTAAAACCAAATGTCCTTTTATCAGTTATTATGTGCTTCATGTGTCCTTTATAACCTTATGCCCTCCTTATATCTCCCTACCGGCCTTTCCTTTATTCCTTTCCTCAATTTTCCCCATCTAATACCTTTTCATCCCACCTCACCCTTCTCCTGTTGGCCTTCGCTTCCTCCTTTCTTCCCCTCCCTAACCACTTACTCCTCCTCTATCTCCTCCACCCTTCTTGCTCCGTCCATCATCCTTTCCCATTTTTACTTCCTTTTACCCTATTTTCCTTTTTTCCTTTCTCCTTTATTTCCTCCCTTCTCCTCCTATATCCTTCCTCACAAACATCCACCTTCGTTCCTCTTCTACTTTCCCTCCCCACCTTCCCTCACTCCTCCTCCCCACATCATTACTTCTGACTGTTTGTTCCTAAGCTCCATTCATCTGTAATTCATTACATCGCCTCTGCTCCTGGAATCTCCCGGCACGCACACAGTTAGTTAGCGCGTGGTGCAACCTGGGAATTGTGGTTATATTCCCAGGGCTTAAACTACAAAGACAAGCTCATCCCGGCCCATTTGTCGTCAGCTATCTCAGCAAGCACACACAGGGCTGCTTCAGTGTGTGTGTGTGTGTGTACGTGTGTGCAAGGGCTTGCTTAAAAAATCTTGGTGCACTGACCCATCACAGCAGTTGTTGCCCTCCAAACCCACATTTTGTTCCAGCTTCCGTTTTTAAAGCCACAGAAAAAAAACATGCACAGTATATTGACTCGAATAAAACTGAACAACTAGTTTTGTTTTTTATTGTGTAGATGCAGCCATGTGTGACTACACCCCTTCTTTTAACTCTACATTATTATTTTTCTACCAAGTTGTCTTTCTTTTTCTTTTGTTGTATAGTTTTCTTTTTTACTGAATGGGTAAAAATGAGCAAATACACTACATTCAACATTTCAACAAAATTGCACTTCTTCCAAAAGAAATACAAAATAAACATACAAAGAAAATGGATATGGAACAATAATAATTAATTAATTAATTCATTAAAGGTGGGGTAGGTAATTTTGGAGAAACCAGCTCGAGTGCGCTAGAATTTGAAAATACACAGCCGGAAAAAATCTGCCACTTCCTTACAGAGCCCCTCCTCCAACACACACGAACGCGCACATGACCAATGAGGGCACGAGATAAGTTTGTGCCCCGATGGAAGGCTGACAGGCAGGTAGGCCATCCAGTTATTTTAGCCGGCCGGCTAAAATGATTGGTCGTGCTTTTTACAGTACTACGGCTTCCACAGATGACATTTCTTTATGGATTTTTTGTCAAAGCACTATTCATTGCTATCGGGATGTTAAGAGCATTCCATGGAATATAACAAAAAGTGTATCTCGAGCCGGTTTTTCAAACTTACCTACCCCACCTTTAATTAAAGAAACAAAGAAAGAGACTGAACAACAAAGTTGATGAAAAATAATAATGATGAAACCCTATTGCATGCATTCTTAGTGAATTGAATGTAGATTTTCGTTCGTAGTAATATCATATGTGACTTGTTTTTCTCCTAGTTTTAATTGGTGTGTTAGTCTTGCTTTCTAATTTCCAATTGGTCTTGTTATAATCGTAAACTTAGGATATTGAAATGGTATCAGAAAAAAGTATTGCAAGGATTAATACACTCTTTTTGCACAATTTCATTTTTATGTTAAAACCGAACAAACCCTTTCTTTCTTAAACGTCTCTGCCTCTGTATGTTTCTTCGTTTTGCTTTTGTAGGGCAGCACAGTTTCATGTATTTCAGAGAAATAATGAGCAACTGGATCTCAAAAGATTCATTTAATTCAAACAAAACAACCCTATCCGCAGTGCCCTGCAGCGAGTGTTAAACTCTTTATGCTGTGTATGTTTTAGTGAGGAGATGCAATATGAAAGCCCACAGGGTGACACAGTTATCTGAGTCCTGGTACTCCTCTCCTCCGCTCTGAGTGGAGGATGGATTTGTGTGTTTTGACTCAGCAGCTCTGAGCGTCTGACTGCCTCTCATGTTGAGCCTGACATTTCCAGCACTAAGACTCGGTGCTTATTTACACGAGACAAGCGCAAATCACCTTTGTCTTCTTCAGAGGATGTGACTTTCAGAGGCGCTGACGTTTCCAAATGTCGGACGTATCTCAGTGACGTAGCTCGTGTTTGACTCTGCAGACAGGAGAAAGTCACAGCACCCTGTCTCACTCCTTCTATCTGCACTTTTACAACAGGTGAACTTTTTAAACTCTGTGCTCTTTCGCAGTTTTGATATATTATGTTGAGTTGAAGGTCCTGCTTTAAAATGCATGTGTTACCTAAAAAAGCTGTCTGCCTCCCACTACAAACACAAATATCCTTCTTACGACTTTTAAATATTTATAACTTCCGCAAGCACGTGTCGAGATTTTTACAAGGTCCTTTTTCAAGGTCACACCAGAAAGCTTAAAGGGCCCATGTCATGGCCATTTCCACTGATCATAATTACATTGTTGAGGTATACTAAAATAGATTTATACTGTGCAATTTTCCAAACTCACATTGGTTTCGCATACAGCATCTCTGTCAAGCATGTGTATTCAGCAGTATTCACTCTCTCCACTAAACGACTCGTTGGAACTCTTGCCCCCCCCTCCCTGTGAGCCTAGTGTGCTCCGATTGGTCAGCTCGGCCACTCTGTTCTGATTAGTCAACCACCAGAGAGGCTGCGCCCATGTCTAAACGGCTGCTCTCAGCCGAACATCAGTCTTATCATGGCGTCGGTACAGCCGTATATTTTATATACATATATATTTTTTTAACTGTTGTTATAGAAGAGTGTGACGGCCCCAGGGCCTTTGTCTTACGATGGGGTGGAGCTGAAGAGGCTAATCAGCGCGATCACGGACACCTGGCCGGAGCCGAGGTGCTAGCCAGCTGCCCGGAGTCAAACGGCAGCCCCTCTCTCCCTCCAAGCAGCTCAGCGATCCTCTTCCCTGACCACCTATCTCTGCATTTACCACAATAAATGTGCCGTGGTTTTGTAAACTCGTGTATGTCTCCTTGTCTTTCCGTTGTGGCCTACGAGCCGGTCATAACAAAGAGTAAGTTATTTTTACCCGTTATAAACTACTACTGTTTGATGAGAAATCAAATCATGGTTTGCTATATATGAATGATATGTTATAGGAGCAAATAATTCAGGGAAGAAAGGATAGGCCTACTAAGTATTTCCATTAAACTTTATTTTTAGAAATGTACAAAATGAACGTAAATATACATATATACACGGTATATCGTCAATTACTCCCCGTTGTCGGCATCTTGCTTATAGCAGCCGGGGCTTTTTGAGACGATGCCTCAGTGTGGTCGTCCAGTCATGTATTGTCCGGCAGGATCTACCTGGACAAAATAAAATGCAAATCACAAAATATTAGAGAAACTTAGTTGTTTTAGATTCGTTAGTAGTAGTTGTGGTAGGAGTGTGGATCTATCTAATGAACAGCTTGCCTGCTAATATGCTAACCTAGCTTTGTTTACCTTGGTAGCTAACACGATATGAACGTTAGCTTGGAGGAACGGCAACTATAATGTAGTGTAATAAAACTACTATGAACAAAAGTTAGTGGTTCATATTAGGCTAGCAATAACGTGTTTATAATTGCAATATTATACGGGTATTCTGCTACGTTCGGTCATACATTGTAACTTGCATGAATACATTGTTTTGCGCTAGCATACAGCTAGCCTCGTTAGCTATACATGCAGTATACATGTACTGTCACAATGTACGGTAAATCACCCGGAGTATACTGTATGAGTATTCCGTGTGTGTGACTGCAGACATTCTCCTGCCATGACAAACATGTAAGGCCATCTGCTGACATTGTAGTTGATATATTTAAACGCTAGCAACGTAGCATAACAAAAATGTTTTTCCGACCAAACTAAGGTCTAGCTCCGTCGGTTAGATTGGTAGCATACACGCTACGCCAGCTATAATGTAATTACGTTTCGCGACTGACCGTACGGTAAATCACCAGGAGTATACGGTCTATGACTATTTTGTGTGTGAATGCAGACATTATCCAGCTATGAGGAACATGTATGTAAGGCGATCTGCTAATATTGGAGTTGATATATGGAAACGCTAGCAACTTAGTTAGCACAGTTAGCACTGGCTTAGCAGTCCGAAACATGTTTACACATTTAAACAGTCGTGGTAGATACCTTGTTTGATAAATACACAAATAACAATGCAAACTTACAGGTTGTGTACCCGAATCTTCCCCTGCTCCAAACGGTCCAAACAAGCTGTGCATATCCGGCCTCAAACTGGGCAATGTTTTGGAAGCTTTCGTCTGTGAAATGCCGGTTCTTCGAACCTCTGGAGGAACAGTGTTAAAAAGAAATTTCAACCACTGACTTCGTCGTGGTTCTTCCGTCGGTAGGACAAACAGCTCAGATTTCTCCTCACATTTCAGGAAACAGGTCCTTGGCAGTGGCATGACTGGATCGATTGTGAACTGAACCAGAGCTTCCAACAGTAAATGTTAGGCTGGCAGAGGGTGCGGCCAGCGCCGCTGGGTGTGGCCATAGCTCTTCGGGATTGGTCCATTTCGTTCCGGGTACCGCATGACATCAGGCCGTACCCGGAACTAAATGGAAGACTCAAATGGGCAGTGACGTATCTCCAACGAGGCGTTTTGGGGAGGTATTTTCTGTGTTAGAGTTTTACTCGCTACAGGGTGTACTTTGAGGGTTTTGACTCTGCACACCGTTTACATGCATAAAAACCTTCATAACACACAAGGGGATGGGTAATAACCGGAAAAGCATGACATGGGAGCTTTAACTATTTCTCAGTTTGCTCAACATTAATATTCAATACGATATGCAACAGAAAGAGTGTTTATGCTACCTAAAAAGAAAGCAAGTATGACAAAATAAATGTCATTGTCAGGTAATTCTTTTTGCCCGTGCCTATTTTCCAAAAGAATATAAAAATGTCTTCAAAAGCTAGTAAAAGCAATAAAGTCTTTAAACATTTTAGGGACTATAATTGAACTGTGTGTGTGGAAATGTACAGTATGGTGTTATTAATGTAAGCACATGTGATTTTAGATATTGCCCTTTAGGAACAGAATTTTTTATAAAATCCTTATTTTCTAGGAATGATATGCTCAAACCAGCCTGTCCTCCTACAAAAAACGACTATATAGGTCGATTGTTCAGCAGCTTATTACGACCCAGAGTCACGTTTTAAAGTGTAGCACCTCTAGTGGTCATGTAAGAAACAACATGCTCCCGTTGATTGCAAACGCTCCGGAGATTCTTTTATTCACAAATAACCCTCTCTGGAAAATCCTAAATTGTGCAATAGTTTGGCCATTAAAATGCTTTTTGATTAGATTTCTAGCGAGAAGTGTATATTGTACTTTTAGAATCTACGTCCAGTGGATGTGTAGGATCTATAGTTTGATAGATATTACGAAGATGATTTGAGGTCTCGCCAGAAGAACGTATATATGCGGCAGCTTCCATGTAAAGTTGGCGTCAACCCTCACGGGGTGAAAACAGTATTTCCGGTCTCGAAGTGTTCATAATAAAACCGAAAGTATTCCCCTCACTGTCAAATGATTACACAGTGATATCTGCATTACTCATCCACTAAAAAACATCAGTTAACCTTCGATTCGGAGAAACATATAGTTTTTTCGGAGTTTAGACACTACAGAGTTTCCGAAGACACTACACTACCCAGAATCCCCAGCTATCGTTTGGGACTACAACATCCGCCTTGCTTTACAAACCCCGTGATTAGTCCTCAAGCTCTGTGATTGGATGTTGGAGTGGCAGTGCGACAAGGTTACGCCGAGCGTCAAACAGCTCTTTGAAATGGAATGGAACCACGGCAGACTATCCAAAACTGGACTCGGACGGGTCCAGCCCAGCCCTCCCCCCCAGAACTACACATGCTGGCTATTGTGTGTTTCGCAACATGTTCTATGGCACGTCTCTACTGGGAATTGCAGTTTTAAAAGACGTTTTCGTATTTCCCACAATTAGAAGTTGCCAGTATTAAACTGTGTACACCCTGGAGGTTTAGGGGATACAAAACACAGTAGTGTTATCAAATTTAAAGGGGACCTATCATGCAAAATGCACTTTTGTACGTCTTTTATACATGAATATGTGTCCCCGGTGTTCCAGGGAACTCACCAAGTGTCAGAAAACACAACCCTCTCTATTTTCCTCCATACCCAAATCTCTAAAAAAGGGGCTGCAACGGATCTGATAAAAACTGATCCAGATTTGAACACTGTCCTGACGTCAAGACAGTGGCGCTACGGCTATTGGGCCAACTCCACCAATCAGGAGGAGAAAGCCACGGCCATTGCCGTTCGAAAGCGCTGGAGACGCTGTAGTACATATGCCTGTAGATGGTGCTGTTTTCACAGAATCTGCCCTTGCAAAAACAGAGCAAAAAAATGTCAAATTGAGCAAAATGAGGCATGGCTAAAATGCATGATCTGTTTGGTATTTTGAAAAAAAAAAAAGTATAAATATGCCTTATATAGGTATGGTCCTACACTATATTATTCAAATATAGCATGATAGGTCCACTTTAAAACATATAATGAATAAATGGGTGAACATTGCTTGTGTGTATTTAAAGTGGACCTATCATGCTTTATTTGAAACATATATTGTAGGGCCATACATATACAAAACATGTCTGTGAAGTTTTTTTTTCAAAATACCAAACAGATCACCCGTTGTAGCCATCCCTCATATTGCTCAAACCCCTCTTTTGAAGCCCTGTTAGAGAAACGTGGATCTTGGGTCCTTAGCTTGAAAAAAAAGAAAGAAGAGGAGGCGGAGCTAATGCCTGATCAGAATTCTACCGGAGATAAAGTTAAATTCTGCTTTCACCCTGTGAGGGTTGACGCTAACTTTACATGGAAGCTGCCGCATATACACGTTCTCCTGGCGAAACCGCAAATCATCTTCATAATATCTATCAAACTATAGATCCTACACATCCACTGGACGTAGAATGTAAAAGTACAATATACACTTCTCGCTAGAAATCTAATCAAAAAGCATTTTAATGGCCAAACTATCCTACAATTTAGGATTTTCCAGAGAGGGTTATGTAAGGGATAATGTGCAGCGACGCGGTCATTATGGGGAAAAGAACACCGACAGGCTGATCAGGAGCCTGACGCGAAGCGGAGGGATCTAGATCTGCATGAAGGTGTTCTTTTCCCCATAATGACCAAGTCGCTGCACATTATCCCGCTTATTACATGGCCACATTCTCAACAAAGTAATGATATGACTCCCACTATTAATTGAAATGCTTTTATGGATTTAGAAAATGATTTTATTGATTTAAAAAATAGTTGTATGTATTGATTTAAATTGACATGCATCCGCTAAGGAAAATAGTCCGTTGTTACCGTTTGAAAAAAAAAACGTAGCAACGCAACGGCAGGAAGGCGGAGCTTTTTGATTACAGATTTGAAAACATCGTTGCTTGCTTTAAAATTAGCACAATTCATTATGTCAAACCTTGGAAAGTATCTAGATATCCCTGCCCTAATGCCAAAGTAACTGGCAACTGAATATGTGTCGCCGTTTGATGTCTATGTCTGGACCGCTGCGTAAAAAGGAGGGTTTCTGCCCGTTACTTCTCCGCTGTTTTCTTGTCGCTCTTGTCTTGTCAGTTAGAAAAGCAAACTGCATGCAGTTTGCTTTTCGGCCAAACTGTATACAGTTCAATCGACCGGACTTGTTTGTGCAGATGTGAGCGTCCTTAACAACGGTCAATAAGTCCTTGACAGCGGTCTGTCTGTTCTGGATTAACAACGTGTCACATGTTCTAAATTGACCAATCAGAATCGAGTATTCAACTAAGCCATGTAATAATTAAGCACAACCCCCTTAGCTGTGATATAATGACCATATATCACGGCCTGAAGTGAGCTATTGCTTTTATAAAACGGTTACCAAGTGTGGCAATATGAAAGAAAAATACACACTCTAATTTAAATAGTTTTTATTAGTAAATAATGATGTTCAAAATAAAATAGTCCCTCTGTTGCCTTCTGCACGAAACATAGTGCGAGGTGGTTGCTATGCAACAACACTAACAACAGCTAGCGAACATATTAGACAGAGAGCGTTGATCCATTATTTGGCTATTTATTTACATTAATGTGTATGTTGCCGTTTATTGTGCACCCACTGAAAAACTGTCCAGCATCAGTAGCATGGCTTACGTGGTTACTTGTATAGGCTGAGGTTGTTCTAGGCTGTTGCTTGGCGTGGCGAGAATATTGCTCCACTTTCTCCGGTCCCCGAGATTCGGCTTCCAGTAGATCTGGAGAGAGCTTTCGCACCTGTGGCCACTAACGGTCATAATTTCTCTGCTTTGTTTCAAGACCCGCATCAGAAAGCTTTTGAATGGTGATACTTTTCCAGTTGGTCTTACCTGCTCTTCACGTAGCTCTACATGTCGTCGTTTAGGTGCTTTTTGTTCTGGAGATAGGCACTCCTCAATCCACTCCTCCATAGTAAGACCCCCCCCGGAGGTCGAAGTTAATCTTAAATGTTTTTGCGGACCTTTTTGATTACAGATTTGAAAACATCGTTGCTTGCTTTAAAAGTAGCACAATTCATTATGTCAAACCTTGGAAAGTATCTAAATATCCCTGCCCTAATGCCAAAGGAACTGCACACTGAATATGTTTTTGCCGTTTGATGTCTATGTCTGGACCGTTGCGTAAAAAGGAGGGTTTCTGCCCCGTTACTTCTCCGCTGCTTTCTTGTTCCAGTTTGAAAAGCAAACTGCAGGCAGTTTGCTTTTCAGCCCAACTGTATACTGTTTATCTCAGACGCGGAGGGATACTGAGTTGTTGTGAAAAGTAACTTACAATTCTACCCGTGGTATACGCTCAGTATACCACGGCTAAGAACCAATCAGATTGCTTGATTTTACTTGTCCGTTTTATAATTGTGAATAAACGACCCTCTGTAACGTTTGCAATCAATGGGAGCACTAGAGGTCGAAAACTTTAAAACGTGATTATAGGTCGTACTAAGCGCTTGAACAAACTACCTATTTGGTCGTAATAAGGGCTTGAATAATCGACCTATTTGGTCGTATGAGTTGGAGGACTTGTTGGCTCAAACATGCAAGCCTGATAAAGACACAATTGAAGGTCATACTGACAAGTATTTATGTTAATAATGAACTACTATTTATCTGTATGAGGAATTGTTTGATTTACTCAATGAGGGTAAATTCAAAGAGATGACAAATTTGATTTTGTTTCTATTTTGTATTTCTGCTTTTATGGCTATAGTGCATAGCATACTGTACTGTATATGCATTTGAATGATTGTGTATTGACCCCTAGAGGTATAGCATATTATATAGTGTTAATGGGGATGCTAATAAACTAAGATAGTAGTAAAAGTCAGGGACCAGACTTAATTTGGGTCTTTAAAGTTACTTGCACATGTATGTTTTTCTTCATGTGATTTTTTCCCCCTATATGGATACATTTTCACACATGAAAGATCAACTCCATACACGACTGCCTCTTTCTTTTCATTTTTTTTAATTGTCTGGGTTCACCTGGGGCGACGGGATTTTACCATATCAAATATTTGTACCGTGTGACTCATTCCTGAGAGCGCTGAATCTGCTCCGCAGCGCTGAGTGACGAGGTCACTCCTCACTCTCTTCCGCCTGACAGCCACTTTCTCTTGCTTCTTATCTGTTTCTCTTCTGATCTTGTCTTCTAAGCTCATTTTGTTCTCGGCTTTTCAGCTCTTTCTCAGCCTCATAAACAACATTCTAAAAAGTTACTGAACCTCCTTCAACATCCTGTTTTAATCACAGTTAAACTTGAGCTTTATACAAACCATGAAATACTTTAAGAGTTGAAACCATCTGCCTGCTTGTAGGCTGTATATATCTGCTTTACATATTTATATTGATGAATTTAATGGTATCCGCTTAAGTGTTACACCCTAAAACGAAACTGTCCAAATTTGCAACTGAAGTAATATGATGTTAGACAATAATACAATCTGATAACATTAGCCAAAATGTTGTTCTTTATCTTTTTTGTTCAATGTCATATTTAAGAATAAAGAAACTCTATCTCTACATAAACTCAAAATAAATAACCAGAGAAAGGCAGAGAAAGATAACAACTTACATTTTTGTATAACATTTTGACACTCTGTCCTCTTTCTGGGTCATGTGTTGCCAAATGTATAACTTATAAATTATCCGCTGAAACTCTATGTGTCAGACTCACATAAAACCTGGTTACCCACAGCACTGAAGACAATATACATGTTGTCAATTTAAATAAACCCAAGGGCATGTTTTATTGAACTTTAGCTTACAGTTTAGACTGTGATAGGAGTTTCATGTGAAATAATCTTTTACAGGCTCGGCGGGTTATTTGACTTACACTGTAAAGCATTTTACATTCACATGAAAACAGTTCGATTGGACACATATGTCCTTGTATTATGTACAAAAGGGAAGTCTGAGTCAAGGGTTTTGTGCTTAAGGGGACTGATCAGTCCACGGTTGTGTTTGGTGACAGCAGAGAGTGTGTGTGTAACTGCAGTTTTTGGTGTGTTTCACTCACACACACACACACAGGTTGAATGGGACCTCCATTTGGTGAATGACAGTTTGTGTGTATGTGAGAGATTGGGGATGTTTTTCAGTGTGAAAAGCTTAAATGATGCATGCCAGAGGAAACATTTCTGCCACCTAGTGAGTGTCAAACTGCACTGCATGTTACCTGGAAGGGGGGGGGGGGGGGGGGGGGGGGGGGGGGGGGGGCTCATTACATCACCAGAGACACCAGGGCTGTGATCACAGCTACAGGCAGCGTCCTTGTACTTCAAAATGAGCAAAACCTGAAGCACTCACAACATATTACGGCCTTGCCAGACTCCATTCATATTTTTGCATTACTTTTCTAACCATTTATTCTTATTTATACATTTCCCATCTATTTACCTTTATTTTTGTATCATTTATTTTGTACATACTTCTGATAATTGTTTATATAACTGACTGTTTTGCACTCTGGTTAGACACTCCTTAATTTCGTTACACTGTGCTTGCATTTTGTAATGACAATAAAGTAATCTAATCTAATCTAATTGACATTACAATTTTGCATTCATCAATTATTTTAATTTTTACTTTTAATGTTTTTTCTTATTGTCAATTTTCCAATTTCTGTCTCTGGATTAAACAATTAATCTGTATAAAGAGGCTTTTGGCAGAAGAAGTTTGGTTGTTTTCTAGTTACTATATCCAGAACTAACTGAGTGCAAGAATGAATAAACTCAAATACTTCATAAACATATACCTCTGTGTCCTAAAAGGAAAACAATTTAACCATGTTTTCCCATTCTTGAGCCAGCAGTATTACCATCATTTAAAAGTAAATTATCTTTCTTCTTTGCCCTCTGTATAATTTGAGTTTTCGGTTTGGGTCACTGAATTAAATTGCATTCCATTCGGTTAGATTTGTATCTTGAAGGATGAACTTGTTATTGGTATTCAAAACATCACTCACCTCCTTACTTTCTGTTCTGTTCTATCGAAAGAAAGTTTTCCATCCTGAAGATGGTATGAATATTTCGTGGTGTTTCTCTCCTCGCTGATGATGATATTTAGATGTTGATGAAGGTCTCTCTTTGTGTCAGGCTGATGCTTTTGTTTGCTAATGGCAACCTTCATTCCATTATATTGTAAGACTTAAGTGGTCTTCAAATGACCATGCAGACCATAGAAACACCTCAATTAGATATCTTTGTTTTCTTCCTTAACATAATGATATCACTATGTAACACTTGTGCTTCTATTGGCTAGCTCTCCAACACATTTTATGTGATAGGCTAAGGGGCGGGACATCTCTAGGCTTTTGACCAATCAGAGCAGACAGGGCTCTGGTTTCAGGCAGAGGGTGCTGCAGTACATGTAAAGCACTTTTTGAACCTCAAACAATGTAAACATGTCACAGTACTGTATATGCGAAAAATAAATAATATGAACTTCAAAATGTGCGTAATAGGGCCCCTTTAAAGGCATCACTTCTCTTGTCGGGGATATTTTTCTGCCTATGATGTTTCTTTGTATTCCACTTTTTCAATATCCATCAAAATCCATTATCTGTTTCCTGGTCCTTTAGTGTTCTTGGCACCGCATGTATTTTGAAAGAGCTTTCAATTATAGTCCCCTCTTTGGCATGTTAAGAAAAACATCTTGAAACCCCAGGATTGGTATAAGAAGCTTTTCAAATGCTTTGATATTTTCAACATGAAAATAGCTAATTTCTTCCAAGGTTGTTCTCTTCTTCTCCTCCCGGTGGATCTCCTCTCCTCTCGTCTTTCATCTCGTCTCCTGTCCAATATTGCATACATATTTAACAGCGTGAGTCAATGAAAGTCAAGACGGATTTCAATCAGAGGCTCCTCGCTCTTCCTTTTCGTAGCTCTCTGATGTGCTTCTGCATATTTTAGGATTTAAAAATCAATGAGGTAAATCAATCTTTGTCTGTCCTCTCCTCACCTGTTCTTTCTCTCATCTTGGCATCTTTTTCTCCACTTTTCTTATCCTCAAAATAAAAATGCAGACTGACATCAGTATGAATGATTGTTTCTTTCCTTTGTCTCCGCAGATGAGTTCGTTCAGTACGAGGGCTCTGACGCTGCTCTCGTCGGTTTTTGGGGCCTGTGGTCTGCTGCTGGTGGGCGTCGCCGTGTCAACAGACTACTGGCTGCTGATGGAGGAGGGGATCATCCTGCAGCAGAACCAGACCACCGAGGTGAAGATGGCACTGCACTCTGGCCTCTGGAGGGTCTGCTTTGTGGCAGGTTGGTAACAATAATCACTATCTGCTAAAAAAGTTTAGCTGTTTGGCCTGGTCTTTTCTATGTTGGTTGTATCTTCATTCTGTCATGCTAATTCAATGCTAGTGTTGGTGTTGCAGAAACATTTATATTTATATTTTATATGAATCTTTCACCCTCTTTGCAGGGTAAACATTTGAAAGAGTCCATATTCCCAATGATCACAATATTTGAACTCACATATCATATTTCATACTTAAATATTCAATAAGCTCCTCTAGTCAAAGTGTGACAGATTACCACCAAGATTGACATCTCTCTTGACACAAAAGTGCAATTAAGTTTCACAATTTGTCTGTGTGTTTCCTGTTTTATTCACCCCCTGTGTTATGTCTGTTTGTACTTCCTGTCTCTGTGTATTCCCTCCTGTTTGATTACCTGATTCTCTTCACATGGTGCCCTTGTGTTTTTCCTGCCCAGCCCAGCTGTGTCTTGTCCTTGTGATTAGTTATGCATGTAATTAAGTTCTGTTTTTTTGTTGGTGTCAGATCCTTGATTTTCATCCATGGGAGAGTTGTGTTACTTTTCTTTTGCCTTGCCTGGTTCTACAAGATAACCTGCAATTACAGATTTGTTTTTGTTAAATCCTTTTACATCCTGCATTTGGGTCCCCCATGCTCTGCCTACAGTATTTATGACACTTATAGAACAATGACTGGGCAACGCGCATTAATTGTATTAACTTATAACCTCGAAACATCATTTGTATTAACTTAATTCAAAGCCAAAGATTAGTTTAAAACCTAACTTTTTACATTTGAATAGAGAGTAAATGAACCAATCGTGTCGTAATTCTGGATCGTTTGTCTGGCTTTGATGTGTTCATGAGCTGAAGGTCATAATGTGAAAACATGTACTATTTTATTGCATAGTGTTTAAACAATGCTATGATGACTGTTTCCATTGTTGATCTAACTTCAAGGGGCGTTCATACACATTTTCCAGTTTAGAAAAAAAAATTCACATCAATTCACCACAAGTGCTTGCAATATTAGCGAAAGTGAAACATAATTAGTGATTTTTTTCCTATCCGCTGTCATTTGGATCCATTCCAAATGTTTGTGTGCTCTACCTCAATGCTACACCCTTCAACTTAGTTTGGTGTTAATCGGGCTAGTAGATTTTTTTCACAATCCTGCTGAAAGAAAAACAGATAAATAGACTAACTGAACCCAAAAATATAACCTCCTTGGTGGAGGTCATGAGACAATTAGTGAAGCAGTGTGTACCCTCTGGTTGAATTATGCCTTTCAAGATCATGGTGCCCAAAAAAGAAAAAACAAAGCTTCATTCATGCATTTAAACCAGCCTGTCCTCCTACGAAAAACAACCAAATAGGTTGATTGTTCAGCAGCTTATTACGACCCATAGTCACGTTTTAAAGTGTAGCACCTCTAGTGGTCGTGTAAGAAACAACATGCTCCCGTTGATTGCAAACGCTCCGGAGGGTTGTTTATTCACAAATAACCCTCTCTGGAAAATCCTAAATTGTGGAATAGTTTGGTCATTAAAATGCTTTTTGATTAGATTTCTAGCGAGAAGTGTATATTGTACTTTTAGAGTCTACGTCCAGTGGATGTGTAGGATCTATAGTTTGATAGATATTACGAAGATGATTTGAGGTCTCGCAAGGAGAACGTGTACTACGTCTTTACGCAGCGTCCATGTAAAGTTGGCGTCAACCCTCACGGGGTGAAAACAGTGTTTCCGGTCTCGAAGTTTTCATAATAAAACCGGAAGTATTCCCCTCACTGTGAAATGATTACACAGTGATATCTGCATTACTCATCCACTAAAAAACATCAGTTTATCCTTGTTAATTACACAATATTGATTGGTTTAAATTGTGTACAATGCTTTTGTGTTTTTAACCTTCGATTCGGAGAAACAAATAGTTTTTTCGGAGTTTAGACACTACAGAGTTTCCGAAGACACTACACTACCCAGAATCCACAGCTATCGTTTGGGACTTCAACATCCGCCTTGCTTTACAAACCCTGTGATTAGTCCTCAAGCTCTGTGATTGGATGTTGGAGTGGCAGTGCGACAAGGTTACGCCGAGCGTCAAACAGCTCTTTGAAATGGAATGGAACCACGACAGACTATCCAAAACTGGACTCGAACGGGTCCAGCCCACCCCCCAGAACTACACATACTGGCTATTGTGTTTCGCAACATGTTCTATGGCACATCTCTACTGGGAATTGTAGTTATAAAAGACGGGATACGAAACACATTGGTGTTATCAAATTTAAAACATATAATTAATAAATGGGTGAAAATAGCTTGTGTCCATAATGGGCAGCATTAATATACCCACATGACAGCTAAGGTCAGAAGAGCTTTATTTAACAGCTGGTCTTATGTCTGTGACCCCTCCTGTTGTTAATTGATAAGCCTGAAACATGCACTTGTCAAGGTTCAGAGGCACATTTTGCAAATATGGCAGTAGCCATCGATCATCTTAAGATAAGATAAGATAAGATATACTTTATTGATCCCAAGTTGGGAAATGTTTTTGTTACAGCAGCATGTACTACTTTGTTCTACTCCACTACAATTCAGAGGTTAACCTGGTATTTTTACTCCACTACATTTATTTTAGTTACTTTGCAGATTCTGATTAATGATGTGAAATATAAACAACCCTTAAATCAGACTTTAGTTACACCTGAGTCAAATTCAGGGAAGGTGATTGTCAAGTGCCAAAATAAACTATGCAATATATTAGACGTTAAGTACTTTGTCAGACTTAATATTTATCTGTTGATACTCCCAACTTTTTGTTCTTATTCAAAAGAAGACCTTAACTTAAAGTATTCTTTAATGTTTAAATAAAGCCTTATTAGTTTGTCTGTTTTGCACATCCTCCTATTAATATCTTTGGACGTCCTCCACTAGCTGTTTTATTGTAGAGATCACTACAGTATCTTCTTGATATTTTCTATTCTATATTTCTATCATTGACCTTCTACTTTCCCACTATTTTGTATATAGGCTACTCTTAATATTTAAAAGTTTTCATCAAATATAACATATTCACAAAATTCAATAACGTTCTTTAACCACTAGGCGGTGCGGGTTAAAATACCAGTGGTCTAGTTAATAAAACATAATAATATCAAACATAATATACTATTAACTTTATTGTGAAATTAAAACAGAACGGTAAAGAAAAATACAGTTTCAGTCTCTCGATTTGAAGCTTATGCATTGTACCATGAACCTGTATAGACCAGTAACAGTCAGCTGGTGAGGAGTTGGAAAGGTGTAGTTTCTGAAGATGTTACAAATAATACACAGCATACAATGCCATAATAACTTTGTATTATTAGTGTAGGACACGTATGTGTATAACATCTGAAGATGTGTAGTTTTATTCATGTTTTCACATAATTGTACAGGATATTGCTATAATATTTCACATATTGTAGTTCTATAGAAATATTATAGCTGATAATGTATATATATATATATATATATATATATATATATATATATGATATATATCATATATATTATATATGATATATATAATGTAATATATCAGATATTAATGTGTATACACATTAATATCTGATTTGTAAAACATAGACAGAAAGGTATATCCATCACTTAATGGTAAGCTATTGAAATGCTGATTCCATAGATGGGTCTCCCATCACCCAAAACCCCTGACTATCCTCTCAACTCAGTATTTACATTCTTATATTCAAAGAAAATCAGTAATATCTTTAAAAAGTTTAAAAAGTCCCTTAAAAAGTCCCTTTCTATCAGCCTATTTACCAATTGGATCAAATATAAAAGTCAGCCGAATTAGTGTTGATACTGCAAGCAGACGTATTGTGTGAAGAGAAATTGAAGATGTTGTTTAATTGCTGATATATTTATGATCCACGTCACATATTCAGTTTCGGCGGCATTTCTTCCAGTTTGTCGAAAGGTCTTCTCATCAGGGCTCTATAAATAGAGAACTACGGCAGATATGTAATATTTAATGCAGCCGAACCGTTTATTACAATGCCGTTATGTGATGACTTTCAAAGAGAAAAGCAAGCACACTCGGAATAAAGTATTATTTTATTTAAAAAAAAAAAAATCGGATTTCATATCGCATAAACACCATATCCAAACGTGCATTGCGGCTAAAACATCCAATCACCGAGCTTCAAGTTTGATGTTTTAGCCTATCAAAACCTCTGAAAAAAGAAATGTGTCTCTCAGAATCTAAAGGGAAAAACCTATGGGAAAAACACAAAAGCATTGTACACAATTTAAACCAATTAATGTAGTGTAATTAACAAGGATAAACTGATGTTTTTAGTGCATGAGTACTGCAGATATAGCTTTAAAATCATTTGACAGTGGGGGGAATACGGTTTTATTATGAAAGCTTCGAGACCGGAAATACTGTTTTCACCCCGTGAGGGTTGACGCTAACTTTACATGGACGCTGCCGTTACACGTTCTCCTGGCGAAACCTCAAATCATCTTCGTAATATCTATCAAACTATAGATCCTACACATCCACTGGACGTGGATTCTGAAAGTACAATATACACTTCTCGCTAGAAATCTAATCAAAAAGCATTTTAATGGCCAAACTATCCTACAATTTAGGATTTTCCAGAGAGGGTTATTTCTGAATATACGACCCTCCGTAGCGTTTGCATTCAACGGGAGCACTAGAGGTCGAAAACTTTAAAACGTGATTATAGGTCGTAATAAGGGCTTGAACAATCAACCTATTTGGTCGTATGAGTTGGAGAACTGATTTAAACACACACACACACACACACACACACACACACACACACACACACACACACCCACACACACACACACACACACACACACACAGACACACACACACACACACACACACACACACACACACACACACACACACACACACACACACACACACACACACACACCACACACAGCAGGGTGGATACAAATAACTGTCCTCATTGCAGTAGCTGTCTGTGTTTCGGGGTCATGATGGCGTTGCTCTGGGGAGGCGGCCATGTTTGTGTTTCCCTGTTGTCTGACGCCTGGTACAAAAGGTCAGGGGAGGAAAACGCTGGTGGCATTTGGAATGGCTGTGTGTGTTTGTGCATCTATGTGTGTGTGTGTATGTGAAAAGAGAGAGAGAGACAAATAATCCTGTTTGTGTTTGTGTTTGTGATGCTCCATTTTTTGACACATTTCCGTGTAGATTTAGTTTTTTGTGTCTGCCTACATTTTGATGTTAATTGTCGTGTCTGTATTCCGTTCTCCTCTCTCACGGCCCAGTTTTCTCCTAAACCTCCTGACCTCCATCTGTCTCTGCCGCTAATTCACTATATCTCTCTCTTGCATTGTCTGGCTCAGTGTTCCCATCTTTTCATGATCTCTTTGGGGGATCCTTTCTCACCTTTCTTATTATTCATCATTTCCAAATCTCTTTGTTCGTCTGCACCACTGTCTGTCTGCCCTTTTTCCATCTTTCTTGACTTTTGTTTAAAATTGTTTGTTTATTCTTCTTTCTAGATACAAATATTTCCATATTGTATGTGACCTGATAAGACCTAGTTCCTGCTCAACCGACTTCTTCTCTCTTGCCTTTCTTCTCGTTTTTCAATCTTTTTTTTTTCTCTTTCTCTCAGGACCGGAGAAGGGAAGATGTGTGGCGGCAGAGTATTTCACGGAGCCAGAGATTGAGATCACGACAGAAAATACAGCCAACATACTCAGTGAGTCACATCTAAACGTACAGTACATGTGAACCATTTCAAACCCGCTAATAGAGTGCCACAGTGATGCGTCCTAAAACCCGGAAGTAAGCTTCTTCCGGGTTTTAGGACGCGTCACTGTGGCACTCTATGTTATGTGGCCCGCAAGAGCTAGCAAAAATTATTATTTGCTTATCATTTCTATAGTGATTTTCACTAGTACACTGTCCATAAACTACATGTCCCACAATTCACCTCGACCGTGTTACATGGGCAGCAAAGTGCCTCAATATCAGCAGCGGCACTTTTTTTAATTGTCTTAATTTAATAGAAAAAGGTTGTTTAATGGTATTGCATTTTGTTTTAGTCTTCATCTCACCGCTCAGTTTTGTATTCATTTTTAACAGTATAAATGAAAATGTTGTTGGATGAGTGATGATGAGGGTTTCTTAATCTCTTTATGGGACTTATGTTATAATAACACAGTAGAAAGTGATTGTGTGTGCCCACATACAGTATTTTTGAGTCTAAGCACATGCAAATATATTGATGCACAAGCATATGTTTCTGTCACAAAACCCTTTTTTTATTTTCTAGGCCTTGCAATAGCACTTAAAGTCTGCTTGCCAGACTTCTGCTTTCAGAGCTAGTTATTATTTCAGTTAGTATTAAATGTGATAACAAACAAATGCATCAATCGAATGAGTCAAAGTAATATGATTAGGAGTCTACATTTACAACCGGCCTTTTGAGGGCAACCATAATACTGATTTGGCTCAGGATAAAAGTACGTTTGACACCCCTGAAAACAAACGACAATACAATCCTATTGTTGTTACCATCATACCTTCTCTAAATACATGTTAGAGAATTGCGCTTTAAGAACATATTTCATCAAATTAAAAACATAACATTGTAACACTTATTTTAGATAACGTTACCAAACATTAACATAGGTCCATCTTCAGATATTTCTACATGCTGACACGAAAGCACTTTGTCTTTTGGATACTTGGTCTCTCAGGACACATAATAAATGTATACATGTTATGCCATTTGCCAAAAAGTTACATAAAGCCCCGTTCCTGGCAAAATAACCATTTAAAAGCCATTTTGTTTAAGAACCCTGTGAACATTTATCTTTTGTTTTTATGGTCAAACAGTAAATGGTTGTCAAGAGCTCTCTACATCCCAGAGGATCCATTTTGTCTCCGCGCTGCTTTAATGATTTAGGATGTTGACACTGTGAATTGGCTTCAAAGTGATCTGCCCACCACAGTTTGCTCTTTGTCTTTGAAGTAAAGCACACCATGTTGTTGGAGACACCAGAGGGAAGACATTTATTCCGTTTAATGCTCGATAAATGTCCTCAGGTAGACACACAAGTCATAACACTGTGGGAGCAGTGTGGGCGAAGTTGCTGAATAAATCATATACTGCCTTTCTCAACATAACCCCCAGTAGGTTCCATTAAAATGTATATGTATTTGGGTATTTTGAGAAATAAATTGTATTATGTAGTAGTATTGTGTCATCATGCTGATTCAGGCCACCCAGGGCCTAGTGGAAAACAGGGTGGAGCCATCAATGAGTTCATTTAATTCCAGGTTTATCAATAACATAGATTACCAGGTTAACATGCTTGTGTGCGCAGCATTTTCTAATTAAGACGTTACCCTTGTTTTAGTAGTAGTAGTGTCATTTTGGTATTTGGAAGTATAGACTCTCTGGGCTGAAGAGAAAGGGGGGGTCAGTAGTCCCTTCTTGTGTTTGACACTGTTGATAGCAGAAGCAATACATGTATCCTAGGTAAAGAGTGTAATAATAGTTACTAACTTTAAAATATTGTTGGCAGTCAGATGTTTGCTTAGTTGCTGTTTGACTTGGTCAGAATTTCTTTTTCTGGTTAAACTCACCCCCATCGATGACATCACTGTCCTAAAACGATACAAGCCTCGATACACGCTTCACCACACCCCGAAGCCTTGGCGCAGTACGTAACATCTCTAGGGTTTAGGACCTTCACACAAACATGCTCCAAAACTCAGCAGCACAGCATTTTCCACTAGATATGATTTGATGTTAGTGTTACCCAACACAATGTGTGATGTGAAAACGTTGTGATTACCCCACTTATCTCTAGCAAGTGTTTCAGGGTCTTTCTTTTTGTTTTTAAAGCAGGTAACGCCACAGTTTTTACCCATTTTCATGGTCTCTCTAGAATTAGCGACTTGGTAATTAACATAGTGGAACATTTAGCAACCGGACATTCTGCTCAGGAATTGGTGGACACCAAATTGGAGTTAAAAGACAATCAAACCATCTAATATGTGCAATAACAAGGAGGTTTATGTTCAAGGTTACTAAACAGTTTGAAATTCACAAATGTGGACTTCCTGTTGTATATACCAAACTATTCTACCACAAACTGAAAATAAACACATTCATGTTTATGCAGAAAATTAAAATAAATAATCATTTAAAAAAAGGTTTCCTTTACGGTACTTGGTTGACTGGCTTTAATCCACATGGATGAACAAGACTCACAATAGAAATTGAGTTAATGACATTTTTTATCGTTATTTATGATTCACTGTTAACATTTTCAAGGTTTCAAGTCTTTTTTTATCCCTGCTGCTTCTAGACTCAAAGCAACAACGTTGACTCATTGAAGGAGGGGATTCTTTTAAATAAATTGTTTAAACAACGGCCTGACTTCAAATGTTAATGAGATTTCTTTTTCAGCAGCATTTTATCGTTCTTTATTAAAGGTGGGGTAGGTAATTTTGGAGAAACCAGCTCGAGTGTGCTAGAATTTGAAAATACACAACCGGAAAAAATCTGCCACTTCCTTACAGAGCCCCTCCTCCAACACACACGAACGCGCACATGACCAATGAGGGCACGAGATAAGTTTGTGCACAGATGGAAGGCTGACAGGCAGGTAGGCCATCCAGTCATTTTAGCCGGGCCGGCTAAAATGATTGGTCGTGCTTTTTACAGTACTACGGCTTCCACAGATGACATTTTTGTATGGATTTTTTGTCAAAGCACTTAAGATATTCATTGCTATCGGGATGTTAAGAGCATTCCATGGAATATAACAAAAAGTGTATCTCGAGCCGGTTTCTCAAACTTACCTACCCCACCTTTAAGTGAATTCAGGTCTTGTTTTTTATTCTTGTTCATCCTTCTCATGTCCTGTCTCACAATCTTCCAGAAATGGTCCGGACTGCCACTCCTTTCCCTATGGTCTCCTTGCTCTTCGTCTTCACCGCCTTCATCATCAGCAACATCGGACACATCCGGCCTCAGCGCACCATCCTCGCCTTTGTTTCCGGAATATTCTTCATACTGTCAGGTACTGTGCACACAGAAGGAACACGTACAAACACAATGTAAAGTGTAAAAGAACATACTCCAGTCGTGTTCACACAGACCTCATATTAGAGCAGATTTTATACTCTGGTGGAACAACAGGCTCCAGGCTTTTCTTGTCACGGTTTGTTTCCATATTTTCCAATTATTCTGCTGTGTCTTGTAGTCTTTGCAAAGCAGCCTGGGAGATAAAGCTCAGTACATAGCGGCTGGAGACTCTGTGGAGAACAAACACATTTTCTAGGAATACAAAATGCTACTTGCTCAGTGAATTCATGCCAAAAGTAAAATTGTGTGGGCTCCATCCAACTAATGGGACAGATGCCCCTCCTGTGAGGAATATATTCCTGTTTTATGGCCAATCCTCCACCAGCTGTTCCCTGAGGTTTATGATCAAGTGATTACACTCTTTTTCTTACCTCACTTTAAATTGCAGGCTTTACAGCTTGGCATGATGATGGGAAAGACTTCAATCTGGTCTTGTTACAGATAATAAGGCATAAGGTATAGCATTGTATAAGATTTTAAAAGGGCTAAGCAGTTTATGGTATTACTTTTGACTGCCCTGACCCCTTAATGTTGGTTGACTTGTTAAATGTATATTATTTTATGTTCTGCAGCAATACAAACATTTGTTTTGTCTTTGTCTGTCCCTGAAGTACAGGGCAATTAGTTTTCATACTTTAATCCATAGCAAATATTCATATTTTAAACATTTTTCCTAAATGTTTTGTGTCAAAATCTAAATGTATAAAGTCACTAGTAAATACATAATTATGTAAAACAAATGTGGATTACAATTTGTACATTTCCAAAATGTAATAGAGTAGAACTATAAAGAATAAAAAGCACTGTGTACTTAAGTACAGCACTTAAGTAAATGTACTTACTTTCCCCCACTGGTTTTGTGGAATTAACACAATTAATTTTTGTGTAAAAATGACCATTCAGTTTCTTTAGATTAGTAAAAAATAACGTTTAAAGGTCTTTCAGAGAAGTCATTTGATAGTTTGTAGATCAAGAAACATAAAGATATAAAGATCAAATCTCATTGAAAACATGTATTCTGCACAATATGCATATTGCTGCATATCATCTGGAAAGCCACAGGACGGTAGACACAGGACAAAAGGTCAAGGTATGTTAAAATACGTTTGTGAAAGTAAATATGGAGTTAAAAAGCAGCAGAGCAGAAGAGAAGCTAGCTTGTTAAAAGTCAGAATTCTTCAAGGTTAATGAAAATGAAAGATGGAAGATTTAGACTCCACTTTTCATTTCCTTTTCCCAGCTGACAGCTTGTCAGACCTTACCTTGTTCTTGCTGCTGGCTGAACAGTGAATGGGATTTCATTCCAAATAATTGCTATCTCCCGAGGAAGCTTCAGGGCAGTAATCATTTGATGTTTCACTGCAGGCTTTTGGTAAAAAGTTAACACTTAAAACAAGTAGTCTTGAATGCGACTTTGTAGTAAAGTTAATAATTAGGTGGTAAAAAGATTTTCTAGGTGACACCTTTTTGCCACTGCAGTTAATAGACTGGACCTCACCGCTTTAGTGCAGTCGAATTCTATTCCATCCACGTAGCTGAAAGTGCTGAGTGGAAAGTCACTGGAGGAAATGTTTGATCACACAATTCTTTTTATAGACCCTCATGGTAGTCTATATAAAAACAGACTTCCCTTCAATGTGTTAGATTGATCAATGCTTCACAACATCTCTCACCCCCTGCCACACTAAGCTTATAGAATATATGTTTCTTTTTGCCAATATGTTCAAATCCGCCTCAGAAATCTCAAAAGTCATGCAGCGGGGAAATGTGCGACATTACAGCAACAAAGGTGCAGTGTAGACAAAAGTCAAAAGGAAAACAGAATGGACTTGCATATTAAATAAAAAGAAAAACACCTAATAAAAAAGTAAGCAGTAAAGTAACAGTAACTTGAAAAGTAAGTGAATAAATGAAAGTATTGAAGAAGCCGGTAACAAAATACATTTGAATCTCAAGTGTAATTGTGAATTAAATTGACTGCACAGAGACTTGACCTCAACCCTGTTCAAAACCCTTAGTATGAGCTGGAATGTGTATGTATGGCCTAGAATCACAGATGGATGCTGTTAATGCTGAAAGGGAGCGAATCTCAGCGGCTGGTTCGAAAATCTCAGCAGCTGGTTCGAAAATCTGATAGACAGCATGAGACAGAAGAAGAATGACATGTTTAACAGGGTATAGTGTTTACGTGTCTACTTATATTCAGCCACCGGGTGTATTTCATTCCCAACTCCCAGGAGAGCTTGCTGGAAAGAGGACTTCATTTTGAGTTTCAATTAATTTGACAGGAAAGAAGTCAGAAGTAATTTGGATTAAAAAGAGAATTTACCAAACTCTGTTGTGTAAATATCAATAAGCAGTGCTGTGAATCAAAATTCCTGTGAGCATGTCCCACATGCACGAGGAAGCATATGAACATGGCTGAGTGGCACAATATATTCAGACCCGGCGCCAAAACAAATCTACAGAGAGGGCTTATGATTTTCATGGGAGGGCACACAAAACCGTCATGTGCCGCGGCCAGTGGCGGCGCCAGAGATTTTCTTTTGGGGGTGCTGTGGGGTAGCTTGACATTTCATAGAGGCTGCTCAAACATGTAAGGTGTCTTCCCATTAAGGTACCGGCGCTACAGTGGAATGTTCTACTGCAACAATCCCCACACATACACAGTACACCCGCGACTGTTACAATGAAGGCTCGATAATCAGCTCACGGCATATAGGTGTAAGCAGGGGTAAAGTGCTCATTTTTTAGCCTGGCCCTCCCTGGTCCTCCCACGGCGCCGGGTCTGAATATATTCCTGCCAATGGTTTTAATTAAACGACAGTCTGCGGTGTTAGAGTGCCAAGAAACATAGCGATGGGCCAACAAAAGGGAAGAAGAAGACTGTTACTTAGTGAACACTGATGTAAACAGTGCCGGTTGTTTTCTTAAATGTGCTAGCATGTTTTTAAAGAACCACATTTGCTATGCCTCAACACAACAAAGAAACATTTTTTTAGGGACAAACAACAACTTTGTAAATGATTGGGTAACATAGTTGGCACACCAAACATGGTTGGAACATTTCTGACAGTATATAAAGGCCAGACAATGCCACATAGAGCAACATTCCATCTTCCTGTTTCACTAAGGATTGGCATTTAACCAAACTAAAGTCCTATCTGTCACGACAGCAGTGGAAGCTTTCACTGAGCTTCCTGTTTAATTTCCATCAGAGTCCTTTTGTGAAGGGGAGTCAGTGAAGCCAACATTGTGACATCACTTCGTCGTGTCGCTGCGGGCAACTGGGTGACGTTTCTGTCCATTTTCCTCGAGTGCAAGGTCGAGCGTTCAGCAGATGAGGCGGTTGTTGGGATTGTGTGGATCTCTGTAGTCTCTGAGCAGACAGGATGACATCACCTTCCTGTTTTAGCCCCTTTTTTTCTCCATGACTGAGCTTTACCTCACAGATGCTAGCTGAGCATGGTGGAGTGCTGACTTCACACCATGATGTCATGGGAATGTCCTCGAGCCAAGATGGAGAAACACACATGCATACAAAAATACACATAGGCAAACAAGAAGATTTATAATGCATATCTAGACTAACATTAGATCAATATAGTTGTACACTAAAAACAGCTAAAAAGGCACTTTGTTCCGTAAAGTAGAAAGACACTATAGAATATTGGTTCATATTTGATTGGTATTCCTTTTCCTATATCATTTGGCTTTATTTAATGTAACCAATTATACATACACAGTCAACTATTCACCTATCGACGCAAGTTTTCAGTAATTCTATACATGAAATCATTGATTTTCAAATGTAATATAAAACGTTTAAATACCTTTTTAATATGATAAGTACGCATAGACATTTCTTTCATTGTATTTTATGTCATTGTCTAAATATGATCAAAATGTTTTTAGTTTAAGAAAAGTTACACAATTGACAATGCAAAAACAACTTTGGCAACAGCATGATGTGAGAACATATTCTTATTTTTAGAAAAAGGGGAAAATGTTAATTGTCTAAAAAACATTAACCATCAATTTCAACATCTAGCAATTGCTAAGCACTTTCAGTTAGAAAACATTTTGTTATCAGAAATATTTCAGTTATAGCACAAAGAAATAATTGAGCTCAGAAATCGATGGTTTTAACCTCTAAGAAAGCAAAAGTACAATGCTCCAAAACGTGTTGTTTTTGCCATAAAAGACAATGTTTTTTAAGGCAGCACTTCAGTTATTTCACACCCAGCAGGGGAGTTATGGAAAACAACTGAAATGACTGCTATTTCTGAATGAATTTGCAGGAAAAACTGTTTTTCTCAGTAGGCATGTGTGTTTTTTTGTAATGAGGAACACTGCCCATCAGTCACAGCGCACCCCGAGGTTAAAACGTGGTTGCTGTGGACCAGCTGTTTTATTCCCCATTCTCGTCTCTCATGTCCTCCAGAAACTTCGCTCCTCCAATTCTGTCTCTGTTATTTTCCTCTCTCTCCATTTGTGCATGTGTGTGTGTGAGCAGTTCAAACACATGTGGGACCCACAGATGAGGGCTGAGATGAGCATTGAGTCACAACACTGCCATCTGATGGCCAAAGAGGAAAGTTGCAACTCTCACATTTTTACAACGAATCTCATGCATGTCTCCTTATGGTTTATGCGTCCCCTGCTTTGATATGCCCTATTTTACACAGCTGTATCTCCCGACAATCTCACCGGTGAGCAGGTTATTCTTATCAAAACCAAATGGTTCTCTGGTAATCTTTTTTTCCTGTTTGTTATAACAGTCCATTTTGTTGTATACGATGCTCCACTTCAGGTACATCCTGAAACGTTTGTGCAAGTACAATGCACACAGTCTCCTTATGAATTTGTTTTTCCTAAAGCCACACTAATAAGATAGGTCTCCTAAGCTGAAATATACATTGTAGCATATTGTATTTGATCAGAATCAGAAACAGAATACCAGCATGTAAAGGTTTCTCAAGTTTGTAATGGTTTATTAAAGGTTTTAATGCTGGTTTATTAAAGGTTTTACTGGTTTATTAATGGTTTATTGGTTCATAAGAAGTTCTAATGTTTTATACAACATGTAAATGTGTCTCAAGATTTTAATGGTTTATTAAAGGTTTGAATTGATTTCAGAATACCTTTGTTCGTCCCACAGAGGGGAAATTTACATTTTTTTACAGTAGTAAAGCGCCAAAGATAGCTTAGTATTAATTAAGAAACATGCATAGAAATATTAAAGATAAGAAGAAATTACACTAAGTCATTAATTTGTGTTCATTTAATTAAAGAAACATACAGTATATAAAGGCACATGTTTCAGTCTAGATGTGCGCCACTTTATGAGGAAAGGGCCCTTAGATTAGATACGTTAAGAATAGTCTAGGCCTTAAACTGGTCTTAGATGGTCAGGTTAAATAAGGTCTGACTAAGCCTGTCTATTGCATAAATATGAAATAATAAAACAGATATTGAAACAGATAGCCTTCTCACCTTACGTAAGGGAAGGACGTTAGACATTTCTACCATTATTTTAAAGAAAATATATATATATATGTGTTAGTCTGGCATTGCGACTTGTTGACATGTATTTTAAAATACATCCACAAACGCGCAGTCAATCCTAGGTCAAATATACAATAAAGAGTATACTGTTTCAAGAAAGAATCTGTCAGTAAAGTATTATTATCATGAAAGATGGTAACAAAAAATGTAGTTGAGGTACCTGCAAATTATTAGACGTTAGGTAACACCTGAAAACCGAATTGAATATTAAAAGATACGAATTGCCATGCCTTAATAAGTGTTTGGTGGCTAACATGTTGGATCTGCAGCGCTGCCATTATTACTTTTGGAGCACATCAGCCCTGCAGAGCCTCAGAGCCTGAGAGAAACCCTGACGCAGAGGCCTAAACTGGCTTAACATATTTTCAAATGAAAGTCTGTGTTGGCTTGGGTTTATTTACTTCATCCCTGTTTGTAGTGTTGTCAGATTATCTATCAGTGATATGTTTTTAGTGAGAAAGAGCTGTAAGGTAATTTTTTAAATGGTAGCATTTTGTGGTGTTGAGTTTCACTGCTGGAGGATTTTGGAGGTCAGCTGCTGTGGTTAGTCTCTCGACAGGCACACTGTTAATGAGGGTGTGTGTGTGACTGTCTTTGTTTATCTCTGTACCACAGCACAGCCTGTTGTTGGGGTTTTCTCAGCCTATTTACAGCACAACAAGGACACGTTATCATTAGTTTCTCCAGCTACAGAGCACACACACACAAGAACAAAGAGACTGAAGGCCCATTGAAATAGGATTAGTAGAACCGGGTAACAACGGTAATGTAACATTAGCCTTGCACCGCCTGCTTTGATTTATAGTCTTTAGGGCAGTTGTAAGGGATTGGACATTAAAAAGATGTGTTATCGTACTTCCTTGTCCTCTTCCTGCTCACTCAGTTGACCACTGGCATCTCCAGTGCTCTTATAAGGTTTGTCTTTAGCATTCAATACTTTTTACTCAGAAAATGCACATGTAACACACATTCAAAAAAGAGGCTTTGAGTGTTCCTGCAGTGATTTTTAATCTTCTCTTTGACCTCCAGGAGGTAGCTTTCGGGAAAAAGACAAAATCAATAGGAAACTGATTTATCAATTAATATAATTTAAGTCGAAAAGACAACCAAGTCTATTGCATTCAGTTGAAATGGCCCTATTATCTCTCGTACACTTGGAGTTAACTTGTTAAATTAGGAAAAGCACAGGGGTAAATAAAACAAATGAGCCATGGCTCATTAAGTGTCCCAGTGAGCCATGTCAGGGAGTTAGCATACACACTGCCAGAGCCCTGGATGCAGTCAGCATTAATGTTATTGATCCAGCTCTGCTTTACCTGCTTTGACAAGTTGCCGCTGTTAAATGGGTTGAAGGCCCAGGTATATGGAGAACTACTTCCTTATCCAACTGCATGCTAATGGGTTTGCCAAAGTAGAGATCAATATACCTCTTCTGTCTCTGATGTTTTGTTTGATTGGAACACTGTTGTGTCTCGTCAAATGTGTTAGTTATGTTTATGTGTCTGTCATTTTCATGTTTTTTCACGTCTGGTCAAGTCTGTTTATTTAGGTTCTTCATCTCTAGTCAGCCTCTGTGTTTATTGTCATGTCTCGTTTTCCATTTCCTGTTTTATTTTGTACTTACCTCTTGTCTTTCATTTCAGGCCCTGTTTCTTCCTCCCCTTGATTGTTTCCACCTGTTCCCACTCACCTCATGTTTAAATAGTCCTGTCTCTCCCCTGTCCTGTGTCAGTTCGTCTTGTTTGTTTCCCCGAATGGTCGTGCCAAGCCTCAGCTCAGAAAAGATCACTTTCACTCACGTCAGGTTTTGATTCTTTTGTTAATTTTGTAGGCTTAAGTTTTTCTTAAGTCTCTACATTCAAGACTCTGTCTCTGGGTCGTGCATTTGGGTTCATCAGTTTGTGTCGAGATCCTGACAAACACCATCTCTCATGAGCTCTTAAGATTCAGTAGAGTGCAGATAGAGTGTATGTAAGGTGAATAGAAGATGTGGTTATTACATGTATTAGTCAGGTGGTTGGTTGGTATGACAGTTAGTCACCTGCCAGGGGATAATCAGGTGAATCCCAGTGGCAACATCTGGGTCTGAAGCAAGCCAACGTCGGAAGAGACTTGAACCTACATTATGTTTAATGGTCAGCAGGAGGCGATTCTCATGGTTGCAAAAAGAAGTCGGATTGTGTAGAAGTCAACAAGAAAATTACCCTACTTCTAACCTGATTTATTCACCTCAGTAAACATTTTGCTTTGTATAATCTCCATCACTTGTTTTAATTATTCTTCAGTAGAGCATGATGTTCATTTTGTAAATCATAGTCACATAAAGAGGAAAAATAGACGATAAAGCGATAGTGCTTCAGGGCTTCTCTACCTTATTACTGACCGGTCACTAACACAGGGCTGTCCTGTCTGGTTGCTTTCTGTTTTTAATGCTTTCATCTTGCTCATCTTGCATTTGCACCTAACACGAAATATTCTGTTACATTTCGGTGGCTTAAAAATGTTTTTCTCCAGTTGTACTTTGTTCCTACCTCCCGTATCACTGCTGGTTCAGATAACCAATATTATTCCAAAGCGAGGTTTCAGAGCTATTGTCCACAAACCAATGTGTGATGTCACAGTGTCCAATTATTTTATACAGTCTATCGTCAGTAAAATCAGCACCATGTAAGAGCTTGTGTTAAAGCCTTTTACAAGAGATTATGGTTTCATCCTCAAATGGGTTGGTGCGTTATCTGTAAACTCTGTATTTGTAGTAATAACAGTATCGATAATGAATGTGTGTGTGCAGGTCTCAGTCTGGTGGTTGGCCTGGTGTTATATATCTCCAGTATTAATGACGAGGTGATGAACCGACCCAGAGAGCCGGAGCAGTTCTTCCACTACCGCTACGGCTGGTCCTTCGCCTTTGCTGCCTCCTCCTTCCTGCTGAAAGAGGTAATCAGACAACCACACACACTCAAACACACACACACACACTCGGATGTTCAAGTAAACACTCAATGAGCAGTTCCCGGTGACACTAATATATACTGATGCTTCACATTTACTGACGCTATGTAACTGACAAAAGAGATAATATGCACACACACAGACACACACACGCAGAGTGTTTGGAATTCAGCGTGGATGTGGACCAGCCACTGCTTAGCAACACAGACTCAAGCATGTGCACAAACACAGACTTACACATTGCTTGCAGCTTGCTGTGATGCAGACTATTTCAGCTACACACACACACACACACACACACACACACACACACACACACACACACACACACACACACACACACACACAAACTCGTTTAAAAAGTGCCTGCGTAGGAGCCCATCGCCCTGCCTGCATCAATATTCATAAATGTTAATAGCTTGAATACTTGAGGGCGGCAGGTCTGTCGAGCACAGCTCCATATGCATCAGAATATTCCTCACTGGGGGGGGGGCTCTGCAACTCCTTCTTCTCCGTCCTTCATCCTCATCTCCTAGCTCCTCACTTATATCTTCCTTTTCCCCACCATCTCTCTCTATGTCCTCTACTTTGATCTTGTCTCTTTAATCTTCAGTTCTGTTATCCTCTGTTGTCCCTCACCCTCTCTTTTCTTCTTCTCTTATCGCGTCCCCTCCTCTGTGTTTTTTTAGTTTTTTAGTTTAGTTCCCCTGTTCCCTTATTTCTCTCCCACTTCATTTGCAGCCTCTCTCGCCCATCTCCCCTTATCCGATGTACCTTTAGTTTGTCTTGTATCTGATCTCCTGTCTATTTCCTTCTTTCTCCTTTCATGCATTCGCCTATTTTCATTATTTCCCCACTTCCCATCTTTTCTATGCTGTCCCTTTATTTTCAGTTCTTTCACTATTCCAATCGTCTCCTCTCCCTGTTTTTATTCTTGTATCGCCTCCATCTCTTTATCCTCTTACCTTCGGTCATCCTTTTGTCTTATCCTCCTCTCTTCTCTTTTATTCTTTGATCTTCCCCTCTCTAATCCTCCATTATTCTTTCCCTTCTCAAATCACCTCAGTTTTTCCATTTCCATTCTTTCTCCCCCTCTGGAAATGTGTATTTATTTTTAGATAAATTAGTGTTTTCCTTCCACAAAGTTGGTGGTGGCTGTGGTGAGAGATGCAATTTGAGAAAAGGATGGATGCAGCAACACACTAACCCTATAACCCTAAACCCTAACCCAGTTGTGCTGATTTGTACGGCTTTATCAGGGACTAGCTCCTAAAAGCAGGAAGCTACATTTTCCAAGGTGCACCTAATTAGCTTGTTCCAGTCTGACATTGTGACACTATACAATTGTAAGGTTAAGTGAAATATCATGATTTTGGCAATACTTAAATTAATATTCTACATTGGTTACTTTATTTAAGTTACGGATGTACATTTTAAAAGGTCTATGTTGAGTTTGGTCTTTACTTGGAACACAAACATAAGTTTTCTGGGTAAAAGTCCTGTGTTTGTTTGATCCACCCCAACGTCCTCATTACAACTTTTGCAGACTTTATTAAAAACACCAAAAACAAATGTCCCCAAAACCTTTTTTCTTGTTTTTCAGGTTAAGTACTCATTAGGAGTAACTCCACAATACAAAATGTGTACTACAGGACATACAGGATATGATATTGCAATAACCCTAGTATCTTTGTGTTTCTCTATGTGTCGCAGGGGGCAGGAGTCATGTCAGTCTATCTCTTCATGAAGCGCTACGCTGAGGAGGAGCTGTACCGGCCTCACCCCGCCCTCTACCGACCCCGCATGTCTGAATGCAGCGACTACAGTGGCCAGTTCCTCCACCCAGACTCCTGGCCCCCCCCCCAGCGGGGCCGCAGCGCCTCCGAGGTCTCCTCCGACATCTCCATCCAGCTCAACCAGACTCCACCTTCAAAGTCGCAACCCAAGGGGGGCAGCAGCTCCCAGCAGACGCCCTCTTCCTCTGGGCCTTCATCAGCTGCCAGCTACCAGCACCAGCCGGCCTCCTCCTCCTCCACTTCCTCCTCCTACCCACACCCCCTCCATCTGGCCGCCACCTCCACCCTACCCAGAGCATCCCATGGCCACCCTCAGTCCCATCCCCACCCCAGCGGACCCCCACCCCAGTCCCTGCCGATGGGGGTGCCACCAGCAGCCGTGCCTCCTCCGCGCTATCACGCGCACATGCGAATGAGTGCCTCGCCATGCTAGGCTACTTAAACAACTGGGGGGGGGGGGGGGAAGAGATTGGTTATAGCTCTTACACACCACACACACAAACACAATTCCTGTATCTACAAAATGTGTGGGAGGAAAGATGCAGCAGAGTGGATGAAGGAGGGAGGTTTAGGGAGATCAAATAGAGGAAAGAAAAAAGAGGGGAGGAGGGGAGGAGAAGCAGGTGGGCGGAGGGATGACTCACTGCTGCTGCTGAGACGAAGACAAAACTTTAAACACGCTGGGAGGGAAAACGGGAGGGGATACGATGATTAGTAGCAACAAGACATTTGTGAGGTTTCTGACGGGTACATACTGCATCATCAGGGCCGTGATACACAGGGTGAAGCAGCACAGGAAACAGGAAGCTGAATCATTTCCACAACTCTGGCCATTCACTAAAACACCAAACATGTGAAGGTATCTGGCTAAAAATGTATTATCCTTTCATCAAACAAGGAATAAGGATGCCTGCTTTAAAAAGATTTTAAGAAAATTTATCAAATATCTTTTTGGAATGTCATCGACATGGTTGGGAAGGTTACTACAGTATGTTACATCTTCATTACCTTTGACCACTTTCTTAACAAATAATGAAACCATCAGAGCAACCCCTGTAAAACACTGACTTATAATTCCAAACAAGACTACAGTGATATAGATTTTGATTATGATAAGGAGTACAGGTGATGGATAAAAAGACAATTCAGAGTGATATTGGTTCAGTTTACTGTGAATGTAAAAATAACGGAACCCAAGAATATTGTCAAATTAGGGCTATCAGCGATGAAATGCCTAATTGTTCATTATTCATGTTAATTAATCCCAAATTAATAACATATTACCCATTTACAATAAACCTTAAAGGTGGGGTAGGTAATTTTGGAGAAACCAGCTGGAGTGCGCTAGAATTGGAAAATACACAGCCGGAAAACATTTTAATCAAAGCACTTAAGATATTCATTGCTATCGGGATGTTAAGAGCATTCCATGGAATATAACAAAAAGTGTATCTCGAGCCGGTTTCTCAAACTTACCTACCCCACCTTTAAATAAAGAAAAATCAATATATTATATATAATATTCATGTCAACATTGAAGTGGACATATATGCTGAAAGAGAAAGATAACTTTTCTTTCAAACAACCATATTTCAAGATGGCATTTGAACACATAAGAACCACATTGTGATTGACCTTTACCCAATTTTTAAATTGTTGATCTCGATCACACCATTATGTTACTCAATGTCACTTTGCTGCCGTCTGTTGACATTAGCTGTAGCTGTTAGCCAAGCACTAGTGTAGCATTACGACTCCATTATTATGTGTCATCGGCTAGCTAACTGCTAGCAGCTAACGTGAATTAGCTCTCCTCCTGCCAATAACAACACAGATGTGTTGTTTATAATGTAGCATTATCAGGGATTCTTTCCCAGTATTGCTTCCCAACCGTGTTCATGAAGAACTGACTGATATGATAAAGAATGTCTATATTATAATAATCCGTAGTTTATACAGTATCACAAATATTATATACACAATCGGAGGTAAACTGTTTATGCATAGAGATTTACACTTTAACTGTATAGAAAGTATTCTTCCCCCTCATGCTGAAACAAAAACGTAATCCCGTACCATGAGGTGTATATATTACAGTATGTTTTAGGTGTTTTAGTTATTACATTTTATAAGCTGTTTGTATTTTAAGAGAGAAGCTTTGGGAGTGAATGTTTAAATGTTGATGGATGAAACTGAGAGACTTTTTAAAGTGCCGTTTGAGGTTGGAAATGTTCTGCGGTCGCGTCAGCAGGATTCTGCAACGTTAGCATTGACTGAACAAGAGGCTGTCCGTGATCATACTGGTTACAATCAAAATGGCTGCCTTGGAGATGCTGTTGCCATGGAAGTGATTTAGGTATGTACATATTGGTATTTGAAAGCAGAACTCTTAAAGCCAGGTTCAGAAATGGAAACCGACTCTTCCTGGTTTTATTTATGATAATATAAGGTTTATATTAAGAACTAGATACTACAGATATGGCACTTTGATGAACACATGCGTACATGGGAGGCAAACTGAAAACCTGAGACAGATGGCTTTGCATTTCAATGTACCTCCTGGTTTAATCTATTATTCATATAAGTAGCTCAGTCTCAATTTATTGGAGTCTACATCTTTTCACTAATATCTGTTGGGTCCAGACAATTCCTTATCAAGTGTATTTCAGAGATCAAGGTTTCATGTCTTGTGATAGAGGAAAGACTATTGTACCATTTGATTGGAAATACCTGGGAATTGTCTCAGCCACTGTAAACTACCCAACATCTTAGCCAAATTGATATTCCAAAAAGCCCCAGGTAAAATAATACTTCTCGCCTTTTTTTTCATCGGCGTTCAATAACCCATATTTAAGTTTTTCGGCTATGTTATCGTTAAAAATGTAAGGGAGGAGGTTGGAAATGTCTAAATCCAGTTTTTGACAGATTGTGACAGAATGATTTACTTAACTGAATACTGAATTGCTACTGTTTCAACTCAAGATCCACTTGCTCGCCTGTTCTGAAGTTGTGACCCAATCTCAAGGCCCTCATCAGCAAATCAATATGAAATTTGCATATGTTGAGTGGCATTTTTTGGGGACATTTAGGATTTTCAGTTTGACTCCCATTGAAGTTCTCATGTTGCACAGTGAATTAAAGTAAGTGACACACTTAAGAAGTTCTTGTTTTTGTAGCATATTAACAATCGTGCCCAGCTTAGGGCATTATTTGTAGCCATTTTTAGACCTACGCGGGAAAATGTTATGCTTACATCCTGTGGTACTGTTAAGAGAAGAACAATGTATCAAATTAACTGCTGTGTTAGCATCTGTTATGAATATTTGCTTTGTGGAAAATAAATAGGAAATCATTTAGCCGCTGAGTATGAGAGCTTTTGCTGATGTTTTGCGATGTTTCTTTTTAATTGCCAAAGCTGAGCATTCATGCTGTGTAGTGAGCACACACACAAGCACGCACACACACACACACACACACACACACACACACATATATTTATGTAGCTGACTTCTGAGGAGTTGTTTTCTGAGACATAAAAATCAGAACCAACAGTGTTTCTGAGGACATCACAGCAGAGACGTACAGTTTTGATGCAGTGAGCCGCTTTCTCAAATGTTTACTTCCTTTACTTCCAGATCCCTAACTGTGATCATGGTGTAAATATTCATACTGAACACACATTACACAGTCTACCTAAGACGTGTTGACATTATCAAGGTAAAGAAATGTTTAAAGTTTACATGTTGAGTCCAATGACATTTGACTGACTCAATACTGGTCAAAACCCGACCTTAAGATTAATGTGACTTTAATTGTTTATTTTTCATAATTTTTGCAAACATGCTATACTGTATGCAGGAGTGTGATTTTTATCTGCCAGCAGTGTTTTGTTAAGTTCAAACCAATAAAGCTTGCCTGGTTCCAGACTCTTATGTATTTGTTTATTATAGTTCATTTAACACACTTGAGAAATATGCATTTGTTACAAGTGCTGAATTCTGTTCTATATGAAATGGCAGCGTTGAGTGGTAATTCAAAAATATTTATCTGAATTAATCTTGGAGCACAACAGAGAAAAAACACTACATTTCTAGTTTAATTTCATATTTCCTCCAAGTGATTTATTTTTATTTTAAAGAATTTTGCATACTTTCTTTGACAAGTTTTACAAAATGGATTGTGGGGGACATACAGTACTTTTGAGCATACAAATACAGAGAGTAATGTAGGCCTGTTATACTGAGTGATATATATTTTACACACTGCTCTGTTTTCTGCACGGACCTCACAGCTGTTCTCACTGTGAATATTGCGTCGCCATGAAAGCAGTTAATAAAATAATATCCAGGGGATGCATGCAGAGCCTCACAACTCTTTTAACTGCACTGTTGCCGGAAATACATTCGCGGAGGATCCACGGACTGGCGCGGAGGACCCATCAGTGTATCCTCGGTTATAGCTCCTCCAGAGAGCCTCCTCGATGCTCAATCCTCGGTCCTCAAAGTGCATTTAGAGAAATGAGATGTCCTTCAACATGGCGCACTGAAACCGGAGGACCGAGAATTCGAGGTGGGGAAATTAGTGAAATGAGAAAGGGCCATAGTGGCTGTAATTGTAGGTGTTATGTTATGGGAGATGAGATTGGGCGGCCTGTTATATAACGCTTCTCAATCCAGTTCGGGGTTGTAAACTTTTATTGAATGAAGGAAGATGGTCTTCGAAATCAAGGGAAATGACTTAAGTTTCATGAAACAATACTGTAAAAGTCTGTGAATATTCCCAAACAGGATTGAAAAGAGTCTTGAATTCATCTTAAGCTTTCAAAAAGGGGTTGTTACTCAACTCCACTTTCAGAAATTAGTCATGATGAATAAAGAAGATGTTTCGTAAGGTAAGTGGATTCAAAGTTTGTTTTTTTGCATACAACACGCAAAGCAATTGTGAGGAAATATGAATTAAAATTGTATTTTAAATGAAATCTTACGCATAAACTGCACATAATAAAAAGTGTTGCAGGTGTTTTCACTAAAGCTAATAAGACTACCTTTCAGCTGCCGATAACCTGAGGTCAGAAGAAAAACCTGCCTGCGGTAACAGGTGCAGAAAATTCTGCTAAATGAGACGACAATCAAGCTTGTTGTTACCTATATGTTCCTGAGAAAAGTCTAATCAGCCTGAACTGAGCACCTGTGTTGGTGCATCATGGGTATTTAGGGGGTGGTAAGAGCAAACAGCTGTTTGCCAAAATGCTCATTGGTAAGAGCAGTGTGTTTTAAAAATGCAGTTTTATTTTGGACAACCTTGTTTTCCATTTATGATTTAGGAAGAGTGACCTTAATAATGTTAAGGTTTGCAAGTTCCTCTCAAACTCGAGTGAGAATGATGTAGCTCTGTCCGCACCACTGATCTCACAGCTGCTCCTATTATTTTAGCAGCAGGAACAGACTGATATGATCAGAGGAGGCAGTAACAAGCACTTTGTGGTGAGAAAGACCTATTTTGACCCCTGGTCAACAATTATTCAGATTGGTTTGATCAGCAAGGCAACTTTTACTAACACAAACTATTGTTAATAGAATTTAAGCCCTGTGAGCCAATAAGGGTCAGCTGTGCAGGCAGAGGCAAATCACGGAGTAATTAGTTGATAGGAATCAGGTGTGCAGGAGCACCAACGCCAGTCAAGGTGCCTACTGGGCAGAAAATGTACTCAAGACATGTTGAGTGTTTCTATGTTGACAGGACCACTGAGTCTCGTATCTGTATTAGTACACAATTGATTTCGTACACATATATTGTAAAAGTCACCAGTTGCATGATGGCAAACCGGGTTTATTGTTCACTATGTGTTAAAGTGTCTGTCTTTCTTAACGCCAGTTCCATTGCCGTTTTAACCAAAAAACACAATTTTAAACATCAAGTCGTTTCGTTGAATTGACAAGTGAAATACAACCAAATATTTTAAACATACTTATTTCAACCCAAACTATCAGTTTTATGCATAAACCTGGAGGTAGGTTAGTTGCAGAAACAGGTTCTGTCTGTAAGCAAAAGCCTATCATTGGCATGTGTACTGTAGGTATTGCATGAAATATAACAATAACTCTTAGTGAGATTACACATAACATAAACTGTTACAGATTTATAATTGTATCATTATTGGATTTGCAATACCATAATGTTGTGTTAAATCAGCTGAAGCTGTGTGGTTACTTGTATTAATGCCAGATGAAAAACATATGGACTTCAGTATAAAAAGCTATATATAATATTCATGTCAACATTGAAGTGGACATATATGCTGAAAGAGAAAGATAACTTTTCTTTCAAACAACCATATTTCAAGATGGCATTTGAACACATAAGAACCACATTGTGATTGACCTTTACCCAATTTTTAAATTGTTGATCTCGATCACACCATTATGTTACTCAATGTCACTTTGCTGCCGTCTGTTGACATTAGCTGTAGCTGTTAGCCAAGCAGTAGTGTAGCATTACGACTCCATTATCCAAACAACTATCCATAACCCAGGAACGAACATAAAATAAACTATGAGCAAGACAAATACTTTTCTTTCTCTCTTTATAGTTTTCACTCACCAAGTTGTCTAAAAAAGTACTTTCCCATACAACTTACTGCATCCTCCATCATGTTGCAAGGCAAGCATGTTTTCTCCAAATAGGGTTAACGTTAACGCCAATCAAAACAAAATGCAAAATCAAAAGTGTAAGAAAACTACTTGGCTAGTTTAATAAATGATCATGCTGAAAATAAATACCGTATATCATGTAGCCTTTTGCGTCCTTAATTCCTATGTGTCCATGAGACCCATGTATGTCCTACTCATTGTGGTGGTCCCTGCTTTGCAAGAACAGGAAATAATTCCAAACTTTTGAAACAAAACTTTACTCTTCTTCCCAACAGTCTTGGTTCATCTTTAAGATACTGCTAAGTTTTCCAGTGCTTGCCATGTTATGACAGTGTCCGGGGTCTTGTGTAATCTGCTGCTGCCTGCTGTGTGACTGGACTCTGAATGTCACTGCAGGTTCTGGCTGACTGGCTTTTACTGTCGCTACAGAGGGGAACTGCACTTCATTTCTAAATGTTTGTCTTGCTGGCCCAGCCATTGATTTCCTCTCCGTCTGTCTTTATTACTCTGGCTCCCCTCTAGTGTATACCGCAGCCACACACACACACACACACTCACACACACACACACTCACACACACATCTTAACCCTCCCCTTTCCCTGAGCCTTCTGATCCACATTGACTATCCGTCTTCGTTTAGATCCCTCCCTGTTCCTTATTAAACCTGTAAAGGCTTGTCTGTTCTGCTTTCCACACTCATTCTTCCCTCCTGGTCACCTCGCTTTCTTGTTTCTTTCTTCGGCCTTGGTCTCCTTTGCTGGAAAGCAACAGAGAAACAGAAAGCATCACAATAGTCTAATGATTATGGCATTAAACAGAAACATATTTTATGAATCTAAGGTTAAATTGAGACCACTCTTATACTTCTTTCCTAAATATTTCATACATACAAGGGTGTCATTTTAAACAGCTTTATCAATAAAACCATTTTAAAATAAAGGCTTTGATTAGCCTCTCTCCAAACCCTGCTGACTGACAGTCAAAGAGTGAACATGTACAACTCTGACTACTTTGATCTTTTTTTTTCCTGCCCCCAGCACTTGGTTTCAGTTGAAAATTATGTTGCTATAGCAACACCTAATGGAATAGCTTCCTAGCAATTTGACTGACATTGAAACATCCACCAATTTGACGGAATATAAGATTTTGTTGTCAAATATGGACACAAATATTTTACATACCCACCAAATTATCTTGTTTTACTCTATTTTCTTATTGTTACGTGTTTGTGATAGTAGTAATAAAGACTTTTGTTTTGATGTGGTGCTTACAATAAATCATTCACTTGTTGATTAATCGGCAAAATGTTGATTTTAGACAATGATATGGATGTTCATTTAATAAGTGTGTTTTATTTAAAATATTGAATTATTAAGAAGTATGCAGAGACAATAGGGGCTGTGGTCTCTGCAAAATATTATAGTCCCCTGCTGGAGTTTATTGCTATTTTTGCGGGGGCCTAATGTTCTAGCACACCCCTGCTTTTCTTTCTGATTGTACCAAATGGTCCACAATGGACTCTCTGTGCTGGGGCAAACCTTTACAAAAGATTTTGAAGATATTCAAGAGAGATGTCAACTTGTTCCATCTGTGGTTACATCAGCAGAAACAATGAGATCCCATAACTCTGTATAAAAAACATTATCAATAAAAGTCTAGGCTAATAAATTAAATCGGACTTTAAATCCTTATATAATGAAGCAGACATTATAGCATTGTATGTACTATTTAATGTATGGGTTGATAACCAAATTACTTTAAAAAACATATAACCACATGAAGTTGCTGGACCAAAAACGAACTATTAACTGTCGACAAAGTATTGTAAGTATTGTAAAATATTGTTTATAGATTCTTTACAAATTATGTATGAACCATTTATCATGGTATTATAAATACTAATTGCAACTCAATAATAATTATCCATTCATCCAATAAATCTAAAGACAGTTTTCAAAATAATTATTAACCATAAACAAGATTAGACAAATATCTGCTCCATTTGTTATGATAATCAATGTTTTATGAGGAATTTCTGGAAGCTTTACCACTGCCATGTATTTAAAATAAAGTATAATTATAGCATAACAAAATAATTAGCATTATTAATGATAATTAATGTGTTAACAGTAAGTAAAAACTACCAATGTATTATATTTACCATTTATGAATAAAAATACCACATTCGCAGACAGTACTTCCGTGACACCCATCCATCTCTCTCCCTCTCGCTCTCTCTCACTCTTTCTCTCTCTCTCCCTCCCTCCAACAACCAGCCTCGCCACCACCTGCATCAGAACCGTCTGCAAAAGTTGCTTTCCCTAAGGTAAGATCATAACTGATCGACATATTTATCAAACCGATCGCCAATATCCCGCTGCCATATGTCATGCATTAACGACATGAACGCGCATCAATGGGAGCCGCGTGTGCGCGCTTAGAGCTGGAGAGGAGCGCACCTCACCTACATGTACACTTTGTACTCTTGATGTAATCATCTGGGAAGTGAACGTCCATGCAGCGCTTTGCATTTGTGTCCATTTAAAAAGTATATACAAAAAAAAGCTTTAATCAAACAACGCTGAAGTCCAGAGGGTGAAAACGCTTTTGAAAGGTAAGAGAAAAAATTGCAAATATGTGATATAACTGTTACCTGTTTGAATATATTTAACAGGAAACCTTAGGACAATAAGGTGCCTACTTCTTACCACAGACCCTTCATTAATGATTTATGCAGTAATTATCTCTTCTGGAAATGTTTAACCCGTTTTTATTATAACAAATTAGAATCTATTGTCCTGTCCTTAGTATATAGGATCGGGATGTACTATACAGAGAGTGGGAAGTCTGCATTTCGATTTATACGACTGAGTATTGAATAATAATAGGGAAGGAAACTGATATTGCTTCATACCTATCCACTTTCACTTTGTTTAATTTCAGAACCTTGAAAAGTTCTCTATAAACAATTAAGAAAACACATTTTGTGAAGTATTTATAGCAAAGTTGTGTAATTCTAACATGCCACACGGGTACATTTTCACACATCACAGGATGTTCCATCATATCGCACCTTTACTCTCCGTGGATTTGTTTTTTGATGGTGGCTCACAACCACTGCAATTATAATCTTCACCAATGCCATGTTCTGCTGCTGCTCTGTATTCACGGCAGGATTCAGACTGTTGCTGAGTTCATGATGCAGTCCATGGATTATTTGTCCTTGAACTTTCAGCATCTGCTTTGTGCATTCACTGGCCAGCTTTTCTTGTATTTTCTCATTTGTTTTTGTTGTGCTGCCTGAACCTTCCTAATAATCTACACTGAAAGCCTAAAGTGCAGGTTTATTTTAGGGGGGTCGAGCACAAAATAACCAATGTCTGAGTTCCTGCTTTTGTACTGTTTGTTGTCTATGATTGCAGGCCCTCCCAGGGGTCCTCCAGGGCTTCAAAAGCAGCAATCACATGAATGCAAATTGTAAAATCCTTTTCCAGCTGCAGTTCCTCCGATGACCACTAGATGTGTTATCCAATAACACTATGTATCATTAACTCCAAATATATATCATTATAATTGTTTAACACAATGCATTGCAATTGAGGGGGAGATCACTTTTGAAAATGTTAAAGGATTTGCATTTACAAGACCAAAAAGTAATAATTATGAAGCTGCATCAATGAGCACTGCAGGTGTGGCGGATGATTAGCCAATCAGTGTTGTGTGGCTGGATTAATGTTGTTGACAAGCTGTGTTCCCTTGACTGCATTATGGCCCAACATCATAGTTTGTTTTTACTTTGCTATGGTCGTCTTGTTGCACGTTGGAAGACAACATTGTCTACACATTACACTCCATTTCAACTCAACCAGTGGGCGGATTCAAAGGTCTGGACAATTCGACAATTCCACTATAAAACCCCAGCAAAACCATTGTGTTGTCATGGCTATGCCGACCAAAACGCTGTTAGATTCAGGTGGGTACATTGGTCTTTAGTGATTAGGAAAAATGATGCCCTCCCACAGAAATTGGTTAGAATGGTCCAATGTCAGATAGTAGATGGAAACCTATATTGACAATTTGTCTGACATCAGGTCAGCCTATCAGTTTCAGCCTTAAATTGACAAGGTTGGCTGCTGTCTGTCTGAAAAAAGATATTGGTCCTGAGATATTGTGTACAGTATATACTGGTGGTATGGCTGATGGTGGGATGACCCAAAGTATGAGCCACAGTTTTGAATTTCAACATGATTTACTGTTAGGTATGAGATAAAATTGTAAGGATTCATCTAATTACGGCATAACTTCAATTTCTGTGCTTTCAGTAGCTTGCAAAAAATCACCAGCATTTTTCTCTAACAGAAATGTACTTAGATGTTAGGGAGCATGCTTGCCTAATTGACATCCTGTGACTCTGTTGCTTGCTCATCCAGCGTTTTGCTTCATAGGCTCGTCCCTGAGCCGGCAACTCAAATTCCATCTTCAAAGCTTCTCTTTAGAAACCCAAGATTGACATCACAGATGACACATCGATGCTTTTCTCTCAGTCTATGTGTCCCAAATAGAGGAACTTGAATGATGGATGAGCAAACTTCACACTTCCACTAGGACATTTTGAAAGTTGAAAGGGTGAAAATCAGCCAAAAATTATGCAAGGCAGCATAACAATTCTTATTATTATTCTCTGGTGGGGGTGGAGGTGTTGAAGAGTTTCAGACAGTCTGTACAGCTTTTTCTAGATGGACTCTTTGCTTGCTTTCTTTGAAAAAAGCCTTTAGTTTCTGACTGTTTTGATTCTTTACTTTCACTGAGAACAGTTCCTGTTTTTGTTTGTCCACAACAGCAGAATATGGGATTTATTTAAAAAGGAATGAGATGGGAGACCCTTTGAGTTGCAACACACAGTTTGTGATTTAGAGCTTGATTGACTGCAGCCTTATCAAATTTATTTTAAACTATTAAAATCTAGTCAAATCTTTCCTACAGAAGTGTCAATGTTAATATTGTATCAAAGGACAGACAGCTGCACTGGCAGAGAATGTATCCAGATGTCACACTCCTCTTGCTGTTAATCTTCAACACATTCTCACTTCCAACTATAAGGCTCTATGTACCCCTCTAACGATTGAAGTGTCAGGGACGGCGTGTCTATTTTGGTTTCGGTACTTGCGTAGTGTCATTTCATAATAAACACATTTTTTCAGGATGTTTAGGCTGAGGCAATACAACAACTCAGTTTAGGAAAATATTGTGGTTGATGTTAACTTTAGTGAGGAAGTTTGGGTTTAGGCAAAAAAACAGTTTGGCTAAGGTTGGTGATTGTTGACGAAGTTGACGATAACTTTGCAAAACGAGTGAAGCTGCCTTTACATGAGCCATCGTAAACTGCTCTGCTGGCTTTGTTTTCCATAGAGAAAGTTGCAAACCTAAAGATTGCTGTATGAAGCAGCACAGGCTAAGAGAACATCTCTTATCATGTGAAGGTAGCTTCATGTGACTTATGTATGACAAACACATGGCACAACATGAAGGTTGACTTGTAGTTTTACACCCGATATAAACACTGCTCTATTGGGTGTTTGTCTTCATGTGTCCTTCTGTTTTTTAGGAACCAAGAAAACAAAAAAAGAACCAAAGTGGGACCAGGTCCAAATTATTATGAATCTCATCAAGTCCTTGGAGGTTTCCTGTTCTATTACCATGGGTCTTTGTATGGTCTGTAGCTTAATATGTGTAATACCACTTTGGCTATAAGCTTGCATCACGTTTATTGCCTGAATAATCCTGAGATCTATTTCTGACATGTTCTGATTGCCCCTTTTAGTTAAAGGTGGGGTAGGTAATTTTGGAGAAACCAGCTCGAGTGTGCTAGAATTTGAAAATACACAGCCGGAAGAAATCTGCTACTTCCTTACAGAGCCCCTCCTCCAACACACAAACGCGCACATGACCAATGAGGGCACGAGATAAGTTTGTGCACAGATGGAAGGCTGACAGGCAGGTAGGCCATCCAGTTACTTTAGCCCGGCCGGCTAAAATGATTGGTCGTGCTTTTTACAGTACTACAGCTTCCACAGATGACATTTTTTTATGGATTTTTTGTCAAAGCACTTAAGATATTCATTGCTATCGGGATGTTAACAGTATTCCATGGAATATAACAAAAAGTGTATCTCGAGCCGGTTTCTCAAACTTACCTACCCTACCTATAAGTCTATACATGTTTCATGTTGTGTTGGGTCCAAAATGTTGAAGACCTCCATTGGACATATTTTGGGGAAAATGTTCACCAACACTTAACTTCTCCTCCAAACTATGACAATAGGGTTTGCAATTGCCTTCCAAAGCAACCCATAGCACCTGAACCCTTCATCTGCAAAATATTGCTTGCGAAACAGTCACCATTTGAGGTTACAAAAGATCCATTCTCACAATTTCTAGCTTGACACAAGTGTCATGATTACGTCAGGTCTTTTTCACTAGAACAACTTGAAAAGAGGATGGTTTGTAGTTGTAAAACTGGGCTCCTAACAGACACATTTTCTAATTCAAATCTGATTGTGTACCTTTGTCAATTAAATGTGGGCAAAAGGGTCCTTTAGTAATACTGTTGATGGGATTCCCTGCTGTTTTTCTGTTATTAGCTATGAAGTGGAGTTTTTAGTGCTCCACAGTTTTGGCTACATCTTGCAGAAAATCTAGGAAAAACCTGACCCTATGTCAGTGCTAACGGGGATTTTCTCTTCTGAAAGATTCTGCTTGTTGAAATGTAGGAGGTGAGTTCAAGGAGGAAAGCAGCCGCTCTGCTGAAATGTCCTCGAGCAAGGAATCGATTCCCTACTTGTTTCGGATCTTTCAGCTTTGAGACATCTGCATTGTGCATTTCAAAGCATGAACCAGCACAAAGTGTTTGAGAATTAGCCATCGCACCAACAGGGAGAAAGTTGGATGGATGAAACATGCCCAGACACTGTGACCACAATGCTAATGACTCACACGTCTGTCATCTCTCCTGTGAATGTTCATTCCTCATGTGCGATATGCAACTCTGCACATCAGAATATAAACCTGTGTGTGTATGTTCGTGTGTAAGCTTGCATCTTTCATGTATGACATATAGGCTCCTCTGCAAACCAATGGAATTTACACACTTGATCCATCCCTCTACTCCGCCAATAGACACACAAACACTTACACACATACACACTCGCCAGCTTCGCCATAGACTTTGGAATTCACTGTTGCCATGGCAATGGACTAGAGCACGCTCACTCGCATCGCCTGTTCTTTTCTATTGCTTTATATCGCTCTCTGTGTAGAGGCAGACCAGCTTCTCTTGTTTGACAGGGGGCTCGTTTTCTCCCGTCGGCATTAGGTTATGGATGTTTGTTTGTTTACTCAAACACATATTATCATCGTCATGTAGAACACATTGTTTGTGTAGGAGATGCTTCTGTGCAGGAGCATCCCCTGGTTTCTAAACCCAAGTCACGTTCTTTAATCATATCCATCCTTTCTCCCTCTTTCTCTCACTCTTTCAAATCTTCTTTTGTTTTGCTTCCCTCCTCTCATTTGCTCTTTACCCCCCTCCGCCTCTTTCTTTCTACTCTCAGTAGCTAAGATGACTGCCATGACAATTCAATGAGAGGAGAGGACACCAAGTGAAGTATCCCCCCCGCTCGCTGGAACAGAGAGGAGTGCTCAAGTTACAGAGAGGAAGAAGGAGAAGAGGAGTAAAAACAAGAAGGGATAAGAAGAGAGGGAGAGGCAGGGGAGAAGTGCGAAGGATAAACGGTGGATGGAGGCGGCTCGGACCGGGGCTACGGAGCGCTCTTCACCGACGAAGAAGAACTGCAGCAGCAAGGGGGAGAAGCGATGGAGGCAAAAGGCAGAAACATGCCCTCAGGTAACACAAACACACTCACACACACACACACCAACACACACCAACACACACATGCAAGTGAATACACATCAAACCACCAGATGCACATGTGGATTTTTGTATGCACATACACATACATGACACATCCACACATGATTATAGGTATTTAAGACACATTCAAACACACACATGAGCACATGAAAACAATCTTGCAGGAAACCAGAAACACACACACACACACACACTCACACACACACTGGAGTGTAGATGTGTGCAGAGGTCTGGATTCAGAGGGCAAGTGGCGTTGATTAATCTGCCCCAGCATCGGTTTTAGCGAGCTAAACGTTTGCTTTTATGTAGAATGGACATCATTAAAGGGAGTGCTGACATACTGTATAAGCAGGTATGAAATTTAAGAGCACGTGTTGTTTAAAATATTTATATTCAGTGATGGCATAAATTAACAGCAATTGCAATACTGGAATATTCTGAAATGGCTTTTGGTGTTCATGGTATTGTTTTTACATGCAGTTTGGCTCTGGAAAACAGATATATTTATTCATTTCAAATGCAAAAATCAGCCTTGATTTGATGTATCCTATATATTTTTGATGAGGTTAACCAATCAGTATCAAGTAAAAGAATAAATGTCACGTGTTTTATTGTGTACACAGGAAAAAACTGCGTGTTGGTATTATTTGTTATAGCAGGAAATATTTTAAGTGGGAACATGGAGGACACATGTTGCTGCCATGTTGCCAGGGTGCACAGTATTATACTGTTCCTCATCTCATCATGAAACAGCATGGTACAAAAAAAGAAATCCTTGATTGTGTCTATGGATAAAACAATGCGTGATATTTCACAACAGTCTATCAATTGAATTGATTAGAATGTATTTGACTGATCGAAAATGTGAAACTTGAAATTTTATGAAAGTTCTGAATTCAAATGTAGATGAAAGATAAAACATTCTATAAAATAATACATTTTAATATTCTGTTTTCAAAATGAGCTGTTAATTTCGAGGTAGACATTTTTAATCTACAATTAACGTATGAGTATTTGTTCTGCCCTAAACTAGAATGGTAACGATGATTTTCCTCACCATCTCCTTGATGTTACTCTTTTTAACAATACTGCTGTGCAAATCAAATCAAGCAACAATGTCTTACTGGTTATTATTACCATAACTCAAAGATTTTTGTTGTTAAATGTTTCTTTTCACACCCAATACAAAAGAATACATTAAGATAAATTGCAAACACAGACTTATGTATAGAGTATGTAATAGAAACTAACGTGCAAAATCCTGCAAAATCAATCAAAAATAATGATTGCAGTGTCCTTCAGTGTTTTTTGGACTAACCCTAGGAAGGGTCAGTTTCAGGGTCAGATTACTTGTGGTCTGATTTTTTGGGTTTGTGTTGCCATAGAAACATCCTTCATGCCAGCGGATGTACTGAATAGTTTAACCCACACTGGGATTAATATTCTATGTTCGATCAATTGTTTACATTAACCTACCATTTATATAATGCACTTACGGAAATCATGTTGCTAAATACATTTTAATTCAAATAGTTGAAATCCTATTGAGGCACTAAATGGTTAAATAGAACCTCTGCAGATCCCTCCGTCTCCTTAGATGTTTCCTGAAGCACAACAGATGTGTTGTATTTTACCCTCTATGTTTATTAATGTGAAGGTAAACCTAAAGACCCTGCAACCGTTTACGTCTTGCTTATCTGCATTTGCCTTTCGGTGTTTTGATAATTGTATAGCATTATTCTTCATACCTGCAACTTGTCGATTTGAAAGCATTTTAAAAGTGAGTCATTTTGAACTGCAGGTTTTGACAGGAAGGTCAAATTTCAGATGTTCCCTCCTGCTGAAGTAACCCACTAATCTCTAATCTATCAATGAATGGATTGTATTCATTTACATTTTCTTAGGAAACTCATTGACAATTAGGAATGTATGTCTTCAAGAAGTCCATCTTCCACATAACATTGTTTGTGTAGGTATATTTAATATTATATTTGTTGTTGATACATCGGATTGGCATTTTGTTTCTCTGCTGCGTGCTTCCAATTTTCTTCTTCTTCACAGCTTTAGGCCGTCACTCAAAGAAAAGTCACTAGCTCACACCACCCACACACAGAAAACCCATAGGGGACAGTAGTTCTATTATTGCATTAATAGCATATCTGATAGGTCCATGAATGAATTGTGAACAGGGTGGCATGAAACCCTTGGAAATGGACGACTTCAACAAAAGCTTTTAGTTTTCACATATAAATATATACATTATGTTCTTATTTGGCTGTGTCAGTTCTCAAAATCAATTTGTAACCTGTATGCAAGCACAATGGTTGTGATCAGTGATAATCAGTAGAGGATGACTATGGCGTTTGAATGGGTAAAAGAATCAAACTTGTGACCAAAAGATCACTCATTACAAGTGATACCTGAGTCTGAAATCAATACAAAGAGTATACATCTTGCCACAGCTTTCGCTCAACAATAATCTTTCAGAAATCCATGTGGAATTCATAAATAGGTGGTACCCTTTATCATAATTGCTTCAAATCAAACACATCTTAGTCACATAAGTTGGCACATTCATGATTTCTGTGCTAACAGGACTTTTCCCCTGACTTACATTTTAAGAATTCAAACCGATGTTTCCCTCAGAAAATCTAAGCTAGTTGTGGTAAATGCATATAATAAACATATTTTTTAATGATTACAATTAAGTTAATTATTTAAGTAAACCTACAGAATGTGAAGAAGAAATCAGTTCTCACCTTGAACATTAAAGGTTGATATCAAGTCTAGGAACCTACAGTTACCAGGCAGAGTAAGATCTAAAGTATTATCATGTGTTCTGGGATGTACTTTAGACATCTGATATTCATGTCTTTTTTCTTCTCAGATATTAGTTTCCTTCCCCGTCCAGCATTGGTGTGGTGTGAGCGGGGCATCCAGGTGCTGCTGACCACCATGGGGGCGTTTGCGGCCTTCGCCCTGATGACGGTGGCCATTGGTACAGACTACTGGCTGTACGCCCGTGCCTTCATATGCAACAGCACGGCTAACTCGTCCCAGGAGGACTCCAACAACAAGGACAAGAAAGACCCAGGGGCACTCACCCACTCTGGTCTCTGGAGGATCTGCTGCCTAGAAGGTAAAGCTGATTGTGTGGACCCCACAATTGGGCAGAAAATATGTGGACCCTTCAAGGGAGGGAAACAAGTTTGTGTGTGTTTTCCTGTGCTTGTCACTGGAGGGTCTTGTGAAGGTCAATGTGATCATCAGTGTGATTAGAACAGACATACATAGGTGTTCTCTTACTCCCATTGCCCTACTAATTTGTGTGTTTTGCTCTTGATTTGGATATGAGGTCAGTTATGAGAATAACATCTCATAGTGAGTAAGGTGCAGGCCTCAAATTGTCACTTCTGCATGAGTTGTTGATGGTTACATTTTTTCAAACTTATGACGCAGTGAGACAGCAAATTATAACTTTTTGGCATTGTTGCGAACTTCAGATAAGAACATTTAAGAACATATGTATGAACAGTAGCTGTGCTTTGCTTCATTTTTCCTTTGTTGCGTTTTTTTGTTAACAGACAAGCAGAAATAATTACACTCATTATATATTCAACTTAAAACTCACAATCACAATGCCCCAGAATTCATACTTGAGTGGTGGCTCATGCAGTGACTGATACAGTGGTTTCCTTGCATTACTGAAGCTGGCAGACAGGTTCAATTGAACAGAGCACACACAACACTCACATATGCAAGATGAGGCTTCCATGACGCAGGTATCTATTGTACGTTTATTGTGTTTAAATGAAAGGTGTGATCATGTGCATTTCAACACCAGTAAAACAGCATTAGGACAGCATTTTTCAATTGCCTTTTCCAATCAAATCAACAACAAAATGTTGTCGATATCCATCAAATGTAATGTTTAGTTTACGCCACCTTTTACATCTGAAAAGACCCTTGTTTGTGATATGACCTGAGTTGCCACGTTGTCTATAGCAAAGGTAACAACACATCTAGTTGTATCCCTCCAAGCTTTTTAGAAATCATCATCCAAGGTGCTCTGCCCTCTCAACCCAATCTGCTGTCCACTGGGAAAATTGTGGATTCCTGGTCCTAATAGATTGTTATTTCTGTCAAATTGATGTATGTCATAGTATGTCTTGAAAATATCTTATAGTACCTCAAGTTTTTTCCTGACAGTTTGTTTAGCACAATCGTATGTTGTGTGTTTATACAAGGCTGAAATATCTCAACAAGGATTACCAAAAATTGGAATGCAGACATTCATGGTCTACTGGGGTTGAATCTTTCTGACGTGTCCTCATGGACTGGTTATACTCAGACTTTTCCCCTCACCACCTTGAGGCTGACATTTGACCAAAATATAAGAACAATCAGCCTTAGTTGTAGTTAGTTGCGGATTAGCATAAGATACTGAACATGGTAAGCAATAAACCTGCCAAACTTTGTGATTTCAAGTATGTTAGCAGGCTAACTTTAGCATTTAACTCATAGAGTCGTTAGCACAGGTGTACACTTTTAGTCCACAACTATTTATCTGATTGGCCAGTGCAGAAGCATCATATTGAATTCTTCTGTTCAATAACGTTATGGTCTTTCTTCTTTTCATTGTCCCCTTTTATATCTAATGTTTTGATTTTGCTTCATCAATTTGTCTGTCTGTCCTGCCTCTACATCTGTTGAATTTGTGAATTCTCTCTATTCATTGTTTTTCTTGTCTTCTCCTTTTTTATTCTACCATTCTGGCAATCTTGTATTTCATCAATTATCCTCTCTTCCTTGTGAGTTGCAGGTTTTTCTACCTTCTTCTCACCCTCTTCTCCTCTTCTGCTCTGCCTTTTTCAGGTTTGAAGCGAGGTGTGTGTTCCCAGATAGATCATTTCCCAGACGATGCAGACTATGACCAAGATTCTGCAGAGTATCTGCTGCGTGAGTGACACACACATACACACACAAACACATTGAGCCTGCAGTACACACAGTGTGCGCACACATCTCAACAGAACACACCACACACACACACGCAGTTTCCATCACACACGGATACAGAAAGGACAGAAGGGGATGGTGGGCGGACATCAATGCACGGATGTCAGATTCAAGCAAAGTGTTCCTGGAGGTGTGTGTAAATGTGTGTGCATTTGTCTGTGTGTGTGTGTGTGTGTGTGTGTGTGTGTGTGTATAAATGCCCAGGTGCATGGGGTTGGGAGTCTGGGGGTGTACAGAAAGCTTTTTCACAGATGGATTGAAAGAACAGCCTTCACTAATGGATTATTTTCAGCTCAGGATTCTGGTTTCATATCCTGCTTTCATTGTGATAGCAAATCCTGTTCGTACAGCCCTGAACCTGTTGCTTTACCAAATGTATGTTTCACAATCCATATATCATAAGAAGATATATATGTATGTGAAGGAAGCTGTGATGCTACCTAAGATTTTTGTGTCTGTATTGTTTTGCAACATTGACTGAATTAAATATCTTAAGTTTTTTCAAAGTTTTTTTATTTATTTTAATAAAATCAAATGTAATAGGTGACTTTGGATGTTCGGTCCAACAAAAAACCAAAAGCTTTTAAACGGGCAATTATATTTGAGAAAATAAGCTAAATATTGAGGAGCTCTAACCAATTTGTCATCAGCAGTCATCAAAATAGCTGCAGATGTATGATATTTCTATTGATTTACATATCTTTTAGTCAACTAATAATTTTGCCTCTTCTTTTGACTTACATGATAGGACTAAAAGTTCAACCTCATAGGAGTAGGTAATAATCATTTGATACACTTTTTGGTTAAGAACCACACACCAGGGATTTTCCCCCTAAATCACCACAAAGACCCAAAAGCTCAGAAATCTTTCCTATCAGCTACTTATCCAGATAATCAATTAAATGTGCGGAAGACTCACACACGAGCCACAGAGCCCCTTTCCATTTAAAAACAAATGCAGAGAATAATAATAATAATATTTTTTTTTATTTTTTTTTTGTAATCGTTTATTTGGTATGGACATTGCACATTAATGAACACTTAAAACAATAAATGTGCCAAGCGTAAATATGCCGGATTTAGCTTTGAGCTACTTTCCATCCGCAGTCCCTCACATAAAACATTTAAGAAAATGACATTTACAAACATAGCAAATACAAATACATCAAATGCAAGAAAAGTGCAAAAGAGCAAGAGCAGAATACACAAGTATATGACATGGCAATACATTTGCAACCTCTGTATGACATGTCTGACAGAAGCTTCTTTGAGTATATGCTTATCATTGCAGTATCTTCTCTCTTCAGAGGCAAACAAAAGATAACGCAGCTGGAAAAGTCACCTTGATAACTTGAAGACTCTGCTTTTTCCACATGTTCCTGCTAGAGATATAACTATTCAGCATTTTAATCTTACGTTATCACTACTGCTTTAAAGTTCAAGGTGTCTGCAGAATAAACTACTGTAGAGTAGTTTTAGGCTTGAGATTGTCCTGCTTCCATCTATTATAAAATGTATAGACTCAAACACAGTTCACAAAGTATTCTAGCAAATTAACATTGCAGTTCTGTTAAGTTTGGGGACTTGCATGGGTCAACAAAGCCTGCTTAGGGTTAGGGTTAGGGCTGGACATTGTGACTTTGGTTGCATAATATGGCTCCAACCTCCAAAATACATTTTTTATAAATTACGTAATATCACACTTTGGTTAAATATTCCTTGCCTCTTTTAAACCCCCACATCTTTCAATTACTACCACCAGTTTTAAATCCAGGCATTCTGTTCAAAATGTGTTATTCCTCGGAGCCCAAATGACATCATTTTATGAATATTATGTAGAAAACTTAAAAATAGTTACTGTTCGAGAGCCAAGTTGTAGTGTCAGCTGTGTAGCACGTATCGGTAACACCTCATCTCCCAGGAGTTTCACAAGGCTGTTAACTTTGCACCTTCAAATGGTGTTGAACCCAAAAAGTCTCCTCACTAGTTGTACTTCATTTGAAACGTATAGAATGAATCATTTTATTACACACAACAATGTCTTGAAAAAGTAATATTTCAGTACACACATGATGTGTTTCTGATAATGTTTTCTCCTGCAGGTGTGGTGCGCGCCTCAAGCATCTTCCCCATCCTTAGCGCCATATTGCTTCTGCTGGGTGGAGTGTGTGTTGCTGCCAGCGGCTTCTACAAGAGCAAAAGAAACATAATTCTAGGCGGAGGGATTCTCTTTGTAGCTGCAGGTACTGTAAGACTTCAGTTTATGTTGGTTTTGGCAGAAACCATTGTTCTTGTACTCATTGCTTTGAGCCATAGCTTAAAATGTTCAGTCATATTCCACTCAAAGCGAAATGTAATGTGCTTCTCACATACATTTTAATATTTCAGATCTGCTTATACAAATATAATGAGAATTTTTATGTATGATATGCAGATAGATTTTGATATGGCGCCTGCGTCTAAACGGTATAATAAAAAGAAAACAGTTCCAATATCTCTGCTTGGAAAACAGTTTAATGAAGCTGCAGGTTAATGTGCCTCTGAGGAGCAATTATACTTAAAGACTTGTATATTTCCTCAGGCTTAAGCAATATCATCGGAGTGATCGTGTACATCTCAGCAGCTCTGAGCGACATCTCCCCCAAGAAGGATGAGGACAAGAAGTGGCACTACTCCTACGGCTGGTCCTTCTACTTTGGCGGCCTGTCCTTCATCCTGGCTGAGATGGTGGGTGTCCTCGCTGTCAACATCTACATCGAGAAGAACAAGGAGCTGCGCTGCAGATCTCGCAGCGACCTTTTCAAGAGCACCACTCACGCCGTTTTGCGACTGCCCAGCTACCGCTTCAGACGGCGCTCTCGCTCCAGCTCTCGCTCGACAGACCCCCCACACTCACAGGAGAACTCTCCCATTGGTACGTCCAAGACCTTCAGCCTGCCGCCCTCTGCTCCACCCTTCTCTGTGGCCACTCTGCCCAACCCGCACCACGCCAGCAGCGGTGGAAGTGGAGGAGGCGGCGACATCTCCATGTACACCCTGTCGAGGGACTCCAAGCTTGGCAGCCTAGGAGGCGGCGCCCCACCTCTGTATGGCACGGTGGATCGCGCTACCTTGTACCAGCTCCACAACTACTTCCCGAAGGATTCCAGTGGCAGTGGAGGAGGAGGAGGAGGAGCGGTTATAAACAGCGGCACACTCCCATCCCACTCCAAGTCCAACTTGGCGGCAGCAGCGGCTGTAGCCCAGAATGCAGCACCGCTGAATACCTCCACATCCGCCACCACACCAGCCCAGACAGCTCCAATATCTACAGCCACCATGGAGAGGGACAGGGGCAACATGGGGACCCTGGACCGACTGACGGCCAAAAGGGACAGGGATAGCAACTCGGATACACTCAACAGGAAAACTACGCCAGTTTAAAACTAAAACTCAAAGAGGCGGAATACATTAGTTGAAATGTTGTGTATTTAAGATGAAAGAGGGAGAGTCTTTGAGCCTGGGGTATCTAACTGCCATAATTACTTACCAATATCATAAACAGTCGTATAACACCTGAGATTATATACAACTTCTAGACAACGGCTTTAAATGGTCATGACTTAAGAGGCAAAACATTGTTTGTCAGATATTTATACAGCAATGGTGCAGTGGAGGCTTCAGTAAAAAGGAAGCTTCATTATTTTACAACGTCACTCATACACAACTGGGATGTTCCCACTAACACTAGGTTCGGTGCAGCAGTTGGTTGTAAGTGCCTTGCTGAGTAGGTGAGGAAGCTCAGTAGTTATTTATTTCTCTCCGCTTCTACATTGAATCAGCTGCTGTGGGAATACAAACTACAACTCAAACAAGAAGAACCGGTACAGCTTTAGTGTTGTGAGGCGCTAGCAACCCTGTTTAAACTGAACTGAATCTAATGTAAGGGTTAGAGGTTTTTTCACAACTAGACGTTCAGTTTAATCCTGCAGACCAACAAATCTATGCCTTCTGGTATTATTTCCGGTATACTTCTTGAAACTTTAAAGCATCGTAAATAATAAAAGCAAAGAGTGGCCAAATGACTCAAGCCACAATTTTCTGTCACATTCCTGTTTTAAAAAGAACAGAGAGCCACAGACGGGTACATTCAGCCAAGTAACAAACTGCTCAGTGATGACTTGATTGCCAATTCAAGTTCAACAGTAGCTACTTAACCTCTAGGCCCACGAGTAGGACATAGCCATATTGAACCTACTGACCCTCATACACGCACACATGAGAAGAGGCTGACACACTGTGAGCCTGTTTATTTGTCATCATACCTCAAAGTAATTACAGTAACAGGTGGGCATTCTCCACGCTCCAAGAGAAAGGTACTGCCATAGACTTCTAGACTCCCCCTGTACGCCTCCATTACACCACTGCCATTTGTCACAGTTTGGGCAAACACCGTAACAAATGTCCATCTGAACAAGTTACTTCGTCTGGCAATGAATTGCTTGAGACTTGTATTAAACCTGTCAAATATTTGCTGAACTCTGTCCAAATGGAAGTAGACTGCGATTATTGTTTCACTAGTTTTTGGTTCACTTGACAGTAGGAATTGCGTTAACAACTTACTGCAAGTTGTCGTCTTAAGTGAACATCACTTTGTTTGCAAAAAGTGCAACATAAAGAGGTTTTCTTTAAAGATATTAATTGGAGCACAGCTACAACAGAAACGTTTTGCAAACAGTTAATTATATTGCAAGATATTACTTCAAATGTAGTTTAGCTTTGGTTTGGGAGAATGGTTTCAAACCCAGATAGTTCAATAGCTGGCCGAGGTATTATTAAATCACTGCAGAGAGTAGAAATGTTGCTAAATGCTCCTTCTATGTCAAAGGATGTACTTGTAAAGATGGACTTTTACGAGATATTTGTGATGTTTAATTGCAAAAATGTATTTCAGGCTTTGTATGACTGTTTATGAAAAGGTGTTGATACCGAAGGCTACAAGGCAGCATCAGTTGAGTGTTCCTGGGCTGCAACCAGGCCACAGGGTGGGGGTCAATTCAGTTTACACTCAGGGGGTGGTGTTTTAGTTAGAACGTAGCTAAATATTTAAATCGTGTTACGCTAATATGAAATATCAACCATATTATCCAACCAAGTTCCTATCGTATAACACAAGCACATAATGGATTATTGAATAAGTCATAAATGATCTCTATAAAAAATTCTAACAAAGTCACATTTTGTGCGCAGCATATATTTTAGAGGCTTTAAGGAGAAAATAAACCTTTGTGATAGATGTACTGCGTGACATTTTGAATTGAAACCTATACACATGTCCTAAATCTGACTTTTGGACTAACAAACTGAACTCTGAATGCACTTTCGGACCAATTGCGTTGGCAAGTTGAATTCAACCCTGGTTGAAGACAAGTTGGAGGAGGAGGGAAAGAGGAAAGAGCATATCTGCTAGCTTCAGTTCCCCTTCCCTCCATCTCTCTTTTAGCTATAACTATATACTATTTGACAAACTAGAAAAATAAATGTATTATGTATTATCAATCCATTTACTTCAACAAAAGCACATAATGTCTGTAAATGGTAATCCTTTGGTTGTCTTTTCATTCTCAGTGATTGATTATCATCTCTCGGTTTAATGAGATTGTAACTCTTTGAGTATTAATATCACGTTGCTGGTGTTTCTATGATCGTAATGGTTATTGCAGGGTATTTATACATTTTGAAATATTTTTCTTTTTGTAATTTTTTTATATTCCTGTTTTAAATTGTCTTTATCTTGCTTATGTACACTAAAGTCAGTGGTGTTATGTGGAACGCATGTGCACAATGTGAGAGGGTGATCATGTGTAAATTCATCTTTACATCATGCTCTATTTTATTATGTCATCACATTTATCTGTATAGGGAGAGTTGACTGAGCGTGCATGCTCTTTTTCAGCAACACTCTGCTTCACCTCGCATTTACTGTCACATTTAAAATGGCAACCGCCCAGTAGTCGCTGGTAATTGAGTTGCTTCCCTGGAACAACTGGGCGCTACGTGCCTTGATCATCGGTACATTGCTAGTTGTCATATACTGTGAATGTTATTTTGTGTTTTATTGTTGGGAAATTATTTTCTTACTTATTTTTCGAAAATCAATTGTCTTTCTTGTCCTAGTTAATTACTCTTCTCTATTTCCATCCCTACTTTATCTTTCATTTGACATTTTCTCTAAACATTACCAACGTAGCCTAATAATCAGTGTTTTTTAATGTTCTGACCAGTGTATAAGTGTTGGCGATAGAATGTATATTAATCCATTTATTTTAGTGGTGGTATGTATTGATATTCTTAATGTTATATTGTTTCAGAGTTCCTACACCTGTAACTTTGGGCTATAAAGGCTTCACGCCTGCCTGTGACATATTGTCAGTAGCCTAAGTGCTGGGACAGTGGGCTAAATGTGGTCTGTGTTGGTGTTGTCAGTGGTGTTTACATGCTAAACAAATGAGAAAAACAAAATGCATCAACATGATGCTTCTGAGATATGTGAAATGTAAGAAAAAAATTACTTAAGGCATCCAAATCTTTTTTTTTACCTTTTGTAAAGTATATTTAAAAGCGGAGGTTCTGTTTCTCTGTTTTAAGTTCATATCCTGATGTGAAAAAAAGCCATTTTAAAAGCCACCAGCTCCTTTTCCCAACACTTTGGCCACTGACAAGAGTCAGACCTGAAACTCTTCAAATTGAAAACTGGTATATTTCAAATCAGCAGACCGATACATTTAAAGGACCATAAGGAAAAGGGGAAGCAATACAAAATACTGATCCTCACTAGTAAAGACAAAAAATATAAAAAGGTATATATACATATATAAAAATATATAGATATATTCATTAAAGTTCTATTTGAAAATGTGGTTTTGTCAAGTGAATTATTGAGTGAAAAAAATGAAATACAGCTTTGATTTTTTGATGCACCATAAACTCCAAGGTGTCTGTCTACCAAGCAGACCCATATGACCATTACAAGAATGATTCATTCTGGTCTGTCAAATACAGTGGTCCTGTCCATGGTTTATAAAGAAGTTGACCAATGGTTTAACTAATGCAGATTTGAGTGGGTTTTACTTGGTAGAAGACTTAAGCGATTGTAGGCCATACTGTTGGTGTCACAGTCGAGTTCTAGGTCCAACTGCTCTCAGACTTTTGTTGAGACTGGACTGAGTTGTAGACGTGGCTCCAGTCAAAACGTCAAAATAATAACGTGCTATGTTTTTTACAACTTTTTTTCTTTTGAATACTAAAGTAATAAACATGAAAGAGAATTCATAAGGACAGCAACGGCAAATGTTTCGAATGGCCCAAGGGTGCATTGCCTTAAATGTTGCGGCCACATGAAATCATGGGTAGGCATTATCTCTTTTCCTTTGGTAAATTATGTCAGGTATAGGGGGGAAATCAGGACCCAAATGCAGAATGAGGAGAAGGTACAAGGTATAACAAAAAGCGAGCTTTAATTTAAAAAAATCTTTTGACGATGAACAAATAAATCCATAAATTCATAGCAAGAGGAATATCCAGACCAGAAAAACCAACAGGAACCAACATGGAGGGTGACAACAAAGATGATCGGACATGGAGCACAGGCAGTGGCGGCTCCAGAGTATTTTTGTTGGGTAATCTATGGTAGGGCTAACCCATACAGTGGTGGGGCTCAAGTCAGTATTTGCAATGTAATTACATACACGCTATATCGCCCCCCTTGACAGTGAAACGCCACGCGTGAGGTTTAGATTATTTCCCTGTCTCAATGGCTGGCTGTGTGAATTACTTTACATCGTGGATAAGGGTGGATAGCCCCCATTGTTCTGTGTGTCAAAATGAAAGACAGCCCACACACCTATCAATCATCAAACCGTGGGGTCTTATTTCATTACGTGTTGATTTCTATCCACACGTAATGTTGTATCGATGTAGCCAGATGTGCTACAGCAAAAGTATTCTCCGTCGGGACGTCCTGCAACAACACCAAGCCGTTATCGTGATTCTGATTGGCCAGAAGACATTATCAAAGATGTTCTATTGAGAAGACGATCACTACGTGACAAAAGTTTTCAAAACCGTTTCTAGTCTTCGGTATTTCCAGACAAGTGGCTACTGAAATCAATCTTGCTAACTGCTGTCTGTGCAATTTACTCCGCGCGAGTTGGCGGACTTTATTTTGCTTACTTTAACATCATTTTTCATGGTGGGGCTAAGGTGGGGCTAAGCCATTTCTTGGTATGGCTGTAGCCTACCCCAGCCATACCCTGGCGCCGCCACTGAGCACAGGGGAAGACAAGACTAAATACACAGAAGGGTAATCACAGGACAAGACACAGCTGGGCAAGGGAGGCAGAAACAAAAGGGCAACAGGTGAACACAATGAGACAATCAGACACAGGAGGGCAAACACAGGAAGGAAGACAAGACACAGGGAGAACAGAACTTCAAAATAAAACCATGACTAGACACACAAAACTAAAATCATGACAAATGATGGTTCATTGGACCCTAGCCGTTTCTCAAAGTCGAGGACGCTTCCTTGGTAGGACATGTCCTTCCGAGTCAGGTCCTTCAGGGGCTAGGCAAGAATCCTTCCTAGTATTCGGAGAATGAAGAATGGAACAGGCTAGCAAGTGTGCAGGTGTGGGTCATATGCAAGGCCCCGCCTTATTGTGCACGATTTGTTTGAAGACTCATAACTGATTTGCGAAGATCGAAGATGGACACGTTTTTGTTTTTGTCTTTTATCCATTAATTCTTTGATATGGAGGAAGAGATAGAGCGGGAGTATCGTCGGTGTCTGTCTGCTCGGAGGAGGAGGATGTTCTAGTTAAATAAGTCTTCCTGCTTGCCTTCGGTAGGAGTTTTATTCTCTAATGTAAATCAAGTAAATGAAGCATCCATAATTACTCTATAGTTAGTTTGTGAGTTGTCATGATGGTTTAAATCACCCTTGGTAGACACCCCTTTCTATTCCCTTTATTTCATGCTTCCCGCACAATAAGCAAGCAACACTTTTCTCCCGTGTCAATTTTGCATATATAGTTTGTGCATGTTTGTAGTCGTTCTAACACTTATCGATGCGGAGAAAATGTGTAATCACATTTAAATTGTTTTTTTCATAATGTATACTCACACACAAGCAAATTGCAAATTTGAAAAAAATAACCACTAACAATTAATAACTGTCAAGTAAACTGAAACTGCCCTCTATTCTTTATGTTGTTACTGCATTATTAATGCCACCGTGCCAGTCCGTGGAAATTGGTCCGTGCGCAAAGAATTCTGGGTAATTTAAGACCGCCGAGGATACACATGAGCAGCCTTGAAATGTCCTGCAACGAAGGATTTGGTCCTCGGTAGAATTCCAAGGATCCTGTACATTGGAACAGTCCTTCGGCGGGATTCGATGACATAGCATCCTTCATAGAGGCTCTGAAGGATCCTTCCTTGACATTGAGAAGCAGCCCCTATAGGCTTAAGGAAATAAGGAAGAACACATTGAACACATTTTCCTAAGCATTGATCTCACTTATTTAGGAGCCTTCCTGCCTTCCCTTCTTTAGCCTTGTTAGTTCTAGGTCCTAGGCCAATCGGATCTCTGCATGCTCACAGCCTGATCACCTCATTACTCTCAGCTGAGCTTCTGTCCAGCAACACTTCATCCCTTCGTCAGATTAGTTTGTATTTAAGTCCTGTTCAGTCTTTTTGGAATCTTTGGCTCACAGTCTCCTGCATTTGGGTCCACCTTCTCCACTCTCCGTGACACTAGGAAGTTTACTAATCTGCAAAGATAAATGAATGTCTCCGGAAAAGATGATGATCACTGTATTGACCCTCCCTTTTTTTTTTGACTCCTTACTTCAGAAAAAGAGTTATGTAAATGGTTGAAGATAGTTGCTGTTTGCTAGTGTCAACATGTCAACACTGACAAGCATGAAGTGGCGGAAGATGGATGTTATGTCGAATCCGTTTTTGTGCATGGCTTGTAGACGTACTATCCTTCAACCTTTTCTACTGACAGTTATAATTCACAAACAACCATTGCTCTTACGGAACGATATGTGGATGGATAGATCCATAGATAGATAGTAGCATACTATGAAAAAGATAATAATAATTTGTCAAATCCGACCTAAAAATGGAAACTTTGACAGGCAGTAATTAAGACCTTGCCGTCTCTATTGAGATGTCTTTCTTAGAGAAAAACACAGGGAGGGACTGTCAGCAGCCTAGGGGTAATGTGACAGTTTTTAATCCCGCTGACAATAGAACCGCTGGCAGAGCACACTGAAGATGGGGATGTGTTTGGTTGAAGCCGTGAGGAATGTGATTCGGTGTCAAAGTTTTAATTAGTTGGCCTCTCTGTCTGGAATCGTACTCTACCGTGTCTGCAGCCTCTGCAGTTCATTGTAACCCTGCAAAGACATAAGAACACTAAATATATATATATATATAGGGAAGCAATTTAACAAGAAACTGAATGAAGGAATTAGGAGAATTATACCAGTTACTGCAAGAAACTAAAAATATGTTTCCATACTGTTCAGGTAATGATAATAAAAGGAAGAAATACTTCGAAGCATTCAAGAATTATCTGTGTCAGTTTTTACAAAATACATTTAAAAAAAGGACAGGTATTCAACTTGAAGAAAACAAACATCAGACCCCTAGACATGTTGGTCTGACATTCACAAATTGGGTTTCTGTATCATTTAAATTCTAGGGCACGTTATCAATCTTGTGATTGGGCTACCTGCGGTTTCAAAAAGATGGCAGAAAGACTTCAAAGGTTCCCCTATCCAGTGAGACATTAACATGAGCTGTGTTATAGTAGTATTATAAAGACATATGCCTAAGGAATAATGTAAAAGAGAACAAGATATTAAAAGAGTAATATTGTCTAAATGATCTAAAACCTTGCCCAAAAGAGTCTTATTCATAGAGAATTTCAAATGGCAGATCATAAAGCAACATTGGTAATAGCAACAGGTGTTAAAAACATGCCAAATGTAACACTATTATCCACATTCCCCGTATTTAATATTTTGTGAAGAAAAATTGTAAAATGTTTTTAACTTGTCAAAATGTAAGTAGCTTAAATATATGATGAATGTTATACCAGAATCTCAAAGTGAGGACCCGAGGGTGCCTCTTTATTAAAGACGGATCAAGCATTTTACAAGCTGTATTATACAATACTTTATACAGTAAGAGGCTCATGTTCTCTCTAGAGAAAAGAAAAGCCCCTTGTGGAAGATACAAATTGATTCTGTAAGTCCAGGCCATGACAGGATCAAGCCTATGTATTTTCAACATTTATAAAAGAAATCAAGAATCCTGACCAAAGCTGAACTGTTGAGATGCAAATTAATATATTGGTTTGTATATTGATGAACATTTGAATTTCATAAAGGTTGTTAGGTCTAGATCAAGAGATCTAGATACAACATGGTGTACTGCCTTGCTGTCAAATGTGTTCTTCTTGCAATAGTTAAACTGTTGTCAAAATGCAAACAAGGTCAATTATTCTTCTTCTGTAAATTGAACTCTATAGTAAAACCATGACATTTCCATAATGGTATTTCTGTTCAAGTTATTATCTCAATGTTTAGAATATGGAACGAGAATGCTGAGTCAGGGAAAGAAAACACTAATGGGCATGGAAACAATGAAGAAAAAGTCAAAGAGAAAAAATAATTTCTTGGTGTTTGCAATGGGTCAGCTACCTTTGATGGATTAATGGAGCGCATCTGGGTATTATAATAATCCATTGCCCACAACACGGACAAAGAATGGCTTGGTGGATACAAGGGAACAAATAATTACATTTTTCCCAGAACCTCCATCAAATCATTGTGTGACCAATTTCGATAACAAGATGATAGCCGAATATAACCCTTCACAGCAGTCTACACCGGCATTCCCCCATGGTGCACTTGGCTCTCCTGTGTTATTATGTCTAAAGCTATAATCCCTGTTGTCACACACAGTAAAATATGATAATAGCTACCGCCTTGTGTCAGCTTTCATGAGTCAACAGGAGTCTGCCACCTGTGAAGACATGCTGCATTGTAATTTCCTCTCCTCATTCAGTCTGATGCTCGCTGTCCGGCTGTCTCCCCTATAGGGCTCTTTGGTGGTAAAGAGCGCATGCCTGCAGTCTCTGATAACAGCTCCAGGCATGCTGACAGACGTCCTACAGTACGCCGCTGAGGAGGTCTGTCAGTCAAGATTACGCTCTCATTTGCTCTTGTGCTCAAATCCTTCCTCACTCAGAGAGGGACATCCCACGACAGGAAGCCCGAGCTTTCTAAGCTAACACTGACTTTCATGAAAATTGAAACACTTCGTACTCTACTAATATATTATACTCTATACCAAATATTAGAATATCTGTTGTTATTATTAGAATATTGAATTCAACCTGAAACTGCAGGAACTATAGGCTAAACTAGGATTTGACGTTTAACTAGAACATGACATTAACTGATAAATACAATCATAAAATCCAATACTTTTAAAGTGCTCCCGTATTGCAGAGGTTTTATTTCCTTTTGTTTAAACTTGTCACACCAGAAACAATCAACGTAAATGGTTTCCTAGAGGCATTCTTTGTCATACTGATTCCTTTCTCAACAAAGACGTAAATTAATATTGCACTTTAAAAAGTCAAACACCTATGAATTTTAAACTACAAAAATTATCCAAAGAGACTCATATTGTATGATTCCATTAACAAACTTTGTATTTATTGTGTGTGTGTGTGTAGTGTGTGTGTTTAGGGGAGTGGAATTGGAGAGAAGCCTGAAGCTTGTTCAGGCCTCAGTTAATTTGAATGTAGTACGAAATGGGTTGTGTATCGAGACTGATACAAACTACTGTAAAAAAAAACAATGGATAAAGTCTAAAATTAGCATACATATTAGAAAAATACAAATATAGAGTCTCATTGTGGGGATTATCTGCAATTTATGTAGGTGGTCCCCACAAGGTTTAATTTTAGGGTAACGCATACAGTGGCCTGGGTTACTGTGATCATCCAGGAAATTAAAGTATACACAATGTCATGGAAAGTTTAATTCATTCAAGTACCATCAAGCCTTACCTGAAACTGCATGAAGATTATTAGAAGCAGGATAGTTTAATTAAAACCACAGAGAGTATTAACATGTACTGTGTCAATATGCTGTACGATTCTTGCCTTCTATTGTAGGTCTGTGGTTAGAGCCATAGTTATTTATAAACACATCTGATATTCACACATGAAGCTGTATTTGTAGGTGCAATAAAGTCTGATTCAATACTTATGTTTCTTAAAATCTACGATGGTTGTCTAGACATGTGTGGAACTCTTGATATATTAGTTTAATGTGTTGTGGATACTGCCAAAGTGTGTAGTGTAGTGTGTTGGAGCTGGACTCTGCTCTGTTTGAGTTGGACCTTTTAAATATCCGCCTGGCTTTGTGTTCACTGTCGAGTGACAAGTAAGGAGTGGCCAACTAACGTCTACCACACACTTCTGTTTTGAGTTTAAGCCATTAGAGCTGCAAATATTTAAGGGCTTAATATCAGTTTCCGTTGAGTACACTCTTCTCTTGTCGGGTTGTTGGAAGAGTTTATTTTCTTTCCGGTGGATTGAATGATGTTGACAGCAAATTATTTTTGGTGGTCCTGCTAATGTCCAGGTCTGACTGTGGACCAACAGTCAATAGTGTAAGCAGTGATTATAAAAGCCTAACCTAAAAGTAACTAAATTAACGTTTTTAAACCATGCTTCTGTGCAGAAGTCGCATAAGATTGAATGTCAGTTAGCAGCTAAAGTAAATGTCTGGTGATCAGCCCCTTCCGTATATTTTTTCTCTCTCTGGTATTTCAAACATGTTGCAAAAAAAAAATGGACGATACCACCCCATTGCCAATGATGAATGTCGTCTTATTTCTGAACATAGAGATCTTGATTTGGTATGGTTAAAGAAATACTGGGTTTTGGCAAATATGGCAGCTGTTACAAATTTCAACAAGATATGTTTCCGCCCCTGGCTCTTTGATTTTTGTGCAACAGTTTACAGGAAATGTGTTGATGTTGAGACATATAGATGGGGTTAGGTTAGGATGTTAGCAGGTATAGGGAGTTGAAAACAACGGTAAAACACGTAGACATTCAGAAAAAGACATTGTTTGAAGCTTGACTGATGTATTTCCTTGGTGCCATCAAAAAGAGACAAGATGACTGATATCAAATGGCCGACGCAGTGACAGTTCAGGGCAGTAAGCCAGTTTTTTTAGGCGTTCTACAAGCAGACGATCAGTGTCCGATTATCCCCAGAGTTTCTTAGGCAGCACATCAAAATGAGTGACAGGGGCTGTGACTAAAAACCAACCTAACACGCGGGGGAGGAGGAGGCGGGTTTTGTATCACAAGCTTTCTGTGCTCACTCAGATCCATTTCAGGAGGATTGATTCTCTGCGGTGGATTGGATAACGCTGGGAATGTATGACGTAAAGGTTCAGTTTAAAGCAGGTTTAGATTGTGCTACCACTGTGAACATGATCAGGGTGTTTCCTTAGTGTTGTACCCTCCTGCAAACACAGGAAAGACATCATGCGTGTGAATGAAAATGAGTGTACACATACATGTTTGAACAAGTGAATTTGAGAGTGTTTTCTGTGCACAGCATGTCTCCAGGTTTGTGTTTGTTCTTCCATGTCAGTCCTATTGGCCACGGTCTATATTTAACCAGGAGGTCGCAGCCAAAACAGCATGGCTTCAGGAAGGAGGTCAGTATTGTGACTGAGATGTGCAGTAAGCAAGATAATGAGAACCAAACCAATAGTTTGTGGAGGGAGAGGGGGGCAGAAATCCTGAGTGAAAGCAATCTAAACACAGTTTGTAACTCTTGTATATTAAAAAGTTGACTGATGAAATTATTGATTGATGATATCACATACCTGTGATCTATTCTTTCATGTTGCCTTCAGATGCTGTCAGAAATATCAGAACTATGAACATTCAAAGAAAGTAAAGGGCCCTGCCAGTGGTCTGGCAGTCTAACTATGTACTGTATCGTATAACGGCATTTAACATGCTAGCCTACTGCAACATCCCAAGTTCAAATTTAGCCTGGACCTTTGTTGTATGTCATAGGCCCTTTTCCCTCCTCTTATTTCCTGCTGCCCTCCACAGTTCCCTCTCTTATAGTAGAAAATGTACTTCCTTGAGAACGTTAATATGAGGAAAATTGGAGTGTACTATGACCATGAAGTTGCTGAGATATGAATGTTTTTGGCATGGAGTAGATGCGTTCACACCGGAATAAGTTCCTGAGGGAGGATTAGGCAAATGAAGCCGCTGACGTCACTTCTTCTTCTTCTGCTTTGGGTTTACTGGCAGGCCGCAAAGAACTTCACGGCGTATACTACCACCCGAAGTCCCCGGCCGGAAGTCCCCGGAGTTGGGGACTGGCTTCAGTAGAAGCTGCTGGGACTCCCAGCAGCTTCTACTGAAGCCTTCCGAGTAAATCGCCAGAACGCCGTCACCTCCTCATCACTCCACCGCTCCCATGTTTTTGTTTGTGTTGCCATAAGTTAGTCTCTCTCCGTTGGTGCACTGGGCTAATGCTAATGCTAATAATGCTAATGCCAGCAAATACAATGGCGGCTTCACAAAACTTTTCCGAGTTTCACGGGGCGTGGTTTGCAATTCGCCCAGCCAATCAGAAATTGGAACCTTTTTCTCCCCAGGAAAGCAGGGACTACAAAGGGGGTAAAAGTTCTCATGAACTAAGTTCTAGTTCCAGATCTTTTTGGTGTGAACGCAAAATCCCAGGAACTATCGGAACTAAAAGGGAAAAGTACGGGGAAAAGTACTCCGGTGTGAAAGTGCCTCATGGGTACAACTTCAGATCAAAATGAACACCTAATGAAATATGACCCCCGGTTTGATGATTGACAGGTCACAGAACAATGGGAGCTATCTACCCTTACCCACAATTTAAAGTAATTCACACAGACTCTCTCCTCTTTGCTCTTCTCTCTGTTGCCCCTTTCACACCGGCGCTTTTCCAGCTCCTGCTCGGAGCTGGAGCTGGAAAAGCGCCGGTTTTTCCTGTTCACACCGCAGCGGCGGCGCGTCATAGCTCCGGAATGCGGTTCACTTCCAGCTCCAAAAAATTGTCGGTCCAGAGGCAAGAGCTTCGGAGCTATGACGCGGCGTCGCTTACGTCTCTTACGTCGAGGCGTGCAGGAAACCTTACTTTGACCATCCGTTCGCTGTTATTGATCATTGTGGAGATACATGGGCTGTACAGGTTGTCATGTCCGACTATCACAAGTTGAATCATTGATTGAGTAGACTAGGTATGCTGGGCTGTTTTTATCATACCCTACAAAAATACCCTTCTCACACCTAGTCTACAACCCAGACACTGGTAGTGTTTGAAAAATACGCCGGTAAAATGTGCCTGTAGAAAACGGCTTAGCAAGTAGTCAGTTTAGCTTCGGTTGCTATGCTAATATCACCCATGTTATACCAGAGAAACTTTCATAACAGCGTTGTGATGCCAAACAGCGTCAATTCAGACTGACACACATTCACTTAAGGGGGAACTGGGGATATGTATCAGCTGCTTGTGTGACAGTCAGACAGTGAATACTTTAGAGCCGTGTGAGCTAACCCGGAGCTAACGGGAGAATAAACTCCCGTGGAAGTGCAGTCAGCACTGCAGCGGTCGGTAAATGCCGCTGAAACACATTAATAAACAATGAACCACGGCACTCTGGAGAAAAGTATAAGGTTGGAGAAGTCGTTATTTAATTTAATCTGGCTTCGTATGATTAAAAGCAACACGATCATCGACCCGACGCAGTCCCCGGCCCATTGTTGTTGTGGGAGAAAATCAGCGACGTAAACTGTGACGTCATGACGCAGCAGCGGCAGCTCTGGGCAGTGTGAACAGAGCGGGAGCTGAAAAGGGAAACCGGAGCTGAACCAGAAAAGCTCTCGCTAGGAGCTAGAAAGGGAAAAGCGCTGGTGTGAAAGCCGCATGTGTGGAGCAGCAAGTTCAGCTGTCAGAACAAAGTGAAAAACAAACAATGGCATACAATATTATTGATATGTCGGGTAGTAATAGATTTATTTATTTTCTTCTCAGAGTGTACCAGAATGCGTAGTTTATATTTTAGTATTTTTAAAAAGTACTCATTGTATGCTGAAAAGCGTATATTACAGCACGATTTTTTGTTGAATAGATTTGAGTGGTTCAAATTTCGGGTCGCGATTTATTGACAAAGGAAAAAGTGGGTCCCGAGACCTGACCAGTTGAGAACCACTGTTATAGACAATTCTTTATTAGTGTATTTAATCACGGTTTAAAATGAAATGGGTAGTTTGTTTGGAACGTAGTAAGTTCATTTAAAATGTATATGGTAATAATAAAATGCATAATCTATTTGTATAATATAGGCAGTGCATGGGTTGTAAGTGAGCCTGTGTGACAGAGTTATGGTTCACACAAAATGTATTATCCACCTTTTTTGTTTCCTTATTCCATTTAGCCTGATTTATTACAAAGAAAATAGCAACATTGGGTGTGCTTCAAAACCCGGGCCAGTCTGAGCCAGGTTGGCGTTGTATAAAAATGTTGTTGTGTCTGAATTTAAACTGATTTGTACTGTACCGTCTTTGCCTAAACTTAAAACTTGTAAAGTTTAGCCCAACCATTAGGGTATAAGCTGATAAAGCTTTAATGCCACACCTGCACTTCATTTAATATTGCTTCCCCAATAATGTTCATGTTAGACACAAACAGCAGCCTACTAGGTGTACATCTGGTGTATTTTTTACATCCTGCCACCCCACATATACTTTTTCGGTCTTTATACTTTCTAGTTCCCTATTACATGGATTACACAATACTGATTTTTACAAATAACAGTGCATCGCCTTTTGTATAGCTCAGAACAGTGTATGAGAAACAGCCAAAATACAGTATGTAGCTTGTTGGCATAGTGTTTTATCACAAGGTCTAAAGTGTGATGGTTCATAAAAACAGCTATGCAGGAACTGTAAGCTGCGAACGTGTTGGGAGTGCAGAATAAGAGAGAAATGGAACCTGAGAGAGGATGACATTAATTATTCATGTCATGTTTAATAATAAAATGAAGTCATTCATACTCAATCGATTCAGATCAAAAAAAGTCACAGAGGCAGTTCACCTTCCATTCAGGCACGGAAAAGCTCTTTGTTCTAACATAAATCACTGAAGAAAAAACTGAAGGTAAAAAGCCTGCTGCTGCTCACAATATTAGCTGATTTAACACTGTGTTACTTCATCCTTAACATAACTCTTTCCATTGTTTGTATGTGCTAAGTGGATTCCTTATCTACTGTACAGTAAAAGTCAAATATGATCATGAAGACAGTGAATATAGTTAATCAATTAAACTTGGGAGAGAAACTCTCTCTGGAGGGAACTTTGGCCATTTACATGTAAACAAAACACACTACAGGAAAGGGAAAACCCAAAAAGCGAAGTCGGGTGCAATAGCTAGAATTTCAAAAGAAGTTAGCATTTTGCAAAGGACTTGAATGAACTTACAGTAAATTGCCTCCAAACCCTGTAACTTGGAAGGTAGCTGTCTCCATTTTGGGGAACAGGAAGAACTTCAACAATATTTAATCAATATATGGGCAACAGTGATCCACAATGACTATGACAAAGAAACTCATCTAACCAAGAATATTGTAATGACAAGACAGACAGCAGGTCACTGAACCTACCAAATCTCCCATGAACATGATATTGATTCCTTTTTAGCTCACATAAAAAGCAATCTCTTTGCTAAGACGTCTTTGGGAAACCCCCTCGCCCCTCTGAGCCTCCCTCCTTAAAAACCAACACAGTCTCACTCCCTGATAGTCCAATAGCGACGCTTGGTCAGGGTCCTTTGGCGTGCAGTTGTGACGCGCCGAGTCTCCTTCAGCTTCATAAACGGACGCAAAGAGCTTTCAACTGATTGCAATGTATTCCCATCGGCGGCGGTATTTGGCGCTCAGGGAAGCACCGCATCGGTCCATGTCGGCGGCAGTTAAAGGCAATGTGAGCGTCCATTCCCATTGGATAACGGAGGATTTTACACCCGAAAGTAAGTATTCTCCTTACTGTCGATAGATTTTAAAGTGATATCTGCACTACTCATCAACTCAAACACACCAGATTATCCTTGTTAATTACACAACATTGATTGGTTTAAATTGTGTGCAATGCTTTTGTATTTTTCCCCTTCGATTCGGAGAAACAAATATGTTTTCGGAGTTTAGGCTCGCAGAAGACACTACACTACCCATAATCCTCAGCTATCGTTCCGCTTTGCTCGACAAACCCCGTGATTAGTCCTCAAGCTCTGTGATTGGTTGACCTCCAACTGCATTCCATATGAAAAAAACGTTTCGTAAAAGATAAAATCATACTTTATTCAGCAGTGCTTGCTTTACTCTTTGAAAGTCATAAATGGTTTGGCTGCATTAAATATTACACATCTTTCGTAGTTCTTTATTTATCTACAGAGATCGGGCCTCAGAATAGACCGGAAACTATTCTTTTACCGTTCTGTTTTTATTTCACAATAAAGTTAGTAGTAATATTTTGTTTTGATATTATTGTTTTTTATTAACCAGACCGCTGGGTCATGTTAAGACCATCTTTTCTGTGTTGCTGTGGGGTTTTTCCATCGCTTTTGTGTTATAAATATCAAAACAATAACAAAATATATCCGTCGTCAACTAAACCGGAAACAGCAGTATATTTTATTTTGTTAACACTGTAAACTTGACAGCTTTTGAACCCAAACCACCTACTGGTTAAAGCACGTTATTACATGTTTAGAGTAATTGCAATGCAGGTAGATTGTGTTGCTTTTTAATGACTGTTTTAAAATGCCTTTTTCTTAATGTCTTTCATTTTTGTAAAGCACTTTGAATTGCCTTGTGTTGAAAGGTGCTATATAAATAAACCTTGCCTTGCCTTGCCTAAGGTCTGTTGCATGTTTTGTTGCATGTCTTATATTGGAAGAAAACATTTAAATATTTAGAGTACATACAAAATAGGAGGAAAGTAGAAGGTCAATGATAGAAATATAGAATAGAAAATATCAAGAAGATACTGTAAATGATATCTAGAATAAAACCGTTTAGTGCCGGATGTACAAAGATATTAATAGGAGGATGTGCAAAACAGACAAACTAATTAGGCTTTATTTAAACATTAAAGAATATTTAGGTTAAGGTCTTCTTTTAAATACATGTAAGTAAAATCTATCTACAGATAAATATTAAGCCTGACAAAGTACTTAAAGTCTAATATATTGCATGGTTTGTTTTGGGACTTGACAATCAACTTTCCTGCAATGTTAACTATGTTGAAGCACTTATTTTAACCGATATTATACATATTTATTATACTCTTATAAGATGTATGTAGATAGAATAAGAAATGTGCAGAATATGACGGATTAATGGTGGAGGTACACACATATTGATAGATGTCTTGTAATGCACTGTTGAGGAACCTGCGACCCAAGTTTTTCATTCATTGCATAACTACACCGTAGTTGTGTATAATATGATATGTCAATAAACCTTAGAAAATCTTGAAATTATGAAAGGGATGTGCAAAATAGCCATTATATACAGTCTTTAGAGTCAGCTAAATCCTTAACTTCCACTGGTACCATGTAAACCAGTGCTAGCTGTTCCATGGTCGGGTCGTCGGCGACTAAACCGGCTCCCCCACCTGGCCTCGGTCTTGTGTGGAGGGTGATGGAGACACCCAGCAGGACTAAATACAAAACCTGTCAAAGGGTGGATGAGCTCCTCGTGCTCCTGCAGCCAATGTTGGCACCAACGTATTGACCTCTGTCTTGGAGTCCTGTCAGCGGCGGCCAAGTGTGGTTCCTGCAGCTTGGGAAACGCTGGAGCCCTCATTCCCGCCCGGGCAAGTGCAATGGAGAGGACACTTCATCGCAGCGTCGTAAAGGCGCCGGGGAAACAACACGGCAGAGCGACAGTCTACGGGTTACAAGCTCCAGTCAGAAGACTGGATTCGTGGACTTGCTCAAAAACGTGGACATACTGTATCTCTCTGATTGCACTGTACAATCTCTTGTAGATTTATTGCCAATATACAGTCTTTAATGAACTATTAGTAGAGAATAACGAGTGAATATGCTTTATAGGGATCTGCAGATACATTTGTTCAGTCTTTTCAAGCACCCACTACCAAATATCTCGCCTGATTGTTGGCACTTGAGAATCACCTTCACTGAATTTTACTCAGGTGTAACTAAAGTATGATTTAAGGGTTGTTTATATTTCACATCATTAATCAGAATCTGCAAAGTAACTAAAATAAATGTAGTGGAGTAAAAATACAAGGTTAACATTAGAGAGAGCCCTCAGGATTATAAAAGACCCCCATCACCCCAGCCACAAACTGTTCTGTCTGCTGCCGTCTGGCAGGCGGTACCGCAGCATCCGGAGTGGACACAGACCACCAGACTCAGGGACAGCTTCATCCCACAGGCCATAAGACTATTAAACACCTGCACTTTTGAAACAACATCCAGAACATTCATCTGGCTGCGACTTAGAAATGATTTATCTAATATATCATATTCCAATCACTTGTATATAGACTCTTATTGCACTATTGCACTATTTCACTATTTTACTATCTTTCTTTTTGTATTTACTTGCACAATTTTTTCTGTTTATCTGTTTTATTGTGTTGCACTGTTGGAGGAGCCTGTGACCTAAGATTTCATCATCATAACTACACTGTAGCTATGTACGCATGACCAATACAAGTGTGGGGGGGGGGGGGGGGGGATGGACACGTTCGAGTCCTGTTTTGGATAGTGTGCCGTCGATGGGTTTCATTCCATTTCAAAGTGCTGTTTGACGCTTGGCGTAAACTTTGCGCACTGCCACTCCAACATCCAATCACAGAGCTTGAAGACTAATCACGGGGTTTGTCAAGCAAAGCGCATGGTGTAGTCCTAAACGATAGCTGAGGATTATGGGTAGTGTAGTGTCTTCTGCCATCCTAAACTCCGAAAACATATTTGTTTCTCCGAATCGAAGAGGAAAAATACAAAAGCATTGCACACAATTTAAACCAATCAATGTTGTGTAATTAACAAGGATAATCTGGTGTTTTTGAGTTGATGAGTAGTGCAGATATCACTGTAAAATCAATCGACAGTAAGGAGAATACTTACTTCCGGGTGTAAAATTCTCCGTTATCCAATGGGAATAGACGCTCACATTGCCTTTACCTGCCGCCAACATGGACGGATGCGGTGCTTCCCTGAGCGTCAAATACCGCCGCCGATGGGAATACATTGCAATCAGTTGAAAGCTCTTTGCGTCCGTTTATGAAGCTGAAGGAGACTCGGCGCGTCACAACTGCATGCCAAAGGACCCTGACCAAGCGTCGCTATTGGACTATCAGGGAGTGAGACTGTGTTGCACAAACAGAAAGGGCAGATAAAGTGCAACACCACCTCCAGGCCACTAGCTGCTGCTGTTCTTCTGAGGGAGACACCTCTGCCAGGGGCTGTAGGGCAGCGCCAGAAGCAGGAAGAGGATCCCACCCACGATTAGCACGGCCCCGGCACAGCCGACACACGACACTGACCAGGAGAGGTTGTGCTGCAGCGGGACAGTGTGGTCGCTGGCCAGGAAGGCAAGGACAGACTGGTGGAAAACAATCAGAGAGAGAAGCACCAGGACACCTGCGGAAGACAAACAATTAGCAACCTCTAGCATTCAAAACAAGAAAGATCTTGTGTACTAAAATCCCCAAGGTTGCCCTGTTTTGATGCCTTCACTGACCTGACATAATAAAGCAGACAGACGCTGGTTTGAGGAAGAAAATGATTTCTTTACTGAGAGCCATGGTGATGCATATGGCCCCCATCACCATCAGGAACAGGCTGAACAGGACCAACATGGCTGCCGCTACGTTCAGATCTGCACGGGAAAGAAGGTAGTGTTGTTATCATAAACTGTTACATTCCTTGTACTGTATAAGGAACATATAAAACAGAAAGCAATTTTTAGGACGAATAAAGGTATTCAGATTCTGATTCTGATTTGCTGCAACACAATTCAACATAAATCTTGTGCATTGCATTGACCAATCAAATATGCGCCAATGCATATTCCTGGTGGACTCATTTGTATAACAACTGGTAAGCTTGCAATTGTTAAAGGGCCCATGTCATGCTTTTCCGGTTATTACCCGTCCCCTTGTGTGTTATGAAGGTTTTTATGCATGTAAACGGTGTACAGAGTCAAAACCCTCAAAGTACACCCTGTAGCGAGTAAAACTCTAACACAGAAAATACCTCCCCAAAACGCCTCGTTGGAGATACGTCACTGCCCATTTGATTCTTCCGGGTACCGCATGATGTCATGTGGTACCCGGAACAAAATGGACCAATCCGGAAGAGCTATGGCCACACCCAGCGGCGCTGGCCGCACCCTCTGCCAGCCTAACATTTAGTGTTGGAAGCTCTGGTTCAGTTCACAATTGATCCAGTCATGCCAATGCCAAGGACCTGTTTCCTGAAATGTGAGGAGAAATCTGAGCTGTTTGTCCTACCAACGGAAGAACCACGACGAAGTCAGTGGTTGAAATGTCTTTTTAACACTGTTCCTTCAGAGGTTCGAAGAACGTTACTGTGTGCGCGGCATTTCACAGACGAAAGCTTCCAAAACATTGCCCAGTTTGAGGCCGGATATGCACAGCATTTGAAACTGAAGGACGATGCTATTCCTAGTTTGTTTGGACCGTTTGGAGCAGGGGAAGATTCGGGTACACAACCTGTAAGTTTGCATTGTTATTTGTGTATTTATCAAACAAGGTATCTACCACGACTGTTTAAATGTGTAAACGTGTTTCGGACTGCTAAGCCAGTGCTAACTGTGCTAACTAAGGTGCTAGCGTTTCCATATCAACTCTAATATCAGCAGATGGCCTTACATACATGTATCTCATAGCAGGAGAATGTCTGCATTCACACACGAAATACTCATAGACAGTATACTCCAGGTGATTTACCGTACGGTCAGTCGCGAAACGTAATTACATTATAGCTGGCGTTCCGAGCGTGTATGCTACCGAGCTAAACAACAAGGCTACTAAGAGCTAGACATGAGTTTGCTCGGAAAAACATTGTTTTTATGCCAGCTACAATGAATGTAGCAGACTACCCATATAAGATTGCAATTGTAAACATGTGCTTGATAGCCTAATATGAACCACTATCTGTTGTTCATAGTATAGTATAGCATATTGAACAACTGAACAACTAGCAAACGTAGATTAGTATTGTAATCCAGCTGGCAAGGTATCTACCACGACTGTTTAAATGTGTAAACGTGTTTCGGACTGCTAAGCCAGTGCTAACTGTGCTAACTAAGTTGCTAGCATTTCCATATCAACTCTAATATCAGCAGATGGCCTTACATACATGTATCTCATAGCAGGAGAATGTCTGCATTCACACACGAAATACTCATCTTTACTCCAGGTGATTTACCGTACGGTCAGTCGCGAAACGTAATTACATTATAGCTGGCGTTCCGAGCGTGTATGCTACCGAGCTAAACAACAAGGCTACCAACGGAGCTAGACATGGGTTTGCTCGGGAAAACACTTGACACAGTGCTTACTGGGCTAACGACGTTGCTAGCGTTTAAATATATCAACTACAATGTCAGCAGATGGCCTTACATGTTTGTCATGGCAGGAGAATGTCTGCATTCACACACGGAATACTCATACAGTATACTCCGGGTACATTACAGTTGGCTAGCTAACGAGGCTAGCTATACATGCTAGCGGAAAACATCGTATTCATGCCAGTTACAATGAATGACCGAACGTAGCAGACTACCCGTATAAGATTGCAATTATAAACACGTTATTGCTAGCCTAATATGAACCACTAGCTTTTGTTCATAGTAGTTTTATTACACTACATTATAGTTGCCGTTCCTCCGAGATACCGTTCATATCGTGTTTGCTACCAAGGTAAACAAGAAAGCTAGGTTAGCATATTAGCTGGAAAGCTTACTGTGTTGATTAGATAGATGGATTAGATAGATCCACACTCCTACCACAACTACTACTAACGAATCTAAAACAACTAAGTTTCTCTAATATTTTGTGATTTGCATTTGATTTCGTCCAGCCAGATCAGGAAACTCCTGGCGTATCTGGCGGACAACACACACACGGGATGACCCACTCTGATGCCTCGTCCTAAAAAGCCCCGGCAGCCGCTTACAAAGCTGCGATAGGCAAGATGCCGAAAACGCCTATAAGGGGAGGAATGGATGATATACAGTGTATATATGTATATTTACGCATGTTATTTTGTACATTTCTAAAAATAAAGTTTGATGGAAATACTTAGTAGGCCTATCCTTTCTTCCCTGAATTATTTGCTCCCATAACATATCATTCATATATAGCAAACCATGATTTGATTTCTCATCAAACAGTAGTAGTTTATTACAGGTAAAAATAACTTACTCTTCTATAACAACAGTTGTAGGTACAGTTCGGTTAGTTAGCGTATAAAATATACGGCTGTACCGACGCCATTATAAGACTGATGTTCCGAGAGCGAGCCGAAAAAAGCACTGTTAGACATGGGCGGAGCCTCTCTGGTGGTTGACTAATCAGAACAGAGTGGCCGAGCTGACCAATCGGAGCACACTAGGCTCACAGGGAGGGGGGGGCAAGAGCTCCAACGAGTCGTTTAGTGGAGAGAGTGAATACTGCTGAATACACATACTTTACAGAGATGCTGTATGCGAAACCAATGTGAGTTTGGAAAAATGCACAGTATAAATCTATTTTAGTATACCTCAACAATGTAATTATGATCAGTGGAAATGGCCATGACATGGGCCCTTTAAGATAAAAAAAGGTAATAATTCCAAGCTGTAAAATGTGCTAACTACTGTATGCTCTGCTCAGTTTTGGTATTTGATAAACGTAAAATCTCTAAGATATATTTTAACTGGACTTCCTTTTATCCTGCCCCTTTTTTCAATATTTTCAGTCTGAAAATTGCTAAAAACAGATATAATATTTACTGTATGTAAGGATACATTTAAGCATCTCTGTAGATCTACGCATAGAAGAGCATTATGTGTAACCATTGGCCATGGACGCTCGCAGAGGAGCTGATGCACAAAGCTTCCAAAATGTTAACAATCAAAATCAAAATGGGTTGGTCCAATCATATGGAAATACAAAAGAGAATCCCTAACCCTAACCCTGAATGACACTCATGCGAAAAGCTTGCCCTCAGAACTCATGATAATAATAATAATAATAATAATAACAATAATATGATGTCAGCTGGTTGTTGACAAGGTCTCCCTCCGCAGTACATTTTTTAAAGTTAATTTATTATACTGTAGTAACAAGTATTTTGTCGTTGTATTTCATCGAGTAAAAATGTGTGTCATTTCAATCTTAAAAGAAGATTTAAATAAAGTAAGACACAATAAATTATAACAAATTAAATCCAGCATGACAGCGATGTGGCACCAGCAAACAATGACATTTTAATGTAGTCTGTCTTTCTTGATTCAGCGTAGGGTACTGTGTGATCTTAATACATTATAGAGCTGCCAGTGAAATGAGAGGTTAGACGGCAGCTCGGAGACACTTGAACGCAGCGTAGGCGGAATAGATTTAAAACACTCACAGAGCAGACAATGGCCAACCTGAAAGAGTGCAGCGAGGAGGTGAAGGGAGACGGAGAGAAAATGACAGGGATGGATCGTGGGAGAGACGACAGACAGGGGACTGAAGAGCAAAGAAAAAGCATCAGACGAGGGAAAGGGCAAAGAGGGCACAGGGAGGCAGCGAAAAGGAGAGGTGGAGAAGAGGAAAAGGAATAAAGAAAGTAGGGAGTGGGCGGAAAGGTTGGACAGCGGATCAAAAAGGCCATAAGAGCAGCATGACTCACTTTTCCTTGTTGTCTTTTGAAACAGCACAGCATTTTCCCCCGTGGTGAAGAACTTGAAGTAGGTGCAGTTAGATGCTAGAGGGAAGAAGATGCAGGAAAGAAACCATAAATAAACAATCATTGTCAGATAATCTGTAGTTGCAGATAATCTTGATGAACAGCATATTAGCATTCAAGTCACCAATTCTCTCAGCTCTGTTCACTTCTGTTTCAGCAACTCTTCATCAAACATAATCAGCCGTGAATCACAATGACAATCTCAAGGTGACAATCCAACGCTTCCTGCACTAATCGCATTGTGCCGTCCTGTTGATGTGTTACAGTAATTAGACTTTGGCCGTCAAATGGAATGTGACACCTCTATCTGTTCCCCTCACACGTTTGCACAAGCGCAAGCAAAACACACACACACACACGTCACTCTTAATTAGTGTGATCAAAGCCACATCCTCAGAGTATTCAAAGGTTGTTTGCTTGCCCTCAAAAGCTATCAGTGTTACAGCGTTGAGAGAGGCTCTGCACAAATCCTTTCAACAAATATTCAAATCAAATGAGGGGTCTCTGCAACCGACCAGTCAGACAATCATTTGACTTTTCTCTGTACACCTCTTTCTATTAATGGCTCATGTTGTTCTATCGTGGGCCCCTGAGTCATTAACAACCACTCAGAGTGACAAAGTGTAAAATCTCAACTGAATAGTCTGAGGATATGTCACTTTACTGAATAATGTAGTTTACATTGATTTACTATTAACACACAGGTGTTACACCCAAAAACAGTTACCACTTCGCTGTGAATGAATGTCTAGTGACCAAATACGATAATATGTAGATGTTGTCAATCTATACTTCTTTATAGGTTAAAATAACAGCAGCAGGCCCCTTCTAACCAATGATTAGCACTGGTATAATACTAATTTAATGGACTGATCACATGCAACTATAGGACACTATTTCACACATTGAACCACAAAGCCAGTAACCCTATGAGTCTCTCTCACTTGTTGTAGATGAAAGTGATTGCAAATCAAATGGGTGTCCTGTCTGAAACCTATGATAAACATACACAGATCTCTTGGTGGACATTTCCCAGTCTGACTGTTTTTTATGGGTCATTCTTTGAAGGGAAGCTCGAACAGGTGAGTCATGGAAACTGACTAAACTGCAAATTGCTTTAATAATCTCTTTTCACAATGGACTATGCTACAAAATATGACGTGAGGGGATGAGATCATGTTTTTTTGGTAACTTTTTCAAACTGTTAATCTTTTTCTATAGCTTATAATTGTATTGATTGTGAAATACCCTTTTCTACTTCTTCTATATTTAAATATGGTTTGTCTTTGTTTTATGATTAGTAAACCTCTTGGCCAGGTCTTCTATCCTTTTTCCTCCTTCTTCTATCGGTTTCTGACCTCTATTAAACTAAATGTAAAATAAAGTTTATTAAGAAGCAGAACTTTGACAACTGTGAATACACATACAAAAAACTTGTCAAGACAAATCACCAAGAAATATGGCTGTCGATCCCCTAGATTATTTCCGAAATCCAAATGCTGTATCCTTTCACTTGACCCATCAAATTTGTGGACTTGCTCTTTGACTCGTGTATCAATGACTCAGTCAGTTAGTCAGTCAGAGCTGTCACTCAGCCATCCATCAACCAGTGAAGCAAGGTTGTTTTCCAGACAGAGAATCAGGTAGACCTCTCATTCATGCTCATTCGCTCCCTCAAACAGAGCAGTCCAACAAGCCTAAGAGTTTGACAAACGTCCAGTCAGCCCGCTGGTCTGTCAATCATCAGATAAGAACTCCACTAAACTCTATAAGGTGCTAGAGGTTATTAGAGAATTTAGCTTATTTTCAGGATATAAAATAAATTGGAGTAAAAGTGAAGCCATGCCACTAAACTGTCAGACTCGCTCTAACCACTTAGGCCACATTTACACGAGAACGAAACGGCTTGTATCTGCATAGTTTCTCTTACGTATAGCCCTATTATTTACACGAGGCCGTAACAAACGGACCCCACAAACGATAACGGGTCTCAAGGTGGATAGATTTGCAAACAAAACTCTCTGGGGGGTCAAACGAGTCCGTGTAATCGCCTCTATACGAATATTTCCTGAAAAAATAACGATAGCCCCACCTCTCCCCACCTCTGCTGCTCACTGCTGTAGCATGGCCAGTAGCTACTGTCAGTAGCTACTGCTAGTGCTACTGCTACTGACCATGCTACAGATGTTAGTACAACATCTACAGCTCGACCATGCTACAGATGTTAGTGCAAAATCTACAGCTCCTCTACCACAACCATCAGCAACAAGTGGACATGGAGAATTACATGAACTACATGTTGCTAAATCCACCGCGGGGCATAAACAGAAGGGTAGCCATGGCAACATTGCTGCGGGGCTGCTCCGGGGTCTTCTTCGCTGCTTTTGGTGTATTTTGGCGGAAGTTACAGCGCCACTTACAGTCCCGGCATATGTACTACAGCGTTTCCAGCGGTCTCGTTTGAACAGACACGTTAAATGAAACGAACAGTGGCGAGCCGTGAGCTTTATACCTAGGCCCTCTGACCCCCACCCTTCCCTCGAAAAAAAGAAAAAAAAAGAGTTATTACGTCACAGCGTATACTTCAGCGGAATATCAAAACAACGGCCCAGGGTACAAAACGCATCAATGACAGCGACCACACAAAACAACACCTGTGAACCCAATTTGTGTTCTTTGACATTGAAAATGATATTGCATTGTGTTTGTTACTTTCGTTGCAGTTGTATGTCTTAAGTGTAATTTGGCATGCTTTTATTTTGAAGGCGAGTTCACGCTGTTGACAGGAAGTTGTTGTTGCTATGGAAACAAGAAAAGTTTCACAGCGGGCGGAACTTGTCATCTAGTCCGCGATAATAAAACCCACCCATTTAGAGGGAAGATATGATTGGTCAATTGTACTGTCATTTGACATTACTCTCTCGTTCAGTTACTATAGCGGGCCCTCTGTGAATCGCAGAGAGGGCCAGACGAGCTTCTTTCATGTAACCCACATTCAAACAGAGACTGAACAGGCAGATTCGAAGGATTTATTTATTTGGAAATGTTATTTTATTAAATCAAGTTTTTTTTCGGTAAAACGAATGAAAAATATAACAAAAATAATATTAAAAATATATATATTTAAAAAAAATATATATTTTTTTAATGTTTTTAAATATTATTTTTTGGAATATCTTAGGCCCTCACAGAGGGCCTAGAGGGCCCTGACGGCTCGCCACTGGAAACGAATGCATGTGAACGGAAGACTTTTTTGAAAGCGCATACTGTGCATAAACGCAAACGTTCCCGTGTAAAAGCAGCCTTAAGCTCTGCTCCTTTTGTTTGGAAAGCTGATGGATTGAGATACTTGGGCATAAACATCAGATCACCAATTAACAAGATTTTCGAAATGAATGGTCCAGGCTTACTTAGAACTATTAAAGATGACTTGAGAAGATGGACTTCTTTACCCTTATCGCTGTGGGGAAGGGTGGGTGTGTTAAAAATGAATGTCCTACCAAGATTGACTATATCCTCAATTCCCCTTCAAATCCCACAATATTGGTTTAAAGAAATAAACACTATATTCTCTCAATTCATATGGAAGGATAAAAAACCACGAATCAATCATAAAAAGTTGTCTATGCCGAGGAGAACAGGTGGACTGGGGGTACCCAATTTATACTTATATTATCTCTCATATAATCCCAGATTCCCTATAGTATGGGGTTATGGAGCGACACCGAAAAAAGCTAACTGGGATTGGCTGGAAGGACAAATAGTTAAAGAAAACAATAAATCGATATCTTTAAATTCATTATGGTACTGCCCCAAATCCAGTCTGAATAACCATTAATTCAATTTTCTATCAGTGTGGTTAAATCTGTACAAAGGAGGCTAGGCATCACTGGTGTTTCCCTTCCTTCATGCCCATTATGGAAAAACCCAATATTCAGAGCGGGCGGTAACCCATTGAATAATATACATATGCAAGCACATGACATACAACACATTGGGCAAATAGTAAAAAACAATATCATAACTCCGTTCACAGTGTTGATGGAACATTTTAATCTGAATAAATCCCTCTTCTTCTCCTATATGCAATTGCAATCAAATATTAAAAACTTAACATCAAAAGGTATAAAGATAGGTTGTCATGAACACCTTGATATGAACCTAAAAAGACTTGCAAACGAGAAAGGAATGATTTCAGGTATATATAAACTTCTCCTCACCTCCACCGCCAATACTAATCTGCAGACACAGAAAAGATGGGAGCAGGATTTAGGCATCACCCGTACCCCAGTTGAGTGGGACAGAATCTGGTCGAACTCAACATCAATCTCCAAGTGTGTCCGGTTTAGAGTAATACAGTTAAAAATCCTTCACAGAGCATACATCACACCCTGTAGACTCAAAAAGATGGATCAAACACTCTCGGGCCTATGCTGGCATGGTTGTGCGGAAGTGCGCACCCTTTTACATTGTCTTTGGTCTTGTCCGGCTGTAAAATCTCTTTGGAACGTAGTTGGAGATACACTCGCTGAGATCCTGAACATAGAGATACTCTTAACTCCAGCTACATGCTTGCTGGGATCCCCGCTCAATGGCATAAAATCAAAATGTGCAAGTAAACTCATAGCCCTAGCATGCCTTTCAACTAAACGCCTCATTCTTATGAACTGGAAAGTCAGAAAGCCCAACTGCTTCAATTTAAATAGATGGCTGGAGGACTTCCTAAACATCTTAAGTATGGAATAAGCTGCTTTCTCCCTGTTATATTTGGTTAAGCCAGACAACAGGCTTTGGGTTAAGATAAGGGCTTTCCTGGACTCAAACCATCTCGGCTGCCAACAATAAATAATTATAATAATATTAATAAAGAAATATAAATAAAGAGAAATAAGCTATGAAGAAACAGAAAAATAATGGTAATAATAATGAAAGAAGTGAAATTAAATGGGAAATGGATGAATAGGTGAATTAATCAGAAAAGGAAGAAATGTGTATGTGTGTGTGTATATATATGTGTGCATATATATATATATATATATATATATATATATATATATATATATATATATATATATATATTTATTTATTTGACTATTTATCTATTTATTTATTTATCTATTATACATTTTTTTGTTTTATAATAATAATGAGGAAACAATGAGGTATATCTATATTGTGAAGCAAATCATGTATATATACAACGCCATGCATACATAAAATGTAACTGACAATGTAATCCCCCTACCCCCCCACCCTTCATGTTATTGTCCTGTCCTGTTTGGGATGTGTGTGAGCTATGTCCTTGTCCTTATGTTTTTGTCTTTGAAAATGTCTAATAAAATATAAATGTTAAAAAAAAGATAAGAACTCCATCCCTCACACAGACCAGTCAGCCATCATCAAACTTAGAGAGTCATCCACCCAACTGGTCACTGTTTCTGTGAGTCACCTCCGGGTAGTTCAGCAGGTCCGCAGCTCTCTCTATTTGGGTCGATTTCGGACACCCACAAAGACTTTGTGCAGCCCTTCCACAGGCCATAGTGAGCTGTCAGACATGTCTGCAAAAAAGATCAAAGAGGTTTTTCAGCATTCATATTATTTTTACCATCCCTCATGGTGCATCGAGACACCAGTGAGGAAACACTGTTTATTTGTGTTTTCGTCCCCATGTCTTTTAACTGCATAAACATGTCAGGTCTGGTTGATAATATAAGGGACAGTTAGTTATCAGCAAATATATTTTTTTTTATTGAAATCTGAGGATAATTGGCAATGTGAATGAACCTGTTTCCATCCACTACCAGTATTTTAATAATAGGAGTTGGTTCAGCAAGATAAGCAGTTGATGGTGCAAATCTTTTGTTGGAAACCATAGAAGAAGAAGAATTTACAACAAGACGTGATCAAAACAACAATAGTCAAACCTCAAAATGTTAAAAATTATGAATATAAATTTGCTGAAATTGTCATGGGAGCCTGCCCAGGCGCCAGTCTCAGGACAAATGAATAGAACCGGGGAAAATAGGGGGAAAAGTGAAAAAAAGTGTCGAAAATAGGCACTCGTGAGGCGGGCAGAGTCCCCTGTCAACTCCCGTTACATTCCTCCATGGTGTCATTTAAACGGAAAATGGCTAAGTCAACTTTTACGAGAACCAGGCTGGGGGGGTCAAAAGGGCTTGACCAAGGCCGACCCAAAGTGCATGGTGAGCGGACTCATCACCTCCGTGATGAGTCTCCATTGTGATTTGAAAACTTCCATCAGACGAGTCCTTCGGGGGGCGGGGAAAAAAACGTGTTCGTCAGAATCGTCACCTCCTGTACTGAGAGTGGAGGTGTCCTGAGAGTGGAGCCTGCACCGGAACTGTCCTGAGAGTGGAGGCCTGCAGGCAGACCCCTCTCAAAATTGTAGCAAAAGAGAAGCCTGTTTTAATGTCTCTATTTGTTGTGTGTATATATATATTTATATATATATATTGTTTGGATGCTGAAGTCACATCCTTCAAGTAAGACATCTTAAATAACTTAATCTGTTTCCTTTGCATGTTGTTGCATTTTGCTTCTAAATACCAACCAAGCATAAATCTGTTGAACATTTTAGAAAAGAAAACCTTCTACTGAGTGTCTTTTATGTTAGGTAAAAATGCACATAGAAACAGATGCACTCAAACAAATTTAGTGAAATAGCAGCATTCTGGATTAAGGATACGAACAAAAGCCCTGGTTAATAAATCCAATAATTCACCTGGTTGTTATAGAAACTCTTTGACGGTGACAGCTCCACCCAGAACTCTGTCCCCACCCCAAGGACAGTCAGCACAACGCCTACAATGGCCACGAAGAAAGCCAACTTGATCTGGTGACAGAACACAAAACCAAGCAGTGTGCCATGTTTAATTAATATGCAGGAATCATTTAAAATAACACACTTGCAATATTACATGCTCATAGTTGTAAGCTTTATTAAAATACATTGTATATAGCCTGCTTGCAATATTATTTTCTCTGGCACTTCCAACAACGATGCCCTTGGCGTCATTAAATGTCTGTTTTTAACGCTCACCTATTATGCTATATTTGAACAACATATTATGTTGTTCAAATATAGCAAAACATGTCTCTGAAGTGTTTTGCTCAAAATACCAAACAGATAACCCATTGTAGCATGACTAATCCCCCTCTATTTCAGCCCTGTTACTAAAGTGCTAATTCTGGGTCTGTAGTTTAAAATGTTACCGATCTGCTGCTGGCCACGCCCCTTTGGAGCATGCAGGCAAGCAGTGAGCTCTGTGAAGAGAAGGCTGTCTACCAGCAGAAACTCAGCTAAACGCTGCCGTGATTTAACGCCATATTATGTTGAAAACCACATCAAGCATTATTTCTGAAACAGCATGGAGCTCAAACACTTTCTCTGTCGCGGGTTTACCACAAGGTGAGTACCTTTTATATCCTGCTTTTTTACACATACTCTCTCCAGTACAGCGTTAGCTCTGAGTGTTAGCGAGGCTTGCTAATGTAAACACAGACCATATTACTTCCAAAACGCATTGTTTCTGATACAGCGACGTTTCTGATAAGGGACGATAGGTTGGGCCCTGAGCGGAATGTTGGCAGGAGTTCAATGTAAAGCCAGCCCACATTTTAGTAATGTCATCATGACCGCAGCAAATCTGGATCAGCTCTGTTGTATCCCCGTTTTTAGAGATGTGGGTAAGGAGGAAAAGAGAGAGGGTTGTATTTTCTCACACTTTGTGGGTCTCCTTACACACCGGGGACACATATTTATGTGACCTTTAACCTGTGCAACCCGAAGGCCGCCGCTCGCGGGGGCAGCGGGTTTTTTTTTCACGAAACTGTGTCTCAGGGCTTCTTAACATTTAAAAACCTATTAATGTTTCATACCCAGTTAACGGGAAGAAACTCAGCTATCAGACAATATTAACCATTTTCAGCTAAACAAAACGAAATGGTAATAACAAAGGCTCTGAATTAGCCCTGAGCAAAAAATAGCTAACGCACTTAGCACAGAACTCAAGGTAAAATACCCTATACTTATCCAATCTGCACAAACAACACTGACAAAAGTGTAACGACTGTGTCATTTAATCAAAGTACATTTTTAAATTGGTCTAATTAAGAATCGTGGTTTCCGTTTTTGACATGATTTTTTCCGTTTGCCCAGAAGCAAAACACATTCCTCCTGAAATAACTTAAAAACAATATTTTAACCTAAATCGTTTTTTTCACTTCAAAGCATGTCACATGACCACGTGACGTACAAAGCAAGGTGACTTCAAGATTTGCTGCAGCCGCCATTATACCGCTACCCACTGTCTGTGAGAGTGTCTGACCCAAAAACACTTTTAAATAAGGTAAGGATTTGAAATGGTTGTTTTTTTTTGTTTAAAACTATGTTGAAATGTTTATCCATTTAGTGTTGTGTCAAGATAAACAACTAATTTACCATCTGTCTATGTATTTGGCTATGTGTTAGCAAAGTTTAACCACGTGTAACCAATTATTTTAAGGATGGCTTAACCAGATAGTTTTCATACATTTATCATGCAAGTGGCGAGTTTTTGCTGTGTCGGTTTGACTAGTGAAAAGTTTAAATAGTTGCAAATGTTATATTGGTTTCACATAAGGTATTTTATATGGGGCTATGGTTTAGCAAGTTTAGCCACGTGTTAGCTAGTTTTTAAGCTGTTTAACCAGGTCATTTTTATAAATGTATCATGCATGGGGGGAACTTCTGTTGTGTCCGTTTGACTAGTGAAAACATTGAATTGTTGCGAACGTCATTTATTTATATGTATATATATATATATGTGCTCCACACACACACACACACACACGGACACACAGCAGAGCTGGCAGGTGAGGCAAAGTGGGAGAAGAAAGTGAAGGTCCCTGAAAAGATTTTATGAATTTGGTGACTGAAATGCATATAACTGTGAGTGGCATGGGCCTTTGGAGTAAAAACTTGAGTGTTTAATTCAAGCTTGTTTATTAACAGGGGCTGGGGCCGTCGGGGCTAAACAGGGCACATAGTACAACGCTAGCTTAATCAGCATCGCATGTCTTCATTAAAAAAATGCATTTCAAATGCTTGCTCCGCTCATAAAAAACACAGCAGCATATTAAATACACTAATACCTCATTCACACCAACGCAACTCCGGTTCAAGCTCCGTGCTAGAGCTTTTCAGGTTCAGAACCGGTTCTTCGGTTTAGCTCCGACTCTTTTCACACCGCCCAGAGTCCGACTGGTGCTGCGTCATTGCGTCATCGTTTGCGTCATGACGTAACCGCTTGCGTGCCTGCTTCATAAAGCCAAACCACGTGGAAACCCCTCACAGCTCACACCGACAACAACAACAATGGCCGATTGTGTTGAAGCGCTACTCGTTTTGGTTTTGACTTTTTTTAATCTGTTGCCAATCTGTTCCATGGTATGGTAAAAACCAGCAGTTGCCATCTCTTTCTGCAATTGTTGGAGAATTGCTTTGGACCGCGTGCTCCCCTCCAGCTTCCTCTGTACCTCTTCGGAAGACCAGATTCCCAGTAGGTAGCTGGTCTCTTCAGTGGACCACTGATGCTTGTTAAGTTTCTCCATCGTTGTGTACAAACTGGATAAAACGCGGGCTTTTTGTTCAGGAGTTGATCCCGCCCCTGCCCCTGCCCCTGCCCCGACCTCGACATAAGCGTGACATATTCGGTGCTTTTGCTCTAGCCGGACAATTTTGTTGTGCTCGAAACGAACCAGATTCCGGAGCAAATACCTCATTCACACCAACGGTGTTTCAGGGCCGGTTCGGAGCTGGAGCTTGAAAAGCACCGGGTTTTTCTGTTCACACCGCAGCGGAGCAGCCTCTTAGCTCCGCAATACGGTTAGTGTCAAGCACCAAAAAATTGTCCGGCTAGAGCAAAAGCACTGCATACGTCACGCTTACGTCGAGGCGGGGGCAGGGGCAGGGACGGGATCAACTCCTGAACAACAACAAAAAGCCCGCGTTTTATCCAGTTTGTACACAACGATGGAGAAACTTAACAAGCAGCAGTGGTCCACTGAAGAGACCAGCTACCTACTGGGAATCTGGTCTTCCGAAGAGGTACAGAGGAAGCTGGAGCACAATCGGCCATTGTTGTTGTTGTCGGTGTGAGCTGTGAGGGGTTTCCGCGCGGTTTGGCTTTATGAAGCAGGCACGCAAACGGTTACGTCATGACGCAAACGATGACGCAATGACGCAGCACCAGTCGGATTCTGGGCGGTGTGAAAAGAGCCGGTGCTAAACCGAAGAACCGGTTCTGAACCTGAAAAGCTCTAGCATGGAGCTTGAACCGGAGTTGCGTTGGTGTGAATGAGGTATAAGAGGCTGCTCCGCTGCGGTGTGAACAGGAAAACCCGGTGCTTTTCAAGCTCCAGCTCCGAACCGGCCCTGAAACACCGTTGGTGTGAATGAGGTATAACAGCCAGACCCCAGCCAGCGTTAGAGATGTTTATACTTTTGGCGAGCCATTATTAAAGCTCCGGGACCGCTATAGTTATGTGGCTGAAGGTGTATCTCTGCTCCGCAGCAACCCGCACTCGGACCACGTCGCTCCGGAGAGGGGACTGTAAACAGTGGGGAGGGGGAAACAACCCGACTCTCCTTGTAACACGCTGCCCGTCTTGTTGACCATGCTTTGAGGGTGAGGGTGTGTGATTTATGCTGGGTTAAGATCGTTTAAATACACCTTGTTTATTTATTTATTTCCTTTGTGTTTACAGGTTTGCTGTTTCCACTGAAGGTCACAATTTATGCTGATTTGGTAAGTTCCAAAATGAACTGTATGTAGTTTTCATGTACGTTTAAAAAAGATTAACAAACCCAAAATGGAGACTTACGGCCCATCCACAGCAGCGTGCGTTGAAGCCAGGGTTCGAGTTATGTGGGAGCCAATGGGAGCTGAGCTCCCATAAGGAGGGGTCTGAGCTCCCACGGACGCAGTGAAATCATACATCTGTGGGGGTCGCTAATACATTACCAACAACCATTATTTTAATCAAAAATAATGCTTGTGTCAATGTAATGAGTATTATTTACGTTAACGAGGTAAATAGGCTAAAAGAAAAACATGTTTTCCAGAAGAACTACGCATCTCTTGAATGACAATATGCCTGCACTGCACCTCCAAGGTGCGCAATACAATCTATGCCTGTGAGCGTGTTGCGCGAGTCGAGATGATGTGTGTGTGCGTAGTTGAACCTAGGCTTCATATTTAAGTGTTGTAGCAAGTAGAGGTGCTGTGTGCTGTGTGTGTGTGTGTGTGTGTGTGTGTGTGTGTGTGTGTGTGTGTGTGTGTGTGTGTGTGTGTGTGTGTGTGTTTCAAATATTAATGTTAAATGAGAAAAAGTTTGTATTGTACAAGTAAATGAAAAATACAAGACTGCACTTCATTAATATTGTTGCATGTAAAGTCAATCCTCACATCTGTATGTTTATTGAACAAGAGCTACTGGTGGCAATAATTTGCTCTGTCATTCCAGGCATGTCACTATTGTGAGACATTTGATTTCAGTTGTCAGTGTATCATTACTAATATCATTGTTTATGTTCTTGTTTTTTCTAGTTCCTTTTGGGTTGCCTGACTTGGCCGTGAAAACGCCAGCCAAGTTACAAATTATTCTGAATCCCGATGACACCAGGAAGCTAGTGCTGCCTAATGGAATTCCAGAGACAATGGTGCAGCTTACTGATGAAGTCAGGAAAGTGTGTGAAATAGAGTGCCACAGTGACGCGTCCTAAAACCCGGAAGTAAACTCCTTCCGGTACCCTGCTTTTATAATTTTCAAATCATAAATCGAATTGATAGATTTATGATTCAAAAATTATAAAAGTAGGGTAGACATGTGGAGATTATCCGACTGAACAAAACGTGATCCGTCTCTTAAATGTGTCTCAACCACAGACCTTATTTCGAGCTATTTTCCAAAATCCTATGGAGAAATTGCATTGCCTTTTTGTCGAAGGAACCGGAAGTGGTAAAATGCTAACTTACTTCCGGGTTTTAGGACGCGTCACTGTGGCACTCTATAGGTGGAGGTTTTAGAATGCAATATCGAGACATTGGAGATGCACTAGTCAACCTGACATCCACTGCTGACCTTGAAGATTTGACAACTATCAAGGTCATCCCAATACCTGATGATGGTGTCCAAGAATACATCTTTACCGTCTATGAAGAAGCAGTGTCTGCTCAATCAGACGATACTGACATCTTGTCCACACCCTCCAGCTCAGTCTCTATAGAACTCGTATCTGGTTGAAATTATTGAACTGACACAAAAGGCCAACCTTGTTCAAAGATTGCAATGCTAGTGATTGAACTGCATTTTTCGTTGCTTAATTGTTTTGGCCTCTGTATGTTTCATTTGAAGTTAAAAAAGAATGTGACATCACATATTCTGGTAATGCTACTTAAACCGTTCTTAATGGCTAATACATGTTTATCTGAAGTTGTAAATAAGAGCTGCAGAAAATATTGTTGAAGTGTTTACAAATGTAAAAAAAAACAAGATGTCATGCATACATTCTAGTCTTTTATTAAAAGGCAGCCAGGTTAAAACGCTGTCAGAAAGTTTTACAGTTCAATGCTATTGCATTACATATTTACATTTTAAAGGAGAGATATGCAAGCTAGTTTAACATGTTCATATGCATATTTTTGATGTATACTGTATGGTTAAGGCTCCAGGAGAGTTTTGTAAATATTTTTTTTTTGTGATCTTGATTTACTTTATACTAGGGCTGTCAAGTTAACGCATTAATAACGCCACTAATTATTTTAACGCGATTAACGCATGTGTATTTTTTGTCCTCGGCCGCCCTGTAGTTTCAGAGTTTAAAATACCATCTACAAGCTGATGCTGACAGCCCCGCTCCTGCCGCCCGCTTGTGGCAGACCACACTTCCACGCTCACCGGCAGGCCCGGACTGGCCATCGGGAGGACCGGGAGGGTGTGTGTATGTGTGGCATGACTCGAGCGAGGCACACCTTACGTGTTGTTGTTGTTGTTGTTGTTAGCATCTGGTGCTAGCTAGCTGCGCTAACGGATATAAGGAGCTGTTTCAATGAAAACAGATGAGCGACATTTCGCCGACAACTGCGCCGAGCACTTGACTTTATGCAGGTAGCCAGACAGTGGGACATTGTACGAAAAGTCAGCACACTCAGCACGGATAGTGCGCGCAACATGATTGCAGCGTCCAGGCAGCTCCCGTTCGAGCATATATGCCTTGAGCTGCACATAGCTCCAACGATCCATCACAGTGTCTCCACATTCATACACACACACACACACACACACACACACACACTCACACACACACACACACACACACACACACACACACACACACTTTGTATTGTATTATTGTATGAGAGAGGTTCCAGGTTGAATTGAGGCGAATATTTGTAATGTTCAGAGGTTGTTGTGTTTAATATTCATGAGAATATTTGTCATTGTTCAAATGATAATAAACAAACATATAAAGCATATTTGTCCACTCATATGTTGATAAGGAGTATTAAAAACTTGAAAAATATCCCTCTAAGGTACATTTAGAACAGATAAAACATGTGCGATTAATTTGCGATTAATCGCGATTAACTATGGACAATCATGCGATTAATCGACAGCCCTACTTTATACTTTTATTTATTTTTTACATAAGTGCAATTGCTTGCATAATTTACTCTATTAATTGTATTAATTTATTTATGTATTTATTTAATATTGTATTTTATTATAAAACAGAATAGGTGATGCATATTTTAAAGACATCCCAATAAATGTTAAGTCCTTTTGAAGAGAATATTCCTGTCTTTACAGTATGTGAACTGAGCTAAACAAAGTGTTATAAGTTTAAGTCAAAATGTAATTTGTTTACAGTAAACAAAACACAGTATTGTATTGATGTACATTAAAGTTTTTGCTTTGTAATAAAATAAAATATATTAAGCTATGATAACAAATATTTTATTCTCCAACTTAAAAACTCTACTTAGATCTAATAATAAATATGAGGTTAGTCCAAAAGGAAAAATGTAGTTATAACAAAGTAATAAATGTTGTGCGGTCTTCAGAATTAATCATCTTATTACTTTGTGTGAATGTAAATATATATCTTAGACGGAAGGAATATTTTTCACTTAACTCAAATTAATTTTTTGAGGTCAAAAAATTAATATGGAATAAACTAAAAAAATTAGCTGCAACAAATAAGCGAATTTTTTTTAAGTTGATCTAAAGTATCAATTTTTAGCCTCTGAGCGATCCGAACTCGCGGCGAAACAACAACAAACAACAACAAAAACATTTGCTTTACGGGACCAAATCGGTCTTACCGTTGCTGTTGTTCTGATCAAAAGATGTGTTCAATGGCATTAAAACGATAAAAACGCTGCTGAAGGTTAATCCAATGGTTAATCCAATGTGTCTGTGTCACTTTGAAATGATTACTGATAATCCATCATTCCATTTTTATGTCAATACCGGAGTTTTCATAGCTGCTAACGATAGCTACGAGAGTGTATGACAGCTTCCGGTTCCGAGGCATTCTGGCTACGCATCACTCATTCACCAATAGCCGCGTTCACACCGGAGTACTTTTCCCCGTACTTTTCGCGTTTAGTTCCGTTAGTACCCCTTATGTCGCGTTCACACCAAAAAGAGCACTTAATCTCGGGAACTTTTACCCCCATTTTTAGTGCCTGCTGAGAGATCGTACTTTCCTGTGGGAAAAAAGTGCCCCAGTTCTGATTGGCTGGGCGAATTGCAAACCGCGCCCCGTAAAACTCTGAAATGTTTTGTAGAGCGCCATTTTATTTGCTCGCTACATAAACCCAGCGCACCAACGGAGAGTAGTTTGTTTTGAAAGCAGTTATGGCAAGCATCAATAAATCATCGGAGCGGTGGAGGTGTCGGCGCTTCTGGAAATCTACGCCGAGGACGCGACCCAGGGAATGCTACTGAAGCCAGTACCCAACTCCAAAATGTTCGAGCGTTGTTCGAAAAAGTTACTCGAGCTGGGAATCGTGCACAGCGCCACGGCATGCCGGCTAAAAATAAAGAAACTCAGGCAGGACTACAAAAAAATTAAAGACTATAATAACAAGAGTGGTAACGACCGGAAGACCAGTAAATGGTACGAGCGCTTGGATGCTCTTCTAGGCCACAGACCTTCATTCTCCGGGACAGCATCGACCTTCGATTTGGGCACGATGGTGTGGGAGGCCGCTCAAACGGCGGATTCAGTGGCCAACGACGACGACCACGACAAAGGTAAAATCAACTACATGCACTGGGGTTTTAATCTGCACAATAATGGCCTCAGATGTACTTTTATTTGCGCAGTAGATCGAGCTAGCCATGCTAGGCTGAACTGGCTAACACCGGCCCCGAGCTGGCTAATAACATCTAGCTAGCTAGATATTCTCGGCCGCTATGAAAACGTTTTGACTTGTGAATAACTGTGCAGTGTTTCTGTAATTTGCTTCACTAACACATGGCACTAATCGTGTGTTTCAGGCGAGGCTGGACAACTCTCAGGATTGGAAACAAGCGAGCTTTCCCTTCCAGATCACAGCGCTTGCTCGTCCCCCTTACCAGCAACCAAACGCAAAGGTACACACACTGTAACTTGGTCTTGAAAGAACGTTACGCATCGAACTGATGTTCACAATCACGTTTATTTCCTTCTTGGTACAATTATGAAACAGCGTGAAAACGTATTCGCCGACCGGCGTTTACAAATTTTCGCGACGTTTTTACTCTCTCACAAACATTGTAAACATCCGGGCTAGAGGTCACATGACTTCCGGTAAGAAAACTTGCCTCAACAACATTAAACAAAGTTCAAGCATACATGAAGCACTCTTCAAAAATACAAAACAATAAATAAGGACTCTTTGAGCGGCAGCTACACACACACACTCAGTGTGTATATATATATATATATATATATATATATTAGGGCTGTCAGTCGATTAAAATATTTAATCGCGATTAATCGCATGATTGTCCATAGTTAATCGCGATTAATCGCAAATTAATCGCACATTTTTTATCTGTTCTAAATGTACCTTAGAGGGATATCTTTCAAGTTTTTAATACTCTTATCAACATATGAGTGGACAAATATGCTTTATATGTTTGTTTATTATCATTTGAACAATGACAAATATTCTCATGAATATTAAACACAACAACCTCTGAACATTACAAATATTCGCCTCAATTCAACCTGGAACCTCTCTCATACAATAATACTGTGTGTGTGTGTGTGTGTGTGTGTGTGTGTGTGTGTGTGTGTGTGTGTGTGTGTGTGTGTGTGTGTGTGTGTGTGTGTGTGTGTGTGTGTGTGTGGTGTGTGTGTGTGTGTGTGTGTGTGTGTGTGTGTGTGTGTGTGTGTGTGTAGACACTGTGATGGATCGTTGGAGCTATGTGCAGCTCAAGGCATATATGCTCGAATGGGAGCTGCCTGGACGCTGCAATCATGTTGCGCGTACTATCCGTGCTGAGTGTGCTGACTTTTCGTACAATGTCCCACTGTCTGGCTGCCTGCATAAAGTCAAGTGCTCGGCGCAGTTGTCGGCGAAATGTCATTGAAACAGCTCCTTATATCCGTTAGCGCAGCTAGCTAGCACCAGATGCTAACAACAACAACACGTAAGGTGTGCCTCGCTCGCGCGAGTCGCGCCACACATACACACTCCCTCCCGGTCCTCCCGATGGCCAGTCCGGGCCTGCCAGTGAGCGTGGAAGTGTGGTCTGCCACAAGCGGGCGGCAGGAGCGGGGCTGTCAGCATCAGCTTGTCGATGGTATTTTACACTCGATGCGCTCTGAAACTACGGCGGCCGAGGACAAAAAATACACATGCGTTAATCGCGTTAAAATAATTAGTGGCGTTAATTTTTTTTTGCGTTAACGCGTTATTAACGCGTTAACTTGACAGCCCTAATATATATATATTTTATGCTATTTGATCCTATATTATCTTCTACTATACACCTGCATTGTGTACACTGTCTTGTCCCGGCCTGCACCCTGTCCAATGTTGACTAGTAAACACATTCCTAGTATGTTGTAAAACTACATGGCGACTAAACAGATCTTCTATCTTGCTTATTTTCCCTCTTAGGAAAGCGGGCACGGGATGTGAATTTCTTTGACACCGTCGAGGCGTTGGAGGACCGGCGTGCCGTGGTGAAAGAGTCGATGCACGGCGATCAGATGGTGCTGTTAACCAAGGCTCAGGAAACGGAGGACAAGATGCTCACGATGATGGAGCGCCAGGCTGAAGTGTTGAAGCGGCAGATGGAGCGCCAGGAGCACCAGGATGAAGTGTCGATGCAGCGCCAGGAGCGCCAGGATGAAGTGTTGGCGCAGCGCGAGTGGCGCCAGGAGCGCCAGGATGAGCGACAAACCACTTTTCAGAATGGGTTTCTGGAAGTGCTTTCCCAGATAGTGAAAGCCAACAGTTCTTCCTCCCTATAGTTGCCACTGTTAACAATGTCTGCTGCTGAGCCTATCCCTACACCTGGGACAGTTCATTTTGTATTGTTTTTATTAATACTGACACACAACTTTGCACTAAGGTGTGTATGCTGCTGAGCCTATCCCTACACCTGGGACAGTTTATTTTATATTATTGTTATTACTGTTATTATATAGTCTTGATACAACTGACACTTTATTTTATATTGATAATGTTAACTTACATGTACAACTTCTATTATATTTACATTAAAAATGTGAACTTCTATTTACTGTTATGTCTTGAGACTGCAATAAAGAGAACCTACATGGCGATTAAACAGATCCTGTATCTTGCTTATTTCTCCTGACACTTTATCTTTAGTGACCGTAGCATCCTATACATCACATGTAAGTGATTATTCTGATACCATCATGTTTCATCGGTTATAAACTGGCGAAGCTTTATTTGTCATTTATTCATCATCAATGTTGCAACCTTGTGGGGGAATGGCAGGGGAACATACACAAATATGATAATTTATATCATTTTAAATATTATTTGAACTAAAACTAAATATTTTTATGATTGTCCTCTGAGGAGGACATGGGGATTTGCAAACTTTTAATTCCCCCCCCATTTTACACAACACAAAATGGAGTCCACTATGGGCCGAAACTAACATGTAGGTTTCCATAGTGTTTATGGCAGACGGATGCAGTGGGTCTCAGGAAGATATATATATATAATAAAGGTGGGTTTGCTGCTGAGCCTATTTACTGTGCATACAACACACCTGGCACAGTTTATTGTTATTATATTGCCACACTGTACACTATTGTAATGTTGCCTGTCTTGACTGGAAAATAAAAGAGAGAAACAAAAGCACTGTTCAAAAGATCAGCTTTATTGTCAAAATGTTTACAATGTACAATTTACACGCTGTTCAGATGCCTCATAAGGGCTGTGCGCGTGTCTTGCCCCCCAGCCTCGGCAATGGCTGGCGCTGGCCCATCAAGCTGGGTCGCCGGTAAGGCAGTCCATTCGTCCCTGTACTCATCATCATTACTTTCACAAAGGTTATGTAATATGCAACATGCTGCCACCTGGATTTTGATCTTGTCCATCTTGCAGTCGTTTCTTTTCATCAAGCACCGCCACCTGCCCTTCAGTCTGCCAAAAGCGTTCTCCACCACCACTCGTGCTCGGCTTGTTTTGTTATTGTACGCAAGTTGCTCAGGCTGCATTAACTCAGTTACAAAGCTGTATAACATGAGCACAAACAGCACAACTTCAGTCGACTCCATCTCCATCATGTCTGAGGTCGGAAGCTAAACAACAGACGCCGAATGTACAGCGAGTGGGTGGGCGTCGCAGTATACGCGGGAAGTTTTTCTTCTTCTTCTTCTCTTGTTTTTGTAGCGGATTGCAAACAACTTTAAGGTGCATACCGCCACCTACTGTACTCGCCATGAAGTGGTTTGTGGCCTGCCAGTAAACCCAAAGCAGAAGAAGAAGAAGTGACGTCAGCGGCTCATTTGCGTAATCTTCCCTCAGGGAAAAGTACTCCGGTGTGAACGCGATTGGTACTTAGTGCCCTGGGGTAAAAAGTGCCGGGGCACTGAGTGCCGGAACTAAGTACTGCAAAGTACTTGGTGTGAACGCGCCTATTGGATAATGTTTAGATGGATTTAGGAACTTCCCCTCGATTCTATTGGCTCTAACGGTTAAAAGAGGTGTCAATCGTCAAAATCGACCAAGGGGGGCCAAAGATATGGAAAATTCCCCCAAATGACCCCAGAAGTGTTTTTTTTCTTTCTAAATCTCTCTAAAAAGGTCAAATGTCACTTGTTTTGCATCAATCTTGATACAGGGTACTTATTATATGTTATAGTTTGGATTCCTAAAGCTTTTAGTCTACTATCCCATCATTCAAGGGTGGTTTTCACTATAAGTAATGTTTTTTTTTTGTGTTCAATCTGAATTTACTTTAAAATAAAAACATTTTATATTGATTCTGACTTCTCTACATCCAACTCACAGGTTTATCATTGCTTTGAGAAAAAAGATTATTAATTTACCCATTTTAGATGTGAAGATATAGTCAATTGTTCTGGGAATGTCATTTTCGAGCATGAGACCTGAAAAACAGGCTCCAGGCTTAACAGCACATACAGGATGGGCATTGGACCTAGGCCAGTGTGCTGTGATATATTCAAAGAGAGCCACGTTTCTTGCAATTAATAAAAGCAAAGAGGAGATATCCTGGATTCTTGTGAGGTAAGCAACACCAAAGGGAAAAACAATCTGTTCTTTTTAATGTCCTCAACAGATGAAACATCAACCCCCAACTAGCAGGTGTGTGGGTGGTACTTGAGAATGAAGATGTTTTTGTCTGGTCTTTTAAAACCTGCTTTAGGTTTAGAATATTATGGAAGGGAATTAAGGTCCTCTAAATAATAAGGTGATTACATTGAAGAGGATGACATTTAATCTGATTAAGTCACCTTTGAACAATTACAACTGCAGATTACTGTCATGGTTATAAAGTGTGTCTCCACTTTGTCAAATAACTGCATTTGATTCTTTGCAAACTTTTTTTTTAACAATAGAAGTCTGCTCTTGTTTAGTGTTTCCCTCCCTGTGGACAGGCCAGATTTCAGTGGAAGAGCTACTGTATGACTGATTGGTTCCAGGAGCCCCAGAGTACTTTCAAACTGCCTGAGGAAGAACACACATTCACACAATATGAAAGCAGTCACCTTCCCCTCCTGGGCTTCACTCATGGCGTGTCCTGTTGATGTTGTCCTGCGGCGCTTGTTCCCGCCGAACGTACTGCGTCCAGTCATCATGCCGGTTAGAGCAGCGGGCCCCTGGGGTGCTCCTCCCGGTGCAATCATCGCTCCTCCTGACGCCGCCGGACCCACTGTGCGGCCCTCCTCATCGGTCACCATAAAGGTAGACCACATGTTGTGGCAGCAATGCCTTGGGCTTTTCCCTCGCTGGTTGGTTGGTTGGTCGCTTCGTTGGTTCAAATTTGAGCAAAATAAAAAAACAGACGGAAATAAAACCTGAAGAAAAATGTTGTTGTTCTCAGTTTGTGCCCATAAGGAAAACAGGAAAAACACCTGAGACAATATTAAAGTAAAATAAAGTCAATAACTGGTGTTACTGAGCAAGCACAGGAGGTAGAATGAAGGAAAGCAAGAAGACTCTGTGTTGAGAACTAACTGAGTGAGAAAAAGTGTTATACAAAAGTAGAATAAAAAGTTTAAACCCAAAGTCTTTGCTAACAATAACTGAACAAGCAATGTCTCTGAAAACGTTAGCAAGAACCAGCAGGAATCAGCCTTCTCTTGTAAAACAGCCCCAGAAGAAATGGCGGCTTAGACAACAGATGCAAAACTGATGAATGTATCATTGTGAAAAAAAGCAAAAGACAGGAAAATGTGTGTAGAAGAATAATGCCACTGAGAGTCTGTAGAGGTAGAAGTAAGGAGTGGATGAAGTGATGCTTCCTAGAGAGGAAAAAGAAAGGACAAAAGAAAAGAAAAGTAAATATAGGGAAATAGATGAATCCAGTGTTACATCTTGAAGTGAAAATACTTCTAGACAAGTATCAGAGTCTATAATCAAGATTTGTTCCCACCCCCCCTCTATTCACACCGGGCATTATTCAATCTGCATCTTTATGGTCTATATATGGACAAACCAATTTATTGCAGCTGTATTGACCAAACAGGACTTGGATTGCCCTGTACAGCTGGTGGTGTGACTTAAATGTTTAGTTTAGATCTTAGTTGTGAATCTGTACAGTTTGCCCATGCAGTAAAGGAATAGTGGAAAGGAAAGATCAACTATTTTCTCAGACACCTCGCTTCCCTTGACCTGGCAAGGGCGACGTATTTTACCAGTTTTATAAAGGAACCCCTACTCTGAATATGTTATGATCCCATAAAATGAAACTACTTTCTCAATTACATTTCGAGGGAATTCCTCCAGGATTATGGTCAACTATAAACATTAGGGTACTGTTGAATTGCAACAAGGTTAGATTTAGTCAAATATCATGGTTCAAATGGTATGGTTCAAAATTGTGTTTGCCACCTAATTTAAGTTACATAATAATATACCTATGTAACAGAAAACATTTGTAACATACATCTGTAACAAAAATTGAGGGGGACTTGCTGCGAAGTAACGTAAGATTAAAAAGCATTGGTTGCTCCGCATTGGTGCTGAGTTAACAAAAACAACTCACATCTAAAACTACAACAAAATAAGTATTTCTTTTAAAGTGTACGTTTATCCCGAATTCAGAAGCTTCACGACTGTGGGATTGTGATAGAATAAAAGCTCAGAACTGGAGAGAGCTTCCTCCAAATATAAACAATTATCTGTGCTGTCGGTTCTACTTTTCAATTAGGACAGAAAAAACAATTAAAAAACACTTAGCATAGTGAAATCACCATCAATTATCTATTTTGAGATGTTATGTGACAGCAAACACAGAAGAAAACCGTTGCTGGAATCACAACATGCTATCTATTCTGAGACGCTTTGTGGAACCTCAGCGGCACAAAATCACTCATCATGTTCAAGCCATAACCAATTATCTATTCCAGGAAGCTCTGTGATGGAGAAGTCACGCAGATACAATGCAGATGAATCAAATCTTAAACTCTTTATGTCTGCAGGGTGAATGAAGCAGCTGTCCTGCTGCGTTCCACCAGGAAGTGGTGACAACAGACAAGACATGCCCCCCCCCCCCCCTCTTGTTAGCAAAAAATGAAACACATCCCCTGGGGAGGACACATAGCTTTACTTTCCCATCAGCGTCTGTCTCGTTAACAAGCCACAGTAGAAGTTTAGCTTTGTTGTCTCGCAAAGCTCTTTGTGGAAAGCAGATAAAACAAAATGCACACTACAATACATCCAAAACACTTTTACACTTTTTTACCATATCCTGTTATATAGACAGCTTAATTGAAACACTTGACGATACTATTTGGATTCAGTCACCAAATATCTAAAAAAGAAAAAAATGAATGATAATTTGTATGCTGCAGCAGTACACAGTACACTGGTGTTCAATGAGAATGCATACAGAAACTGTAAAAGACAACAACTTAGGTTTTAATTGTCTTAAAGTCTAAGTGTATACAAAAGCCCTAAATGTACATTTGTCACAGAAACTGTGTAAATGTAAAGATTATACTTGTTATTTTCATTGTTTCATGTTTTTTTCTATGACATTGCAGGGTTGGAAGAGGTCTGATTTTTGATGTTTTAAATGTTATATTTATGTACATATTAAAGGAAGAATATCATTGGGTAAATGATACAACTAATTACAATAAATAACAAAACAAATCTGGATATTAACGGGATATTAAAGTGAATTGAAGTCATTCGATTTCACCAAAGACAAATATGAAATGACCTCCCAAAGTAATGAATAAATAACGAAATATTGGATGGTAATTGACATAAGAAGAAGCTTAGAGGTAGAATTTATAGTATTTAGTTGTTAGTTGTAGTATATTTTACTTTGTAAGTCCAGGCAGTTGCAGTAATCCAAAGAGATATGGAGAAGCAGGCAGACATCTTGCATCTTGCTCAAAGGCAGTTTGGCAGGCACATTCATCAGATGCCAGCATCATACTTGCAACCTTTATGTTACATAAGAGATAACATGCCATACTGATGTTACCAATAATACTCACAAAATGTTTTACTACTGGTTTATTAGTTCCTGATATGACAACGGTAAGGAAACAGTGATGAAAATGTCACACAAACAAATGATCTATACCTAAAAGAAGAGTACATGCAAAACGCCAAAATGGCATACTTAATCATTATGGACGTACATTTGTAAAACCACGACAAACAAAAAAAGACATTTACATCTGCCATTGCAGAATAAGTTGGTTAGTTAAAGTATGGTGTTAGCAGTAAAACAAATTGGAACTTGAAATAAAGCAAACTCTGCTGTCCCCTAGTCATGAAATCTGAACATGGCTGGCTTTATTAGGCATATAACTGGTCTCAGTGGAAAAAGATGCATCAAACATGAGAAAGGTACAGCGGCAGCGACAAATGCTTTTAAAAATTTGAAAACAATACGTCTTACTGTCGTCAAAAATCAGTTAACATGACATCGACCCTTAGGAGAAAGCTATTGCCTTATATCAAAGCAAACTGGACTCCATAAACACTATGTGTTTGAAGAGTACCCCCCACCAGCCCTACCCCGCCAAACAGTAGCCATTGAATATCATGCTGAAATTAGAAACATTAGCTTTATTTATTTTCTCCATATCAGGTGCTGCACGTGTGCTTCACAACGTTCGTCGCCATGCACTTCACAAATATCACAACAATGATTTTAACAAGTTGCTGACCTGGTTTTTGTGTGTGTGCTTCGGCGAGAAGAGGAGAGGGAGTGAGAGGGGAGAGAGAGAGAGAGAGAAAGAGAGGTGGGCGGGTGAGGAAGGGGAAAAGAGGGCGGAGGTCGTAGTCGGTGTTACGTCCCGAGGGAGGATTGGGGGGGTCTGAAAGTGTACGGGTGGGAGGAGGTGAAAAAGAGCATCAGCTAAATGGCCATGTGTGTGTGTGTGTGTGTGTGTGTGTGTGTGTGTGTGTGTGTGTGTGTGTGTGTGTGTGTGTGTGTGTGTGTGTGTGTGTGTGTGTGTGTGTGTGTGTGTGTGTGGCATGAGTGTACCTTTGCACACCCACACACAATATAGGGTTACATATTTGTCTGTGTGTCTATGTGTGTGTGCATGTATCTGTGCATGTACATGCTTGCGTATTAGCTTGCAGGCCCCTGTGTGTGTGTGTGTGTGTGTGTGTGTGCCTCTCTTACATCTATTTTTGCCCCCCACCTGTTAATGACATTAAAGCCGACCCAGGGGAAAGGGCTCGGCGGGGGCCTTGTGCCAGCTCCACTCTGGCTGTGAGGCTCCTGTCTGCAGCCGTCTCTACCATCCCACTGATTGAAGAGGGAATTGTAGATTCATCACCTCGAAAACAAGTTACACTGCTGCTTGGCTCACACAATCCTAACCTGAAACCCGAGACACCGCACTGTCTGCTGACATAGGCAATGCAGAAATGTATCTGCAGTTTGTTCCTACTGAGCAGCGACTCTTAAAACTAAACTTTGAATTGTTAACTCTTGTATGGGGGCCGACAAATGCAAACGGTCCAAAACAATCCATAAGGGTTAGGGTTAGGGTTAGGGTTAGGGTTTCCAGTAACCCTAACCCTATGCAAATAAAACACTGTCAATGAAAACTCACCTCAATTGTAAGTTATATCGGCTCATTTTTAACAATGTGTTTGCATGATTTCATACAAGATCTGTTTTAAGCTAGCTAGCTAACGGAGCTAACCTAGTCATTTAGGAAATACTGACAAAACACTCACAATTATGAAACCGCAAGAGTGACAGTTGGCCAACTTTATAATAATAATAATATCAAAATCAGTTCCGATCACAGCTGTGTGCATCACTTTTTAATATCCCCGTTTCCGTTGTGTTTTGAGATTCTTGCAGCGGTCCGTCAAGCTGGCGATATGTGTCATGATTTTGTGTTTTTTTGTGTTTCATGTTTCCTGTTTTATTTTGAAATGCCTTTTCTCCTTGTGTCTTGTCCTGTTTCACTTCCTGTGTTTTCCCGCCTGTGTGATTGTCTGATTGGTTCACCTGCTGCCCCTGTGTTTCTCCTCCCCTCTCCAGCTGTGTTTTATCTCTGTGATTAGTCTTGGGTTGGGTATATAGGCTTGTTTTTCCTTGTGTTCTTTGTTGAGTCGTCATCTTCGTTCCCGTCTATGGCCCTGTCTGTTTTCCCTGAGATCCTGCCTGTGTTCCTGATCCTGTTCCTCGTGCCCTCCCTGGTCTGTACATGTTCAGTTTTCCGTTGTTTTTCTATCTTGGCTTGTTCCCCTATTTTTGTGTTGAACTGATTTTTGTTTTGTTTGTTCATAAAAGCTTGTTTTTTGTCATAAATACCTGTCGTCCTACTTTTACTGCTTGAACCCTGACAGAATGTTTCCTAAAAGCTGCGCATGTGTTGTCACTTGGTGAAGATGTTCCTTCATTTGCATGTGTTTTGGCACATTTGTTTTTTATATTTACATCGTAAAAAACAGTTTTTGCAGTGTTTTGGGCCATAGTCTTGTGCTCAATAAGGTAAGATGTATTATGAAAAACTAAAATAGTTTTTAATGTAAAAACGTTTTGATGCCATGAAACTGCATGACCTGAATAAGCCTTGTTGACCCTCAGTGGGAGGTCACATTGGGAAAAAAGCTACATGTCCAATCATGTTGGCAGCCAATCACAGGCTGTTTTTAGCGCTGTTCACAAACTACCTCTGTAACTAAATGTGGAGCATAAGAGCCAAATCCATGTTGGCTACTTACTGCTCATGTTCCAGGGCAAGAATATAAAAAAACAATTTCAGATATTAGTTAACAATAAGTAGCAATAAAGTAGAGACTGTCAAAGATATAGTAGCAATAGTGAGACCCTGGGCTGCCATTACATACTGTAGTCTGTCCACCAAGGAGCACTTCTTTAGTTCATTGTTTAACTGCAATATGTCTGACAATTATTGCAGCTCATCATTATTACTCTTGACAGTCATATCCAACATCAGATAACTTTACCATGAGGAATGATAAGAAAATCACCATAAACAACTGCTACAATGCTTCTATGCAATCCTAGCATTCACTTACTAAATTAATTTGATATAGCACCTACAGTATAAACCCTAAAACACTGGCTTTACACAATCATAAAAATATGAGTCAAGTCATTTCTCATTCCATCTGATAAGAGGGTCATGCTTGACACCTGCAGAGAAAGGGTGAGAGAGAGAATACTGCAGTCAGGTGTGCCTTGCATTGTGATAAATCCTGTGTGTGCAAACAAAAAGGTCAGACACACAAAGACGGACAGAGAGAGAAAATCAGTAAAAGACAAGTACACAGAGGCAAGAGAAGAACCAGAGAATGATGGACACACGGACACAGCATCAGACAGTTACCTCACCGCTGAGCAGGAGCGGCCAAATTAAAATGCACAGCATGCGGAGGTTGGAGAGTAATGTAGAGGAGCTCAGAGTAATTCATTGATTAACAGTCAGCTGTTCTAAAATACTAGTTTTTTACAAGTTAACCCTTGTTTTGATAGGTTTATATTGTCACTGGTGAAAAAAAAAAAGGTTTGACTGTATTAATTGAAGAATAAGCAATAGATTTATATTTGGAAAAATGTACTTTACTGTTTTTGACCATTTATTCAATCAGAGAATGTGCCTTTACAACAGACTTGATAGCTATGAGGTTGGGTGCTTTGATCAAGGACAATGGGACAAGAGAGTAATTCACTTCCTGTTCCCCTCTCCCTCAGCCAATCAGGCTGAACCAGTGAACTTCTGGTGTTCCAATCAGCATTAGTTTTTTATAAAAAATGTTTTATTAAAAAAAGTCACGTATCTTTTTATGAAAATTTAAGTTACTAAATCCACCCGTGCACTAGTCCCCAATGCAGTAATGAGCCTGAACCATAAGATGGCACTCCCTCACAGGTGGGGGGGGGGGGGTGGCGGTTGAGCTTCTCTGATCCTTCAGACGTGCAGAGAGCTGGGAGCCTGAACTTGTGCGTTGCAGGGAGGTCTGATGGGATTACAACTACTCAAAGGGGCAAGAGGATTAATTTGCGTATATGACCTGTTGGGGGCGAAGCGCACTGTACTTCAGGTTCATGTTTACCAACTGGGGGGTGAATTCACAAAGAATGGAGTGCGGCTGCTGATAGCACCATGAAGTGCTCTTCATTTGCAATCGCTTCATACTCTGATTTAACAAAGATATTGAGCTAATGAAATTAAATCGCAAACTGGCCCGTAAACTTTTGTAGCTGAGTGTAATGTGCCCTTTTTGGCATCTGATTGAAATTATCCATGTGGCAAGGAATACATCTTGCAAATCGGCCGAAAACACAGTAGGCAGAGCAGAATCAGAGAATTAAAAAATGTCTTGCATGTTTTATTGTCATTGTGTGGCAATTGGCACTGATATTTGAGATTATATTTTCAGTGAGGATTATTTGCATTATTGCCTATATGCAAAAGCACAGGAGTGCCGAGAAAGCAGTTAAGGGTACATTTAACCCTTTGTGTATGCTTTGAGAGATACACATTTTATTTATTTTTCTGGCAGGTTAAAGCAAAGGTTAAAGCAGGTTATCTAAGGTTTAGCCTGGCTCTATACCGCTAAATTGCTGCCTATCTTTCCAATTGGATACTAAACAGCTGTGTAGGTAGGATTAAGAATTGGGACATTCAATTCCACAGCTATCGATTTACCAGACTCATTTCATGAAAAATAACAACAGAAAAACTTGCAAAATGGGACATGTGTGGATGACATTAATGCATCTGTACATCATTTTTGTAAGTTGACTTTAAAATATGCTACTATGCACACGCATGGTGACTGAATAACTGCCTTAAATAGACTGTGGATCAGATCTGAATCAGACTAGACTTACAGATTTAAACAAAATGTTCAATCTTCAATGTTCAAAATGTCTCAAGCACCTTGAGATGACGTTTTCTTTAAAGTGTGCTATATAAATCAAATGTATTATTATTATTATTATTATGTTCAGAAGCTCAATTTGCTGAGGAATTTGTATATTCGTGTTTTTTTCCAAAGAAGTCATATCATATTCTTACCACAGTGAAAGCAGAGCTGTGTCAGCTACTTTTCGTGTGCCTCTCAGATTGAGTTAAGGCACTTGCTGATGCGAAGGGAGAAAAGGAGATTGCAATTAAAGAAAATAATTGGGGAAAAAGCAGAGAGATATGAAAAGTTTGGAAAACAGAAAAGAGCACTTTTGAAGAAACAAACGGAGATAACGACTGCCGGCTGTTATGTCTAATCAAACACATCTCCAATGCCTGATCACCTAAATTGTGATTTATGATGATCATAACTGCAGCAACTGCACACAAACACAGACCAGAGCTTTTCTGAACAAACGTATATAAACATATAACAGAGCAAATTCCTCGTATGTGTAAACCTACTTGTAATATAACCTATTCTGATTTTGTTCTTCATTTTCTTTGTGACCTTGTTATTCATCTGTTCACCCCTTCAATCAGCTGCGCTCCTCGTCTTCGGTTCATGTATAAAAGACAATTAGACATAATTATCTATCTGCGTCAGAGATCGACGGTTTTAACCGTAATGTGGAAGTGTTCCATCATGTGATACGGTCATTATGGCAGAACAAGACAAAGGGGGCATTGTGTTTTCAGTGAGTGTCAAAGTAAAGTGTTATCTTAACCTGCCTGTCTGTGAATCATGCTTTTGGGTCTCTATAACACAAACTACAATTAGGAAAGAAATTCACAGAAACAATGCACACAGTTCTTTTTGTCTTTGTGTTCTTTTTCCAAGCTGCTGCCCTGATGATATGTAATGCTCTCCTTTGCCACTAAAATAAGCAAAATATGATTATCATTGATCCTTTGTGTCTTAAACCGCTGGTAATGTGGATTACAAAAGAGTATACCTGAGGCCTGTACTACGAAGCCGGATTTTCCTAACCTGGATATGTTTGAGTTAGCCGGTTGGCCCAATCCAAAACATACGCGCTCTGGCTAAACTGTACTACGACGCTGGTTATCAAGTGGATCGCTCAAGCCAGCCGTGTCCTATCTAGTTAGGTGCGCGTTCACATGAAAGGGGTGGTATTTAGAGCATTCGACCAATCACAAACATGGAGAAGCGTACTGACAGCGCAGCATCATACTTCCTGAATGAAAAGTGAACTTTAATATTAGTCAAATATGAAGAAGTTAAACTTTAAACATCCATGACTTAAACACTTTATCCAGGATAAAAGCCACATAGCTGCACCTGCAAGGTGAATACAGCTGGTAAAAGAAAAAGCGTTTGAATGCGTACATTAACAGGTTTATGATATCACTGCCCCGTCCAAGACACGAGTGGATCTGACTTTAATTACATTTGACTCGAGTGTTTCGTCAACTTAATGTGTTGCTTAAAATAATACTTCTGCATACAGTATGTGACACTGTGAGTGTTGCACGGCCAGATACGGCTCAAGAAGCTGACTCAAATAAGAAAATATATGATACATTATGATGTGATATGATATGAATGATAATGGGACACATCGACGTCTGCACTCACAGTGCCGCGGACTGTACTTAATGTTACTCTGATCCGGTTACTTATGTTGTGGCAGATATTTAAGTAAGCTTTCTTAACGCTAATGTTATAATAGTCAGATTGCTCTGAAGATGGGAGGGGATATTCTATTAATGTTCACGTTCACACAGTCAGTTGATTTTTGCCGGCCGTCTTTCCTGCAACGGCAGTTTTTCTGTATCCTCTATCCTGTAATATGACTTGATCGCTTTAAACTCCGCACACTGAGCTCTGATTTGTCAGCAGGCGGTGCTTTCACTGAGTTGATCTCTTAGCCTGCAACCTAACCTCCTCCCGATAAGGGAATGCTCTGGTTTTTGGACAAAATTAACATGGGATCACTCCCGTCACCGGACGTACTTCGTCTCACTGGAATAGTAACGGTCATAGTGAATATAAAATCGTCCCCATGTATCCGGCCAATGACGGGAGAGTTTTGAAAGAGACAAAACACTGTTCCATACATTTAAAAACACTTAAACAATTAAACAATGTTTACCTGCCAACAAGCAGCAGTGTGCTGTCATTTCAAACATGTTACCCCACTGTTTAACACAGTTTTACCTGTGTTTTGAAGACTCTTTCCTGGGTCAATGTGTCCTCTTTCTCCCCCCCTGGGTGTGTGTGAGACAAGTGAAGTGAGTCAGCCTGCCAACAAGCAGCAGTGTGCTGTCATTTCAAACATGTTACCCCACTGTTTAACACAGTTTTACCTGTGTTTTGAAGACTCTTTCCTGGGTCAATGTGTCCTCTTTCTCCCCCCCCTGGGTGTGTGTGAGACAAGTCAAGTGAGTCAGCCTGCCAACCAGCAGCAGTGTGCTGTCATTTCAAACATGTTACCCCACTGTTTAACACACTTTTACCTGTGTTTTGAAGACTCTTTCCTGGGTCAACGTGTGCTCACCAGGGGCACGAGAATACCCTCCACAGAAGGGGTCGTGGTTCCGTGAAGAAGGCCGAATTTGGGTGCTCATAGGCAGCCTGCTGCAGAGTCATTTTCAGGCTCCTCTCCACAATTGTCCCCCTAAAATGATTTAAAATCATTATTTTTGCATTTAAATGCATTTATTCTATCATTTATATGGTTCCCCAACACAATGCACATAGTCTGGAGCTCACTGGGGTCCTGCATATAATTTAATCAGGCGTTTTAACACTTTTTCCCATGAAAATGATTTTTAATCACTATCATGGGGCTATGAAAATAAAATTCCGGGTAATGCAGAGCACAAGTGCACCTTTTACTATTTAAATGTATTTGTATTATATATATTTGGGCTAGAAAGGTGACCTCTCTGGGTGATTTAGTCAGTTTATGGAGCTTAGCCCACAAATCCTGGATGATCCAGGCCGAATTTGGGTGCTCATAGGCGGCCTGCCAGGCGCCCCCACCCGTGGAAAGCAAAAAAAATTGAAGAAAACGCTTAATTATAACTTAAAATAATCAAAAATGAAGTTTTGAAAAATTGTCAAAAAAATGACAGAGTGCCAACGGGAGAAGGGGCCAGACTATTGGCGCTTCGGGCCGATTTTTCCCCTTCTCCGATGGTTGGTACAACGGAGAAGGGGAAAAAGTCCCTGGGCTTCATTTCCACTTCTCTGTCAAAAAGATTCATCCATACTTTTCAAACTACCGTCTGCACGAAATCGGAAACCCAGTTTTTGGGTGCACTCAGAAAAATAACGGCTGTTGCAAATCATGGAAGAATGTATCCGCTCACCAAGCACTTTGAGTGGGCCTCATTTTGTGGCGCAAGGACCCCCCAGCCTGGTTCTCTCAATACTTAAAGTTTGACATGGAGGAATGCGAGGGCACTTTGCAGGTGACTCTACCCGATTATGAGACACTATTTTGGGGCGTATTTTTTACATTTCTCTGGTTCTCCAAATAGTTTAAGTTCGACATTTTGAGCCATGGAGGAATGCGAGGGCACTTTGCAGGTGACTCTACCCGATTTTGAGGCACTATTTTGGGGCGTATTTTTTACATTTCTCTGGTTCTCCAAATAGTTTAAGTTCGACATTTTGAGCCATGGAGGAATGCGAGGGCACTTTGCAGGTGACTCTACCCGATTTTGAGGCACTATTTTGGGGTATAATTTTTACATTTTGACCCCTTTGCCCGGTTATCACCAAAGTTGAGTTGGATGATTTCGACCATGGAGGAATGTCAGGGGAGTCCGCGGGGGACTCCTGCGGGGTCATGAGGCACTATTTTGGGGTACAATTTTTACATTTTGACCCCTTTTCCCGGTTCTCACCAAAGTTGAGTTGGATGATTTCGACCATGGAGGAATCTCAGGGGAGTCCGCGGGGGACTCCTGCGGGGTCATGAGGCACTATTTTCGGACACTTTTTTCCCATTTTCCCCCCTTTTGCCTGGTTCTTTTTATTTTTATTTTTTTTCCTGTTTTGGCCCGTTTGACCCGGTTCCTTCTGCCGGGGGCACTGCCCGGTCCCGGGTGCCCCCCCCAGGGCTCGCGTACAGCCGTTTCACCCCCCACATTGACGGATTTTGACCCCTTTGCCCGGTTCTCACCAAAGTTGAGTGTGATGATTGCTGAGTCATGATGCACTATTTTGGGGTACATTTCCCCCATTATCAACACGGACTAGAGATGTCTCGGAGATGGCTCGGAGCCCACACCCTGGTTCTATGTAACCCTGGAGGAATGTCACATGAGTCGACAGGGGACTGCTGCTGGCTAATGAAGGACTATTTTGGGGTACATTTCCCCCATTATCAACACGGACTAGAGATGTCTCGGAGATGGCTCGGAGCCCACACCCTGGTTCTATGTAACCCTGGAGGAATGTCACATGAGTCGACAGGGGACTGCTGCTGGCTAATGAAGGACTATTTTGGGGTACATTTCCCCCATTATCAACACGGACTAGAGATGTCTCGGAGATGGCTTGGAGCCCACACCCTGGTTCTATGTAACCCTGGAGGAATGTCACATGAGTCGACAGGGGACTGCTGCTGGCTAATGAAGGACTATTTTGGGGTACATTTCCCCCATTATCAACACGGACTAGAGATGGCTCGGAGATGGCTCGGAGCCCACACCCTGGTTCTATGTAACCCTGGAGGAATGTCACATGAGTCGACAGGGGACTGCTGCTGGCTAATGAAGGACTATTTTGGGGTACTTTTTTTTCATTTTCACCCAAATTTCCCTGGATGAAATATTTTTTAGTTTTTTTAGTTTTTAGCCCAGTTTTGGCCACAGCGTTGCCTGGAGGATAGGACCGAGATATGACAGACTCTCTGGCCGCCTCACAAGTCACTATTGTCGGACACTTTCTTTGCTTTACCCCGGTTCTATCACTCTTTCCTCCTTTGACCATACAACCCGTTTCCTGCTGGGGTGGTGCCTGGTTCCGGGGTACCCCAAACCCTCTCATGGTCGGGGCACCATGTATTGATGCATCGGACCCAATGTTGCCATCACCAGCCCCGCGTTGGTGCGGAAGTGGGACCATCTGACCCGGTGGTAACCCAATACTTCCCTTCGTCCATGCACCATGAATTGATGCATCGGACCCAGTGTCGCAACCACCGCTCACGCTAACGCATATAAACGGAGAACTATAACATAATTTTGATCAAAATCATTATGTGTGTTTCAGGAAGGATGTCATCTGAATGCCCGGTGTGCAGACTCTTCTATCTGGCATTGAACAAACACCTTAAGCACAAGCATGCAGTGCGGAACTTGGAGGAGAGGGGAATCCTCCTGAAAATAGCCAGTGGAAGGATAAATGTTCGGACCAAACCCTGTCCCATCGCTGGGTGTTCGTACGCTGGGAAGAGACTGGACCGTCATGTAAAACATGACCACCCTGAGTTGTCCCGACATAAGGCACATCAGGTCATGGCAAGGCTGAAGCATAGTGTGGCACTGCAGTTGCTCCATGACCTCCGTGAGACTAACCCCATCATTGGAATGGCTACATCATTGGATATAGACAATGAGGAGGAATACCCCGGGCACCCTCCACCCTTCTCCCCACATACCGAGTGTGACAACGAGGACTGCAGGCAGGTGATGCTGGAAAATGTGGCATTGAGGGCTCAGAAGGATGCCCTCAATGATGAGGTGAAGACCCTGCGCTCCAGGCTGAAAAAGGAGCTAAAACCCAGGAAGCAGAGTGCTGCTGTTCTTGAGGAAGAGGACGAATGTATACGATTTAAGGGCCTGGCAATCCCAAATACCTCCGGCATAAACACAGTAGCCTCAGGCAGCAATACCCCTGTGAAGAGCCCGGTGAAGACTGTCATGCAGTCCCCAGTAACCTCCGGTAGCGAGACCCCTGTGAGGAGCCCGGTGAAGACTGTCATGCTTGCAGTAGCCTCCGGTGGGAAGAGACCGGTCAAGAACCCTGTGAAGAGCCCAATGAAGACTGTCATGCTTGCAGTAGCCTCCGGTGGAAAGAGACCGGTCAAGAACCCTGTGAAGAGCCCAGTGAAGACTGTCATATTACCAGTTTCCTCCGGTAGCGAGACCCCTGAGAAGAGCCCGGTGAAGACTGTCATGTTTGCAGTAGCCTCCAGTAGCGAGACCCCTGTGAAGACCCCGGTGAAGACTGTCATGTTTGCAGTAGCCTCCGGTAGCGAGACCCCTGTGAAGACCCCGGTGGAAACTGTCATGTTTGCAGTAGCCTCCGGTAGCGAGACCCCTGTGAAGACCCCGGTGGAAACTGTCATGTTTGCAGTAGCCTCCGGTAGCGAGACCCCTGTGAAGACCCCGGTGGAAACTGTCATGTTTGCAGTAGCCTCCGGTAGCGAGACCCCTGTGAAGACCCCGGTGGAAACTGTCATGTTTGCAGTAGCCTCCGGTAGCGAGACCCCTGTGAAGACCCCGGTGGAAACTGTCATGTTTGCAGTAGCCTCCGGTAGCGAGACCCCTGTATGCCGGAAGACCCGTGCCTCTAAGCTGGCTAATGACTTGCCCTCTCCCTCAAATTACTGGTCCACTGGGTGTGGACGGGGGAATACCATGCGTGAAATCACGTTGCCTAGAAGCATGGAGGCGTACCTTCAGACATACTTGGATCACTGTTTGGGTGTCGCTCCGACAGTAAAACAGAAAGACAATGTTGTGTCGAAGATCAGCCGGATAAAGAACTTCATAGTATACATGGCCCATGGTGTTAACCGCCTGTCAGACTGGCTGTTCCTAAGAAACATGAAGATGATCCGTGGCTGGAGCGAGTATATTGTAAAGCCGGGCCGGGCAGTCACAACATCAGAGTTCTTCCTGAAGAATGTGCACCAGTTCATGGGGTACATGTCTGAGTCAAAGCCCCGGGGGTGCAAGCTCACCCAGTCTGATATGACCCACATAATGAGAGAGGTGAAAGCCAACATGAAACACTTGAATAAGGCAGTCACTCTACATCAGTTTAAGGTGAAGAGGAACAAACTGGATCGTCTGCCGAGCCAGGCGGAGCTTCTCGCCGCCATGGCGGCCGCTGAGAAGCGCATCCCGGAGCTCCTCGACCTGATGGCCGGCACGCCGACCTCAACCACCCAGAAGCTTCTCTATGGCTATCTCACCCTCCATTGGAGCCTCCTGTATGGCCACCGTACGGGCGTGTACGCAAACATGAAAAACAGTGAGGTCTTAGAGGCAGCCATAAGGGGAACTGCTGAGGGCTACATCATCCATGTGCAGGATCACAAGACGGCCAAGACATATGGCGAAGCACAGCTGGCGCTTACAGTAGAGGAGTTTAGCTGGGTCATGCGGTGGATGGGGATTAAAGAGGCATTGCTGGGTCCTCAGAATGAATTCTTCCTTTTCACAAGGGGGAATCGGGCCTCCAAGAACCTGAACGCTCACTTGAAGAGGGCATGGGCTGATGCTGGGCTAGAAACAGCCGTCACCTTCACAATCCTGCGCACTGCCCTGGCTGACAATATCAAGCATCACCAAGATCCAGAAAGCCGGTCGATTCTCGCCAGGTTTATGTGTCACGACGTAACCACGGCGGACCGGTTCTACGCGAATGCGCCAGGTATAAAGGAGGCATTGAGAATCCGCTCCATGTTCAGGGCGTCATCAGATGCGGCAGCAGCTGCATCATCATCAGAAGGATGTCTACCGCTGTCAGATGGGGAGACCTCCGAAGAGGGCTGCTATAACAGTACAGCTCTATCATCTTCACCTGATGGGTCATTGGAGCGGCAGCAGCAGCGGAAGCGGAAGCGGGAGGGAAAGAGGCCAATGAAGTCGGGACCGGGGCTGGTTGACACTCCTGATGATGGGGCAGGGGCCGTGGACTCAACCTGTTTGCCCTGGTGCACCGTAAGAATTAGACGCCTAATTTGGTCCCCTGAATCCCGCTAAACATTGTGAATATGTATACCGTGTATATAATTATTATTATAATCCTGTGTATACATTTTGTAAATAGTACAATATCTCCAGGGCGCATAACTGCACTTTACAAGCCAGGAAAGGTGCCAGAATCCTGGGCATACATTTTGTTAATAGTGCAACACCTCCAGGGCGCATAACTGCACTTTAAAACGTAGGTTAAGAAATTTAGTAGTACTGTTATAGTAGCAGTAGTACGTGTAAATAGTTTATGTTTTAGCCTCTCTGTACTGTCTACTGTGTTTTTTGTTCAAATAAAATAAAAAAAATAAATAAAACAATAACCTTGATGGTTACCAGGGGCAGAAAAAGTGCCACTTTCCATCAGCACCGGGGAGGCACTCTCCTTGGTGCTGAACCCTGTGATGAGCGCTCAAGTGTTGGCGGAGGAGGTGTAAGCCAGAGGAGGGTGAACAAAAGTTAAAGTGTTTGAACCTCCAGCCCAGAAGGGGGGGTGATGCCGTGAAGAAGGCCGAATATGGATGCTGATGGGCGGACACAGAAGCACCATAAAACCACCCCCTTGTAAGGTCACCAGGGGCACGAGAATACCCTCCAGCCCAGAAGGGGGGGTGATGCCGTGAAGAAGGCCGAATATGGATGCTGATGGGCGGACACAGAAGCACCATAAAACCACCCCCTTGTAAGGTCACCAGGGGCACGAGAATACCCTCCACAGAAGGGGGGGTGATGCCGTGAAGAAGGCCGAATATGGATGCTGATGGGCGGACACAGAAGCACCATAAAACCACCCCCTTGTAAGGTCACCAGGGGCACGAGGTTCTGGTGGGTGTGAATACCTGTGTTTAGTCCGTGGGGGAGTGCTTAACTGTGGGGGCCCGGGGACTCAGGGTGTGCAAGGTTATGGAGGTCCCACTGTTAGGGGCCCATGCTGGAGGTAATTAGTCCGTCCTTGGGGCTCTGTGAGCGGGCAAAAAGAGGTGATTTCCCCCTGGTCTCTGCTGGAGGTGCAGAGTCCCACTGTTAGGGGCCCATGCTGGAGGTAATTAGTCCGTCCTTCGGGGCTCTGTGAGCGGGCAATGAGAGGTGATTTTCCCGGTCTCCGCCCTGGAGGTGTGAAATAAACAGAGTCCCCCTGTTAGGGACTGGTGCTGGAGGTCTCTAGTCCGTCCTTCGGTGCTCTGTGAGCGGGCAGAGAGAGGTGATTTCCCCCTGGTCTCTGCTGGAGGTGCAGAGTCCCACTGTTAGGGGCCCATGCTGGAGGTAATTAGTCCGTCCTTGGGGCTCTGTGAGCGGGCAGAGAGAGGTGATTTTCCCCTGGTCTCTGCTGGAGCTGTGAAAGAAACAGAGTCCCACTGTTATGGGGACATGCTGGAGGTCTCGAGTCCGTCCTTCGGTGCTCTGTGAGCGGGCAGAGAGAGGTGATTTTCCCCTGGTCTCTGCTGGAGCTGTGAAAGAAACAGAGTCCCACTGTTATGGGGACATGCTGGAGGTAATTAGTCCGTCCTTGGGGCTCTGTGAGGGGGCAGAGAGAGGTGATTTCCCCCTGGTCTCTGCTGGAGGTGCAGAGTCCCACTGTTAGGGGCCCATGCTGGAGGTAATTAGTCCGTCCTTGGGGCTCTGTGAGCGGGCAGAGAGAGGTGATTTCCCCCTGGTCTCTGCTGGAGCTGTGAAAGAAACAGAGTCCCACTGTTATGGGGACATGCTGGAGGTAATTAGTCCGTCCTTGGGGCTCTGTGAGGGGGCAGAGAGAGGTGATTTCCCCCTGGTCTCTGCTGGAGGTGCAGAGTCCCACTGTTAGGGGCCCATGCTGGAGGTAATTAGTCCGTCCTTGGGGCTCTGTGAGCGGGCAGAGAGAGGTGATTTCCCCCTGGTCTCTGCTGGAGCTGTGAAAGAAACAGAGTCCCACTGTTATGGGGACATGCTGGAGGTAATTAGTCCGTCCTTGGGGCTCTGTGAGGGGGCAGAGAGAGGTGATTTCCCCCTGGTCTCTGCTGGAGGTGCAGAGTCCCACTGTTAGGGGCCCATGCTGGAGGTAATTAGTCCGTCCTTCGGGGCTCTGTGAGCGGGCAATGAGAGGTGATTTTCCCGGTCTCCGCCCTGGAGGTGTGAAATAAACAGAGTCCCACTGTTAGGGACTGGTGCTGGAGGTCTCTAGTCCGTCCTTCGGGGCTCTGTGCGCGGGCAGAGAGAGGTGATTTCCCCCTGGTCTCTCCTGGAGGTGTGAAATAAACAGAGTGCTACATTTTGTAAATAGTGCAATATCTCCAGGGCGCATAACTGCACTTTACAAGCCAGAAATAATGTTTAAATGGTCGGGGAAAGTATTTTTAAATGTCTGGAAGAGAGTTTTAGACAGTCATTTTGCACGAAATCATTTAACATAGACGCTCTCCTGAAAATGCACAGAATATGTGCTTTTTCAGGAGACCGTCAATGTTAAATGATTTCGTGCAAAATGACTGGCTAAAACCTCGGAATAAGTGTTTGAAAGGCGGGGAAAAGTTGTTTAAAATAGTCTGATACCTCCAGGGCGCATCACCAAAAATGTACAAGCCAGGGAAGATGCCTGAATCCCGGATACTTTAGGTCTGTCACTTAGGGTGACCGCACCACTCCGACGCTCCCGAGAGTGGACGTCCATTGTTTGTAAGGCACCTAAGAGGGAGGAGGGTAGCCGCTCAGCATAAGTTACCATGGAGATCTAGCCCGCTAAAAAGAGAACCAGCGTCGTAGGACCGGAAAGCCCGAGTTTTCCCTGAAGTCAGCCGGCTAAGCGAAAATCCAGCTTCGTAGTACAGGCCTCTGGTCAGATGGTTGGTTAATTTAGCCACTCTCATATTGTTGCATTAGGGTTAGGGGTTAGGGGTCAACCCTAACCAGCAGTGGCAAAGTCTTTCCATCACACAAAGTTAATTTCTGAGAAGCACAAATGCTTGTTGTACTTCTCGCCCATAAACGTTGGCTTTTTTAGGAATATATTAAAACCTCAGACACTCGACAAGTCACTTCTGAACTCAAAACGTATTTTGTGAATGAAACAAAATATGTTAACAGCAGCAACAAGGAACACATCATCATTAAAGTAACAACTATTTTCCAAGAGCAACAACAACACAATAACCTTTGTTATTTTACAACTTTGCCATCGAATAGCCCTAATGAAACGCATTTGTATGCATAAAGAACTTGTATTCTCTCTCATTTATCTACAGGCTGAGCTTCTCAGAGGTCATGCCCTTTTAATAGCTTTGCAGTTTGTGTAAGCTGTCAATCAAATGTTTTATCATACAGTTTTCTATTTCAAGGTTCAAGGTTCAAGGTTCTTTATTGTCAATCTGACATAGCTACAGAGTAATTATGCAGTTGAAAATCTTATGTCACAGGCTTCTCCAACAATGCAACATAATAACATAACATAATAACAATAAGAGCAAGAGCAATACAAAAATAATAATAGTTATAAAAATGAAATAAAGTTATGATGTGGAATAGTGCAGTATGAGTCTATATACAAGTTATTGGAATGATATATATATATTAGGTATTAGATACATACTACTGAGTAGCAGTTGAATGTTTGAAGTTGTTTCAACAGTTCAATTTTTTTAACAGTCTCACTGCCCGCGGGAAGAAACTGTCTCCGAATCTTCTTGTCCTTGCCAGGATGCTGCGGTAACGTCTGCCAGACGGCAACAGAAAGAACAGTTTGTGGCTGGGGTGATGGGGGTCTTTGATAATCCGTAGTGATTTCTTCCTGAGCCGCTGGGAGTAAAGGTCCTCCATGGATGGCAGCTCCGTCCTGGTGATGTGCTGTGCAGTTTTCACCACCCTCTGTAAAGCCTTACGATCGAGGTCGGTGCAGCTGCCGTACCAGGCCGTCATGCTGCCAGTGAGGATACTCTCTATCGTGCACCTGTAGAAGTTGCAGAGTATCCTGGAATCCATTTTGAACCTCCTCAACCTGCGGAGGAAGAAGAGCCGCTGTCGAGCTTTCTTGGTGATGGTGGTGGTGTGAAGAGACCATGTCAGGTCCTCAGTGATGTGGACCCCAAGGAACCTGAAGCTTTTGACTCTCTCCACCGTAGTCCCATTGATGGCGATGGGGGCGTGTCCCTCTCCCTGCTGCTTCCTGTAGTCCACAATCAGCTCCTTTGTTTTGCTGATGTTGAGATGGAGGTTGTTCTCCTGGCACCAAGATGTCAGGTTTTCGACCTCCTCTCTGTATGCCGTCTCGTCATCGTCTGTGATCTGGCCGATGACGGTCGTGTCATCAGCAAACTTCACGATGGTGTTGGAGCTGTGTGTGGCCACGCAGTCGTGGGTGAACAGGGAGTAGAGGAGAGGGCTGAGCACGCAGCCTTGAGGGGCACCGGTGTTGAGAATCAGGGTGGAGGATGTGATATTTCCCACCCGCACTGCCTGGGGTCTGCCCGTCAGGAAGTTCAGGATCCAGTCGCAGAGGGCGCTGTTGAGCCCGAGGTCTCTGAGCTTGATGGCCAGCTTGGAGGGCACAATGGTGTTGAATGCTGAACTGTAGTCAATGAACAGCATTCTCACATATGTGTTCCTGTTCTTCGGGTCCAGGTGTGAGAGGGCAGTGTGGAGGGTGAGGGCTATGGCGTCGTCTGTGGACCTGTTTGCTCTGTAGGCAAACTGCAGGGGGTCCAGAGATTCAGGGAGGGAGGAGGTGATGAATAATTTGACTAACCGCTCAAAGCACTTCATTATGATGGAGGTGAGTGCTACTGGGCGGTAGTCGTTGGGGCAGGTGATGATTGTCTTTTTGGGGACAGGAATGATGGTGGAGTGTTTAAGACATGTGGGGACTACAGACTGCAGCAGGGACCTGTTGAAGATGTCTGTGAACACCTCTGCCAGCTGAACTGCACACACCCTGAGAACACGGCCAGGGATGCCATCAGGTCCAGGAGCCTTGTGTGGGTTAACCCTTTTAAAGGATTTACACACATCTGCCCTATTTAAAACAAAAGGGCAGTGTAGCTCCTGGTCCCTCTGTACCTCCACAGCCTGGCTGCTCTCAAAGCGTGCAAAAAAACTGTTTAGCTCATCTGGGAGAGATGCGCACGCAGACACTCCCGCAGCACCCCCCGCTGCTCCTTTGTAGTCAGTCATTGTCCTTAGTCCCGCCCACATATTCCTAGTGTTACAGCCTTTGAAGTCAGATTCCACCTTCTCTTTGTACTGTCTCTTTGCATTTTTTATTGCTCTCCGGAGATCATACCTAGACTTCCTGTACTCCTCCAAATCTCCCGCTGTGTGCGCGAGAGTGCGCGCTTTCAGTTTGCCGCGCACCTCACCGTTTACCCAGGGCTTTTGATTTGGGAATGTCCGTACAGAAACCTTCGGTACCACGTCATCGATGCATTTCCCAATGTAGCAGATGACAGTGTCCGTGTGTGTGTTGATGTTATTGTCCTCAAACACACTCCAATCCGTAGATGCAAAGCAATCCTGCAGTGCTGAATCTGACTCCTCGCTCCATCGTTGTACTGTCCTTGTTATCGGTCTGTCCCTTTTAAGTTTCTGCTTGTAAGCAGGCAACAACAGTAGTGAGATATGGTCTGATTTGCCGAAGGGAGGGCGAGGGAGAGCCTTATATCCATTCCGGAAAGGGGAATAAACATGGTCCAGTATGTTTCCCCCGCGCGTCGGGAAGTTGATGTGTTGGTAATATTTTGGCAAAACCTTCTTCATGTTGGCGGTGTTGAAATCTCCGGCCACAACGAACGCCGCATCTGGCCGTGAAGTCTCGGTTTTATCAATAAACCCAAACAGCTGATCGAGTGCCGTGTTGTTGTCGGCGAGTGGCTGCGGCGGGATATACACTGCTGTTATCACAACAGATGTGAATTCCCTCGGCAGATGGAAGGCCCGACATGAGATCATGAGGTGCTCTAGCTGTGCGGAACAGTCCGATGAAATAATCTTCACATCTGAGCACCAGTTGTTGTTAGTCATTACACACACACCGCCTCCCTTACTTTTCCCCGAGTTTGCAGTCCGGTCCTGACGAAAAATAGAGAATCCGTCAGGGACAATAGCGGAGTCCGGGATAGCGGGGTTGAGCCAAGTCTCAGTGAGAATTAACACGTTACAGTTCTTAATGTCCCGTTGAAAAGCAATCCGGCTTCTGAGTTCATCTAGCTTATTTTCAATGGATTGAACATTAGCCAGAAGAATACTCGGAAGAGGGGGCCGATTCTCACGTTTTCTCAGTCTGACCAGCAACCCGGCCCGGCATCCCCGCTTTGTCTTCTTCTTGCGTCTCTCAGGTAGAACAGCAACAGGTAGCCATGGTGAATCTCCATTGTCTGTCGGAGGGTTAATATTGTCCACGAAGTTTCGCAATTGGAAAAGTTCCTCTCTGCTATATTGTATGGCAGAGTAGGTGCGGTCGGCTAGCATGTTGCGAACCATGTTAAAAGTAAAACGGCAAAAGTAAAAGAAATATGTACAAAATACGAAAATGGGCAAAGTTGGAGAGGAGCACAAAGACGATGCGGCCATCTTCACCGGCGCATCACGCTAGTTTTCACATCATCATCACGCTAGTTTTCACAGTTTTCATTTCACAGTTTGAACAGAAATATTTTAATATATTCATAGTTATATTTCTGTGTGGTCGTGTTTGGAATGTGCTCATTCTCATTCTGAAACATTAAACGGGACTTATTGTGCAAAATCCACTGTTTCATGTATTTTATACATAAACATGTGTCCCCTCTGTGTAAAGAGATTCTGAAAGTTTCAGGAAAAAAGATTCGCTCACTTTTTTCCTGATCCATTTATATAAAAACCTGTCTGAAAATGAACTGATCAGATTTTGGCCACTTTATGATGTCATAACGATTTTTTGGCTAGTGTAACCATTAGCCAATAACCAACCAAGGTAACCCCCCCCCACCCACCTTATCACCTGAATCTCCTCCTAGAGCACCATTGTGTTCTTTTTAACCAAATATCTCTCAGAGGGGCATGGGGAGTGGCTCCTTATTTTCATCTAAAGTAACAGACACAGAATCAGCACATTTGAAACAGGGCTGAAACAGAGGGGTTTATGGGATGCTACAATGGCTAATCTGTTTGGTATTTGGAGTCAAACACAGAGACATGTTTTGTATATCTGAGACCTATAATATATTGATGTTGAAAAACAGTATAATAGGAGACCTTTAATGTATCTGTCAGTCGTACAGCGACTGAAATGCTTTTACCACACAAAGAGCTTTGTTCCATTCCGCCATGAATACATTTGCGGTTAAAATTATATCCTGGCATCTATCGTTAAAAAGCACTAGAGAAAGGGAGAGTAGAATAACAGCATCATTTTTTTTAACCAGGCACTCAACGACTATCTGTTGGAGAACAATTATAATTATGAAGTCCCGTAATAGAGAATCTATCATCCACAAGAGTCATTTGATTTTCACACGTACTTGAAAAGAGGGACGGTGATGGTTAAAAAACATTATATGTATATCATGGTTTCTGGCTTAATAAATGTTTTACATTTCGGCCTATCCTATCCCAAAGTTCCCTCCAGATGGATTTTCTCTCTCCTGCCCTGCCTGAAACGCCTCCATTGTAGTCCTTTGTTTACTTCCATAACATAGTGACATCACTATGTAACACTTGTGCTTCGATTGGCGAGCACTCCAACAAATTGTACGTGAGGGGTGCACATCTGCAAGCAGTTGACCAATCACAACAGAGCCAGCCATCTATCCAATCAGAGCAGACTGGGCTCTGGTTTCAGACAGAGGGTGAAAAGAGGTGCTAAAACGTTCATAATAAAATGGCTACTTTTATTGTAAGAGAAATCTTAAATGTTTATTTAATGCCTGTCCCATATTTTGCATTATTAATGTATTCAGCATACTCTTGTAACCTGGTTTTCAAACACAATGTCAAGATAAACTGTAGATATCAGCATGAAATAATTGTCAGATTATCTTCAAAAACATGCATTTTCTAGGGATGTTGATAAGGTGAGGTAACAAGATAAGGCAACAGCAGTGCTGCAGAATATCCTTAGAGTAAAGTAATTACACTTTGGACTATTTTAAGGCATTTTTCTATATTTGGCACAACCCATAGTGGACTTTACTATGATGTCCTAATCTGAAACTTGCAATAACAATCAGGTGGCTGGCTGGCTTTCACTGTGCTGCCATAACCAGAATAACATGGGTCAGAGAAGGGGACAGGACCTCGATTTAGCCTGCACCGGGGTCAAGAGGCGAGCCTCAAACAGGCTTATGAAACATGCTTAGGTGGAGGATAAGGTCAATACCTTCATGTAAGCTTTCAAACATAACTGTAACCACTGTCATCTCCCTGTCTCATGGAATAATTTATTATAAACAGAACAGTCTTCAAGGTCTGGGGTTTAAAGTTCACACACATGTACAAACAATATTTAAATACTTGACAAAGAGGTACTGTATATTATGTTAAAGCTTAAAAGCTGTGTAACATGTAATGCCTTTTTAAAACGTAAATTTGAAGAATTAGACTTCAACAAGTCCTCCAACTCATACGACCAAATAGGTCGATTGTACAAGCGCTTATTACGACCAAATAGGTAGATTGTTCAAGCGCTTATTACGACCTATAATTACGTTTGAAAGTTTTCAACCTCTAGTACTCCCGTTGACTGCAAACGCTCCGGTGGGTCGTATATTCACAAATAACCCTCTCTGGAAAATCCTAAATTGTAGGATAGTTTGGCCATTAAAATGCTTTTTGATTCGATTTCTAGCGAGAAGTGTATATTGTACTTTTAGAATCCACGTCCAGTGGATGTGTAGGAGTTTGATAGATATTACGAAGATCATTTGAGGTCTCGCCAAGAGAACGTGTATATACGACGTCTTTCCAGTGGCTGGAAGCACCCCCCAGGATAGCCATAGCACCCCCTAAGCACCCCCAAGAAATGTTTTTTTTATGTGTGAAATTCATAATTTGAAAAAGGATTGATTCGAAAATAATATGCTACAGTACAGTACAAGTAGCCTACTTCTGGGTCTCTATTTTTCATTCAAGCTCTGCTCTGTGTGTGTGTGTGTGTGTGGCACGAGCCATTTTGTGTGCGTGCACGAGCGAGAGAGAGAGCGTGCACCGGTACCGGAGATCGTTGTGGTTAGCATCTGGTGCTAGCTACGCTAACGGATATAAGGAGCTTTTTCAACAACAAGGTGGAGGGAGAACTCTCTCCTGTCAGACTGAGAGGCTCAGATAACATCAGCTCAGGTGAAGTAAAGAACTCTCTCAGTGTTTAGATAGTTAACTTTAGTCTAAGTTATCTCAGTGGGTCTCAAAACGGTTTGGTCACGATTAATGTAAATAAGTATTTCTGAGGCACACGTTTATATGATCATTATAGGTATAAAAAAATAAGAGCATAAATGAAAAACAGGTATGAAATACTATATGACAGTAAAACAAGAATACAGTTTAAAAGGGGAGTGATTTGTAAAATATACATAAAGAAAAAGTAAATCTGTTTACAGTTCTGTAAGAGAGAGGTATCCATAGATCTCTTAATGTTGCTCTCAAAGTGCTCCAGATTGATGCATTTCATTTCAATATTTAAAAACAAATCTTCCCGGGGGAGCTTGCCCCCAGACCCCCCTAGAGGATGTTAGGTCCACCCCCCACTTGTAAAAAAAATAGCACTTTACCCCTGCTTACACCTACAGTACATGCCGTGAGCTGATTATCGAGTCTTCATTGTAACGGTTGCGGGTACACTGTGCGTGTGGGGAGTGTTGCAGTAGAAAATTAAACTATAGCGCCCGGGACATTAATGGGAAACCCTAAATGTTTGGGCACTCTCTATGAAACGTCAAGCTACCCCACAGCACCCCCAAAAGAAAATATCTGGCGCCGCCACTGCGTCTTTCGCCCTATTCATTTCTATGGACGGCAGCGTCCATGTAAAGTTAGCTTCAACCCTCACGGGGTGAAAACAGTATTTCCGGTCTCGAAGTTTTCATAATAAAACCGTATTCCCCTCACTGTCAAATGATTTTACAGTGATATCTGCCGTACTCATCCACTAAAAAACATCAGTGTAACCTTGTTAATTATATGACATTAATTGGTTTAAATTGTGTACACTGCTTTTATGTTTTTCCCATAGATTTTTCCCTTTCGATTCTGAGAGACACATTTCTTTTTTCAGAGGTTTTGATAGGCTAAAACATCGAACTACCCATAATCCTCAGCTATTGTTGAAGCTTGGTGCTTGGATGTTTTAGCCGCAATGCAGGTTCGGATATGGTGTTTATGCGATGTGAAATCCGAAAACATTTAAAAAAAAATTATAATAATACTTTATTCCGAGTGTGCTTGCTTTTCTCTGTGAAAGTCATCACATGACGGCATTGTAATACACGGTTCGGCTGCATTAAATATTACACATCTGCCGTAGTTCTTTATTTATAGAGCCCTGATGAGAAGACCTTTGGACAAACTGGAAGAAATGCCGCCAAAACTGGTAAATAGGCTATATTTACACCATAACGGTGCACAGCTGATAGACAGGGACTCAACTGAGTTGAGAGAATAGTCAGGGGTTTTGGGTGATGGGAGACACATCTATGGAATCAGAATTTCAATAGCTTACCATTAAATGACGGATATACCTTTCTGTCTATGATGTTTTACAAATCAGATATTAATGTGTAGAACTACAATATGTGAAATAATATAGCAATATCCTGTAAAATTATGTGAAAACATGAATAAAACTACACATCTTCAGATGTTATACACATACGTGTCCTACACTAATAATATAAAGTTATTATGGCATTGTATGCTGTGTGTTATTTGTAACATCTTCAGAAACTACCTATCCAACTCCTCACCAGTTGACTTTTACTGGTCTATACAGGTTCATGGTACAATGCATAAGCTTCAAATCGAGAGACTGAAACTGTATTTTTCTTTACCGTTCTGTTTTAATTTCACAATAAAGTTAATAGTAATATTATGTTTGATATTATTATGTTTTATTAACTAGACCACTGGGTCATGTTGTTAAGACCATCTTTTCTGTCGGTTTGGTGTTACAAATATCAAAACAATATATGTGTGGATAACAAAATAAATCCATCATAAACTAAACTGGAAATTATACTAGAATCCACTTCAAGACACTGGTACTTGCGTACCATGCTGTGAATGGATCTGGCCCTTCCTACATCCTGGACATGGTTAAACTGTACACCCCAGCACGTGCACTCCGCTCTGCATCAGCCAAACGGCTCGCTGCACCCGCACTGCAAGGGGGACCCAAGTTCCCATCAGCAAAAACACGTTGGTTTGCTATCCTGGCTCCAAAATGGTGGAATGAGCTCTCCATTGACATCACGACAGCAGAAAGCTTACACATCTTTCGGCGCAGACTGAAAACTCATCTCTTTCGACTCCACTTCGAGCAATAAAATTACTAACAAAGCACTTATATACTAATAAAGGACTGGTTTATCTAAAGCCAGTTGAGTAGCACTTGAAATGTTTTGGCTCTATGAAACCTGATGTACTTATATGATTCTGTTTTCTTCAAGTTTGTATCTTCTTGGTCGAATGCACTTATTGTAAGTCGCTTTGGATAAAAGCGTCAGCTAAATGCAATGTAATGTAATGTAATGTATCATTCCATTTCAAAGAGCGGTTTGACGCTCTGCGTAACCTTGTCGCACTGCCACTCCAACATCCAATCACAGAGCTTGAGGACTAATCACGGGGTTTGTCAAGCAAAGCGGATGTTGTAGTCCCAAACGATAGCTGAGGATTATGGGTAGTGTAGTGTCTTCGGCCATCCTAAACTCAGAAAAAACTATTTGTTTCTCCGAATCGAAGGTTAAGCATTGTACACAATTTAAACGGATAAACTGATGTTTTTTAGGGGATGAGTACTGCAGATATATCACTGTAAAATCATTTGACAGTGAGGGGAATACTTCCGGTTTTATTATGAAAACTTCGAGACCGGAAATACTGTTTTCACCCCGTGAGGGTTGACGCCAACTTTACACTGACGCTGCCGTCAATAGAAATGAATAGGGGAAAGATGTAGTATATACACGTTCTCCTGGCGAGACCTCAAATCATCTTCGTAATATCTATCAAACTATAGATCCTACACATCCGCTGGACCTGGATTCTAAAAGTACAATATACACTTCTCCCTAGAAATCAAATCAAAAAGCATTTTAATGGCCAAACTATTCTACAATTTAGGATTTTCCAGAGAGGGTTATTTGTGAATATGCGACCCTCCGGAGCGTTTGCAATCAACGGGTGCATCAACCCATATGCCGCAAATTGTTGTTTCTTACACGACCACTAGAGGTGCTAAACTTTAAAACGTTACTATAGGTCGTAATAAGCTGCTGAACAATCAACCTATTTGGTCGTTTTTTGGAGAAGGACAGGCTGAGAGACTTATATTTATTTCCAGTGGTCATGATCTATCAAAGTTAATATTCCTTTGCTTAAATGAAAGTACAGTAAGTGTTTATCCCACACAAATAAAACCATTGTTTCCTTCAACCTGGTCTCACCAGAATGCGTGACTCCACCACGACTCCTTAACACCGCAGTGCGTGGTGGAGTCACGAACTTTGCTACATTTACGTGTCGGCACCACGCAAACAACCCCAATGTAAAGTGAATGAGGCTCCTTTGTCGTGGTGCACACACGCATTTCTACAACGTCCCGCAGTGAGCTTTTATTCTATAAAACGTTTTTAAAATCTACACGTAAATGTAGCAAAGTTCGTGACTCCACCACGCACTGCGCTGTTAAGGAGTCGTGGTGGAGTCACGCATTCTGGTGAGACCAGGTTGGTTTCCTTCTACAGCTAATACAGATCTTCAGGGAGAGATCCTTTTGAGAAACACAGAAAGCTTTTTCTACACCCACATTGCAGAAAATAGACAAGAAGAAGAAAGACACACAATACCTTTTTGTGTAGCTCTCACTTTTTTGTGGAGTTGGAATAGGCTTTCATAGTTCTTACTATCAATACGTCTCTCCACCTACAGTACATGCAAAACTCGCAACCTAATGCAACACATTTAAAAGCTGGGGAGTTGTGGAAAATCTAAAGTGCTGCAGAAGGGCACAAGGTAGCTACTTTACATCTACTTAACCACTACTCAGCCAGTCTCTTTCTGTCCTATGCTTTATTCCTTAAACTATTAAATGATGGTTTGTCGTATAAGAGTTGTGCAGAGGCAGTCATTCCAATAAGTAAAACACCATTAGTTGTTTTACCAAGTTCCCCAAAATGAAAGATGTTTGTGTTCAAATAAGAAAGCCCTACTGTATAGAAGCTGTAGTAATTTCAACAGAATACAAGGAGAAAGTCAGGTAACATTACAAAGCGGAAAGAGACCAAACAAACTCTTTTAAACCATGAGTATAATTGTTCCATAACAATTTTCATTACAATGATTGTCCCCTAAACATTTATAGATAGGAAATTATAAAACAAATTATTTGTTATTTAATCTGGATGACTTGTTGGGTGGACCTCAAACTCTCTTCCTCCTGTTCGATGCCCCCCATCCTGATCACAGTAACTAATACTTCATTTCCAATGCATGGTTTGGCTTAACTTGACTCGACTCTAGGTACCAAGTCCTTTTCTCTATTTCTATTTTCAATGCACTGATCAGCTGATGCACACTGCATTAACTACTGTTACATCATCTTTAATGCCATACTTGTTGAGGCATGCTTTGCAACACTCTCTGAACGCTGTCTTCAGCAACGGTTTCTGCATTTGTTTTAATTGTACAGCAAACATCGACACAGACCAAAAATGTTTACCACATACAATCCACATGTCTTAAGAACAAGTCAAATTGAGTAGAACCTTTTTTCTCCTAAATAAGAACATGAACTGTCACACAAATTGCTGCATGCATGTACTCTGGTGGCATCATGACTATAGCTCTGTCATTCAGCCAATCGGTGACGTGGGTCTTCTCCGGATTAAATCCGTGACGGAGGGCCGGTCCAGCTCCTGGGATACACTCAAAAATGTAAATAGATGGGCGTAGTTGACCTTCAAGGTGACATGGATCCAGGCTAAAGACTCAACCCTAATCTTCAATTAAAAGGTCTTCAAAGTGATTGGAGTGACTTCAAATACAGTTTGACCCAGTTTAAACTAGGTGTTTAACAGCAAGCACTTACTGACAGTTTAAGACATTGAAATGTATTTACGGTCAATTAACACAGTTTAAATATGTTGAGTAGAAACTGAAAAAAAGTATTGAACATCTGGAGACCTATGTCAGTTTACTAGCTTTACTTAGAGCAGCTTGTATAAGTACAACAACTGTTGGTGGTCAATTCATCTTGAGACCTTTTTTTTGCTTTTTTTTTGCTTTGGCTTTCTTGCTAGGTAAAATAAATCTAATTCATTCACGGAGGACTTTTCTGCTGAAAACATGTTTAGCTTTCTTGAAAGAAGGACAAATGTCCTTTTATTGAAGTACAGAACTGCATGTTTGCATTAAAACAAGTCACTAAAAAAAGTAAGAAAGCCTGACACAAAATGGCAGTTATGAGCATGTCTGACTGAAGATACAGTTAAGAGGTGTGAGTGGATGAGAGAGAGAGATAAAGGGAGAGAGAGAGGGAGAGGAATTATCCACCCTAAAGCCAATCCCTCTCAAGCTGATAAGTGTGCTGAATGGACTAACCAGTTTGCGGACCTCAAACTTGCAGGCAGGTAAGAAACATTTGTTTTTCTTTCCTATAAAATCATTTCTTATTTCCTGTTAAGCAAGTCTCTGGATCTGGGAAACATTTATTTGAATGAATTGTAATTGCACTGCTAAAACTTGTTTCAGCAGTGCTTGTCTGGGACTCAGAAATCCTCCTAAGGTAGTTTGTTTACAGTGACCCAGATGATGTAAATAATGCTCCGGCGGACTGAATGAGATGTCAGTATAATATGTTCAAATCAGCTGCCCTTTTAAGGGAAACTTCATCTATTTTTCAATATTGTTAGTAAAACATTTATTATGTAATGCACTCATAAGTATTTTCTCAAGTGGACCAAGTTGACAGTCGCACATAAGCTGTGAGATTATGTGCTATATGTATATATTGCATATTTAGCACAGTAAAGCAGCGATAATGATTTCATTGCGCCTGGAAATACATCTGAACTTTCTCTAAAATAAAATAAAACACTGAACTTTTGGCGATCAAAGTCGTTTTTGAGAAGACACTGGCAAAAGGTAAATGCATTTGCGTTTTTTCTGAACTGTGTGTACTTTTGATGTACTTTTAAAAGGTCTTTTAATAATTGGATTCCGCGTCAGATAATCATAAACATGCATTTATTGGCATTGACTCATTTTTATAAGGTGGGTTTCTTTTTTTCCCCTTGTTGGATTACCCAAACAGGAGCAATTTTTTGTTTTATTGTTGATATTATCTGGCTAATTCAACAAATATCCCCATCTCTACATGTGCAACACCATTGTATTCAATGCCTTTTCAGTAGATTTCTAAGACATGCTGCTTAAATCTTCAGGTGTTTGACACCTCGTCGTTAAGCCTTCATGCTATCGCCATATGTGTTTTAGCTCCCGTATTAACAAGTATACTATTAACACATTATGTGTAGTACTGACACTCAGAAAGACTGTACTGTAGCACATGTTTTCATTTGAAATCCAATGCTATGGTATTTTTTCATTTTCCACCAGAATTCTTTCTCAGAATTTGCCTTAGTGTTAGCAAACAAACTGTAATGCTTGAGTTAATTTACCTTTGTTGCACTTAAAATGTTCAACCAACGATAAATTAGCAATATGGGTCACACATGCATAGTCTTTTGTTGTGGTGGCCCTAGCATCCTTTCTAGTTCCCTTTCTGTATATCCTGCTGAGCTTTTGGCCCAGTGGACGCAGAGCGGATGGACTTGGGGTCACCTGCAGTGCTGGGACCTTGCTCTGACTCCTCTTCATCAGTTGCAGCTTGGCCAGAGACAGCTTACAGGATACAAACAACATGTGACATCCATCACCCCTTACATCTGAAATCTTGACAAGTGTGGTGGCCAACCAATAATTTGCATAAAGGATGGTATAATTTCTAAGATTATTTCCAGTATTGTAGGTTCTACAACTGACCAAACTTTAAGCGCTACCATCAGTCATCAACATGCTTAGGATGAGTACTTTCTAATTCTGGGTTTGCAGAGTAAAATATGTGACTAATGCATGTTTAAGTGGCTGCTGCAACTTCACACCAAGGGCCTGTTGAACTAGAGCACTTCACAAAACGATACAATGGATAAAAACATCATGATTAGTCCCTTGTTGTGTCCAGAATGTGAAAGAAGCAAAACTCTGTGTCACTGTTAGTAAGCTGTTGACTTTTAACCCTTTTGGGATAACAACTCATTGAAGTCTCTCTGTTGAAATAGACAGTGTGGACCTGTTGAGAAACCTGAGCTGCCTGCATTAAGCCAGCATATTGTCACATTAGCCGCTACTCTTCAACAGCATCACAAGTATTCCCAACTGGATTGGCGAAGGCTTCCCCAGGCAGGAAGGTCTGCGATGTAGTCCTCACTGTGTAAACTCACGGCTGTCTTAACCTCAGGGTAAGGGCAGGGCGCTGACCTCAGCCTCACCCAAACTAGCAGCAGGATTTAGCCTGAGTTCACTTAAGGCCCTGACACACCAAGCAGTCACCAGAGAACTCGCCGACGCCGAAGCCGACTGTTGCGTCGCTGTGTTCTCCTGCGTCTTGGCCATGTGTCGCACTGGAACACACCGCAAAGACTTCAGCCGAGCATGTACAAACTGCGCATGCGTGAGTGGCAATAACTCTCCTTACCAGCAGGCGGCGGTAGTGTGTATTCGTCATTCAAAAGAGGCAACAACCGGAAGAACAGACTGCGTGATATAAACAAACAACAAATAGCGTGTGCGTTCCATTTTCACTCTCGTCCATCGAAAACATGTTTCGTGCGGTACTGGAGCTATCAGCCATTGGAGTGTTGCTTGTGGAAGACATTCTCAAGCAACCGTTTTGCTTCTCATGCACTGATTCGCTAGCTGAACAGCCAATCAGAGTGATTTCTTTGTCCGAATGCCTGTGGCCGACGCACGGCCGATTCAACATGTTGAATCGGCCGTGCGTCGGCCATGAAAGGCCAAATAAGGCGTGTCACGGCCGACGGTGCGGGACACACCAAATTGAGTTTGGGCGACAGGGCACGCTTCGTCGTCCGACTAACGAAAACGGCCGATTTCGGCCTGGTGTGTCAAGGCCTTTAGGCCAGGGGTCGGCAACCCGCGGCTCTCGAGAGAAGGAAATAAAATTAAAATATTTGTAGGACTATTTATATTTTCTTGCACGGTTGGAAATGTTTCGTATCTTGGATTTTGAGGTGATACTGTGACACATAAATAAAAAACAAAACGGTTTTAATTAGGTCAACTAAAATATGCGTCATATCCTGCTACGGTCCCGCACCAGCGCCTTTTCTTGCAGGTGAATAACCTGACCCCCGGCTCGATGAGCGAACTATGGATAAATCAAAGAAAAGTATCGGAGGAACACAGCAAACGATGCTGGCTTACCGGTATGTTTGATATGTGGAGAGGAGTTGTCAAAGGTGCTGCAGCCTTTACGTATTGGAGGAAAAACACGGAAGAGGAAGACAGCTGACGATCTTCAGTCATAATTCAATCAGTTAACTCTTTTTAGGGTGCAGCTATTAGGGCTGTCCCGAATACCATTTTTCGCGCTCCGGATATTCGGTGGGTATCTCAGCAGCGAACCGCTTCAACACGTGTATTTCGGTTTATTCACGGCATTCATTTTGTTATTCTACAGTATTGTTGTTTTATAGTTATTTTTTAATGTATAAAACCCAATTTGCATTCTTTAAAATTGAAAAGGATATTGCATTGTGTTTGTTACTTTCGTTGCAGTTGTATATGTCTTAAGTGTAATTTGGCTTGGCTTCCTATTTGTATGGACATGCTTTTATTTTGAAGGAGAGTTAGTGCTGTTGACAGGAAGTTGTTGTTGCTATGGAAACAACGTGACGGAGATTAACTGAGAAAAAGTCATATCTACATATAAAGACGGAGAAAGTAAACAATAAAGTTTATGGTTAAGTGTCAGCACCCCCCGAAGAGGCACAAGCTCTTATGTTGATATTGGAGTTTTCAATCAATTCAAATAAAAAAATATATATATATCCGAATAACGAAATTGAAACCCGAATTGTACTCCAACGAACGAATATTCGGATATTCAGGTACAGCCCTAGCAGCTATATGTTTTATTTATTTCAAAGTGGGCCCATTTGAATTATATTCCTTTTCTTCAAATGTGCAGAGGACTCCCCAAGTGCTGTGCTGATTTATTTTAAAGTAGACCTGTGTATTTTTTTTAATTCTCCTTATAAGAGTTATTTGTTTATTATTAGAGGTTAACAGTTTTCTATAATGTAATAAATAATAAATACAAAAAAACTGTAGTTTTTGTCTATGATTATAACTTTATAAACAATCAAGCTATCAAATATGTTTTGCGGCTCCAGACAAAAGAAATTGGTGGAAAAGGGGGCAAAATGGCTCTTTTGGTCAAAAAGGTTGCAGACCCCTGACTTAGGCCAAGTGCACATTTGCAATAAAGCATCACTCCACAACCATGTGCTTCCAGAGAAAAAGCTGAATTCTTACTGCTTTTTCTCAAAAAGCTGCTGTAGGCACAACATTTTAACTAGCAGTACCTTATTTATTACTTTAGATGAACTGATTTGTGTTCTGTGTATGTATGAAAATGGGAAAATGTATTTTTGATAATTAGAACGATCTAAGTTGTACAGAAATCTTATTTTATATAATAGAACATTTATTTATGTTGGCTTTATAATTGCAAATGAGTGAATTAGGATCCTCTTGATAAAGCATGTATTAATATCCCGATGTTCTATTGCTTTTTAAATAAATAATAAAATGGTAATGGTTAAGCCGAGGTTTGGGTTACAGTCAAGTCTTGATGCTTTGCTTGTTTTATGTAACTTCAGACAGTTATAGAGGGATGGCAAAGCCAGGAGGTGAGGAGACATTTGAGCGTTTTTTATTACCAGTCAGAGAACTACTGTCTGCTGCTTCTGTTACTTTTGTCTGTTCAGGCTAATGGATGTGTGAAGTGAAGTGAATGACAACACTTTGTGAAATCACAAAAGTCCCAATTACTCAAATCCAAATGTGCTAAAATAAGAAAGTGCAAAGGTGTAGTAAAAGCACTCACCAAATATGGCACTTAGCGGCTTAACAACAGAAGGCTGTTGACCCTCGTCTAGCTCTACACTGTGATTACATTTAGTTGTGGCTGTGTAGCTTTTGGGCGAGATTGGGTTCCAAAAAATATGTAAATCGTCTTTGGCCCTTTTTCACTTTTCCTGCTATATACTGAATTTTCTAATTTATTCTTTTTTATAAGAAGCGGATATTGTCATTCTTGATAGTGTTTGTTTGTCTTTCAGCTGGTTATAAACTCTTATCGGAGATAGTGGAGATATGTTACAGTGTGTTAGATTTCTCTGGTATACAGAACACTTTTAAAATATATAGAATGTATTAGCTTAGGTGCCAAAACACTGCGAAAACAACTAATCAAGGAGTAATAGCATTTATTCAGTATTATAGCCATGTTAGAGTATTTCTACCAAAGGAGTACTGCACGTTTTATAACTTAAAATGAATTATAAACTACTGTTTTATTATGCTGGTAAACCGTGTTGGATCCCTCATGTGATCATTTGTTTTAGCTTTTCTGACAATACTGAAATATGGAGGACATATGTTAAACAGGCAATATGACACCAAGTCATAAATCATCACACTAATTTGTTGCATATGGACTTCTTAAATTAGGTCATATTTCATCGCCCTCTTAGCATTGATGGACCGCACAGGGCCGTGGTAATTACCGACATGACAGAAGACGTTCTTTATGTAAGGGCATTTTTTTCATGGAAAAATGATTGAAGATGGCTTTTTCTGCCCTCACGACAAAAGATGTAGGCAATTAAACCGAAAACCAACCAAAAGTCTTCACCATTATTGGTCCTTTTGACAAACAATTGTCATAAAAATGATCACTTTTAAAAGATATTTAGAAACATGCACTAAAACTAAAAGTTCTCACAGCTATAATGCCCCCTAATTAAAGTGTGCACATCTAAAATTGTATTATTAAAAGTTCTCTCAAGCTAAAGTTCTCAGGATAAACGTACTTTAAATTGCATTTCCTCCAAACTTAACATTGTATTCAGGAAATTTCCAATAATATAAATCCTTTTATAAAACATATCATACTGAAAAGTTTTTTTTAAAACTCCTCATGATTAAGATTCTTCACAGGGGGAAAAAAAGAAATACATCTTATTATGAAATGTCTTAATGGAAAAAGTCCTATGGCCACTAAAAGTCCTCCAAATTAAAATTATTTTTAATATAAAGTTCCCGCTGTAGAATAACAACCCATACATTAGTTCCTCATAACTAAGCATTTTTAAATCTTCAAATAATTTATGGAAAAAGGTCCTCTAATTTTAAAAGCCACCATATTTGAAAGGTCATTTTACAACACAAAACATCTCCAAATTAAAGACACACAAATTATGCTGTTGATAAATAAAATACTTTCCAAAAAGATTAAATGTAAATTAATGTAAATGTTGACATTTCTGCACTCAATTAGTTTGTTTATAGAGAGTGCAGAGTGATGGTTTTATGTGAATAGAGAGACATATAAAACTGTTTATGAGTGAACACTACATATTTTGAACAACCATAATGCCTCAGACCCATTCACACACTCACATTTATTTGCAGAACATACTGAAAAGAAAGATTTAATAATGAAAATCCTCACAATAGATAAAAGGATACTTTCAGTAGTTTCACCGGAAAAGAGTCTGACTTCTGAAACAAGAGTTTGTTATACTGTTTCTCAGCAGTTCAGTTTTTATATAAGTAAGTTGGTTTAGGCCTGGAAGAAATCTCTTTGTATAAACATCATATGAAGTAGTGACACAGCTTGTTCTTTCTCATGCTGTTTGCGTGGAAAAAATACGTTTAATCTCATATAGTATGTTATCGATTAAATACAGTTATAATAAATATATCATAATGGACCAATCTATGAATTTTCTAAAATCTGCTAAAAGGAATAAAAAATTAAACGTAAGCCGCTAAATTGATCCGAAATTGTGAAAACATTAACAAATATATTCAACAAGTTCTACAAAATGAATCAAATGTATTCTCCTTTTGTTTATTGTTCCCTGAAAAAACGTTTTTTTTTAACACATTGTGCTCCTTTTTTGCCTATAGGTGAGATTAATGTCCAGCTACTGTAGGTGTTAAAACGCTCTCCCATAGTCTTTAAAGAAATTAATACTGTTAGTTCTGACACAGTGTCCTCGAGGGGCCGATGGTTTTAGTGTCACGTTGAGACTGACATGACTCACCACCATACCCAGTTTACCATCAAGCCGGGTCACCTGACAGGGGGAGGGAAGATTGACTCATGTGATGTGATGCGTGATGGAAAAGGTGAGGTTAGGGTAAGAACAGGAGGAGGAGGAGGAGGCCGCGCTGTTGGACGTACATCCAGTCATCCTGGATAATTGATCCGTGTGAGGGGGCTGGGATTGGCTTTGAAAACTGAACCATGTCCGGACACTGTACTCTATGTTAACTTGGATAAGCTCAAACAAAAGCAAGCAGGAGTTGGAAATTATTATTATTTTACCTTAAGTTTAATAAGGATTCAAAGGTGCATGCAAAATATCTTAGTTTTGGCTCCTCAAACATTGCAACATACAATATACTTAATATAAAAAAGATTCAAAGCCAATAGTATAGTGCAATCAAATATTACAAGATACTTAATGGAACAAGTAAGTTGTAAGGAAAAATATCAAATAAGATGTAATAAGATAAACAGGATATAAAATGAAATACTGTCAAAATATATAATGATGTGGATATCTCTGTATGTAGTATAAACAGATGATATAGAAAGCTAAATAATTATAATTATAGTAATAATTTAAAAAGCTGAATATTCATGCAATCTGAACATTATTCAATGTTTAAAAAACAAGATATGTGTTCTTTTTGTTGGTTGCTTCATAATGATCAGCGGCTGCTGCATGTCACGCACATGTTCTTCTTCTGCAGTGACACGTGTGGCAAGAATGACTTGACTTTTTGAGTGGGGGGCATGTTGCTCTAGCCGAACAAAGACCCTGCAGTCAATCCTTCGTTAAATAGCACTAAATCCAACCAATCCTATTAGTCCGTCATCCTTGAGAGGAGGGGGTAAGGCTCGATGTATTCCTGTGGTCAGCTCTGCCTCTACTTAGGTCAACATCCCACAGCTTAGTCCCTTTTACTTTTGGTCAACATTTAAAACAGATATCTAGATAATATTAGAGAAACTGACATTAAATAAATACAAACACGAAAAGAGTTTGAAACAACCAAAAAGGTCTGATAGGCTATTGTTCTCACTGCCCAGGAGAAAAAGCTATCAACATTATTTATATAGTGTCCTACTATCATGACCCATATATGTTTTGTATTGAATAAACACAAACCATATGGTCCACTAATGTTGTCCTTAAGTACCAGAGAGCAGGGTTCGCTGTCAGATTAAGGCTTTCATCTGTAGCGCTTGAACACCTTATTAAACTGCACCCATTGAACCAACTTGTTGTGTTTAGGGTGGATAAGAAAGGTCAATCAATGTTGGTTTGATTCTGCGATTTTAATAGTGATTATCTTATATTTATGCAACATAACAACCACGTTCCTTAAATTATTTAAATCCCAAATGAAGAGCAATCAGTTGGTCTATTTATTAAATGAGAAAAAATAGGTAATTCCTTCAGCATGTGAGATTTAAGTCATGTTATCTTGGTAAGATTGTCAGGGAAAATAAGCAGAAACTCCAAGACTGGCAACTTCCCATGACATATTTTAGCACAGCATAAAATCTCGATATTTAATTTGACACTTTCTTTCTGTACAGATTAAACAAACAAGGTATCACCTGTGCTTTGTCAATACAAGGGGGGCCTGTAGGTGGATTTTTCACCTTTTCACAAAGTCAGGCTAGCTGTTTCCTATTGTTTCCAGTCTTTATGGTTGCTGGCTGCAGATAATTCCCAGCAAAGTTGTTTTCTCCGAATTTGAGAAGCGATGCACTTGGTGTTAGGATGTGTAGATTATGACCTTAGAGTGAACGGTACCTGTGTGTTCTTCTTATTGGCTTTGCATCTTGTTCTCTGGCTGACCCTACATGCAAAACTTGCCATATGCTTTAAAACAGATGGGATGTTTAGTTACTTTTAAGCTGGAAACATTTAATAACATTGGTTGCGCTCACTTGTAATAGATAGTATTGGTGTCTTCAATAGCTGTCGTTCCTTACATTTTAAAAAATGGTGGTTATTGCGCATGCCTAATAACCTCAGCATCCCTGGTTTAAATTCGGCCTGTGGTCATCTTTATCCAGGCCATGGCCCTCTCTCTTGCTTTCCCATTTCTACACTGTCTTCTGTCAAATAAAGATTAAAGTTATAGTAAAATATAATGTTCCCCCTTAAAAATGTGAATTGACAGTCATGATAGAATACATGATTTCCTTGACCACTTACAATGAAATTGACTTTCCACTGACACATTTATAATAGCTTATACTGATATTGTCAAGAAAACTTCCGAAATGAGGCAGAATGGTGTGATTATTTAGGGTTTTTTGACTGTATGTGGAGCAGATGAGAAATAGTACTTGATGGGGACTTGCAAGTGGGAAAAGTTGAACCGAACAATATTCTGTTATTGTTAGGTAAATATGACATATTCATAGGAAGTGTCTTGAACTCATACAGTGGTTAAACGACCCAGCTATGTACAACTTCTGGATATTTAGTTTTGGTTCTTGGTTTGTTATCATGCGTTATCATTCGTCTGAGTTTGTCCTTCCCATGTTACACTCTCCCTTATTGTAATGTCTAAAAATATCCAATAAACATGCTGACCCCAGGCTCTGGCGCTGATTCATAGGGCCCTGATGTGATTGCCCACTCACCAATGTTTTAAATGAAATAAGCTTTTATTACGTGAACTGCTAAGTATGATTAATCGGCCATAATCTCATTACACTGTAGCCTGTTTATTGCCCGACCCACTACTGACCCTCCCCTTAATGTGGTCTACCTGCCTGTTATCGTCACTGAGCATAGTCTGCCAGGTCAGTTCAGGAAATGCTGACGGAGTGAATGAGCGATTTCATAATTGAAGTTGAGTTGTTATTGATGTAGATCAGCTGTCACTTACGCACTTACCTGTTTTCTATCTGGTTATATTTGTATCTATTTATAATTCGTCATGACCCAAATTCCCTTTAATCAATTTTCATTGTCTACCTCAAGTTTCAATCATCAAATGAAAGACCGCCACATCTTGACTAGTTTATCTAATGTTATCTCTAGTTGTTGTTTTTGTATGTTCTTATTGGTGGCAATATAAATGATAGATGGTTCAAATCAATCAGCAATATACTCCAACTTTTTAACCAACCAAAGTTTGACTAAGCCATTTATGATATATTACATCATAGTTTTTCTTATCTGAGTTTAATTGATTTTCTGTCCCACAGGTAAGAGCACCTTAGGATCTGATGGGCGGTTAGAAGCCGAAGTTAAAGGGATTACTCTTGGCTGTCGGACACAGAAGTTTCAAAAGGGATCACCTGGCTGGCGCCCAACACCGCTTCCCAAAAACAGCAGGACCTATCAAGATACATCGGTCCAGCTTTCACGGCTTGTAAACTTACCATGGAGCCAACAAATCTTGGGTAATACTGCATTGTTGTAGGCAAACAGCTTATGGGTTTGGCAGCACCCTTTGTGCGGTTTCAGAATACTACCATTTGAGTTTGTTTGCTTGACTTCTAAAATACATTTGGGGAGTAAGCCTGGGAGGAGATTTCATCAGTGATTTTAGGGTTGACATGAATTGCCCAACCATCTTTCAATCCAACGTTAATGACCTCCATTCATGGTGTTCTTCAAAACACAGCTAAGGCGGGGGAGGATTGTCTTTTGTCGAGGAATAAATTGGACTCAGGCCGAAAATGGCCAGAGACGTGAGTCCTCTGAGCCTCAAGCCTCTGTCTGCAAGACACCAGAAATGGCTTGGACCTTCTCTGGGGTGTATCCTCCCCTTCTTCCCTCGACGTCTTCTAATTTTCTACTACTTTCTGTCATGTGCAGTAGCAGCAACAGGAAGTTTGCCTAGTATAGAGTATGACTATGGGATTAGCCCCAAATTTGTCTGCACCCCAATTCCCCCAGAAGCAGACCCCAGCTGTTACTCCCCACCCAGTGTTCCCCATGGGCCAAGCAATAACGGCAACACTAATGGTCACAATGGCAGCAGCCGGCGAGGCATGATGTCCGACGAGGCCAAAGCCACCATCTTGCACATGCGTGAGAGCTTAGTGAGGCAAAAGGAGACCATCCTGGACCAGCGAGAGACCATCAGGGAGCTGACCGCCAAGCTCACCTTGTGCGAGAGCTTTGGTGGTCACCATGGCACAGATCACCATGAAAACCGTCACGACAACCATCACGATACTCATGACAACCATCATGATGACCACCATGATGATCACCATGGGCCTCACAGCACCCACCACACGCCTTCATCGTCACACCATGGGACGTATCACCCTAGTGATCACCACTACCCCCATGGCAGATCAGACCCGCACAGATCAGACCCCCACAGCAGGAAGGGTTCGTCGTATGGAAAACACAGCTCCTTCTCCCCTGAACAGACGGGCAAGACACTGCAGACATTGAAGGAAAGACTTGAAAGTTTGCAGGTGAGTGCAAAGATCTGAAATGCATGCTTTGCAATTCAAAGAGGTATTTTTTGCATCACAGGTAGGAAATAAACACAGAAATTAGTTAGCTACCTTTTGGATAGTCGGGTTTATATATATATATATATATATATATAAGGTTGCCTCTTGTGTAGAGTTTTAAAGTTTTCGATTCTGTTTACAATGTCAACCAGAAGTAAATAAATGGGTGTCATCTGCAAACAAAACAAACTTTAGCATTATAGACATGTCGCTAATATAATTTATCTTAACATATTTACCAAAAAAACTACTTTGGACCCCTTATGTAATGGGCAACAAAGAGTTGAATCAGTTAAAAAGTTAATCAACTACATAGGCATAGGTTTGCAGCAAGGTCAAGTTTATTCTTATTTATTTATGTATTTTTGATTAACCTTACGTTGGTGCTCCAGGGTTCTGCTCTTTCTCAAGTTGCTTCCTACATACGTTGTTAAATATATATTTTTTAATTAGTCAAATAGTTTTTTCCCTTAACTATACAAAAATGCTGAAGGGCTAGCAAGGCACAGCGATCTTCTAAATGTATTCATATGGCTGTAATTAAAGCCGTGATGCTTCAGGTGAAAAGGGTAAACATTCTGTGTGAGCTCCGGAAGGAGGACTTACTCCACCTGCGCTATACAAACATGTTTGAGATGCTTGGTAATTTGTAAGCCAGGAGAGGCTGAGAAGTCTGCAGGGAAGCCTATCAAAGGTTTGACTTAATTGGGGTCATATCTTGCGTCATTAAGGGTCAAAGGCTCAGTTGCTGAATAAGCTGTAAGTGCCTGCTGCTGCCAAAATACTGTAAAGAGGAAGTGTTTCATCAAGGCATGGTAACCCATTGGATACTGTTAGAGTACAATGCATTCAATTTTGTGGTGGCATAGTTTTTAAATTGTTAGTTTCACTTTAAGTGGATAATCTGTAGTTTTGGAAAAATCTAACATTTTTAGTAAGATTGAGAAGTTGGGGGAAAACCTCTGAAACACACATGAAGACCAATCCATGATAGTCATTGTCAGACCACTAAAGAAAATATCACAGCTGTTTGTCTGTTGTCTCTGAGCCATGTTCTCCCATAGGACTTCCGACTCTTGATCTCCCTGCTGGATATCAGTAGCAAGAACTCAAACAGGAGGCTAATCTAAATTAATTAGCCCTCACCCCTGACTTTAAACAACTACTGTATCCAACTATCACGTGTTGGAGTGAGACCAGTAAAGCTCAGAAAAGGAATAGGGAAGGTTCTGAGAAATTGTTATCTCTACATGAACTTACTGTTGATTCATCCTTGTTCATTCGCATGAGGTTAAGTATTTGTTTTTTTTGGCAAAACCAGGCTAAGTAAGTTAACTTTAAGTCGTTTTAAATGGTCACAGGCCAAAACCACTGTTTCAGACATCTAAAAAAACGTTTACAGACAGAAGAACTTTAGTAGCGGTTTCCATTTCTCTCTAAGAATTGGTATTTTTATTGTAAACATCGCACAGTTTACAAAAGAAAGTGGTACATTCTCAATAATTTGAGTTTCAGCACCTATAACAAGGGATGCATGTGGTTCTGTCTTGCTTAGTTTACAACATTTAATGATGCTGGTGGCATACAGCGAGACTAAACCCCTACTGCCCGCTGGCCTGTGAAATCCATGTTTTCAGTGCAAGTGGTCTCATGGAAAGTGTTGCCAGAAATCCCCTTCAATCTTCCTGAGAAGGTGTAAGACAAAACAGAAGCCGAGCCACGATTTAGCTTTCGTCACTCCCCCCTCTAACAGGATGTCTACACCTCTAGCCTCTGGCTATGCGCCGAAGGGCGCTAGCCAACCTCCCATTCAATTAGTTTCATCCTGCCTGACGAGGCTTTTAATCATTGCGTGCGCTGGCAGGGAACAAAGCCGGATTCGTTGGTGATGAAGACAAGGATGAGCAAAGGAGAAGAGGGAGGGACAGAAACTATTTTCCTGCAAGTTATTCCATATTTCTACTTTCAAAAGCAAATAACTCAATTTATTGCAAACATATTTTCTTCTTTATTTCCTTCAAACTGAGAGCCAATTATTGATGCATGAGAGTTTATCCTTCACCTTGGAAAATAGTGGTAAACAAAACAATTACAGCCCATCGTCCTCTACCTTTCTTTTTTATCCAACATTTTCATCAGCATATCATGTTTGCTCAGTTGTCTTGTCACTTGTAGGATATCTACATTGTGGCTTGAAATTCAACAATAAGAGTTCAAATTCCAAGAATAACTTTGTCAAATGTACAATGTTTGTGTTCAGACCAAGATGTTGTGTACTGTATGTGACAGTGGTCTGTTTAATAAGGTATTTCCTCTGATACATTATCTTCTTCTCTTGTTACTTCCTTAGAGAAAGTTCATATTAATGATGATGATGTTAAAGAGGGAGGGGAGGATTTGATCTATGGTGGAAGCTTTCCTTATCACTCTCTTGCAATATTTAAAAAACACTGACTTGTAATGTGAAACTGCTTTACTTTAGTTTTATAATAACGCGGTCAAAATGTTTCTGATATCAGAAGACCTCTGTGGATAATTTAGCCCCTACTATAAACGAATAACAAAAGAAGGAATCCTAACTGGGACAATCTGACTGCAATTAGAGCCATAGTAGAGATCTTCACCTGCGTCCAGCATGTCTTTGCATCATGATACAACTATTGACGTGAGTGACATAGGACATCAAACAAACAAAGTTAAAAGACATTACTGCTGTATATTCCTGTGGTAGAAATGGTATTTTGCATTAAATAAATCCCCCAATTCTGGGGGGTTTACAGCTGAGTAAGAAAGTAGAATTTGTGGATGAAAAAAGGTTAAAATTGTGCCGAAAAGGCTCAACAAACAGTTTTTTAACTGTCTGATTCGAAATACATCAGATGTGGGGCCTTTTTGCATCCACTGTATGCACAGAGTCAGATATTCTGACTTGTGTGTTTGTACTTCTGCAGGCCAGGAACTCCTCCAGCTCCTACTCCAGCTCCCTGAGAGAACTCCTCCAGCGGAAGATCACCGCCCTGGAAGAGCAGCTGAACAGCTACTACAGGGATCACCATGACGATCGCCATGATGACCACCACGACGACAATCACGGCAGCAGCCACACCGAAGACCACCATGATGACCATCATGGTGTCACTGGTCACCATGGAACTGGTCACAATGACAACCACCACGATGACCACCAAGGCCCTGGTCACCGTAATGACCACCACGATGAACACCATGGTACTGGTCACCGTGACGACCACCACAATGACCACCGTGGGACTGGTCCTCGTGATAACCACCATGACGACCACCACAATGACAACCGTGGGACTGGTCCCCGTGATAACCACCATGATGACCGTCATGGTACCGGTCACTCTGACCACGGCAGCCATCCTTACAACCAACATGGTAGCCACCGGAACAGTCCTCGCACTGGTCCCCATCATCGCCATAACAACCACCACAACAGGCGATCGAACACTCGGCAGCCTGGGAACTATGGCTCCCATCGCAGCACCCACCATGGTGACCACCATAATGACCAATATAATGATCACCACAATGATCACCACGGACCTGGTTACCACGATGATTACCACGATGATCACCACGATGATCACCACGATGATCACCATGACTATCATCTCGGACCTGGTTACCACGATGACCACCACGCGCCTGGTTACCACGATGACCATCATGAGTATCACCACAGACCTGGTTACCACCACGATGATCACCATGAGGATCTCCATGATAACCACCACGGCACCAACCATCACGACGACCATTATGATACTGATCATAACCCTCCGCAGCTGCCCTCCAGCAGCAAAGAGACAACTCTGCGGGGCGCAGGCCACAGCAAGCTGGAGGCAGTGCTCAACAAACTACACCATGGCAACACTGATCTTGGTACATACACGCACACACACACTGTACAGTTTAGGCTCTGTTTTAGTCATTGCTTGATAAATATAAATAGTAAGACAAGTATACTGTATAGTCAATGAGTAACGAAAACTGCTATAGAAATCTGCCTGGAGCGGTTACTTCATGAAACAGATGTTCAAATGAAACCAAGCGCTGGTAGGAGAAAGGTACATGTAGTCCTAACTGGATCTAAATGTTGCACCTTCTGTCTCACCAGGAAATAGCAAAAAGCTAAAGAGCCCCAGCGCTTTCATGCTCGACTTTCCCATGAAGACAAACTACATGTATGCTAGGATGAAGCGGGCGGTGGTCAACGAAGTCTTCGCCATGACCATCTGCCTGTGGCTGAAGGCAGGAGAAGGGCCTGGCCTCGGTACTCCCTTCTCCTACGCTGTGCCTGGACAAGCCAACGAGCTTGTGCTCATCAAATGGGGCACCAACCCAATGGAGTTGCTAATCAACGACAAGGTAAAAGCAACAACATATAAATCCTGAACAGTTGGAAGGACAGAAAATGTTGAGAACCCTACACTTAGAAACTCTTTGTAACTTCTAACATTACATTCCAAAGCAACAAAGTGCAATAAACCACAAAGATAAAAACTCAGAACAACAAGAAAATGCACTCATATTTGCTGGGTCATTTGTTTCAAATGGGCTTTGTTGCATGGTTCGGTTTAATGCCTAAGGTAATAGTGAAACAGATGAGGTTTCAGTTTGCGATGGAGGATATGTAGACTTGCTGTGCTCCTGATGTCAGTGCGGAGCTTGTGCCCCCATTTTGGAGCCAGGATAGCAATCAGGCGTATTTTAGTTGAGGGGTACCTGGGTCCATCTCGCAGTGAGGGAGTAGCAGGCCGATTGGTTGAATATTGGAGCGAAGTGCATGTGGTTGAGTGTAGGGCAGGAGTGTCAAACTCAAGGCCTGGGGGCCAAATCCGGCCTGTGACTTCATTTTCTATGGCCCCACAAGAGCTTGCAAAGAATATAATATGTTTATTATACGTTTACAGGCCGATTTACAGAAGCACGTTGCCCATAAACTACATGTCCCACAATGCATCTCAAATCTTACATTTTTCTCAGAATTTGACTTTTTTTTCTTCAAAATATGCCTTTTTTCTTATTAGTTGCCTTTTTCTCAGAATTTGCCTTTTTTTCAAAATGTTACTTTTTTTAAATGTCAGAATTTGGCTTTTCTTTTTAAATCATTTTGTGACATTCTCACTGAAAAGACTTGCAATTATTTGCCCTAGATTTCTTCTTTCAGACGTAGTTAATTATGAAGTTATTACCCTATCCGAAAAGAATCCAATGCAGAGGCAATAATGTAATATAATACGTTATTTTATATATATTAAATATTTATATATGTATTTTTATATAGTCTTAAAGTTACAACCGGCCCTTTGAATGCAACCATAATGTTAATGTGGCCCGCGATGAAATTGAGTTTGACACCCCTGGTGTAGGGTTTAACTGCATGTAGGAAGGACTGGATCCCTTCACAGCACGGTATGCCAGTACCAGTGACTTGAAGCAGATTCGGGCAGCCAGTGGTAGCCATTGAAGGAAGCGGAGAAGCATTGTAGCAAATTAAAGTTCACGCCTGTTTGTGGCGGGTGGTCCCTAATGATTCTGCTAGAGAAAACACTGGTGCTGCATTTTGGGATTAAAAATGTAGGACCAACAAGTTCTTATGATTGGATCTTCCGCTTCTTTAAGCTTTATGAGACCTGCGTATATAGTATATAGTTCTCACACATTCGTGCCCCGGGGTGTTACTAATCTGTGAGGTGTGATAGTCACAGCTCAGACAGAGAGGACAGAATCACCTCACCAGGGGAGTTCAGAGCTACAAGGACAGGGCAGCAGAATAGTTTCCTGCTTTCAGTCATTAGCCGCTTTCACACCAAGTACTTTGCCGTACTTAGTGCCGTGCACTAAGTACACCGGAATAAGTTCCCTGAGGGAAGATTACGCAAATGAGCCGCTGACGTCACTTCGTCTTCTTCTGCTTTGGGTTTACTGGCAGGCCGCAAACAACTTCACGGTGTATACTGCCGCCCGAAGTCCCCGGCCGGAAGTCCCCGGAGTTGGGGACTTTGTGTTGCCATAAGTTATTCTCTCTCCGTTGGTGCCCCGCGCACCAACAGACAGAGCTAATGCTAATGCTAATAATGCTAATGCCACAAATCCAATGGCGGCTTCACAAAACTTTTCAGAGTTTTACGGGGCGTGGTTTGTAATTCGCCCAGCCAATAGAAATTGGTACTTTTTTGGTACCACCTCTCTAGCAGGCACTAAAAATGTGGGTAAAAGTTCCCGGCACTAAGTACTCTTTTTGGTGTGAACGCAACATAAGGGGTACTAACGGAACTAAACGGGAAAAGTACGGGGAAAAGTACTCCGGTGTGAACGCGCATAATGGTTACTCAGGCCAACTTGTCAGTAGGCAGTGGAAGGGAGATGTAAAAGATGTCTAAGTGAATAAAACAATGTATGACACAAGGTGAAATAGAAGTTTTAAGCACGTTTAGCATTGTCGCTCTATTGCTGAGTCTCAATTAATATACTATTGTGCTTTTATAAACTTGCAATTTTGAGTGCACCTTAAGTACCCAGATGGTGGACTTATAATGGTCAAGTGTAGTGTACAATACTGGACACATCTAACCCTCAACAATCACCATCTTAGCTACGTTACAGGTGTTACCACCCACACATGTGAATGATATGGTGGACAAAGCACTATAGAAAAAAAATGTAGACATTGTTAGTGTTTTTTTTTTACTTATAATATACGTACAACTACTGTCTTGGAAATAATCCACCATTCTGATTCTGATTCATTCATTTAATTGGATTATATGAGCGGTCTGTAATGATTAAGCACCGTTAGTGAAAACATTAGCCCGCTAGTTAGCTAATTTATTTTCATGAGGGCACAGCTACAGTTTGTGATTTGAGTCAACAGCAGTGTTCGAATTACCCATTTGCTTTCGGGGGAGCCCTATTTTTCAATGCACATCCTGCTACTAAATAGGTCACACGCACGCTCTGTTGACTGGCGCAGCAGCGCAGATGCGATCAATTGCTATAAAAACACTCTGCTACTAGACGTTATTACTGCCAAAGCACAATAACATTTCAGAGAAAATAAATAACAACATGAGGCTACCGTTTCAAAACCAATTGATAGCCATTAGCCAACATTTATTTATTTTTTATGAAAAGCCATGGATACCTTTCATTCCACTCACTCCATCTTTTCTGTGTCCAGTTTCATGTGGCAGGTCATGGGCATCGTCAGGTTCGCTAGTGCAGGTGGCACCGGCGGCTGTGGCCGTTGTTGAAGCCTCTTCAGGCTCCGCATCGGCAGGCCTCTCCCTCGGTGTGGAGCTGTCAAACTCGACCCTAACGCCGCTTACAGCCGGCCAACTAAAAGTTGTTCCGTTCACGTTGTCATTTTTAGACTCCTTCGCTTCTTTGCTTGTGAATACAAAAGCTGCGAGGCTTGGCTGTTTTCGTTTTGTCATATTTTTTTATTACAAAGCCAGAGTTAAACAAATATCAATAATGAACATTTCAACATAACCATAGCAACGTAGCGTAAAGAATGCAGCGCCGCCACGTACAGATGGCAACACCCAGAAATATTCACAAATATAAAACAAATATTCAGAAACTGTAATGAACAATGACTATTATTTATTTCAAGAACTTTTATTTACAGAAACTCAACATTTCTAATCTGTGACACAAATATGCACAATTTTTTTGGGCTCCCCCTATTTATCTCAAAGTCAGCCTTCAGGGGAGCTCCCTCCCTCTTCAGGGGAGCTCCCTCCCTCTTTAGGGGAGCCAAGCTCCCCCTGGCTCCCCCCATTTCGAACAGTGGTCAACAGTATCCATTCAAAATTCCTGCAGTGCCATGTTGTACATGGTGAACTTGCACTGTGTATAAAGGGAAGTATCACAATTAGGCCCTGTATGAATATTTTGCTAAAAGAAGCCTACATGAAAGAATTATAACATGACATGGGTTATAATCAGGGGTGCACATAACTGGTACGCAGGTACGCATGCGCGGCAACAATCTGAAATGCGTACCGTCACTTGTGTCACAAAGCGCATTTGCGTACCGACGTAAATGTGAAGCTTTTCCAGAAGGCGGTTAGTTCACCGGACGACAGAGTCGGTCTCCGTGTGCACAGACAGGGCTGCTGTTAACGTCGGTCTGTACAGCAGCCCTGCGCTAAAACAGCTGATCACAACGTTCACACGCGCCGCGGTCACGAAGCTCTGTACTCCACTGACGCCACCCCCCCCCCCCCCCCCCCCCCGTTAACAATCGTGAAGCGCTGTACTCCACTGACGTACAACCTACAAACTAAAGTTAACTAAATTATGAAATTATTCTATTGGGCTTTTTATCTTTTATTCCCGGATAAGCTGATATCGGAGGACAGCTTTTCTTTCCTTCCTTGCCCTAGTTCTGTTTGCTGTGAGCTAAACAAACAAATCAGCAAAGCAAGTAATCTGATTACTGTAATTGATTGGCCTAATTTTCTGTAGGAGTGACATTACAAGGAGGGATACACTGTCATGTTTGCTTCCCAATCAGATAAATGACACAATATGCAGATGAATCTCTGTCTGCAATTGATTGTAATAGTTAATGAGGATGAAAAGTGAAGATGAAGAGTTATTTTATGGGGCTCATCCAATAAAGGTTCGTCATGGAAATTAGTTTTCACAATGATTTAGTGATGTTTACCAAAAGACTCCTACAGATGGAAGAAGAGGAACGTTCCCTGTCCTCACCTTTAATGGCATGTTTGTCTCTGTTTACCTGTGTTTTTAGGCAGTGACGTTGCCCATAAGCATGACGGATGGGAAATGGCATCATTTATGCGTAACGTGGACGACACGTGATGGTGTCTGGGAGGCCTACCAGGACGGGGTGAAGAAAGGCTCGGGGCAAAACCTGTCAGGCTGGCAACCCATCAAATCAGGAGGGACCTTCATCCTGGGCCAGGAGCAGGTAAGACATACGGTATGCTTTTCTAGAAAAGATCCAGTATGTACAAACACAGCTGAATCTTTTTTTTTTTTACCTTTTCTTTTTGTTACCTTGTATTGCCTATACACACAGAGGCGGGGGGTTTTGAGTCAATAATTTGCACTTCAATATGAATACTTTCTTAAAAAACGTTAGAATTCTGCATTAGTATTCTTCTAACCCAAAAAGCAACTTTCTTCTACTGGAAAAAGGTCTATTTTTCTTTATCTTTTGCATTACGAATGAAGGCATCGGCCAATCACGTTGCACATTGCGGATGTCGTTTTAACATAACATTAATTATAGTATTGTAGGATAGTGTTATAATTTGATATTTGTTATCATTTTCAATCTTGACCTGCTCCTTGCTTGTCCTCACAGGACACGATGGGAGGCCGCTTTGACATCACTCAATCCTTCATGGGAGGGATGTCTGATCTCCAGTTCTGGTCCAGAGTTTTGACGTCTAATGAGATCCACACCCAGGCGACCTGCGCAGGGCACCTAGTTGGTGATGTGATGTCCTGGTCCGAGGAATCAGTGGAGCTTCACGGAGGGCTCGCCAAGCTCCCCTTTGAACCCTGCCATTAACAACTATCACTGGACCCCAACACAGAGAGATAGCATCATCATCCTGACATTTTCCGTTTCATGCCCATACCACATATTTGAGTGGGAAAATGTTATTTTGTCATGGATCAAAGATGGGGGAATGATTTTTCTCCTCGCTTGCAAGCTGAGCCTTGGGCAAGAGGCAGAGCAGGAGGAGTTATTTTGCTTGTCCTATATATTTTTGCCATTCCTGTCCGATCTTTCTGCCTTCTCCACCTACACCCTCTTTTCTTCGCTCTGAGGCTTCAGCTAGACAACTTTGAAAGCTCCAAAGTGCGCAGGGCTTTGGATTTGCCGGCTGTGTGGTCATGACTATAGGTGCTCTGAAGGATCCAGAACACATAATAGGATTGCTTCCATCAGAACAGGTCCAAAGGTTTCTTGTGGCCATCGGCTCACCCGCACTAGCTTGGTTTCTTTTTTGCTATGTGAGCAACACAGACTGTACAGGAGGTGAAAGAGTGGCTTAAGGGCGCAGGATACAAATAAAGCCACACTGAGAGATGATTGGTGATGATTCATACACGTTCCTCGAGTACTGACATCCAATATCTGCTCAATGATTTGTGGAGAAAAAAGAGAAATGCTGTTGCAGGACTTTTTTACAATCGTCAAACTAAGCTTCTGTATTATTTTGATATTGCACGTTGAGAAGTTGGCGGATTGTTTTTTATTAGTATTTCATATTGAAAACTTAAAAAAAAAAAAAAAAGTATTTCATTTGTTACGTGTGCTCCATAACCGTAAGATTGCAGTACTGAGTATGATGTTTTAAACTTTAAGAAAAAAAAAGATCACTATGTCTGTAAGTGGATCTATGTCTCCGTTACATAAGAGCACTGGGCTCAATGTCAGACATGACATGGTGTGGCCAGGACTCACATGACCGCACCAACTCAGTTTAAAATGTCCCTTAAGATGTCACCGCGGTAATTCTGTTGTCCCCTGGCTACCGGTGGCTTACAGCAGGATTTACATGTGGACAACCTTTCTGATCCTGCCTATTTCCGACCAGCTCATGGCAGCCACACACACACACACACACTCGCAAAAGCTCAGAAAAAAATAAAGAGGTGAAAGGAGACATTATGGATTTCTGTTTGTAGCTGCAACTTAAAAAAAAAATAACAAAAGAGGTTTTTGTCCATGTAAATTATATCGGATAATCTGTTTTTAATTATTAAAATAATTAATTTTGGCATTCCTCACATTGTAAATAAGTACATAGCAATTTCTTAAGGCAGTGTTAACCCTGTGGTTATTTTAAGGTACATTTTTGGGTGTTTATTATGTGTTTATCATCCTATTTTCTCTGAGTTAAACTCAGAGAGTATGAGCTCTCTTTATTGATAGTAGAAAGGGGTATCTGTTGTTGCCATGGTAATAGAATCTCTCAGCATCAGGTCCACATCATCGCACACAGCTGTACATATCTGCAAAATGTTTTCTTCCACTGTAATGCCAAGACGAGCAGCACTTTAAAACCTTGCTCCTGTTTTTGTTCTACAGACTTCAGTTTATACACCTCCTGCTTCAACTGTGTAGTTCGTAAGCTGCTTTTTAACAAATAAGATATACAACTTTATGCATGAAGACTTGCTGATTCTCGCCTTTGGTGTAAACTTGAATATCAATTAGGTTTCTTTTTTTGTTATGTTTATTTGTGTGTCTTTGGCTGTAAATATTCAAAGTATTACAGTGTGTTCAGTCTACACTCCCTCCCTCATGTTTAAGCCAAAACTATAAAATAACTATAAAAGAATAAATAATATGCGCTGTAAATAATGTCAAATACTTGTAAAAATGTCAGGATTTTGAATAAAATATTTCAAATATTTCTGAATTGGAAACGGTCTACAAACTAATTTATTTTTCAAATTTCGCACTGACAATATCAAGTAGCAATTATGGTAAACACAGCCATGATTAAAAACCAAAATAAGTGCCACTCCAGGTGATAAGTGTAAGGGTAAATATGAATGTATCAGTATAACATCTTCGAATTAAAGTATTTGTCGATTTAGCTTTTTGTGCATGTACATGCCTTGATTGGACTCCTTTGTTTACATTATGAAAGCATTGTGTAACACTGGCGCTTCTATTGGCTATAAACCAACACATTGTAATAAATAGGCTAAGGGGCGGGACAAGTCTAAGTGGTTAACCAATCCCAACAACGCTGGCCAGCGTGAAAAAAGCATATGGTGAAAAGAGGTGGAGGCAGTATAAGGAAAATACAGGACTTTTTGAACATTAAAGGTCTCCTATTATACTGTTTTTCATCAATATATTATAGGTCTCGGATATATACGAAACATGTCTCTGAAGTGTTTGGCTCTAAATACCAAACAGATCACCCATTGTAGCATCCCATAATCCCCTCTGTTTCAGCCCTGTTTCAAAAGTGCTGATTCTCTGTCTTTTACTTTAGATGAAAATAAGGAGCCACTCCCCATGCCCCTCTGAGAGATATTTGGTTAAAAAACCCACAATGGAGCTCTAGGAGGAGATTCAGGTGATAAGGTGGGGGGTGTTACCTTGGTAGGCCAAGCCAAAAAATCGTTATGACATCATAAAGTGGCCAAAATCTGATCAGCTCATTTTCAGAGAGGTTTTTATATAAATGGATCAGGACAAAAAGTGAGCAAATCTTTTTTCCTGAAACCTTCAGAATCTCTTTACACAGAGGGGACACATGTTTATGTATAACATTCATGAAAAAGTGGATTTTGCATAATAGGTGACCTTTAAAGGATGTAAACATGTCACAGTAGAGGCACATAATACAAAAATGAACCTGAAAATGAGCATCATAGGGCCCCTTTAAATAATCAGCAACATGATGGAAGGACTTCCATGGTAGAGAGTTAAACTGAACATCAGCTGCTGAACTCTTCAGTTGTTTGGTTATCAGACAGTTGTGCTTTGCATATGGCTGGAGTGCAGCCAGTACTATCATGTGAGATAATTTTACATTATGGAACACTGGGCTGTTCTTTTGTTCCTGCTTCTGAGGAACAAAGGCTTGGAGGTATTAAAACAACATAAGGGAAACTGTTAACCCGGAGCTATTGTGCATACATGCATTCACTAAAATCAAACTATCATGCCGCCGGTTGCTGATGAAACCATGAAAGTCAACAATGGATCTGCTCTGCTGGAGGTGAAACCAAAGGAAGCATCTACAGAAAAAAGTAATTTCTTTATAATTTTTTGGCAAAGTGTTTCTTGCTGCACTAACATGTATGCATTTCAAGTTCAAATGTGTATAATTTAAATATATACATACATTTAAATATTTCTTAACACAGCCAAATACTTTATCTTAAAGGAACTTTGGAGTGCTTACAAACTCAGTGTTTTGTATTCATACTGTTATCCTTTGAAAATGGTTAAGTTTAAGAAGAATAATGCTGTTGATCCATAAAATAATCAGCTACTCGTGTAATAAACGTTTTCATTTTCTCTTTTAAAATGCAGTTATAAACAGTGATATTGATATAGGGACCGCTGCAGAATATCATGCAATCTAATGCAATCTAGTCCATCAGAACACCTTCTGTCTTGAAATCCATTGTTAGGCTTAAAATATGTCTTATTTTGTCTCAGGCTGGTTGAGTCGGTACAGACAGCTGGCTCATTACTTCTCTCTGCTCTGCTTTCTGCTCATCATGGTCACTCTCCTGCTGACTCTCAGCTGTGAGTATTTCATCACAGTTTGACTTTTAATACTGACCCCATGAGTAGGCACAATTTCTATAACTTATGTTAATTTGTCATATTAATCAAATTAATCCAGTGTTATCTATATAGCCCAAATTACACATTTGTCTCAGTTGGTTACAGTATGTTTGCGACCGCCTTTGTTTTTAGACCCTGTGGTGTTTAAGCATTTATGTGAAATGAATTGATCTTGTTCAAGGCTTGTCCTCTGCCTTGTCTCATTTGTTTAGGTTTTCCTTTGGATGTCTTGACAATGTTGGATATATTTGATACGTTAAACTATAACAGCAGCCATGACCTGATAATGTCTTCATCTTTGCTTTAAAGAAGTCCAGAACATTCTTTACTGTTGTGCCAGCAGATGTCATTTTGTCATAAATGTAGACTGAATGTCTTCGTTTTGAAGGTTTGAGCGGATCGACTCTTTATGATTCTTCTGAATGGTGCTTTATTTAATTTTACCTCCGTCAGTCAGCTTTGTTTCCTCTCAGACACATCCTTTACTATCCTGTATCCATGGAAACAGGTGATGGGACATTGTGTAACCTAAGTAATTTTCTGTCTTTCTGGTTTGTGTGTGTGTGTGTTTGGTATCGCAGTGGTTCAGATCACCTTCACCTTCCAGTCACAGTCGGCCCTGCAGGAAAACAAACTGAAATATTTGACGCACAGACTGGAGGAGCTGAACCAGTCCTATCGCCTCCTGTTCTCCCAGTATCCCGCTCTGAACCAGTACTGCTCAGTCAGCAACTCCAGCACCGGGGGTAAAGGTGTGTGTGTGTGTGTGTGTGTGTGTGTGTGTGTGTGTGTGTGTGTGTGTGTGTGTGTGTGTGTGTGTGTGTGTGTGTGTGTGTGTGTGTGTGTGTGTGTGTGTGTGTGTGTGTGTGTGTGTGTGCGCGTGTGCGTGTGCGTGTGTGCGTGTGCGTGTGCGCGTGGGCGTGCGCGTGTGTGTGTGCGTGTGGAACATTATCTCAAATGTTTTGGGTGCCAGTCATGTGACTTTCTACTGAGTCACTGTGACTTGACAAAGAAAAGTGACTGTCAATAAGGGTGTGTGTGTGTGTGTGTGTGTGTGTGTGTGTGTGTGTGTGTGTGTGTGTGTGTGTGTGTGTGTGTGTGTGTGTGTGTGTGTGTGTGTGTGTGTGTGTGTGTGTGTGTGTGTGTGTGTGTGTGACTCCAGGGTCAGGGTAGGAGAGTGAGGACATATTTAGAAAGTAAATACACATTTACAATATACAATATTTACGGGTTAGGTTAAGTTTAGACATATTGAAATGGTAGGGTCAGGTTTCGAACTAAAGACTGCATTTTGTCAAATATTCAATGTTGTCGCTTTATTAAAAATCCATAAATTTGGCGGTCAATCACGGAAATTATAGAATTTCCTTATTTAATCCAGAACCAGGGTTGCTTTTGGCTTTATTATGTATTATATTAATTAACATGAGAACCAAAACACACCATTAGGTATTTTTTTTTTTAACTTTGTCTATTTGCATCTCTATACTGTATGTCTCCTAACTTCACCAGAGTTAAACCATTTGCATATTTAATATTAGTAATAAGTCATCAGCTATAAGAATTCATGGTGATACTGTATTATTCAAATAGTTTTTCTATTCACCTGTGGTTTCTCCCCCTAAAACAACAATTTGCATGATTATTACAAAACTGCATAACATGATAGTACTTTTTTGATGTATTAGAAAAATGTTTATCACTACCAGAGCTATAAGAGATGTGGGTTCTGTTAGCATATTTCTGTCAGCTGAAACACTTCTTTTTTTTAACAGACTTACTAATTTGTACTATTTTGAATGGTCTCTTTTCTTTATTTTACCTAAATATTTCAGCATCTACTGTATTTGTCTATTTTCTGTTCTTTAAATGTGTTTCTTTTTTCATATTGTCATTTCTGTTGTCAAAGGGCCATTTTGAGCTTGAAAATGTAAACACATACTGATGTTTTTTTGTATTCTTGTTATTGTTTCTTCTTGTTTTTTCACCCAGAGACAGTGTGCACACCATGTCCAGCCGGCTGGACGCCTAATGGAGGAAAATGTTTCCTGTTCAGTCAGGACAGAGCTGACTGGATCAGCAGCCAGTACCGCTGCATGGCACTGGGGGGGGCTGTGGCCAAAGTGCAGACAGAGGAGGAGCAGGTGCACACACACACACACACACACACACACACACACACACACACACACACACACACACACACACACACACACACACACACACACACACACACACACACACACACACACACACACACACACACACACACACACACACACACACACACACACACACACACACACATACCTACTGTCCTATCATTTTCTACTTCCTGAATCATTGAACCCACTCTGATTGCTTCCAAATACATATTCAATCAATTCAGTGAATTATAATAATGGGTTTTACTGCAAACAGCCTTCTATTCTTAGTATGTATGTGTCTTTCCTGGAACTTCATTGATGATATATTCTGCGTGTGTCCACTTGTAAACATTTGAGATGCTTTCCTTGACATTTTAGCTGTAAGGACACACATTTCACACACCATCAGGGAGAGAAGTTAAGAATAGATTTAAGACTGCTATGAAATATGGAGACGTCTGCAGGAGCAGTCGCAGCTTAAGGTCATCTCAAGTTTTGTCTTTCACTGTTTATGTAACACAGTTTATGTCCTTGATGTTGTTCCCAATAAGGGTGGTGAAATGATGTTTGTAGAAAAGGGGTGATACATTGAAACCTTTCCTGACAAATGGATGACATTTCCTGACATGTTTCTCAGGTGTTTCTGTGGGGGAAGGCCCAGAGTCTGAGCCAGGGAGACTCGTACTGGCTGGGCCTCAGGGGGGGAGGTGGTGACGGGGGCTGGCAGTGGAGTGACGGCTCCCGGGTGGAGAAGGGAGCAGGGTGAGTGATGGCAGACAGGAAGAGGAGGGGGGTTGACCGGGGACAGACGGGGCTCCTGAGGTTAAGGGACACCCTGCCCCACCCTGATCTCTATTCCTGCAACTCAAGAGTTTGGTCACAGGTTGCTGGTTCACCAATAAGGACACACAAGTGATTCCATGTAAAGTTGTTTAACATTTCCTGAGTGAAATACATAGAAATAGGTACAAAAAAATTAACTTCATTCAGTTTGCTCAGGCCTGTATGAAAAACGTTCCTCGTAATTTCAACTTTTTAATAAAAACACGGGAAAAATGAAGTTACAAATAAGATGTAAATAGTAAATTGCACAATAAAATAGACAATAAGGGGGTCTAAATAGGAAGAAAAAGCATAGAATATGTGTTAGGAAATACATTTAAACAGAAAATGTAACAACAAAACATAATTATTTTTTGTAAAGATTGTTTGATTTGGTATTATGTTGGATATATTGTTATATGTAGCATACTGTTTGAAATTTAAAAGGAGTTTGAAGATTTTTGAACTTACTCTTCGATATTAATCATGAATTCTGATCAGAGTTATCCAAGTATTTTCTCATTTTGCATATGTGTAATCAGATTTCCCCTAATAAAGACAGTGGGTGGTTGTATTCATTTTATGATGCATTTTCTTATGGAGGAGTAGTGGTTGCCATGGTAACAGATTAAAGACTGTTTTTGTGTTTTTTTCCCCCTCTGCTTCTCCCTGCAGGTTTTGGGAGCGTGAGCCCGATAACGCAGACAGCAGAGAGCTGTGTGGACGCCTCACCCCGAGAGACGACTACAGGAAGAGCTGGTTCACCTACAAGTGCTCCAACCTACTGAGGAGGGTCTGTGAGAGGAGACAAGCTACTCTACAGTGAGAGGAGAGGGGAGGATAGGAGAGGAGAGGAGAGGAGAGGAGAGGAGAGGAGAGGAGAGGAGAGGAGAGGAGAGGAGAGGAGAAGAGAGGAGAAGACAAGACAAGACCATGTTGATGGTGATTATTATTAGAATATATAACTCAATACAAACATGTCTAAATTAAATCACACTTTTCTTTAACACACAGTAACAATAATGCTGGTAAGAAATCTCCCCAAAAATGCAAAAATAAATATATTTCTGTCCTGTTATTTATCATAAGATAAGTTTTGAATAAAATCGTTACTGTAATGTTAGTGTCTTCTGCTGTTTTTATGATGTTTATTTTAGATGTTTTTAGTTATTATTATTAACCGTTTTGACCACTTTTTCTATTTTATGTATTTGTGCTCATGGCAGAGGATGTTAAAAAAGTATATATGTCTTATAGGTTAATTTTGTATAAAGTGTATGTAGGCTATGTCTGTAAAGCCAGAGAAAAATAAACTATAATGTTCAATATTTAAGCACATGAGGTTTTATGTATGCCTCACACCATTTTTATGCTGCATTTGAATGTGTGTATAACCATTTTGTGTTACAATTATGCTACATTCATCATTTCAAACATCATAATGGCCATCATTAACTGCAGGTATAATCTGTCATACTTTGCTGCTGTTTCCATAGTGCAGTTGTACTTCCTCACTGTGTCCACAAGATGGCGGCGTTGCTCTTTTTAAACACACTTGAAGCGTCATTTCTGTTTCCCAGCATGCACTGCGAGTGATCAGTCCTTCAGACCTAAGGACACAGCGATTATAGCGGAATTTCTCTTTGAAAGGTACACTGCATTTCATATAAATAACTTGCTTTTTACCTCACTAGTACGTTGTTAATAATTGCATTTTAATGTAATTTTTCTTTGTCATTTATGTGTTTGTCCGGGCAAATGGCGGAGATGTGAATAGCGTCCATAGTAACACCTGACCAGGCTTGTCGTTAATGTATCTATATTTATCTCCAACGGTTAACGTCAGCAAACAGTCTTATTATTGTAAATATTGTTTTTATTTTAAATGTAATTGATGTATTACCTGCATTATTGTTATACTTCCCTTAAAAAAGCTAATTGTTAGCTCATACATGCCCTGAATAAATACTGACCGGTGGCTATAACGCTAGCCAAACAATGATTCACTGTTGTATCATGCAAGTGATACCCAACTCCTTTTGAATAAATGTGAATTTGAATATTTCTATCGTTAGTGATAAAAACATACGCACAACTGAAGGTTTCTAACTAGTCACTAGGGTCGTCTGTTTAATTCGGCATCCAAAACAGATACCAATACAAGCATAACATTAGCAAATGTACCATTTTGTGCGGTGTGCTATCCACTGCCCTGCACAGTGTGTTGTGAGGATAAAATGCCTATACAGCAGACCCACTGTCTTTCTGCTATGTCTACTCAATTTGGTCCACTGTTTTTCTTATTGTGTCCAGTCAGTGTGGTTTCAGTCTTGTGTCACATCCTGTTGGTCCTCTGCAGAGATCCAGCAGCCTGAAGATGTCTGACAACATCGATGAGAAGATCAAGAACTACAGGACGGCTCCTTTCGACGCCCGCTTCCCCAACACTAACCAGACCCGCAACTGTTACCAAAACTATCTGGGTAAATAAGATAATGCATTTACTTCACATCCCTACATCTAGTTCATAATGACTGTACCCTATCAATGCTGCTAAAGATTGATGTTATCCCTCAGGCTGTAGTTTTTCAAACCTACTGATGTAAACTGTATCTGCATGTTTCCTTATCACACACATACTGGGGAGTTCCTTTGTTTTGTCTCATGCTAAATCCAGCTCAAACCTTAAACCAAACCATGTGAACATGGACACAGATTAAATCTGCCTATGTTTTTATTTAACTTGGCTATAAGGTTTTATGTGAATGTATTTCCTTATCCTCAACCTCACCTTATTGTTTGATGAATGTGTGGATATAAACTCAGATTTCTAACTGCATAAGCTCAAACTGAAAAAGGTTATTTCTGACATTGTTTGCTTTATTCATTAATTGTAATCCCTTATCTTTTCACCTAAAGGCTTTTTATGTCACATTTACTAAGTATTTCCAATATTCAGTGTGGCGCTTAGGACCCCAAAACAGAGACTGACACAAATAAAGTTTCAATGTGTTTAATAAAGAAAGCTAGTCCAAGGCAGGTACTGAAGACAGGGAGCTGGCTGGCTGCAGAAAGGTCCAAAAACAAAGCAGAGGGAAAACGTCCCAGGCAAAAACTCAAAGATTTGCTCAAAAACTGCAAAGTGAACAAAACTAGACTCAAGGCTGCAGAAAGGCACTCTGGATCGTCGAACAGCATTTAATTCTCTGGCAGAGTAGTGAGGTGAGGGCCAGGCTCTTAAAGAGCAGGTTGATTACAGGTGTGCCTCATCTGCAGCCAGGAGAATACCAGCCACGCCCCCTGTCACACACCAGCCCTGCAGAGAAGGAGAGACAGTAGTGAGGGGTAAAAGGAGCAAACAACAGGAAACAACACAACAACAAAAAACCCATGCATAAACATAACAATTCAGTACATGTAAGATATTTTTTATTTTGTCCTAAGATGTATTGGGTTATTATAATCATTTGTATACGTTGTCATTAGTATAAATTGGTGTCTATCTTTCTTTCTGCCAAAATATCTTATTTTAAAGTGATGTGTTGAGGATAAGAAACTTAGCCTACTGCATCTGCTTGAACTTTGCGTCAAAAACAAGAACAACACTGAATACATTGAACAGTTCCTGCTTTTTAAAGGTGAGTTTAATGTTTTAATCTGCGGAAAAACGAACTGCACCCTCTGTTGATGTAGCAGCAAACTAAAGAGGTGCTACACTTTTATCTCTGTCTCAGACCACCTCAAATATCATTTGTATCTTCATTTAGATTCTTCTCACAGCTCTCTTTCAAAGCTCTTTAACAATTGAGATGTTTGTTCATCTGTAGTACTCATCCCATGCTGATTTTCAGATTTAAAGTACCTGTAGACGCTGTTTTGTGAATCTATTGTGAAACTGAACTACGCAAACATTGAGACTTAAAGGAATTATAATAATACGACCGCAATATGTCGTTCATTCGAATAGAATTTCCTATCAAAAATGTGTTTATTCTTTTGATAAAAAAAAACTGTCAGACTAATGGCTCACCCGAAGTAGCAGCAATGTCAGGGTGTTTATTTCCTGATTTGATTTTCTTCTTCTCTGTGTTCTCTGCAGATTTCCACAGATGTAACAAAGCTCTGTCCGCCAAAGACCAGGACACGGCTCCCTGCGACTGGTACCAGAGGGTCTACAAGAGCCTCTGCCCCGTGAGCTGGGTGCGTTTAAAACTGTTCTTAATGTCAGGAATAAGTTCCCATGTTCACCATAAACATAACATCTTAGTGCTTTCTCTGTTTTGTGCTTTTCTCTTACTCTATGCTGCAGGTTACGAAATGGGACGATCAGTTGGAGGCGGGAAATTTTGCTGGAAAGATCTGAACAATCCTCTGTCTTCATCCAAGTATAATGTGAAAATGCTTAAATGCTGTTTCTGTACAGAAGCGACTAAATAAATTATATAATGTTACTGTGAACCTTGCTGTCCTGCTTTATTTCATCATCCATGTTATACTAAAACTACGGAAATTCGAGCCTTGAATATGTGAGCTCAGTTTAAAATAATAGATGTCTCTTCAGGGGTGTGTTTTATGTTGAAAGGTGAGAGCTGTGTAACATGTACAGTAATAGGTCCCATTGTCTCCACAGTACATTTAAATTGTCAGATATTAAATAACAACGTTGTCTTTGAAACCACTTATATTCCCTCTGGTAAAAAAAACAAGATATTTTTTAAATATAAGAGTTATATATAAGTTGACAACATTCCTTTTTTAAAGATTGAAAGTCACAATATGGAGAAACATCATGGCAATATTATGAAAGTAAAAATTGAGTTTGGTGTAAAGAGATAATAAAATAAATAATATATAGAAAATGTTGAATCTTTCAAACCTCAAAGCTTTAGACCACTTTCAAAAGGACAAATGTGAGATTCAACTTGTCATTGTGCCAAGTAATCATAATTAGAGGACAAAATGCAGTTAAGGATCTAATCAGGAGTGCAAAAATCTACAAAGTAGAAATTAAAATTAGAAAAAATAAACTAGAAAATATAGTTTAGAAACTGTTCAGTATAAATATTGAGGTACCGAATTTTCCAAACTCATTCTGACTTGACTGAAATATGCCACATTAATTGCAGCATCATGTTATACAAACCTCCATGATGCAACATCAGCTGACTGTTATTTTCTGTGTCACGAGCAAATCATGGGACCAGGGAAACTGCAGTGTGCATTATTGGATATATCCGTTTATATTTCGCATTGTTATAGATATTTGCCCTGTCTGCTGGCTGCTCTCAAACCATTACTGTCTGCACATACTGTCAAATTAAATGTTTTTAAAAATGTGATTATTCCTACACCTGGAGCATCATCTAAGCTGTACCGCATGACCCGTTGCCTCAGTAACGGGCCGCGTTGCATCAGCATCCGCAGCGTCAGCATCGCCCAGCAGCTACTGTCAAGGTCGCCGGCGAGATGCATCATGGGAAGGAAAGGAGGACACCAGAGCACGTGGAAAGAAAGGGAGAGAGGGGGGCCACAATTATCCCCTCACGACCCTCGGGAGACCCTTTACCACGCATGCGCCCAGGCTTTCGACCAAGTAACCGAACAAAGGCAGCCCCCATAATAGGACATTGGACTCACGGGATGCGGCGATGATGCACGGATTTCTCAACGTAAAAGCGGAGGGGCGGGGCAACGTCACAGCATCCGATCATTCCAGTTTTTCATAGGTTGATGGAGTAGGCCTAAACGAAAATATATAATGAAAACATTTGCGTGCGGTTACGTGCGGTTCTCCTCGCAGCCCACCGTGTGAGACGAATTCTAAAAAGAGGGAGGCACTGCTGCAGCCCAGCGAGGGTATCTTTGTCTGCTAGTCACGAGAGGTGAGTGTCACTTTAATATCCCTTTTTGTCCGTTTCTTCCAGGATCTGGGGTTCTTTTTTGTGTAAAGAATGTACCAAATATGTTCAAGTAGAGGTTAGTTTTCATCCCCATCTATTTCCTGTCCTTTATAGCTTGAAATCTGCCCTGTACAAAATGCAAGTTATTGATTATTAGTGTGTGGTTCCCTGATGGGAAAGCGGTCGTGACTTGCCTGCCAGAGCCGGCTGGTACCACGGACAGCGCCTAACGAGGTGTGTTTCTTTTCCTGCAGCTGACAGCTCCGGCGGGCGGGTCCTGCGCAGCCTATAACCACGACCTGAAGATCTCTGCATCCTTCAGTTGGAGTAAAACACATTCTCGGTGATCATCCAGCTACAATCAGAAGATGGAGGGGCAGGCAAGTGTTTTTCTTTCTTCATACTTGAGACTCACAAAAAGGAGGGGATCTTTTTCCAGGGTGCATTTGTATGTCTCCATTTTTGTTTCTCCATTAAAAAAAGAAAGAAGTATTTGAACTGCAACTCCTGTCTGTCTTTACAAAGACTTGTGATTTGTGAATAATGCACGTGTGAGGAGTGTTTCTAATATAAAGTGAGTGTCTAAGCAGATCAGTGTGGGCGGTGTGAGCCGTATGTATGTATGCTACAATAACTCTGTGAGTCACCAGGAGCACTGCAGAGTTGTGTTAAGTCTGTATAAGAGACACATCTAAGGCTGTACGTTTGTGATGGATTTCAGTACGCATGCCTGCCTTTTTTATAATTTGTGTCTACTGTATATGTTCAGTATAGTGTGAGAAACAACATAGGTATGTAGCCTATGTATGTTTGGATCTGCATACAAGAGGCAAAAGAGGAAAGTAATTTCATTTTCTTTGTTTGGGGTTCAGATTTAGGCTATGTTTGAGATTAAGAATATTTTCATTATCTGATCAATAAATCACGGATCAAGCTTATACTGTATGTAACAATGGAAGTTTAAAACTCACATTTCTAGATTATATAATCGTTTTTACAATGCTAAACATCACATAAACATTTTGATGATAATATACATTATTGTAAAGGCCTAGACTGCTGTTTCTAGAACTGCAGAAGAAGTAGAAAATAGAGCAGAATGCAATGCAGCACCAAGACGCACCTCACTACTGAAAACGAACCTGTTACTATTCTTAAACTCGTACACAGACACACGCATTATGTTCCTCTGGGGCTGGCTGAAAAGGAGCTGTAGAAATATCCATTTAGAGGTAGAAGTAGATAAGAAAGATCGAACCTGAATTGATCTCTGTGAATGACTCTGATGCTGCGTGTGCTTTTGTGATAGATGCCTATGATTCGTTTTGTTTCTTGAATGTATTCATTCCATCCTGCTTTTTGTTTATTTGCTTCTCCCAGCTGTACGCATGTCACCTTGAAAAAGATATCTGGATCTCAGCATGATTACCTGATAAAATGTTGATCAAGTATAACAAAGAAGTGTATGAGGCCCTGTACAGAGAAGTGTGCTATTAGATTGACTGATAAAATAACGCTGTTTGTAAATTCTTGGGTCGTACAAATTCACACAATCTTTTATAAGTTAAGCAAACATTTAAACTTTTTTTTAACATCAAATGTAACTTAAAAGTGATGGTGAAAATGCTGTGAAAGTCAGGTTAAGTCTGTAAAAAAAACCAGGAGCATAGTGTTCCACAGAAGCAACGGCTAATGCTAAATTGCACACACAACCTTTGACGTTCCTCTGAAAATAGTCTAATATAGTTGCACAAATGTATGCCATTGGATTTGTGTGTGCGTGTATATTCCCGTGTCGTGCTCTGACTCGGCATCCTGCTCTTATCCCTCGTGTCAAACATTGACGAGCTCATCAATACACGACCCTCATGCTAAAATCCCGATTGAAACGTTTTTGAATCATCCCATCAAAACAGCTCGATGCATTCTCCCTTCCTCCTGGTTTCACTCCAAAGTTGAGTTGAAACGGGGCTGTCTGGATGTAGGTCACTGTGTGTGTGTGTGTTTCCACATGTATTATTGCAGCCCACTAGTGTTACTTTGGTTTATGAGATTAGCATTGTGCACGAGCGCCTTCGGTGCCTTGGTTACTTTCAGCCTGTGTCAATAATAATGTCACCTCCCGGCTGTTGCTATGGAAATGAAGAAAGGACGAGAGGGGGGTAGGGAGCGATATGGACACCACTGGGTGGATGGAGAGAAAACAAAGACAGAGATATCTTAATGGAGGCAAGGAGAAAGAAGCTAATATATTTAGGATGTGGAGTTTGAGAAGGACATTTGGATGAGTTATCTTTTTATATATTTATATTACGTTTTTTTTGTTGTACTTGAGACAACTTTAGGGTTGTGATTGTTTTAAAATGTTTTCTATTTGCACACAAACATACATTTATAGGCCTCACACGAGCAGGTTGGATCGATCGTGTGGTCTCATTATGTCATCATGGCACTGGTTACTATAGTAACGCAGCATCTGTGGGTGCTGCAACAGGCTGCTAACACAGAAGTTTGTCTGGAGCTTAATACAGACCAATGTAGAACAATATCAGCTAGTAATCCTGTTCGATTTAAATGGTGTTCCTGCTCTCCCTTAAACATTTCATATTTGTCATGTTTGGAGCAATGATAATAACATGTGGAAATCCAAATCAAAGAAGACAGATTAAGCTGAACATTGACAAGGAAGAAAAATAATTAATTTTGATAAGATTAAAGAGGATTTTAGCTGTAGCCAAAATATTATTTTATAACTGCATTGCATCATTTACACTCTGTTTGTGGAACATTATCTCAGATGTTTTGGGTGCCAGTCATGTGACTTTCTACTGAGTCACTGTGACTGTGTGTGTGTGTGTGTGTGTGTGTGTGTGTGTGTGCAATGAGTTGCATTTGGTGTCTGGTGACGCCCTGGGAGCTTTTTCCGTGCTGTCTCCTTTAATTCACTTTTAACTTGAGTGATGTTGATGAGTTTGGGTGGAGGGTGGAGGGTGAAGAATCAGTTCAAAGTGTCTCAGTGAAACATTTGAAATTCATCACATGTACAAATACAATTTCATAGTTTAGTATTGGACACCAATTTCTCTACCCTAATGCCAACTCTTTGTTATTGACTTTCATTCATTCAGCCTGACAGTGAAAGGTACAATCCACAGATTGTATTCATCATGAGGAAAACAACTCTGGTGAAGAAGTTGTATAATGTCTTCTGTGGCTCTGGTAGGAATTCCAATTGCAAAATCAGGAAGTTGCCATTTCAGTGTGCGTTTAGAATGACACAGGCATTTAGCAGACTAGCAATTTTTTTTTAAAAGATGGCGTATTATTAGACCATTTAATTTGTTTAATTATTCACGTTTTGAATGTGAGGGGCAGGCACATTATTTTCCTACACACTGGCCTGGGATTTGTGAATGAAGTATTGTTTTAATGTTAACACAGTGTTTCCCCTATATACATTCATGAATGTATGCACGCCGCTGCTACGGGGCGCCAGCCAGGTACCAAAACAAATATATATATATATTTTAATTCTTTTTTATTTTTATTCATTAAAATAATAATACGTGGCGCTCGCGTCATCGCCACGGAGGAGCACACAGCCTCTGTGAGTGAGCGAGACAGAGAGAGAGCGAGAGAGCTAGAGAGAGCACACCTTTATCTATTTAATATAATTGTAAAAAATAAAGTAAGAAATCATTCCAATGTGTACTATAAGACAGTAAAAACAAAAAAACAGTTTAAAAGGGGAGTGATTAGTAAAATATGCATAAATAAAAAGAAAGAATGCTAACTAGGTAACATAAGATAAGAATAAACTAGTTTAAATGATTTGTTATTTGTGATCATATTCTAAAGATGTTTGGATTATTGAAAAGTATACAGCTCTCTTTCATCTTGTTGAGAGCTGTATCCATAAATTCATTTTGTGCTCAAAGTGCACCAGATTGATGCATTTCACTTCAACATTTAAAAACAAATCGTCACAGGGGTGCATGCCCCCGGACCCCCCTAGGGGATGTGAGGTCCACCACCAAATAAAGCAGGTTAAAATAATTAAATTGCATACATTTTATTTAGTACATGAAGTATTTGTGTTACTGTATGTTCAATAAAGGTGATTTAGCAAAATACACCTGTAGAGCCTCAAGAGCCTTTCTTGTGCTGGCAAACACATAGAAACATATTGGCGGGGCGCACTTCGCACGCACACACACTAAAAGATTCCACGCGCTCACATTTTGCTGGGCCCGCGTGCCTTAGCACCGCTGCTATGACTCCATCCTAGGGGAAACACTGTAACATTTTAGTTATTTTAAAAGATGAGTTGTGCATTACCATGAGCGCAACAAATATAAAATAATAAAATAAAGGGAGTGGAATATCAGAATCAGAAATCCTTTATTTCTCCGCAACAGGGGATATTTACATGATTAAAACAGCAGAAAGTGCATATCTTATATAACTTATATACATGGATCCATACAACAATTTAAAACTATGTTGTGTTTTTTCACATTACTTATTTGAAGGAACAGTAGATCAGTTCAGAGCCAGTATGTGATGATTCATTAACATTATTATCAATTAACCTATGAAATAAAATATACACATTTTAAAGACAAAAGTTTCTATTTGGTCTCATTGATACTGAGATACAAAATATGAGCAGACTAATCCACATAAATCCATGTGCAGACAAACCCAGATACATCTAGAGCTTTGAGTCATTGAAGGCTCACAAGATTTATTGTTTGCTCATAAATGTCACCTAAATCTTCAGGGAACGTCTGCAAACCAAGGAAGGCAACAACACAGTGAAAAAGCTTTTTGGCCAAAGGGTAGATTTCATTTCCTAAAAGACTCTTGATTTGACTGAGTAAGTCAACGATTCACTCAATTGCGTACAGCCAAATGCAGGACTGGGTGGATGTTTGCTTTAATGTACCCTTGAAGGTTTTATGAGCATGCAATATTCAGTGAGCACACTGCCTCTCACTTCACTTCATAAAGTAAGAACTATCATTTTCTACTATATAAGACTTCAATGTTCCGATTTAAGTAAACGCTAAGAAACATGTTTTTTCCCCTTCTACGTCATCCATCCATTACCTAAAGGTGTCGTCATTCATCTAATGGCTCGTTGTTTTAATACAAGGCTTAAACACAGTTTCTTAGATGTTTATACAGAGAAAATGAATCTGATATTTGAAATCTGAAATATGCCAATAGGCGCTTTCACAACGCAGTACTTTTCCCACAAAGGTTAATCAGAACTTAGTTCATGAGAACTCTTTAGTTCTCATGAACTAAGTACAGATCGCGTTCACACCGGAATAAGTCCCTGAGGGAGGATTAGGCAAATGAAGCCGCTGACGTCACTTCTTCTTCTTCTGCTTTGGGTTTACTGGCAGGCCGCAAACAACTTCACGGCGTATACTGCCACCCGGAGTCCCCGGAGTTGGGGACTGGCTTCAGTAGAAGCTGCTGGGATTCCCAGCAGCTTCTACTGAAGCCTTCCGAGTAAATCGCCAGAACGCCGACACCTCCTCATCTCCACCGCTCCCATGTTTTCTTTTGTGTTGCCATAAGTTAGTCTCTCTGCGTTTGTGCGCTGGGCTAATGCTAATGCTAATAATGCTAATGCGAGGATAATAAAATGGCGGTTTTACGGGGTGTGGTTTGCATTCCGCCCAGCCAATCAGAAATAGGAACCTTTTTCTCCCACGAAAGTCCTTGCTCTCTAGCAGGGACGGAAAAGGGGGTAAAAAGGTTCTCATGAACTCATTTTAAAGTGGGAAAAGTACTGCGGTGTGAACGCTCCTAATGTCAAATTGCTCTTTTTAATCGTTCCACTTTGACCTTCAGATACATTCCCATACATATTTCTCTCTCTTTCTCTGATTGGTCCAGTGTGGCCAACACCCATCTGGCTACAGTGAATCTTGAGAAGTGCAGTCCATGCTAATATTATGTGACCTCGCTCCGATTATTTTGTACCAAGGGCGGTGTGTCACCTGAGGCCTCCAGGTCTCTACACTGTCTCATATAACAGCGGCACATTCTGCCCCGTCAGCAGCGAGTGTCTTTATGTACTGACTGCTTTGTAACAGACATCAGCAGAAACAAAGACACAATGGAGTTATTTCCAATGCTGAGATCCAGCTTAACCTCCCCGGAATTTCATATGTGGGATCAATTGTGAAGCGTTTATAAGCTTTGACCTTTTTTGACCTCTAATTGCTGTCCAGTAATGACATTAGAAAAAGTGCTGAACCAAAAGTGAAGATTTATGTTATTGCGATGCCTTAAGTGACCCTGTAGATGGAACATGGATTGTTTTACTACCTTAAGTAGTACAATAAGTGCCCTTGGAAACACAAATCTTTGTCAAGGCTGATTCGAGTAAGAAATGCCTGTATCTGCCCCTTGATTCTGATCTGCTCCAAAATTGAATGGGTTCTTCCGTTGCACATGCCTTACCCTTCAACTTAATATCATGAAATATAGTTTATATATATATAAGTACGAAAATGGACACTCTATTGGAGGAGTATTGAAAAACATTTTCGAATAGACATGATGTTATGATGGTCTCTTATGTGACGCTGATCCCATCAGTGCGCATTTGGCAACTTAAACAAATCCCAAAAGTTCATTGTAAGTTCCTTCATGAATGCATCGTGCCTCGGACGTTTCTATTGTCATGACGCCAGTGACGGCTCCTTTAATAGAATACTCACCCTGATTTCATTACTGAGATGAATCGATGGCATTATGGGAGCTCACACAGGAGCAGATGGACGGCTTCACTATTGAATTTGATCTGCATTTAGCCGATTATGTTGAAGAAACTCATAAAAACAATTGATCACAGTTAGTGTGTAGGGCAAAATAAACCATTATAACATCATATATAACACGTTTAGTACATTTTAGGTATTATTTTTAGGTTTTTAAATACATTTTCTTGAAGTACACTAATGTTTACAGGAGTTACACTGAGAACCGGTGTGTCATAGTGATTGCAGTACAAATATGATGAGTAATCTTGTGTGGCTGCATGTGTGGTGTGTTTATGGGCGCTCTGAGCTAGAGCTTACTGATACTGATATTATTGTTGGTGCGTCACTGACCTGCCTGCCATCAGCACCACCACTTTACTGCATCTGTATACCAGCTGCAATTATAGGAAAATGTATTTATAATCTCGGCTGACTCCGACTAATTTTGTCTCCTTCCTTCACCCTACCTCTTTTTTCCACATCTGTCACACTTTTCTGTTTCCTTTCTCCTACCTTCTTCTTTTCCTCTTCTTCCCGACATTTTCTCCTCCTGTTCTCCCTCTTCTTCCTCACAGAAAGAAAAGCAAGTCACAGGTTACCTCCTGTTCTCTCTCGGCACCGCTGTCATCGGCTCTCTGCAGTTTGGTTACAACACAGGAGTCATCAATGCTCCAGAGCAGGTTGGTGATTAAATGGTGACATCAGGGTGTGTTTGTTGCCCAGATCTAAGACTCCCTGTGTGAAGCTGCACACAGTTAGCACATCAGCTTCCCCAGCTGGGAACCATTTGTAAAGCTCATTTTCTGCTAATCATGTGATTTTATGCTCCAAAACTCTGGAGTTCAACAACCCAGCTAGTGTGTGGTTCTTGACACTATACTGTAGCAAACCAAAGAGATAATTGACAAATGTGGAGAAACACTAGAGATCTGCCATTTGAGCAACTCTAAACTGGATTATTAGAGAACAAATACAGGGGTAAAGATTAAGATTTTCAGAACTACCAGTATACAACGTTTAGATTTGTTTTAGGACCATGATATGTACTTTGTTACTTTGTTTGCTAGTTTGAAAGTTGAGTTGCTCCTTTGAAAATGTTTCATCATATCTGTCCATTGAGTGTATATGTTTGTAAGCTTAAGATACAGGCTAGCCGTTTTCTTATCGCTTTCATGCTAAGCTAATCGACCTCTGGCAACCTTGGTGTGTTTCTTTCCTTAAATACATCCAATATTTTTCTATTCATTAATCTGTCCCTGCCATCAGAAACTACGATCTTTCTTCAACGATACCTGGGTCGAGCGTTATGGCGAGCCCATCACCCCCGGGGTCTGTACCATCGTCTGGAGTGTCTCCGTCGCCATCTTCAGTGTGGGCGGTATGGTGGGCTCCTTCAGCGTGGGCGTCATGGCGAACCGGTTTGGCAGGTAGGAATGACTTTTCAACTATATAAGCAGCTTGTGTGAAAACTTTGGTAATGAGAAACTTAACCTGTTCTTGTCACATTGTAAGTGTAATGCACAGGTAGAAATGGTCATTTTTAAGGGTTTTTGTACATATTCAATGACAATTTGAACACTTTGGGTGTATTGATCGTCCTTTAATGGCTTTGTTTATTTCCTGTGTTTATTTCCTGTGTTTATTTCCTGTGTACTGTCAAAAGCCATTAGTCCTAATGGAGTTTATGAAGCGCGTCTGTTTTGAGCCCACTGCTTGGCCCTAATGTTCCCCAGAGTTGTTCCTTAATTGCGTAATGTCCATCTGAATCTCACCCTGAGCATCAAATCACAATGCTTTTGCCTTTCTATGGTGAGACTGTTGTTTTGATGACTGCCATAAATGGGTTTTCCACACATCTTTTGAAATGTGGTATTCATTTGGCCTGTTGTTTCCACAAATAAAATGGTATGATTTGTAGAAATAAGTCTTTAGCTTTAAAGGGAAAACCACTTCCTTCCAATTAGCTAAGCTAAGCATAAATACTTAAACCTAGCCTGTTCATGTATCTTCGTTTCTGTTTGTGTGAGACTAAACAAAAGCAGCATAGTGTGTTAATAAGTATGATTTTGATGAATTGGTAAACTTTTAAAAATATATATTTTAGTTTAACCTTGGAGATTCATGCTAGCTGTTCCTCTGTGCAGAAGCTAGCCGCCTCTCACTTTAGCTCCACACTTAAAACCAGACGTGCAATTTCAATTGGTGTTTTCATCTACTTATCCGAAAAGGTGCAAATAAACATAATTCCAGACATTTAAGGTATGTATAACTAGTGCTAGCTACTATGATGTAGCTATAAACAAAAACGAAACTCAAACCACAATTTACGAAAAAACGCTTAACAGAAAACACAAGAAAAACCGGCGATTTCATGATATCTTTTATCTTGACACTCAAAGTCATTCACAAATAAACCCACATGTGTTTGACCTGCAATTTGGACCAAGAACTATCTGTCGATGAACTAATTAGATGGGAGAGCATCTGACCTTCACAAACCCTTGTGCAGGTCAATCAGCTCTGACACCCTTATGGTAATCCCTCAGATAATCAATAAACTTGTCAATCTTCCTTAACCGCAAACCTCTCAATTATGTAACTTTTTTTTTTCTTTTTTTTTCTATTATATTTTTTCTATTTTGTATTATATCATAACTTAGTACTTTTCAATGCATGTAACATTAAGCTGTCTGTGGCTCTTTCTTTTCTGCTGTAACTTCGCACATTTCCCCTCTGTGGGACTAATAAAGGTATTCTGATTCTGCTCACCCCACCAACAACCTCCCTTCCTCTATTGTCATTCAAATCACTAAGCTACAAACATTTAAATTGCCATGCTGTTAGAAGAACTGTTAGCTAAGCAAAGCTAATGCTCTCTCTCCTCCTCCTCTTATTCCCCAGGCGTCGCTCCATGTTCCTGGTGAACGTTCTAGCGGTGATCGGCGGCCTCCTCATGGGCTTCTCCACCATCTGCTCCTCCTATGAGATGGTGATCGCCGGTCGCCTGGTCATCGGCCTGTTCTGCGGGCTCTTTACCGGTCTGACTCCCATGTACGTGGGCGAGGTGTCACCAACTCCACTACGAGGGGCCTTCGGGACTCTTCACCAGCTCGGTGTGGTAGTGGGCATCCTCATCGCTCAGGTCAGCAGGAGGTTTCCTAACATACATCACATTTATAGGAACACTTAATTGACATTAAAAAACAAACGTATTTTGCCTCTTACATTTAGGGCTATTTAAGTAGTTGAAATATTGGCCGTAGAGATGTCTGTCTTCTCCTGAATATAATGGAACTATACTTTTCAAATTAGATTTGAGAAAAGAAGATCCTTCTGCACGGTGATATGGTTGGAACGTTTGGTTTAGTAGAACAAAACTAGTTCCTATATGAAACTGCTCACAACAACGTACGTGGATCATCTTGAGTGACCAAGTCACAATTTCTGGAAAGAAACATTGCATGCTTTTTGTGCTTTGAGCATCACAAGCCAAGTGCCATCTAGTTTCTTTATATTTGATAAAAGGCAGACATCTTTAAAGCTGATATACTCAACACCCAGCAAGATGCACAAAATCTAAATATTGAATGGCCTACAGTATAAGCTGTTTAGTTATCTTCGAAATCTTAATATGTAAGCAACTTATCTGTGTGTTTGTCAATACGTTTAACAGTGTTGCCTGCTAATCGATTATTTAGCTATGCTGAAATTCTGACCCAGCTTTTGTGCCCCTTGGTGTTTAGGTATTCGGGCTGGAGGGTCTGCTGGGCTCATCCAAGCTGTGGCCCCTGCTGCTGTCCCTCACTGTGGTCCCTGCTGTGGTGCAGTGCATCCTGCTGCCCTTCTGCCCTGAGAGCCCTCGCTTCCTGCTCATCAACCTTAAACAGGAGGAGCAGGCACGCAAAGGTACGCACTAATACTGACTATCAGCTTACAATATCACTTTTTTTTACAAATGACACCAATGTCTATATTAACAAATATGTTACACCACTGCCGATACTGCTGGAACTACTGAAAATACTGTTAAAACAGTTTTAGAGAAAATGTATTTAATCTAAAAAAGAAGGTTGATGACATTCAAAGCTTTGTTAAAAAATCTGCTGATAAAAGTGAGAAAAGCACGACAGAAGGATCGATTCAATATAGAGATAGTATTAGTTGCAGGCAGGGGTGAATTGAGGTGAGTCTGGGCGATGTTTATCCTGCAGGAAGAAGAGTCCTTGAGCAGGCAGAAGGTTTTGGCATCTGTTCAACACGCAGGCTGCCAGGGTCGTCTCTCAGGCGCTGACCCTCTTCCTCTTCACACCTCTCCTCTGACACAAACACAAACAAACACGAGGCTCCACTCATGAGAGCTGCATCATAGTGACTGCCTGCAGTTTGTGGTGCTTTCAACTAACCTAATGCAGTTCTGTGACATAATACATTTCCTTAAAGTCAACCTTTCAGTTGTTTCAATGCAGCAAATTCGTTTTTTAGCTCCCGGTGAAGATAAATAACCTTGTTTAAGTTTCTCCTAACAACTGAACCAATTGCTTATATTATATTATTATAATTATGATGCATTATTATCACTTTAATGTTCATGTTGCAGCTGGGGAAAGAGGGGGTTATTGTACATACTCGAATGTCAGTTCACCTATAATAAGCTCTATACTAATAATAATAAGCTGGTATTAATTAATTATATTTTGTATTATTAATCCAAATCCGTGAAGTAACAAGTTCAATATTTCTCTCAGAATTGTAGTTAAGTAGAAGTGTTTAGAAGTACATATACAGTATATACTGTGTATGAAAATACTTAAATACAATGTAATGACCTTCATGGTTGTCAGAAGATTCTCACATGCGAACAGAGCATTTTTATATTCTCAGCCTAAATGTGGAAGACAAAGACACATTGTGATTGTGTTGTGTTGACAGCGCTGGTGCGTCTGCGTGGCAGTGAGGATGTGAGTAAAGACATGCAGGAGATGAAGGAGGAGAGCGCCAAGATGGCCATGGAGAAGAAGGTCACCATCCCAGAGCTGTTCCGCTCCGCAGCGTACCGCCAGCCGCTGCTCATCGCCATCATGCTGCAGCTCTCCCAGCAGCTGTCAGGGATAAACGCTGTGAGAGAGACACACACACACACACACACACACACACACACACACACACACACACACACACACATTTTTGTTCTTTTTAATTCACTTAATCAAATCCAGTTGTACACTACTTTCTGTACATATAAGTTAAACAAAATCTATATTTGAATACAGAAATCACCTGTTAAGCATTTATACTAATGTACTTAAGTGCAATTTTTAAGTGCCATTTTCTGCTACCTTTTACTTCAACCTTTAATATCTTAAGGATCTTAAATTACTCAAATCAGAACCACCTTTGCAAGCTTCAACTTAAAGCCATGAAAACTTTAAAACATCAATATTTGTATTCCAATAATATATACATTATTATAAAATGATATGCATGAAATCAGAACAGTCCCTACAGTACTTCTGCAGTAATTCTAACGATTACCAAACACATTTTCCAGCATGAATCATCTTTAACCAGACGAGGACTTTTATTTTGAATTAACTTACGAGGATTCCACCCCACCCCTTACTCGAATGCTGATTTGATCATTTAATAATTTCAAACTAAACTAGAGAACAAGATGCAACATTGACCAATTACTGTGTGTAACATTTTGTAACATGTTTTACTTCAAGTTATTTTATCTTAAAGTTCTTACTGCAAGAAAAATGTGTGGATCCTTATTTGCAATGTGATAATATGATTGAACTTGGACTGTAATTGGACAGGTTCATCTATGGTAAATAACTACTCTTCTCTGTGTCTCTTAGGTGTTCTACTACTCGACAGGCATCTTTGAGTCAGCCGGTGTGAAGCAGCCCATCTACGCCACCATCGGAGCCGGCATCGTCAACACCATCTTCACTGTCGTTTCTGTGAGTGACAGATTCAGTGTGTATGTCCCTGCATGTTTCAGAGTGTGTGTTCAGAGAGACATCACTGCCTCCTGTGTGTGTCCTGCAGCTCTTCCTGGTGGAGAAGGCGGGACGGAGGACTCTGCACCTCCTGGGATTGGCTGGAATGGCAATCAGCGCCGTACTGATGACCGTCTCCCTCCTGCTGGTGAGTGCAGCACCGTCACAGGGGGGTATCAAAATCACAAATAATCGTAATGTGTTGTTACCTCACAGTTGATCCAATCTGAAAAAGATATACTGTTTATATACAAATTATATATTTTTTGAAAGCTAGAAATCTCTTAGAATAAGAAAAACTTACGTTTAAGATTATTTTGAACACATGGTAAGGTCATTACAATATAATTGAAGTATTTAACTTAACATAAATCTAAATAAAACAACGTCCACCTTACAAATAAAATCACCACCTTTCTGAAATAATTCCTTTAACTCGCATAAACCTTTTTTATTCCTTGTTCGCACTGTTCAGCTCCCACCCAACATAATTATACATAAAAACATCCTATACCATTTGCATTACATTGCAGTGAAATATGTTGGCGTCACTAATTCAGTTGGTTAGACAGAACCCTGAACATAACTCCTTAACTTAACATAAGCTTAGAAATAGCCTTTAAAATTAGTAGCAATTTCAGTTGTTTTTCCTAATGATCACTACCTCATATGGTATGTCATTGTTCTTCTGCCTCCCTTCCTCTCCCTCTGTCTGAGCAGAAGCACTATGCTGTGATGAGCTACATGGCCATCGTGGCCGTCATGATGTTCGTGGCATTTTTTGAGCTGGGCCCCGGTCCAATCCCATGGTTCATTGTGGCCGAGCTGTTCTCCCAGGGGCCCCGCCCCGCCGCCATGGCTGTGGCCGGCTGCTGCAACTGGACGGCCAACTTCCTGGTTGGAATGAGCTTCCCCAAGCTAGTGGTAAGGGAGGGGCGGCCAACCCAGTTTGAACTGGTTTGGCTTTGTTTTAAACTAGGGTTATCATGATATAAGTATTGACAATAACTGTGATGTATAAAAAATGTCATCTTCAAAGCATGTTAATAATATACATATAATGATTTAATGTTAGTAATCCACAGCCTCTTAACTGTTTGCCATTATTTCCCATTTTGTATGTCCTTCAGAATATCCTTTTCTCTTTTCTTGGATTTAGCTCTTTCCTTCTCTATTTTTAAAAATATTTCTAAAGATCATACTCACTATTACCATGAGAATTTAACATTTTAAATCCAGTATTTCTCTAAAACTCTGCCTCTCCTCTCTTCTCCCCATTTAGGAATGGTGCGGGCCTTGGGTCTTCCTCATTTTCACCGGATTCCTCATCCTCTTTTTCATCTTCACCTTCATTAAAGTCCCGGAGACGAGGGGCAAGACCTTCGACGAAATCGCCCGCGAATTTGGCGGTCCGCCTCCAAACCTCTCCACTCCTGAGGGCCACCCTGCCAGCGCCAGCACCGCCACCACGGTGCCCGCCTCCCCGGTGAAGGAGAAGGTCCCGCTGGTGGAGGCTCCGGCAGCAACCCCATCACTTGCAGCTGAAAACACACCTCTTGAGGATAAATCTAAATCCACAGTGCAGGAGAGTATGTAGAGCGGCTTTAGATACGAGTTTTAATGAGTAAGGGGGTTCCAAATCAAGGAAGAATCACAGAGATTTAAAAAGTGCTGTAATTAAATATCACACCTTCGATCGGTAAAAACGATACAATGTTATAATACAGAAGGACAGCATCATCAACTTATAGGCTTTGACCTGTAAAAGGGTCATGCTTTCTGCTTCTTATTTTTCTGTGACATTTCCTAGAATATCTTCTTTGAAATACTCCCTTCCTTAACCGTGAAAGGGAAGCAGTCACTTTACAACACTGCAGATGAAATTAATAACTGTACATTCCTAGGAATTATTCATTAAAAAGGGTGAGTCTTTTTCAAGACAGCTGTGCGTCTAGTCAGGACGACACTTATCGAACACGGCAAACGTGGGCTGTGTAAAAGTAAGTTGTCTCTAAAAGTTGTTACCTTATGGTGTCCTGAAAAGATCCAGGTACATGTCCATCACTGCGGACTAGCAATATACCTTAGTAGTTTAGTTACTTTTGTCCATACTGTATTTTGTCTGTTAATTTGTGTTAATATTTTTGGGAAGCCTTCCAAAAATCACAGGTCTAAGAAGGGATTATTCAACCTTATGCTCTGCCTGCAGCTCCATACTGTACTACGAGCTGACAGGCTGGAGAACTTTTTAGCAATGCCAAAGTATTGAAACTATTTGCCAGCTGGTGAACACATGTAACCTCATATGTGTTGGCAGCATCCACAGGTCTCTAGTGTATTTATTCTGAATAGTAAATTGGTATTTGTAAACTGTAATCCAAAAGTTGATTGAACTTTTTTAAGATCAGAGCTTCCCTTGCTATCTCTCATGGTTTAACCAGGCTCAGTCTTGGATTGTGGTTATTGTAGGTGCTGCATTTATACCAAATACACAAAATGTACTCTTAACCAGATAATTTTGTTTAAGAAAACCCGTTAAATTCTGATTGACAAGCCAATACTGTATACATCGCAAATAGATCTTTACTTGTTAAATCTTTTTGGACTGTGACCTGTGGATAAAAACATTTAAGCTGATTTGTTTTACACAATTAGATTCCAATAGGGTAATGTGCAATGTATATTTTGTTGAAGAAAGATATAATATTTATTACGTTAGAAATTGATTTTTCTATAAAGTATATAATAGAAATACACTAAAGCTAATTTAGAATCGTAATGCTTTCCAACTAGGACCTTTGGGATTAAAGCGAAATATTGCGCTACTGTACATCACATAAAGTAAAATGATGTCAATCTTATGTGTTAGATGCACTTTGTTAACCTGAGAAGCAGCAAAGCGAGCATTAGAGCCACAATCAATAATGTAGAAAAGTACAAAAGAAAACCATATTTACCTGGCCTAGCTGTTATTAAATTAAATACTGTAAGAGTGATATACAATGTGCAATTAATAACGAAACTGCAGCTGTAACAATCTAGAGGCTGATCATGAAGAGAGGAAACTAAAGGGAAAGTGCTAATAATGTTTAAGCATAAGGTAATAATATGTTACTGGAAGACCCACTTGTCATTGAAATTCAGTTCCTAATATGGTTAATTAATATGATTTTTTTATTTCTCTTTTTCCACAAAAGAAATCACTACTCCCTTGTTGTGTTCACCAGTCACATGTTATGACTGACAGCACGACATTAAGTTAGTGGAGTTTCAAGGAAAGGTGCTAATGTTTTCACAGATGAATTCACAGATTGAAGTTTTAGTTTCTCTATTTCTTTGAAGAAATAAGAAAATATAGGTGTTTTAAAAAATATATATTATTAAAAGAAGAGAGGTAACAAGAAAAGTTATCTCAAATATTTCCAACTTCTGGCATTTAAGAAAAATAAAAAAATGAAATCTGTCTTCAGAGCAAACTGGAAATTGTTTAAGAACGGAAACTACAGTCGGGCTTCAAGTAAAAAAAAATGAAATACATTTTAGAAAAATAATTTTGGCATAAAACTCTGAGATGTGCTAAATTGTTCCATGCTGACATGTTGCGTGATACTTCACAAAGAAAGTGTTTGCGCTTTGTATGACATTTAAATTGAATGTGACTTTTGACACCTCAGTAAAGTGAGTGATGAGGAAGTACCGCTTTAGAAAATAATAAATAACCAAGTATTTGCTCCATATACCATTCAAACATCCTTGTTTGTTGTCTTTAGAGACTCAAAAGGAGAAGCTTCCCATGTATTTCTGGCTTTATTGGACAGGTGCTTTCTACATTGTGACTCTGTCTGAAAAGTTATTGTAGCATCATCAACCTTTTACATAAGTATGCATTCCCAACATTGTGCAGTATGTTTGGTGTATAAATGTATGACACAAAGTATATTTTCTATATTCTGTATTGATGGTAATTCATGCTGCACTTTGCTTTTATTTATGTATGTATGTGTTTTTTTTTGGCTACACTGGGAAGATATTTATCATGGCGAGTAATTCAAATGACTTGGACAGAGGTGTAACTAGTCAAGAATGGACTGATAACCTGAAGATTACCACTATTTTTGGAAGAAAAGTAAGCCTGTGGGACTAATTTGATGCGATGATATGGGCTTGTTAAGATAAATATCTCCTACAGTGATAGGAGAGTATATAATGGTCGGAGTCTTGGCTTCGTTGTGTATCGCTGTGTTTGTGGAAGATAGTGACTTGCTGTGTTTGCACCGGGGGATGTGTGACGTACACTCCTCACATAGTGTTTAGTGTTGTATTCATGCAAGGTCCCGCTTCTATCCCTGGCTACACCTCGATGCTCCTATAGGACACTAACACTGATCTTTACCAAACCTGAGTCTAGATTTAAAATGTTTTCTATTAGCTTTCCCCATGTCGGGTTTGAGTCTTTCAGTCTTTCACAATTTAATTTACCTCCGATATCTTTACTTTTTCTCTGAGGTCAAATGTGGTTATCTCTGAAGAAACGTTTAGGAATTGTGTAAAATAGGAAGTTTTAAATGTGCTAAAAATATGATTATTTTGACAAGAGGGGATTTTGCAGGTCAGGGTGCAATCACACTTCCAACTTGCATTCTCTTGTTTAAACTATTGTGCAGATGTTAATATTATTTGTTTGTTGGTAAAACTGCACATTTACGTAAATCAGGGATTGAAAATGAATCCAATAGACTAAGCATCGTTAATTATCCCCTGGTTTTAAAAAAACTGATTTAAACTGTTCAAGTAAAATAAAAGACAGCAGAATTCAGAGAGTCACAAAAGTATGTGAAATCATTTTAAACAAACGAAGGGACCCAGGTGCTTGCTGTCCCTAACCATAGCCACCAAACACCTTCATGCACACGTGCAAATTCACAACCCTTCGCTCACTGTACAAAGATATAGGAGAATATATGTTTTCATTTGTAAATATGTATTTTTTAAAAGAGTATTTATTTGTTGACCTGCTAGGTCATACGTGTGTTCTTCTTATTATTTGTTTGGGGTGCACACGTTCATTTTGTTGAAGAAAGGAACAGATTTTAGTTGATTAAAGGCACATTTAAGATTATTTTGTGTGTGTGAACAATATCACTAACTAACTTCTGTCTCCTCCATTTTATTTTCACGTGTTTTTAATCACTCAACCACAGCCATGTTGTTTTCCTGTGTGCCTCATCAGATTACACTCACAGCAGTAGATAGTAGTGAAGGTGTGTCATGTTTCTCAGCCATCAGCATATTGTCCTTTTGGGTTCTTTAAAAAAAGGGAATTGCCATAATGAGGCCTGTTGCCAACATTGTCAAAAGCCAAGGAGTTATTTACAAACCAAGCAAATATTATGGGTCAACAAAGATCTGCAACAATATCCAAACCATTGCATATTGATAAATACCCATAAAATGAATCATGTACTTTCACAGGCTTACATCTGACTCGCATTGAGGTGCTTTGGCTAGGGTGTTCTTTGTTTTCTATATTGTTTGGTCCTGATCTATGTTAATAATGTATTGTCTATACTGTATAATGTACTGTAGATCTGCTATTTGTGCCTCTCTGCAGCTCAACCTTCGCAGATTGTTATTGAATGTGTGTCACTGGAGTGATTTTAGACACAAACGATCATTGTCTTTAAGCTTGGCCAAGACAAGACTCCACTAATTGATACAGGATGTACTTACATGATTCTGTTAATGAGTTTTGTGTGATTAACCATGGCTAATGTGACGGTAATGAGCTGAGCAGATGACATTGTAGCTTCTGTGCTTTTCAGGCTTTTCAATATTTCCTTGTGTTACACCAGTGCTGCACCCCAGCTGTCTTTGTTTCACTTGTGTTTTTATTGTATAAAACAGATATAATGTTGTTAAATAAAATATTCATCATGTAACGAGACTTGGTGTAATTGTTTAGTAAGATTTGTTTTCCCTTTAGGATATTATACATTGAATTGAACATTAGTGATATAGAAGTATACTTAACAAAAATTCTGAAATTATTTTAGGATGTTTTTTTACCAGATGCTTATACCAAATATGAGGAGTATAACAAAGGCATCCATAAATGTATACTGCATTTTTTATTTGAGGGCACTATAGACAATAAATGGATAATAAAATGTAGACATTTTGGGTATGCTATTCTAAATCAATGACAGTAAAAATAAAATAAGGGATTACCTTTTAATTGGCTATGGTTATTGTTGATATTAATTAGTCTGTATAGGGCATAGTTCAGTAACAGGTAGACCGCGGTCCGGATCCGGACCCAGACGCCGACCTATAATCAATACATTAATAGGGGATTTCAATTTTGACGGGGCGATTCTATTTTAACCACCACCGACGGGGCGAAAGAGTGAGCGATAGAGGAAGAGAAACACAGAAGAAGAGGCGAGAGAGCGGCAGTAAAGGTTCCTAAGCTAAATGGACTATTCGACTGCAACCATTCTTCTGGATGTGTTTCATTGTGGTGATACTAGTGAGGGCAGTCAATCCCTTGTTTGGCACGACAGTAGTGACGTGTGTTGTTGTTGTGCGAGACCAGAGATGTAGTTCATTGAGTGGTTTCACACAAAAAAAGTAGCCTACTTCAAAGTTTTACGGCAAAACTTTTTTTTTTTACTTCCAAAATTACCTTTTAAATTGACAAACATCATAGTGTAATTCGTGGCACAATTCAAACGGGATCGAAAGATAACTTTTCTCTCGCCTGTGAAGTAAGACTTTTTTTGTGTGAAACCGCTCAATGAACTACATCTCTGGTCTCCCACAACATCACACGTCACCAAGATGGCTGTCACTACTGTCTTGCCAAAAAAGGGATTGACTACCCTCACTATCACCACAATGAAACACGTCCAGAAGAATGTCATGCAAAGCTGCCTGCCTGCCTGCCTGCCTTCCTTCGATTCTCCCTGAACTGCCTGATCTTTTTAATGTTCAATGTTAACCATTTGTGCAGATAGCATGAAGTAGAGAAGATCACCGATGCTAATGTAGCGCTAGCGTTAGCATTTCTCCCCCGGGGGCATCCGGGCTTAAACGGTGTATTATAGAATGATCACACCGGTGTGACAGTACTCTTCAAAGGGTTCACGAAATATGACTACTATACTATATTTATATCAATCTTAAATAATAATTTCCATGTCAAAAAAGTCACAGTTTGTCGTAAAACTGTTGAAATATAAGACTATGAAAAATACGCAACTAGAAAGACTACAAATCCCAGAATCCCGGTCCCGCATGCTGGCTCTTACGGAACCGACTAACTCCCCTTTTGTGTATGTACAGCTCTCAACATGCCCAGACTTGTAGTGATTTTCACCTCTTTTAATACTTTTCACCTCATTCTGAAAGAAAGAGGTGAAATGTGCCAACGTGACGGCCGTCTTGGTGTGTGGTGCGAGACGGGAGATGTAGTTCATTGAGCGGTTTCACACAAAAAAAAGTGTTACTTCACAGTTTTACGACACATTTTTATTTTTTTTTACTTGTAAAATTATCTTTTAAATTGACAAACATCATAGCCTATGTGTAATTCGTGGCACAATTCAAACGGGATCGAAAGATAATCTTTCTCTCTCCATTGACTTCATAACTTTTCCGAAATAAGGTTCCATGGAGCTCAACCAGAAGGGGAGGGACTTCGCCTCTCTATAAATGAAAATGTAAAACGAAAAAAGCGATCATGAAAATGTTTCCAATAAATGAATAAAATGATTTTTGACCACTTTGTTGTTTAGATATATCACATATTTGTAACTAAATGATACATTAATTGAAACAAAACACTGTAGGCTATATACTGAGGAGTGACTCCCATGAGGTTCATGTGTTTTCTTCACAGACAAATCAACTTCCGGTGATACCGAGGACCGATGAGCGAGGAAATGAAAATAAGAGAAGTGAGAAACCAGCCTGAGAAACACCCCGAGTCCCTCTCCGTCATCCCGTCGCGCCGGAAAAGGCAGAGCAGCGGAAAAAAGGAGGCGTTTCCCTCTTCAACAACACCATCAGCTGCAAATTTATGCAAAACAGTAAAATCACTGCTGCCGTGCTGCTGCTGCGGCCATCCTGCAAAGTGAAAGAAAGAAGCATCAGCGAGAAGCTCCGGACCCCGCGGAGCCGCCCGGAGTCGAGCTGCAGCGGGCAGCCGGTGCAGGAGGAGGCCGACAAACCCGGACCGGTGACGGTAAGCACGGACCGATAGCCCCCGGTAACCAGCCAGACAGTAGCGGCGGCTAATGGGATGCTAGGAGGTATAGCCTCCGGTGCAGCCAGTGTTTACTGGTGTTAAACATGGAGGCCAGCTAGCTAACAGCTCTGAGGCTGCTTCTCAGAGGATGCTTGCAGCTGAAGAGGGAGAGAGAGAGAGACAGAGAGAGAGTGTGTGTGTGTGTGTGTGTGTGTGTGTGTGTGTGTGTGTGTGTGTGTGTGTGTGTGTGTGTGTGTGTGTGTGTGTGTGTGTGTGTGTGTGTGTGTGTGTGTGTGTGTGTGTGTGTGTGTGTGTGTGTGTGTGTGTGTGTGTGTGTGTGTGTGTGTGTGTGTGTGTGTGAGATGATGATGCAGGGATGGAAGGGATGCACTAGGTCTAAATAGGCCTATACTTTATCCAGATATATAAATACAAATTAAATAGTTTTCTTTAAATAGTGATTACGATGTTAGAAAAGGAAAAACAGTCGGCTAGTGGAGCAGTATTGTTTGTGTTTAAGATTGTTGTTATGTAGGCTATTTAGATGTGTTCTTGTTATATCTCCAGATGTGTGCAACCCCTTAGCTGTGGTGAGTTCATGTGCAGTTTTATAAACCACAGATTAGGAAGATTCGTTTTTTGGCCAATTGTAGGTAATCCTAGATGCATCCATGTTGGCATTTATGTCAGTCAAAAGTTACAACAATTGCAGTACAGACATGTTAAATATGTGTTTGAGTTTATTTAAAGTGTTATTATAACAGAGGGTATTTGCACAGCACTGACAAGTGATTTTTTTTAATTCCTAAAACTCTGCCTCAGCAATATGTAATTTAATATTTAGAACTCTATTTAGGAGATGTTTGCTGTATGTGCATACACATTTGACACATTTCCTCAAAACTAACACAAACTGTCATGTTCAATTGTAAATCCCACAGATATTTTTTAAGGGAAATGCTGCTTCAAGTTTCTAGGCACATTATTAATCCATTGTTGAGTTATGCGTTTGATGAGGACTGTATCAGCCCCCCAGTAAAACATTGAGTCAGTATCGTACAGCATCTCTGTGAAGAACATTGTTTGTCAGGAACAATGACGGCTGCTTTTCATCAGCTGGGCTCTGGGAGGAAGTGAAGTGAAGTGTTTGTTTATGTCAGAGTTTGACTGATGGACGCCTCCTCTGTCTCCTCAGCAACCATGGAGACAGATGGAGAGCAGAACCAGCAGGGGGCCTCGACCAATGGGAATGCTGCATCTGCGGCGAGCTCCCGCCCCTCTCCAATGAATTCCATGTCTCTCTATGAAAGACAGGCGGTGCAGGTAAGTGTGTGTGTGTCTGAGCTGTCAAATGCTTTGTTTACAGTCTACAGGCTTTCACTTTGTCCTGATTGGTGCTTTTTATTTTTGTTGACAACAGTGTCAAATATGCGGTATGGCAGCATCAAAAGCATCTACCTCAATAATAGTATTAAAGGTAGGGTAGGTAAGTTTGAGAAACCGGCTCGAGATCGCTAGAATTTGAAAATACACAACCGGAGAAAATCTGCCACTTCCTTATAGAGCCCCTCCTCCAACACACACGAACGAGCACATGACTCGATTTTTGGTATAGTTTTTATTTTTCAAATTAAGATCATCAGTAAATCAAGCTGACACTATAAACATTTGATTTAACAGAGTGTAACTTCTGCTGCTACAGGAATATCAAAAAGCATCTGAAAGCAGTATGTAATATCATTTTGCTTGTAGGGTTTTTTATTATCTTTATTAGCAGTAATACACCACTTGTGCATCTTTAATAATCCAATCATTTTTAATACTCTTAAACATAATGATCTAAGTTACCTTTTATAACATTAGTAAAAAAAAATACGATCCTCAAATTTAAAAGGTATGTTGCGTTGGACGAAGCAAATTGAGATTTATCTTGCACAGGGTGTGTTTTTATTAAATGTTCTCCTAATTAAGAGAAGAGCAATTCTACAGAAATCTTGATGATTTCTAATCTGAAACCTTAGCTGTCACATGACAGAGAATGGCATTTTTCTTTTAAATTGTGAACGTTTTTCAGAAGGATGTATCGTTATTATGATTTGTGTGTAAACTGATAGACAGAGTGATGGAGAAGGGCTGACAGACACAGGGAGGTAAAGAAGGTTCAAGGTTCTTTATTTTGTCATATAGCTACAGTGTAGTTATGCCGAGGAAATTCTTAGGTCACAGGCTTCTCCCACAGTGCAACACAATAACACAGATAAACAGAAGAATATAGTGCAAGTAAATAGTAATATAGTAAATACAAAAGAAAAATAGTTTGAAATAGTGCAATAACGGCCCGTCCACACGGCGGCGTGCGTTGAAGCTTGCCGGCGGGGCGGGGCTGAAACTCGACCAACAACCAATCACATGAATCTCCCGCCCCGGACACACAAGCACGCGGTTTGATTGGCTAGAGCTTGTACTGGCATATGATTCGATTGGCTGACGCTTCCGCCGAGGCTTCAAAAGTTGAACATTGCTCAACTTTTGCAGCGAGCAACGCTTCTGAAGCTACGCTTCGCTCCCACAATGCAGTTCGGCGAAACGTGACGTCACCCCATTCAAAGTGAATGGGCAGAAGCGTTGAAGCTTCAACGCACGCCGCCGTGTGGACGGGCCGTAAGAGTCTATATGCAAGTTATTGGAATGATATATTAGATAAATAGATAAATAATTACTAAGTAGCAGATGAATGTTATGGATGTTGTTTCAACAGTTCAGGTGTTTAACAGTCTTATTGCCTGTGGTATGAAACTGTCTCTGAATCTGGTGGTTTTAGTCCGGATGCTGCGGTAACGCCTGCCAGACGACAGCAGACAGAACAGTTTGTGGCTGGGGTGATGGGGGTCTTTTATAATCCTGAGGGATTTCTTCCTGAGCCGCTGGGACTAAAGGTCCTTCATGGATGGCAGCTCCGTCCTGGTGATGTGCTGTGCAGTTTTCACCACCCTCTGTAAAGCCTTATGATTGAGGTCGGTGCAGCTGCCGTACCAGGCCGTGATGCAGCCAGTCAGGATACTCTCTATTGTGCACCTGTAGAAGTTGCAGAGTATCCTGGAGTCCAGTTGAACCTACTCAGCCTGCGGAGGAAGAAGAGCCGCTGTCGAGCTTTTTTGGTGATGGTGTTAGTGTGATGAGTCCATGTCAGGTCCTCAGTGATGTGGACCCCAAGGAACCTGAAGCTGCTGACTCTCTCCACCGTAGTCCCATTGATGGCGATGGGGGCGTGTCCCTCTCTCTGCTGCTTCCTGTAATCCACAATCCGCTCCTTTGTTTTGCTGACGTTGAGATGGAGGTTGTTATCCTGGCACCAAGATGTCAGGTTTTCGACCTCCTCTCTGTACGCCGTCTCGTCGCCGTCTGTGATCTGGCTGATGACGGTCGTGTCGTCAGCAAACTTCACGATGGTGTTGGAGCTGTGTGTGGCCACGCAGTCGTGAGTGAACAGGGAGTAGAGGAGAGGGCTGAGCACGCAGCCTTGAGGGGCTCCGGTGTTGAGGATCAGGGTGGAGGATGTGATGTTTCCCACCCGCACTGCCTGGGGTCTGCCCGTCAGGAAGTTCAGAATCCAGTCACAGAGGGCGCTGTTGAGCCCGAGGTCTCTGAGCTTGATGACCAGCTTGGAGGGCACAATGGTATTGAATGCTGAACTGTAATCAATGAACAGCATTCTCACATATGTGTTCCTCTGGTCCAGGTGTGAGAGGGCAGTGTGGATGGTGAAGGCTATGGCGTCGTCTGTGGACCTGTTTGCTCTGTAGGCAAACCAGTGTTGTAGTCAAGTCACCAATTCACGAGTCCAAGTCACTCTCGAGTCACCACCCTTCGAGTCCGAGTCCGAGTCACCAAGGGAGAGTCGTAGTCGAGTCCAAGTCTGAGTCACCCAAGGAGTGTCCGAGTCGAGTCCGAGTCCGAGTCATCATTACCTGTGTTCGAGTCCGAGTCCAAGTCCGAGTCATCGTGTGCGAGAATTCACGAGTCCAAGTCCGAGTCGCGTCAATCAGTGCGCGAATCCGAGTCGAGTCCCGAAAATCGGCACTCGAGTCCGAGTCCAGGACTCGAGTACTCCATCTCTGAGGCAAACTGCAAGGGGTCCAGAGAGTCAGGGAGGGAGGAGGTGATGAAGGTTTTGACTAACCGCTCAAAGCACTTCATTATGATGGAGGTGAGTGCTATTGGGCAGTAGTCATTGAGGCTGGTGATTTGTGTCTTTTTGGGGACAGGAACGATGGTGGAGTGTTTCAAACATGTGGGGACTACAGACTGCAGCAGGGACCTGTTGAAGATGTCTGTGAACACCTCTGCCAGCTGAACTGCACACACCCTGAGAACACGGCCAGGGATGCCATCAGGTCCAGGAGCCTTGTGTGGGTTAACCCTTTTAAAGGATTTACACACATCTGCCCTGTTTAAAACAAAAGGGCAGGGCTCCTGATCCTTCTCTGCACCCCCAGCCTGGCTGCTTGCTTCAGCTCATCTGGGAGAGATGCGCACGCAGACACTCCCGCAGCACCCTCCGCTGCTCCTTTGTAGTCGGTCATTGTTCTTAGTCCAGCCCACATGTCCCGGGTGTTACAGCCTTTGAAGTCAGATGCCACCTTGTCTTTGTACTGTCTCTTTGCACTGCTGATAGCTCTCCGGAGTTCATACCTAGAATTCCTGAACTCCTCCAAATCTCCAGCTCTATGCGCGCTTTCAGCTTGGTACGCACCTCGCTGTTTATCCAGGGCTTTTGATTTGGGAATGTTCGTACAGAAACCTTCGGTACCACGTCATCGATGCATTTCCCAATGTAGCAGATGACCGTATCCTGGTGTGTGTTATTGTCCTCAAACACCCTCCAATCCGTAGATGCAAAGCAATCCTGCAGAGCTGAATCTGACTCGTCACTCCATCGCTGTACTGTCCTTGTTAACAGGTCTGTCCCGTTTAAGTTTCTGCCTCTAAGCAGGCAGCAGCAGCAGTGAGATGTGGTCTGATTTGCCGAAGGGAGGGCGAGGGAGAGCCTTATATCCATGTCGAAAAGGGGAATAAACATGGTCCAGTATGTTTCCCCCGCGCGTCGGGCAGCTGATGTGTTGGTAGTACTTCGGCAGGACCTTCTTCATGTTAGCGATGTTAAAATCCCCGGCCACAACGAACGCCGCCTCTGGCCGTGAAGTCTCGGTCTTGTCGATAATCCCAAACAGCTGATCGAGTTCCGTGTTGTTGTCGGCGAGCGGCGGAATATACACTGCTGTAATCACAACAGATGTGAATTCTCTCGGCAGGTGAAAAGCCCGGCATGTGATCATGAGGTGCTCTAAATGAGCGGGACAGTCCGTATAAATAATCCTCACATCTGTGCACCAGTTGTTATTAGTCATTACACACACACCGCCACCTTTACTTTTCCCCGAGTTAACTGTCCTGTCCTGGCGAAAAATTGTGAATCCGTCAGGAACAATGGCGGATAGCGGGGTTGAGCCAAGTCTCAGTGAGAATTAACACATTACAGTTCTTAATGTCCCGTTGAAAAGCAATCCGACTTCTGAGTTCATCTAGCTTATTTTCAATCCATTGAACATTAGCCAGAAGCAGTGGCGTTTTTATATGTACAAAAGTGGTGGGGCACAAAAAACGTAGACGTTTATATATAAGCTTCTGCAGTGACGTGCAGTGACGTGCAGTGAGGTTCATGGCTGGTGAGGCACTGGCACTGACTCTTCAGGTTTACAAATATTATATTTGACTTAAATCAAAATATTCTATTTGCAAAAGCTTTTTTAGTCTGATGCTTCGATTAATTTTAAACAGACAGTTCAACAAAAGGATACCCAAAAAATGTAATTTTATCATTTAAATATTGAATTGTTCTCTCTAAGTAAGATCCCATTTTCAATAAAATTGCGGTCTTACCTTGACTTGAAGATGAAGTCCATTTGCCTATCCTTCTGGACAAAAATCTCTATTACTTTTGTGTAAAAGTCCTCCTTATCTTCTTGTAGTTTCAAAAGTCGAATCATAAATCTAATCGATAGATTTATGATCGATAGATTTATGATCGATAGATTTATGATTAGAAAATTATAAAAGTAGGGTAGACATGTGGATATTATCCACAGGTACGTTTCCCACAGATCTTATTTCGAGCTATTTTCCAAAATCCTATGGAGAAATCTCATTGCTTTTTTGTCGAGGGAAGCCATGCGCAGCTTACTTCCGGGTTTTAGGTATGCGTCACTGCACCTCTCTCGTCTCCTCTTTACACACTACACTTTTCGCGGCACACGTACTTACTGCCAATCGGCTCTGAATTATGTGAGATGACATTTGGTGGGTATGTCAGCACAGTGCCCCACCTGCCCCTAATGACCAGTCGCCACTGGCCAGAAGAATACTCGGAAGAGGGGGTCGGTTTTCTCGTTTCCTCAGTCTGACCAGCAGCCCGGCGCGGGACCCCCGCTTTGTCTTCCTCCTGTGTTTCTCAGGTAGGACAGCAACAGGTAGCCATGGCGGATCTCCATTGTTTGTCGGTGGGTTATTGTCCACAAAGTTTTTGATGTGAAGAAGTTCCTCTCTGCTATATTGTATAGCAGAGTTGGTGCGGTCGGCTTGCATGTTGCGAACCATGTTAAAAGCAAACGGCAACAAGTAAATAAACAAAAACAAAATACGAAAAAGGGCAAAGTTGGAGAGGAGCCAAAAGACAATGCGGCCATCTTTCACGGCGCAGCAGTATCCAATATCAAGAGATTGAGTTGTGCCCGGTTGAAGGAGGCTCTGTAATTTCTCCAGGCTTCTGTCACCCTGCACAGACAAATGTCTTTGTCGCCCTGCACTCACTAATCCAGCCGCCAAGCTCGCTTTCATCTCTCAACTTGTTATTACAGGAGCCTCCGCTCATACATCAGGCAGCTGGCAGGAGGCTTCACAGCATCCCCCCCTCTCTGCCCTCTTGTCTTTTACGCTTCTTCTTTAATTTTTCATGAAACTTCACTTCCTTTTCTTACAAGTAGTGTTTGTTTCAATGATTTTCCCTGCTTCTCTCCTGTTCCTCTCTTACATCTTATTCTGTGTCATCTCTCCATCTGTCTTTCAGTACATGCCTCTTGATTTATCGCTGTCTCCTCCTCATGACAGCCTTTCTTCTTCTTCTTATCTCTTTACCCGTTTGCTTTACTGCCCCACTGATTGCTTGTGATCTGTCTCCCCCTCCCCTCCCTCCAGGCTCTGCAGGCGTTACAGAGGCAGCCTAATGCTGCTCAGTACTTCCAGCAGCTGATGCTGCAGCAGCAGATCAACAACGCCCAGCTGCAGAACCTGGCGGCCGTGCAACAGGTAAAGGTGTGTGTATGTTACGACATCTATAATATTTTCCTAAATATATGTCAAATGCCGTGCTTTTTTTAAAGACACTCAGAAAGCAGAAGCAGACAAAAAAAACATATAAAATCAGAATCTAGCTATTCCACCAGCTTAGAGCTGGACTCACAGTCATTAATGAAATGGTCTGACAACCTCTGCAAACATTCCTCTATTGATTTAGTTTAAATTGAAACCTTAAACTCATCTTTCTCCTTTTTCCTCCTCCTCTTCCTCCTCTCAGGCTACTCTGGCTGCCAGCCGTCAGTCAAGTCCTTCCAGCAGCGGCTCTTCTCAGACCACCAGCACCACAGCTGTATGTTTTAGTGGTTACACCAAAATAACTGCTCTCTGTTACTTAAAAGCTAAGAAAACCAAATATCACTGTAACATTTTCTCCTAACTTTATGATATGAAATGTATGATGTGATTACCCCAATGACCCTTAACAAAATATTAGTGTAGCCAAATTATTTTCTGCAACTCTGCCGAAATACCATTGTTTAAACACAATGCATAGGCATTGATTCATAATGACAGTCACCATTATATAAAAAAATTAAAACGTCCACTATTTGGTACTGCCCAAACTTAACTGAATTACAATGTTTCAGTGATGAATACAAAACGTCATTATCCTACATTTTCCAGGCAAGTGTAACATCTGGATCTACAACCAGCAGCCGTCCTATGGGTGCCCCGGCAACGTCCACAATCAGCCAATCAGTGCTGCTGAGTGGGGGGGCAGGGGGGCAGGGACAAATGTACCTGAGGGTGAGTTCACCAGAAGATTAAGCAGACTGCATTATCAATTATCTCTTTTAATCATCAGCTCTTTGTCATGCATACATGATAAGTTACAAGTTAATAAACATCACAAAGGAGTTTCATAAATCAGGATTTCATGACTCTTTGATGACTCCTGACTTTCATGACATTTAACAGCAGTTTGAGTTTATTCAAATGTGTGACCTCTGTCAGGGTTATTCCACCGTGCAGAACCCAGCTTATACTTGACACCGTATACTTGGCTTATTTTTCTGTGTGTTCGATTGTCTTCTTGTCATCCTGCAGGTCAACCGCTCCCTGAGGGCCCCCATCTCCTCACAGCTCATCTTTATGCCTGGAAACACGGCCACTGCTGCCGTGGCGACTGTCCCCCAGCAGCCACAGGCTCAGCAACAGCAACAGGAAGCAACAACAAATTCCAGCAGCCAATCAAATAATGACCAGGTTTGTGGAATAAATGTGTTGATGATTAGAAGAATTAACATTTGTTTATGTATTCCTTGCCATCGATTTCTCTTTTATTTCCTCTCTTGACTTTCCTCTCTTAGGTGCAGAATCTAGCCATGCGAGGGGTGTCGGGTCCCAAAGGTATTAAGACTGAAGCCACAGAGAGGAGCGACTCAGGTAGAGAGGAAAGGAAACCTAAAAACTGCCTCCGTTTGTTACAAATGTATAGGGTTATTAGATTTGTTGTAGTCTTCAGTCTCTGCAATGTCATACACCCAATCCTTATCTCTACACTCACAGCTTTTGATAGGTGTGTTCCAGCGTGGGGTTCAAATCATCAAGTGCATTAGGGCACTGATGAGAGCTTCTCGAAGCCATTATGCGCCCTTTCTTTGAGTGTGCATATAGTTCATAGCATTTATGTGTTTTTTCTGCTTCTCAACAAAATATACACAAACCAAGCATATATGTCATGGAAATATATTCACTAGGACGTTATTCAAGACCCTAACCCTTTTAATGTGCCTAAATCAATAAAAGAACACAATATTAACAATTAAACAATTGCATCTATGCTCAAACACTTTTAATTAATTATAAAATAGAAAATAAATGTTCTTAAGATACAGCAAAAACTATATTACTTCCATTTACAATGTAGACTGTATTCAACAGAAACTGTAAAAATAATTTCAGTATACGAAACATGACACTTGGTCTTTGCTACAAATAAGTTCAAATGTTTTCATCTGCAAGATGACGATGTGAAGATCATCCCAGACCCTGGTTGTCTTGGCGTTGGGCCATAGATGTTGATGTGTCATGACTTCTCTCTTTTCAGCTTACTCCCTGGTCCATCCTTCCCACCAATCAAACTCCCCCTCTAAGCCGAACCAGCCACATCACCAGCTGCCCCACATCAAAATCCCAACGTACCCTCAGCCCACCAACCTCAAAGCCCACCCTTCCTCCTCTGGGGCCTCCAGCTCCACCTCCTCCATCCCTCTCTCCCAGCTCCTGCTTCACGGGACACGGACCCTCACTACAGGCACCACAGCTCCCACAGCATCACACACTCTGGTCCTGACGTCCAGTGCCCCATCCCAGGCCCATGGGTATCCAGTTGGCACGGCAACCATCAAACCAGGGGTCAACGCTCAGACTTTGGTGGTGCAGCCGCTGCAGAAGACCTCGCTTGGCGCGGAGAAATCCGGACATGGAAATGGACCCATCCCAATACAACCTAAAACTCTGCAGGGGCTCCGCCTGCCCCTCCAGCTGCCCTCCAGGAACCCCCCTCCCATCCTGCCCGCCCCTCCGCCCGTCAACAGCTCCGCTCAGCCCCCCCCAGCCGCCGCACATCCCGGTGCAGATCGTGGGTGCGAGGCAGAGCACTCTGGGAAACACCCAGGCTCTGACTCTGGCGCGGGGCAGCTGCTGTCCCGACGGAGCCTCTGTCCTCAGCAGCTCGTCCAGCCTGCTCACCATGGTGGCGTCCATCGCTTCCAGGGAGGGTGGGGTCGTGGGGTAGAGGGGTGGGGCTAAAGACGCTGCAGTCGCCTCAGGAGGCCCCCCGTTGGCTCAGGTTGTCTCAGGTGCATCCGCAGAATATTTCAAAACTCTGGACAAAGTCAGAATGGAGTGTTGGCTTCAAGCCCCGCCTCCCTCCCAGGTCCCCATTGTTTTCCCCTCCTCGCTCCTCCCTCTCCCTCCCCCCTGGTGATGGAAGAGCGGAGACGGACAACATCTGCTGCCGTCACCAACGGGGACGCATCGGGAAGTCAGAAACAACAGGTCGGCAGATTTTTGTTAATTAGTCAAATTAACTTGCATCGACAAGGATTAATTTCATTTAAAATGAGTTTAAATCAGTGACCTACTCTCCTTTTAGCTGTTGTATTTTCATGTGTTCATGTGTGATGTTTTTAGGGAAAACAGTTGACTGGCTCATTAAAAAGGAAATTAGATTCCAATTCAGTCAATTGTGAAGACGGCCCCTCCCCTCCACGGCTCCAGCCAGTCAGAGATCACCCCTCAGCAGTCCCGACCAATCCCATCGAAGCAGGTACAAACTCAGATATGTGTTTCCAAGGGGAAAAGTCAGAAGTTGCCAAATTCCAGCAAAACTTGTAGTGTATAAAACAGCTTTAGGATAATATGGTTGTATAACTAACATTGAGTTCTAAGTGTTATTCTATATACTACTCGAGTTGCTGAAGTTTTCACTTTTTTTCCAACTTTTTAAATGTGAAAGTAACAAAATATTTACTTTCTTACCCTCTCTGTCCTTCCCCTCGCCTCCCAACCAGGCTCTGGCGCTCCTCCAGCCTCCTCCTCTCCCTCCCCACTGCTAACTGTGTCCCGTGGGGTCCTCCAGGGGGAGAGAGCTCCTCCCCCCCAAGCTGTGGTTAAACCCAACGTCCTTACACACCTCATAGAGGGCTTTGTCATCCAGGAAGGGGCAGAGCCATTCCCTGTGAGTACATGGGATTTGTAGTTTCTAATACCCCTTTACACCGCAAAACTCAGGTATGACATTGCTCGCTGGACACCGACCATTTATTTTGATGTTTTTTGTGTTTGATTGACAGGTATGTGGTTCAGTGAAGGGCTCCCCTGGGGAGGACAGTCCAGACACCAACCAATCAGAGACTGTTACAACAGCAACAGGTAACTGCTTTGAAAGTATTGCTTCCTTACAGACAAGTTCGAGGGTACAAAAACATTGCTTTATAATGTCAGGACAAAATGAAACTTTTACAATCCTGTGTGGCATCACATGACTAAAATATAACAGCTCTTTTTTTTTTTAGGATAAGGTACTTTTAGGTCTTAAGTTGTACTTGCTATTTTCAATTATTATAATGAACATAACATGAAAAGGTAGGGCAGGATTTTACAAAGTGCAACAGAATGACCCTTTTTTGTCCAAGCAGGGCCAGAGGAACACACAGTTTTACTTACAACCCTCCAACTGCGAGTTTTCCCATCACATTTTCTGATGTGACAATATATTCATTGACAAGTCAAATATAGATGTGATATATTTACTATCTGCTTTGTTGTTTTCTCCAAACTCTGCCCTCAGTGCTGAAGTGTGAGTACTGTAAAAACTTTGCTCCTGCCAGCCAGTTCAGAGGCACCAAAAGGTTCTGCTCCATGTCTTGTGCCAAGAGGTACTTCAACATGCATGAAATATAATATATGCAGTGGAAGCCATATGAGAAAAAACACACTGTGCTGCTGAGAACCACTGTAGCCTTGTGTCACATTTTGAATAGTTAAAATACAAAACCAAATACAAATTGATGATTAAGAAAACAGTGTGTGATTCTCAGGTGGCTTCAGCTGTTTAATACACAGCATGTACGTTTTCTTTTCTTGTGTTTGTTCTTTTGTTTAAATTCCTTGATGTATGTCCCAATTCATCTTTATTCTACACAATTGGCATATAAACATGTTTGTTTTCATGTCAAACTTCAGCCCAAACCTGATTGTTTTTTCTCTTTTCAATTTTCTCCATATTAAAATGTATTTATTATGTTGTACATGTTCGACAATACAAACAATGCACTTGCTGCATTGTTTAAACTGTATGCTGTCAGCATATGATTGTACATTCTTTGCTTCTGCTTTGCATTTGTCTCTTTGCCCACTACATGTGTGTAGATTATATACGCGTATGGTGCAAAGAGTCAAAAAACTGTATGTGTTGCTCGTCTTGGCTTCAGTACCGTATATGTCACTCTTTGTCTACGATACAGTATGTATTGGTTCCCCAGGTACAACGTCAGCTTCAGGCAGCACTTCTGCGTGCGGCAGAGTCAAGGTCACGCTCCAGATCACGATCATGGTCAAGGTCAACTCTCCAACTCCGACGAGGAGGGGGGGATTGCAAGGCGGAGGGTCCCCCGCAGGACAAGTTCAGAAATAGCCAGTGCCAAGATAGCAGGAAGACCTATACCTGTTAAGGTGAGAAAGAACGGCACTTATTTAATCCATGCAACATCTATAAACTTTAAACCACATAGAGGGCCGTAAAAATGCCTTAAAACCACAACACAACCAGAACACATAAATATGATTTATAAAACAGCCTCAGCTTGTGACTTAGACAGGGAGCTTAGAATATTTTAAGATGGAAAGCAATACATTTCCTAAAACCCTTAAATGATTCAGCATTTGAACACATCTGGTTCCCAGATCATGAAGTCAATGTTTTTTTGTTTTGGTTCTACAATAGAAAATACATCAGTAAATATTCCACTTGTGAGTGTCCGAGGCTTTTGTGTGTCATAAAAACAGCAATTGCTATCAAGTGACTAAATGAGATTTCTAAACGTCATCACACCGAACACTAGCCGCCTTTAGCTTAGCGGTGATGATGCTCAGGCATGTAACCGTGATTAAGTTTAAGTTTAGCCTAGAGTTAGCCTTTTTGTAATCATAAAAGTGGTGTTAATATGCAGAGATTATCCTGCTGCACAAAACGTGTACGTATCACAAATTTGTGCTAGCTGCAGGTCTTATTTTATGCAGTGTTACAAAATCCAAAGGAAAAATCCCATTGCTTTTTTGAGGCAGCCTTGTGATGCTAACTTCTGGCTCTTTCTACAAAAATGTCATCACTGCACCACTCATATTTCAATAGCTTTCACTTGTTCATGTTAAGCATGTCCGCCCCCAAGTGGCTGCAATAGGCACTGCATTACCAACCCAACTAGGATTCATTTTCACCTAGTCTCTGTGATACTGCCAAGCAGAGGGAATTTAATCTCAATGATGATACTTTATCATTTTTATTTAAAAATGTTACTTTTTATAGGTTTGTTCATGCATTGAGTCACATGGATACACTGGGGAACAATCCAGTGCAACCTAAAGCTTCCACTGTCACACAGAAGACATTTTTGTAATCCCTTGCTCGCGGGTTCCTCTCCTCCTCACAGTGCCGTTCAGAGTCCAGCCATTCAGACGAGGAGTCCAGTGGTGAGGAGGATGAAGATGACCCCATGTCCCTCTCTCCCGCCTCCTCCGCCTCTTGCCACCAGCCGCCTCCCCCACTCCCAACGGAGACTTCTGATCCCAGCTGCCTGCGTGCCAGCCCCGCCCAGTGGGGGGTGGAGGAAGTGTCACAGTTTATTTCCTCACTACAAGGTTGGAAGAAAATGACACTGATAATGATTGATGATGCCCCTCCTGTGTCATTGTTCTCCTTATTAACATACTTCCTATTTAGGATGGATTGTTGAATCTTTGGTAGGAAACTAAATATCAATTCTTTGTAAAAAAGAATCAGGGTCAAAAAACACTTGGTCATTTTGTTATCAACACATTATAGTAAAAGACAAAGGAATATAGATTATAACTGACAAAAATAATCAGTGTTTCAAAAAACTCTGCACCCATTTTGCTAAGATGTGTGTATTCTGCTTAATGATCTGTATTTTTCACACTTTTTTGTTCCTCTTCTAATTACAACAACCTTAATGCTATTATTACTTTCTTTCTTCTCTCTGTTTCCTCTTGTCCACCTTCCCAATATTTCTTTCTCTATTTATATTGTTCTTTCTCCTCTTCGCAGGCTGTGAGGAGCACGCCCCCCAGTTCCTGTCACAGGAGATTGACGGACAGGCCCTGCTGCTGCTGAAGGAGGAGCACCTCATGTCCACCATGAACATCAAGCTAGGTCCCGCCCTGAAGATCTGCGCCCACATCAACACCCTGAGAGACTGATGTCAGTGTTTCCATAAACACCCTGTTCAAATTCAAGCCCTGGGCATTTACCCTAAACTCCTTTTCCAGGCCCAGTTAAGATATGAAACTTCATTTTCAAAACAAAGGCCTTTTTTATCCAGCTGCTGCACTTGAAATCTGTTGTGGACTTGTCTGATCTGGAGCACATTTTCAAAGGTCGTACTAGCTCAGAAGTATTGTTAATCTGTCATGTTTGTGAGTTTCAAAAATACTACAGAATGCCAACTTTATTTTGGTGACGTTAAATGTGTCGTAAAATGCTATTGCTGTGCGAAACCAGTGCAGAGATTGTTTTTATCAAGTGGTTTCCTTTTTGCTTTTTTGTTGCACAATTTCAGTCTAATATCTGCATTGTAAAATGAAGGTGTTTGAATGTATTTCAATGCAGAAGTTAGTAGGACAATAGTAGAAAAACTTCAATGAAACGTTGAAAAAACTGCTATTTGTCCATTATGTCATATTGTACAGGAACATTATTTTTTACAGACCTTTGTCTTTTTTCTTGCCTCTGAGAACATTGTTGGTTCTCCTTTAGGAAAACACTAATCTTTTTTAATGACAATTCATTAAAGCCACAATCGGCATTGCATTGGAACAGAACTTCAGTAAACAAACACGCCATATTTAATTCAAATCTACCCAAAACGTTGCAATGAGTCAGCATCTCAAAGATGACATTTGATTATTTTACTTGTACTTACATTTGTTTAGGGAAGTGCTTAGATCTTTCATAGCTCTGTTATTTATAAAAACTAGTACTTTCAAAACTGTAATCATTATCTAAGTGTAGCTATCACCATTTTTAAATTGTGGCATTTTCATTTTTGGAGTGGCCTATTCTACAGTTTACAGGGTACATGTACAGTACAGGGTACTGTCCAATGAGTCCAAAGGAAATCCAAAATCTGAGACTGTATTCTCGCATTTAAAGATTGTTGCTTTTTCAAATGGTTTAACCGCCTGCTTCAGATCTCTACAGACGTGTCTGTATGACGGAAGGGTAACGTCATGGGCTTGAATTTGTGAAATTGAAAAGAGAAAAGATAAATAATGAAAGTAACCGACAGATGTAAACTGTTAAATAAGCTGTTGATTTGAAGTTTCTTTAACCTGCATTCATGAACAAAGCCAGAAGGTTCTTACAGAAGAGTAGGCTTGTAGCCACATGTGGATGAAGAAGAAATCATACCTGAATGAGTGAGTGTGTGTGAATGGGAAAAAAACCTTTACTGTAATAAGTGTAAAAATTGCCTTTATATTTAAATGCACATTTGTTTGCTGGACTGCCTTGTTTAAGCTTTTCACCCTAGGACTTTTCTCATGTTATCTCTGTGAACCTTGTGGCCTTTCTCACTAGTCTCTACACTAGGTTTAGATGAGGATTGTCTGTTTTTTAACTGCTTTTCATATCATTCCTTGTTTTATATTAGTGCTTACTTTTTTACGATTGTTATTTCAAGCAATGACATATGTTGCCTTTCCCAAAAAGCGTGACTGAATGGTAGCTACCTTGATTAAGGGAATTTGCTGTCTTACTCATAGCTTTGTCAAATGGCGTGTAACTACCAACAGTATTTACCTTTCTAGCTAGCTATCTTTGGCTTTATGTTAGTGACTGTGGATATTACAGTATTTTCTTTAAAAAAGGATAATAATCTTTGATAGCTGTGTTTTATATTTCATAGTTTTCTCTGGATTTTTAAGTGTTTAAATCAGCAGATCCTTCGGTATATTGTGATGACCAAAACATAAATCGCCTGCTTTGCAAGTGATGGGAGCCACAATTTCTTAGTCAAATTATTGGAGGTCTGCAGTGATTACCGGTGTAACATTTGTGAACAAGCTGACCATTGCAACTTTGTTTATTCAATCATTGTTTTCCCAAAAAGTAGCACTTTTCTCACAAAATGACATAGGATTCTGCAAAAAGCTTTTTCTTTTATAGAGGCTATTTCAGGATCAAAATGTGTTTTGCTTGCAATAATCAGAAAAACTTGCAAATTCCTGGAGGACTGAGTTTGAAAAAGAGAAGCTAACAAAACTATCATGCAAATAAATAACCAAGGAACTGTTCTAAAACTGTCACATCTGTGTTTTTATGTCCATCCTGACTTGACCTAAGCCTAAGGTCACCTAACCCTCAGGGCTAATAGACTCTTGTTTTATGTTTTTAATTTGCATGGATAGCTTGGAACATGCGCTTCCCCGTCTCACATTCCAGTTTAATGTGGCAAGGGTATTTTAAGCAAACCAGATTTTCTGCATTGCCATTTCTCAAGTTAACTATTTCCTTTGCCTTCTGTCTTTAGTCAATGTTGCTGCAGGCTTTTGTTACATTTAGGGCCAGTATATAGTGTTACACTGCAGAATATAGTGAAAGTCTTGCATGTATGACTGTATGAGGTTTTACAAAAGCCTCATTCTTATTTATTTTATAAATATAATTATTGGTTTTAAAATAATAACAGTGTTTTAATAAAGTAGACATCACACAGCTGTTAAGTGCACCCCCTGATCTTTGTATATGCTTCTGAGAAGCTTTGTACATACAAAACATGTTGTTTCAGTGAAAAGTGCAGCAAACATGCATTGTTTTCTTTCATAACATTAGTCATTACATAAGTTATAGTTTACAGAAAGAGACATATTTACAATCCATATATTACAATTCAAACATATAACGTTTTAAGTGTTCCAATATTACAAACAGATATATCAAACAAAAAGGTGTGTTTCACAAACAAGGTGCATTTCTCTGAGAAAATGATATTTTTATAAATTCTTCCCTTTTCCAGTAGTCCTGTAGTCCTGGGTGTAACAACCGCCCCATCCAATCATAGCACAGCGTAGTTATACGCCTCTCCATATCCCGCCTCCCGTAGGTACTTCTCGATATCCAGTGGTTCAGCCACTTTGAGAACTTTCCTCCCATTGGCTGATTTCTCTCTCCCGACTGAAGTGTTCTAATGAGCTCCGACGTTGACAGACGTTGTTCGGGGCGCCAATGGCTGCAGTTCTTTATGATGGAGTACCTACAAAATAGGGTAAAAGGTCATAACATTGTAACCTAAAAACCTTTATATATACAGTCTATGTTAAAAACCCAGCAAAAAATATCTATAGGCCTATGTATCTCTCCTTATATAAGAAACATAGTAAGATTGTTATGACAACATATTACTGGTGTGTCGCTCGCACTGCACCCAGTAACGTGTCGTCGTAGGCTGTTTGAAATAGTCAGCTCAGGGTTTATCGGTAAAGTTCAGTGCATGCACATGACATGCTAACGAGATATAACGTCTCCATTCAAATGTATTTAAATTGAATTTTCAAACGTGTTTTCTTTGTACGTTATAGGTGAGGAGGTTAAAGTAGCTAGCAGGCTAACTGGCTTGTTAGCTAACTTAAGCTAAGTTGATTTACAATCAGTGGCTAATTAATAACACCTGTTCATACCAATGCAATTCATTACAACAGTTATGCAGTTGATTCTATCTTGGCTAAATATATATGTTATATGTTCAGTTATTTTTGACATTTCGTTAATGTGTATATTTATTTATATTATGGTTGCAGTTCGCAGTTCAGGGCTACTTTATAATAATTGGTGTTGCTAATGTTTTTCAGTTCAAGTAACTTCTTCTATTCAATTATTACTCATATATTAAACTTGTCTCACTTGGGTTACCAGAAATACACCCAAAAAGTGTGAACAGTCCTCCAGATTGATAGATATTCTCTTGTGCAAATAAACCTCAAACGTGTACAATTCTTTGTGCACGCTTTTTTCAGAACATTTTTAACCAATTATCCTAATGCAAAGTGGTGGGGAAAACATTTCCCCAACGTCCGCAGTATAAATGACGCCTAGGTTGAAATGTAATACCAGCTTTTTAAATACAGTTTTTTATATTTAAAATTGACACCCAGAACACTATGAGCTCACTATATATAGAAAAAGTACATACAATTGTTTAAATATGTTATCAGCCTAAAGTGAGCGTTATAAATTCCCACCTTCTGTATTAGTTATTTAATTTAATATAGTCCCATTGAGATAGATAATATCTTCAAGCATAGGGAAAAAGACACCATAGTTTCAATTCAAAGTGAATATAAAACATTGTTAAGAAATTGGCTTTTTAATGTATTTGATTCTTTATTCAAAGGTCTTCAATGAAATGTATTAATTGGGTTTCAATATGAATGCATTTTTAAAGTCAGATGTAGTGCTTTAGGAATGTTGGAAATTCAGATCCATCAATTATTAACAGCATTGTGTGAGCTCTTGTGCCTTTGTGTTGAGCAATCGACATGCTTTATCTATCCGTAAAGGATATGCGGCTGATTAGTGCATAATTAGTGGGGTTTTTTGTGTGCAAAGTTGGTATCTTTCTTCTGTTTGTCTTACAGTGAGTTGGAGCAAGTGGTCGGCCGTTTGAGATGCTTTCCCCTTTGTAGATACTGCAGAAGTTCGGTTGCCCTGTATTCAGCAAACGGTGGGTCACCTGTGTAACAGAGAATTACAAATTAGATGAATGTCCTTTAGCTCTAGCACTAAATGTACTTTAAACTATAATGTTAGGAGTCATACAAGTTGAGGAAATGTTCATCTACATTTAAAACAAATGTGGGTTGTATAGTATAAAGTATTGGTCCATAATTAACTCACCCTTGTTGTATAAAAGACAATTCATATTAATTATATGCAGGTAATTATAATCTTCCAATTCCAACATTTGACTTAATATTATGCAGTCCTTATCTATGATTTATAAAGAAAACAATTATCTTGGTTTATCTAGAATTTAGACTCACCCAGTGTGACCATTTCGTAGAGCAGGATACCAAAGGACCATCTGTTGGAAAAAGGAATATAATCTTAGAAACAAGAAACGGTATTTAAGTTCAAATTTGCATAGCAATTAATACTTTTTGAAATCTCCTATGAGTTGCAAATATTTATGGTTAAGACATTGAAAGCAGACACATTGTAAAGTAAAATGTATTTTGCAACAGAAATGTTAATCAGATGATAAAAACACATTTGACCCAACCCGGTTTGAGTTTTCAACCAAAGGAATATAATATCTTTATTAATTGGCCACTCACACGTCACTGCTCTGACTGACAGCCTTTCCGCCCAGCACTTCAGGTGCCTGCCACTTCCTCATCTCAATGTCCCCGACTTCCCCCGGTGAAACGGCCTGTGTTCTCCTGCGGTAGGCCGAGCCAAATCCCCAGAGCTTTGCTGTCAGATCTCCACCAACCAGTACCCTGCGAGATCCCACGTTGCCATGGATGCAGCGCTGACCGTGCAGGTACTCCTAAAAGATGTTAAAGGTCCCATGTCATGGCCATTTCTACTGATCATAATTCCATTGTTGAGGTCTACTAGAATAGATTTACATTGTTACATTTTCCAAACTCACATTGGTTTCTCATACAGCATCTCTGTATAGTATTCACTCTCTGTCCTAAATGCTTTGTTGGAGCTCCTGCCCCCCCTCCCTATGAGCCCACTGTGCTCTGATGTGTGTTTATGTGTTACAATGGCGTTTGTTAGCAAACAGAAAATGACACCAGCAATGACAAACAGATGAGAATGCTGCGTGGGGTCTGGGTGCCGTGTTGGCGGGACGTTGCGGGGCTCGCTGCGAGGAGCGGACAGTGTGAGCTGGATTACTGGTGTTGTTTCCTGGCTGCTGTGTGGGGTCTGCGAGACAGCGAGACACAGCGAAACCCAGCCCGAACCCAGCCCGAGCACACACACACACACACACCCGCAGCCTGGCTGTGAGTCTGTGTGTGCACACACACACACACACACACCCGCAGCCACGGTCTCAGGCTGAGAAATCCGCGGAGCTGCAGCTGAGAAAAGATTGAGTGTGTATGTGTGAGGAAGTCCGCCGATTGGTCCAAACGTAACGGCTCCGCGCACGTAACGTAACTATACCCAATACGTCACTGTACCCAGGAAGAAAAAGAGAAATCTCCAACGAGGCGTTCTGGGGCAGCATAGACAGGTCTTTTCTGTGTTAGAGTTTTACTCGCTACAGGGTGTACTTTGAGGGTTTGTGACTCTGCAAACCGTTTACATGCAGAAAAAGCTACGTAACACACAAGGGGACGGGTAATAACCAGAAAAGCATGACATGGGACCTTTAAGATAAAGACAGTGTAAGAGGGATGCTGGAAACGTAGATTTTTGAAGGTCCTGACTGGAAAAGTAGCAACATCAGCACAAAAATACGATCTAAAAATCACCAGTTAAGTTAATCTGACAGTTTAAAAACATAACCTTAACCTATTGAGTGAAGATAGGGGTACTACTGAAGATTGGGTTCAGACATCAGGTGGAAACTGGAAGTCTTTAGTTTTGCCACCAAATAATAAGAAATTAGGATAGAGACGGATCAGATTGGTCTCACTGCTGATTCCTACAAATCCAGTATGTTGGTCTATGAAGCAGTGAGGCAGACAGAGAAAAGCAAGCAGCAGTTGAACCAACCAGGGCAGAGGCCACCTGTCCTGCCATGGTGAAGATCTTCTTCTCCGTCATTTCACATGAAGACTCTGAACCCGAGTTGCCCTTTAGTGAGAGAGTAGGCAGAGGAAGAAAGGGAAAACATGTAAATGTTAATTGTCTGTGTCCTTATGGTTCGATTTTGAGTCAGACTATCATACCTGTCTTTTATGTAATATTTCTTACCTTTTTTTCTATCTGTGTTCATGATGAGGTTAATAAGCATAATGGGCTTGTATTACAGTGTTTTTAGAATTAGGGTAACAAACTGTACCTGTCAATATCAAGTAACTATTTTTTTGGGGGGTGGGTAATGGATATTTTTTCCACTTTCCGTTAAACAGAAACCTCCCTTTGAAAATCTAAAGGGGCAGGAAGACAAAGTGTTCATCACCAGTCTCCAGTTTAATGGTGTGGTAATTAATAGGAGTATGTACCTGTTGTCGACATTTCCACAGGTACCCCAACAGGTCTCTGTGCTGCAGCTCCTCCACAACCATCATCTGGGGCGGCTGCACTGAGACTACACCCAGCAGCTCAGGTAGGAAGGGGTGAGGCCCGAGTCCTGACACGAAGGCAGCAAATCCCAAAAATTCCTGCTTTTCACGGCCGTTTGCTGTCTCTGAGAAACAGGTAAGAAAAGAGAGACTTAGTTGTCATCCATCTATTTACAGTGCAGCACAAAAAGAGGAACCAAATTGTGTTAATTGGTTCTGCAGCAAAACAAAGAATGAACATAAGGTGCCAATTACAAAATAATAACCAGGTACAGAACTAAATGCAGCAACCAAACAAACATCTAGCGCAATAACAAATAAGTAGTTAAAATACATAGTAATAAATTGACACATAAAAACAGTGTCTACTCTTTTTTTAAGTACAGGTAATGAAATACGTTAAACATATTTAAGTGATATTATAAACCGTTAAAGCAGTTTTGGGGTCCATGAGCATAATTATGTAGTAAGGTGCAAGTTAGATGAAGTGACATGCGTCTCTGTGTGTTTATTACTATAGAGAGTGGGGTGACGATGGGGGGGCATGGTTCATTGCTTGTGATGACAACCGTTAAACATGTAAACAGACTTACTTTTAATTTTAACCTGGGAAGTTTCATTGAAGACTAGTAGGCTACTCACAATTACTGTATTGCATATTTAGTTTACACCTCATAATGTCTTCAACTGTAAATGGTTAGTTCATTAGTTCATCATGATTTGTTGTGATTTAACATGGAAAGTAACTACATGTCCTTGAGTTTTTTTTTAACCTTGGTATCTCTGAATTTCTGAGGAATGACTGGAACAAATACATGATCTTGACTTCTTCAGCCGACATGCAGTCAGCAGTAGAGCCTATTTCTGAGGTTTGTCTCTTTCTACCTTTTAGCATCCTCAGGATGACATCTCTGTTGTCCTTGCGGGCTCTGTAGAGGATGTATGTGTTGTTAGATGTGACAGGGAAGGACGGTTGCAGCACAGTCATCTGGCTGAAGGCTCCTCTTTGCCTCTCTGTGGACATCGGGGGTACTGCAGCCAGAGTTGGCCTGACATTCTGTTGCACTTGTTGAACTGACATTGGCAGCTCTTCATGTTCCAGTGGGTTAATCCCCGGGGGTGCTATTGAGGGAGAGAGACATGCAGAGCAGAGCAGAATTATACATGGGAGTCTAGTTCTTGTGGAGTTACAGTGAAACCAAGTAAAATAAGAATGACGCAGAATCTTATGCATGATTGCTCACCATCAATGCCCTGTAGGTGATTTCTGTGGCTGTGCCTCTGTTTGTGCGATGCGCTGTGGTAGCGTGGAGCGGAAGTGGTCTTTGGCCGCTTCCTTTCAGGACAATACCTCAGGCAGCACACAGCCACTAAGCCCACCAGGGTTGTCAGGAGGAGCAGAGTAGGGACGATGATCACTGCCTGCAAATGCTCCCTTACAACTGAGAGAGAAATTGATGTTTAAATGTCAGGGAACAGGAGGAGGCCATTTCCTTTCAGACTTATAGTGCTGGGCTTCTTGTGTGCCCACTGACTTGGTCTGATTTGGTAGAATGTCCCACAGCAGGAATGTCCTAATTCATAGTTTCTTATATTAAAGTTAGGACAGCACTTAAGTCTTAAGTCCTCAATGCTCTTTTTTTATTTTGTGCGCCGATGTTTAAATGCAAACAATATTCAATTACACTGTGAGGTGGTTTGTGCAGGTTTGGTTTCAGTGTTCTGCTTAGGGTACTATGACGGGACCAATATGTTGCCTGTAAAAAATGTTGCACCCCCCCAAAGTGTTGACAGGATGTTCTATAAGAAAATGACATCATCCACCATTAACACCTCTGTTGACATGTTGATTTATAGCTAGATACAACTGTGATTTCACAAGGCACATCAGTATTTGAAAGAAACACCTTCATTTTTCATTTGTATTTCAAATATATGTTTATTGTATTTATTGGCTGAACATCTGTATCAGCCGATAGTCACTTTGTTGACTGCCACGGGCTCTCAGCAGAAAAGATGCTCTGATCTGACATCTTGCATGCAACACGGCTAGGATACAGTAGGTAGTTGCATAGCAAGCTAAACATGCCTTTTAAACATGTTACATTAAATTCATTTACTTTTTCTTGTCGAAGAATGCTATGTTAAAGATTGCTTCCTACATTTGTGCGATGGAATTTGTCATTCAAATATAGTCTAATGAAGTGCTGAATGAGTTTAAAACTGTTATTTTGTATATTATTGTAAATATAACAACACAAAATAAAGACATCGGTATCGTTAAAGGTAGGGTAGGTAAGAATGGAGAAACCAGCTCGAGTGCGCTAGAATTTGAAACTACGCAGCCGAAAGAAATCTGCCCCTTCCTTCAGACTTCCTTACAGAGCCCCTCCTCCAACACACACGAACGTGCACATGACCAATGAGGGCACGAGATAAGTTTGCGCACGAGATGGAAGGCTGACAGGCAAGTAGGCCATCCAGTTATTTTAGCCGGGCCGGGGCAGATGATTGGTCGTGCTTTTTACAGCACCACGGCTTCCACAGATGAATTTTATGTATTTATTGTCAAAGCATTTAATGTATTCATTGCTACCGGGATGTTAAGAGCGTTCCATGGAATATAACAAAAAGTGTTTCTGAAGTGAATTACCTACTCCACCTTTAAGTGCCCAAAGTCCTTAGTTTATTGCAAGGGTAAAAGCTATGCAACAAAAATAAGACAATTAACTTTAAAATTGAGTGATGAGAATCATTTAGATATACAGGTATGTCAATCATTTATCGATCAGTTTCCAGAAATTCTCCCTCTTCAGTTTTAGATGAATCACATATTTAGACACAGAGCTAGCTCTTTACTACGGTTTTATTTGAGTATTATTCTCTTTTTTTTTCTGTGATCGTGGAAATTGTGAGTCATCGTCATGCTTTTGCATTGCTGACTAGCTCTGCCTTACTTGGTTGATAATAACATCCTGCTGCATTGTTGCTGCATTACCAACAACTCAATAAGACTGCACTATCCAGTGGGACTGGCTCAGGTGGCTGAAGTGGCTCATTCATTGACATTCAGAGAATAAGACATTTAGATATTTCTCTTTTTATAACTCATTTTTTAATAACAATGCCTATCAGGAAATACATAAGTGTTTCCTGGTTACACAAGGTTAATTAGTATTGCATTATACTTCTTCACAGGACTTTTGTATGGCTTTTGTAGAAGGCATTTTGTATTGCTTTCATTTTGTTTGCCTTTCATGAAATCGTTTTCTATCTTTCATTTCGACCCTTCACTGACAACCTTTTAACACTATACAGTAGTAGAACAACACACCCTTATATTACATAAGAACATTGCGTTTTAGTCGTAGCAGGAGCCATTCAATCCATCATCCAACACTCCTGAATCCAGTGTTGTTCAAGAAGTATCTGGAATGTAAGCATCATGTTCTGGTTGTGCCACATTCTTATGGTGGCCAAGCATTTCTTGTCATTCTCATAAAAGACTGAAACTTGAAGACTCAATACTAGTCCAACATTGTAGTCTGTTTAGACTCAATATTAACAAAGACATGTGCCATTGCTATTCTATTTAAAAAATAAAAAGTTAATTCCTGTTAACACACAACTTAACAGACACCTCTTACTGTTGAAAGGTTATATAACGTAGTTGATTGTGTAATCTCAAAGCCTTCCCGACTCTGTCTGTGAGGCAGCTGTTTTACTCCAACTGATTGTGCAATCCCATATCACCTGGAACCCCTGTATTTCATGCAGCATTATCTAAAGGCTGGATGTTGCAACATCATTGTAGACGTCAGCAGACATTTTCATAGTTAAATAAATACAGAACTAATGAGACTCTTTATAGTTGTTAAATACCAATACATTGTCAGATTTGAAGAGTGCAATTTTGTGCTTTTTATTTTTTGTTTACCAGGACAAAACCTGCAACTGTGGTTTTCATCTCTACATGACCTCTGCAGATACATTCATCGTTCCTCTGATGTACTCAGTGTAATGCCAAATGGCTGTTGTTTACTTGAATGAAAATACAAAATAGCCAGAGAACTAAAAACGTCATATTATATAAATATATATGTTATTGGTGGAGCTAGTCAGTGTCATATATTTGCTTTAGTGTAGCAATGGTGGTCGCTGAGCATCGGCCATTATTTTGATCATGCCGGCACTACACAAAGGTAAGAGTTTGAGTATGTGATGGAGGCTGCCTGACACAAATGTATTGAAAGAAAAAAACAAATGGGGCTGTTCATTTGAAGTTGTGTATATGTAGTTAAACTACTCTTTTTAGTATTTGTGGTTCACTTCTCCCTAACACCGTGGATAACCCAAGCACAATACAAGACAATCAACTTGAATTGGCAAGATCAAAAGTTCTCCAGGTTAAGCAAGAGCAAATCCTCTAGATTTTGATTAATTCCCTAGCTGAAATGTAAGATTAGGAAAGCCACCCTGGCAGTTATTAAATTCAGCTTCAGGAAAATGGTTTGCTTTGAGGTAGATCTAGCTGCTAAATACTGGAATATGGGTGTGTCACAGGTTTGCAGAAAGGTGGAATAATTTAAAGAGGGCAAGATAATTGAAGAATAAGCAAGATGAGAAACACAAGACAAAGTGTAGGTGATGATGAGAGAGAGAGAGGTGAAGAGTGGCAGTCCTTACTACAGAGGTGGTCATCCGGTGCACACAGATTATCGGCCGTGGAGTTGAGTGACATGCTGGAGGGAAAAGAGGAACATATAAGATCAACATTACTATCAGTTTGAGGAAGAGATCAACATTACCTCTGCTCAGCAGCCTGCCTAAATCCTCTAAGCTCAGATACAGGAAGCAGCATCTGCCTCGAAGAACTCTATAAGAACTATATACAGCTGTAGCTGGTCAAAGTTGCTGGTTCAGATTTGAGCTTTGCTTAAGTGCTATCAGTAAAGTTCTGTAAACAGCATACGCCCAGGACTTTCTTTTTTTAATCTCTTCTTACATAACAAATATTAACAGTGAACTCTTTTTTTTATCTGGACTCTCACAGCAAATATCAAAAGCAGTGTTTGACAGCTTGTTTTCTATGTGTATAGTCAACCAGTTACACAGATAATAGAGGAGCAGAGATCAGCATTACCATCGCTCAGCACTGACCCAAAATCCATAAAAGCCTTGAAAGGATAACCTGGCATTAGGAAGCCCATTAAACTTCTCAAGTCACAAACATGATATACCAGCTTTATTTGATCTTAACGTTTCCCTAGAACTGTTAAAGTCTTGCATCAGGAGGGTTATTTTTACCACACAGTAAATTGTGATTTTGGGTTGAACATTTGCATAGTATTGACTACTCCTGGTCTAGGATCTTCTCTTTATTCTTGGTCCAATTCTAAAAAAGGCAGCAATGAGGCATTGGTCTAGTTACTACACAACTCTTCAGGTGACAGTCACCAGCTTAAAGGGATATAAGTTGTCCTGTATTCTCTCCGTTTGTTCTTGTGGAATAATGTGAATGATCAGTGCTAGCCAATAAACCAGCTACCTTGTGTTTTCAACTAGTATCACCATGGACTGAATTAGAGTATACAGTCGGAAGGGAATAATAAAACTGAAAGGCTCCTAATATAATTGCCGTTGTTGCTGGCCTGGTCAAAGTCTAGACACTTCTCTATCCAGGAAATCTTCTGATACTGTGCTCTTAGTGTTTTCATTTTTTTGTCAAGCAAATTGCCATGTGTTGAAAGGTGCAATAAAAATAAACATGCCTTGCCTTGCCTAGGTTTCACATCAATTATCCTTTAAAAGCAAACATTTTTCGTCATCTCCTTTGTGGGGCGTCACAAGTCAGTGAAAAAGCACAATAATACATAGACAATAAAGCAAACTAAGTGGCAGAACACAATATGCCTACGTTTTTTCAAACGCGCACCTTTACACGACAGCTCATAAATGATAAAGCACACAGCTGCTTCCAGTATGCCCTGGAAACCACTTTGTGCAAGTGAGGCACATTGTTTGTTTAACAAATGTTGACAATAGTGTGGTCTGTCAGCCTGGAATAACTTTCATGCCTGAGATTGATTTACAACAGTATCATGCCAACAGTAATGCTACAGGTATCTTAGTCCCGAACACAACCTGAAATCAACATATTCACACACCATGTACTTAAGAAGTCCTAGTACACAGTGCAACAGAAGTTAGGTCAAACGAACAGCTATTTAGCCTGTTAATTGTATAAATGTTATCAATGTTGGCACATATCAAAGGGATGGGCTGCATCAAGTAAGAACAAGAACCACAAAACAAATAAAGAAAAGGCTGCCTCCTCATTAAAACAGTTTGCTTTCTTAAAATGTTAGCTATTTAAGAACTATGTAATATAAAACAATTAGTACATAGGTGTTTGGAAATTAAACCATGTTGAAACCGTTTTTCTGCAAATGTATGACTTATAATGTTTTTATTTAACAGTGACTTCTTAAAGGTCAATGTTCCATTACCTAACAAACTTCAGGGTTATTGGTTTGCTAGCCTCTGTTGATATTGCTTTAAATGTAGTTTCTGTCAATTCAATACAACTAAGCACTAAATGTACATTTGCTCCTTACCTGACATATCTTTATGCTGGAAAAGGTTTATTGGAAATGTGTCTATGAGCAGCTTGTATGTTGTCACTCAAATAATGTTGAAGAAATGTTCTCATGCCTTCCTTGTCCTTCTCATTTTCATCTCAAACCACAGGCCGTTGTTGTGTTGTAAGGGTTCTACTGTATCATTAGAGTGAAGACACTTTACAGTACAGGTGTGTTCATGACCTCTTTGGTGTGTTAACAATGCAGCGTCATCCTCACCTCATCAGCTCATCAGAGCGTGGAAAGATCTTATTATAGAGTACGGTGTGCTCAAAAAACACAATCCCTTACGAGATCACACTGGCATGAAGTAGGCAATTTCTAAGGGATGACTTAAAGAGAATGGATGTCACTAAACCAGTTTGTCCACATTGTTCTCCCACATTCAGATGCGCCAATACCACTCCTGAAGGCTGGCCATGTCACCCACACACCCCACACCCACACCCACACACACACACACACACACACACACACACACACACACACCATGAGAGCAGACACTAAAAACCACATAGACATGTTTATCCACACAACTACAAAATGGGGGTCAAAACCCACTAAATGTATAAAGATGAACGTATGACTTAGGAAGTTAGAAAGTAGTACCATCTACTCACACATACAGTATGCCTTGATGTGTACATATTTACACATCAATGCGCACAAAATAATGCAACAGAATTGACACAAGCGCATATTGTGATACAAACTTTCATATTTTGTCCCAAGTTAGATTTGAGCTGGAAAAGTGAGTTTCAGTCACAATCACAGTATATCATTTGCCCAAATAGTTGTTTGTAACATTTGTTTCTCTTACCTGGCCAACCTTCTACGACTGTTCAGGTGTCTGTGTGCTCCTCCAAACCAAAACATGCAGTCTGCTGACCCTGTGTAGAGTTGTATTCAAGTCCATCCTCTCAGTTTTCATGTTATCATAGTTGGTGTGCAGTTTAGAGTGATATCCACAGGAAGACACATTTCTAGGGTAGATACTGTGAAAGTTAGTTTCTATTGCGCTGTCACCAGTCAGGTCTGTTTTCTGTCGCGTTTGTTTTCCTTTTCTCTCTCTGTGACTCTCTCTCTCTCAGGTTGGCCACACCCACCCCTCCAACACTTTTTATATGCGTCTCCTTATCAACTGCACACACCTTGCATTCAGTTTTATATTTGCTATGTGCACGATTGTCTGTCATAGTTGATGTGCGCCGAGTTTCCAGACATATGTCAATACATTTGTCAACTTGTTTATTACTACTGTAGGCAGAAAGGCAACATGATGTATTTTCTGACCCCCACCATGTGTTTACTTTAAATGGTCAAGGTAAAATATCAAAAAATAACTATATATATATATATATATATATATATATATATATATATATATATATATATATATATATATATATATATATATATATATAATAATATTATTATTATTATATTATAATAATAATAATAATACATGTTATTTATATAGCACTTTTCCTGGTGCTCAAAGCGTAATATAATACATCACTGAAGCAGTCTGAAGCGGTTTGAAACATTTCAGTAAGTGTTGGCTTTGCCCCATGGCCACTAAGAAGGAGTATTTCCCTAAAGTCAAAAAGCAAACATTTTAAGAAACCGCAAAACTGTTGTTAGACTTGTCAGCTTGCGTATATTGTCTTTTCTCAGTGTGGAAAAATGTAGACATTTTCACAGGGTCCAAAATAAGAGATATAAACATTGACGTTTATGTGCATCTACTCATATGAAAAATGCCTTTGTCCTTGCCTCAAAGAGGTTTGGTGACTTGTCGAGACATTCAAGATAAACGCTAGTAGATAAAATAAGATAAATGAGTATTTAAAGCTTCTATTGTATGGTAATGGTGCGATCATTTTTATTTACTGTGTTCATGCTGGCAAGATATAAAAGAAACGGACTCCGATGCTCTTATCACTTTTATTTGAGCCAAAGGCGTGACACTGGCTTGTGTGTATTACTGTATTTATCACGTGCTGCATCACCCTTCACCCTCTTCCCTTTGTAAAGTCAAGCTGCTGACACACCCAGACTCTGACATCACTTTGTCAGGTTTCAACATAGCCATTCTCTATCCATCCGGAACTAAAATGTTTCACAAGTTTAATGGACTCTCATTTACTGTTCTGTGTGTTTCCACAAATGTAATAGCCAGGGTTTGTTTGTTAGCCATTTGTCGTAAGTGCATGTTCATTTAGACAGACACTGATATTATGACTTTTACATTTATTAGGTTGAAAGCTTTTGCCTTTAATTCTGTTGGTTTGTACATGTTATAGCTATGATGATGTAGTTTGTTTTTGTGAAAGGACATTTGTTTTTGTTTTTTCACTTGCAAGCAGGATGTTAACTAAAAGGAAACAGAATAAAGACATGTTTACTGTCCCCAACCCATTTCAACACAGCAGAGCAGCCGGTAGGAGTTTATGTCTTTATGTCTTTATTAGGATCCATTAGCACTAGCATGAGCATTGGCTATTCTTCCTGGGGTCCTCACACACACAAAACATACATAAACATACATACAACAAAATTAAAACAAAACAAAACAGCTCTTAATTTCATGCAATTTACAGTACTGTATGAAGTGAAAACTAAAATGGTCATCCAATTATCGCCATCCTAAGGCCAAACAAAAGTAAACAACAAATAAGTGTACATAATAATATATGCATACATAGCCACAGACACAGTTCAAATGTACTTTATAAAACATAAATCATTTTTTAACAACCTTTTGAAATGTACTTGAGAATTTTCCTGAATGGTGTGGACCGGTAAAGAGTTCCAGCTGTATGGGCTCAGAACAGTCTCATAATACACACATGCACACAGAAGGATTCACACTTGTATTTCATGATCCACAAAAGGATTCACACTTGTGTTTTTCAATGCACACACAAATGTGTTCCGTTTCATATACATGTAAATAAAATCCAAATACAGAAAAAAGTTTTACATATGTATTTTTGATCCTCACATATTTGTTTTCCGTTTAAATCCCCTGAACCTACAAACACAAACCGCTTTCTGTGCATGGATCGCTCTGCATTCGTGTGTGGGTTTTTTGAGACTCCCCTGACGGTCACCCGATTCGTACTTGTAATTTTTTCTATCTATAGCCAATCAGATGTCTCCTCAATTCTAAGCCAATCACATGAGCGCGCCCCCACGAGGGTAGATTTCTTGCGTTCATGTCACTTCATATACGCATTTTGCGTAGTCCGGAGCTGGGTTTCCGCAGACAGAATTTAATTTTACCGGACAAATTTGAAACTTACCGGTCATGTTTCAATAATAATAATAATAAGAATTGTGTAGCAGCGTTTCCGTTAGGGAATTACCGGACTATGACCGGATAATAACACGGGAGTAAGGATCATCTCTTTTCCTCTCTCCCTCCCTCTCTCCTGACAGCCCGTCAGTTTCTCATGCAGCTCGCTAAAACTTCACTCGCGTTTATGTCCATATCGATCAGATCCACCTCTCCTGATCGGCCTTTATAGAGAGCACCGATCAAACTATTAAGAGTGAATATCGGCCGATAATGACCGGCGGGGCTCCCCCCGTTGACAGTTCACTGTCTAGCACTGGCTTCGTAGTGCACTGATCGATTAGGCTAAACTAACCTGTAGCTGCTCCCTCCACACTCACAACAACTTCATACAGACATAAATAAAGCAGCTGATCGCCATACAGGAAACACACATTTAAAACAGTTTTGCCTGCCGTTTTTGTGTACACAAGCATTCATTAATGGTTCGGAAAGTGGCACTGTACCTTAATAATATAAAGGCTTGTATTTGCGTGCATTTCCTGATCGGAAAGTGGCAATGTACTGAGAGTGGAGGTGTCCTGAGATTAGCGCCTGCAGGCAGGCTCCATGGACCTGTCAGCTCCGGACAGCGCAAAATGCGTACATGAAGCGCTACGTCATGAACGCAAGAAATCTACCCTTGTGGGGGCGCGCTCATGTGATTGGCTTAGAATTGAGGAGACATCTGATTGGCTATAGATAGAAAAAATTACAAGTACGAATCGGGTCACCGTCAGGGGAGTCTCAAAAAACCCACACACGAATGCAGAGCGATCCATGCACAGAAAGCGGTTTGTGTTTGCAGGTGCAGCGGTTTTAAACGGAAAACAAATATGTGAGGATCAAAAATACATATGTAAAACTTTTTTCTGTATTTGGATTTTATTTACATGTATATGAAACGGAACACATTTGTGTGTGCATTGACAAACACAAGTGTGGATCCGGAAATACAAGTGTGAATCCTTTTGCGGATCATGAAATACAAGTGTGAATCCTTCTGTGTGCATGTGTGTATTATGAGACTGTTCTGAGCCCATACAGCTGACCATGGCTCTGTACAGCATGACTGTTTTCTGTCCCATATTTGATTTAGATTTGGGTAATACAAACCTTCCTTCTATTGTATGTCGTGTTTGATAGTTTGATAGTTGATAGTTGTGCATATTGCGCTATAAACCTTTGTGATAATATATCTGGTGAGTGAGTCACTGTAATATTTCTGACAACATTTAACAAAATATAAGTTGACCTCTGTCTGACAGTTAACCATTTCAGTGTCTCCAGCATTTCAGTGACTCTGGTTCTGTAGGAGCACTGCAGTGCACATCGTGCTGCCTTATTTTGTGCTACTTGTAGTTTGTTTAAATCCTTTTGAGCAGCACTAGACCATATAACCAAACAATAATCAAGCTGCGACAGAACCAAAGCATCCAAAACGTGTCTACTGACATCCATTGGCAAATATTTTACAATTCTTTTTACAAGTGACACACCCCTTCCCATTTTACATACAACATTATCAATTTGTTTAGACCAAGATAATTTATGATCCAGGGTTATACCTAGCAATTTTGTCTCCTTGACCTGTTCAATTTGAATATGGTTTAAATGTAGTTGCAATTTTGATTCACCTTTTAACTGATGATTTGATCCTATTAATAAAGATTTTGTTTTTCCCGCATTAAGTACCAACTTATTATGTATGACCCACTCTGATATCAGTAGTAGATCTTTATTCATAACATTTGTCAACTCTCTTGTAGTTGATGCTGCATAATATATTGTTGAGTCATCTGCATACATTACAATTTTAGCTTTTTCTAACACTAATGGTAGGTCATTTGTAAAAATAGAAAATAAAAGTGGTCCCAAACAACTACCCTGGGGTACTCCACAAGTGACTGTTTTCATCTTTGAGAGACTTCCATTCAAAAAAACAGTTTGACTTTGATTTGTCAGGTAACTTTCTAACCACTTCAGCGTTTCAAAATGAAAACCATATTGTTCCAGCTTGTGTAACAACAAAGAATGGTCAATGACATCAAAAGCAGAACTAAAATCAAGTAGTACTGCACCCACTAACTTCCTATTATCTAGGTCGCCCTTCCAGTCATCTGTAATTTGTGTTAAAGCGGTGCATGTCGAATGGCCAGGTCTGTAAGCATGTTGATACACAGTGTTAAGTTTGTTACCTTCAAAGTATTTTTGTATTTGATTGAAAATTATTCTCTCCATTATCTTTGCTAACGCTGGTAATAAACTTATTGGGCGGCTATTTGTACCAGAAAATGGTCCAGCTGGATTTTTTGCAAGTGGAATAATTTTTGCTATTTTCCATGCCTGTGGGCAAATACATTTATCAATACTCAAATGTATAATATGACAGATAGGCTCTGCAACAAAATTAGCAACATATCTAAGAAATGTACCAACTAAATGATCCACTCCTGGTGGTTTATCATTACATTTACCTAGTAGACATTCAACATCTGTAATTGTCACTTTTGCTATTTTAAATGTACACTTCTTATTTTTCATAATTAAATCATTTATTAGAAATGTGGAGTTACTATTTATAGTTTGATTCATATTTCTCCTCAAATGTTTTACTTTATCAAGAAAATAATCATTCAGATAATTAGCAATTTGTACTGGTTTTGTCAAAAATGTCCCTTCCACTTCAAGATATGTTGAGGTGGATTTCGGCTTACGGCCCATCATGCCATTCACTAAACTCCACAGTTTCTTCTTGTCATCCTTTATCTCTTTAATTTTATTTCCATAATACAATTGTTTTTTATTTTTATTTAATGCTGTAACATAATTCCTTAACCTTCTATAAATGTGCCCATCTGACTCATAACTTGATGAGAGAGCTACATGTTTTGCATCATCTCTTTGTTTCATTAGATCCCTTAATTCCTCATCTAACCAGGGTGCTCTAAAGTTCCTTACTGTCTGCTTTCTAAGTGGTGCATGTTTATCAATCACCTGCATAAATAACAAATTAAAGACATCAAGAGCATCATCTGGATCGACTTTCTCAAAAACATGTTTCCAACATATCTTTTGAACATCCTGTATAAATGACTCTTCACAAAAATATTTCATTGATCTCCTCACAATTACTTTTGGTCCTGCTTTTGGCACCTTTGTCTTTCTCACGATAATTATTCAATTATGATCAGTACACCCTACTGGAATTGATATTGCCTGAGAACATACATGGCTAAAATTAGTAAATATATGATCAATACAAGTTGCACTTTTTGACCCATCTTTCTTTATGCATATCCTAGTAGGTTTAGTCACCATTTGTACCAAGTTACATGTAGTAGTTATTGTCTGCAGCTTGTTTTTAAGGGCACAGTGCAACATATTCCAGTCAATATTTAAATCTCCGATAAAATAAATCTCTCTGTCAAGATCACAAACTTTATCTAACATTTCACATAATTTGTCTAAATAAATTAAGTTTGCATTTGGAGGTCTGTAACAACATCCTACCAACAAAGGTTTCAAGTGAGGTAAGTGAATTTGCAACCAAAGTACTTCAATATCAGCAGACATCAAATCATATCTCACTTTAGGTATTTGCTTTTGAATGTATACTGCCACCCCACCTCCATATGCATTCCTGTCCTTTCTAAATGTTATATATCCATCAATGTCCACAGCAGCGTCATTAAATGTGTCATCTAAGTGAGTTTCAGATATTGCTAACAAATGAATACCACATGATAATATTTCCTCTATCTCAGACACTTTATTTCTTAGACTACATATATTTATATGAGCCAATTTAAACCCTTTACTTGGTAACTTATTCAACATTAAGATGGCAATTTAAATGTTATCTCTTTTTCACTTCCTATCAAATTGAGAGCTGAACTAAAACATACATGTAACACAATTTCAACCACACACACCATCACATACATAACCCAACATTTATCTGCACATAGATTGCTATAGATAGATAGATAGATAGATCGTACTTTATTGATCCCAAATTGTGAAATTGTTGTTGTTAAAGCAGCATAAAAGGCATTTTACAATAAAACAAAACTACAAGAATAGAAAGAAAAATAAAATAAAATATAAAATATACATGCAGATATTATATATATATATATACAAATATATATATATATATTCAAAATATATGACATGTAATATGGAGTATAAATATTGAACAGATTATAGAGTAAAATGTACAACGTGGTTTTATTTCTAGAGAAACTATGGAGCAGAGAGTTCTCTTCCAGCCAGAGGTGATTTGTTGTACAGTGTTATTGCAGTGGGGAGGAATGTTTTCCAGTATCTGTCCTTGAGACAGGGGAGCTGCAGCAGTCTGTTGGAGAAGGAGCTCCGTTGACTGTCCAGCTGCAGGTGGAGAGGATGGGTGGGGTTATCCATGATGGACAACAGCCTGTTCAGTGTCCTCCTCTCCACCACAGCTTCAAAGGGGTCCAGCTTGATGCCGATGACTGACCCAGCTTTCCTGATCAGTTTATTGATCCTGCTGGTGTCACCGTCTCTTATGCTGCCCCCCCAGCAGACCGCAGCAAGGAAGAGTGCACTATAAATGTGCATACTCACTCGCTCAATTAGACGAGCCTCCTGGTAGCTCCCAAACATTTTTAAATAATAGTATGAAATGAAATAGATTCATGGTAATGTCTCGTAACACTAGATCTAATCAATACATCAAAATTACATTTCAGGAGGAATGAACAACAATAGAGACCAGTTAAAATTGGTCTCTATTCAAAATCTAATAAACATCAATTCATACTCGCAGATGATTAAGTAAATAACTTCAAATAAATGCGTAGATAACTCATAGACCAGTGAATATTGGCCTACAAGAAAATAAAATAATTGTGGAAATCACCAAAACTGCAACAATTCCCATTTTCATAATTCAATTAATTTCTTCTCCTATATGTATAATCATACCATCTATCAGGTCATGTCCATCAGTCATTTCCCACCTTCATTTCTGGTTTGAACTGAAACCGGGCTTATCACTGTTTTATAGAAATGCTCAGCTTCACTACAGTCCCGATAAAGTTTGGTTTGTCCATTGAAGGTTATGATGAGCGTTGCAGGGAACAATAGTCCATGCCTCACCTCATTTCAACACAGCAGAGCAGCCGGTAGGAGTTGCTAGTGCAACAACAAATAAACCCTAGCTTAGTACACAAAAACAGTGTATTTGTGTTTGATGGAGCTCAGTCTCATCTAAAGCTGTGCTGCCATGGATTGACTCCTGTCATTTCAATAGTAGTTTATACCCAGTGTCCCTTAAGAAGTTCAGCAAATAGTATTTTGGACAGTATACGGATTCACTTCGGCATTTAGTTTTCTGCTTACTTTACTTCCAAGAGGTGAGCAGTGAGCTTGGGGCATGTAGGGGGAAACCCCTGCTGGAGCTAGTTTTCACCATGTCAGAATGCGTGAGAGAGTGCAAGTGTGTTTCTGTGGGGGTCCATGCGTGTGTATGTCTATCCCGGTGTGGTCCTGCAGCATGTGTGTGTGTGTGTATGTGTGTGTGTTGGAGTCTCCTGGCTGGGTGTCCAGCTCGTCCTGGTAATGCTGAGACAGACGGTGAGCGGGTGGGTTTATTTTTGGGTCAGTGACAGTGTCAATGGCCGCAGATGCGTCGGAAAGGAAGGCTCTGAGATACAAGCAAACCCTGGTCAGTGTCCCTCTGTCATTCCTTTAAGTGCTACTTTTTCTCTCTGTTGCTCTTTCTGTCTTTTTATGTCCATCTGTTCATCTCCACTGTCACGCTTAGTTCTCTCTGTTATGTGACCACAGTCTCCTTCCCTGAATCCCCCGTGTCGTTCTTGCATGACGCACCTGTTTTGGTAGTGCAACCTTTACGTATGTGCATGGATGGAGCCGCTTTATCTTATTGTGTGTGAGCCTGTAAAATATTCAGTTCAGTGTTTGGGAGCTGTAGACAGGCGGAAGACCAATTAGCTGATGTATAACAACAGGGTCACACACATGGTCACACAACAGGTGCTTAAAAACTGTGCACCTCCTTCACCCCTGAACTTGGCATACACACACACACACACACACACACACACACACACACACACACACACACACACACACCACACACACACACACACACACACACACACATACACACACACTCACACACTATGTTGCTGTCTTGCTGTTTCCTTCTTTCCTGGCACGCCACCTGTTTGCTAACCTTTGTGTGCCTCGGTTCTTAAGCCCTGGTTGGTCTTAACACATCTAGGCCTTTCTTCTGTGCTATGTGCAACACAATATGTTAATATTTTGTGTGTACAGTTTCCTTCCATGTACATCTGTGTCCATGTGTACACTGCATGTGCTTTAATGTCTTTGCATGTTTGCTTTTGTGTTTATGGCCCAGTGTGTGTGGTATGGTGTGTGTTAGGTGTTCTGATCTTGTGTGTTCCAAAAAAGGGAAACCTGATCACACTTTGCAGTGGTGTTAATCTTCTCCTGTCACATAGTAACATGTATGTTTTTGGACAAGATGGTGTGAAGGTTGTGTCAGAACATCTGGAGGATTGCCATCATGGGATGTTCTGTTATTAGAACAAAATTGTGAAAAAATGAAAGAAAATGAAAGGAAAACTGAATCACACTCCAGATTACCCTAACCCAGGGACATTTATTTTTAAAAATGTGTCTTTTTTGTTTGTTTTCAATACTCTGAATCAGTACACACAATACAAATATAGTAAAAGGCAATAATAGTGCTCTGATTATATGCGTAGTGTAAAAGGGAAGCCAAAAGGCCTCCCCAATAAAAGAACGTTTTTGGCATAAGTTGTAGCCCTGAATTTGTTTCTGCACATCTTAAGTAAAACTACTGAATAGTTGAAGGTTAATTCATAAACAGAAATACAGAAACCATGTGACTCCCTAAAACAGTTCATTTGTTGTGAATGATAGTCATCATCATCATCATGTGTTTGGCTGGTATGTGAGGGCTGCTGGTCATGGTCACCACTAGTGTTAATTGGTTGTTGAAACCCTATGCCTATGGGCAGTCCAGGATGTGCGAAATCATTTAACCTGTGTCTGTGTGCGTCAGTGGGTCTTTGAAGACCGTGTAGGATGGGGAAAGCCTTTTGTTTGATGCTATTGCCCTTGGGAGCAGAGATTAAAACAGGAATTTTGTGTCACTTATTTTTATTTTTTTATTTTGAGTGCATCGCCCAGAGCTGTGTGATGGGCTTACATTAAAAGAAAATGAGGTTAAGGTCAAACTCTGCCAGTAAAGTTAGCATATCACATGTCTACAACTAGGGTTGGCAGTCATGTTTAGAATGTATGGAGTTAAACACTTCTCTATTTAAAAAGACCTACATATGCATTACGTTTGACTACAAATGACAAAATGCATTAACATTCAGCTGTACACTGTAGCTACACACCGATATATGTATATCAATTTTTACACAGGTTTCCCATTATGTTTAAAATCCAGTTCAATTACTTCAATCAGTTCCTAGATTTACAGTAGGCTTTTGCTATATTTCCACATTTGTGTGACCTCTTCAGTCCGACTTTAGCGTGGCCTACCAACAGCTAAAGCCCTGACATTAGCAGCTAGTTGCTCCTACAGAACATTGCAGTGTTTGAAACTAAAATCAGTCAGACAATCTGTCCCCAGCTCTAATTAAGACTGCAGAAGTGTCTTAGAGCAACACACTAAATCCTTCCGTAGGGCATTTCACTGTATGTGACTCTTCACCAGCTACATACAACACGCTGTTGATGATGAGTAGTATGTACTGCAAACACTTTAGAAAGGACATTGGTGGAATACTGGGAAACTCAGCTGTTAGTTTGATCAGTTTATACTTTCTGTCTATAAGTCCGTAAGGGTCTTAAAGACAGCTAGAGGGACAGCGTGAGAGAGAGACATAGGAGAACCTAAGATATGAAGAGGCATTGAAAGGTACACTGATGGTTAGTGAAGGAGAGAGGTGTGGGAAGTGTAATGGGCAATATTGGATCACACTGGGACTAAAATTAGCCCAGAGTTGTGTTTCACCGCAGAGAGTAGGGGGCAACTGAGGAAAGAGGTAAGTGATTAGTGCAGAGTAGAGTTTCACTGTTCAAGAGGGAAAACAGGAAAGTGAGGTGGACTGAGGTAAAGGTGGAAGGGTGTGGCCAGGATTGATTTCTGACAACATATCATGCTCTCTGGCTGTCATGTTGGCTGTCCCACCATCCAGGGCCGCATAGCAGGGAACAGCTGATCGCATTTCTTAACATGCAGAGTGGATGTCACTGTCAACCATTTCAAAACATAGGATGTTCAATTTATGTGAATTTGGTGAATCAATCAATCAAAAATACTTTATTAATCCCAGGGGAGAATTAGATTTTGTGACAGTTGCACTATATTAGAATACAATAAATAAGTATTTATATAAACACAAATTGAAGTAAAAATGTGCAAACAAGGTTGTATCAGCCACAGGGAAACAGGGTCTTAGGCACAGCGTCTGAGGCACAGGATTTTGTCAGATGTATTCTGACGCAGCCCTTTTTCCGTAAAGCACATTAAACTACAGTTCAGTTATTCCATCTGACGGCCAATACCGTTAACTTTACCATTATTAGCATAGCCAGTGATCTTATGACACCGCATATATATCCTTTTCTCCAAACATCTGAACTAAGCCCTCCTCCTTCGTCTCTTCGGTTTACCCTGCATCCCCTTTGTCCTTCTACAGATTCAGTGGGGATATCCTTTTTTCCGACCACCATGCCAGCAGGCTTTAGCACTATTAGTTTCTCCCTGGTGTAAACAAGGCAGCCAGGAGCAACTGCAACAGCCTGAATGCACGCTTGGTGCATGCGCAGTGTGCTATACCGCAGGCAATAATTAGGGGAACATTTGAGATGTCATTTTGTCACATTATATTACAGATCATACCATCACAGATCAGTTATAGTTAATTTATTGTGATTTTTTTCACAAAGTGTTAAATTGTTATTTAGGGTAAAAGTGACAGCCCAGCATATAATGACATCAAGAGCAGGAGACTAGAACAATGTGTGCTAATACGAGGGGCCTGCACACGTCTCTGTCTGTATGTTTGTCATACAGCTGTTGCAAAGAAAGACATTTCTTTGTGAATGAAACAATGTTGTAGAGACTAAATAAATATGAGTGAGTGTGGTTACTCGAGGTGTAATGCTAACAGGGTATTATGTATCTGCCTGGCATTGCATTGTGGTAAGGTGATAGTCTTCCCCTTTTGAGTGCATTTGTCTACACTCTTTCTGTGTGATGCACTTGCAGACATGAGCTTTCAGGACATGTCAGGAATAATGTCGCATGAGAAAATCCTCCATTCTAAGAATGCATTGAGCACCTTTTTTGAAAGGTCTTGTGCTTTTTGTACTAAATGGCAATCGACTCATATATCAGCAATAGTTTGATCCTACTGTAAGCCAATATTAAGGCGATTTAAACTAATTTACTGTCAGAAATAGGGAGATAAAAGAATAATCTCTAGCCTTGCTGTTCATTTAGAGATGTTTCTGGTGGAGCAACATGTCCGCCTGCTGAGCCAGGGTTATCAGCACGAGTGATGAGTGCATTTTTTATCTTTACTTACAAAGGTTTTCATGACACCCTAGATGTCAGTTTTGCATATGCCTGCTCACCTAAACTGCGCTCTATAAAGGCACGGACACACCAAGCCGATTTTGGCCGTCGATGGGCGTCAGGCCGACCATGAGCGTCGACGAGCGTCGACACGCCCTACTCAGATTGGTGTGTCCCGCACCGTTGTGTCTTTTCAGCCGTGCCAACACCTTTTCGGCCGAAAACCCACCGATTCAACATGTTTGGTTTGCAGTCGGCCAAAGGCTGTCGGCAAAATAAATCACTCTGATTGGCGGTGTGACACATGGCCAAGACGCAGAGATGCGAGGCGACACAACAGTCGGGGGTCCGTCTGTGTCAGTTCTTTGGTGTCAGCTTGGTGTGTCCGGGCCTTTAGAGTAACACATTTTTGGAAATTAGAATGTTGTATTGTAGATAGAATTATAATTTTTACCTTAACATGATGCTGTGATATTGTGGCACTAAACACAGACACATACTTTTTAAAGGGAGTTGTTTTTTATGTCAAAATATATTTATCAAATGTTCATATTTTTATAAATGTTTATTCACCTAACTTTAGCTAGAATGCTGCCAAACATCTCAGGATTAATTATTTCAAAGCTCCATCAATAATATTTGCCAAATACAAGATGTTCTTTTTTTGCCATCCCCTGCTGATTGGTCCGCCTATATGAAAACAAGTGTGCTCTCAAACACTGGTTTGATCTTGCTGACATGGAAGGTGGGATGTACTCTCATAGACATGGGAAGTCGTAGGCGCACAGACACAGGATTGATGACCTTAGACACCGGGAATGGACCCACAAACCTCGGAGCAAATTTCTTGGAGGCGACATGAAGCGGTAGGTCCTTGGTGGAAAGCCAAACCTTCTGACCCGGTCTGTAGAGGGGAGCGGCCCTGCAATGGACGTCTGCCACAGCCTTCATCCGACCCGAACTTCTGAGTAGGGACTGGCGAGCACCAGCCCAGATTCAGCGACCGCGTCTAATCATGGCATGGACTGATGGTGCCGTTACTTCTCCTTCGTTGGCTGAAAACAACGGAGGCTGGTAGCCATTGGCACAATGGAAAGGAGAGAGACCTGTAGCCGCCGTGGGGAGAGTATTGTGGGCAAACTCAACTCATGTGAGGTGGTCGCTCCAGGTGGTCTGGTTCTGGTAGACAAGACAGCGTAGTGTAGTCTCCAGTTCTTGGTTCAGACGCTCCGACTGTCCATTGGATTGAGGGTGATAACCTGATGACATGCTGACAGTGGCGCCTATGAGCCTGCAAAACTCCTTCCAGAATGCGGAAATAAACTGTGGACCCCTGTCGGAAACAATGTCGCTAGGAAACCCATGGATGCTGAATACCTGGTTCATCATGACCTCTGCGGTACCCTTGGCAGAGGGAAGCTTGGTTAGGGGAATGAAATGAGCCATCTTGGAAAACCGGTCCACCACTGTTAGGACCGTAGTTTTGCCTCTGGATGATGGAAGTCCTGTCACAAAGTCCATAGAAATGTGTGACCAGGGACGTTGGGGAACCGGCAACGGCTGAAGCAAGCCCATTTTGACCTGGGACGAGGTCTTATTTCGAGCACACACAGGACAAGCCACTACGTACTCCGCCACGTCTTTCTTCATGGCTGGCCACCAGAACCGCTGTTTATTTTTTATTTTTTTATTTGACGAGTTAGCCAACAGGCTATTTTTCATCTGCAGTCCCTGGACCATGGATGTATAATAAGAACTGGATACAGCGTGGGAGGCGGGGCCTCATTCATTCCTATGAGAGTTGCTCATTCGCGCATGATGATAAAATGGCCCAACTTTTGAGAGAGCGAAACGTCACAGATTACCCGGCATGCCTGAGAAGTACCCGTATGTGCGCTCATAGCGCATGCGCAACTTTAACCATGCCCCCCAAAATGCTCGTTCACATCAAGCACGTCAATTTGCGTACACGTAACAGCACCGCACGTTCATGACAGCATGGTAATGGTTTGTTATTATGATAGATTTGATATAAACGAGGCGGCAGTTAGCAGCTAGCGGTTAGCTAGTAATTATGCTAATTTACACATCAATCGTTATGTACTTTTATATTACGCTGTAACAGGATCTAGTGATATCCAAGCAACAGAGCTTCATTTAGCATGAAAGAATTATTGCACTGTATATATATATATATATATATATATATATATAAAAGTGCAATAAGCTTCTTAGTGCAATAAGAAGCTACAGGGACGTTAATCTACGTCGGTAATATTAACTTTATTTAATACAACATTTACGGTACAAGATTTAATCATACAGCCCATGTAGTATAATATTTTACAAATGATGAATTACAGCAAACATGTGCAATATATCCATTATTACAGCTCCGTGGGCTGGCAATAAGGCGATATGGGTCCGTTCTTATTGTACATCCATGGGTAAAGATAAACGCATGTACTAGTGCTGAACACGTAACGTGCCGGGCGGCGCGGTCCCGTGGGTTAGATGCGCGTTCATAATGCAGAGGGAAATAACTCTCAGAATAACATTATTAGCACATTTTTACAACTTGAGGAACGAATGTTTTTAATAAGGGCTATACAAGTGTTCATACTGGGTAGTTTATTTAGTTTAAAAAAAATTATCCAACGATTTACAGACCACTCTTTCCCCATGTAAGTCAATGGGAAAAAGTGTTTCCGGGCCTGGCAACCAAAAGGAAGTGTAGTACCGCCGTTTGGCCAGCACGAATATTTTCATCTGAGTCCGGCGCACTTCCTGGGGGCTTGCCCTGGACAGATGTTGAAAGTCATCCTAAAGAAATGTCACTTCAAATGACAGGTAAATACAATCAATAAAACAACATTCAACATAGATGCTTATATTAGGATAAAAGCATGTATAAAAACATAAAAACAAAACAAAAATACATATTCACAAAGCAGACAGATAGCAACAGGTCAAGGCACATGTGTACAAACGTTGGAAAGTGCAGATTGTGTCAGTGTTGACAGAGCTGATTTTCCACTAACCATGTTTTTAAATTAGATTTGAATAAACTGCAGGTGTTTTGTTCTCTAATCGTTACTGGGATTGAGTTCCACTGTTGTGCAGCTTTAAAATAAAATGAAGATTGGCTGAATGAATTCTTCCTTAATGGAACAACGCAATCTCCTCTTGTTGCAGCTCTTGTTGACCTAGTTACAGGTGTGCGTATGGTGATAACATGTCTGAGCGGAGGTGAGGTAAGGCCGTGTATTATTTTGTACATGAGACAAGTATTTGCATATCTAATTACATTTTCCCAGCTCAACAAGTTGTATTTTGTGAGTATTGGGCAATGATGAGAATGAACTGATTTCTTATCTACTATTTTAAGTGTTTGTTTAATGATTCCAGGGGTTTAAGAGTGGTTGTACAGGTATGTGACCAGGTTGTTAAGCAGTAGGTGATGTGAGATAGAACCATAGAGTGCATGTACATCAGAGCCGCCTCTGTTGACATGCAGTCTCTGGTAAACCTCAAATTTGACAGACTGAATTTGACCCTGTTGCAGACCTTTTTCACCTGAGCCTTAAAATTGAGTCTTGAATCAGTTAAGACCCCCAGGTATTTGTACTTTGAGACCACCTGTAGCCTCTCCTCGGACACAAACACATCTGGCTCAACGCAGGAGGACTTCGTTTTGGTGAAGAACATAGATACAGTTTTACTGACATTTAGTTGCAGACAGCATTGCTCCAACCAAGCTGTTACATGAACCATCTTGTTCGTCAGTTCATTAGCCACTTGTGTCAGACTGCCTCCGTGAACATAAATTACAGTATCATCAGCATACATTTGGATGTTTGTGTCAGAACATATCGATGGTAAGTCGTTTATATACAATGAAAATAACAATGGACCCAGAATTGACCCTTGTGGGACACCTGTGGACAGAGGTTAGATGATTGATTATTCTGTACTCTGACATACTGAGAACGGTTGAACAAATATGATTCTATCCATTGTGTGGAGAAGTTAATGCTGGATAGCTTAGATATGAGTTTTTTGTGATTAACTGTGTCAAAGGCCTTCTTTAAGTCGAGAAACACTACTCCTACTACAACACCACCTTTATCCATTTTGGATTTGATTTGTTCTGTGAAAAAACAGTTGGCTGTTTCTGTAGAGTATTTGCCCCTAAAGCCAAATTGCATTGGATGCAGAGAAAAAGCACTGTTATTCAGATGGTTAATACGTTTTTCAACAACTTTTGATACTGTAGGAAGGATACTAATTGGCCTGTAGTTATTGGTAGACATTGGGTCTCCACCTTTAAAGATTGGGATAACTACAGCCGGCTTCCAAACATTTGGAAACATTCCTTGACAGAAAGAGAGGTTGATGATATTGGCAATAGGATAAGAAAGAGTTGTACTGAGGTCTTTGAGCATAACTGCATCCATACCAAATATATCCTTTGCTTTAGATGGTTTAAGGGATTTAATTACTCTTTTAACTTCTGCTTCAGTTGTGTTTCTTAAGCTGAAAGCTGGCTCCATTGTATTAATTTGACAAATACTTGTGCAGTCTGGAGAAAAGCAATGTTAGCAACAGAATTAATAAAATAGTGATTTAAAACTTCAGCTACATCGCCTGGAGTGTTTACAAGCTTACCATTTACTTTAAGTTCAAACTGTTTTCTTTCCCTATGTTGATTACCAGTTAATGTTTTTAACTGGTCCCAGATCAGTTTTGAATTACCTCCTGCCTTGTCTATTATAGTTAAAAATAAATCTGCCTTAGCTTTCCTTAATTTCTTTTTCCTAAGCATAGTAAAATGACTTCTGTCATGGCTTAATTTAGTTTTGATTGCAGTTTTTAAGACTAGATCACGTTCTTTCATTAGTCTGAAAATATCCTCATTTATCCAAGGGACAGTGTGTTTGTTATTTCTATGCTTGATTTTGCAGTTGAAGTTGTTAATAGTCCTCTCTAACGTTTTTGAGAGCATTTTACTGTCTTCTTCATGGTCTATTCCAGGCAAAAATATTTTCCCATTTAATCTGTTCAACAGCATTTGTAAAGGTCTCATATTTGTTTTTGGGGATTCCACAAGATTCATATTTCCTGACGGAAGGGCTAAAATGCTTATTGGTTAGTTTCCTGGTGACTAAAGTCATATTGTGGTCAGAAAGACCAGTTAACATGTTAAAAGACTAATTCTCTCTGGTCTGTTACTAAATATTAAAGGGGACCTATCATGCAAAATGCACTTTTGTACGTCTTTTATACATGAATATGTGTCCCCGGTGTTCCAGGGAACTCACCAAGCGTCAGAAAACACAACCCTCTCTATTTTCCTCCATACCCAAATCTCTAAAAAAGGGGCTGCAGCGGATCTGATAAAAACTGATCCAGATTTGAACACTGTCCTGACGTCAGGACGGTGGCGCTACGGCTATTGGGCCAACTCTCCACCTATCAGGGGAATGTGGGGTTGGGCCACGGCCAGCCATTGCCTCTCAAAAGCGCTGGAGACGCTGTAGTACATATGTCAGGCCTGTAAGTGGCGCTGTAGTCTGCCACAAAAGCAAACACCCACCTCTCCGCCTCTTCCAAGGAACGAGGGGACCGTGCGGCAGAGTTTCAGTTAGGTTTTCTTTCGCCGGTCAAGATGTCCGTTAAAGTTTAAATCTTCCGGACAAAATTAGAAAAGTGCCGGTCAAAGGTCTTCTTTGTTATTTATTGAGCTTTAAAACAAATGAATAACGACTCTATATAATAATATAATAAAACACGGAGGACGGAGATCTATTTTTCTCCTCCTCTTCTGACTTGATCAGAGCACGCTCCCCTCTCCTGCAGGGGGGCGTGGTCAGCTGCAGCTCACAGAATCAGCCCCCTGCAAAAACAGGGCTGGAGAACAGCAAATAGAGCGAAATGAGGCATGGCTAAAATGCATGATCTGTTTGGTATTTTGAAAACAGAAACGTATAAATATACCTTATATAGGTATGGCCCTACAATATATCATTTAAATATAGCATGATAGGTGTCCTTTAAGTAAATTTGAGTGCTGGTTGAATTTGTTTTTCTTGTAGGTCCACTGATCAGTTGCACAAGGTCAAAAATAATCAGTTATCTGTTTTAAATTCTTTCTGGCCGATTTATCCTCCCAGTTAATGTTAAAATCACCCATTATAATAACTTCTTTGTTGAAATTACATTCTCTTAATAACTTCTTCAAATTTTCATTAAAATTATTATTTGAAGATGGAGGCCTATAATTACAATAAGAGCAAATTACATTTGTGGTGACAGAGCTATATTAACACCGATAGTTTCCAATCCTTTACAATTTGACCACTGTATTTCATTGCAGGGAATACTGTCCTTGACATAAATCATAACCCCGCCTCCTTTTGAGCCGCGTCTATCTCTCCGGTAAATGTTAAAACCCGGTACGTGAAAGGCTGCTGTGGGGGCGGACTCATGAAGCCAGGTCTCGGATAAACACAAAAAGTCTAAATTGGAGTCCATTAAAAGATGATGGACTTCCTCACTTTTAGATTTGATGCTTTTTATGTTCAGATGTCCCCCTAAAAGGCCTGATGGCTTAGCTTTGGGATCCCAGACTGTTCTTGAGTTATTGACGGTCTGAAAGAAATTCCGGTTCTGGTTCTTTCTGATTGCCGGGTTTACCTGCTTCCTGTTTACATTTGGAGTGTTAATGTTTCCAAATGCACGTGGATTATTACAGCCAGAGAAAGCGTTGTTTTGAGTGTCATGCGGTGGTACAGCAGCGTCCCCCTCGCCCCTCACGGTGGTCCATTGTTGTCGGTCAACCCCGAACAGCGCCGCTCCGCTCAGCCCACAGCCAGCCGCCTCGACCTCCGCTGCTCTCCCGACACCCGGGGTAAGCCAAACATCACTCCGTGGGAAAGTTGTATTGTGTGTGCCGTCCGCTGTGATGTTGGCTTCAGCGTGGTTTGGACCAGGACACGGATGAATATCTCCAGATAGCAGCAGACAGATTGTGATGATCAGTGGGTTGCTTTGTTGAAGTCGAGTTGGTGGCTTTGTATTTTTTTTCAGTCGTTTGTACAGAGACGGGAGAATGAGAGACACTGCTAGAGTGTGCTTCCCATGTCCAAAGTTTCCATGATTTTGGTTGGTTTGCTGGTGCAGCAGATCAGCATTGTTTGCATATATGTTTTGTAGCGGGTTGATGTCAACGGGTCTTAAGAAATTCGAAAGTAATGCATATATTAAGAGAGCCGTGACTACACCTGCCTCACCTGCCGACGCCATTTTGAATTCCTTCACCCTATGATCCTGAACATGGTCCTTTTAACACCAGGATGCCACGAGAGCACAGACGTGTGAGCCCAGTGGATGACCTTGGAGTGGAGAGACACAGGGACAAACAACAGGTTGTTTGGACACTCGCTAGGTGCCGGGTTCAACACATTTGCTTGTTTTACGTCTGACTCTACTTGCCAGAAAAACACTCCGACCACACGGTTTAGTGGAAGGATGGTCTTGGGCTCTACGGCAAGTGGTTCTGGGTCGTAAAGGTGAGACAGAGCATCAGGTTTTCGGTTCTGGGATCCGGGACGAAAAGAGAGTGTGAAGTGGAACCTACTGAAAAATAGTGTCCACCTGGCCTGGCGAGAGTTGAGGCGTTTAGCTTTTCTAATGTACTCCAGGTTTTTATGGTCTGTCCAGACTAAGAAAGGTTGCTCTGCCCCCTCTAACCAGTGTCTCCATACCTCGAGGGCTGCTTTCACAGCTAACAGTTATTTATTTCCCACATCATAGTTTTTCTCTGCCGTTGTCAACTTACGCGACAGGTAGGCACACGGGTGCATCTTGTTGTCCTCCACGGATCTCTGAGACAATACTCCTCCAATCCCCTCATTGGAAGCATCAACTTCGACCACAAACTGGCGCTGGGGATCCGGGATGGTGAGTATGGGAGCTGTGGTGAACCTTTCCCTGAGGCGCTGGAAGCAGGGCTCTCGACTAACTTTTTTCACCATCCTCCCGGAACCGTCCCGAAATACAATCTAAGCCGTCCCGAAATTAATGTGGACCGTCCCGAATTTAAAATATTTGTTTTTCTACATTATCATTAGTTAAAATCATTCAAAGTGACCTTTAACATAAATAAAACATCATACAAATCATTAGATGATAATTCATCAACCTTTTTATTTGAGTAAATCAGTCAAACACAGAAACAAAGGCCAAATATATTTAAAAAAAACACACAAGCGAGAAAGTTACTCTAATATTGAATCCAATCAAGTCCCATCCGATTAACAAAAAAATCCAACACTCTGTCCTGAAGACAGAAGACAGAACCAAGAGTAACCACTAACCAGGATGACAGTCTGTAACACAGTCAGGAGACCTTTACAAACTGCCCCGCCCCCTCGCACACAGACGGGGGAGAGAGCTCTCTCGTCTGGATTGGAAAATACATCATAGACACATTTTGTAGTCTTATTGCATATTAGAAAAGGAGTTGGCGAAACTAAAACTGCAATGTAATGTTCATGTAGCAATAATACATATGACATGTATGTTTTAAATGTCTCCAGTACCGATAAAAAGACCACTGTTGGTACCACTGTCTTTAATAATTCCGGCCCGGGGCCCGTTTAATACCGGGGCTCGGTACCCATCCCTACATGGGGAGAGGCGCAGCATATTGCTAAGGACTAAATGCGATGGAGAGTTCTCATCTCAGCTGCAATGACATGTCTGGAAACCCCCTCTAGGGTGCCCCATGCATAGCGCGTCGTCAAAAGCTGCTTCATAAGTTAAGTTTCGTTTCTCCGCACCGCTCCGGGGTAAAAAAATTGTAGTTACATCACAGCTGTGCGGCTGGCTGACAGCTGTAGCTACGTACTGTGTGTGTGTGTATTTCGCGGGTTGCTAAATGCTTTGTGTGTGTTTATGTTGACAAGGAGGTTTAATAACTGTGTGCTACACAAAACGTGCAGTCAGTTTCATTTTCATCGCCGTTCGTAGTAGAGTTAGCAGGGTATTTTTATTTTAACTCTCGTCCCAAATTCGTCCCAAAATGAATTTGTATCCTCCCCGACCCGATTTTTTTCGGCCCCGGGACGACGGGAGGTCCTTAAGCTCGAGCCCTGGCTGGAAGGCGACGTCAGCCTGGGGAGTCCATTTGAAGGGAACCTTAGGAGAAGTAAGAACATGCAGAGGGGCAGCAACAGATCTGAAGTTTCTTATAAACTTCCTATAGAAGTTTGCAAACCCAAGAAACTGCTGGACCTTCTTCCTGGAGTCTGGTGTTGGCCACTTGGAAACTAAACTGACTTTTGTAGGATCCATCTGTATCTGATTTGGTGAGATTATGTATCCTAAAAAGACACCTTTTCTGCGTGGAACTCACATTTCTCTGCCTTGACATATAGTTGATTCTCAAGCAGTTTCTGCAGAACCTGACGGACATGGTTAACATGGGATTCAGAGTCTGGTGAGAAAATCAAAATATCATCAAGATACACAAACATAAAAACATTCAAAAACTCCCGCAAAACCTCATTCACAAAAGCCTGAAACACAGCCAGTCCAAAAGGCATTACCAGATACTCATAGTGGCCACTCTGAGTGTTGAATCCTGTCTTCCACTCATCCCCCTTCCTTATCCTAACCAAGTGGTATGCATTTCTTAAGTCCAACTTGGTGAATATTTTGGCAGTCTGAAGTAGTTTGAATGCAGAGGACATGAGTGGCAGAGGATAGCGGTTCTTTACCGTAATGTCATTGAGAGGACTGTATGCAAGGTCTCAGAGACCCATCTTTCTTTCCGACGAAGAAAAACCCTGCCCGGTGAAGATGAAGGGCGGATAATCCCTGATTTGATGTAGTCGTCCATTGCTGCTCTCTCTGGTCTTGAGATAGAATAAAGTCTTTCTTTGGGAATGGGAGCTCCCGGTAGGAGATCAATGGGACAGTCAAAAGATCGGTGAGGAGGTAGCGACATGGCTTTCGATTTGTTAAAGGCTTCCTTTAAATCGTGGTAACATGGAGGTACTTTCTGTAAATCAGGATAATCAAGATGATCTATAATAATCCTACCAGGATCAGTTGGTGCATTAACAGGCCACAGTAGAAGCAGCAGCCCTCCTGCAGACGGCGCTGCCTCTCCTCCAGAGAAAGCCTGGTTCTACCCAACTGCATGGGTTCGTCTGTGTCAAGCGGAGGCGCTGTCCTCCGACGGTCCGAAGCCGCGGGCTGGATAACTTCACCTGGCGGAGCGGCTCTCCGAGGAAAGCCCTGGAAACTGGGATTTCCGTCACGGGTGTGCCGGCGCTCTCTCTCCCTTTCCCGAAGTCGGTTGTCGATCCGGATGGACACAGGGATGAGAGATTCCAGGTCCCGTGGCACCTCCAGAGGAGCCAGCTGGTCCTTTATCGGATCTGTAAGTCCAGTCATAGAGGCGTCACGGAGAGCCGGAGTATTCCACCCGCTGTCCGCTGTCTCGATTGCATAATCAACCACCTGGCGGTTGTGCTAGCGCATCTGAAGAAGTCTTCTGCTGGCTTCTGTAGCAGGCGACGAGTGGTCAAATATGCGACTCATAGTGTCTATGAAGTCGGCTAATGAATAGCATAGCTCGGAGTCTCTGGACCATTCTGCAGTAGCCCAGGCTGCAGCTCTCCCCGTTAAATGGGACAGGATAAACGCCACTTTAGCATGGTCTGATGAAAAAGCCCCTGGATTGTGTTGAAAATGCAGATCGCACTGCACAAGGAAGGCTCTGCAGTTGATGGAGTCTCCGGAGGAGCAGTCTGCAGATGAGCGATGAATTGATGCATGTGATCCGTCAGCTGTTGTATCTGTGAAGAGATGGAATCTTGGAGCTCGGCCTGGCTGATTAAGCCCAGCTGTTCCTCATGGTGAAAGATCCTCACGCCTTGGGCTGACAGGGCGGCGTGAAGTGTCTTTGGGTTGGCTGAGGCGCCGTTTACACGAGGAGAAAACTGCTTGTATCTGCATAGTTTCGCGTGCGTATAGCCCTATTATTTACACGAGGCCGATAGAAACTGACCCCACAAACGATAACGGGTCCCAAGGTGGATAGATTTGCAAACAAAACGCTCTGGGGGGTCAACCGAGTCCGTGTAATCACCTCTATACGAATATTTCCTGAAAAAATAACGATAGCCCCACCTTTCCCCACCTCTCCTGCTCACTGCTGTAGCATGGCTGTGTTAATTAAACGCACAAGGGGTTCTTGAATGAAATAATATTATAAAAGGCAAACCAGAATTGTTAATGCCCAATATACTCCTTAAACAAAATAAACAGAGTCAGATTTCATGCATTGATCCATTATATTGACAAAGGAGGATCTCACCCGGTGTTTGTAGAGAATATCTCTCTGAGCGAGTCCTCTCCACGGAGACATGCTCCTCCTCCTGTCAGTAGCTACTGCTAGTGCTACTGCTACTGACCATGCTACAGATATTAGTGCAAAAATATACAGCTCCTCTACCACAACCATCAGCAACAAGTGGACATGGAGAATTACATGAACTACATGTTGCTAAATCCACGGCGGGGCGTAAACAGAAGGGTAGCCATGGCAACATTGCTGCGGGGCTGCTGCGGAGTCTTCTTCACTGCTTTTGGTGTATTTTGTGGCGGAAGTTACAGCGCCACTTACAGTCCCGGCATATGTACTACAGCGTTTCCAGCGGTCTCGTTTGAACAGACACGTTAAATGAAACAAATGCATGTGAACGGAACACTTTTTTGAATACGCATACTGTGCATAAACGCAAACGGTCCCGTGTGAGCGGGGCCTAAGTCCATTGTGATCGGTTCGTTCTATCACGAACTTCGAAACACAAGGAAAAGGACTCAAATGCACAACCCGGGAGACAGAGGTAAAGTATAAGTGATATACTTTATTTCCAAAATATGTATACAAAAGATGATCGACACTCTTAACGAGGTGACAAAAAAGCTCAAAAAAGGCACAAAGAAAATCGCTTACTACGTGAGGAACAACATTTACAAGAGTTTCAGGAGCATGAATCAGGCTTGAGACAAGATATGAAATCGCTGGTAAGAAGACTACTGGCATGGAGACAGGACAAGACGAACTGACACAAGACAAAGGAAGGCTGGGGAATTTAAACAAAAGGTAATTGGCACAGGTGGAAGCAATCAGGGGTGGGGCTGACGCTGATGAGAGCGGGAGACACACACAAGAGGCGCGTTCACACCGGAGTACTTTTCCCCGTACTTTTCCCGTTTAGTTCCGTTAGTACCCCTTATTTTGCGTTCACACCAAAAAGAGTACTTAGTGCCGGGAACTTTTACCCCCATTTTTAGTGCCTGCTAGAGAGGTGGTACTATCCTGGGGAGAAAAAAGTACCAATTTCTATTGGCTGGGCGAATTGCAAACCACGCCCCGTAAAACTTTTGTAAAAAGTTTTGTGAAGCCGCCATTGTATTTGCTGGCATTAGCATTATTAGCATTAGCATTAGCCCCGCGCACCAATGGAGAGAGAATAACTTATGGCAACACAAAAAAAAACATGGGAGCGGTGGAGTGATGAGGAGGTGTCGACGTTCTGGCGATTTACTCGGAAGGCTTCAGTAGAAGCTGCTGGGAGTCCCAGCAGCTTCTAATGAAGCCAGTCCCCAACTCCGGGTACTTCCGGCCGGGGACTTCGGGTGGCAGTATACGCCGTGAAGTGGTTTGCGGCCTGCCAGTAAACCCAAAGCAGAAGAAGATGAAGTGACGTCAGCGGCTCATTTGCGTAATCTTCCCTCAGGGAACTTATTTCCGGTGTGAACGTGATCTGTACTTAGTTCCATGGGGGTACTAAGTGCCGGCAAAATACTTGGTGTGAAAGCGGCTAAGGATAGGGAGTGAATGGACCTGGAATGAAACACAAAAGGTGAGTTCCAAAATAAGACAGGAAGTGGGAGACAAGACAAAAAATGATTAAACAAAAACATAAAACATGACTGAACTCAACACTTCACGGGACACAACAGTGTGTTAATCCATCTATCCATCAATCTGCCTGTCCATGAACTTGCTAAATGAGAAGCTGTTGAAAGGTTACTGCATAGATGTCCAAAGGGTCATCAACAGACACAACTTATCAACTCGTCAGTTGTATTCCTGGAGTTCTATTGTCTGCTGATGATGTACCAAGAATATATATGAGCCCCGGTCTGACATTTGTGGCACAGTGCTGGAATAATTCATGCTTCAGTAGTAGATGAATATCTAATTTGTGACAGATTGGGAATGATCAAATTAACTCAAGGTTCTTAGATGGAAAAAGTACAGCTCTCACATAGCAAATCTATAATTTGTATTTATGGGTAAGAAATTCATTCTTTTTTTTCAAATTGTGATTTATGACTTCAGTGACCCCTGGTGTCCCTCATGGTCTTGTTTCATGTTACTGTAGTTGTCAAGAGGACTTCACACTACCTAATATATGCATTACAGTTTCCAAACCACACCAACGGATCCTGAACAGCAGTTACCAGTAAAAACACTGGGCAGGTCCATAGCATGAATATATACAATTCAATACCATGATACTTCATTATCGTTTCAAGACAGAATTTTCTTGCATCACAGCTGCGCGATGTGCAACACTAACAAGGAATAAGACAGTATGTTCAAGACCCTTTAAAATGTATTTGATCTTGGATTTAACTCAGTATTTAACTCGCTGGACACTGTATTTCCGTTTTGATGTGAACAATTCACATTAGCTGTTCAGGACATGGTTAGGGGCAGAGGCAATGTTTTTTTGCATTTCTGGTTGACTCATAGTTTTTTGGGGAAAATAAACTACAGAAAGGAGTTAAGATAAAAGTAGTGCAAGAGGGCATCTCCTACTGAAACAGATAGTTGTGCTAGTGAGAGAGTTTAGGATTGATCTCTCCCGCAGATGTCCAAGGCAAATTTCATGGAGTCTGTCCAGAGGTGATAAATCTAGAAGCAGAGCCCATGTTTCCGCTTCCATTAAAGCTGTTTGGGTCAACACGTGGTCCTGTCTATTTTTGACCTAGTCTCTTCTCTACCAGTGTGCCAGAAGGAGAGTACTACACTGTTCATTCTCACTTTCACAGGAACTACCTGTACATGTTTATGTCTGATGAACGAATGCTCGACATTTTTGCACGATTTGTGGAATGATTAATGGATTGGTCGACAGCTCTATGGGGAGTACCAAGAGAACCAGGGAGGCTCCGGGAGACGGGAGGCCACACGCCTGCTGACTGAGAGACAGATCAAGAAACATGGAAACCACCCTCGCAGCCACGGCAGGACAAGACATGGCCGACGTAGCCATGGTCAGAATGGATATCACAGCAGACATCAGCTTGGCTATTACAGCAGGCAGAGGAGGCGTCAGTCCGCCATGGACACCGAGGGCAAAGAGCAGGATCAAACTGCTGAACCCGACCCCACGTCCTCCACGAAAAAGAAACGCTCCTACTCCAAGTGTAGAGGTGAGCATCCCTAAGAATAACAAAAGAAGGTCAATACACTTTTACTACTACTTTGTTGTGGTTTTTGGTTTTGTCAGACTGCATAGCACGGGTGCAGCGATTCCTGGTGACCAGGTTGGGAGAAGACTGGATCTTCCTCATTATGCTGGGCATCACAATGGCGCTGGTCAGCTGGACAATGGACTATGCCAGCGCAAAAAGCCTGCAAGGTAAGTCTACAAAACCCATAATGCATTGCAGATCTAACAGAGTAGAGTAAAGGCCAAGCTGGAGCAAAATAGCTTGGATATTTGCATCTTTCTTGTCTTCTCTGAATTTTGTTATTCTTTGTTTCATAACTTATTTACCATCTTCTGCATCTATCTTGCATTATTTGTATTTCTTCCTAAAGTGCAGCTATTCATTAATTTATTTTTAGCCATTGTTCTTTTGTTTATAATTTCCCAATTTCCCCCCCTTTTTTATCACTTCCTTTATCTTCCTTCCACCCACCTTCAGCCTATAAATGGATTTATGGGGAGCTGAAGGGGAAAATCGCCTTGCAGTACCTGGCCTGGGTTTCATATCCCCTGATCTTCATCCTGTTCTCCTCCCTCTTCTGTCACCTGGTCGCTCCTCAGGCTATTGGTCTGTAGCCCAGTCCTCCTTATGGCTGTGTTCTCTGTGCTCGTCTACCTATAGTTTCTGGTCAATTACCTCTAAATTATGACTGCATATTAGACAATGTGCATTTAGTCTGCAGCATCACATATTGGAATAGTCATCTCAGCTACTCAGTGAAATGAGATGCTGTAGCATTTTATTGAAATGAAACCCTGTGGAGTTTATCCCTTCAGGGTGCATTATTCAAACTGACAAGAATGTTCTTTATCTAATAGGTTTATTACTTAACTATTTTAAGCAGGTGTAGAGAAAGTGCTTAAAATGGGATCTTGCTTCTTTGTCCAACATTTCACATGGCTGCTGCTGTACAGTCGCTGCAGAGTCAACGGGCATTTTCTTTTCAAATGTGGCTGTACAGCTGTGGGACATAAGCTTCAGACGTGGGCTGTCAAAAATAATGTTGTTTAATCAAAACACTCCAGTGAACTGGACAGTAAATAAATAACTCGACTAGGAAGTAAAAGACTTGTGACATGACTCGATGACTCAAATTACTTGTATGTATGTTTATTTAATGCTTTCAGTTTAAATATCAAAAATATCCAACATTGGCAATGTTGTCAAACATCGTTCAGCTTGGCCTGATATCACATTTATCTCTATTTAGTTGAAGTGATGTTGGGACCATAGTGCTTTTTTTTGACGCTCCTACAATCAAAAATAATGTTCTTATTCAAATGTTGTTTTGGAAAATATACTTACATTTTAAATATTTGTTTACAGGCCTTCTCTACACAATTTTGTATTCTATAATTCAAATGATTCAATGATTCCCCTGTTCCCCTCCAAACAACCTTTTGTTCCCCTTGTGTCTCAGGTTCTGGCATCCCAGAGCTGAAGACCATCCTGAGAGGCGTGGTGCTGAAGGAATATCTAACTCTCAGGGCCTTTGTTGCTAAAGTCATCGGTCTGACGGCTGCCCTGGGCAGCGGGATGCCTGTAGGCAAAGAGGTGGGTCAACCACATTTGTATCATTGATTAAGTAACCAATCTCTTCCTGTATGAAGCTGTCAGAATATCAATGTGCATTTCCACACAATTGTCATCTATTTATTTAAAGGAAAGTAGAACAAATATTAAAAGGTTGAAAATGGTTTGCCCCTGCTTATAGTAGATACCTGTTCGTCTGTCCTACATATTATTCATCAGTATTCACAATAATAGCTGCATCAATCAAAACGATAATACATCACAATACAATGTAATCCAGGTAAATATGTAAAATGGCTTCAACACTCCCTCTACCTTTTTCATTTAATTCAACCATCAACTGCATCTTTCCTCTGGTTTTTGGTATTGTACTGCACACACTGCTATAAAACGTTTTTGGATGAACTGTACTTCATGTCCTCTCAGGGCCCGTTTGTCCACATCGCCAGTATCTGTGCTGTCGTTCTCAGCAGGTTCATGTCCTTCTTTTCAGGAGCTCAGGTAAGCTGATGTTAAGAAAATATTGAATTTTCAAGCAACTGTTACCTGTGATTATAATAAAATGTGTACTGTATGTATACTCATCTATATGTCATCTTTCTGTTCTCTCAATCCTCCCTCCTCTTCCTCCTCTCTGGATCAGTAGAATCCATACTGTTACACAGACATCCTGACAGTGGGCTGTGCTGTCGGGGTGGGCTGCTGCTTTGGGACTCCACTTGGAGGTACACAGTCTTCTCTCTTCTCTGTGTCTGTCTCTTTTTCACATCCCACATCTTCCCTCACCCACCCAGTACATTTAAATTGTAAGCTATGTTCAAGGGGTTTAACATTTCTTTAAGTATCCACAAGTGTTCCATTTCACAGGAAAGACCAGGTTGTTTTACATGCACCTTCTTGCTTTTTTCAGTTCCTGCCTGTTTGATTGCTGCTTATTTCCTTGTTGTCTTTTCCACCAGGTGTGCTCTTTAGTATAGAAGTAACATCCACATACTTTGCTGTGAGAAACTACTGGAGAGGATACTTTGCTGCTACATTTAGTGCCTTCATATTCAGAGTGTTATCCGTGTTCAACAAAGATGCAGGTACTGGTTGGAGAAAAAGTTGTCATCATCATTTTGATACTTATTTTAATGTTGTATTGGTGTGTGAGATACTGGCCAATATTATGACATTTTCTCTTTGTCAAGCAAGCACTAGAGGGCACCCTTACTTCAAAAATGAAAAGGCACATCATTTATTTACCAAATTGACAATGCCCTCCTCTAATATGAAGCAGAGCAGTATTTTATTACCTGATATGGGTCACCCAAGGGTCCTGAAGGAATGTTTAAGTGACTGCTGTGATCAAAATTGAATGCGATGTTACTGTGTAATACACACTCAATCTATATATTAGTAGTAACAAGAATGTCACCAGCTATTTTATGCAATCTATAGTCATTACCACCAGACTGTCAACTCAAGTGTCATGTGTTCCTTGCATTACTTGACTGAATCAATCAAACTGTTACTGGCCCTAACCTCCGTTAAATATAAAGTGTTTGTCACAAAGGTAAATCTACATGACCTCTTCTACTAAATTGAATATATTCTCATAACTATTTTAAGGCAAATTAAACTGAATAAATAGTTTAGCGCACTCAATTTTAGTAAGTAAGAATGGTATGTTAGTTTATGATTTCGAACAGACCCACACTCACACTAGAATGACCTTGTAATGCAAGGAAGTTGATCAGTGCCTCAGTAATACAGAGATGATTGAAAATATTTGTTTAAATGCCCCTTTAAAAAAAATACGACGGCAGCCGCTGCTGTAAACCAATAACTATTGACAATTCTATTTAATAATAATTTTATAATATTTTAGTCAAAGTACCTATCCTGTACTAAAAAGTGATTGCGTGAATTTCCTCTCTCTTTTTTCTTGTTTTCCAGTAACCATCACTGCTCTGTTCAGGACAAACTTCCGCATGGATTTCCCTTTTGACCTGCAGGAGCTGCCTGCCTTCGCCATCATTGGGTGAGGGGCTGGATAATGGAGACAAGGGCGTTCATGGCAGCGTCTTTGTGTGTGTGCTTTATGCAAATGTAGCATTTAAAACATTGAGAATCCAATTAGTGGTTCACCGTTTACCTCAAGGGAGGAAATGGAGAGACGTGCTGTATAACACACAGGCATGAACAAATGAATTAACTTGGCTAATGTGGAGTTTATTTGTTTTGGCAGGATCTCCTGTGGGTTCTTGGGGGCGTTCTTCGTCTATCTCAACAGACAGGTGGTGCTGTTCATGAGACGCCCCAACGCCATGACACGCTTCCTCACCAAACAGTGAGTCTTTGCTCAAAACGCTTGATATACATTTTTACATTTGCTATAATTGAATTGGTTAAAGGATGCTTATGGTATAGGATTTGACTAGTTACGCACTTAATCTACATTGACTGATGCCAAATCAAAATTAAATATGAATTAATTATTGAGTTTATATACAGTATATTATATGCTTTAATATTATTGGCAGCTAATCCTAGGTTTATATACTGAATTTACAGTTTGCAGTATTTGTATCTATTAATTGCATTTTTCCTTGTAAATTTAGTGTTTGAGTCAAAAATGTTGTTCATGAGAAATAATCCCTTATTATTTACATTCAATTTTCTTCTGTTCCCCCCCAGCCGGCTGATTTTCCCTGCTGTGGTAACACTGGTCATCGCCACCCTGACCTTCCCACCTGGGTTTGGACAGTTCATGGCAGGAGAGGTCAGTACTCAGAGTCATTCAGACAGGGAGACCACAAGGAAGGACAATCTGTCGTCTTTTTGTCAGTTTATCAACATACAGCACCAGGAAATGCCACCCAAAGAAGCAATTATCAGGAGCTAGGGATGTCATGAAAAAAGTCAATACCACATTTCTGGACACAACACAGTACCTGGTTTGGTACATTACCGTAGGAGCTGTAGTGCGCTATGGGCTTGTGTCTAACTTTGAACTGAGGACTATAGAAATACATTGTGGAATTTCATTGGTATATCTACCAGTACATTTGTGTTATTTTGAAATTGTTTTAATGCAGAGTATGCCTGCTTTCAAACAATACAGATCAACGTTGTGCTGTCCAGTATCCATCTGCAGGCCATGATGAAAAATATCCAGAAAGCAAAATTACCAACATTATTATATATCATATTTTATGTTATTGGATTCCTTCAGTGTGAGGCATCATCACAGAGCTGTAGGCGTAATAAATATAAGCCTGCTGTGTTCAATTTACGGAAGCTACATCACAGGATCAAAGCCTATCGAAGTTCAAACTGTGACCTACCGGCTTCACAGGGAGACACCAACATGAACATTTACCTTGTGCAGCTTTGAGGGGAAAAACCACAATCTACAGGGCTGTTTTAACACGGTTTGCCGAAAGCCTCATTATTTTCAGTGTTTGGCAAAGTGTGACAACGAGCTAGATAAAGTGTGTCACCAAAATGATTCTAATAATTGGTATTAGGAAAGGAGCTGTAAGCTCTGCTGCTAAAGCAAGAACCACATCTATGCTTGAATATTCTGAGCACCATCAGCTTACTAATATGCATATGTGGCCTTACTGTGATGTCAGTGTCTGTGCTTATCCTTGATTGGATGGCTTGTTCCCTTTTTCGTGAACACCTGGAGTTTTAAGGTGAAAGCTCTTCCAGCTATAGTTATAGATAACCATGTGTAGGGCAGCCCAATTTGGAAAAGAGGATCTGCACCTCACAAAGTTGTTTTATTAAGTCAGTAGAATGCAGCACCACATTATTAAATTGAGAAATGTATCTTAACATATTTTGCCTTTTATCAAATACTTCCTGACATTTGAAAATTGCACTAGTCCATATAACGATTTTGATTGTCGATAAAATGTGCAGCTCCCACCTAGTATGAGCTAGGCGTTTGTCATTTGCTTTTGTAACTGCATGTGTATCTATCCGTGTGCATATGCCAGTCAGCGACACCTTAACATGTTTTTTCCCTTTCCCCTTGCCCTTAGTGCATATCTTTCACGCCCTTATTGTATAAACGTCGCACACCTTTTTATAACAGCATTGGCTGTTAAGTAAAGTGATACATTTAAAACATTTCAGTTAAGAAAAGTAATCCCACATATATTTTGGGAAATGAAATGCTTCCAATCCAACTTGATAGCACAGCGCAGAGTGACAGCAGCAGCGGCAGCTCAGAGAGAGGAGATTAAAAGCTACATGAGTTGTGAACCAGACGTGAACCCAGGACTTCAAAAAGGCGCAGGAAAGCCTATTATTACATCCAGCTCCGTCTAAGGCCCACAGCAGCCTTCCACAGAGCAGATCCTCAACATCTCCCTCTCACACACCGAGCCATCAATTCCAGGCTCTCCATTCAAGCGTAGCTCAAGGAGGAAGCAGAAGAAATGAAATGAAGTTGGCGTTGTGTGAAGCAGATGTGAGATGTACTGTGATTTGTGCCTGTGAGCGAGTCAGCGGCATCTATGCAAATGTGCTGCAAAACGCTGCAAAAGTGAATTAGTCATTCATGAGTCATCTAAAGAGAATGAGTCATTGGACACGGCCACCCGTACCCGTCTGCTTCCAGCTTTACGGATGACTTCCTGTCTGTTTGTCCCACTTGACTTTCTTCCTCCCTTCACTTATTTTTACTCTTTCTTTTCTCATACATTTCCTCCTTGCATTCTTTCTTCTCCTCTATGATTTCTTTGTATCACTCCTCTCTCTTTGGCTTCTTCTCCCAACTCTTCCTTACCCAACGCTTCCTCTCACATCCCTCCCTTATTTTCTTCTTTTGCTTCCACAACCTCTCTATTCCTCCCATCCTTCTCTATCACTCGCTCATCCCTGTCTTTCTCCTCTTCACTTCCTCTTTACTTATCATCTAATTCCCTCTCTAACCCCCCCCCCCCCTTCTCCCACTTTACCCTGTCCTTTTCCTTTATCCCCTTATTTGCCACTTCTCTCATCCATCCCATCCGCTTCTCCTTCCTCTCCTCCCCCTCTCCAGCTGATGCCAAGAGAGTGTATCAACTCCCTGTTTGACAACTTTACGTGGACAAAGATTTCGGGGTCTTCTCCTCCGGTGGGTCTGGGCCTCTCCGCCGCCTGGCTTCACCCTGACGTCAGCGTCTTCGTCATCCTGCTGCTCTTCCTGTTCATGAAGGTGTGTGGCTCGCTCAAAGTGTAGGCTTTTTTGCTGGATTGGATAGGGGTTGGTTTGATGGTCGAGTGTGTGTCATCGTTTAAGTGTGTGATTGTGTTTGGATTGGGAAAAAGTGTGAATGAGTGTACTTGGCTTTCTCCACCTGACGTAAGCATCGACGTCATCATCGTCCTCCTCTTCATTGGGTACATTTGTTGCAGGTCACTCATGTGGTGTGTGTGTGTGTGTGTGTGTGTGTGTGTGTGTGTGTGTGTGTGTGTGTGTGTGGGTGTGTGTGTGTGTGTGTGTGTGTGTGTGTGTGTGTGTGTGTGTGTGTGTGTGTGTGTGTGTGTGTGTGTGTGTGTGTGTGTGTGTGTGTGTGTGTGTGTGTGTGTGTGTGTGTGTGTGTGTGTGTGTGTGTGTGTGTGTGTGTGTGTGTGTGTGTGTGTGTGTGTGTGTGTGTGTGTGTGTGTGTGTGTGTGTGTGTGTGTGTGTGTGTGTGTGTGTGTGTGTGTGTGTGTGTGTGTGTGCCTTTGTCTTCCTCTTGTCTTTCTGGCCAAGGTCAACAGTTCTGGCAAGCTGCCAGCAGTTCTAGCAGTCTTGTGTTTTCTTGTAAGCAGCTGTGTACACACACACACACACACACACTGGACAATCACACATCCCTTCTATCTTAGTAGTTATCAGCAGTGACATGACCAGAATTATGGTGGAGGTTCTGGATTGAATGTGCATGCACACAGGGGGACAGATGACTACTAACAGACTAGGAACTACCCAAATACATGTTGATAACTGCCCCACGATAACAAAGCAGCTTCAATACTTTTAATAAGCAGCATATATCATTTTAAAAATAATAATAATAATAATTACATTTATTCATATAGCACCTTTGAAACATAGCTACAAAGTGCTTTGCCATAAAAATACACAAAGAGCAAGTGAACTAAACAATAGCATCTTAACATAGCAACACATAGAAAATAATAAAACAAAAATGCATATATTAAGAATAAATGACAAAAAAAAACATCACAAAAAAGCAAAAGTGACTTAAAAGGGCTGACAGATTTTGCAGCCCTGATCTCCTCAGGCAGGTTGTTAAAAAGTCCAGGAGCTCTGACAGCAAAGGCTCTGTCTCCTTTGTGTTTGAATCTGGACTTTGGAACGACCAGCAGCGATGCCTTTTAGGATCTCAGGGTGCGGGACTGGGCATAGGGCATTAACAGGTCAGATAGATAGCTTGTGGTGAGGCCTCGCGAAGCCTTACTAGTCAGCAATGGAATCTCAAATTGATTCTAAAAGCAACAGGTAGCCAATGCAAGGCGTGATCGGTGTGATATGGTTATATTTCCTGGACTGGGTTAAAATCCTTGCAGCAGAGTTTAGATGAGCTGGAGGCGGGAGAGGGATTTTTTTACTTATACCAGGAGGAGTCAATTGCAGTAATCTAATCTAATGGTGATGAAAGCATTGATGACAGTTTCAAGAGTTTAGATATTTGAATCTTTAAAGCAGCGTCAGTGAACTAACAGGTTGGAAGAGAACAAGCAGTGTCATAGAGCTTGTAGCCTCAGTAACTAAATCTAGCACGGACCGGTATATAAAATCAGGCAATTAACTGATATGAATATGGATAACCTGAGAGCTGTCTGGTGCCTTTGTACTGAACGTTCTCTTGTGTATTTATTGAGCATGTGGTAAGACCTAATGCCTCCCACTGAAGAGCTGCAACTGCCCACGCCCATACAATGAGTGGGTGGTGTCATTACCACCCAGACAATGTCAGTGCAGAGGACCTCATCTGAAAGAACTAGATGACAGTCCGACTGGAATTGAATAGAGCTGAGAATAATCAATAGATCCAAGATCACACACACAAAAAATGTGATTTTTCCAATATTGTCCAACTCATTTAGGCCAAATGGGGCGAAGCCTGCGAGCTAGTTCAGGCAGTCAACTCGAGCACCAATGATACATTAACACGTGACGCACCTTGTCCCTCTTACAACCAACCAACGCATTCTCCTAAACATGCCGCTCTATTTAAGCTGCCAGATCTGCCTGCCTCTGCCTCGCTATTGCTGCTGCTGCGTTTGTGCCCTGCTATTGCGTTCACATTGCTACTGCTGCTGTGTTTCATGTTGCTGCTGCTTGCCTGCCCCACCGCCACCCCAGTGGCTCGGGGGGATAGTTATCTATTCATCACTCAATGTTCTTTGTAAATCTGTGGAGTGATGAGGCCCGAGCCTGGACGCCAAACTCAAACTATATGCTGCTTCTGATAAACATATAAAGAAACACGTGAGTTGTCTGACTGAATTGCCAATATATGCAATCTTTTTTAAATATCCAATTGCACAGAGCATCAAGTCTCTCCTGTAGTGGAAGTATGATGCTTATTGTAATCATCGTTGCCCACTGGCAATGCTTTTCAAAATGCGTGCACATTTTTTCCTGGCCTCCTCCAACCTCAAAAAATATTTTCCTTCTGTGATGACAAACACATGTTCTCCTGGGTCCTATCTAATTTTGGACACACTGACAAACAAATGTTAGACGTGCAGGGACAAATAGCGGTACCCTACCAGACCCACATGAAGAGACGATAATTTGGCCTTTAATATTGGAAATGAATGGATCTGTGAAGACACCAAGACAGAATCATTTGGTAGATCTTACCTTCACTGAACATTTTTACATCTCATACCCAAGCTTAGTATGCAGGCGGTATAGCTGGTGGTTAATCCTTCTCCTCATTCAGTACCTACTTACAGTACGTTGTATTGACATCATTAAGAACTTGAAAATGCCGTTTTGTAAATGATTTAATAAAGCAGGATTGGACAACAACTCCAGCACTGTTTTAAGCCTCATGTTTGACATTTCATGTTTTAATGTCTTACGGTAAAGTAGTTAGCCTCTCACTGTTGCTAGGTCGTTACTGTTGTTAGGTTGTTACTGTTGTTACTGTTGTTAGGTTGTTACTGTTGTTAGGTCGTTACTGTTGTTAGGTCGTTACTGTTGCTAGGTCGTTACTGTTGCTAGGTCGTTACTGTTGTTAGGTCGTTACCGTTGTTAGGTCGTTACCGTTGTTAGGTCGTTACCGTTGTTAGGTCGTTACTGTTGTTAGGGTTGTTACTGTTGCTAGGTCGTTACTGTTGTTAGGTCGTTACCGTTGTTAGGTCGTTACTGTTGTTAGGTCGTTACTGTTGTTAGGGTTGTTACTGTTGTTAGGTCGTTACTGTTAGGGTTGTTAAGTTAAGTTTTATAATGGTTGGGAAAACCTTTCTGTTTATTTTAGCATCATGTTGGCTAAAATGTTGGTGACATTCTTCTGTATACAAACATACCATGCAATGTCAAGGTCAGCAAGAATGATCAAGGTCATGTCTTTTCTTTGTACAATATATTAATAAACCAATTATTGTGAGAGACCTAGTTGTCATCCAGTTCTAAAATACTGACCTACAGGGAAACAACAGTGTTGCCACCATCAGTTAGACTTGAAATGTAATCTAGACAGAAACACATGTCTCTAAAAATCAAAGCTGTTCTGAAGTCAAAAGGTAGCCCTCCCTGTGTTTAGCCTCCTGATATTCTAACTGTTTGTGTTCCTGTCAATCTGTCCTCCCCCGTATTGTTCCTCCTCTGTGACCAGAGCCTCTGAGTTCAAGTGATTCATGTATGAAAAACACAGTCAAACAGTGTCTGGTCTCTAAATACTGTGAGTCCTGACCCACAAACAGTCTGTTGGCTGCTGAAGGAACGGCACCAAGCTGTTGCTGCCTCATGTTTGAGGAAAATCTGCAGCTTCTCAAGAGCTCATGCAGAGCACAGTGAAGAAGTGAGAAACTGCAAGAGCAGATAAGATTCTCAGTCAATACAGAAGAAAACTGTTCAGAAGACATGGAAGCCACATTACACTCAATTCCATTTACACTCAAATGTGCTTGATGGTCTTTCTCAATGTCTGACTTACATGTTTTATTGGTCAGTGTTGTGAGTTTGAAGCTTAAGATATGATTAAAAACATTAAAAATGTTCTCCACTCTGTTATTGGAAATTCTATTTCCCTTTAAAGAGTCAATGCCGGCCTATTCTGTTTTTTGCATTGTCTACAGTTCATCTAGGCATAAATGCCACATAAATAATCCTATCAACAGGATATCAAAGTCTGTCACTCAGCTTCCTAGGCTGCATTAGTTTAGTCGTGGTGTTTCTCAATGAGCAGAGCGGCTCCCTGTAGTGAACACTTAATGTAACCAAAACTGAGAGCAGCTGGCTGTTAAAACTCTTTCACAGTACACACACAAACACACTCTTGATCTTCCTCTCCCCTGTGTTTATGGTTCTCTCTGGCTCTGATTTCCTTTTTCTCTCTCTTAGTCCACCACATAATTATACTTTTGAGTTTGTCTTCATTTAATTTAAACTGTCAAATGATGTGCTAGGCAGCTGCACTGTAATGAAGCAAAAAAGAATTACACATGCTGAATATAAGTGTACTTTTGTTTGAATTTCGGTAACATTTTTGTTAAATTAGCATTTTTTCCAGGTTGGAATGCAGACTCAGAAACCTGATGTGGTCTATATGCAGTCGAATGTATTGTAATCCAAACAATAGGAAGAAAACTTTCCATGAAAAACTCATAATTGACAATTTTGCAGAAAGTGGCAAAATATAACACGTAATTGAGTGTAATCAGAGTTAGCAATAGTTTAAATGTATAATGCACAACCTGATTTTTGGGCTCAAAATCAGGTTTTGACTAACAAACCAGGGTTGAAATATATATTATATTTATAAAAAAAACATAGGTACTTGATTGTGAAAGAAACATTTGAGAGTATTAGTTTATCAGATTATTTTGTCAAACCACATACAGTACACAGTATTTTTTCTGTATAGGAGTATAGATATACACTGTTGTTTTTATAGTTTATTTTTCCATGTTCAGGCAGCTTTTAAACATAAACCACAAGAAGCTTCTGTATTGGATAGATTTATCTGTCAAACGGTTACCTTTTTTTAGTGACCAATAAAGGTGAGTTGGAGCTTTAAGTTCAGTCCATATTATTATGCCTATAACTATTTGTACTTCTATCCCTTTATGGCACATTAACAGCACCTTGTCACTCCATCTCCAACTTGTCCTTTATCAAACAGTGATTTTACTAATCTATTTTAGGATTTCTGACACTGAATTGAAGTGTGTGCTGAAGGCCTGTGTGTGTTTGTGTGTGTTGTGTGTTTCTGCGTGACTGTGTTTGACTTTTGGGATTAACGGAGAGAAAAAGACTGTGAGTGCAGTCCTCTCTGCCATCAGGACGGCAGCCACCCTGTGAGAGACGCCGTAATGAGCTTTTATCTTGTACCACAGTAATTAAGTTCTCAAACGACGATGATAATCGATGTGTGTAGAATGGTAATCTGGACCGCTAAAATGCTAATGTCTCCCAATCCCTTCAAATCCAATTGAGTATGTTGTGCCGGGGACAGAAAGCTGGGGAGTCGTTCTCTCCGCCAAACATCCCAAGTGTTGGTAAAGGTAATCATTATCGCTGATGAGCTCTGCAGCCAAAAACAGAGGGTATTATTAAGGGAGCTATTTCAAAGGTACACTTTGATGAATACAGATATTGTTTGGAGACAAACACTGTAAGTAACATCTGAAGGGTGAGTTTATTTTAGAGAAGTACTAGTCATCAGCCTCCACTTCTGGGAGACAAGTTGAGCTACAGCACCATCCTCCGCAGCTTCAGTGCTGCAGCTGTTGAGTGCCTTGCTCAAGGACACCCAAGGGTGATTGGGTCCCCTCCACACAAACACACACACACACACACACACACACACACACACACACACCTTCCAGATTATCCACTTCTGTGGCTCATTAAGCTGTGACTAAATGAATGGATTGTTTTTCTCCCACTCAAACACAACCACGCAGAACAAAAGGTCTTAATAGCGCATGGACTTCATATCACTATGCAACACGAGCAATAAACTAATAAGCAATCCTACTAGTTTTAGGGCTGGGTAAGCTGCCGCAAGAAAATAGATCATATTGGAAATTAAAACATGGAAGAAGAACAAAAGCTTCCGACCTGTTTGCTCTTTAAGAAATCACAGCATTGATTGAGACTTGTTTTCACGCTGACTGTGGAGCAATTTGACATCTTGTCAGCCACATTAACATGCCTAGAATGCAGAACACATAGTTTGGTCACATCATGCTTTTCCCCAAATGTTTATAAACAAACAATCAAAAAACGAAGCGCAGCATTTCCCCTATACGTTTACTAGTGTTTCAAATTCAAAAGTGGGAAATGCCATTGTATTTTCAGTCTGCAGCCGTAGGGGAAAGCCTTGAATACTCATATTTAAATCAAACGATGAGTTGATGAGTATGAGTATGTTGATCTGAAGTTAATTTGAGGCTGCACACTTTGGTTTTATTGTTTTCCATCAACAGCTCCTATTTTGTTCTCTTTAACATGTTGTATGATTTTGTGTTGCAGTTCTGGATGTCTGCTGTGGCCACCGCCATGCCCATTCCATCTGGGGCATTCATGCCTGTCTTCATACTGGGTGAGAATTTACACCTATAAGCTTTAAATGAAGCAAGGTTTGTGTGGGTGGTTATTAAATGATAATACATTTCGGTATCAATAATTTGATAGCTTTCATTTGCACGTTTTTGCCCATTAGTAGCCAGTTAACGGCATTTTTCAATTGATTGAGCTGCCTGCAAATCAGTTATATTTCAAAATACTGTTTTTATGGAATCACAGTCGTTGATTTATTATCTTTCCCCTGAGATATTACGCTCTTATTATTCAGATCAACATTTTAGGAATCTGTTTATTTGCAGTTCATCTGTTGTTTTTGTAGTGACCTTTACACATACTTCACTTTAAATTATTCATCATTACAAGCTGCAAACAACTTGAAATGGATCAATTCAGCTCCAGATAGGCAGTGTCATGTTTTGTGTGTGCTATTCATCACGCAAAACAACAGCAAACAGTTTCCAAACATGCAAATGAGACCATTACATCGGCTTCATGAAAAATGAACGAGCAAGATAGTTTCTTAACAGACAAGTCTCTCTGACTAATGATGTTTTGGCCATTATCATGTTGGAATGATTTCTTTAATCAGCCTTGTCACCATCTGCTCCCACAACAAACACTGATGACTTGAAGTCTGTTTGCTCTGGAAAGAAAACTGTTTAGAGATGAACGGAGGCTGACAATCTTAATAATTGTTTTCCACATGTAACAGATTACCTTGCTACATTACATATATTTAATTTAAAATGCCACTTCAAGGTCATAGGCCCAAATCCAAACGGACCCCTTCACCCCCCCCCCCCTCATAAATAATACAAAATGAAACTTGAACACACTAATGTATTATTTTTGAAGTCACACATATTGAAGTTCACTGATCTGGTTAAATTTAAAACGGCACAAATCATGTACAGAGCAAGACATAATCTACTTCTGAGGAAATTAAAAACATTGTTCATAGACCGAGAGGGTGGGTATCATTTGAGAGGAAATCTACATTTTAAACAACTCAAGGTCAGAACAACTGAGAAGTATGAGTATAACAATCTGTGGGGTGATTTTATGGAATGGTTTGGAGCAGGAGTTAAAACAAAGCACAAGCATAATTCAGTTTAAAAGGATGTACAGAAACACTTTTCTGGAAAACTATGAGAATGAAGAGAGGTGATTGAAGATGAGAAATTATTGTATATGTATGTATAAATGTAAATGTAAGTAGGAATAACTTGCACAATGACTTAAAGGACAATCATTGATCAAGTAAGGGGTGGGAATTAATAAGCATTTGCTTCCTCCTACTCCCTTTCGGACACATATGATTTATTTTTTAATTTTTTAATTATTATTATTATTATTATTAATATGAAGATTTTTTTTGTTGAATATATAAATATTATCGTGAATGTGGATAAATACTGTATTTTAACAATACGGTATTCTGTTTTTTCACATTTGTTATTTTTTATTTGTTATTTTTTTAATCTGTTCGAAATAAAGATTGAAATGAAATGAAATGAAATGAAACTAAAGTGGCAATTCTTATTTTTTGATAATCTCTTGTTGTTTTTAAATCTTATCTTATGAGCTGTTTTTGTAACGTCTCTGTAAATATACAAAACTTTACAATCAGATGCACAACTGTACTGTTTTGGAGACTAGACATGGTTATACATAATAAATAAATCATCAATTATTAACATCAGTATGAAAGCATAACATTGTTGTGTGTGTTTTGTGTGGTTTAGCCTAATTGTTTGATGTTGAAAGTACATTAACTTGTATCTGTTTGAAAGGTTACCTTCTTCACTTTTCTCTGGTCTTGTAGGAGCTGCATTCGGCAGGCTGGTGGGAGAGATCATGGCCACACTGTTTCCTCATGGGATTGTGTTCGATGGCATCCTTTACCGCATCATCCCAGGAGGGTACGCAGTCATTGGTTAGTCTCCCTTTCCACCTCCTAGCAATTCACTTATTTCAAAAAAACATATTAATCAAAGCTGTCTGCCTCATCTATTGCAAAAATGGATAAAAAGCCAATCTTCAAATGATGAAACAAACACCCGTTTGATACTCCTGAGTGCACACAAAAACATTAAACAAATACAGATATGTTATTGAAAATCACCCCTCGAACAGTTATTTGTTATGAAATGTATTCTCATAAATTCAGAAGGACAGAATTACGCTTAAACTGATGGCGTTTGGCATTTCTATAGGTTGTATAGATACGTGTGCATGATTTGATATACTATATACAGTAATTATGCACTGGAAGCAGTGGAGACGCAGGTGATTGACAGCCGTAAGACGAACCACGAAATAAATGGATTTTGTTTTTGTACACAGTCCCAACTGTTTGTACATACATGTGCTAACCCAGCTTGATTGCACTTTGCTTACTATCATTTCTTAAAAGGGTAGAATATTGCGTTACATCTGAGTTATCCTGTGCATCCCCCGCCCCCGCCCCCCCCCCCCTGTCATGACTCCACTAGAGAGGGATTCCCCGATCATCTCTGAAAGTTTCTCATCAAGGGGGGGGGGGGGGGCTGGGGGGGGCTGTCCCTGGCCTGTGGCCCGTGGCACAAACACACGCATTATTTTGGTGACGATCTGACCTTCTTGCCGTTCACAGCGTGCTCCACATGCTGCAACTCTTTATCTGCCTCTACCAAACAATATTATTAACTTGGCTCAACCGCCCCAACAAGAACCAAAGTATTACACGTTATGGAATGGGTTTTTTAAGCTGTTCTGTCGGCATTTCCTACTTTCTTCTTCATGCAGTCAGTCGAAAGGAATATTAATATGTGGTCGTTTCACTGACTATTTATAGGCAAATATGGGCGTTACGCTTGTTATCAAGTTGTCCTCCCCTCCTTATCTTCCTCGTCTCCCTCCCTTTTCTTTCCACCCTTCCTCTCCCTCCTCTCCATCAGAGCATGTGGCCACTTTGTTCTGACAGTTAAATGTCACTGTGGGTTCCCTCCGCCGTCCTCACCTCAGCCGCCGACCCAGAAAGGTTGCCTTCCTTCAATCTCCCTCTCTTCCCACTTAGTCCTTTGTTTCATCCTTTTTTTTATCCTTTTTTATGTTCTCCTACTCGCTCTTCAGTATTCTTCTCTTGAACTTTGTTTCCTTCCCCTCTCAAACCTTCTCATTTGCTTCCCTTTCATTGCTTCCTCACTGCCTTTCCACCTAATTTCTCTGTACTCCCTCTCCTTTCTATCCATCCTTCACCCACTCCCTCCCCTCCTCACCCCATCCCATATCTCTGACAGGAGCGGCAGCTTTGACCGGGGCTGTGACTCACACGGTGTCCACGGCGGTGATCTGCTTTGAGCTGACAGGTCAGATCTCCCACATCCTGCCCATGATGGTGGCAGTAATCCTGGCCAACATGGTGGCCCAGGGCCTGCAGCCCTCCCTGTACGACTCCATCATCCAGGTCAAGAAGCTGCCGTACCTGCCGGAGCTCGGCTTCGGACACATGAGGTGCGTGAGGAGTTTAGATTAAAAAAGGGTTGTTTCAAATGTTTCAAATGTGTGCTATGTCAAGAAGTAAGGATTTTTTCCCATTTACAATTTCATATCAAAAAACGTCTGTCCTTCCAAGTATACGGTAAAAGTCAATTTGCTTGTGCACTGCTTGTGTGTTTACAAGTTGTTTGAGTGGACAACCGTGTGTCTGTCCTACAGCCAGTACAACATCTTTGTAGAAGACATCATGGTGAGAAGGGTGAAGTTTATTTCATCTCAGTCCTCGTACAGAGAAGTCAAACATCTGCTGGACTCCTCCTCAATCAATTCAATCCCACTGGTCGACTCAAAAGGTAAAAGTTCATTGTAAACGGAACTACCATAATACAAAATGAAATGAAAATATGTATTTTGTTACATCTAATATGCGCTGTATAGTAAATATCATCTAAACACTAATCTACAGAACCAAATATTTAACTTAGTTGAACTCACTTCATGTTTTTAAAGAATATTTTTGAGCATGGCAGTTTTGCCACTGTTGAATTTAGTGTGGTTATAATTATTCCTCTTCCTGCTTCTAGACTCTATGATCCTATTGGGCAGCATTGACAGGTTGGAGCTCCTCGCTCTCTGTGATTGGTGGTTATCGCCAGAGAGAAGACTCCTGATGCAGGTAAGGTAAACATTAACATAATAATGCTTAGTCAAATTAATCTTCTACTTTGTTGCATCTGTGCTTTGTCTCAGGCTAAATTTGAGTATGCAGATATCCAGATATAAAAGTAATTGATAATGCAATGATCAGCTAAACGTTTTACCTACTTATCAATTATTAAACATTTCTATGATGGTTATATGACAAAAAAGAACTTCAAAAATCCTTAATAGGATCTTAACCTACCCTTAGACCTGTAATTTGGATAAAGGAAACATCTATAAAAGGAAACCCTATTTAGAGTAATTGAATATGACTGTATTGTATATCGTTTGTCAAATGTCCATCATGTGGCTCCTTTGATCTGGTGATAGACCATAGGAGCATCATTTAGTGTAAGCAAATGTGTTGTGCTGGCTGAAAGGCCTTTGTAACATGAGGAGGAAATGTGCATACTGTACTGTGTTTCATCTAAGAATCCCAAATGGGGTAAACATAAAACAAGAGGGAGGCAGTACAACTGGAAATAAATCAGGGTGTTAAACAGAGTAATAGTTTTGTATTCACACTGCTGATGCAGTCTGTATTGATCTGTTTTCCTGGGTGTGTGTTCAGGGTCAGAGCATACAGGAGCAGAACCAGTCCCAGGAGCACAGCTGGGAGTCCTTCGCCTATGTAGATGAGGAGGAAGAGGAGGAAGAGGAGGACGGAGAGAAGGTGGGGCTCTGATGTGCTACAATCCTTGTTAAGCCATAAGTTTGGTTTTAGTACACACCATTTTTTTGTATTTTACTCATTGATAAATAAAACACTATTATTTTACCATTTATTTTGAAAGGACATTTATTAAAAATGGCTACTTTGTAACATTTACTTGTGGTGTGCAGGGCAGCCCGGTGCAGGAGGAGAGGAACGGCCCCCTGCCCCCCCCCCAAGCCTCACGAGCCGTCCTCCAACCACACTGCTCCTGTCCCTGGTGAGCTGAGAGGACTTCAGATTCCTGAGTACATTTGTAGTTGATATCTCAGTGATATACTAACTAGTTATTCTTTATGTCTGCACAAGATATTTCTGGATAGATATGTTATAATCAGAGATGGGGTCGTTACTAAAAAAAAGTAATATATTACATATTACATATTACTTTAAAAAAAAGTAATATATTACACTACTTCGTTACTCTCTACATAAAGTAACTCGTTACTTTACTCGTTACTTTACTCGTTACTTTACTCGTTACTTTACTCGTTACTTTACTCGCAGGGCCGGCCAGCCCCTCCCTGCAGGCAGATCACGCAGACTGCTAAAGTTTCAAATGTTCTCTTTAGTTCAGTTTCCATTGTCGCATAAGACTGATCCAGATAGCTCTGACCATGGCTGTCCTCTGTCTCCTGCTATCTGTATTTTGCGCAGTATATCTCTGAACGATGCGATGGTGATTCCACTGTGCAAATGGGCAACATTACCTCTACTATGAAGGATGCTACAAGCCTGTCCATCTCTGCTTTGGTTACCGGTCCTCCAAATTCTTGCGGCGGCGCACTCACAACATCCTCCTCACTCTGGGTTCGGGGGTCCTTAGCTATTAGCTTCACCTTAGCATGTGTTCTTTGCAGGTGTTTGTTGAGGTTTGACGTGGTGTTTACAGCAGTGGATAACAGCTTCTGGCCTGGACACAGTTTGCACCTCACCGTCACATTCCTGTCTATTCTTCGGACGAACTCAAAATAATGGGCATACCTCCACCCCTCGAAAGTTATCGCTGACTCTGCCATGTTTATGCAGCACTGCACGCGGAGATGTGGACGCGCAAGTCACGCAGATTACGTACATATAAACCTGCGGCGGAAACCCCTCTTGTCTGTCAGTGTGATTATGACTGATTTTATAAAAGTAACGAAGTAACGCGTGTCGGGGCAATGTTAGTAACTGTAGTGTGATTACTGAATTATAAAAGTAACGCGTTACACTACTCCGTTACCGACAAAAGTAATATTATTACAGTAACGCGTTACTTTGTAACGCGTTACACCCAACTCTGGTTATAATGTTATTACCGTTTGGACAACTTTCTGTAGGTTAGCAGAGAATAAAGAGCTTACTAGGTCACAGTGGAGAACCGTGTCTATCACAACTGGACCTTCTGTAGACACACACACACCCCCCGCCGCCACCCGTTAAGATCTTAACTAGTAAAAAATAGGGCTGGCAGATATATGTTTATTATATCTATATTCTGATATGAGGATATAGTGGGATTTTGGATATTGTTATATTGTTTTATGGCACAAGTGTTGTCTTTACCTGGTTAGTTATGGACGGAAGTTATGTAATTCTCTCTAGCCCTTGCTACTCAGACCCCAGACCTGAACTGGCCTGGGAGGCACAGACCTAACGGGCACTCATTTCATAGCTGATTGCAATTAACAAGTTGAATTAGATGCCAAAACAAAACATTTGATTTACCTATTGTCCCCTTTTTCTAGTCCTACAGCATATAATCCATTATCCTTGCCAAGAAAAAAGGCAACATTCATCTTTGCAATTTTGTTGATCTATACCCATAAACGTACTGTAGCTTTGACAGTTGGTCTATTTGACCCATAATAACAATAACTTTCTGCCACCACTGCTAATCTTAGCATTGCTAGGTTGCTATTAACTCTGCTCCTTGAGTTTGTTCACTGCTCTCTGAATACACTCACACACAAACACACACACAACACTTCCGACATGATCAGTGCTGCTGTCTGATCACAGCCTGGTCTGCATGGATCCACTCGGGTATTACATTACATTGCATTTAGCTGACGCTCTATCCAAAGCGACTTACAATAATTGCATTCGACCAACAAGATACAAACTTGAAGAAAACAGAATCATATAAGTACATCAGGTTTCATAGAGCTAAAACATTTCAAGTGCTACTCAACTGGCTTTAGATAAGCCAGTCCTTTATTAGTATATAAGTGCTTTGTTAGCAATTCTTTGTTAGTGCTTCGATCGCTCGAAGCGGAGTCGAAAGAGATGAGTTTTCAGATGTGCACGCTATCTGCTGTCCTGATTTCAATGGGGAGCTCATTCCACCATTTTGGAGCTAGGATAGCAAACCGACATGTTTTTGCTGATGGGAACTTGCAGTGCGGGTGCAGCGAGCCGTTTGGCCGATGCAGAGCGGAGTGCACGTGCTGGGGTGTACAGTTTAACCATGTCCTGGATGTAGGAAGGGCCAGATCCATTCACAGCATGGTACGCAAGTACCATTGTCTTGAAGTGGATTCTAGCAGTTACTGGAAGCCAGTGAAGTGAGCGGAGGAGCGGCGTGGTGTGGGAACATTTTGGAAGGTTGAAGACCAGGCGAGCCGCTGCATTCTGGATGAGCTGCAGAGGTCGGATGGCACATGCAGGTAGACCAGCCAGGAGGGAGTTGCAGTAGTCTAGGCGTGAGATGATGAGAGCCTGGACCAGAAGCTGTGTCGCTTTCTGGGTCAGGAGGGGACGTATCCTCCTGATGTTGTAAAGCGTGTATCTGCAGCAGCGGGTTGTAGCAGCGATGTTTGCAGTGAAGGACAGTTTGTTATCTAGGGTCACACCCAGATTCCTTGCAGTCTGAGTCGGGGAAACAACAGAGGTGCCGATGTTGATTGTTAGGTCAAGAGTGGAACAATCTTTTCCCGGAAGGAAAAGCAGTTCAGTCTTGTCAAGGTTGAGCTTGAGGTGGTGAGCAGACATCCACTGAGAGATGTCAGCTAGACAAGCAGAGATGCGTGCGACGACCTGGGTCTCTGAGCGGGGAAAGGACAGAATTAATTGGGTGTCGTCAGCGTAGCAGTGGTATGAAAAACCATGCAGGCTAATGACAGATCCGAGCGAGTTTGTGTACAGGGAGAAGAGAAGGGGACCAAGAACAGAGCCCTGAGGGACCCCTGTAGTTAATTGACACGGGTCGGACTCGGACCCTCTCCAAGTTACCTTGTAGGTACGGTCTTTGAGGTATGAGGTGAGGAGGGAAAGTGCAGAGCCTGAAACTCCAAATTCTTGGAGAGTGCGAAGGAGGATCTGATGGTTCACCGTGTCGAATGCAGCTGACAGGTCCAAAAGGATGATGACAGAGGAGAGGGAGGCTGCTTTAGCCGTGTGCAGTTCCTCAGAGACAGCAAGGAGAGCAGTTTCTGTGGAGTGACCTGCCTTGAAAACCAGACTGGTGCGGATCCAGAAGGTTGTTCTGATGGAGATAACAGGAGAGTTGTTTAAAGACAGCGCGTTCAAGTGTTTTAGACAGGAACGGGAGGAGAGAGACAGGCCTGTAGTTTATAACATCGGACGGGTTGAGAGTGGGTTTCTTTAGGAGAGGGTTTACTCTTGCCTCCTTGAGACTGTTTGGAAAGTGACCAGAAGTTAGAGAAGTGTTGATGAAATGGGTGAGAAACGGTAGAATATCAGGAGCGATAGTCTGAAGGAGGTTTGAGGGGATAGGGTCCAGAGGACAGGTGGTAGGACGGGCAGAGGTAATGAGGGTAAGAACCTCACTTGGAGAGAGAGGGGAAAAGGAGGTTATTGTGTGGGTGAAAGGTAGGTCTGGTGACCCAGCGGTGAGTAAAGGTGAGTCAGAAAAAGAAGAGCGAATATCATCAACCTTTTTTTCAAAGTAGTTAACAAAGTCGCTTGGAAGAAGGGAGGAGGGGGAAGGGGCTTATTACACATCAATGTGTATCGTTAAACTGGTACGGGACCTGACACAGACCCATTTAACTGCATATACCATGGATCTGAACCTGAACAAGAGAGAGGCAAGGATCATTGGTCTCAGGGTTTGGTTGGACCCATTTGTTCTTTGGAGAACAAACACGTTTTCTGCTCTCTCTTCCTTTGCTCCATTACAGCCGTCTGACATGAAGTCAAGGCTGTGCAATGAAAGCGTTATGGGGCTTGTCATAGTAATTTGTATTCCTTCAGACAAGTTTTGCTTACTAGGGTGATGCAATGAGCTTTATTTTTTGCTCTGTCTCTCCTACTTCTCCTCAGGAAAATAATTTGTTAACATGTATGACTCAGCATTTACTCTGAACCCAGATGGGGTATAAAGCTCACCAGCTTCTAATATGTGTTAAGTACATCTGTGCCGAAAGTACAATGGAACATTTTGTCAGCGCTTACGAACTATGAAAGAAAAGACCATGGGAACAAATATAGGAAAAGGAACAGTGTTATTTTATCATATCTGTAGCCATTTAATACATGTTTTGATTTGTTCTGACCGTAACACTGTGTTAAGTGAGATTAAGATAGAGGATTTGTTTGCCTTTATTACAAAGTAAGGCCAATGATAGACGAAAAGGTGGACAGAGGGGGGGCGACATGCAGCAAAGGGGTTGAATTTGGTTTGGCAGCATGTTTAATGCAAATAAACAGATGCCATGTGTGTATCTATCTTGGTACAGAAAACATCTCGGTAGCCGCTCACACACAACAGTCTCCAAGTGAAACGGTATCCAGGCAACAACAATAGGGAGTTGCATGGGTCGTGGCAGACTCCATCTGCAGTTATGGATGGTTATTTCCCTCTTCAGCTTGAAGTCTGTCAAAAAGCTGCAGCTGTTCAGATTTCCGACCTTCACCCACTGACTGCATCTCTCTCTCTCTCTCTCTCTCTCTCTCTCTCTCTCTCTCTCTCTCTCTCTCTCTCTCTCTCTCTCTCTCTCTCTCTCTCTGCCAGAGAAAGGTCCTCTCCAGTCTGTGAGGAAAACACTCAGGAACCTCTTCACCTCTAAGAGCAGACAGACCGAAGGACAGTCGCAGGTGTGTTTATGCATGTGTTATGTTGCATCTGTCCATTCCTAGGAATAACTGGGCGTGAATTTATACAACAGCTCAGTCATTTCCAACTGGTGGTACCCAAGAGCCTTGTTAAAATAAAACAGTTGCACTCCAACTGGCAAAAATCCTTAATTAAAAAAACAATCACATTGCCAGGATCTACTGTCTGATGGTTGGGGTAAATAGCAACGGCTTGCAATATCTCTTTGATTGCAATTGTGTTGGTATCTGAAGTGGTACTTGGTAAATTGGGTTTGGTACATAGGGATACTTTGATCAAAGTTTGGAAACCTCTTCAATAGAGTCTGTTACTACTCTGTCATCTTGCTCACAAACATCTCTATTTTTTTGTTAAGCCAACTATGAAGACATTTGTAGAGAAATATTGTTTTCCTTAATGAGCCATTGAAATGCAAATCGCCACCCACCCCTTAAGAAAAGCCATCCCACATGCTCACGCTGACACTGATAGGGATATCAATATTTATCCAAGGCAGAAAGACACTTATCTGATTGACGGACCACGCATACATACACAACTGCTTCCTCATCCACAGTCAAACTCCCCGAAGTGGAGCACCACCTTCTCATATGGAAATGGGGAAGCCAGATACTGGAGGTGGAGTTATTATTCAGCTTGGCGGTGAGCCTGGCTCACGGGGGAAGCAATACATGTCATCTATTTACACAAGCAGGAATAAAAAACACATTAGAAATAAGCATATGCGTGTAAGCTTGCAAGATTAGAATTAGATTCCTGTGCCTACTGCTGTGCCTTGTGTATTACCAGTCTGATTTTCTATTATGTTTTTGGATGCAATCCTATTCCTGCATGGGAATTGTTTATACAGCAGCTCTACAGACCTGAATATCAAATAGACACACAGTAGGAAATGAAGCCAAACCGTGGCTGAATTCTGCTGGTGAATCAGGTATTTGTCTACTTTCCCAGCCTCTAATGGCAGGTAACCAGCTACTGACCTTTAGAATATTATCTGGCTGGTGTAGTATTGTCAGCATCTTGTTAATTTATTAGTACAATGGCTGTGGTTGCAGTGATAAACTCAACAATTGTAATACAGCTACACAGAATGCAATTAGTGATTTGTACAGGTTAGATAAACATAACAAGGGACTTTGTAAACATTTCAAACCTTTGAAACAATGCTTGTCTATTTGGTTGGTTGATAAAAAAGAAAGCTCCCCCCGCTTTCGGCTATAGAAACCTCACACTTATTTTGTGTTGGTGTTTAACGAGCAGTAGCAGCCAATCTGCCATGACAGTGAGTAGATGAGGGACCTATTGCTCATAAATGTAGTTTTACAGAACAAGTCACAGCAGGTGTTGGCCTGAATTTCGCCTACAGCTTACTCACAGAGCATCTGTGCTGTGGGAGTGATGCCCTGAAGAAAACCTGACGAAAGCAACCTGATTACAATCAATGTGTTACTGCATGTTGTCATCATTGCTGTGAAAGAGACATTAAATCCAATTCAAGATATGTCTAGATCAAATATGGTTCTGAGTATAGGAAAAGTAGTTATTGTTTCTGCAGACGGTTAAATCACAGGTGAAAGTGTTTCATACATCTAAGAGTAAATGTTGATTAAACAAATTGTATAACTGAGCTGAAGTTATAGAAACACATTGTGCTTTGAGTTACTTTCCCTTTGCTCCCCTAATGTAAGGTTCAGGTTTTTCATTTTAAAGATGAAATCTAGCCAGGTCCACATTTACAGAAGTCTGTCAAATTGTTCACCAACATTTCATCTTATATCTGTTTCTTCCTTGTAATTGTCCCCAGGAGCCCTGTCCTGCTCCCCTGTCAGACCCAATGACACCATACGAGGTATGGTGATGATGGAGGGCCGGGTGATTTGCATGGTTTTACACAAAAGTCTGATAATTGATTGCAGAGTGGTGATCAAATACTCACACAACCTTCCAGTTGTCTCGCTTGTCCCAGGTTGGCAGCAGAAAGCTCAAAGACGGAATCATGCAATAAAAAAACAATCCAGATAACATTATCTACTGGACGCACTGGCACATGATTGGCGCATGGTGTTAAATAATCAACCCGCATGCTGATGAAAAGTTTAAGTTGAATACCCTAGTTTTGCATTTATGTAGATTTATGTTGTGATTCTTAGTCCTTATATGTGCTGAATCGGAAGAAAAAAATGTTTCCTTTATCTGTCCGCAATGTGAACTGATATTTAAAATCTATTTGCAACGTAACAAAAACAATTTTATTTAGTTTTTCTCCATTAACTCATTATGAATTCACTGCTGGCAAATCCATTTCAATCTATTCACATGTAGGTCACAGGTTTTAGAGATGTGTCACATTTGAGGAGACGACTCAGAATTGGGGCACTTTTTAACTGCACTGTGAACGCAGCCAGAATCTTAAATGAGACATCTGTGTTCATTGGAGAGCACAACAACATTACTGCGTCCTCCGAGTCCTGCTCTGTCAGCTGCTCTCCGTTTACCCCGCCTGGCTCTTTCCCAAAAGGCCCCCATAGCTTCAGCCTGTACATTCTACAGGACTGCTGCCCTGTCACATCAGGCACAGGCTGCTAGGTAATCCATAGAGAGGCTAATAGGGCTGTCTGACATCCTAAATCTCAGAGGGGAGACCGGTGACATGCAAGGACAGAACACCAGGTTTCAAGGTCGTTCACAGCTGTTTACCTCCCCTCCTGCACACCTTCACTTTTACATCAACAGTGGACATGGATATGACCCGTGGTGGAAAGTAACTGAGTACATACTTGTTGTGATTAATTGCTTTATGCTTCTTCCTCACCACGTTTTAGAAGCATTTATTCTACTTTTTACTATTTATTTAACCAGCTACTTTTAACATAATAAACACTTAACTTTCTTATGTATTCAATGAAGCAGTACTGTACTACCAATATACCCAGTATTTATGAAATACAATTATATAAAAGTGTCTCGACATTACAGCATGTAAATGCTTTTACACATTTAGCTGATAAATCTGCTGCCTAAGTAAAATGTTGAATTCAGGACTTTTTCTTGTATTGGAGTATTTTCAGAATAAAGTATTTCTTCTTTTACTTAAGTTAAATATCTGAGTACTTCTTCCACCTCTGGCTATTACCCATCATTCACACAAATCCTGATATTTCCCTCTGACTGTAATAAAACATTTGAGTATAAGTTGAGGAGTTTTTGCCGTCATGAGAGCAGCTCTGAACTGAAGCCACGAAGCTCCGCCTCTGTTGACCTTCTTCTTGTTTCTGCTGCAGATCACGGTGTGGGAAGAGGAGGAGATGGACAAGCCGATGGAAATCGATGAGATACGAATAGACCCCTCCCCTTTCCAGCTGGTCGAGAGAACATCATTACACAAGGTTGGAAAGGAACAGGTGTCACAAAGATGATTAGAAATCCCAAGTTTGACAAATGAAATAAACCAAAACATAACTTCTTTGGTGGAGATAATTATATGAGTATAAACATTATTTAACAAAATGTACATAGATTAATTAGTTTGGTAGTAAATCTGTCATAATAAGCAATTCACCAACAAAGGAAAATGTCCTTTTCTATTTTGTTCATATTGACTTAAAGGTGATTTGAAGGTTATTTTCTCTCATTGCTCTCCATTGTATCACTTTAATGAATTTGCTGCTGAAATTAAGATTGATTCATGTTTTAGTGTATGAAACGCTCGCTGACTTAAATCTTCCCTTGTGCACACCAAGCCTCACTTTCATCAGCTCATGTTTTTGGGACCTGCTCGTCTGTTGTAGTTGCCATGTAATAAGTTATTGGATGGATAGTCCAGCTGAATTGTATGTACATTTGTCAAGAGTTATTTTTCTGTCACAGGTATTATATAATCAAAGTGTATATATAGAGTACATGGAGTTCTGCTCCTCAGGCAGCAACAAGTCTTTTGTTGATGCTCCCACACTCTGCTCCTCAAGTTGTTTAATTCTTACTTCTCTTTCGGCTGCGGATGTGGAAAACCTTGACTTTGAAAGGGAAGTGCTACATGAAAAACAGTAAAGACTGAACAGCTAAAAGATCAACATTTACATTTTTGAACAAAGAACCACACATTTTTACAGTAGGCAGTAGGCGGATGGGTTGTTACATAAACATTCAACATTTTTTCGGTGGGAGTTGTGCCTGACGGTTATGGATGAAGTACGTTTTCAGTGATTAATCTACATTGTGAGGAAACGTTTTTTTAACCATTGTCCCTGCCAGAGGCGTGAAGGAAAGAAACAAGCACCTGTTATACTTCACAATTCATTTACTCCCTGATCAGTGCAAACACAGATTAGGCATAGTGAGCGTCTTGCTCCATCACCGCTCAGCAATAGGTTTGGGCACAATATTGATTATTCAGTTACTCAAATGTAAACAAAAGTATTGTTTTTCAGATGTTTATATTAGTAAACTAAATACCTCTGGTTTTAGACTGTAAGTCAATAAAAGCAATTCTAAACATGTCAACCTCTGGATCCAAATAGCACTGTAGTTATGCTAACCAATTGTTCACTAAATGTTCTTAGATCGCTTGGCATTTACGAGAAATTCCTGTCAGCATTTTGATCATATTTAAATTTTCAACAAAACTGCATGACAGTTCTTTAGAATGGAGATACTTTCAGAGCTATTCTGTGCCACCAGAGTTCAGATGTTAGTTATTCTATTTACCAAAGAAGCATGCTCAGTTGTGTCTGTATCTGCGTGGTTGAGCTTTCCACATTGGGGATTTTAACAATATATAATCTAATGTCAAAAATGTAAAATATGCCGAACATTGGGAGCCTTTACATGCGCACCATTCCAATGATAGGAATTATTATTCATTTTTTCCTTCGTTATACAATCAATGTGAAATGCTAACAATGTCATAATGACACATCTGAGGGCGATGAAGGATTCGCAGAAAGCGTGAAAGAGATTGTGATATTGCTGTGAGTGGTTTTTCATCAGTGTGATTTAGCTCTCCAGTTAATAACCAGAATATGATTGCGCAAAAGGAGGCGTTGTAATTGAAGTTTGCTGATTCACAGTGGTGAAAGATGTCCTCTGATCTTGTGTTCAATAAAAAGTAGCTATACCACAGTTTAGGATTTCTCTCTTACAAGTAAGTAAAGAACTTAAAAATTGTACTTGAGTTTATGTACTTATGTAAGTTACATTACAATATTAGGTCATACAAAGTGCGACCTTAGCCAGAATATGCAGAGTTCTTTGAGCACTGAAACACACTCGGGGACTTTTTCTTTCCCCGGTTCGTTCGGAGCCGTTAGCTTTCATCTTTCATGTTAATGTCTGGAGTTACAGAGAGAGTCAAAAGGCTGTCCTGGTCTGAGAGGTAAAAATCTACATTTGTCCTAACGTGACCTTCCTCTCCACAGACCCACACCCTGTTCTCACTGCTGGGGCTCAGTCACGCCTATGTGACCAGTATTGGCAAACTGGTGGGAGTGGTGGCACTTAAAGAGGTAAGAAACTTTTATTGCTGTCTATGTTTTTTTATTCTTTCTAAACACTATCTGATGACTGAACCAAAAGCAAGCAGTAAAGTTGATTAAACCCCCATCGATCTCAGTCCAGAAAGCCTTCTTCCTTTTAATTCACTCAACATTTAAAAAGCTTCCTTTGACTTTGATGAGTCCAATTGGCATTCGCTACTAATTTACTCTGAGTTTCATAAAGCTTTGTGTTAGCATAATCAATATCCTCTCTAGATGACTCAGGGTTTCTTTGATCTACTCCACTCCTTCTGTCTTTCCCCCTTTTTGTCTCCGTCTCACTCCTCTGTTCCTAAACCTTATTTTATTTTACTTTTCTTCTTCACTTTAGATATCCTTTCATCCTTTAACTTACCTCTTCCTCCCTCTGACTAAAAACTGTTGCTGTCTTTATACTGCTTTCCTAAAATGTCACCACTCCCTTTTTTCTTCCCTCCATCTTGTTCCTCCACCGTTTCCCTCCCTCCTCCGCCCCTCCAGCTCCAGAAGGCCATCGAGGGCTCCACCCGCTCTGGCGTCCGGCTCCGTCCTCCGCTCGCAAGCTTCCGCAAACACAGCTCTGCCCCTAAACCTCCACCTTCTTCTTCCACTGCTCCCTCCTCTCCGACCTCCACCTCCTGTCCCTTAGCTCTCCCTGTTCCCCAGCCTCCACCCCTGTCTCCCCCTCACCATCAGCTCCACATCCACGAGACTGAGACGGAGGTGTGGATCGAGGGCGTGACCTTGGAGGTGGAGGAGAGCAGCAGCTACACCACGGGGAGCGGCCCCGGGGCCTGCAGCTCTCCCAGAACCAGTTGCAGCGACAACAGCAACGTCACCCTCCCTCCATCCACCCCTCCTCCCCCGGTCCCTCCCCCCTCCACTCCTCCTCCTTCTCCTTCTCCTCCTCCTTCTCCTTCTCCTTCTCCTTCTCCTTCTCCTTCTCCTTCTTCCACCTCCATCCCTCCCTCCACCCTGACACCCTTACAGAGACTGCTTGAGGGGGATGAAGACAGTGATGATGAGCCAATGGTGTAGAGTAGAAAAGAGTGATGGTCATGTTTTTTTTATAATGGAAAACTTTTTTAATGGTCTGAGTTTTGTTTCAGTTTCTTAACTTGTTGCTCTGGTCTTTGGACACTCATTTACCTCTCTTTGTCGCTGTTTATGTAGAGTAAAGATTTCAGGCATCATTTCTTAATTTTGTAAGTTTATCCCTCCCTACCAAAAAACTTCTACTATACAAATACTTAACCTGCCTCACTTATTCTTTCTCTCTCAATGTTTTTCATTTCTCAAGATTCAACCAATTTGAGTTTATATTCTCTGGACTGAAGTTGATGTCATTGTTTTTTCTTATCCAAACAAAGCCCAGAATTCAATATTACATTTTTCGAATAACATTTTTAAATCATGATAAAGTCATTCTACAGAGGAATACATGTAGAATACACTTCTATATGTTGCATTTTGATGGATTAGACACCTCTTTATGCCACAGTGCTCTCCAGGTAAAACATATGCTGCATATTTTAGTTTTTATAAACACAATATACTCTTTAAACAGTAATCTATTCTTGTATTCACACAAGAATACTAGCTCTCTCGTAACCTGTGTCTATATAGCAGGAGCTATTGATTTTGAAACTGGCAGCAGACCATCTGTATAGCAGCAGACTTAAGGAGCTGTGCAGTCTGTGTTGAAAACGACCTCCACATTGTGTGCTGACCTTGTGGCTGCGGCCTCACAGCTCATCGCGGTCAGGTTGATGGAAAGTGCAGCTAAAGGCGGCTAACGAGGGACAAACCGCTGTAAACTGGAGGTCCTGGAGATTATTTCCCCCTCGTGTTCCCTAACAAAGAAAACGTCCAGATGTTGTTCACACGTGACTTCTCTTAATTAATTAGGATTATGATTATAATATGAATAATGTTGCAAGAAGAAATTCAAACAAATAGACAGAAGCTTTTCATTCTGAAATCCATCTTGCTAACAACAGTGACATTCATTACAGTGAATGACAGCTGACATTTTGTCACATAACATTAACACGTTTAATGAAGATGAAGAGGTATGTTGACATAGAGATATTTACTAATTACTACATTAATTAGCCTAATGAATTCCCTCATTAGCAATACTATTAAATATAGGACTGCCAGCGTGATTATGAGAGCTGATCAGGCAACCAGAGAAATCCAATTAGCTATTTAACATTAGTGTACCAATGAAAAGTGGTTCAAGAGTTCAGGAACAAATGGAAAAACAAAACAATTAACCGAAAGAGGCTGAAAGCTGCGTGGAGGTTTAGAGATGGGGGTTATATCCTGTTGAGGTCAGCATAAGTCAGTAAGTATGCACTCTTTATATTAGATGTTTATGTCTAAACAGTCACATAATGTAAGTTGAACCAAAGTTATCACAAAGTCACTCACTAAGCTTCCCTCCTGCCTCTTAGTAGACTTGTGAAAGATGAAGCTTTCTTTTCTTAACTCCTTCAAAATGAAATCCTGATGATGAGTTGAAGTTATTTGCTTTCTCAAACTCAGTTAAAGGTGGGGTAGGTAATTCACTTCAGATACACTTTTTGTTGTATTCCATGGAATGCTCTTAACATCCCGATAGCAAGGAATACATGAAATGCTTTGACAATAAATATATACAAATATTTCATCTGTGGAAGCCGTGGTGCTGTAAAAAGCACGACCAATCACCTGCCTCGGCCCGCGGCAGATAATTGGATGGCCTACCTGCCTGTCAGACTTCCATCTCGTGCACAAACTTATCTCGTGCCCTCATTGGTCATGTGCACGTTCGTGTGTGTTGGAGGAGGGGCTCTGTAAGGAAGTCTGAAAAAAGGGGCAGATTTGTTTCGGTTGTGTACTTTCAAATTCTAGCGCACTCGAGCTGGTTTCTCCATTCTTACCTACCCTACCTTTAAGGCTCATAATACTGTCTCTAAAAAAGTAATTTGATCTGAAGTGACTACCTTGAACATTTTATTTTTGAACGTTTCTCCTTGTGAACCCCTTTTTTTCATTTATCCCTCCATATCCACTTTATATCTCCTTATTATCTCCTGGATTCAAATTCTCAGGTACTGCCTTAAAAGTCTTTCAAACTTACAGATTCAACGAAAAGCTTCTTCATGTTGTGTGTGTGTGTGTGTGTGAATTAAAATGTGTGTGTCCATTTCTTAAGAGAGCTCTGTACTGGTCTAAGTGCTGATGTCTTCTGTCTGTGGTTGTGGTACATTTATTTTTTAAATGTATCTCTTAGCAAAGTCAAATGCTATCTGAAATGTATAACACTGTGAAAGATGTAGCGAAATAAAGTTTTATTTAGTCTTTGTTGCATTGTTCATCCTCATGTGTTGATCTTCCTTCATCCAGGGTAAAGGCTGACCTGGAGGAAAGAGCCACATTTAAACAGAGAGAAGAGTTTCTCCTATACTCACCTGGAACAAGAGCTGAACTCAGTGAAGGTAGGGCAGAAATATAGTTTTTACTTTAGAAGTCACTTTTTTTTTTTAAAAAGCTGCTCTGATGACAAAACATATCCAAAATAATCAGCATGGCTATCTCGAACTTGGCTACAAAGATGATTTATTTTTCTCTTTCAGTATAACCACTTAATAACAATATAAATGGTGATTAATCATTTGTATCTGACACATCAAAAGAACATTTGACAGCCAGGATGACAGGATCTATGCAGCGACCTGCTGTTTCTTACCTGAATTGCCTTTTTTCTCATGTTAATTTGTGAGACTAAGGGTCACTTTTTCTAGATGTGTCCTTTAAACAGAAAGTCATTTTAGGCATTTATGTATTGCTTTTCTGACAGCTATTGTGAATCAAGAGGTTTTAAATCTTATTACAGAGAGATATATTCTATTATCTGATTTTTGCATTGCCTCCACAGAAGTAATCAAAGTGATGAACACGAGTGACATCAGACAGCATGAGTGACAGCATTTGTTTTTATTCCCAAAAAAGCAAAGAAGTTTCTCTCAAAATGCCCTCATTTCCTCGCCAGGCATCACCTTTCTTTGTTAAATCTCTCGGCCTTCAGATGTGTGCCTTGTGTGTTTGGACACTAAATGCTCTACAAGAGCAACAAGAGGACAAACAGAGGACAGATGGTTATCACAGCGCTCAGGGGCATCGTGGGCTGTGATCACTGGAGTGTACGAGGGAATCGTCCTCTCCAGCAGCTGTAGGTAGAATCTTTTAGATGAGATGATGTAAATGCTTGATTCTTTTCTATGTTTCCTTAGGCAAACACACATTTATAAAATACACTGTTCTGAGCAATTCTGTTTTGTGGCTGACCATCTCTAGCACGCATGCAGACTTTTGACATATATTGTTATAGTCTGTCTTATTTCAAGTCTTTGCACTGGCATCCACACACACACACACTTCTACACATTCAAATGAAGTCACTAAAGCATGTTGCTTTTAAGGACTTCTTCTACTGTATTATGCAGCATTTCTTTATTTAGCAGTAAAGAAAAAACACATTGCTAGCCACCGACCACAACAGCCAAACACACACAGGAAGCCTTCAAAAAGATCAAAAGGATAATAGCACTTGACCGTACAAGGGCACTTCTCTGCCTCCAGACATAGAGTCTACACGACTCGGTTCAATGAATAAGGATTTTGTTTGTGTTTTAGTGGAATTGATGACTACAAGGAAACTGCTGCTGCTCAGTGAGAAACAACTCTGACCTTCACACTGCAGTTAGAAAATGATACAGCTGGACAATTAGGTTAAACCCTTTCTTGCATTCCATTGTGTCTGTGTGTAATGTATTATATACAATAAGTTTAGCTGTCAAATCTAAGGTTAGGAAAAGGCATAAAACATAGCAAGTTAAGCCTCCGCACTTATCAATGCACAAGAAAATATGCCAAAAGTCGCTATATATGTGTCTGGGTTCGCTCATATATTTTTATCTTAGAGGGACCAAAGTGTGACCTTGAGTGGGAGGGCTTTTTTAATTGGCCCTCACTTCAGATTGATGCTGATTTTATGGTTAAGGATTGGTTTGGCAGTTAAGCTCAGAATGAAGTCTAGGTTAAAGCTGGTGCAATTTGTAATGCCTAGTCACATAGAGGGCGGTATTTAACCAAATAAAAGCCTACAAACGGCAGGGAAAAGATGTAACCTAAGGGCTGAACAGCTGATAGTTTATTGAAATAACAATGCCATTCTGTTAACTTTAAGTGTGGTGGTGACCTTGAGTTTACATTAGCTATATGTGTGTACTTTGCCACTGCCCCAGGGCTGTATGGTCTGTGTTACTTTACATTTTGATAGTACATGTATTGGACTTAATCGGAAGTGGCAGTAAAAGGTTCAGTGCCTCACAATCGCCTCTCAAGGAACAAGTGATATTACAAGTTAGCTAGCATGCTAGTTTCAGTTGATAACTCTGGAACAAATAACATAGACATTTGGATAAACTGTTAACACAGTAACCTCTTCACTCTCTGATAATCTGATAATGTTCATTTTGTTATAGTTTAAAGCTAAAATGTTGGATCATATCTTACAAATGTCACCTTTTAAGGTTTGTTAGATACAGTAAGTTAGGCAATGTGTTATCTTGGTGATGGTCATCATGTCTGTGCACTTGTATGGCACATGGTGGAAAAGAACAATACCAAGAAGAATGTGTTTCCCAGAATATATATATTTAACACACAAACAAAGCTACATTCATACATACATACATACAGTCTTACATTCATACAAATACATATCAGTTTATTGGATTTTTTTCTTTTATAATAAAAAGCAATTTGATATATTATTACTTTGTATACGGTGTTATACTGTAAGGGCTAGGTCACTGTTAAAAAGCATGCACTTTCTTTAGGTTGTGTCCAGATGAAGCGTTTGCAAATAATTGTGCAATAACAAGTGTTTGCCACAGTTCAGGCTACGTTCGGACTGCAGACCTTTTTTTTCCATCAGTCAGACTTTGTTGTCAATACCAATTTGGAGTTTAAGTAATTTTGAAGTCACTCTAGGTTGACTAAAACACAATTCTTCTCTAGCAGCAGACCCCCAATCTCAAACAAATCACCACTCAGACTCAGTATCCCAACACATCTTCGTACTGAAGTAGCGACATTTGCTCGACAAACTCCCTGCTTACCAAATGGCTCTCCTTCTCCTCATCCTTATTATCATTACATGTACTTATTAAAGCTACCACGACACTGACTTTAGTGGCCTGCATGTTTACTTGTGTAGGAGAAAATGCTGCTTGTGACATCTTTATTCTTGCTCTTCTGCGCATGCTGTTACCACCACAAGTTCCCACTGGAATCTGATTATTGGCCACAATTTAAACATTTTAACAGCCAAAGAAAAAATCGGATCTGAGTAATAAATCCCAAATTGAGCATTGGGGCTTACAGTGTGAATGTAGCTTCTAAGTATCAGATTGGACCTCATCAGAAACATCTTTACTTAGCAAATCAAACAGTGAACTAAGACCAGGTAAAGTTTCTGCTCCTGCTGAATTTCTCTAATGTTACACGCTTCACCTGAACCAACCACTCAGAATTATTTGCAAATACTGTTTAACGTTGTAATGTGATGTCCATGTTTGTTGTATTGCACTGATACTGATTTTTAATTGGGCATTTCTTTCCACTTCAGTCCTACCTTTCTCCTCTTTTTCTTCGGAGGATTCCACATGTCCTGCAGTAACTCAGGGGGGCTTCTTGGCATTTAGTTTGTGTACATTACATCCCACGATTTCGTCTCCAAAAGTCTTGTCCTCCGACTCAAAGTGGGTAAAATACTAGGGAGGGGTTGGGATAGAATAGCTTGATTGATTATTGAAGTAGTTATTTCCTATTTTGTCCGTTTCTTTGCGGCCCTCTGATTCAGTTGGTCCAACAATAACAATGGAGCCCTCCTTTGCCTCTTACTCCTCTACTGATTGGACGATGCAGGGTGTGACCTCAAACGGTTTCCTCTCCGGGACAGATTGGGCGATCTGTGCTGGCAATCCTGGGCTGGAGCCTCTGGTGGAGGGGAGGTCCTCCTTCAGGGGTGATGGGGTCAAAGAGCACGGCTCCGGCTCCAGGATTAATGTTACCTCTTCTACCTGGAAACACAGGAAGTAAAGCATTTTGAAAACTGATTGGGTGGCTACAACTGTGCTCTGTCGGAGGTAAGTACGGCCCTTATTGCCCAATTGTCTTTCATTTTAAACTTATCTCGTCGACGTATCAGTTTTTAGGACTCTGGGGTTGCAGCAGAAACCAAAGCCCAGGGATTGGGTCAGTTCCAGTTGAAAGAACTCGCCTTTGTCAGCTCCTCCTCTTCCTCCTCTTCGTGCTGCTCAGGGGTGTCTTCAGACTCGGGCTCTGGCTCCTCTCCAACCGTCTCCACTCCTCCGATCATGTCAACCATCTGTCCATTCAGCTGGCCGATGATCTCCCCCTGCAACAAGTTCAGTTTACGGATTTAATTCCCTGTCTATTTCTGTGGAAGAGGATTCAACAGGTGAATGGCCCGTTAGACCGCAGACTGACATCTACCCTTTAGTTTTAGTCACAAAAAGACAGAAACAGAGACAGAAGACAGAAAAGAGGGAAGTCAGAGATGCAGAATATGAGCTCCCATGTCCTGACCCCAGCTTGATTTGTTTATGCAGGACATCAGAGAGACAAGACACATACTTAGGTAAGTACAACAGACACAGATGCTGAATCCAAATGCCGAGAGTTGCAAACTTGCGGACTTTACAGCATGCTACTCCGAGGAGCAGGCAGATTTAAGGACGCCCTTTGTCAGAATTCATCAGGTCCGCTAAAGGCTGTCATGCAGGCTTTTGGCAGTGCTCCATGCAGACATTCAGCCTCCTACCTTGCCGATTTCCCTGGCAGTTTGTCCCATCATTCACTGCACTACAGATGTGTGCTAAATACGCCTGCTGATATAAACAAATCCAGATCCAAAAGACAAAAACAAATGAGTGTCACACATGATGGAAAATAACTCAAAAAGGCTATTCCTGTGCAGTATATGAACATCAGCTTAATATAACTATGATAAGTGCACTATTTTCACCTTTGAAGACACGCGCCTGACATCAAAGAAGATAAACCTCGGCTTCCTACAATAACAAGAGAGTATTAAATGCATAATAGGACATGCTGTCATTGTTACGATGATTCGTGTCTCACTCCTAAATGGAGACGCCTGTCCTGCTTGCCTTTGACGGTCTACACAGTCACACACCTCTGCGAACTACATCGGAATACATTAAAGCACCATTTAGTCCGCAAAGTCTGTAATCCGACCATTTGGATTCAGCAGGGGAGTGCCTACGTGGTGTGCCTCGACCAGCGCAGCTCCCCACAGGTCAGCGAGCCGGGGGTGGGTGGGAGGGCCCAGGCTGTGGATGGTGCTGTTGGGTGTGGCTTGGAGGGAATGGGAGGCACTATGTAGCCTTTGCTCCATAGACTGTAGTCACAGATAGGAAAGGAAGGAAAGATAATTAATAAAGATTTACTGTAATATAGGCTTAATATATTTCAAAAAGGTTCATTCGTTTTTCGATCAAAACCAACGACTCAGGATCAGTTTGTTTTGATTTGGAATACAAATAAAACCATCCTTTAGAGATTTCAAACACATTGAAGTCCTGTAGCTCCTTACAGTTTCAGCTTCTTCATTATAGGACAATATACACTTTCTACAATTAATTAATTTGTTTATTTGCTGCTAGTTGATTTTATTTCTATTACTGTGTTCTTGCCTCTTTATTTAATATTCTACTCTACTCTTCTTATTTTTGTCTGAGCGGTCCCTTTGCTGTAAAATAGTAAATGACCCCCATGGTGGTACGAATACAGTGTTTCTAATGTATAAATGCTAAAGTGATCTACTGCATCACAACACATTGTAGCTATGGTAGATCACAAAGCCCCGTCGTGCCAAAGCAAATGACAAAGCATTGTATTCCTTCAGCATTTAGCAGTCTTTTCCAGAGACTTGTGAAGGACTTCCTTTTAGTCCCTAATAAAGGTCTCTGTCTACTTGTAATACCCTTATCAATGATGAGTCAGGGATGGCGATGTCTAAGGCTCTTATGCTCCAAGAATTGGCGGACTGATTGAAAGTTTTATTATAAATGAAATGTGATATATTAAATATCTCCTTCAGAAGGGAAACCATAATGATACACAGAGAAAGCTAACAAGCTCATTTCTTTCGTGGTCTCGGATCAGCGCACCCTTTCTAAGAAACAGTCACTGACCTTTTCAAACTATTATTTCATAACCCTCAGGCACTTAATGAGCTCTGAGATGTTCCAGTGCTGGAGCAGCCACCGCAGCCGAACAAGTCTTGAGGTGTCACTGTTCATCATGAATCACTACATTTGCAAAAAAGCTCCCCGCAGCCTGAGAGATGGACATCAGCGGACGATTGACTGTTGTCACTGCATTGTTGTCCATTACTGAAGAAGCTGAAAAAGCACAGTGGTGCTTCAAGCTGAAAGCTAATGTTCTGCTCACCATGTTTACCACCTTTAATGCTACCACAGCTTAATAGCACCATTAGATGTGACAAGTGGGAATGCCACTAGATTTAAACATCATGTAATGATTTTGCTCTTTGTACTCAGTGCAAGTATTCTGTTGAAATCCAGTTACGTAGTTGTACTGACGTAATTCAGATTTTCCCAAACGGCTCATTTGATAGAGGCAGGCTCTAGTATCACACTGCATAAATGAACAGTGTTGGTACCACTCACCTGTTGTTGTTGGTACTGCAGGAACTGTTGCTGCTGGAACTGGTGAATGTGTTGGAGCTGTTGGAGTTGGTTCTGCTGCTGCAGGGTGTAATGATGCTGCTGAAGGTAATTGCCCACCGTCCCCTCAAACCCCTCACCAGGAGTCCCCGCCGCTCCACTGCCGCCACCTGGAACAACAAATACACACTCACGCCTTAGAGACACAGGCTACTATTCAAAGGTTTGGAGAATAGATTCAGTACGCACCTGCAGACATGATGTATGAGCCTGCAGCGGGCGAGGCCATGCCCGAGGGCTGGCTGGTGATGGGGTCCCAGGCGTCAGAGGACGACAGGCAGTACAGGCCCTGTGACACGTAGGTGTGAGGCCAGACGTCCGCCGAGGAGTGGTGGAGCACCTGGTCTGCACGGGGGACAGAGAGGTAAGAGGAGTGAGACAAATTAGGATAATAGGAAAACAAAGGGTAGTGATTAATTACAGATTTCCACAAACAATGCTTTTGCCTTTCTTTCCTGCTCTGTCAAAGTCATAATTTAAGGATTCAAAATGTTCCCTCTTTAAGAGAACACATGACACAGTTATAACATTAGACTTTGACACCTCAGCCTGTTCACAACTCAATATATTTGAGCTTTTATCTCTTAAAAAACGAAAAAACATTAGCATTAAAATGTTTCGCTCAGGATGTACTGTAATAGAGTAATAACGAAGATGCTGAATCCAACCTCAGACCCAGTGCTGTGTATTAAGACATGAGCGGCATAGCATGAACCAGCCCTCATCTTAAAGCAACCAACTGTTACCACTAATGTGGAAATAGTTAGAATAGTTGCATTTTTGTTGTTTTATAGAGTGCACACATTCAGGCTGAACTGAAACTGACTGGCTGATATTACAGCAAAAAACATCTTAATTGCTGCTTTGTGTGAGCGTGTGTGTTTGTGTGTGCATGCTAGATAAAGCACAAAGCCAAGCACATACTGTATGGCAGTGGTAATGAGAGGAGTGCTAAGTCCTTGTGCTAACCTACAGGGTCCCTCAGGCTTTGGCAGCGCTCTGCTTTGCTTCACACCAGCAATAACTAAAGAAAGAAACACTTTTCAGATTTAATCTGTGGTATTTCTGAACAGCCAGAAATAGACTAGCTTGCCTTCTCTTCTCTTCGTTTTATCATCCTATTAGCAACTAAACTAAGCATATTATCGAGTGACACTTAATCTACAAATCAGAATATGAGTTTGTTTACTGAACTGTCTTTTTTTAATTCAACCAAGTTTAACGTCATCATTACTTTTTGGTGCAGTTCATTTTGGAAAGAACTGATATGAAATTGCGTCCTCATCACACTCCAATGAGAATGTGTTCTGATGTTTCAGAAATGACTGGCTGTCATCAGAGTTTGTCATTTGGGAGTTTTTGAGCGAGTGCCCAGTAGCAGTGAAAGGCGGTAATGTGCAGCTGTGTGCCCGCCCTCCATAAGTCCTTTACAGCTGCTAGGCAGAATCACTGACTCTGCTTTTTTTAAGGTTCCAATGGGGCTCAATTTTTTCCAAAACTGTGCATCCACGCACAATTCAAAACACAATAGTTTAGTGTGTGGTCTGAAGACATATTACTGTGAGAAGTCCTATTATACTACAATCTACTGCAAAAACGCCTGTAAAGATGTTGACACTGTTTAAATGCGTTACATGAATACAAGTAAACTAATTACTAATATTCCTCCCCAGTATTCAACCTCTAATTCTGGGTTAATGTTCGTTGCCTGACCATATCTTCGCAATGGTTCCACACTGTGTCTTACAGTTATTTGCAGGAAGGTTTAAAGTGCAGTACCTCTGCTGGTGATGCTCTCCTGGTTGACCTCGCTGAGGTGAGCGACGCTGCCCTGGTTGGAGCCGGCTCCCATACTCTCCCCGTCCATCGAGTTCCAGCCAAACAGAGTCATCTCAGAGATGGCAAACTGCTGCATTATGCCTAACGAGTAAGAGTAAAATAACTGTTAGATATTTTAGCTAACTGAATCACAATTACAGAGCATACAACAAATCCCAGTCGTAGCTTTGCTGAAACATATAAAGGTAAATTAGGAGTGAAAGGAATAAAATAAAAAGTGATAGTGCCAAGCAGAAAATATGATGCAGATAAATAAATGAATAGCAAATGATCCGTTTAGATGTACCAGATCGGCCACCAGTGCGATTCTTTCTTTCCAGGCTTGTCCATTTTGGGACACACACAAAAGTTAAACAATTCCCAAAGTTTAACTACATCAGGTGATGAATTTCAACTTTGGTTATTGTTATGTAACCTTTTTGTTACTTATTATTTGACAATTGAATTGTCCAAGATGTTTTTTTTACCTTGCAGATACCTGGTCTATATCATAAGATAGAAAGCCACTGTCATTGTGTGGAATATAACAGAATTAAGAGCGCTTCCCTCATCAGGGCAGTTCAAAGATAATAAAGCACAAAAAGTGGGTCCACCTTTTGGGGTGGACACGCTTGCACACGAGCCATGGCCAAGATAGCTGCTCTACGCCTTTCCACCGCTGCGTCTCATTCTCCCCCTCCTGGAGAGGGTGAGACAAGAACGTCTGCCAGTCATCCTAGTGGCCCCAGGTCGCCGCTTGGCGCCGTGGTACGCAGAGGTGACACAGATAATGGTGGGCCAGCCCTTGACGGTTCCTCAGGTCTGGGGGGCGTTGTCTCAGGGAGCAGGTGCAATAGGGGCGTTACCCACTCTGGGCCAACCTCTCCAGGCTTGGCTCCTGAGAGGGACAGGCTGAGACGGGAGGGACTGTCTGACAAAGTTATTCAGACTATCCAGGCAGCAGGAGCAGGATCCACCACAGCCGGTTACAGGACGAAGTCGTTGGGATTCCAGTGGTGGTGTGAAGAAAGGAGTCTAGAGCCTCTATCATGTACATTGGGCTCTATTCTGTCCTATTTACAGATACTGGTGGACAGGGGGCTTGCTCATTCCACAACTAAAGTGTATGCAGCAGCCATTTCGTCCTGCCATGAGAGATTTGGCGGCAGGTCAGCCTTCAGTCAGCCGCTTTTGCAGGGGGTCAGGAGACAGCGCCCAGTGGTGCATGCCTCCTCCCCGCAATGGGATCTGCCGTTGGTGCTCGAGGCTCTGGTCACAGAACCATTTGAGCCTCTGGAGCGCTCCTCCCTGAAAGCACTATCATTGAAAACAGTAGGTATCTGACCCCCCCCCCCCCCCCCCCCCCCCCCCTGGACATAATGCCATGTTTTCCCATGCTCCTTAGGGACCCGGGAAGCATGGTGCGCAGTAAGCCCCATACAGGGCTGGAGGACGATAATCCCCACGATAATGGGGGGGGGGAGAGCTTTCCCCATTAATTTCCATGCACACTCTTCACGAGGTAAGCGTGTCTGAGTGTGCTCTACCAGCCAAGTAAACTGCGGCCCCGACTTCTCCACGGTCACAGCCGGAGGAGAAGAAGTTGCGGTGCAGTGGCTGTTAACCAAAAGCCGGTCAGGGGCAGTGTGATGGGTCGATGTTGTTGGACGACAGGGCGTTTATGCATCAGGGCTCCACCCACTGTACCCATAGAGTCCAGTAGAGGTCGGAGCCTGTGTAAGATATAACGGGGGGTTACGTATTGTAACCCTAGTTATATAAGCACAGGCGGGGCCCTCTACTTGGGGCCCTATCTGTCCTATGCTGCTCGCTGAAGAGGGTGACAGTCAGGAGGCGTGGCCGCCTTATATACTGTACGGTGGGCTTGCGTGCGCATTCAGGTAGGCCCGCCCCGAGGGGCCGGCTACGTTTATAGATATAGGTGAATGCTTGCATAGTACGGTTAAGAGGTAGTACCCATAGAGTCCAGTAGAGGGCTCCGCCTGTGCTTATATAACTAGGGTTACAATACGTAACCCCCTGTTTCTACTGTACCATGGCAAATATACACATAAATATAACTTCTGGACGTAGCACTTAAAAGGTTTGGCTTGTTTGAAACCAATGCACTAGCACTTGGTTTGGCTTTTTAAAAGCTAATGTACTTGAAGGATTTTTGCTTTTTTAGTTTCATGGTCAGATGCAATTTTGTAAGCAGCTTTGGATAAAAGCATCAGCTAAATGTAATGTAATGACACCTTCCTGTGTACTTTCAGATGTCCCCTCACCTGCAGCGAAGCGAGCCTCCTTCTCTCCGTCACTCAGGTCGCTGTAAGCATCGTTCTCGATCCTCCTCTCCTCCTTCTGCAGGCTGTTCTGCACCGCGCTCCCCAGCGGCCCCGCGGTTGGTTTGCCCCAGCTCTGCCACTCGATCATGTGGGCAACGCGACCGTGGGCCATGGCAGTGGGCTTGGTCACTTTGTCCTTCATGGAGCGAGGCACACCTACAACAGGTATGGGGCAGCAGGAGGGGCACATTCACACACACACACACACACACACACACACACACACACACACACACACACACACAGACACAGACACAGACACAGACACAGACACAGACACAGACACAGACAGACAGACAGACACACAGACAGACAGACACACACAGACACACAGCCAACACACACCAGACACACAGACAACACACACCAGACACACAGAAACACTGTCAGAACTACTTCTGGCCTCTGCAGTTGATGACACCTCCAGCTGAGGCCTGGGGGGGGGAGGGAAACTGTCTAATACATGAAACTGTCATAAATAATGCCAATGGGGTTATGAATGTACTGGAAAGATGTGTGTACAGTCTCTGGGTGTGAGAACATGGCAATTACCTAGTACTAGTATTTCAAATACATTTAGTAGTCCATGAATATCTATACCGTTATCTATGAAGAACAGTTTTTCTTTTTAAGCAAAAATCTGCCTGATACTTAAACATTTAACCTCTTACTTAATGAACCCTCCTGCTGGTGTTGTTAAGGATTCAATTACTAAATGCCATGAGAACACAACAGTGGTGTGAATACGTATTTGTTCTGAACAAACCTACAGCTAACCTTTAAACCACTGCTGCTTCAAACGTCCGTCAGTAGAACTAAACCTGAGAATATCAACCAGATACTTGCAAAGTACCTTCACCAAAACCTTTTACATTTTCCACTTTTCAGTTATTACCCCTATGCCGTTCATCAAAATGAGTCTTGACAGTCACCACTCACCATCTATTCATTTCAATTTCATCGTATTCTATTTGAAATACTAATTACGTATGTGACTGATATGGATGTGCAGAGAATGATGATAAAATCTAACATGACCTCATTTAGTAACGAGTGGATTCTGAAATGTTACTTAAAAAATATATATCTCTCAGTCTGTTGAGATTCGGATAAAAGCTGAGTATACTACAAAGGTAAGTTTTCTTTAAGTTGTTCTTCCTTGAACTCATCACATTTTTTTATTTTGTATTAATAATTGCATATCACATCTCTGGGATCTTATTCAATAAAAGTGTGAAATATTCAAATAACTTTATGAATGGAGATCCTATTAGTACATCTTAAATAAACAAATACATTAAATTATCTGAATCGGCGTCATAAAAATGCAGATCTCTGCAAAAACCGGTCAGAGGCCAGGTGACATGAGCTAACTATGGTGACGAATTTGACAGGGTTGCCTGTGTGCTTGATTCAAACAGAACGGTGCTTGGATGACGGCTGAAACGCTGACTAACCCATATTAATGATTAAAGCCATTACTCATCTCCCGGTAAACAGAATAAATGAGATTCATTAGACTTTCCGTAATTAAAAACGTCGCGCAGGGACTGAGAGAGGCACAGAAAAGTCATCGTTGGGTGTAAACACACGTTAAGAAGGGCGACTGGCAAATATCTTCCCAATTAGGATGCAAATGCGCGATTGAAACCAGGGACATATACTCTGAGTCAAACGCTCGCAGAGAGGATGATCAATGAAAAATGTAATTAAAATCAAACCGACGTTTATAAACAGGGACATAGATTTGGAAATTGCTCCCCCGAACCAGGGGGCAAGTTACTGGCCGAGTTATAAATAGAAACAGTTTTTTCCCCTTAGACAAAGGGAGCCAATCTCATTTGAAAATCAAACACTCACTGCGGAGTCTTATTGGAGATGGACATAGGAATTGAAAGAATGGGGATGAGGGGTGAGGGAGGGTGTTGGGGTCCTGGCTATTCAAAGGCTCACAAAATAATGCTAAACACTGTTCAATTATACCAACAGATTTCTTCAAAGTGCACCAGACACAAAAACAAAAAGACACTTTTGACAAAGACACTCTGAGGGGCTACACTTAAACACTACAAAGCACAGAGACCTACAGTTAGAAACACATATATAACACACAAGAGGCACCGGCCACTTGAAGTCACGACACTGCACAAAAGAGTCACTGCCTCACATATATATCGGGCCACACCACCGACAGCACTGCCACGGTACGAATACACTACATTTCCCAACACACCTGTGGAGATGCTTCAGTAGGTCATTAAAGTAAGTAATCTCACTTACTTTAGTTTCTTTGAAATAAAAAGATCTGATTGGATTTCCATCAATGACTCTGCGAATGCGTCATTGATGTCTCTTGTTGTTGTGTCAATGGAAGAGAAGGTAAAGTAGGGAGTGATAAAGGAAGGGGCACCCACAGGGTGGCCATGTTGGTTCCAAGCTCCTCCTCCTCCTCCTGCTCTAGAGTGAAGTTGTTGTCGAGGCAAAGTTTGATTTAGAAAATCAACCGTTTATGGCAAAGGTGAAAAGATCATTTCAGTTGTTTTTTTCAAGTGTGTCAGATGATTTTGGAGTGCAGAAACTAAGTGAGAGTAAAGGCAGAATGGGGATTGTATCTTAAAAACAAATCTCAAAGTAAAAGCAACTCCAGATGTAAGATAACCTCTGGGATCCTTTAGTGGCCATAAACTCCCCTGGTGACCATCTCGCCTCTCATTTAATGTTCCTTTTTAATGTGTAATAAATTGAAGACATTGCCTAAAAATTGCTTAATAAAATAGAATTTAAAATGACATACAGTTGGTAAAACCTTTTGGGAAAATCAGCAGTTCTTTGATATCATTCTTAATTAGCTTGTTTTCTTAGCTGTAGAATGGTATGAATATCTGGAGTGTGGATATTAAGCTAAAAGAGATTTGTATGGCTAAGTTGCTTCTTTTTTTTGTTTTGCTAGAGAAGCAGCTTCTTTGATTTGAGCATGTTTCATTAGTTACCGGTTACTCACTTTATGATAGTAATTCTGAATATAATTAAAAATATAAACAGTGAAAGTACTATATTAAAGTTAGAGAGTAATCTACCATGCAATGAACAGCACAAAGTACTGCTGGATGGATTTTTGCATTATGCTGCAGCAAAATGTGATTTCATTAAGAAGGAAAACAACTTATCTTACATCTTAGGTTTTTTTTTTCAAATTCCATTCTGCAAAGTGGAATGAATGCTTTGGTTGTCTAGCAACAGCCATACATACCTCACTAAGCTAAGGTAAGGCTAAATGAGTGCTAACATTGAGCAGATTTACATTTCAAGCATAATGAAAACTAAGTATTTGAACAACTTTTTAAATTGGTCTTCATGCCACATTTACTCATTTATATTGAAGCAGAAATGGGAAAGTTATGTTGCAGATTTGTCTGGTAGTTCTGTCAAACCACACATCGATCATTCAGCTCCTGCACGACTGCACCAAATAACCATCTGAATATCACATGTAAATAAACCAAAAACTATCTTTAAAACAGCGGGGAATGGAAGTTTAGCCCCCTTTACATCTCAACAACAACTTGACCCTTGACCCTCTGTGGAGTACATGGAGTCAACATGGGGGCAGTTTTACCATCAAGCAGCACAGACACACACCTGACACACCTGTCAGAGAGGACTTAGCCAGAGCGCCGATCCCATAGGCCTGAGGGGGCTTCCTCTTGGGGCGAGGAAGAATGGAAGTAGTGTCCTCCATGGACAACTAAAGACAGAAGGAGAAAGATAAAGAGTGGTTGGAGCGGAGAGGGTTCACAGAAAAATAAAGAGATGAGGGAATTTAAGAGAAAGGAGGATAAAATAATTCCAATGTCATAGGTAAAATGACAACATCAGAATAGATGAGAGAGAGAAAATGGAATGAAAGAAATTGAGGTGAAGAGAGCAAATATTAGAAAATTCAGAAAATAGTTAAATAGAGATAGAAGAAGAGAAGGGAGATTGTTATAAAGGGAATAAGAAAGCAGGGTTAGTTATTCAAATACTTCATAAATGACTTAAAAGGATCATTGCTTGAAAAGAAGAGAGTTAAGGATGTACAGTGGCTAAAAGAGAGAAACAAGGCCTGGGCAAAGGCTAGGAAATCAGGCTCAGAGGTAGAATGGCTGCGTTTTAGGCAGCTAAGGAATAGCTTCACTTCACAGGTCAAAAGTGCTAAGTCGAAGTACTATTTGTCAGTTACTACAGAAAACCTAAATAATCCTAGGAAATTTTGGAAAGCCATAAAATCGATATCCACCGGTGAGATCCGAAATGAGCTACCTCCGTGCCTTACCACAGCATCTGGCTCTATATCGGACAGGGCCACTATGTTAAATTGCTTTAATGAGCATTTTGTGTCCTGCGGTTCTATGTTTGATTCTGAGACTAACTCTGCTTCTGTGAACACCACAGTCTGTGACTCTGAACAATGTGGTCTGGAAAACCCTTTCAGTTTTACTCCTTTTACTGTAAATGTTGTTCATGAAGCATTATCTAAGTTAGATCCTAAGAAACCGGCTGGCCCGGACAACGTAGAACCTTTCTTTTTAAAGATAGCTGCAGATTGTATTGCTCTACCTCTCACTTCTCTTTTTAACCTCTCCCTCAGCACAAATACAATTCCAAAAGTATGGAAGTCAGCGTATGTCTTGCCTTTGCTAAAAGGAGGGGAAGCAACTATTTTAAATAACTATAGGCCAATCTCTAAATTATCAGTTCTGGCTAAGGTTCTTGAACGCCTAGTGAGTGAACAAGTAAAGGTGTTCTTATGTAAAAATGATATCCTGTCTAAACATCAGTCAGGCTTCAGAAAGCAACATAGCACCATCACTGCCACAATGAAAGTGGTGAATGACATTGCGAGTATTTTAGATAATAAGCAGAGTTGTGCAGCTCTATTTATTGACCTTTCCAAAGCGCTTGATACCGTCGATCATCGCATCTTAAAGCAGAGGCTACTCAGTATTGGCATATCCAGCCATGCAGTGGGGTGGTTTGTGAACTACCTCTCTGAAAGGTCCCAATGTTTTCAGTTTGATGGGCTGTCTTCTGAGTGGTTAAACATTGCTAATGGTGTTCCTCAAGGTTCTGTTTTAGGTCCACTTTTATTCTCCATATATATCAACAGTTTAGGTGAAAATGTGGATGAAGCTACTTTACATTTTTATGCTGATGATACCGTGATGTACTGTGCAGGTCCCTCCATTAAGGAGGCTGTTGTTAAATTACAGGCTGTTTTTAACATTATTCAGACTCAGCTCTCTGAACTTAAGCTTCTTTTAAATGTTGATAAAACCAAGGTAATGCTTTTTTCAAAAGCTAAAAAGACACCAGAGCCTGTTTTAGATATTGTTACTATGCAAGGACAAGTACTAGAAGTGGTTGCCTGTTATAAATACCTTGGTATCTGGCTTGATGATTGTCTTACTTTTAAACTTCATGTCAATAACCTGCTTAAAAAACTGAGGGTTAGACTAGGTTTCTTTTTCAGAAACAAGTCCTGTTTCTCACTTGAGGCCAGGAAAAGGCTAGTCACTGTGACCTTTTTACCTGTGCTGGACTATGGTGACTTGTTCTATATGAATGCACCTGCCCATTGCCTGAACAAGTTAGATGCCGCCTATCACAGCGCACTGAGATTTGTCACAAATTGTAAAGCACTTACACATCACTGTACCCTGTATGCCAAGGCAGGTTTGCCATCACTTACTGTACGGAGGCTCAGTCATTGGTACACGTTTATTTATAAAGCTTTGTTGGGTAAACTCCCGTATTATATCTGCTCTCTGATAACACAGAGAGTTGCAAGCAGCTATTGTCTGAGATCGCATGATGTAGTATTGTTAGATGTGCCAAGAGCAAGGACTGTCTTAGGTAAGACAGCTTTTATGTGCGCAGCTCCAATTGCTTGGAACAGTCTTCAGCAAGAATTGAAACTGAGCAATCTCATTCCTCTGCATGTTTTTAAAGCTAGGCTAAATGAAATGCTCGTTGATACTATGGGTACTTGTAAATGTCTATAACTATGTAAATGTATCCTGTAAATATAATGTATGATGTCCTTTATTGTTTTATGTTTCATGTGGAACCTATATGCTGCAGGTATCCCTTGAAAAAGAGATCTATGATCTCAATGGGACCAATCTGGTTAAATAAAGGTTTGAAATTAAATGAAAAGGGAAAATGTATTCTTAATTAATAATTGATTAAAATGCAGTTACAATAGACAACAGACTATGGTGAGCACAGCAGCTGGTAGTCGGTGTACAATCCTCATGAAAACCTTATGATATGGAGCCGTTATTTCATATTTCATATTTATATTCTATAATTCATTACATTCTATTTCGCTGTAAATTACTGCTTTATTTTATTGTTATTTAACTATATTTGATTACAGTGTCCTTAAAGATGATTTGTTTTATATTAGATTTTTTGTTTTATATGGAGATTCTTTGTTTTATATTTTTTGTGAGGAAGAAAAGACAAACTGGAGGATAAGAAGAGGGAGTGGGAGAGTTAGATAAGAGGGGAAGAGAGAGCGGCAGGAAGGGGTGAAGTGGTTAAACATGTAGGATGCTGATGTGTGTACGCTAAGCCCAAACACAGGTGGGTGAGTGATGGAGGGGGAAATGAAAGGAGCAGATTTCACAAAGAGACTTACATTGATCCTGTCCCAGGAAAACTCAGGATGGCCATGCTGGGTAAGGGATAAGATGGGAGGAAATAGAGGGAGAAGGGGAGGAGAAACATACAGGTGTAGCAAAGCGGGAAGAGAAGAGAAGGGAGGAGAAGGATTGGGATATAGAAACTAGTCTTCAGCCTAATTCCTGAATTATTGCAATTGGAAATAGTTTGGAAATGTAATTGTCTGCTGCTGCCCTGTCCAGAGGAGTTTGAATTAATTAAGAAAAGCTCATGAGATCCTGCAGTTTAGAATATGAATATATGAACTTATTTATATTTAAAGTGACTGATCTTAAAAAACCCTTAACCTTTCAAAGTAGTGTTATTGTTGGTGCCATTCTTTCTATTTTCCTGTGGCCTATGGTACACAGTATACAGAGCATTTGGTTCCAAACAATGTAGATGTTGTACATTTATTTTTTTGTCCATTGATGTTCATTATGAAAAACAGATGGATCTACTTGATTGTTAGCAACATAGCTACTGCTAAGTTCCCGGCTAACGTGTCTAAAGCAAGAAACCGTAATAATGCTGAATAACTTAAAAACCCAACCTCAATGCAAGTTCAATCTTTTCAGTTTGAATCAACCTTTTTTTGTGTGTGTAAACCAAGCCTGATATCACAATGTTTAACAGTGAAATGTCTTTCAGTCATGGTGTATAAAGAGACAGGGTGTTCCTGGAATGGGACGGGAGGTACATAGAAGTTGAGTATAGTTTTTTGTTTATGTGCTGTCAGCTGCACCATTCCTTTTTATCCATCGACACTGCCCAGCATGTTTAGGTAACCAATGGATACCATTCAGCAGTGACCCTGTTGCTAGGGACAACGGCAAATGTGATGTAGACTAAACCTGGATGCCTCAATCGTGTGTCCTCATGCACATACATACAAACACAGAGAACCAGGAGTATTAATCATGCGGTACAATAAGCACAAAGGGAGGGGGGGAACTTTTTAAAATCTGGCAGAGAATTTAAATACTCTGCTGTCAAAAGGGATTTCTTTTGTTGCCCTTTGTCCAAGCACCCCAAGAGTTTCTCTGCTGGCACTTTAAGCTTGTTATCACAGTTGTAACATTCAAAGCCACACATTAGTCTGCATGAGAGGTGACACGGAGAATGCCCTAAACTTATCTAAGTCAATGCCAGTTTTGAGACAAACTTCACTTTAATATTTAATATTTATTCTTGAAGATGATTATATTTGATAACCTTCTAATTTCTGTATGTAGCACTTAAAATGGTTTGGCTTATTTGAAGCCAATGCACTAGCACTTAAAAAGAGTTGGCTTGTTCAAAACTAATGTTCTTGCTGTTTGAGTTTGTATCTTATTGCATTTATTGTAAGTTGCTCTGGATAAAAGCATCGGTTAAATTAAATGAAAATAATCAATCTCCTATGATATGAAAAAAGTAATGATAACAGAAGGGCTTATGATGTCCTACACCCACTAATAGCTATAAAGAAAGACAAATCACTCTCTGGGCGGGGTTTGGCCTCCATTTCAGGCCCTCAGGATGGTTAAGAAGAAAAATCTTGCAATAATACAGCTTTTACAAAATACACCAACCCTACTAACACACGCCACTCTCTGGTCGTCCTGTCTCTGCTGTATGTGTAGTTTTTCTATTAACTTTAAAGCTTGGCAGGGACACTTTTTGTCATAAAATTGAATACATTTTAGTATATACACTTATCACTTAATAGTCCTCTAATACATATCAGTTAAATACCAAACATATTCACTAATGCTTATGATTTTGGACTACTCATTGTCATGATATGCTATTTTCTGTCAGCAGAGAATTGCCCAAAGCCAACAGTAATAACACATTCATACCCTAGATTTATGAATTAACCGCATTTCATTGTGAGGGAAGATGTTCCTCTCCTATTGAACCTTCAATTGTGTGATTTAGAATATACAAAAGATGGGTTTTTACATAAAAATCTAATCTTGAGCAGCTGTTAAGGCGCATCATTCATTCCCACAAGGCCATCCAAAGAAGCACACCAAATAATAATAAAAATGCTAATACAGTGATAACATTGCTGGTGGAAAACCACCTTTCAGAAAGCGGCAAAGCAGTGGTGATAAAACATTAAGATTGAACTCGGCCTCCGTCTTTGAATTTATTCATGCTTTAATCAGCAGCTGCTGGGCTCAGAGAATCTATAACTAGAATATTTCTTATGAATGTGAATTTGGGTCTGACTTGGTTTAAGGCCTTCTTGCCCTGATTACCATTTGTCCTCTGGTGTCAAATCAGCGAATGGTTAGCAAATTGAAACCATGGGCGAGCCAAAGCTGAAAGCTAGAATTACATTTGACTTCCTGAAGGCCCCTTTCGCTTTCTGGGAAGCATCGATGTAATATTCATGTCAGAGATGTTTATTTTCATGACATGTGATTGAGGAATAAGAATAATCCTCCTCTAACAAAGCAGCCGCTGAGATTGCAGAGGGATTTAGAGAAGCCTTTTACAAGTCACCAATCGTCTTGTTGGGTTTTTGTGTCATGTGATCCTTATTAACAAGTGCAGGGAAATATCTGGGGAATCATTTATACAGATACAGTGGCATGCACACCTGCGTCACAACTAAACCGGAGCAAAACTATATCATAAGAATTAACATTAGTGACATTTTTAACGCAATAATCAATAAGACGGCTGACAGACTAAACTGTATAATTGAATAATGGTTTATATAATCCCTAAAGCTAATGAACATGCTCAGCAGTAGGCCTGCAGCTTTGAACGAGGCAAATTCATTTTTCAACAACTAGAATAAATCACTCAGAGATACGAGGAGGAACCACCTCATTATTAGTTTGAAAAATAATGGTTTCGATTGTCACTCACAAGAGAAAACTGCTTAAATAAAGAGCAATTCATTTTTGTGTGTCTAGGAATTGTCTAATGAAATGTTAATGTATTCAATGTAAAAGAGATATTTAGTACTTTATAACCTCTGCCGACCCGATGGTGTCCTGTTGATAGTAAAACTACTTTTAGACCACTTAACCTAATCTGCAGAAGCTATGGACTAATATGGTATTTAAACCTTGTTTAGATTTACAACTGTAGTCTTTGATGCATTTTTATAATAAAATAAACTTTACTTAAAGGGTAGGTAAGTTTGAGAAACCGGCTCGAGATCGCTAGAATTTGAAAATACACAACCGGAGAAAATCTCCCACTTCCTTACAGAGCCCCTCCTCCAACACACACGAACACGCACATGACCAATGAGGGCACGAGATAAGTTTGTGCACAGATGGAAGGCTGACAGGCAGGTAGGCCATCCAGTTATTTTAGCCGGGCCGGCTAAAATGATTGGTCGTGCTTGTTACAGTACCACGGCTTCCACAGATGACATTTTTTTATGGATTTTTTGTCAAAGCACTTAAGATATTCATTGCTATCGGGATGTTAAGAGCATTTCATGGAATATAACAAAAAGTGTATCTCGAGCCGGTTTCTCAAACTTACCTACCCTACCTTTAATAACATATTGTGAAAGTGAAAACCTATAAAATGATTAACCTGGGCAGAATTAACGCTAATTAATGGTAACAAAAATATTTAGATTTAGTTAATTTATAGCTTTTTTAGCTCATTACTGATCCATTAAACATTATTTGATGCCATTTAACCGTACCACATTCTCCATTTGATTATTAGCACCAAACACGAAGTACGTTTGAACAGACGATGACCAGTCAGTCAGACATTACATTTTTATCGGGGGACATTACTTTTTGGACCGTTGTTAATGCCAATCCATCCAATAGTTGCTCAGATATTTTTGCTGAGATAACACAGCAGGATTCCTCCTCTGGGGACAATGAATGTCGCAGTTCATGAGATATTTAACAGGGTGCGTACGGGTGCTGGAAATCCTTGAAAATGCTTGAAATTGTACGAGGTGTTTTCAAGGTTTGAAAAGTGCTTGAATTTTGGGAATGGTGCTTGAATTTGGGATAAAGTGCTTGAAATTGTAAATGCTTTACTTCACTTTTTAGATTAAAAGAAAATAAAGAAGTCGGAGCGCGCTTAATTGCTTCGCTTTTACATAAAACAGCTCCGCTCCGGCCTTCCCGCGCTATGCGCGTGACCGGCAAGTGTTTTTGTTACGTGTGTGACCTGGGCATTCTGATGAGAGTGATAGATGACAGTATGCCAGGAGGTTGCCGTTTCAACGAGCGTTGGCTAGCAGAAGACAAATACAAGCCATGGCTAAGACGAGGGTCAAGCGAAGCCCAAGAGTAGCCTCCTGCAAAGTGTGCAACAATAACGATGCGAGAGTCTGCGCTGACGCCACACACCACACAAGGTACGCCAGAGTAGAGCATTTTAGATTAGGCTATCGTTGCATGTAAAATACATGACACTTTTCTCTGTGCGCGGCAAAACAAGCTCGCCAAAATGGCTTCACTAGTCTGGCAGTATTTTAAGTGTCCGAAAATGACAATAAAATAGCGGTATGCAACGTGTGTGTGAAGCAGAAACCCTGCAGCTCCACCCGCTGTGACGGACCGGTGAGCGGAGCAGAACACACACTTATGGCGCAGTTCCACTGCAGCGCGGAGCTCGCTTTAAGCGTGCCGTGTCGTGCCGTCCCCTTTTTTGGTTGTGCTTCCACTAGGCCTAGTTCCGGCGCGGCACGGCGCGGGGCCACTTTTTCACCTCTTTCTGGCCCTAGAAAATTGTGGTTCTATCGGGGCCAACAAACAGGGCTGAGTCGGGCTGAGTATGCTAAACTAGAGAGAGGAGCGCTGGCAAGAGGGCTAGAACTACAACAAGATGGACATATTTGACCGTGATTTAATTGTAATACACGTTTCAAAATGATGCCGAAGTAACAACATACTGATACCGGTTAGTAAAAACCATGAATTAATGCTTTGTCAAGTCTGCAGACAGACGGCAGGCGAAAAACCTTTTAAAATGCCTGTTTTTCTAGATGGAGATTGGCTAAGCTAACGCAGTATATGCTCTGACCGTCCACACTCACAACAACGGCCTATACAGACATAAATAAAGCAGCGACTGTATTCACCATGACACAGGCAGTCTGTGGTGTGTACTTGTTTAACTTTTGTCGAGTTTCTGAACATATATGAGGAGCTGTGAGCTCTGAGTGCTAACAGCTAACGGCTGTGTTGTTTTTCTGGGGTTCTCATTGAAGATGACGTCACGGCTCCGCCTACACTGTGTTACTATAGTAACTACCCCAGTTCCTAAACTGTAATGGAAGCGCAGCATGAAGTGAGTCGGCCCTGTTAAGGCCCAACGCGGCCAAGCCGTACCGAGCCGTACCGAGTGTGGCCGAGGCCGACCGTGTAGTGGAAATGCGCCATAGAGTTAGACCTAACACACTTAGCTATTTTATCTACCTCTGGAACAAGCTACACTAGTTATACATATATTTATTCTTCACTGTCGGGTCGCTCATTACTGGATCAGTGAGCTGCAGGAGATACTGACGGGCTGTCAGGAGAGAGAGAGAGAGGGGGAGAGAGGAAAAGAGAGCGGTATCGGCCGATACTGATTCCGGCGATCGGCCCCAAAATTGGCGATCGGAGCATCCCTAATAATTGTATATGATATGTTTTATAATGATTGATCATGAAAGTGTTCTCAAAGCTGGTAAAGGTGCAGCTAGTTTGAATGACTTTGTATACTGCAGGGTAGCTTGTGGATTTACTCCAGGTGGAACTAAAGTCTGATTTAACACTTGATTATATTTCACATCATTCGTCCACATCTGTAAAGTAACTAAAGGTATTAAATACATGTAGTGGAGTCAAAGTACACCATTTACCTCTGACTTGTGTTTACTGCCAACCTAAAAGTACCTCAAAAATAGTAATCAATAATATATTGAAAAGTTATTTGGCTGATTGTTTTATATTGGCTCAGCCAGGTTATATGGGATGCCCAGTCTACGTACAGATGGGTCACACATTTTGAAATATTAAACTTAGTTTTCTTTTCTAACATTTTTAATTTTTCATCCTCATGTAGAATGCTATTATGAAACACACATTTGGTTGTTTATAGCATAAAGAACATCTGATTTAATGTGAGGTAGGGAAATAATCATTTGAGTATAAGTATGTGTATATAAATATGTAATTTACAACAGCTGTAAGATGCTTGAAAAGCTTGAAAATGCACCTTGAAAATGCTTGAAAAGTGCTTGAATTTGACTTTGGAAAAGGTGTAAGAACCCTGATTTAAGTCCGGATCAAAGTGATGGACTGAGTGAGTGCTAGAGTTACGCCATTAGGATGGCTTAAAAAATACCTTTTCTTTATTCAATACGAGGTAAGGATATAGCACAGTGAGTTTATCCCAGTACATTTTATCGAAAATTGTAATAAATGTACATAGTAGCCAAACCCTGGAATTACTATACAACTTCCTGATCCATCTTGTGATGCCACACAGCCTAGAAATACTTTTTCCCATCGAATCATTCGGAAAGATGTATTCTACCTTCCACTACAAACACATAAATACCCTTTTTTTTCATCATTAAGTCCCAAGAGCCTTCAGCTGCATCCAGCTTTCTTTTAAACATCCATCAATAATCTCAGCAGCTGGCCCAGCTGATCAGTCAATCCGTGTCTTGGATAACCCTGTCAGCCTTTGCAGATACTTTGTTATGTTGTGCTTGATGGACGAACATTGTGTGTTGCCCTTTACAAGTTATTTATTCAGGAAAGGCAATCGCAACAATGTTCAGGGTCATAGTATCTTAAATGAATGGGAAAAAAACAGTGTAGAAGGTTTTAATCAGGATTACACGTTTAGATGTGAGACTGGGTTGGAGGAGCTGGTAATAGAGGTGTCATCTCTGTCCTTGGACTGTGTGTGTTTAACACAGCTTGCGTCAGAGGTTGCAGGATTTGGACTCAGACACCCCCCTGAGTGTGTGAATGTTAAGCTCTCCTGGACAAAAAATCAGGCGTCATCGCCGTCTTTGTAATAAGTGTTTGCTCATATTTTGTATTCAGATCGACTCCATAAAGTATACAACAGCTGCGCCTCTCCCTGTAGCCTTGCCAATATTGTATTTTCCTGAATGGAAGTAAAATATGGCAGCATAATGCCAATGAAACTAAAAATCCATTCAGCCACGATAACGTTGGAGGTCTCTCAGGTCAACATTTAACTCTGTGCCCAGCTGGTTGAATCACAATTATGCCATCATAAAGCATTTTCCTGAAGAAGGCAGTTTACAAAATAATGACTACCTATCCATCTGTCCATTTTCTATACCTGTTTACCTTCTCAGGGTAACAGTGCCTTGTTACAATATAATGTAGTGTGATAGCAGGAGAATACTACCAATCATTCAACTGCAATAATATAATAATATATACACAAATCGTGTATTTGACAAAACATTGAACTTACAATAATAACAGGTATTCATTAAACGCTTAAGAATATATTCAGGGAGGCAAAAAAAAACACCGTGGCGGATGAATTTTGCCGGTTAGGAGGTCTTTTTAATTTCATATTTCTTTGGCTGCTTCATGTCAGTGGTTCAGTGGAACAATACGTGACATAAGGATATAAAATAAGTAGTATTATTAAAGTGTATAATAGAAACCAGTGATTTTGTAATGCATGCAAGATAAGCAACTGAATTAAAACATTTAACACTGTGGGATTATTTTGCTTTCAGAGCTGAATATCTTTTATGAACTTCATTAGCTTTGCTGTTACATGATTTGAATGCGGTTTCAGATGTTTTTACAATTCAGAAACATTCAAATCCTGATGGAAAACATTAATCAAATAATGACGAAATGTCTAGCCACAGCTTTCAAGAAAATGTCTTTATAGTATTGTTTTTTAGAAACTAAATTGAAGCCCTGAACTGAGGAAAAACACTAATGGCCGAACATTAAGTCTTTAGTTAAGCTGCACCCTATATCATTTAGATCTGTTTTCCATCCTTTTGGTCAGGCTTTTTTGTGAATTTGGCAGGCGTTTATCCTCAGAGGAGATCTGAGAGGAGCACTCTCTATTGATCAGACTTTTAGTGGAACCACAAATAGGCTAATATTTCAGTTAATGTGCCTTTTCCAGAGGCTTGTGCTGCAGGGGCGTTTCCTCGCTGAAGTTGATAGCGTTGTAATGTGTGGGTCCAGCATGATGAGCTCATAGCTTAGATTCCCAATCATTAGTAAAACTTGAGCTGTTGTTTGTGTCTGTGGTGAACTTTTCAGTTGATTATTGCTTAATGCAGTACAAAACAAGGACACATTTTAAAACATCTGTTGACAAACTTTGACGCTATCTCAACTATTTGACATATTGCAATCAAATAATTTGCAGACATTCATGGTGTCCAGAGGATGAATCCATACTGACTTCAGAGATACCCTGACTTTCTCACTGGTGCCGCCATGAAGCTGACCTCATTTTTGAATGGATTGCTGTGAGGTTTACTACACACATTCATGCCCCCTTCCAGAACGTTGTAATTAAAGTTGTGACCCCTTAACTTTTCATATAGAAGTTCAATATGTGTACAGTAGACTATTTGAATTATAACCAAATACCTGCAAAACCCAACATTACCAGCCTTAGATGCACTTGTTTAGTGCTAATTAGCAACCATTAGCATGCTTACACTCTAAACTAAGACGAGGACTATGGTAAACAATTATTCCTGCTAAGAAAAAGCATGTTAGCATTGTACATTTGAGAATGTTAGCATGCCTATGTAGCATTTAGCTCAAAGCACAGTTGGTTAGCATGAATTAAGACACTTAGCCTTATCTTTTAGGTATTTTCTGAAGATTAGATTTCTTAAATTGTACTATTTTGTTAACTCTATTTGATGTTTAGATCTCTCTGTGTTTTCTCACAGCCTGTAATTTTTTCATTCAACTTTTATAATTAGTGTGTTTGCATTTCTGAATCTGGCTGGAGAGTATTTACTTTGTCTGTCAGTTTTGGTTTTGTTTGTCGCACATGGTCCTTAGCCCCCCATTTGAGTCTAAATCATCCCTGAGCTTCTGTATTATATATATATATTTTTTATCCCTCTCCACCTGCAGGCCTCCCTCTCTGGAGGTCTATAAATTACGCAGAGGAGTCGTGTTTGTGGAAGTAAACAACTTGAGGGCTGCCATGGGATCAGAACTCAAGAGGAGCAACACTCAATAAAAATAAAAAATTCCACTAATGATGCCGTGCCCACCGAATGCAAACACGGAACCAGAAATATAAGCAATATTCATATAAATCCCCTCCTGTTTTCTCCAGGCAGGAGGGAAGCGGACAGAAATCAGTGGGATATATACGACATGTAATTTCCATCTTGCTGTTTAACTTATAAATTGTAATTAACTTAGCAGTCATTTCAACAAATATACCTTAATAATATCTATAAGTTATAAAATGACAGGTGCATGTTGGCCTTCCAACCCTTGTGTATGAGGAAAAATGACTAAAGAACAGAAAGCAGCCGCCAGTGATGGAGAGACAATAAGATGGATGTCTGTGTTTGTGTCTTTCTCCCTCTCTCTCCCCAGGGCCCACAGCTGAGAAGTGATACATGGCTCAGTAATAGTCTGAGCCCTGGGGAGAGCAGCTCTGTGGCCTTGGTAAGAGACTATCAACACACACACACACACACACACACGCACAACCACACACACACACACAGACACGCACAACCACACACACACACAGACACACACAACCACACACACACAGACATGCACAACCACACACACACACACACACACACACACACACACACACACACACACACACACCACACACACACACACATTCATGAGAGTGCAGGCATACACACAGACACACACAGGTTTGGCTAATATAACCTTTCTGAAGCCTGATACAGATATAAGATTTGAGAGGATATTGAGACATATTCAGCATTTGTAAATAACATTCTGCTATGTGGTTTAAAAGTCCTCCAAAAAAGCATTTACATTTTCATGGGACAATACAACTTTTGAATGGTTATCCACCATACTCATTTAGTAGGAAAGGAAGGTTAATATGTGATACATTACTGCTTCTTAAGATAAGAATAACTCAGCAAATACACCCTTATCAGTTTATTGAGCTACAGAAAACGATCAACTGTTTTGATAATTACTCAATGATGATGAATAATAATTAATCATCTGCCTCTGACATGAAAAATGAAAGTCCAGCTAGATGAAGGATTCACACCCAGGAGTGTCCTGTTGTGAGGCAACAAGGCTAATACATTAGGCCCAGGGACGTGCACAGACATTTTAGGGGGAGGGAGCTCAAGTGAGACAAAGGGCACTTCCCATAATCATTTATAAAAAAATGTTTTAAAACAAAAAGTTAAATATAGCTGCACATCTCTGACTTACTGACCAATGTATTTTAATACCCTCACACTCACGCAATTGTTTAATACTCAACAGAACTCTACAAAATAATCAGCTAACACAGAGACAGTCTTCTTTAGTATTCACTACGCACAAGAGCAGACAACAAACTAGTAAAATCAATAGTTATTAAATGAGCAGCCAACAATCAAAATTATGAAGTTACTGTTTAAGGACATTACAGGCAAAAATATCGTTTTTTCATGTTCTTGTAAATGTTGTTATTTTTGGTCTATTTTGCTTCCATGTTTTCTTTCACTCTAATGGAAAGAAAACTTCCAAAAACACATATGGTGTTCGTTTTACTTTTAAATCCAGGCTGAAGACTTTTCTTTTTGCCGCTGCTTTTAATTGAACTATTCATATCTTAAACTGCACTGTAACTTTTATTCATGTATTTTTTCTTTTAATGTTTATTTTATTATCTTTTCTTTTTAATGACTGTTTTTAAATGCCATTTTCTTAATGTCTTTCATTTTTGTAAAGCACTTTGAATGGCCTTGTGTTGAAAGGTGCTATATAAATAAACTTGCCTTGCCTTACTACCATGTCTGAATTCATCTATAGATTCAAAGCTAATCTGCATTTAAACATTACATTTCAGGGGAAAATACTGACTTGACGTAAGTAACTATCTGGGGAAGTTGTGACGTGATATGTTTTTTTGTTTGTTTTTTGTTTTATCCTTTTCACCTGCAATGCTTTGGTAACTGCATGCAAATTAGCGCATTTTAATTAGGCCTAGTTAACGCCTCATTTGCATATCAATGTGGCGATTGTGATGACGTTATTAGATACACATTTTACTGTATTCACCTTGAGGCCCCGGCTCCACGAGGAGAAATACGGCAAAACGCATCGGAGTAACGCAAATGCAACCGCAAAAAACCTTCCGTCCCCACGCAATATACACCGGATTGTGTCAAGCTCCACGAGACGGCTCCGTTTACATCCAAACGCTGGAAAAGCTGCAGTACATATGCCGAACCTGTACGTGGCGCTGTAACTTCCTCCACAAAAGCAGCAACTTCCTCCACAAAAGCAGCGAAGAAGAATGGTTGTCATGGCTGCACTTCTGTGTATTCTCCGCGGTGGGGGCCGACAGAACCGGGCAGAGTTTTTCGCCGGTCAGCGTGTGTTAAAGTTTAAATCTTCCGGACAAAATGATAAAAGTGCCAGTCAAAGGTCTTCATTGTTATTTATTGAGCTTTAAAACAAATGAATAATGACGATATAATGATATATAATCATCAAATACATCTCTTTTTCCTCTCTTCTGACAGCGTCAGTGTCTGTCTCATGCAGCAGCTGATCCTGTAATGAGTGACCCGACAGTAAAAATGAACATATTTATAACTAGTTTAGGTAGTTTGAGAGGTAATTAAAATAGCTAAGGGTGATGATCTGACTTGAAGTGTGTGTTTTGCTCCCGCTGCATCACAGCGGGAGGAGCTGCGTGTCTCCGTCCTGTCAGATTAGACTTCACTCGCGTTTATGTCCATATCGAGATAAAGATAAATAATCTGAATTCAAGGAGGAGCTCCTGTAGATGTTGCACAAAGAACTGTAGCATGGTCAGTAGCGACTGGAGCACGATAGCAACCCTGCGGGGGAGAGGCAGGGAGAGACGGGGCTATGAAAACGAATGACCGTATAGGCGACTCCACGGCCCCGTTGGACCCCCCAGAGCGCTCCGTTCCCAGATCTATCCACCTTTGGACCCGTTGTCGTTTGCGGGGTCTGTTTCTACGTTTCCCTTACGGCGTCGTCGAGCTTAGAGGGCTATACGCATGAGAAATATGCGGATTCAACCCGTTTTCGTCCTCGTGGAGCCGGGGCCTTAGTCTCTCCCCTTAAGTACAGTACATTAGCCTGTATGCCCATGATAAATTGCCTTAGCTAAACCTTGAGCTAACTTATCCATTAGCTAGTAGCCTACCTTAGTTAACTATATTTGTTTTTGTCTTTTGGCTAATTAGCTGTAAACTCGAGGCACTGGAAGCTTAGTCATTTGTTCATCACCACTCACCTTCAAAATAAGCCAAGAAAAGCCGGCATAACATGGGACAGTAAAGTGGGAGGTGCTGCTACCTGTCTGTCTGAAGTGACTGCCGATGTCCGCACCGCTGTGCGCGAGACGTGGAGGGAGGGAGGGTAGAGAGAGCATCGGAACATCAGAGTCTAATCTCCCGACCTGATATTTTTATTTTGTATTCAATCAATATATTTTTGTAAAGGGAAACTGTGCGCAAACAGCAGTAGATATATATTCATTTATAACAATTTTAAAAAGGGCACTTTCTCTGGAGGAAGAAAAAGGGCAGGGGCTCAAGCCCACTTTGATGTCTATGTGTGCACGTGCCTGGCTAGGCCACATTCACATAAACTGGCTTTGTATGTTATTGGACAGTTCGTCGGATAAAGGCAAATTAGACACAAGGCTCTAGAGAGACGGATGTGGCGTGATAGATCGACTCGGGGACATTGTGGTTATAGTGTGTGTGCCAACCACTCCTGATCCGTACACCCGCTGTCCACAACCATAGATTTCTCTCAATTTAGAATTTGTCTTCTTCACCCTTAAACGACGCTGACTCATGTCATGTCACATAACGCAATTTATCATATTATATATTAAATAGATATCAATATATAATCACACAGCCACCTCTGGAGACATGGAAGGCGTTTTAATACTTGTCTTCACATGTGCAGGAGTACTTTTAAACAGACTTTGATTTAGCAAATTGGTGGAATTGAAGGGCAGAGGCAAAACAATGAAACCCTCTCACTGTTTGTATATTTTCTGTACTGTACTGCAGTAAAACGATACACACCTGCACACACTGTCTGTGAAAAATAAAATAATACAAAGTGAATAATGTATTATTTTCCAGAGTTTAGATCTGGGCGACCTTTCATGAGGCAGAGGCCTGGCCGTCAAACAGCAGGAGGGCATTCTGGGTGAGTAACAGCTCTGCTTTTTATCACCTCCATACAGATTTGAGGCGACAAAAAAAACACAATCACACATCGCCATTTCTCTGTCTGCGGTCTGTTCCGACGTAAAGAGGAGAGCTGAGGACACCAGCCCTGCTGTGTTTTCAATTATGTCACAGTGGCTTTCAACAAAATGGGAAAAAAGATTGAGATGTGCAGAAATGAGAAAATAGGAAGAAAAAAAAGATAATACAATTTTTACCTGATCCCCATCTTTCTGTACCGGCACCGCATCCACTGCTGGAGAGAGAGAGAAACAGAGATGAATTAAAGATAATTTCATTATCACAGGTGCTTCTCTAGATACAGGTATCAGATCATGGCAGGAAACACAGGTGCAAGAATATTATGATAGGAGAGGCCGAGCGAGGGAAGGAGAAGGGTAAGATAGAGGAGTGAGTGAGGGACAGTGACCAGTGAAACAATATTTCAAACTGACGCAGCCGTCAACACCCTCACTAAGGGAAGATGTCAGCGCTGTCCACTACTTCTCACTCACACGCTAAAATTAGATTAATTATCCACGCCAAGCTTTGGCACACAGGGCACCACCCGTCTGAGTCATTAAGGCCAGAGATTACTCTTAATATTTGAATGTGATGAAAGCCATTCTGTAAGTTATTATCATAAGTAATCGAGTGCTATTTTAATAATTTAGCGGTGAGAAAATTGAAAATGTGCTGTTGCCTGGCCACAGCTTGAAGATTCTGATGAGGACCGACTTAACCTGTCCTTTCACTACACGACGACCTTCAGTCTGACCTTAACAGTAAATGAGGTAATACAATGCAACTTGTGAAAGCCCACATGTAAATGCTGTAATGTCTCCATGGTATGTCATTATGGTCGGCGTTCATGTCATTTTTATTGTGCTGGCAGTATCTTGCATACTCAGCTGCTGATTCAGAGATGAAGACACAGGCTGGACATGACTATTACCACGTTCTGCTCACTTATGATTATTTAAAATTGGAAAATGAATCGCTTCCATCTTCCAGCACTATTTACTCAATGTGACGGCACAGGCACTAATGTGCTGTTTACACAAGAACGCAAACGGTTGTATCCGCTACTTTTCTCTTTCGTATAGCCCGTTTGTTCACACGAGGCCGTAACGGAAACGCAGAAACGGACCCTGCAAACGATAACGGGTCCCAAGGTGGATAGATCTGCAAACGGAACGCTCTGTGTGTACGTCCTATACGATCATTTCCTGATAACGATGTAGCCATAGCCCCGCCTCTCCCCATCTCTGCTGCTCTCTGCTGTAGCATGTTCAGTAGCTACTGTCAGTAGCTACTGCTACTGCTACTGCTACTGACCATGCTACAGATGTTAGTGCAAAATCTACAGCTCCTCTACCACAACCATCAGCAACAAGTGGACATGGAGAATTACATGAACTACATGTTGCTAAATCCACCGCGGGGCATAAACAAAAGGGCAACCATGGCAACCATGCTCGGGGGTCTTCTTCGCTGCTTTTGGTGTATTTTGTGTACAGCGCCACTTACAGGCCCGGCATATGTACTACAGCGTCTCCAGCGCTCCCGAGCGGTCTCGTGTGAACGGAATACTTTTTTGATATCGTATTCGGTTCGTTTGCGTTTCGTATGCGTTTGCATTTGCATGTAAATGGGGTCTAAGAGGCAGTTCAGCTCTGCGTCTTAGTTCAGTTATTCGTATTATTATATGCCGTAGTTTACGTGGCATTAAAGGGGAATCAATTATAATAACAAAAAATAACATAACATCAGAAATTGATTTTGGCCAAATTGTTAGCCTTCTACCTACAAAGGAATTCATAGATATTATATCTCAGCAAATCTAAAAAAAAAACTTGCTTTATTGCAGAAGTACTATCAAATAGATTCAATCAATGTATTGTGAGGTTATGACGGTCAGTTATTTGTGTCCTTGTCCCTCGGCCTCTCCTTCTCATACAGTTCTGATGTTACTGTGATTATCGTTTCAGTTCCTTGTTAACTATTTGCTGGTCAGCTTTGGCTGCTGTTGCACACATGCTGCTCTGTGGCGTAACAGTAGGTTTAATGCCGTTTCAAAAGACTAAGATATGTGTATATTCTTTCGGTTTAAGCCCAGTGTTCTTTTATCTTTTCCCTCCTGTACATCCTGTGTATTGTATGGGATAACATATATGTTCTGCCCTGTATGAAAAGTTGTATCGCAGAAAGTTCCCAGACCACGAACCTCAAGTATGCTTTTGTCAAATGTGACATTGTTTTGCTTTTCTGTCACTAAGCTCACAATGACTAAGCTCGGTTTTATTATAGATGGTGTAGACAGATGGGTAATTCTACTCAGTCTGGAGGAAGTGGCAGCAGGATTAGTGTGGTGAGCGTTAGCAGTGCAATGATAATGACTTGGCATCAGTGGAGACATTTGGATTTTAAGTTTGAGGTCTCTGGATGAATTCTCAAAGAAAAAACACAAAGGAAAAGATGAAAGATAAATAAAAACAACCCAATATCGCTGAGTAAAAGCAAAGTCAAAGTATTCGATATTCATATTCTACAACTGTAATGTAATTTTGTAACCAACAACATATGTATATCTAAGGCCAGCTGTGTAGAAAAGGTTAAATCAGTTTTACTTGTTGTGGCCAATGACTGGCACAACAGTATGGAAGCCTGTTTGCGCCACAGGAAAAGAAAATCCTGTAAGTCAATATATTGACTTAGCTATCTCAATATATTGACTTGCTATCTCAATATATTGACTTAGCTATCTCAATATATTGACTTAGCTATCTCAATATATTGACTTATCTATCTCAATATATTGACTTGCTATCTCAATATATTGACTTAGCTATCTCAATATATTGACTTAGCTATCTCAATATATTGACTTGCTATCTCAATATATTGACTTAGCTATCTCAATATAATTACTTAGCTATCTCAATATATTGACTTGCTATCTCAATATATTGACTTAGCTATCTCAATATATTGACTTACTATCTCAATATATTGACTTATCTATCTCAATATATTGACTTGCTATCTCAATATATTGACTTAGCTATCTCAATATATTGACTTAGCTATCTCAATATATTGACTTAGCTATCTCAATATATTGACTTAGCTATCTCAATATATTGAGTTATATATATATGTTTTTATTGACACAATTATGTCAAATACAGAATAAGGCACAGACATCAATGTTCATCATATAAGCGGTACAACTTCATATTACGGTACACAAATTCACCATCAACTAGTTGTTAATTAACATGCATATTAGCAGTATATTGGCTCTTTATTAGTCATTATAAAACACTTATTAATGCCTTATTCTCCATGACCATATTCTACAAGTAATCTGTGTATGTTACACTTGCATGTATGAGATCATTAAGTGCCTTGTAACTTCTTTTTTTATAGTTTCACTCCGGTTAAATGTCAGTGGACTGCAAATAAGTCAATAAAGGAGCATGGCTGCTCATTCCCTGGCTCTCAAAAGAGTTTGGCTGGCTGTTTAATCTATGTTCACACTGAGACAGTACAACACATAGAGAGAACAGTACACCTATTGTGTAAGTACATACAAGCAGGTCACACAGTATGATCACAAATACATACAATCTGTTAAAAATCAGTTTTATTAAAAAGTACAGGCTGCATATATGTTCTCAGCCTTGGAGAAACTTGACATGTTTTGGGATGTGTCTGAACCTCTCTTTAGTGGTTCATTAATAAAACAGATATTTGAACATGGGCCTACTTTGTTCATGTGCTGTTGAGGTTAATTTCAGTAGTGGTGTGCTATAATGTATTTACAAAGTGTGAAGAGGAGGCAACTTTAGAATAGGGAACCTGTTCAGGTCAATTAGAGTCAAACTACTAGCTTATTGGTTATGAACAAGACTTCACTTTAAATAGGGAACATATTCTTAGATAGAAATACCTAATTTTGAGTTATTTAGACATATTGAGGAGAGCATATTAAGACCAAAGCTCATGTACAACAACTTCCTTACTTGCAATAAATAAGGTCTAATTAGAGGGTTATTGAGGAAAAACTCTCAACTAATGGCCTATTACTTGTAGAATATGGTCATGTAGAATAAGGCATTAATAAGTGTTTTATAATGACTAATAAAGAGCCAATATACTGCTAATATGCATGTTAATTAACAACTAGTTGATGGTTAATTTGTGTACCTTAATATGAAGTTGTACCGCTTATATGATGAACATTGATGTCTATGTGCCTTATTCTGTATTTGACATATAAACAAATATATATATATAACTCAATATATTGAGATAGCTAAGTCAATATATTGAGATAGCTAAGTCAATATATTGAGATAGCTAAGTCAATATATTGAGATAGTAAGTCAATATATTGAGATAGCTAAGTCAATATATTGAGATAGTAAGTCAATATATTGAGATAGCTAAGTCAATATATTGAGATAGTAAGTCAATATATTGAGATAGCTAAGTAATTATATTGACTTACAGGATTTTCTTTTTCCTGTGGCGCAAACAGGCTTCCATACAACAGAGCGTTCAACTATATCAGGTATGCAAAAATAAGTTCCTTCTTAAAGGTTTGGGCTATTCAGGTGCTACTGAGATGGCATCCACCCTGTATGCTTTCTTCTTGTGATTTGGCACCATTCAGTTCCTACCCAGCATCTATATCACACATCCTTGGAAATTGTGCTAACACAAACAACAAACGGCGAAAAAGCAGTAAATCCACAGATTTGGCAATCATTTGCATTTTTCTGCATAAATTGCTTAAAACATTGCAGGATTATCATGTTTTTTTGTTCCATTTTTAACAAATGCTTCCAGCACGGCTCTCACTGCTTTTTAGCTCGCTTTCACGCTTAATTTCAGTACATTATTTTCATTTTTCTTTCTACTTTGTGCCTCACTCTCTCAGTTAATTTGTGAAAAGATTTTCCATGTGAAGATTATATCCTAAATATATAACCAATGACTCTTAATCGGGAAAGCAGTGCACATGTTCACATTGCAGAAGATCTGAAACAAACGTTTCTCCTTGGAATCACTATCTTTTAACGCATCATTAAGCTGAATGAAAACTAAAATATCTGTCCAGTATAACCCTGCCAACGCTAAAATTAGATTAATTATACACACCATGCCTCAGAACAGGAGGCCACGACCTGTATGAGTCAGCGAGGCTCGGGATGATGAAGGATATTAGATCTAAGTGGGGATGAAAGGAGAGGCCTCCCCCATGTTAACACAAATTATAACTAACATCTCTAATATCTGGTGGTGAAAGCTGAGATAAGAAGCTGCTTCTCCTCCACACATACTCCCTCAGGAGACATTCAAATACTTTAGGCAAGTTTATAATTAGATCAACTTCACCTAAAAAATAACACTAGTGAGGATAATGGTGCTTGTGTAGAAAATTGCTCAAGTTGTTGAGTATCACTTCAAGATTGTTTCAAGAGGAAATCTTCTTGAGCTTTCCACACTCTCATCAGAAGAACAGTTCATTGTTCAAAGATTTAAAAATCCTCCTTTAGCCCACAAACTCTCTTTCATCTCCCTTTTTGATGAGGCTGATTGAAGTGGATTTAACAGCTGAAATCAATAGGACAGCCTGGACTCACTTATCAGTCTACTTCGCACCAAGAGCCGATATTTGTTATTGTATTCTCAACATATGGTCCGAACATCCTCATCGATGGCGTCCACATTGATCCGGTGCTTTCTGCCAGGGAGCGCTGCATATCGACAGAGCCTAAAAATATCTCAGCCTTCATACTCCCTTCAATGGAGACGTAAGCTTTCCATCTAAATCAATATCAATAAAACCCTTCTAGGCAAAGAGTGGAGGGGGGGTTGGGGGGGGGGAGTCGTCGTCACTGTGCAGCGGCAGAAGATGCAGTTTGGAGATGTGCTTCATCTCAAGGGATAAAAAATGACAGCTCTGTGCCAAAGTCGCTCCAAGCAATCGATGCCTTCAGTAGAAGAACCTGCTGTTAATATACACGCAAGGCTTGGTTTCAAACTTGTTTTTACTACCATTTCGTAGAAAAATACTCTAAACTATTATCTATATTTTATAAAATGCTTTATTCTCAAGACGAAAATTGAAAAACGAATTGAATGCTTTTTCAAAAACAGTAGATGAACACCTTTTGCATTCCTACCCTCATTTGTTGTATTTTTCTCGTTGATGGCTGACTAAATATCTATGGCATGGTGATGCAGCTATTACAGATACCAGTGAGGCTGCTATATGCAACACATTTTCATTTTAGGTTTATTTCCCCAGGCTGGGCCACTCAATTCTTATATTTTTCTAATGGGGAGGCCTGCTGGGTAAAGCCACAGCGGGGCTTGATAAGAGAAAAGGTTTTAGACAGCAGCCATTTCAGTCCCTCTGCATCAAAGAGAGAGGGCTTCTTTCACATGTCACCAGTTAATGTAGAGCCAACTTCAATAACAAAGAAATCCATCAGGTCAGGTGGTGACAGAGACACAGAAAGCAGACCAGAACGGGATTGACTGTTGAACAGATGTAGCTTTATGCTAACGATGGTAGAATTAGTCTGGAAGCTCTGCAGTTATTTGACAAAAAACTGATACAGTGGTAGCACAGTATGTTTAGCCTTACGCTGCTGTGGATTGTACATGTCTGTTAGAAATAGTTTCTAGGATTTATTTGTGTGTCTGTTGCCCTTGAGATCAGATAAAGTCATGCCAAGTGTTGTTAGCAAGCTTTTGAATAATGTTTGCTTGGCTACTTGTAGCATTGACTTCTTACTGACAGGAGTGAGACATGGTGAACATAATGTACAGTAACTCAATCTTTCAGTTGGTCTTTTGCTGTGGATTTGTTTGCAGCAGTATAACAACTACTTTTGGCCCTACTACTCAAAATGAATATATTTTGCTTGAATAAACAACAATGCAGTTTTTTTGTTCAAACTACGTCTTAATTGACAATTACGTAATCAGATTTGATTTCAGAAGCAAAATCAAAGATGTTTCAAAGGTGCTGATTCCTGAACAGATTATGTTAGCTACACCCACACATGTAGGAGTGTGCACACAAAAAACAAATCATTAATGACACATTTTTCAGGCCTGACCCTGTACTTTGGGTGAAGGACAACATTTCCACCAGATGAGTGAATTCAGCTGAGTCCTTCAACAATGTTAAACCTTTCATCTCTCTTTTTCTCCTCGTCTCTCTCTCTGTTAATGAGAGACATGCAGTCTTAGTCATGACTCTGCTCTCTGTGAGTACATTCGAGATGCGACCCGGGGGATCCTGGAGGCCATTTACTCCTCACAACACACCCACACGCATTGAGGCACATACAAACTCAAACACACAAGCAAGACAACCACACACACACAGTCACACCGGAGAGCTCTGGAGCTGATGGAGCTCCCCGCCGAAGTCACGCTGGAGGAAGGAGATGTTGAGAGAGAGACACAGAGGGAGGCTGAAGGCTCTCAAAACCAGAAAGGGGGAAATATTGAAGAGGGAACGAAGGAGAGGAACAAAACCTAGGGATTGATTGAAGCTAGAAACCACAGGGCAGAGGGTATGTTGAGCAGAGAACAGCAAGGGCTTTTGGGAAATACAATTGAGAAAAAGATGAGAAGGAGTGGTTGAGGAAAAGAAAAGCAGTAAGAGAGAAGGACAGTAATGTTGTGAATATTGCACACAGTGATGCAAAGCAAGGACATTTCATTTTTTTAGTTTTGGTCATAATTTAGGTTTCTTGACCACTATCTTTGTGACATTTCTGTCAGCAAATTAGAAGAGGTGACATTTTTTTTTTATCTATCATATGTTTTCTAAATGTTTAACACCCCCAAATAAAAAAAGAAGAAAGTGTAGAAGCACTTCATTAAATACTGCTTCCAGTTTGTTAGCATAATAGCATCACCAAGGTCACTTCTTAATTTGTCTTCTTAGGTTTGCAGGTAATATATTAAACTGATTTATAACCAAAGAGAAAGAAAACATTGTATTAGTAGAGACTTTGAGAGAACATTTGATATAATCTTTCACTAAAATGCCCCCCAGCAACATCCTGCTAAACAGCAACAGCTGTCTGGACTAATAAGTGAAAGTCCTAACAGCTAACAGCATCACTGATCACTCGGTTCCCATTTGATGGACATTTACCCAGAGTTCCCTGCAGCACCTGAAGGAAATGCAGCCTGCTTCACAGTCATTACTGTCACTCAGTGTCAGGCCACCTAATGACCGTTTTAACTCTGGCTGACTTCTTATCATTAGTCTTTAATGTGATTCTCCCTCAATCTTTTTTTATGATCAGCGCTTTACTGCCAAGAGGTGTCCTGTCAATCAAACTCTTAATCTGTGATTTAAAGGTTGAATTTCTCTAGCTACCGGTCTTTGTTCACCACTTACTGTATGTCGCAAGAAGAAAGTGAGAACTGCATGGTTTGAGTTATAAATTGGGATCATAGGGGAGCATTTAGAAACTAAAGAGATATTTTCCATCAGGAGCCGGTGATACAAACACAATCTTTAACTTGAATCTGTCAGGTGGCCATTAGCACGACTCCAAATGAATGTTAAAGTTGCTTTTTTTTTATTAGGCGTATAAATTGACAACTGTTTGGCAAAGCCCAATTCCACATCTGCGAGACCTAGGGGGCTTTGTGACTTACATTTTGTAACTTTCCCGTAACGCATGGGTCATTACAAATACTCCTCATGAGCACAATATTGCCATTCTTGCCAACGACATGTGAACATGTCCTTGTATGCAAAAAAACCCAATGTGGAAACTGAAAGTAATCTGAACAAATGTTTACGGTCTAATTTTTTGGATTGGGTCAGGCCCAAAATCAGTGTTACATCAGTGTAACTGCGTGATTCAAAACTACGTAATGATCAGACAATTGTTTATAAAGAATGTATAGTGGCAACTACAACAATAGTTATTTTAATTGTGAATTAATCTGCTGTTTTTTGCTCGATTACTGAATCCAATCCCCAAAAATATTAAATTGACTGTCATTTCAGACAAGTAAAGGTAGCTAACCCTCACAATTGAGAATCTTGAATTAACCGTTTGGCATTTTCTATTTCAATTAATGGATTAATAAAGTTGTTTCAGATTATTAATCAAACCACTGGCATTCTTTTTCAGCAGAGGATTTTTTCCAACAAATGAGAGTTGGATACTGTGTAATTATGTGACTTGTTTTAACGACACTGAGTGGGGGGGGGGGGGGGACTGGCATGACTCTGATGTGAAAGATGCTAATTCTTGTCCGTTCATTGAACTTGGTAATTAATCTGATTCAGACTGTGATTATAAATGGTGTTTTGGGAGTCTGCAGTGTAATGTTTGCTTGTTAGACTGTGAAACACAGCTCTGAGCGTCTGTGCTGTGCTAAAGTATACGTGTGTGTGTGTGTGTGTGTGTGTGTGTGTGTGTGTGTGTGTGTGTGTGTGTGTGTGTGTGTGTTGTGTGTGTGTGTGTGTGTGTGTGTGTGTGTGTGTGTGTGTGTGTTGTGTGTGTGTGTGTGTGTGTGTGTGTGTTGTGTGTGTGTGTGTGTGTGTGTGTGTGTGTGTGTGTGTGTGTGTGTGTGTGTGTGTGTGTGTGTGTGTGTGTGTGTGTGTGTGTGTGTGGCTACTGACCTTTGAGTAAAAGGTTGTTTCTGTTTGTGCTCGTGAACAAAGTCTCTGCAGTGGAGTCCAACAAAAACAAACGACCGTCATATATAAAAGGCCTTGTTCCTGATTACCTCAGATGTTATATACAGTCATGATAGTTTAAAACATAGTTAAGGGCTATGATAACCATTATAATATAAACCAAAATATATTTTGAGGGAAGTTTTTCCAACTGTTTGCTGTGGTTGTTAATGCTGTTATACTTAGAAAGCAATCCGTTTTGAATAGAAGTGTAGTTTTATCTATTCATTTGAACGGCGGTAATTCAGACTAATAAATCATAGTCACCGAAGCTGAATTACATTTTGGATTTCATCTTAAAATAAACAAAAGAAATGAACTCCTAAACAGATTCGTATTGTTTCTGAGAGCACTTTAACTTCACTTCACAGACTGCGTAATTGAAAAGGATCAAGCAAAGTTTCCATTGTATAATTTCCAACCGTATGAAATGGCATACTTTTAGTTATGCTCCTGTCCCTAGAAAGCCTCTGCCAAATGTTTCACGGGCTATTCTTCTGTAGTCTGCAGATTACAAAGCCATTGGTGTGAACGTTGGCGCTGCTCGCTCTAATCTGTTTGGCAGCGAAGCAGAAGGTCTCAGGGAAATGAATCTGAGACATCAAAGTATGACAGAGGAGAGCCGCCTGCCAAAAAGCCTGCTAGGACATCACGCTTTATTTAGCCCAGAAAATTGTTTTTTGCATCAGTCAATCTGCGAGACACTTTGGGCGATGTAGTTGTGTTTTTTTCTTTCGGACCGATGAAATATATTCAAATTCTCTGTGAAATACTGATTTCCCGCAACTCTATGTAATCTGTCTTCAAAGTCAAACCAGAAAAGATATTCATGTAATACACTTTTTTTAATTGAACACGAAGGGAAGCAGCACCTCAACTTTTTGCTCCAATAATATTCCACTATGGAGATATTAGTGGTCATCTCTTTTTGCTCAAAGTAAGTTAGGTATCAAAACGTGAAATAAAAAATCCAAGCGTGACACCGCCTTTGGTTGATCCAAAAAAAAAAATGAACTCCCGAAACAACGTTGTTATCTTGATTAATCTGAGACTTTCCTCATAAGAAAAAAAAATGCATCAGTTATTTTAGCAAACGCCTCAAACAACTAACTTCAAAGCGGTCATTATCTGTTCCTCAATAATGTATATTCATTTGTCCTCAAAGGTCCCTGTAGGAGCCATGTTGTGCTTCTTTGGTTTAAAGCAACACACACCTGAATTGTTCGTCAACTTGTATGTCCTTGCTGTCATATAGGTACAAAATGAACTAGTTCAGCTTTAATTGTACATGTTATCTCAGAAAAATAAGGCTCAAGAGGATGGTGAAAGGCACCAGAGGAGGAGGATGAGGGGATAAAAAGATTGAAAGGGTGGATTTGTGCCATGAAAATGTGTTACATATGAAGTGGTTCATCGATTTAGCTGCTCCACAAGGACCAATACAGCTACATTACCACAGGGACACAGGTGGGAGAGGGAGTGAGAGATGAAACAGAGGTGAGGGTGATAATATGATGAAGAGGGAAGGAACAAGGGGGACAGTTTGGGAAATTAGGGATTAAAGAGGAGGTGATTGGTTAAGATAAAAAAGGAGGTAAATTCAGGGGTTACAGGAAAATGGAAGAGGAGGAGAAAGGAGCTACAGTGGAGTAATCTTTTTTGGAAGCCTCCTTATTGAGGGAAATGACCTTGAAGTATTTAAGTGGGAGCCATGATACGAGCTGGTGGAACGTTCTCTACTGTAAATGGTAAAGTGCTTCAACGCTTCCTTTCCTTTCTACTAATAGGGGACACTGGACCGTTTTTACAGCACAATTTATAGCTAGACAGCATAAAAACATCAACATTTAACTAAGATGAAAATGTCTTTCTATGGAGGTGTGATTCTGGATTAGACAGGAAACGCTCCTTATAGAGTTCATCATTTAATTCACTATACTCAATTTCTATGTGTTTTAAACAAAGGACCTTTGAAGAAAAATAAATGACATCAGCCATAGTGCAGTGGGATTCTCTGAGCTCCTGGGTTGTGTATTTCTCAGACGTTGAGAATTACCTTCACATCTATAGTATAGGAAAAGACATAGGGCGTAATTCTTTTGACTATTCAACCCCAGCCAAGGTCAAATGATCAGCAGGGAAGAAAAAAAGGAAACTGCCATGAACAAGCCTTCTGCACAACATGCTACACAAGAATGCAGACTCACAACAATACACACCTATGTATGCTGGCACACACATGCATACACGTGAGTGTGTAAGGAACGGTGGCTTTGTGGGACAATGCAACAATAGGTCCTGACAGCTCTCTCTGGCAAACCCTCGCCTGTCTGCTGCCATCGCTCTGAGCACTGGTGTGTTCTGTGTGTATGAGTGTGTGTGTGTGGGAGAGTGAGGTGACACAGGGCCTGTGATCCGAAGTGAAGTCGAGAGTCTGAGGCCCCGCTCACACGGGACCGTTTGCGTTTATGCACAGTATGCGTATTCAAAAAAGTCTTCCGTTCACATGCATTTGTTTCATTTAACGTGTCTGTTCAAACGAGACCGCTGGAAACGCTGTAGTACATATGCTGGGACTGTAAGTGGCGCTGTAACTTCCGCCAAAATACACCAAAAGCCGCGAAGAAGAGCAACCGAGCAGCCCCGCTGCAATGTTGCCATGGCTACCCTTCTGTTTAAGCCCCGAAACTGAAACTGAAACTGAAAGAAACCGAATCTGTGGATATTGCGTCTCTGTGGAGAGGACGGCTCAGAAAGAGAGATATTCTCTACAAACACCGGGTGAGATCCTCCTCTGTCAATATAATGGATCAATGCATGAAATCTGACTCTGTTTATTTTGTTTAAGGAGTATATTGGGCGTTAACAATTCTGGTTTGCCTTTTATAATATTATTTCATTCAAGAACCCCTTGTGCGTTTAATGAACACAGCTATTTTTGATAGTTGCTACAGCAGTGAGCAGGAGAGGTGGGGAGAGGCGGGGCTATCGTTATTTTTTCAGGAAATATTCGTATCGAGGTGATTACACGGACTCGGTTGACCCCCCAGAGCGTTTCGTTTGCAAATCTATCCACCTTGGGACCCGTTATTGTTTGTGGGGTCAGTTTCTATCGGCCTTGTGTAAATAATAGGGCTATACGCACGCGAAACTATGCAGATACAAGCAGTTTTCTCCTCGTGTAAACGGCGCCTAAATCACCTCTGCTTCAGCGGCGGACGCCCCGAGCCGACACCAAACACTGAGGGAGTCCTGCTCACTACGGCATGCCGGGGTTGCACCTTCATCCATCCATCCGTTCATTCTCCTCTCTGACGGTTGTGTGTCTGTGTGTGTTTTTATCATTGTCATTTTATAAGATGTCTTGGGCGAACCCATATTCCCTGGAGCTGTTGGAGGTAGGCCTGTCGCGATAATCAATAAATTGACTTATCGTACGATAAATAAAAATGGACTCGATAACTTTTCTGAGCTCGATAAATTGCCGTTTACATGCGTGTTTGTTTACATAAGGATGTGACCAGCATTTTAGCCCGGCGCGCTGTGAGGGGTGGGGCTCACACACAGCCAAGTCAGGAAACTCCACGTGCAACAGTGTAGCAGCCAAATTAATAATATAGAGACAAGCAGAAGACAACGTGTGACTTACTCGAGGGGAATTTGAAATGGAATTGGTTGCAAAACCTAATGCCACATCTCCGGTGTGGGAATATTTGGGATTTAAGCCAAATCAACGAGGCGAACCTACGGACTTGAATGAGCCGGGCGGTGTGTCGCATTTGTTTTAAAAAGGTAGCAACAAAAGCTAGCAATACGACCAACCTTAAACTGCACCTGAAACACAACCACCCCATTCCGTTTTCCCAGCTGGGAGCAAACACGGCAGCTGGAGATGGAGAGCCCCCACCTTCCCTACAGTTTACAATCAAAGATGCATTTGCCCGACAATGCAAACATGTTGAGGCATCTGGGTCTTTGTATGGACAGTGGACTGTACACTTGACTGTTGTTTTAAGGAGGGTTTTTTTGCTTGTGAGACAATGTGTGCTCATATTTATTTATATATATATATATGAGAGAGAGAGCTCTGTTTTCCAGCCTGATGCTGCGTTCACACCGGACGCGATGCGACTATTCGCTTCGCTCTAATCGCTCCTATCGCATCGCTCTAAACGCTGGAGTTTCACCGCGGCTGCCAGCTGTGTTTACTCGCATCATTCAAACAAGACGCGCTGACTCGGGAGCTACAACTACAACAAATGAACATATTTTACCGTGATTAAATTGTAATACACGTTTCTAAATGATGCCGAAGTAACAACATACTGATACCGGTTAGTAACAACCATGAATTAATGCTTTGACAAGTCTGCAGACAAGACGGCAGGCAAAACACCTTTTAAAATGCTTGTTTTCTGAATGAAGATCGGGTCGATCAGGCTAAGCTAACGTTGTCTATGCTCATTCCACACTCATAACAACGGCCTACAGACATAAATAAAGCAGCGACTGTATTCGCCATGACACAGACAGTCTGTGGTTTGTACTTGTTTAACTTTTGTCCAGTTTCTGAACAGATATGAGGAGCTGTGAGCTCTGTGTGCTAACTGCTAACAGCTAACGGCTGATGTTGTGTGGTTGAACGTCAGTGACGGCGGCTGAGATCCTCACCGCTGATTGGCTTCCGCGAGAACGCGTCACGTGAATTTGACGCTCGAGTTGAAAAAATTGAACTCTCGCGTTTAACGCGGCACCGTTCAATCGCCTCAATCGCGTGATTCGCGCCGCGTTCACCGCTTCATGCGCGCCGTCGGAGCGAATTCGCGTCTGTCCGCGTCTCTGCATTGACTTTACATGTAATCGCGCCGCCCCCAAACATCGCATCGCGTCCGGTGTGAACGCAGCATGAGTCTATTTCATTGATTGTTTTGGTTGTGTGTGATTTAATTAAAAAAAAATTATTTAATTTTTTTTATTTATTATATATAATTTATATATTTGAATATTATTTCACATTTCATTTGCATTGTTGGATGTTCAATAAAAAGTTCTGTTTGAAAGGATGTACTTGAATTATTATTATATATTATCATTATGTCAGTGGTCTAAAATGGTCTTACAACGGTGCCGACAATATTATCGTTTATCGCAATAATTTCCGGGAAAATGTATCGTCCAACAAAATTAATTATCGTGACAGGCCTAGTTGGAGGTTTCTCCTTCGTACTTGATGTCCCTTGTGATCCAACTCAATGTTCTCTCTTTCCTTCCTTATGAATTTAAAGAAGACTATAGTAGTTTTAAAGTATCTAACAAGTCTTTCTTAGTTCCTATAGTTTATTTTCATCCCATCCATTAAATACTAGTAAAAATGCCCAGAAACACCTTAACCACGAATGCCTTTAGGATAACATTATAACTGTTGTAATAACTCAAATTAGACTTCTGGTACATTTTTGTTTACCTTTTCTTCAACACTGGGGTCTTTTTTATCTGGACTCAATGAATGTTCAAGTATAATTAGTCCTTTGTTCAATTAACCATGTTCCTGGTTCTTCTCAATTTTGAGAATGTACAGAATAGTAAAATACGAGCAGCCCTCATGAGGATTTCACAGCATGCAAACAGCCATGAAGAGAACTTGACAAAACAACGTTTATTAAACTTAACAGCTACATCCTCACACTTACAGAAGCCTTGTTTTTACAGTTAAAGAACTCATTTGGATGTTTTGTGTCCTGAATTCAGTTTACTCAAGCTTCCTTTCGTATCTGATTCCCAGCAGTGCAGAGAGCGAATACCACACAAAGAGTAAGCTGCATGCGCTGGCTTCCAGTTTTATCTCCTGTAATATGATTGTATCTTTTAAAGTCTTCTTAGTGTGAGGTCCTGTTGAAACATTTTCACACCCAGTGGAGAAAATGCAGTTTTAGTCAATTTCTCAAGTTTATATTTCAGCCTGCTATTCAGCTTTCCTCATGGCAAACTGTAATCTGTTCCTTAAACTCACCCTAAAAAAACAGCTAAGCTTTATCCAGGCAAGCAGCTTAACAAGACTTGGAGTCCATGCTGATGGCTGAGCAAATTTGTGGGGTTTCTTAAAAGAAAGACCTTTCCAACATGGATTAGACTATGCAGGAACAGTTTGTGTGTGTCCCTTATCTGCTTCAACAGGGCAATGCCCCCCGTGCACAAAGCTAGCTCAGAGAGAATTGGTTTTCCCAGTCGCAACCTTTGCAAGATGCAGTCACAAATCTTTACAAATGTGTAATTGAGATTAAAATTTGAACAAGGGCATGGCCCCTACCCTTCAAGCTCAAGAAAAATTCATCGCGACTGGTGTGACCAAATCAGACTGCATAAAAAGGATAAATTACTTATTTTCTTATGAAACCGTTGGATATCAAATTGTTTGTTTTCTCTCTGCCCTTCAGGTCAGACACCTGTCAGTCAAAATATTGACCAGTTGCCTTACTCCGTGTTATCGGCTCACCTCTGACTGGTAAGATCCTAAAATGCACTTAAAAAAAGAGGGTTTCTGAAATATGTGTTTTTCTTCACACATGCACACCACTTAGTACACAGGACATCCGTCAGTCACTCTGCAGTCAATATTTTGGACTTGGGGAGGGGAAAGTGTTTTCCTGTGAAAGGGGATACGTCAAACACACCTCACAGGGAAGGACAAACACCATGGAGTGTTATGTTGTTGAACCAGATTGCAGCTTTAGTGGAATAAGGGACTAATTTCAGGGAATTTGGGTGTAAAGCGTTATTTACTCTTTATCTATCCATTCGTTTTAGCACCACCTGTATGTGCAATGCCATTTCAGAGTTCATATATTTATCCTTAAAATATTCCTTCGTAGCCATGATCACACACAAAGGTTGATTAGAGACTCAATCCAGCAAACACTGTTCTGCAGCACCAAATAGCACCAAAAGTCGATTAATCCGCTAATAAAAAAGGACATATTTTCTTCTGTTGTCTTATTAAATAACGTAGTCCATTTCTTAATTTGTAACAGTCTGACTAACACATTGTTGGTTTGGGGCTTTTCAGCGGAGTTGTTTAACATTAAGGGAAACATGGCATTGTCCCAACCCTATCCGTTAACATCAATAGGCAAATTAATATCTTGGCTCATCGAAATATGTTATGATACCTGGAAAAAATCTCTGGCCTGTTTCGATAGACACATATATATCTTAGGAAACCTTACGATCTCAAGAATTGTGAGCAATATTTAAAATGTGGATTTCAAATGTATATATTATGGTACTATTCACATCAAAAATCCCCTATAACTTTCATTTGTTACGTGCTCCCTCCTTGTTTTCTTTCTGTCTCCCTGCTGCCCAGGTGCACCTGGTCTGCCCCTGGCTCCGCCTCTGCCCAGGTGCACCTGGTCTGCCCCTGGCTCCGCCTCTGCCCAGGTGCACCTGGTCTGCCCCTGGCTCCGCCTCTGCCCAGGTGCACCAGGGTTGCATTCGAATAGTCCATTTAGCTTAGGAACCTTCCTAACGGAGTGAAATGACCCGGAAGTCCCTCAGTGGCAGCCATGATAAGTGCCGTTCGAATTCTCTAAATTAAAAGGAAAGGAGGTTTCAAACTTCCTTTATAACCTCCTTTAGCCTAGGAACCACTGGACCTCCCTAACCGAAAGGAGAGGAGAAAATGCTGCCCCACAATGCCTTGCGGCCACAGCATTTGCCGTCACACAACAGTCGGCCGTTCACGGAAACAACCGATTATGAACGAGAAATGATATCATGAAAGTTACGGTGCTTATTAAGCATTTTTAAAACGTATGTGGTAAGTTGCCAAAGTGCTTTGTTTTGAACGTTCATCAGTATTATAATCAAAAAGAGAAATATGAACGTTAGTTTTTACTGAAATGATCAAATAAAGTCAACATTTCACAGTCTTTACTGAGCTGTGTGGGGTTTGTTCAACTTTTAAAAGATGTTTGAATGGTGATATACACAGTGATAGATGTTAAGGACTAACGTTTATAATAAATACATTTGTATTGATTTTAAGATCTTTTCATACAATCATATGTATTGGGATCATTTGTATTAATGTGGACCGGAGGGAGAGGGTGACGAGCATAAGTTTCACTTTCCTTTTTTATTTCAATTCCAACTTTGGTCATGAAGAATATGTTTCTCTGTTGTCCCCGTTCATAAAGCATAAAACAACAGCATCAGAGCACGGTGCAGAGTCTCTAGATGAGTTTACAGTAGTCCCTCGTTCTTATTAAACATCCATGTTGTAGTCCGCTGTATAGAAAACTGTAGTTTCCATAGTTTCCCCACAGCAGCAGGCGCACATTTATGACCTCTGCTGGCGCATCATAAACACGTCGGATAGTGAAAGTGCAGTCGGATTCTCTAAAGTGCCGCAGTCTCTTCTCCTAAATCCTTTTGAATTCTCCTATCCACTATCCCTTAACCCCATGACGTTTCACTCCGAGGTCAAGGAATAGACGATAGGGTTAGAACTTAGGAGCTGTTTTTTTGGAGTATTCGAACGCAACCCTGGTCTGCCCCTTGCTCCGCCTCTGCCCAGGTGCACCTGGTCTGCCCCTGGCTCCGCCTCTGCCCAGGTGCACCTGGTCTGCCCCTTGCTCCGCCTCTGCCCAGGTGCACCTGGTCTGCCCCTGGCTCCACCTCTGCCCAGGTGCACCTGGTCTGCCCCTTGCTCCGCCTCTGCCCAGGTGCACCTGGTCTGCCCCTGGCTCCGCCTCTGCCCAGGTGCACCTGGTCTGCCCCTGGCTCCGCCTCTGCCCAGGTGCACCTGGTCTGCCCCTGGCTCCGCCTCTGCCCAGGTGTTCCCAATTCCACTCAGTCGCGGATATATAAAGAGAAGCTGGAGGAGAAGGATGTCTCGCCTTTTCTGACGCCGGGAGACACTCTCTTCTGAAGACCCTTGTTTATGTAGTGGGGCTTGAGCTATACTGTGTCTTGTAGATGTGTTTATGTTTAGCCTGGACGACCTGGTAGTCCAGTTTTCGCGGCTTTCTTTTGTTTCCATAGGGTTTACGCCTGGCTTTTGGTTAGGGGGGGAAGCTCTTGGTCCTACGGCCCCTGGTGTGGCTGGCTCGGGCTCCCTCCTTCCTTTTGTTCGTTTTGGCCAGTCCTCCAGACCTTTTTCATTTCCCGTTTGGCTTTTGTAAGAAAACGGCTCTATAATAATAAATGTTGGTTACTAAGTACTGGTTGTTGCATGTATTTTTCATGTTGCGGGTCTCAGCGCGAGCCACTACAGCGGAGTAGAGGCTGTGGCCGTAACACATTAAAGTCTGTAACATTGTGTTCCTGCATTCTACCAGAGAAATGGGATCATCTTGTCGTAGTGAACAACAGACCGGACAGTGTGACAGAGAGAGACACTCTGTGCTATCCGAGCATGTGGAGAGCCAATAGATAAGCTTTAGTGTTTCCGTTGATAAAGGTTTTTATAAAGGAACAGCGTGTGCAGGGACAGACTCCAGCCCCACTGTGACCTTGGAGAGTCAGTGGGTTAAGAAGATTAATTAACCAATGTGTGAGGACAGTATTGGTTGCTAGAGTCTACAACTGAGCCACAACCTTTTATATAAATTCTCTAATTCTCAAACTAAATAACAATTATGCATTGTACGTAATGAAAGTAAGTTACATACAACCTGTCGATTTTTTTAAAGCAACACTGACAAGTTGAGAGGGTAAACATGAGCCGTGTTCAGGGTACTGATATCACCATTGAGTGCTTAAATTAAAGCAGTTCCCTCTGAGTGCCATTTAGGAAATGTGAAATTACAGAGTGCAGCTCTTAGTTACTTATCAAGGCTCTTTTCAAATCACTGCTAAAAATTCCAGTGGCATGGCAGCTCCAGGCTCGGATGTGGCCCCAGCACCTTTGTGATGTAAATTTAGAGGGGAATACTGGAAACAAGACACTCAGAAAAAGAAACGCCTGAAGGAATCGTCACCTCCTTTTTCCATTACTGGCCTGAATCGATTTGGCTAAAAATAATGCAGGACTCCGCTGTGATCACGTTGCATTTACGGATGACCACACAGGCCAAGTGTCACATCACATGCGACTTGCTTTATCCAACCTGTGTTTATTTATGTGGAAACGGAGCTGCTGTCTGCCAGACTGTGAGTGTGCTCTTTACTCCTTTCTGTTTCCTGCCAACTTAAACTCCAAAGCCAAAACAACACTACACTTACACACCAGTGGATCATGTTACATCTCAGATTGCACAAACATTGGCGAACACACGTCTGTGTGAAGTAAAGATTGAATTCATTATTATAAGATTGATATTTCATGACAGTAAATCTGTGCAGCTGATTGTCTTGAAGCGAATATAGAATGAGAGACATAATAGTTTCATATTGCTGTGTCATTGAATCTTTTTTTCTAATGCACCGTTTAGCATTATGTGAATGTAAATTGTTACACAACTAACCCTAATAGCAATATAACTGCTCATTGAGCTAGCCAATGCTGTATAATGACCACGCTGAAGCAGGAAATCAGTTTGAGCTAACAAAATGTTCATGATTTCCAAAATATATATTTTTTTTACAGGTAATTATTTAAAAGAAGCTCTTTCCAGAAGTGCATATATCTGTTACTAAGAGTCTTGTCCCGGTATAGCTTCCACATGGTTCTCAACATGGTGATGGCTGATCTGGCCGCTAGAAGCTAACAATGCTAACAGCAAGAACAATGCAACAGCGTTTCGGGTTGGGGGACATCGTAATCGGTGGTATCCGCCGTACGAGCAGACAATAGTTAGCTAGGACAAATATGGCCAATCCAATAGTGACATTTTTTTTCTTGTTTCATGTCTTTTCATAAACACGAAGAAACGATTTGAGGAAGAGGACTGAAACAGCTGACTAACTGACATGTAGAGCTGAACAAAACATTAAATATCAGTGCACTGGAAACAAATCACAAATATTAGGCTCAGACTTTCATTCCCTCTTTCTGTTATAAATATCTAAGTAAGTTGTGAGCGAGACAGAAGTTGGCAGAGTAACGACTGATCGTGAGTGTGAAGTGGTGAGTCTCATCCTCAAAACAACTCTCACACTGTCTCACGCCAAATAAGAGGGAACCACAAAGCCTTGACTAAAAATATACTTATTAGGCACATAGAGAAAAGGCTTCCTCCGCATAGAGGACACAGTGTGAACTGTGACCTCTGTTTATAGAACAGTTTACCTCATTTTTAGTAGCTATTTTTTAGCTACTAAATGCTCCAATGTTCACAAGCTAATCGCTTTCTTTTCTGTGGGTTCATCACTGGAAAACATATTTCACATTAATCATAGTCATTTCAATGACTGTAAATGTAAAAAATATTTATTAGAGCAGCTGTAGGGAGAAATACTGCTGTCTAAATCGTGCTTTTGACTTAAAGTAGTTAAAATTATAGGTTATGTTATTCACTCAGTCAAATCATACCAATAGCTTATATAACCTAGAATGGTCTATTAATGTTAGACTTAAAGGTGGGGTAGGTAATTTTGGAGAAACCAGCTCGAGTGCGCAAGAATTTGAAAATACACAGCCGGAGAAAATCTGCCACTTCCTTACAGAGCCCCTCCTCCAACACACGCGAACACGCACATGACCAATGAGGGCACGAGATAAGTTTGTGCACAGATGGAAGGCTGACAGGCAGGTAGGCCATCCAGTTATTTTAGCCGGGCCGGCTAAAATGATTGGTCGTGCTTTTTACAGTACTACAGCTTCCACAGATGATATTTTGTTATGGATTTTTTGTCAAAGCACTTCAGATATTCATTGCTATCGGGATGTTAAGAGCATTCCATGGAATATAACAAAAAGTGTATCTCGAGCCGGTTTCTCAAACTTACCTACCCCACCTTTAAGTGTTTAGTACTTTAAATATGATAATCTGCTACGAGAGAATAGCAACCCCGTTAATGTATTTGTTCTTTGCTCCAAATGACAATAAATAAACAATAACTTTAAAGTATTAAACATTTAGTGAGAACAACTAGTCCCTCTGCTCCAATGTATGACCTTGTGCTTTTTTAACAGTATGTTTTATGGAGGCCTCTCTTTTTTTAAAGCACAAAAAAAAGGTTTTGATATTGAATGAAATGTCGTATTCATCTGTGAGATTCTGTTTTGCAGCGTCAGACTCCAGCTTTACTAAATCAGCACAATAATTGTAAACAGAATAGCAGCCACAAACAACCTCCACGCCACTCCTCCCACTGTCTGCCACTGGCTTGGGTTTGGAGGGAGATCTGTTGGACTAAAAACAGTTGTTGTAAGTTCTTCTTGTGGAGGGAGTGAGACAGCTAAATCAAATCCATGATCTTTATTCCCTCCAGAGAGATGTCAACAACCTTTTTGAATTATTGTGACACAGAGGTATCATTAGTCTTTTCACAGTGCTAAAAACAAACTGCTACCTTCCCTTTAGCCTGCAGGTTAACATTTGCTGCTAAATTCACACAAACTCATTGTTATTATTCAATGATTGCCTCCTTTGTGTTATTCCTTAAAATCCTTTCATGTCGACACGATAAAAATGTCCATCCTGTTTGGAACATAGGATTTGATTTCACTATCTAGCCGTTTCCTTAACTAGACAATATTGAAAAGTAATCGCTATATTCTGTGTTCAACCCCCACTGAGTCAGGGAAAGGTCAGATGATGTCATTGTGTAATTTTGTTTGTGTCATTTATTTTTCAATGTCCCCCAGGTAATGGGGTGGTGGTGTGGTCAGGGCGGTTAATTACACTTAATTTAGTTTAAAAGAAAGAAAACTGTTGCACCCTGAATGAAAATGACAGGTTTGACACAAACATCCAAGCTTTCGACAGTATCTCTTGGGTTTTCTCAGTTGAGGAAATACCAAGAAATGCTGTTGAAAGTCACAGAAAAAGTTAGCAAGTGCACCTCGAATGAACATTTTACCACGGTCAAAACTGAATTCTGTTTCAGAATGGTTATCAATACACATTCATATGTGCCAAAACGTTCAGGCGGGGGCGTCATGAATCTGCTGAGCCCTTTGACAGGTGACACCACTCTTTCCTGCCACCTGACGTACCTGAAAGCTACCTTTAGCTCCTGCTGAGGTAAACTGCAGTGGCTGCTCCGACTGCCTTCAAAAGGCTGCTTCATCTGAATTTCACGTCACCCTCAGCTGCATTCAGTAAGTATACCAACATGAGCCCATTCACAAATGGTATAATCTAGTCATTTTTCACTTTCAAGATCAACTAAATGATGTAAATAAAATGGCATATGTGCAGGATGTTGTGGTTTTCTTATAGTCATAGCCAGTCACAATTCAGTCCAATGTCTAAGACTCTCTTATGTGGAGGAGCTTTGTATTAATGCTCCCCTTTCAAGCCTGGAATAACACCATTTAGTCGAATGGCGTCACACAGAGGGCACACCAAACCAAGGTCAATCAATCAAAGTTCTCCATCTTCTCCTGTGACTGTTCTTATTTGTGTAAGCTTCTGTCAGCTCTCTCAAGCCCTGATTGTGAATCGTGGAGATGCAACTGTCAGCCTGAAAGTGTCTCTGTGTCACTGCCCTGCTGTCTGACTGATGACTACTGAACATCAGCTCTGCTGTAACAGGAGGATAATTGAGTGCAATGGCGGGCGCTGATTCTTTGGTTAAGTTGCACTCCACAGGAAACACACAGCTGAGGGAAACCAACCAGCACTGAGGGACCCTAACCATGACAAAATCACAGAGGTAATGCAACTGAAATATAAGAAATTCATGCACACATTTGATTCACTTGCACAAAGTCAAGGGTGAGAAGTGAGAGACAAAAAAATAAACGGAGAGCTGTTGACCTATATTTACTGTAACATTTTCTCTTCCCACTCCTCCCTCCGTTTCTAATTGACCTCCCTCTTTTACCCCGGATCTATTTTTAGCAGCAGCCGCTCTCGCTCGGGCCAAATATAAGAATAGACGCTCTTTGCAAGAAACGCAGCAGGAAGCCAGTAAGTTGGAGGGATGGGGCTCTGACACTCAGTACGTCACTCTTGATCCGTGATACACTTTTGTTCAATACCTCCATCTGACTTTGAGGGACACTCTGGTCCTTTAACTGTTTCATTGAACGATAAAACAGCTTATTGATTTTGGTAAACACACTTTACAACTCCCTCTTGCTCAAGATGGTTGTGCTCTGTCACCTTCCCTCTACATCTTCCACGTTCTTGTCAGTTTTGATGCACGGGTTCGTTTCCATCAATATTTATTTTTCTCATAAGGCTGGCTGCAAACTGACAGTACTAGTCTCTACTCCGTGCTGATTGTTTTCTAAATATAAACCATTGTTTGTGCTCTGAATGAAGTATCAATACACTTTGCCCTATCTTTGCATCATTGTTTTTGTTTTACTGATTATTTGCCGTCTTATTTTTATGGGCATTTTATGAACATTCAAATACATTCTGGTTCGGTTACCTAGAATGGTCTATTAATGTTGACTTAGGCGTTAAGTACTTTAAATATGATAATCTGCTACGGGAGAATAGCAACCCTGTTTATTTATTTTTATTTGCTCCAAATGACAATAAATAAACAACAACTTTAAAGGCTAGTATTAAACATTTAGTGAGAACAACTAGTCCCTCTGCTCCAATATATGACCTTGTGCTTTTTTAACAGTATGTTTTATCGAGGCACAAAAGAAAAGTTTGGATGTTGAATGAAATGTCATGTTTACATTCACGGTTTTTCCCCCAAACTAATTGTGTGTATCTTTTGGGTCTAGCAACTGGGATGATTTATTCCCCATAAAGCACTTCTTCTTCCTGTATGCCCTTGCTGGTGAATGCATGCATATTTGTGCGCCTAACCACCACCTGTAGATCACTGAGCACTAGTGTGACATCATTGGCGGATGTGTATAGAGTGGCCGATAGGTGCAAACGCTTTACAACCGCTCTAAACATTTTCTATTAGGAGAAACGCACTGCAGTTTAAAAAACAATGTGAATTTGGGCTGGTGTAGCACGTTTTCCACCTGTCGGCCACCGTATGTGTCTCACAGGAAAACTGCTAGACATTGATCCTACAGGTTAAAAAAAAGCCACAGCTTAAAGTCAGATATATTAAATATAAATGAAAAAAGAAATGTAAGAGATATTAAGCATTAGTTTGTTTAAAAGTAACATGTAATGTAAAACAACCTGAGATTGGGTTTCAAAAGTACCGTACTACGTTTCCTACCAATAGACAATGTTAGTTTCTTTACCCATAATGCCGATTTCCCCCTAGACATAATTACAGCAGAATAGGACAATTATTCAATTATTTATATCTGGAAAGCCCAATGCACTGGTTAACATCATCTGGGTTTTTGTGAGTAGGTTTCCTGGTTTCTCTTTAAGACAGAAAGTCACTCAAAATATCTTAACAATGTTCATATCCATGTTCCTCCCCCTCCTGTCTTTGATGTCCTCAGTGCCTTCACCTACAACCGGCTGTGTTCTCCTTCAGTTCTTTATGCGCTGGTCTCAACAATGCTGCCACTGTGTCCCTGATCAAGGTCACATAACAATCCATCGATAAAAGTTGTTTTATGTCTACACCTCTGTTCCTAAGTGCTGTTGTGATGTAAGAAATAACCGTACATTTAGGATGGGACTGTGATGTCCTCTGCCTTTGAATTTCTTTATAACTTTACATTTAAAATACAACATGAAAACACAAGAAACAGATTGAATCACATCATCAAGTTGCAGATTCTGTCAACAAACATTTGCATACAATGTCCAGGATTGTTAGCGACAACCTGTATTCTTACTTTGCCCTCCTTGAACAACACTGTATTGCACTTAATTGCTGTGTCCCTGTGATTTTTTAAAGAAAACCTAAAGGGTCGCTGTCGATTCAGTGGACCTCACTCTCAGCTCACTGGAGAACACGTTTACAAAAATGAGAAAATCAACCGGAGTGAGATAACTTGACCGGCACACGTAGCGTAATATGCTCTGATCTACTTTTGACACTGCAAATAATGGAGAGGAGCACCAGAGACAAGGAGGGACAGACAGCCAGGAGAGATAAGATGAAGAACACAAAGGGGAACACAACCACTTATGAAACCAAAAAGCCCTGGAACTCATCACACCACAGCAAGCAGAAAACCCTTCGCCCTCTTCCCGTCTTTATCTCCTCAGCAACGACCTCCATCCCTCCCCTGATCCTTCTCCATCCGCCTGCCCAGCTCAATGACAATCAAAGGTCAAACGTCCCCTCCCTTTTATTTGTTGCAATTCCCCAGCAGCCTCTATTTGTTCACATAAAGGAGTTGACGAGGCTTTGATGGAGTGGAAGAAGGTGATTGTGTGTGTGTGTGTGTGTGTGTGTGTGTGTGTGTGTGTGTGTGTGTGTGTGTGTGTGTGTGTGTGTGTGTGTGTGTGTGTGTGTGTGTGTGTGTGTGTGTGTGTGTGTGTGTGTGTGTGTGTGTGTGTGTGTGTGTGTGTGTGTGTGTGTGTGTGTGTGTGTGTGTGTGTGTGTGTGTGTGTGACCAGCTGCATGCTTCACTTAATTGCAAATGATGATATGCTCACACAGGAGTGACCATGCTTTCCCTGAAACACAGCAGAGCAGTTTAAAGTGTGTCTCTTGGGAAGAGGTTTGTGTAAAAGACTAACAGCTGTGTGTGTGCGTGTGTGTGTGTGTGTGTGCTGTGGTGCTTTCATCTTTTTCAGAACTAGTTTTAGACCTTGAGAGCAAAGACATAGTTTGAAAGATAGGACATTTTGTTCCGGTCTTCCCTATCAGAAACACTTATTGTTTTGGGGGTTAATGTTCAACAACCATTTTAATTCTCACTTTCTGTATAATATGAACTATAATGGTTCTGCAGCTATCATGAGTCATTTTCCATAGCAGGATAAAACAGTTTTGGGACATATTTGCAGATAGAGCAACTCATGGGCTTGGTCTTCCTCGTGTCACCCATGGGTTTCTGAAGAAGTGTTGTAAAGCTCAATGTGGTTTGCAATGGCCGTCGTTGATAGAGATGACCCCTTGAAAAAAGAGCTAATGGCGCGTTTCCACTACAGCCCGCAGCCCGGTTTAAGAGGGCTGTGACGTCAGCGGCCCGTCTTTGGTTGCGTTTCCACTTGGCCTAGTACCGGCTGGCGGGTCCTAATTCACAGTTTTTCTGGCCTCATAAAATCGTGGGGCCAGGGCCAGAGACAACGAGGCTGAGTCGGGCTGAGTATGCTAAACTAGAGAGAGCGTCGCTGGCAAGGGGGCAACAACTACAACAAGATGGACATATTTGACCGTGATTTAATTGTAATACACGTTTCAAAATGATGCCGAAGTAACAACATACTGATACCGGTTAGTAAAAACCATGAATTAATGCTTTGTCAAGTCTGCAGACAGACGGCAGGGGAAAAACCTTTTAAAATGCTTGTTTTCTAAATGGAGATTGGCTAAGCTAACGCAGTATATGCCCCGACCGTCCACACTCACAACAACGGCCTATACAGACATAAATAAAGCAGCGACTGTATTCACCATGACACAGGCAGTCTGTGGTTTGTAATTGTTTAACTTTTGTCTAGTTTCTGAACATATATGAGGAGCTCTGAGTGCTAACAGCTAACGGCTGTGTTGTTTTTCTGGGGTCCTCTGAAGATCACGTCACGGCTCCGCCTACACTGCGTTACTATAGATACTGCCCCAGTTCCTAAACTGTAATGGAAATGCGCCATAAAGTGAGCCAGTCCTAACAAGGCCCAGCCATACCGAGCGGGGCCGAGCGAGGCCGTATAGTGGAAACGCGCCATAAGAGGTAAATCGTCTCTAGGGCTAATGTGGGCACTTGTAACGCAGTCAAGCAGTGGCTAACAGCTGTGACGGCACCTGTCTGTAAGCTCCTATTATGCACAACTTTAAGCAAAAAATAAATAAACGGATGGTTGTAAAAAAAATCATAGCACATAGTTACCACGATTGGGGAAATTAGCAATAGCATACCAAAAGCGTTATTTGTTCCAGGCTGTAAACATCTTTATTCATTCTATACAGTTGGCTATTTTGAAGGACTTTAGGGACTCGCTTTTCGAGAAACTGCAGGTTTTTACACTATTGCATTGGCTTCACTTTTTTAGCACCAGAAGTATCCGCTTGAAGTAGAGGTGTTGCCAAATGTTTTTCTGGTCATATGCACATCGTAGCTGTTTTTACCATATGGGTGTGATACAAGGTTGATTTTCTCTTCTAACATTGGAATTTGAAATGTACAACATCAACAATAATCAGTTGGATAAATGTGGATGAATTGTAATGCTATAATATAAATAATATATATAATATAATAGATGAACTCAGACGATCAGGTAGGATTTTCTGTGAAATGGCAAGATGGGTGGGAAGGGGGAGGGACGGGGTGGTGTGGGGAAGGGATTCCCTATATTTTTTCTTTGTCTTTTTGTATTATTGTCTATATAATTTGTATCTATGTATATAAGTCCCTCTGTGAGGGCAACCAAAAAAAAGAATAAAAAGTTGGTCACAAAAAAACAAAAACAATAATCAGTTGGGTGGACCAATGATATAGGATTTGATATTCCCTTTGAAAGTGAAACCTGTTGCATAGGTTGCTAACACAACAGACCTAGGTTTAAGTCAATGCATTATGTGAACACGGTCCTCACAATTGTGTGTGTGTGTGTGTGTGTGTGTGTGTGTGTGTGTGTGTGTGTGTGTGTGTGTGTGTGTGTGTGTGTGTGTGTGTGTGTGTGTGTGTGTGTGTGTGTGTGTGTGTGTGTGTGTGTGTGTGTGTGTGTGTGTGGCTGCCGGCACCGTTGACTTTGCAAAATTGACCTACATGTGCACAGCGTTCAGACACCTGAGTTTACCGAGCCCGGTTCTGACTCATCCTGCACGAGTCAGTCAGTGTGTGTGTGTGTGGGTGGGTGGGTGTGTGTGTGTGTGAAACCCGGTGTGCACTGCCTGCCTGCGTCTTCAGTTTATTACGTCGCTGCATGACGCACAGTAGCGAGAGACAAGAGGTGAGGGAGGAGAAGATGGAGGGGAGGATAGAAAGAAGGAAGGGCTGAGGGGGAGAGGAGAGGAGGGGGAGGGGGGAGGGGAAGGAGGAGAGGGGACTTTTCTCAGACACCCAGCATGCAATGACCTTAGTTTTATTTCAAGGCGGAGGTCTCTCTCAGACACACACACACACACCGGTGTCATCCATGTGGACACGAGGACGTCAAACAGCATCTTATTCCGCTCACACATCCCTGTCTGTCCCGCCTCTTCTCTCAACACACAGACTGAGATCTAATCCCTACAGTAAACTAAGCAGACAGTAGACAACACACCCTAAAAAAGACCCCTGGTGTTACAGAAAAAGCGCAAAAGAATTACATTTAAAAGCGCTGCAACTCCCTGCAGGAATTTTCCTAAAAGTATGATATCTGCCGGTGCCTCCTCTCTCCTTCTGACCTTTTTAATTTCCTCAACATCTCCACCCTGCAAACGCACGGTCACGCATTCCTCTATCTTTTCATGTCTACCCATCTCTACCTCCACATGGCAGAATATAAAGCGGGGTGCTTACTGATGGTCCGGGATCCTATGCAGCCCATGTTGTCTTACAGAGGCTGGTACAGCTCGGGGAAAATAAAATCCATCCGTCCAGCGGGCATTTCTCCCCGGATTTCTTCCTCTTTTGTCTCTCTGCGCTTTCCCCTCTCCTCCTCTTCTTCTTCTTCTCCTCCTTCTCTCAGTGTCTTTTTCTTCTTCTTCGCTGTCCTCTCCTGTGTGTGTGAGAAAGAGAGTGTGTGTGCGTGTCATCCGCGTCGCTTCCTCTCTCTGGCTGCCGCCGTCACACACACACCGATTCCCCTCAGTCATTGTCCATGTCGCTTTACCTCTCTCTCTCTCGCTCTCTCTCTCTCTCTCTCTCTCTCTCTCTCTCTCTCTCTCTCTCTCTCTCTCTATCTCTCTCTCTCTCTCTCTCTCTCTCTCTCTCTCTCTCTCTCTCTCTCTCTCTGGACACGCACATGCATGAGCACAATGCAAATATAGATTAGATGCACTCATAACATGAGCACCTGGGTGGAGTGTACAGCTCTTTGAGAGCTCACTGAGAGTTTACTTAATAATCAAACAGTGGTGGACTGGCCATTGGGAATACCGGGAGTTTTCCTGGTGGGCCGGTGCCGAAGTGGGCCGGTCGGATTCCGCCCCTGTAATCAAATACAACTTTATTTATCCAGAGGGAATTTGCTGTGCAGTTGCAATATTAAGTGGAACGAGTCGAATGCACATGTACAAATAGATATCTTATGGCCTACAATGCAAAAAGCATGTTAACAGTATGGATAAATGACAACATGCATTCTTGAACGATTTTGCAGATTGTAATTTAAAAGTTATAAGTATAAGTAAAAACTTTGAAAATGTTGTTCCCTCAATAATTGTTTCAGTCAAGCATTCCCTGAGTGAACTTTTGGGAAATAAACCCTATTCAGCGCTTTTCCATCAGTGTCTGATTTACTCAACTACAATCTTGTAACAAAAATCATTGCTAAATTTCTATATCTAGTTCATAGCAAACACTTTTTGTTGTCTTTATGCAATGTCACTATCACGCCATACTGTAGCTGCATTGAACTATGTCTTTTTGAGTCTGACAAAATATTGCGATAAATGGGCCCCTTTTTTCTTTTCAATCTACTACATTTCAACGATTTTCACGATTTTCGTATATCATTCAAATTAAAACTATAGCTTCCCGGCCACGCTGAAAAAACCTAATCGTTACGTTATTGCGTTTGCTGCAGAACTTCAACTTTATGGCAGTTAATGATTGCATTGCCAATTGGTATATAACATTTACCTGTTTTTTTTATTAAAAAAAAATGTTTAAACGAACTTGCCCTCTGCAGTACTACAATATACCACTAGGGGTGCACTTACCCCACTTCTTACAGGGTTCTGAAACAAAATCTGACCGTTTGAACCTTCAGTTTTCCTGTTGTGGTTGTAGTTGAGGTCAATGTTGTTGTTTTTTATGAATATCCCCTCATTTACTCAATATACCAAGTGCCTACATCCTTATTCATCATACCCTCTCAGGAGCGGCCTTCGGATAAACAGTCTAATGTATCATTTGAACGTTTTATATGCTTGAGTAAAAGCGAACCAGTGTTGATGCGAGCGATATCTGATGCATGTCATTTGTGTCACCGTTCAGCCTGTTAAGGTCTGCAGCTGGGCTTTCCTCTCTAACAATGAACTACAGCTGTTCTCCAAACATGCCCGCCCTCCCCTCTGCCTCCCTCCATCTCTCTCTCACACAATATGAATATGAAAACACAGTGATTCAGCTCTAAGGAGTGCAGGCGAGGAAGGGCGGCGCTCTTAACTCTATTAACTCCATCTCAGACGGAGAGCTGAACTCTACTCTGAACTGCACACTCCATAAATACACAGACGGATTGACTGCAGACTGGAGCCTGGCACAGTTTTAAAGCTTTTACAACCAAATTAGAGAGTTTAAAGCATACAAGACCTCTGCTCTTTATATTGAAAGACTTAAAATGTCACTCAGATTACAGTGCACACTTTATTTTCAATTTCCTTCTAGCACAACACCAAACACAAACTAAACATGTGTGTCTTCCATACGGTTACAAATCACTGTTGCAAGCATAAAACAATTTCCTGATATGGGTTTGCAATGGTACAAAAAGGCACAAAAAACGACTAGGTTAGGAAAAGATGGTGGATTGGTTCAAATAATGACTGGGTTATTGAACAATCATCTAGTGTTAACTGTCAGGAAGGAACAGAAACGAAATAGTAGTCAAAGGCAGATCGTTTTTGCGTTAAGCAATATGTTGACCTATTGCACGAGAGCAATACATTTTCGAGTTTTGTCACTAAGCATGTTGTTTCAGGGTCTTTTTTGGGGGCGAGGACAATATTAATATGCACATAGCGAACCATGATGTGCAAATAATGAGTATTTCTGATTTATTAGCCATTGGCTTTGTAGTTTTGACATTCAATTTAAATTGTTATAGTGTCATTGCTCTCACTTAGGTCATTGAGATCTCGGAACATCGCAACATAACGAAGGATGAAAGAAAGAGTAAGACACAAAAAGCAATATCACAGAATGTTATAAAGCTAACACATCTAAATCATATTTATTTAGAGCACAGAATAAGGAATTTGAGGAGTTCAGAGTAAATAAATGATGATGATTGATTGATTTCACAAATCTATAAGCTTTTGTTCCTAGACATGAGGTCCCAATGAGAGATAAGAAAAACACGTTTTGTGTTTTAGTTTAGAGGACTTGGATCCAACCTGTTTTACCCGACAAGTCTTCTTTTTAGCAATGGCTCCCTGTTCCTAAACATCAGTAGTTAACTTGGTGATCACATAATTCAATGAAAATTATAGCCAGGTCCATGAAGAATGAGAAAAACTGTGTAATAAACTATAATGAATGTGCCTTGAGTCAAATGTTTTGAGCATTGATGTCATGAGGTTATCCAGAAACATTTAAAATGACTACTTTTGAAGATTTATGATTTGAAAGTATAACATAAAACCAAAAAAGCCCCAAAATAACACTTATATATACCTTCACATATATACCATATGTAATGAATGAGACTTGTGTCACTACTAGAAAAATAGTAAACATGACCTAAAAAATAATAATGTTAATGGCTGAAGACTTGGATCCTGCTTTTATTTGTATGTTCTTTAAGTCATTTTGTAGATTAAATTCAGCTGAAACAAAGTGTCCAGCCTTGAACTAGTTCACGTCTGTAAAAAGCTGCATCATCCCCTCAGGTTTTATTAAAAGCGGCCTGTTGCTGTGGCAGCTCTTCATCTGGACTTTTAATTACAGCTGGCCCATCAGATCAGGCAGTATAATTCACCTTAACGCCAGCACGCGGTGCCAAACTGTGAATGTGTCATCCTTATCTGTCGTCACACCAGCACAGTCTGAGAGGTTCAACAGATGTACAGTCTCCACTGCCTCGCTGACGTCATCTGATGAGGAGAAAAACCCATTTGCTTCTGCTCCATTGAATGCAGCCATTTCTTTAAACACGTAGAGGTTATATTGTTCAAAAAGGGGATAATCTAATCAGAAAGCGTATGCACACATACATTAACAATAGCAGCTTTATATTTAGAAGTCTGTTCTGTGAAATAACTAAATAGATGTTTAAGTGTATTGACCTGTTTTTCTTGTTCAAGTCACACTAAATTTGAGTGATTCAATCAAGTAGTATTTATTTGCACTGCAGACTGTCTGTAAATAATAACACAATCAGAATCAGAATACCTTTATTAGTCCCACGGAGGGGAAATTTGCGTAATTACAGCAGGAAAAAAAGCCACAGACAGCTTAATGTTACATACTGTATGTTAAATATGTGACATGCATTAAAAAAAGTACTAAGTTATGATATAATAAAAAATATAATAAAAAATAAAAAGTTACATATTTAAAAAAAATACACATCCTGTAACAGTTCTTATGATTTAGGTTGTGATTTTGTCATTTTTTTGTGATTTTATCATACAACTAAACTAAAACGTTGATATACACTCATATTGAATGGTAATCCCACACCATTGTGCATCATATTTATTTATTCGTGACCATTTGGGCTGCAGTTGGTTACTTTATTTAAAAAATAACTGTCACAATATCCTGACCGTAGTGAATGAGATAGAGAATCTTGGGGGGGAAATGAAGTCTCTGTCCCTTGCAATAACTTCAATCAAACTGCCACACTATAGGAAGCCATGATCAAATAAGAAGCAAGATTATGTTCCTGAATTGCATCTTTCTCTCCTCAATGTTCCAGAAACACATTTTAGTTTACTGTTTACTGTACCTCAAATATAAGAACATGCCATGGTTGCCATGTTGAAAGCAATCGATCCAAAACCAAGCATCAGATAAAGCAACGTTTTCATTTTCCATCTACACAGTACACTTAAATATGTTTCCGCAACATTAGAGGTGGAAAATAAGCAATCCAGTACCAAAATCTTGATTTATAGTGAATTTTGCACTGCCTAGTTTGACAGTTTGAACAGAGTTCACCAGCAGCCATTCCTCTGCTGATTGGTAGCTTTCTGTTAAGAAAACAAGTGACAGTTTTAGCAAATAAAAATCTGAATAAAGTTACCAACTGCCTATTTTAAAGTAGCATTTACATTTTATAAATACTAGGTTGCTGATCTCAAGCAGTCTTTAAAGTTTTTTTAAGACTTGACAAAGACTGTGAAGAGTTAAAACTTTTAAGCAATCACACTTTCTGTACCTGCTTTCAGAGTCCAACAATGGACTGCAGTTGTCCAAAAAGGAATGAGTCATTTCAGTTTAAGGTTTCAGAGACAAAAATAAATGTAGTGGGGGGGTGGATTTATTTATGAATAAAAATGTTCAAATCGCAGATAAAGACAGTCACGTGATGAGTCTGCAAACACTTTAAATTCACAGACAGACTTCACCATGATAACATCGCCTCAAAGAATAGTTGCAAATCCAGCACTTTACTCACATATCAAAGTTAAAATGGTGATTCAAATGTAAAGTTGGGGAAGAGATGGAGAGCATGCGGGTGTATTTCAGTAATGTGTCTGTATGGAAGAGAATAAAGAGGGAAAAGAGGGAAGAAACAAAGACAGAGCAGGAGGTAAAACCCAGGCATCAGCGGATGCTTTTCAAATAGTGAAGGAGGGATGGAAATGGGGGGATGAAGGGAGGAGGAGGATACGTCTATGAGTCATGCTGAGAGATGAGGACAACGAATTCAAGCAGGGAAAATATATAGGAAATATGAGCTTCTTTAAGAATAAAAAACTTGAGAGAAGAGAAGGAGGTATATTAGTATTCTGGCTGAGAGTGGAAATGAAAGACAAGAAAGAGGAGTTGGAGCAGGAGACGTAAGGTGAGAGCAAAGCTAGAAACAGGGAGCTGACAAGAAGGAGAAATGTTATGTATCTGCATCTGAAGACAAACACGTAGCCTACTATTTATAGCTGTGAGTGTGAGTGTACAGCTGGTTGGTTTTGTGTTTGTGAGGGGACGTATGAAGACAAAAGACAATGATGAAAGGCTCTTCAGTGGACAATGGTTGTGAAATTGCTTTTTAGTTTCAAAACAAAAAGGAAAAATCACATGAAGAATTACAATTTCCTCTCTGTGTTGAAGCAGTTTCTCATTTGTTTTGTCTTTTCTTTCTCCTGCAGCCCAGGGGCCTCACAAGGATAGAGGTAGAAGATACCTCACCCATCGTGAAGCATTATAGGGCTGAGGTAAGGCTGATTTTATTTCATAATTTTGAAATATGAAAAGACCAAAATCAATAACATTTCAGTTTGTCTTTAAATCCTCTCTGACTTCCTGTCTATGGCTCTCAGCTCAACAAATGCAATTTCATTGTCATAGTGTTTATCAAACAATGAGGAGGAAAGTGCATTTGTTTGGGACTATTTTCAGCGGCTGATTATGCCACATTTGGTGCTCTAGTAGTGGGTAGAGGACCATTTGATTCAGTCTGAATAAACTTCAGTGTGTGTGTTCATGAAGGCAACATGTCACCCAGTGCAACAGTCCATCCATCCATCCATCCATCTTCTCCCGCTTATCCGTGGTCGGGTCGCGGGGGTAGCAGTTCCAGCAGAGAGCCCCAAACTTTCCTTTCCCTGGCCACATCAACCAGCTCTGACTGGGGGATCCCAAGGCGCTCCCAGGCCAGCGAAGAGATATAATCCCTCCACCTGGTCCTAGGTCTACCCCTTGGTCTCTTCCCAGCTGGACGTGCCTGGAACACCTCTCTAGGGAGGCGCCCAGGTGGCATCCTTACTAGGTGCCCGAACCAGCTCAACTGGCTCCTTTCGACGCGAAGGAGGAGCGGTTCTACTCCGAGTCCCTCCCGGATGACTGAACTTCTCACCTTATCCCTAAGGGAGACGCCAGCCACCCTGCGGAGAAAACCCATCTCGGCCGCTTGTATCCGCGATCTTGTTCTTTCGGTCATGACCCATCCTTCATGACCATAGGTGAGGGTAGGAACGAAAATGGCCCGGTAGACAGAGAGCTTTGCCTTCTGGCTCAGCTCTCTTTTCGTCACAACGGTGCGGTAAAGCGACTGCAGTACCGCTCCCGCTGCTCCGATTCTCCGGCCCATCTCACGCTCCATTGTTCCCTCACTCGAGAACAAGACCCCGAGATACTTGAACTCCTTCACTTGGGGTAAGGACTCATTCCCTACTTGGAATGGACAGTCCATCGGTTTCCTGCTGAGAACCATGGCCTCAGATTTGGAGGTGCTGATCCTCATCCCAGCCGCTTCACACTCGGTTGCGAACCGATCCAGTGAGTGCTGAAGGTCGCAGACCGATGAAGCCATTAGAACCACATCATCTGCAAAAAGCAGTGGTGCAATCCTTAGTCCACCAAACTGCAGACCCCCTCCCCCACGACTACGCCTCGAAATCCTATCCATGTATATTACAAACAGGATTGGTGACAAAGCGCAGCCCTGGCGGAGGCCAACCCTCTCCGGAAATGGGTCCGACTTACTGCCGAGGACCCAGACACAGCTCTCGCTTTGGGAGTACAGAGATTGGATGGCCCTGAGTAGAGACCCCCTCACCCCATACTCCTGCAGCACCTCCCACAGTAACTCCCTGGGAACTCTGTCATACGCCTTCTCCAAGTCTACAAAACACATGTAGACCGGATAAGCATACTCCCAGGCCCCCTCCAGGATCCTTGTGAGAGTAAAAAGCTGATCCGTCGTTCCACGACCAGGACGAAATCCGCATTGTTCCTCCTCAATCTGAGGTTCGACAATCGGCCTGACCCTCCTTTCGAGTACCTTAGAGTAAACTTTCCCGGGGAGGCTGAGTAGTGTGATGCCTCTGTAATTGGCACACACCCTCTGATCCCCCTTTTTGAAAAGGGGAACCACCACCCCGGTCTGCCACTCCTTCGGTACTGTTTCAGACTTCCACGTAACGTTGATGAGACGTGTCAACCATGACAGTCCCTCAACACCCAGAGCCTTCAGCATTTCTGGGCGGATCTCATCCACCCCCGGGGCTTTGCCACTGTGGAGTTGTTTGACGACCTCAGTGACCTCCCCCCGGGAGATTGGTGTTGATCCCCCGTCATACTCCAGCTCTGCCTCTAACATAGAAGGCGAAGTTGTCGGGTTCAGGAGTTCCTCAAAGTGTTCCTTCCAACGCCCTAACACTCCATCAGTTGAGGTCAACAACGTCCCATCCTTACTGTACACAGCTTGGATGGTTCCCTGCTTCCCCCTCCTGAGGTGTCGGACAGTTTTCCAGAACAACTTTGGTGCCACCCGAAAGTCCTTTTCCATGTCTTCTCCGAACTTCTCCCACACCCGCTGCTTTGCCTCGGCCACGGCTGAGGCTGCTGCCCTTCGGGCCTGTCGGTACCTTGCAACTGCCTCGGGAGTCCCCCGGGATAACAAATCCCTGAAGGCCTCCTTCTTCAGTCGGACGGCTTCCCTGACCACCGGTGTCCACCAGGAGGTTCGAGGATTACCGCCCCTTGAGGCACCTAAGACCTTGAGACCACAGCTCCCCGCCGCGGCTTTGGCAATAGAGGCTTTGAACACCGCCCACTCTGGTTCAATGTCCCCAACCTCCACAGGAATGCCCGAAAAGCTCCGCCGGAGGTGTGAGTTGAAGGCCTCCTGAACTTGGGCCTCCTCCAGATGTTCCCAGTTCACCCAAACTACACGTTTGGGCTTACCAGGTCTGTCCAGAGGCTTCCCCCGCCACTCGACCCAACTCACCACCAGATGGTGATCAGTTGACAACTCCGCCCCTCTCTTTACCCGAGTGTCCAAAACATACGGCCTCAGGTCCGATGATACGATAACGAAATCGATCATGGACCTTCTGCCTAGGGTGCTCTGGTACCACGTACACTTATGAGCATCCTTATGTTCGAACACAGTGTTTGTTATGGCCAATCCATGACTAGCACAGAAGTCCAGTAACAAACCACCACTCCGGTTCAGATCAGGGAGGCCGTTCCTCCCAATCACGCACCTCCAAGTGTCTCCATCATTGCCCACATGTGCGTTGAAGTCTCCCAGCAAGATTAAAGAGTCCCCTTCAGGAGCCCCATACAGGACTCTTTTCAGGGTCTCCAAGAAGGCTGTATACTCTGAACTGCTGTTTGGTGCATAAGCACACACAACAGTCAAAGTTTTCCCCCCCATAACCCGCAGGCGTAGGGAGGCGACCCTCTCGTCCACTGGGGTAAACTCCAACAACGAAGCACCCAACCGGGGGCTTGTGAGTATCCCCACACCCGCCCGGCGCCTCACACCTTGAGCAACTCCAGAGAAGAATAGAGTCCAACCCCTATCCAGAAGTAAGGTTCCAGAGCCGACGCTGTGCGTAGAGGTGAGCCCAACCAGATCCAAGCTCCGGCTCCTTCCCCCCCAGATAGGTGACGTTCCACGTCCCCAAAGCCAGCTTCTGTCGCCCGGGTCTGGTCCGTCGAGACCCTCTGCTTTCACTGCCACCCTTCTGGCAGCGCACCCGACCCCATCGCTGTTTCCCGTAGGTGGTGGGTCCGCGGGACGGAGAAGCGGAGGTGTTGCCCATGTTGCCTTTTCGGGCTGTGCCCGGCCGGGCTCCGTGGCAAGCCCGGCCACCAGACGCTCGCCGACGAGTCCTCCTTCTGGGCCTGGCTCCAGAAGGGGACCCCGGGCTTCCTCCGGGCCGGGTATCGTCACTTCCTGTGTCGTCTTTCATGAGGTCTTTTGAACCAATCTTAGTCTGGCCCCTTGCCTGAACCAATTTGCCATGGGAGACCCTACCAGGAACACAAGGTTCCAGACAACACAGCCCCCAGGTTCATCAGGGCACACAAACCTCTCTACCACGGTAAGGTGCTGGTTCTTCAGAGAGGTGCAACAGTGTGATGTTTTAAACAACAATGGAGGTTTGATTTCAGTTTCATTTGGTTTCTATTAGCTTATCAGTTTTTATTATGTCTGCAAAGTGTGTCGTCACAATGCTTATAACCAAACCAGTTTTTAAGAGCTATTGTTATTTTATAATGCCACAGTACACTACCTGTAACAGCAAACCACAGACAGAACAGTTAGAGACTCACAGCTAAACAGACAGAGTTTTTCTTTTTCGGAATATTCCGAATATATATCCTCCGTAGTTGTCCTCGTCAAAAATGCTGTCAGTTATTTTGGCAGTTTTCAAAAAGCAACAGCATATAAAACCTGTTAACATATAACAGATGCTGTAAACCTCATTACAGTCTGTCTGAGTGGAAAACACAGTACAACTGTATGTTATATCTCTCACAGGCTCCGCCCTCTACTGGACGCTATGGGTACTCCCCTTGATCCTATCATGCAAGCATTCATCCACTGAGACTTGCTAGACGTAGCCGGCCCCGAGGCGGGCCTACCTGAATGCGCGCGCATCTCACCTTGGGGCCCCCGGCGCCTGGTGACCATCCCCCCCTCAGTGGAGGGCAACCTCCGGTTCTGGGGGTCCCTGGATCACCTCCGGAGGGGGTCTCCACTGGGACGGGTGACCTCCTACATCACAGTGTTTACGGACACATCCGGAACAGGATGGGGAGGGACCTGCCTGGGGAGAGCTATAGGTGGGCGCTGGTCTCTAACAGAGACACGGCACAGCAACCTCCTAGAGCTACGGGCAGTAGTGTTGGTCCTCCAGCATTTCAAACCCTTAATTCAGGGGAGACATGTAATGGTTAGGAGCGACAACAGCACCACAGTGGCATATATCAACAGGCAGGGCGGAGTCCGCTCTGCCGCTTTGTTGACCACAGCGGAGAAACTGTGGTTATGGGCTTCAGAGGTGGTGTTATCTCTGAGAGCCCTCCACATTCCGGGTCTGGAGAACAGGGGGGCCGACCTCATGTCGAGGGGCGGACCCCTGCCAGGCGGAGGTGGTGAAGCGGATCTGGGCCCGGTTCGGGACAGCAGAGGTGGATCTGTTCGCCAGCCGGCGCAACAGCCACTGTGCCCTGTGGTTCTCCATGGCTCTGAGCGACGACCCGCCCTTGGGGGTGGACGCGTTTGCACACGAGCCATGGCCAAGGAAGCTGCTCTACGCCTTTCCACCGTTGTGTCTCATTCTCCCTCTCCTGGGGAGAGTGAGGCGAGAGCGTCTGTCAATCATCCTAGTAGCGCTGGATCGCGTCGGGGCTCCATGGTACTCAGAGATGACACAGATGAAGGTGGGCCAGCCCTGGGCGCTTCCTCAGTTCTGGGGGGCGATGTCTCAAGAGGCAGGTGCAATCGCGGCGTTACCCACTCTGGGCCAACCTCTCCAGGCTTGGCTCCTGAGAGGGACAGGCTAAGACAGGGTGGATTGTCTGATAGTGTTATTCAGTCTATCCAGGCAGCTAGAGCGGGATCCACCACAGCCTGTTACAGGCCGAAGTGGCTTGGATTCCAGCGGTGGTGTGAGGAGCGGAAAATAGAGCCCCTATCTTGTGAGTTGGGATCTATTTTGTTGTACTTACAGTTATTGGTGGACAGAGGGCTTGCTCATTCCACAGTGAAAGTGTATGCAGCAGCCTGCCATGAGGGATTTGACGGCAGGTCAGCCTTTTCTCAGCCACTAATGTTGCAGTTTTTACAGGGGGTCAGGAGGCTGCGCCCAGTAGTGCACGCCCCGCAGTGGGACCTGCCGCTGGTGCTCGAGGCTCTGGTCTCAGAACCATTTGAGCCTCTGGATCTCTCCTCCCTAAAAGCACTGTTGTGGAAGACAGCATTGCTACTTGCCTTAACGTCAGCCAAAAGAGTGTCCGAGTTAACCGCTCTATCGGTGCACCCGAGTTGTTTGATGATCCGGGGTGACCAGAGCGGGGCGACACTCAGACCGAACCCCTCCTTTGTGCCAAAGAGCCTAAGGAGTGCGTTCAGGTTGAGGGCTATTCAGTTGGGGGGCTTTAATCTTCCACCCCATAGTGGGGCGAGGGAGGCTAAATTGCACCTCCTCTGCCCGGTACGTGCGCTAGCGTGTTATGTGGAGCATGCGGCTGCCCTTAGACGCACTGAACAGCTGTTTGTGTGCTTCGGGGGCGGGGTGATCAGGAAAGCCCTGTCCAAGAAACGCCTGGCAGGCTGGCTCTGCGAGTACATTGCACATGCCTACGGACAGGCGGGGAGAGCCTTCCCCACGGGGGTCCGTGCACACTCTACATGAGCTATGGCTGTGTCAACAGCCTTATTTAACGGCGTGAGTGTGGAGGACATATGCACGGCGGCGTCTTGGTCAATGCCAGGCCCATTCATAAAATGTTATCTCTTGGACATGTCTGGCTCCTTTTCATCGTCTGTGCTTGCTGGGGCAACGCAGGACTGGTGAGGAGGGAGGGGGGCTGTGGGTCAGTGGGTATCTGACCCCCTCCCCGGGCGTAATGCGCTTACGTGATGCGCACTGGGCCCATAGGGGCTGGAGGACCCTTTCCCCCTCCGCGGTTACGACCGAGGGAAAGATGAGTGAGGCGCAGCGGCTGCTAACCTGAAAGCCGGTCAGAGACAGTGAGATGGAACAGTGTTGTTGTGGGACGACAGCGCGTGTATACATCGGGGCTCCGCCCACTGTACCCATAGAGTCCAGTAGAGGGCGGAGCCTGTGAGAGATATAACGAGGGGTTACGTATGGTAACCCTTGTTATATAAACACTGGCGGAGCCCTCTACTCAGGGGCCCTGTCTGTCCTATGCTGCTTGCTGAAGAGAAGTGTAGGATGACAGTCAGGAGGCGAGGCCTCCTTTTATGCGGTGAGATGCGCGCGCATTCAGGTAGGCCCGCCCCGGGGCCGGCTACGTCTAGAAAGTCCCCATAGAGTCCAGTAGAGGGCTCCGCCTGTGTTTATATAACAAGGGTTACCATACGTAACCCCTCGTTATATTACGGTATTTTATTAAGAAATTCAAATTTATGGTAAATTACCAGCTGATGTGGTTTCCAGAAAAGCCTTGCAAAAAATACGGTAAAATACATTACAAATTACAGTAGATATATTACAGTCAAGAATTGCTTATGGTAAATTGCAATGGCAAAAAACAAATAAAGCTCACAGCTCAATAGTTTTTCATTTCGGTATATTCTGTGTTGTAGTAAAAAGAAAACCTCCATAGTTGTCCTCGTCACAAATGCTGTTAGTTATTTTGGCAGTTTTCAACTGCTGATTTGGAAAACTGAGAATTCAAACATTGAGAAAACAAATATTTACTTTTTAACTTGCTGTGTTGTGTAGCTTTGGAGCAATCCCTCTCAAAAGCAACTCATTAGAATACCTTCAACATGTAATCAAGCCTAATAGAGTTTGAGAAAGAAAATCCGAAGAGTAACTGATTTCTTATCATGGTTTTACCTCCAACAAGTAATCTTATTACAAATAGTATCAATCAGGAGGTAATATTATGTGTATTTACTTACTTTTGGTTCATTTTGCTAGTATTACATTACATGTCATAAAGCATCACAGACTGACCTACTGACATCTCAACTCCAACAGTCACGTCTGGCTGCCATGCAGAGGCTTAAGGTTAGCTTTAGGATTAGCTCCAGGTTAAAGGTGTTGAGCGTCTTCAGAAGTTTCTCTGCAGATGTGTGTGGGTCAGGACCGGGACAGCAGCAGAGTGGCGGTCCGCTGGGTAATCCTCTCCTGGCAGTGGAAGAGGAGGACTCAATCCTTACTGCTCACCCAGAAGGGAAGGGAAGACAGAAGAGGCAATGGAGAGTACCAGGGTGGGGCATGTGAATGAGAGAGAGGAAGCATCTTTGTTCAACACTATGAACAAGTGTTAAGGCAAATTAACATCATTTTAGTTGTATACTTCTTCTGACAAAAAAACTTGGAGTAGTGTTCCAATACTCTTTAGCATTGTGAAATGGCAGATATTAAAGAGGCCCTATTATGCTTTTTGGGGTGTCCCTTTCCTGTAGTGTGTTATATAGGTTTGTGTGCATGTAAATGGTCTGCAAAGGCTGAAATCCCAAAGATCCCTCCAGAAGGAGTTTCTCACCCACACAATCCCCCTCCTGCCTGAAACGCCTTCATTTCATTCCTTTGTTTACAGTAACATAATGACATCACTATGTAACATGCACGCTTCTATTGGCTAGCGCTCCAACACATTGAACGTGATAGGCTAAGGGGCGGGACATCTCTAAGCGGTTGGCCAATCAAAACAGAGCCGGCCAGCTAACCAATCAGAGCAGACTGGGCTCTGGTTTCAGACAGAGGGTGAAAAGAGGTGCTGCAGCACAGGCAGTATGAGAAACGTAAAGAGCTTTTTGAACGTTAAAGAAGGTAAACATGTCGCAATAGAGGCATGAAACTCAAATATGAACCTGAAAATGAGCAGAATATGTCCTCTTTAAATATTTCTCTGTATGTATTGATGTATAACCTTTCTCTATTTGGCACAGTAAAGGCTGTGGCTTCAGTTCAGCCTTCACACAAACACATGACACATCAGTGCTATGTTTGCTCATCAGCAGTCACTGGAGCATCATGACATGAATGATGATATTCACACACAGATCACACAGTCACATACTGACACTCTCACACACACACACACACACACACACACACACACACACACACACACACACACACACACACACACACACACACACACACACACACACACACACACACACACACACACACACACACACACACACACACACACACACACACACACACACACACACACAGAGAGAGAGAGAGAGTCCAGCAGCAGCTCATGGCTTCACAGAGCTCATAACGATTGATCCCACACTTGAGTCCGGCCCGATCGATACTCTTTGTTTTTTCTGCTCGCTGCTCGGATCCTGGCTGCTGAGCAAAGTTCTCTGAGCCTCATCTGGGCTGCATGTCAGGCTTCTGTAGCAAAACAAAGGACTCTCTGAGGGTCCAGTTCACTGCCTCTGTGCAGAGCAGGAAATCACAGCTATGTAATGTAAACTCTAAAGTGCTTATAAGGTAGGAAATAAACTATTGAAACAAGTTCCCAAACATTAACAGAAACTCTCATTTCATATTCACAGGAAATAATCTGCCAAATTTGGAATCAAGGATTATTATTAAACTTTTCGGTTAGAGCAACCGAAAACTGATCTGAAAAATCCCCAAATCTGGAGATACTAAGTGAAACTAAGCTCTATTTGTTCTCTCCTTCACAGAAGACCTGCACAGAAGACCTGCATAATCCATTCATCCATTTCAGTAATACACAGAATGTATTTTATTCGCAATATATCTTTGAGTATGGCAGTGATCATTTAACTTCACATGATTTCTGTGTATTATACAAATGTTTAAACTTGCTTTTATCCGGAGCTAATAATGTGCAAAGTGCCTTTACTGCAGTTTAAGAGTGTTCTTAAGTAATAGCTGACACGTATTTTCCTCACATAAAAATAGAATATATGAAGAATGCTCCATATTAGAGGATTTATCCCTCATGTTGTCCTCTCAGCGGCTCTTTACTCGCAGGAGACGGCAGATAAGATATGGAGCTGACAGGCTCCTGGACACCTCAGCAAAAAGTCTGACAGAGGCTGAGACAACACAAAGCCCAGGTGACACACACACAGTGGCAGGTAAAAGTGTGTGTGGGTTATTACTCTGTGTGTAGGTTGTCGCGATTCATGATCCAACATGTGTATTTATCCAACTGCAGAAATAATTATTTACAACAATTATGTGGATAAAATAGAATTTCTTTACATTTGTAATGATAACGCTACTTGCAAATGACAGGGCAGTACAATGTTTGGTAGGTTTAATTCGTACCTCTTCACTCAAGATGTCATTCAAATAATGTATTTTATTGTTATATTATAGTTATTTTATAATAATTGTTACTTTAATAATTGTATTCAAAGTTGAGTCAGCGATTCTGTATAACAATTGATGACCTAAACTACATTTAAAAAATCAGCATCCCTCTTGTTCCAACCCATGTATAGATCCAAGGCCTCTCAACTGTGCTGGCTGGAAAGATATAGTTTGAGTCATTTAGTTTGTTACAGAGCCAGGGTTGTGTATGAGCTTTTTTTTCAGAGCACACACATAGAATGGGCAAGTAGTCACTGTGAGGAAATTCCCTGATTCCACCAACAAGTGAAAGTGTAGTGGATTTGAGTTGCTGTCCTTAAACCTTTTCTTTTGTAATATGTCAGTGCAATATGCATTTTTATTTCGGTATATTCTTGACTATATTTGATAACCTCAAAGAATTGAGGCAGATAATGATACCTTATCCAACCCCATCTGCAGTTAAAAAAACTCCAAAACACGTTGTTTTGGAAATATTGTTATTTTATTCCACTGGTAGATATATCGTCTTGAGACGTATGAGACTAAATTACAGACAAAAGGGGCATTATTTTGCTCATTTTCAGGTTCATAATTGTAATTTGTGCCTCTGTGACATGTCTCCCCATGCTTTAATGTTCAAAAAGGTCTTTATTCTTCTCCTACTGCCTCTTTTCACCCTCTGTCTGAAACCAGAGCCCAGTCTGCTCTGATTGGTTAGCTGGCCGGCTCTGTTGTGATTGGTCAACCGCTTCGAGATGTGACGTACATGTTGGAGCGCTAGCCGATCTAAACACGTTTTACAAAGGAGTCCAATGGAGGCATTTCAGGAAGGGGGGGAGTGTTGGAGAGAACTCCCTCTGGAGGGAACTTTGGGATTTTAGCCTTTGCAGACCATTTACATCCACAAAAACCTATATAACACACCACAGGAAGGGGAAATCCAAAACGCATAATAGGGCTCCTTTAATTGGATACATAGATTAAGATAATAAAAGAATGATCAGTTATTTGCAGCGTAGGGATGGGTTACCAAGCATGTGAAATAAACCCTTTGCCATCTGTATATACAGTTTAATAATGACTATTATTAAGATCTGCAAAAGGCTCCTGGTTATACTCCTCTCTTTCCAAAATTGTAAACCCCATACCTTCCACCTAGTCAGAAGTAAAGAAAGATTAGCAGCCTTTGTATACCAAATGTTACACCTGATGGATTTCTGTGAGCTTTCATAATGAAAATCCAGGCAAAAGCACTACTAACATTTTCTTTTTTCCCACTGAGTGCCAGCCTCAGTATCTTCAGCCTCAGCTGGTAAGAAGCTTTTCTCTCCTCTTCTTAGCGCGTGGAATTAATTCATTTATAAAAGGCAGAATTAAATAGTTTGATAACCTAGCGTCACCTAACATAACCGTAAAGAAGGTTGAGCCACTTAAGTATACAGGGACAGAATTAATGAATAAAATGGTGAATGAGTCGACAGGAAATCAATGAAAGAAGAAGAAAGGAAGAGAAATGGGTATAGAAATGATGAGAAATGACATTTTATGTAAGCGAACAAAACACTCTGTGCCAGTGTTGTCGATTTTACAATTCTTTGAATGTCATTTATTTTAGATGTCAACCTTTTCCAAATGCACAATTCTTGCAGTCTGAACTACCAACAATTAAGTGAATGAATTATGAATGAAAAAGGCCACACTGCCCACCTCAGCAGCGTCTCATTTACCTCTCCTCACCTGGTTTCCTGCCAGTTCTCCCAGCATCCTCTCTGAGAGCTGATTAGAGGCCCCTTCCTGTAGCAGAGGACGAGACAAGGACACCGCCCTCCGTCTGCCACAGAGCTCTCAGACTCTGGGCTGCAGCTGGATGAAGACGGATGACCTAATCCTGCCAGGCGAAGGTAGGCTGAGATGGCCGCCTGCGAGGTGACAGTCACACAGGTCTTCATTTGATCAGGTAATCACAAACCCCTGGAGTTGTGATAGTTGTTTAATTTACATTATTCTCACGCCAAGCATTTTATTTGACCTCTGTGCCACCTAAAACAATTATGTCTGTTTTTGTTTGCCCAATTTATCAGCTGTTTATCAAAATGACCTAAACAGCCTCAGGAAATGATACCAGGGGGAAAAAATGTGTCTGATAACTTCAGCAGTTTCTTCTTTTGCAATTTGTCATCAAATGCATTGATGCTAATGAGGGAAGTGTATTGCAAAGTTTTACATAACTCACCAAAATACCACATTTCATTCACCTCCCCAAAACCTTGGGTATATTGCCTGTTTTGCTTGCCTGCATGGTTGAAAAGGTAAGGTTTTTGTTATGAATTGAAGGGGCAATCTTACACCACAAATACAACAAGATGTATTACCAGAAATCATTTCTGAGTATTTGTTGGAGTGTCTGTTTTTTTTGGTGTTAGAGATTATTTTGTTACACATTAATTTTCTAAAAGCGAAGGATGAACTTGATGGTCTCCGGATGTCTTCACTAGAGGGCGCCACACAGCAGTGGGAGAGGAAGCTTTGTACTTTCTCCACTTCTTTAATTGGACTGTAAAGAACTTTTTTTTCTCTTTTTTTGTGCGGGTCACTGGAGGCACAGTTCTGTTTTCCGAGACTTTTGCTCTTTTTGTATTATATATTTTTCCTGACAGTTTATCGATCTTTTCTTACACCTCTTTCCTTCCTGAGGTGTAAGCCTGTGAGATCATTTCACTGCCTCTTTTTTCAGTTTCTCTACACACCGTAGGAGATGATTGATCAGTCAACACATCTCAGCTATAAAATCAACAAACATCCTAAATCATTATTTACCTCAAAGCATGCAATTCAGATTTCTGAAGCAGACTTTATCATATCTGTAATGCCCTCCATGTTCTTGAGGCCTTTTCTATTTTTTACTTTTAAGTCACAGATGTTTAGTTTAGACATAAGGGTATATCTAATCACGCTTTAAAAGTGCCACTTTCTATATATATCGGTTTTTCCAATACATTTACAAATGTTTACCACTCACCCCCAAATAAAAAAAAGTTACCAGCCATTATCATCCTAAACCAAGTATTTAAGTAAATATACAAATAATAGTTTAAATAAACATCTAAAAAGACAATCTTAAGTTAAATACATAATTAAATCAGAATGATGCCAATGGACATGTGAAATAGTTTTTGTTGTAGGTTTTAATAGTGAGTTATAGTGAGGTAAACAAGAGGCTTTACATTAGATATTACATTTAGCCACTGCCTTTATGATGGAGGAGTGAGACATGCAGATGCTCACCGGACTCGTTGTGGTGTCTCCGCAGGTTTTATCGCCCACTCCCTTCGTCTGCTACTTGACCTTTGGGGTGCGTATTTCTCTTTCCTTTCCCTCACATCCACTGTCAATTCCACTCTTTAATAAGATGAAATGCTATAAATGTCATCAGCTTAAAATGAAATGATTAAAGGTCATCTCCATAAACAGTTTGAACCTCCTGGGGCAACTGGGATCTAATCATTTCTTGGGGAATGATAAAGAAAAAACGCAATCTGAAAGGATTTCATTTGATTTCTAACTTTGGTGCAGCTTTTTGTTTGATACGACCTTCATTGTTTTCAGGGAAATCCTGCCTGCCTGCTGATTTCTGACTTGACTGTCTACATGTTACTAAATTCATTCATTTCTTTGTATGGTTATCCCCTTCTCTTAAAGACACGAGACAGCCACACAAAACAAGAACATCCCATGATAAATCATAAAGTACAGCTAAATCTGCAGTATATAAAGTAAATGTCCTTTTATAAAGGTCACAATGCACAGTACCAACTTAACATGTGCCAAAAAGAATCAGTATATTACAAGTTATTTATATATTTGCAGAGACAGAAGAGAAACAATTATATCTTAAAATTAAATGTAAATGTCAGTAAAAATCATTCAGAGTTGAGAGATCTCAAAGAAAATATAACGTGATCATTTTCAGGAAACATACCATATCTTCTGACCTTTAGTGGTCCATACAGTTGCCAAGACACTGTGCTCACACAATGTTTGGAGATGTGCAGTCCAACATAAACATGAATGATATGATTGAGAATAAGTGTGATTCTCTCTCAAAACCAAATGGAATTTTCTTAACCAGGTGTTTATATTGGGTTCTCCAAGAATACATGTGAGCATATGAATGTATCAAATAAAAAGGAAAAGGATACTGGGGGAAATAAGGTGCGTTACAATCATAAATATAAAACTGCTTCTTCAATGTGTCTTTTCATATCAATAGACAAATGCTGACAGTGTAGGCATTATTGCTCAAAAAATAGCTAAACAGTCTGAATAAAGAGGCAGTACGTTATAGCTTTCCAATTATTGAGTTAGGACAAGTCATGACATTTGTTCAGTTTTGTGTGCAAGTCGTGGAATACCAGACAATATTACACTCTCTACGAAAAGTAGGGCAGCACAGTTTCACATAAAATAAGTTCAAACACGAGAGGAGTTAATCACAATTTGCAGTGAAAAATCGAACGGAGAGCAACAGTAAAAGAAAAGTGTATGAGAGTAGGAAATACGGGTCTCCATGATGGAAGAGCTTTGACTTCACCAGAGAGAATCATGAACATGTTAGAGCCAGAAAACAACATGTTCACACAATCTGAGCGGCAGAAACAAACATATCAGACAGGAGAGGAATTACTAACCAGCTGTGTAACCACTGGGGTTGTCATAGCAACCAGGTTTAGAGACCGCATTGGCGGTTGTGGATCATGGGAGCTAGAACTTGTATAAACTGTAGGTATGAACTCCATCACATGCATGTGCTGAAAATAAACGCACATTTACTTTATCTTGTGTATTGTTATTCAAACATTCAAACTAACCTTAAGGCCCGTGGCGAGCCGAGCTTTATACCTAGGCCCTCTGACCCCCACCAATTCCCTCGAAAAAAAGAAAAAAAAAGAGTTATTACGTCACAGCGTATACTTCAGCGGAATATCAAAACAACGGCCCAGGGTGCAAAACACATCAATGACAGCGACCCTCTACCACACAAAACAACACCTGTGAACCCAATTTGTGTTCTTTGACATTGAAAATGATATTGCATTGTGTTTGTTACTTTCGTTGCAGTTGTATGTCTTAAGTGTAATTTGGCATGCTTTCATTTTGAAGGCGAGTTCACGCTGTTGACAGGAAGTTGTTGTTGCTATGGAAACAGGAAAAGTTTCACAGCGGGCGGAACTTGTCATAAAGTCCGCTATAATAAAACCCACCCATTTAGAGGGAAGATATGATTGGTCAATTGTACTGTCATTTGACATTACTCTCTCGTTCAGTTACTATAGCGGGCCCTCTGTGAATCGCAGAGAGGGCCAGACGAGCTTCTTTCATGTAACCCTTCACATTCAACAGAGACTGAACAGGCAGATTCGAAGGATTTATTTCTTTGGAAATGTTATTTTAAATACAATTAAATCAAGTTTTTTTTCGGTAAAACTAATGAAAAATATAACAAAAATAATATTAAAATAATATATATTTAAAAAAAATATATTTTTTTTAAATGTTTTTAAATATTATTTTTTAGAATATCTTAGGCCCTCACAGAGGGCCTAGAGGGCCCTGACGGCTCGCCACTGCTTAAGGCACATCTTGTTTTACAGACGGTCTCGCCCCTGACAATGTTAACCTTTGACCCCGACCTGCGATGCCTGGCTTAGCGTGTCGTCCTGCCAAATGTCACAACCCCTGACATATTGATGCCATATGAATAGAGCTCAGGCTCAGTGCATGAGAAGGTTGGATGTAATATTTATAGGCTGACCTTTACTTCACCCTGCAGCGACTAGTCTTAAAGAACTGCATGTTCATCTGCCCAGAGCATTGTGGGAACTCAACATGTCTCAGGTTTGAATCCCACCTATGACTCATGTTGCCCATTGTCGCAAGTGTAGGGGTCACTCTTGGACTCAAATTGGATTAAGAGGTAAATTAGACTTTTTTAAATTATTTTCTCAAAACCAACAATGAATGTATCCTACTAACAAATAGTGTATATACATAGTGCTCTGTTGTTGTCAATAAACTATTAAGAAACACAACAATGAGCCACACTGTTGCACTTGGACATATTACCCAAAACACATAAACACATGCTTATTCGAACTCAATCCCAGATGTGTGCTGCTGCCCAAAACACTCTCTCGAGTCAATTAATCTACAGCAGAAAATAGTCCTCAACAAATTCCACAAATATAGGAACAAGATGTTGTAGGGTTTGAAAATAAAAAAATTGTAAATAAAATGTTATATTCATTTTCAGTAAAAGCCACTAAGTTTGTAGATGAGAGCCACAGACAGGAAGTCACAAAATAGTGAGGGACAGTAAGACACTGATTGCTTTTGTGTTTTTATGGAAAATTGTTGACTGTCAGAGAATAACAACAGCTAGTTTATATCATGCTTTTAAATTGACCGACCATGCCCTTGTACATCTGTACCTGAGCAAATGCCAATTCAAAGTCTTGAATGTTTATTATGTTTTTTGCCACAAAAGGCGTGGCATCGTGAAACAGCTTCAAAATAGCATAATAAGCACTTTATGTAAAGAACACAATCACAGCTATATGAAAATCCAATCCTAACACAGGAGACACCTTTAAATGTAACTAGTAATCCCTGAGGAGAAGGACTAGAGAGATGACTTGCACCGACTTGAAGGGCCAAGAGGTAATGAGAGTTCACATGTTTCATGATGAACAATGGATGTGTTTTTTCTGCATATGGCTGGGATTGATAACCAAAGGTTATTTGTCATATTGTCATTGACACTCTTCCAATTTATACTTGTCAGTTCGGCCCGGTCATGTTGCTTAATAAACTGCCCTGCCTACACCATAAATAACAGACTAGACAGATGTTTACATTGTGTTCCAACAGCACGTCGACAGAGTATAATAGATGTGAATTATGATCTGTGAGAATCTAGGCCTGCAGTCTGATTATCCAAGAATAGACTTAGATAGTCTCTGTGCAGGATACACAGGAGAGTTCAGAGAGATCAGGCTATCAATCAACAGACACATCACAACATTTGTCCTTGTCTCTTTTTGGTTTGGTTGAATAAAAATGAATGATATCCTTGTTTACGGAGTGTTAGGTTTCGCATGGATTTGGCGATTTATGAGGCTAAACGCGGATGTCTTATAAATGATGTTGTAATACAGTATTCAACCAAATTTAGCCCAATGTTAGCATCGACCTCTAGAAATATTTTGACCTTAACTTGTTTGTCATGATTAAAAAAGAGTGACAGTATAAACTTTCTCATATAAATGTTTTCTGTTCATTGTTATTGTTTTCTGTTACTTCAGGACTTTTTGCTACATGAGCAAAACATGAATATGCTGATTGTGATTTAATCCATCTTATTGCAAAAACGCGCAGCAGCAGGGGAGCACAGTGTTTGCTCTAAGTGCTCCTTGATTACAACACTCAGAGCCTGAGCTTCATGGAAAGATCACCCAGCAGGCCTCCAGCTATCACAGAAACACAAGAAACACACAGCAGAATGTGACAAATGATATTCAAAACTACTTTATATCACTCGTACTTTCATAGATAAGTAGGTCATTCATTACTTTTAATACCAATGTTATCTGCTTATCAGAATTCTTTATTGATTTCCTAATAATTACTTTTTTTGTTCTTTGTGGGGACTTGTTGCAAGCAGAGTTTGACACCATTACAAATGAATTTTTGCAATGCGCAACTATAAAAACAACTTAAATAAACAAATAACTTTAATGGCATTAAATTGAGATGGATCAGACAATTTGAAACAAGTTCTCAGCTGAAACAGATTTTTGCTTCCCAATTCCAGAGATAAGTCTAATGATTTGAGTACCAAAGAAAATGTACTGCTAGGGACTAAATAATGTCCATCCCTAGTTATCTTGTGAAGCTTTAGTAAATTATACAGGTGTAAATAGGACTGTTGGCAGAGAAAGCTACATGACATAATGGGATAAAACCATAAGGCAGCTTGACATTTCCTATCCACCTCCCCATTGTGCATGCTGTGGTTCACGTAGCAGTGGCTCCACAGCATCACATGACTATTGGTGTCAAACACTGAACATGAGACAGAGAGGTGGGGGGGAGGGGGCTTGAGTGGTCTGGTTTTGGACTGAGTACCAGTACAAAGATTAGATAAAGTGTAAGCATCAGACAGACTTCAAACTAATGAATGCTCAAAGTGCCAATAGCTTTTATTTCTTAATCAATGGTGCTACATTAAATTGGGTGCTTGCACATTGATGAGGCTAAAGTGATGTAATATAATAATATGATATGTAAATACGTTTATTTTGTAGGTTAGTTAGTTGGGTTAGTCCCTGTTAAATTGTTTTTTATATTACACAATGACCTGAAATCAACCCCTAGGTACTGTGTGGTAGGTCGTTGTCGCTTAGCAACTTCATTGTGCATCTCTTCCGCTGGAACTACTTTTCTTTGCGGAGGTTTGATTTTTATGAAAATAGGCCGTTATAAAACATCCAGTCGAAATAAAAGTGGTTTCAAAGTTCAAATGGGTTTGATACGGTTGTATCGCTCATAGACGGCGCATGCACCTCTGTAAACTTCTTGTCTCGTGGTTCAAATAAATTATTTGGCAGGCAGCTGCACGCGACCTTAAAATTGTGAGGGGGGCGTGCCCGGCCGCGCGCCGCGGAGATAAATTCGGGGGGGACCTCAGCTCGTCCCCCGCTCTCTCTCCCCCCTGAGGACTGACAGACTGAGGTGCCTTCACAAACGGTACATTTACCTCTTCTCGTTTCCAGTTTGAATTAAGTTCTCAAAACTTTTGAATTATGAGAGTTAAGCTGTCATTTTGATGTGACACACTGTCAAAAAACGGACATTTCTGGGACCTCATTTTATAATTCCTGTCATTTGGTCTTCTAACTCGTCTGCATGTTGCTTCTATAACTTTTAAATAGCTTAAAAGTTCGAAGTATTTGTCAAGCAGTGCAATACGTTTTCTGAATTACTTTTTGCAGTTTTGCATGATGCCCAGTTTTGTGTTGCTTTTGAAGAAAAATGCATTAAATGTGTCTTAACTAGGCTATTTTACCTTTCAGTGACGACTAAGACCATATCAGACACAATGGTGAAGATTGGAATCAATGGGTGAGTTAGTGTTTTTAGATTTTAGTCACTATCATTTGCAAAACATTATCTCATTATTTGTCACCGTCTCCACTGGCATGCATTAGTCTCCAGAAAACCTTTTATCAGAGAATATAAATTGGATAACAATCACTGAGTGCAGTATAATTTGTAAGGCTCTGGAAAACCTAAAATGGGATGGTAAATAAGCAGATCTGTAAGGAGGAGTATTTGCAAACAAATAAGGTGGCTTTTATTAATAAATGTGCATGAAATAGGACAAGAATGCAAATAAGTAATAGGAAAATAACTTTCAATAAATGTAACTTGATAGGGGGCAATGACCTTTTAGGCTGCAGGTTATGGTCTCCTGCAGAGTATGTGTGTCTGATGTTTGCTGAAATGCTGCAGCATACACAACCTCTCCGGTTTACTGGACATTATTAACAGGCTTGTTATTTTTCTTAGCTGCATTTCTATTCAGAGCAATGTGATAAGAGGGCAAGTGTCAACCCTTCATTTCCCAAATCACTCACATAATAAGCATCCAGTTGCTGGCAGTATAAAGGTCTTCCATCCTCAGGACCCCGACACTGTTTCTGAGACCCTCGAATTATGATCTGTGCTGAGAGATTGTATTTTAATTAAAAGAGCATAATAGAGTCAGTTGAAAAGATGATTAAATCATATAATCTTTCTCTAAAAGATGTATTATTTGGGCATCTTATAAAGAACATGTAAATGAATGACATCACGTATAATATATACATGACATGCCAAACAACAGTGCAGTATTATAACTTTAGAAACTTCATCGGAAATTATATTAAATGTAATAAATGAACAAAATTACATAAATGCAAAATAAACATAACGTCCCTCTTGATCCTGAATTGTCCTTGAGCAAGACACTGAAGTCCCTTTGGATAATACTCTTAAATCAATAAATGTATCATAAAATAAACTTTTTAATACATTTTATTTTCGGACAAACTCCTCCAACACATTTCTTAAAAGTGATGTTATTTGCCCTTTATGTGAGACTCTTCCTCTGACTCAGTGCTGTTGGAGATGGGTCAGGACTCTGGACAGGACTCATCTATTCTCTGGTTATTTATAGTCGGGGTGGTGTTGTGTTGTCACGGTTGTCGTCCCCTCTTCTTCCACACCCCCCGTCAGACCCCTCCGATCCCCCCTCTGTCTACTGCTGCCCTCCTCAGCTGTCACATTCCTTTTTGTTCTCCACTCGTCTATTTTTAACCCTCTAACCTTTCCGCTGAAGTTCAGGGATCATCCGGCCGGAGGTTTATAGGCGCTGCTTACACTTTGAGATCTCCAGTTAAACATTTCCTCCTCCTCCTCCTCCTGCTCCTCCTCCTCCTCCTCCTCTGTGAAGCAGCTGCTGTGGAGCTGCAGGAGATTTAGCTCCTTGATTCTGGCCATCTCTGAGCCTCTGAAACTGAAGATGGGCTCCGGTCCATGTTGGCCTTCTGGCTGCATGGTGGCTTCCAAAACGAACCGAGGGAAGCTCTAATGTCCACTGGCCCTTTCCCCTCATGTCCATTCTTCCTGTGAAGGAAGGCAGACATGCAAACAATGTCTCCCATTAATCGCCTGGGGTTTACTCCCTTGAATAGACATTTCATTTGGCTGTTAGAAGTACTCCTGCTGCTGCCCTTGAGCAAGGAAGCACTATAGTTGAACCCATGGCCCTGCACTGTGGCGTGCCACTGCTACTAAATAGTTATTATGGTTCAAAAACAGAGGAAACTATTGTTTTAAGTCCAGTTTAAAGCAGTTATATTGTGTATTGTCATTCAATTACCAGATATTTCTAACTTTTGGAAATACATCAATTAGACTACACGGATTAGACTGTGAGAGTGCAAACTTCTCCTCAGATAAATCATCAAACCGAAGAAAAACAGTCGCTTCAGTTTTAAGTTAAATGCATGTTTTTCTTTAATCGGCAATCCCCTTTTTTCGCCTTTCTCCAGATAACTCTCACAGCCTTACTATGGTATTTAGTAGAACTCAAAAACAATTTGTTTTCCTGACAAGGAGAAGATAAAGTTAATGATAAAATATTATCGTAAGCACACAAATGCATACAATAATCCAAGATTATTTGGATAAAAAAGATCCATTAAAAATTGCAAATACCCAGAATTGATTCCAAAAACGAAAATAGAATTGTAATAATACTCCCACCATCAGTGACATCCTTGTTACTGGAAACTTGTTTAACTGCACCTTTCTAGTTCAGATAGAGACTGTTATTTTGGAGTATGTGATTGTCTGAGTCTTAGAGTTAAGTTTCAATCTGTCGCATGATTACTTACAGTAATGTGACTCCTGAGTGCTGGAGCCATGTGACCTTACATAACAGGGCTCAGTCTGAACATGTGAAGCAGAGACTGTGTACCACACTGTGGAGGCACTTTTGATCCCCACTGCCCCCTGTGAGTGCCATTGAGCAAGGCTCTAACCCCCCTTACTACTTCCCCCTACTATCAGCTTGATTATTATACATAGACACTTGCTCCTACACCAAATAGTCTTGTATGCTGTTTTGTTATTGGGACACATTGGGCTGCAGCTATAGCGATTATTACAGTAATCGGATAAAAAAATACTTAAAGGGGACCTATCATGCAAAATGCACTTTTGTACGTCTTTTATACATGAATATGTGTCCCCGGTGTTCCAGGGAACTCACCAAGTATCAGAAAACACAACCCTCTCTATTTTCCTCCATACCCAAATCTCTAAAAAAGGGGCTGCAACGGATCTGATCAAAACTGATCCAGATTTGAACACTGTCCTGACGTCAGGACAGTGGCGCTACGGCTATTGGGCCAACTCCACCAATCAGGAGGAGACAGCCACGGCCATTGTCGTTCGAAAGCGCTGGAGATGCTGTAGTACATATGCCAGGCCTCTAGATGGTGCTGTTCTCACAGAATCAGCCCTTGCACAAACAGAGCTAGAAATGGTCAAATTGAGCAAAATGAGGCATGGCTAAAATGCATGATCTGTTTGGTATTTTGAAAAAAAAAAAGTATAAATATGCCTTATATAGGTATGGTCCTACACTATATTATTATAATATAGCATGATAGGTCCACTTTAAACAAAGCCTATGACTTTTAATAATCAGGTTATTATAAGTTGATTGACGAATAGTTATTGCCCTATAACGACACAATGACTTTTGGAACCGTCATACAGATGTGCACGTAGTGGAGTTGCAGGCCGTTTGCTAGAACTTCCTAATCAGCCAATACAGAATCTAGCTTTTTTAAATTATTTTTTATGCAGTTACGAATGAGTTATTTGCAGACATTTGCATCGTGTTAAGTGAGGTTTGTTCCCCCTGGAATGTTAAATACATTTTTCAATAACGAAAATAAATGTAACTAAAGGAAAGTGCCGCAGCCTCGCCCCTTTGCTCTTATAAAGGTCAAACAGTATGTTAATATCAGATTTCCATCGTATAGTTTTATGCACAAACAACTATTACCAGCTGAACTTTACTGTTTGTGTGGCAACTCTGCTCTCTGGACGTAAATTCACTTTTATTCCTGCGAGACACCGCGAAACTCAGCCTGAGCTCAGGCTGAGTTTCGCGGTGTCTCGCTGTCTCGCAGAACCCACGCAGCAACCAGGAAACGACACCAGTAAGCCAGCTCACACTGTCCGCTCCTCGAGCCTCAAAGGGCGCAGCAGCGAGACCCGCAACGTCCCGCCAACACGGCACCCAGACTCCACGCAGCATTCTCATCTGTTTGTCCTTACTGGTGTCATTTTCTGGTTGCTAACGCCATTGTAACACATAATCACTGATGTTCCGCTGTAACGGTGGTGGACTCATCAGAACAGAGTGGGTGAGCTGACCAATCAGAGCACAGTGGGCTCACAGGGAGGGGGGGGCAGGAGCTCCATCAAGGTGTGTAGGACAGAGAGTGAATACACATACTATACAGAGATGCTGTATGAGAAACCAATGTGAGTTTGGAACATTGAACAATCTAAATCTATTCTAGTATACCTCCACAATGGAATTATGATCAGTAGAAATGGCCATGACATGGGACCTTTAACATTAGGACTGTGTCATGTCTTCCTTTTTACATCCCTTAAACACCACCTGCCTTCAGGCACTACATTGCGTTACTCAGGCTATCAAATGTCCCCTTAAGCCACAGTGCACTTGGACAGTTCTCCTGCAGTGCATTTCTATTGAACTGTAGCTAATATGTGACCTTTAAAAGTCATTCAGTGTCTGGGAGTTAACATCGCCCTTCTCCACACATCCTCCTCCTCCTCTCTCCTCCTGCGAGATGAAAGGAAGAGATTCCTCCTCTCACGCTCTCTTAGATGATCACTCATTATGAGAGCCCCGCTGTTATCTCTTTCTTCCAGTGAAGTGGTTAATATGAATCTGTGTCCTAACATCCTCCGCTCTCTGGTTTCAGTCCCCTCGCTGTTTGACCTGCTGTGACGGCAGCCATATTAGGCGTAAACAGGCTTTCAGTTGCCGGTGCCAACCATTGTTATCTTCAGTCAAGGTTGGCAGGCCTTGTATGGCCCTGCTGTCCTCCACTGTCACTCTTAAGTTAGTCTTTCAGTGCCACCTTCTGGTTGGCCAGAGGCAATGTGGCATGAGACGTATGGAGCAGTCTTGCACAAAAGCTGCTCTAAATAAAAACCAAACATAAAAGAGGTTTCGAAATTATTTGATTCGGACGCGTCAAGATTGGCCTGAGGGATTTTTCAGACTTTACAGGGAAGACAAATCAGAAACAGGTTTATTACCAGGTAGGTTGACACGTACGAGGAATTTGACTTGGTGTAAAAACACAGATAGAGAACTATTTTAAGAAAACTATAATAACATTCAAAAATAATAATAAATATAGTAAAATAAAATATAGCAGTATTTACATTGAAATAGAATGTAATAAAATATGTACATTCCCTTAAGAGATTTTTGTGATATATAATCTTGTTTTATTTATCCGTTCTTCATGACCTGCTGTCTGTGTCTTTGAATGACCTTACAGTCAAATAAAAGGGTTTTCCACTTGCTGCCATTTTGCTAAGTTTTCCCTTCTCTACCTCTTTAGATTTGGACGTATCGGCCGTCTGGTGACCCGCGCCGCCGCCACTGGAGGCAAGGTGGAGGTCGTGGCCATCAACGACCCCTTCATCGATCTGGAGTACATGGTGAGAAGACCGCCTGTACTCCATTTTCCTCCTGACAGTTTGTCATGATCATTTTGTATTTCTCAAAGCCTTCCAAAGTCCACTCAGGGTCAAATATAGTTTCGGGGACCGAGTTTAGTCAGAAATTCATATTTGGGTAATAAGAGGTTACAAAATAATGGGTTTTTAAAGCATTAAGAAAAGACAGAGAGCTAGTACAAAGGTTTGAAAGCCTACCTGTGGAGAAGCTACATGTTACAACTACACTTCAGACCCTGCTTAAAAAATACTGTAGGTCTTGTCCTGTTAGAATCAGGTGTTCATAGCTTTGGTTTTAAATGTTCCTCTTCTATCTGCCTGCAGGTCTACATGTTCAAGTACGACTCCACCCACGGAGTGTGGAAGCACGGAGAGGTGAAGGCAGACGGCGGCAAGCTGATCATCGGCAACATGAGCATCATGGTCTTCCACGAGTATGCACACTGTTAGATTTACATTTCTTTCAGCGTTCTCCCTATGAGTGTGTGACCAGCACAGTCTAACCTCTCCAATGGGTGATCTATTTACACAGGAGGGACCCCGCCAACATCAAGTGGAGCGATGCTGGGGCTGACTATGTTGTGGAGTCCACCGGTGTGTTCACCACCATCGAAAAAGCATCTGTAAGTTTACCATCTGCCTCCCACTTATTTCACTGGGAGACAATTATAAGGACAGGAAGTTACAGCGAGAATGTTTTAAATTGTTGAGAATGGACAAAAAATTCATACAAATGTATTTTCATCTGTTTGTATATCAATGAAGTAACAAACATTATGCTGTTTTGGCCTGCAACGCCAGTTTTATATATATTTTTCAGTCTCTTCTTGTATTTCAATAGTGTAAACTGTAGAAGGTGACACCAGAAAAAACAGCAAACACTTCATTTACAGTCAAATGTTTTATTCTATAGCATGCAGGGAATTACAAATGACTGTTTTATTGAAATGATGATACATCTTTAAAGCTACATCATTTCTAGTCTTAATTCAAATGAAATAAATATTATAACATTTGTCATTTTCCCTTTGACCTCTGACCTCTTTTGTGTTCCTTAGGCTCACCTGGCTGGCGGTGCTAAGAGGGTGTTGATCTCCGCTCCCAGTGCCGACGCTCCCATGTTCGTCATGGGCGTCAACCACGAGAAGTACGATAACTCCATGAAGGTTGTCAGGTGAGTCTCCACCTTTCTTACACATTTTCCTAGTTATAATCGCAGCTTTCATTTATGTTTCTGACCTCAAATGATGACTTTAGATGCTCTGCCAATGAGAAACACAAGTCAAACCAAGATCATCTCCTCAAATAAGCTCTGAGTGTATGTGCAGTAATACCTTAATTTTGTGTCGTTGCTTAAATGTCGTCTCCTTCTTGTCTCCTTCATAGCAACGCCTCCTGCACAACCAACTGCCTGGCTCCCGTCGCCAAGGTCATCAACGATAACTTCGGCATCGTTGAGGGTCTCATGGTAAACAGCTCAGACATTCTTATTGAATACAATCTGTTATTGATGGGCATTTAAGGATGAATGGAAAATAGTTTGAAAATGACATTTAAAGATGGTCACAGTTTGAACTAAGTATTTAAAACATAAAACTGACTGTTTTTGTAATTACTTTATGTATTCCTTTTTTTAAATGATTTTCTAATTGTATAGCCCTAACTTAGAAATGCTAATTTCCAAGTAAGGGCTATACAATTATAAAACAAAGTTCTCGTAGCGCAAAGTGATGTTCTGTGATAGGATTACTTGGTGTAAGCTGCAGCCAAAAAGCCAAGGAAAACACAACATGTTTTGCATTTCAAAAGTTGAAACTAGCAAACGTTTTTCAATCGGTTTTTTTATTAAAATCATACATCATCACAGTGGTTTATTAACCAATATTATTTTCCTAGAAGAGCCAAAAATGTTTGGACTAGCTTCTTTCCACAGCTAAAACTCACTAACTTGAGGATTTCTGAGATCAGTGTTAAGAGTAGCTCGGTAAAATGAAATGCTCTGTTGTTGTTTAATAGTTTGTAGCTAGGAACTTAGAAATCCTATTTAATAGATACATTATAAATCTGTAATGCTTCCCTCTGCTCCCTCTCCTCAGAGCACAGTCCACGCCATCACGGCCACACAGAAGACCGTAGACGGCCCCTCAGGTAAGCTGTGGAGGGACGGGCGCGGCGCCTCTCAGAACATCATCCCCGCCTCCACCGGGGCCGCCAAGGCCGTGGGCAAGGTCATCCCCGACCTCAACGGGTACAAGCAACTTTCAGATCATTTTATATAGGGTTGTGACCAGGGTTACTGTTAACTGAAACTAAATAACCAAGACATCCTTGAAAAACTACAACTAAACTGATGCTCCCAAACTCCCTTGCTAAGTGAATCTAAGCTACGAAGAAATTGAAACATCCAAACTAAAATAATTGAAAATAGAGAACAATTAAAACCTTGGTTGTGACTTTAGGAAGCAGCCGTCAACCAGGAGGACATTGAATGTTTGTATGTATGTATGTATGTATGTATGTATGTATGTATGTATGTATGTATGTATGTATGTATGTATGTATGTATGTATGTATGTATGTATGTATGTATGTATGTATGTATGTATGTATGTATGTATGTATGTATGTATGTATGTATGTATGTGAGCTACACGATGATCCCATTGATAAAAAGTGGCAGGTCCCCAAACTCTAGAAATATTTCATAAAAGTAGGCAGCTGAGTACATGCAAAAACGGTTCGCATTGAGGCTGATCATATACTGTATGGGACAGACCAGAATTAAGTATTGACATTTTCTAGCTGAGTTCGACTTTTGACCTTCCTTTGGAGGAGATAATCAAGGAGACGTCACCAATGGGAATAAAACAATAATACACAATAATTTGTTTTGATGTTTTTACTTTGTGTCTGATTGTTGACAGTCCTGTTTTTACAGCAAAATCACCGGTATGGCTTTCCGTGTCCCCACCCCCAACGTCTCCGTCGTTGATCTGACTGTCCGTCTGGAGAAGCCCGTAAGTATCTTCTAACTTTTATTAAATATAAAGGTTTAACCAAGTGGCTGCTTAACTTTGGAACTAATATACAGATGAAAACATTATTTTTCAGCTATTAACTAGATCCCACATATTTATTTTTGACTGTACGTTTGGGGTCGGAGAGGAAGAAAACTTGAGCTCAACCATCCACTGAATTTCCATACATTTGTATTAATAACACTCTGTAGCATTGAGGCATAATTATGTTACTTAGACTTGCACCTATATAAAGCTTTAAAACCTTTAGTTTAAATTAATAAATATATCTCGTCCTTCAGGCCACGTACGACGACATCAAGAAGGTGATGAAGGCCGCTGCTGAGGGACCCATGAAGGGAATTCTGGGATACACAGAGGACCAGGTACGGACAAATGTCAACATATTCTCTTACTATGTTTAACTATAAGCGTGTCTGAACATAACAACAGTCTGATGCAATTTTTATGGGTGTGTGTATAGCAATACAAAATCCACTAGATGTCAGCACATCTATTCTGCTACGACATGGTCTCAACTTAATTAAGAACTCATAAGGTATATTTAAAGTAAAAAGAAAACTATTTATAATCCATAAAGCCAGATCTGCAGATATTTGTAATTACTTATTCATCCCTATGTTGCTGCACGGCCTGCCTTATGCCACTTTTATCCAGGACCAGAAATGACATACTGATGAGTTTATGTCCGACACAAATCTGTATTTACTGTCCCCCTGCCTGTATAAACATTTGTGTTCATCTCTTTCTGCTCAGGTTGTGTCCACAGACTTCAACGGCGACACTCGTTCCTCCATCTTTGATGCTGGCGCCGGCATTGCACTGAATGAGCACTTTGTTAAGCTGGTTTCATGGTGAGTTAAAACACACCAAAAATAGGACATGTTTCTCCATTAATAAATATTCTATAATATATGCAACTTCAATCTCTGCTCACTGTTTGTCCGCAGGTACGACAACGAGTTTGCATACAGCAGCCGTGTGTGTGACCTGGTCCTGCACATGTTCTCCAAGGAGTAAAGTCCTGTCATGACTCATAGTTTCCTTCCCATGATTCCCTCATGCTTCACCTATGCAGTACCTGGATGTTGTGTCATCCGCCCAAGGAGCAAACATCTTCCTCAACAAACGTCTAGATAATAATATAAATAATAATATTCATAGATTTTTATATGATAAAGTCGCCTCTGCTCTGTCCAGCAGTGAAGTCTGCACTAAGCAGTGTTTGTAGAGAGGATTTTCCATCACTGAACTGTATTGTACTGAATGGTCTTGTTGCACTTGACATGATAATAAAGTCCTCAGTTTGTGGAAGAGTTTTTTGTAGAGTGCATCTCTCTCTCTAGACATATGTTTATTTGTATTTATTGTAATAAATAAAAATCAGTGGGCTGTTGAAAATTCCCAGCCAGGACCCTAAAGCTGTTAATCTAGTGCCCAGACAAATGACTTTGAGTTTTGTGCAGAATACAAAATTCATTTCTGGGATGGCGGCCAAAATCTAGTCAGGAAGGCAGGAGGAGAGTTAGGAGAAAGCCATACAGGAAGTGTAGTTTTCTGGGCCGACATGTCACTCTTGATCATTTTATATAAATAATGTGTCTCTCTTATTTACCTCTGACAATTGATAATGACAGTCTCGCCCCTCCTCAAACTATGAGGGTGGTTTACACGTCATTTTAAATTCACACATTTGTATTGCAACAAATAGATTTGTATCTGGAAATGTCTATAGTCCTATATGTTGTATAAAGGGTAGCCTAGTGTATAATAAAATTTAAATATATTTTGATATGTCACTGATGTCCAATTTCCAGGGTTTACAAAAAAGTTAATTGCTTTCCTTTCATTGTCTGTAGTTGATTTTAGCCAAACTTAATTTAAAGAAGTAGCTGTTAAAACCAATTTTAATCCAGGATTTTACAACTTTTTTGTTGGAGCTGTTGATACCGGCCCAGGCAAGTGCCATTGAGTTTATTTCAGAATATCCAATTAGTATTAGGGATAAATATAATCAGCTGGTCAGTGGCAACTATACAAAGAGGCGAAGGAGTGGAGGGTTACTGGGTAAAAAGGGAAACAGGGAGGAACACCTCCAATGTCTGACAACTGAAATAACTTATTGTCACAAAAGCCCAGAAAGTTAATGAGTCAGAACCATTTTCATATTTCTTTTGATAACCTTTTTCAAATGTATTGGCTGTTAAACGTAAAAAGGATACATTTCATTGTTGCAATATAGTGAATAAGAAATTCAGAATGCTAGCTTACTTAGGTGGGGTAGGTACATTTGAGAAACCGGCTTGAGATCGCTAGAATTTGAAAATACACAGCCGGAAAAAATCTCCCACTTCCTTACAGAGCCCCTCCTCCAACACACACGAACACGCACATGACCAATGAGGGCACGAGATAAGTTTGTGCACAGATGGAAGGCTGACAGACAGATAGGCCATCCAGTTATTTTAGCCGGTCCGGCTAAAATGATTGGTCGTGCTTTTTACACGCTTCCACAGATGACATTTTTTTATGGATTTTTTGTCAAAGCACTTAAGATATTCATTGCTATCGGGATGTTAAGAGCATTCCATGGAATATAACAAAAAGTGTATCTCGAGCCGATTTCTCAAACTTACCTACCCCACCTTTAAGTTTACTAGTTTTAATGCAAAGTGTTTTGTAGTCACTAAACATGTATTAAGAAGGATGGGTGATGTGTGTGTTAAGAGAAGGTTAATTGGTTACCAATCAAGCTAAAATCCTGTAAACATTATTCATTTGTGCTACATAATGCTTCCTTGGTGGAAGGAGTTAGCTAATAGTTTATTCAGCTGCAACCACTGTTAAGTCTGGGAAAGATAATGGATATTTGTATTTAACATTTTTATTTTAAAACACTTTCTTTTATGAAACGTTACCATCCATTCAACATATCCATGACGTTTTAAATCCCCCTGGGCTGCTTTACCACAGGTGCACCTCTACTTTAGTCACTACGGTATCTGAGCCAGACTGCAAACTGATCACTGCTCCTCTTCCACAGTCTGTCCGGTAAGTGAACGCCGCATTCAGTCATTTGTGTTTATCGCTGAGCTCTGCTGCACCGCTGCTACACTCTCCTCGGACTCATTCACCTCATTATCTGGTGCCAAAGTTAATGCTTCCTCCTCGGTCTGGCAGGTGCGTACATTTTGGTTGTGGCTTCAATATATCTCCTTAGCGCTTTATTCTAGGGGCTTAGAATAAACAGTTTGTGATAGTGCGCGTCGCCACTGAGATCTCTCGACTAGAATTTAGTCCTGCGTAAAAGTAAACTCAGTCATCTTATTTTGCTGCAGCGACCAGCGGTGTGTCTGCGAGTTTAGAGGTTTCTATTTGTACTTTATAATAACATTTATACTTCACAGCTCATCGCGATAGGTTTACTATAATATCCTATTGGGGGGTTGTTATTTTTGCTGCGATTTTAGACCCGTAAAGAATCATTTAACCCCCGTCATCTGACTTTAGGCCACAGCTCCTCTGCGTAAAGGTGAGCATCTGGTGTGACCAGTAAGGGGGGCAAAAACAAGGCAGCTGGGCCTCATTCCGGTTCGGGACTATAATCAGTTTATAGACAAAACAATTTGAACTGTTGAAAATAGACTGCAGAAGTCTGGGTTCATGCCGGATTTCGAGCACTTCAGATTTTCCTATTCGAGCATGAATCCGGCCCTGGGGGAGAGCGGCTTCCTGGCCCCGCAGCAGCACCACCACCAGATGCCGGGCCAGAACGACTCCGCTATGATGGAGCCGGGCTACTTCCTGGGGGACCACGGTGGCTTCGGGCCTGATGGGTTGTCCGGGCTGGACCTGGGCTCCTTGCCGCCGTCGGGCCTCACCTACCTGCACCTGAGCAACCCCTTGCACCGCGGACCCCCCGCGGCCACGGCGCTGCGCAACGACCTGGGCTCCAACATCAGCGTCCTGAAGACCCTGAACCTGCGCTTCCGCTGCTTCCTGGCCAAAGTGCACGAGCTGGAGCGCAGGAACAAGGTGCTGGAGAAGCAGCTGCAGCAGGCTCTGGAGGATAACGGTGGGGGGGATGGACACCAGAAGCCGCAGACTAAAGACATGGGGGTCCAGACTGGATTTATCGGGCCTATCCAAGCCAGACCGGGACTCATATCGCTCCACAACGCCAACAACTCGGCCTACCTGCCCGGCGGCCTCCTCTCCCCCACCCTGAACCCCCCTCCTCTATTTGACAACAAACACCTGCTGGGGAACAACCTGAACCCGAGCTCACTGTCCACGGATTCAAACTCCAACCTCACCACTTCCGGCTTCTCCATCAGCCCGGCCCTGAGCCCAATGGACCCTTCCAAAACCTTCACCAACATCAACGAGAAGTACACCTCTCACTCCGGGACGAACACCAACTTCATCACCGCGCCGCCCCCCCCGCTTCCTCCCCGGGACGCTCTGGTCCTTCAACCACAGCCGCCGGTTTGGCTCCGGGAGGGAGTCCTGCACCTCGGGCCCCGGGGCCCCCTGGACGCAGCCGGACGGGGTTGGGGTCCAGGTCGACACCATCACACCGGAGATCAGGGCCCTGAACAACGTGCTGGCCAAGGTGAAGAGGGAGAGAGACGAGTACAAGAGAAGGTAAGGGTTGTTTTTAACCTTAAAGTGTATCACTGTACACATGACTGGATTGTTTGACAAGTGTCTGATTTCTGATGCATAGTGTAAAGTGACTTTGAGTTTCTTGGTATGGCTTATTTTTGTGGGTACTTTATTGATCCCAAATTGGGAAATGTTTTCGTTGCAGCAGCATAAAAATGCAAACATTTCCCAAATTGGGATCAATAAAGTACATCTTATCTTACCTTAAATCAAGGCATTGCACATAAGTAGAAATTAAAAGAGTAGAAATAAACTATTCTAAAATGTGAACATCTCAAAATAGGAAAAAAACAGCATTCAAAAGTAGAAAATATACAAGTTGACTGTGAAGATTATAACACACAAATATGAACACCTGACTAATAGCAAACACATTTTAATTAGTTTGCCTTGATATTCAGGGAAATAATAAGTTGATATTACAATAACAGTGTGATCTTATTGTCATGATCTAACTCAGAGAGATACTATGGAAATATTGGTCATTTCCTTCATGAGGGTAATTGTGAACATCCCCACACAAGGGAATTCAAAAAGCTGTATAGCTTAGTACATTTTCTGTTTTTGATATTATCATCTTCATCCTTTTTTTTATGCTGGGATACCTTATTTAAGATTTTCAGTTGCATCTCATCTTGGTTGGTCATCAGCTCTCAACAACATATGTATACTCTTATTTTACACATGTTGTGTTTCAAGAACTTATTTGTCTTGCTTCATGTTGTATAGATGTTCAAAATGTAAAGTCTGTCAGTGGCAGTGTATTTTTTGAGAGCTGATTTCCCACCTTACTGCAAATGTTTAGCTCCTGCTCCACAATTTATTTTGAGGTTTTTATGCACCAATGGCTCTGAAAAGCTGAAATATAATTGACTGATATGAATGTGTCACCCCGCAAGGATTTTGCCAAACAGTTTATGCTGAGGTAGCAATCACTTCCTCTGCTTGTATTGAGTCATCGACAGCAGTGCTGCAAAATGCTGAGCAGGCCTGCTGTAAGGCAAGGTTTACAGGATTTGTACATTACATTTATTTCACTGATGATTTCACCCAAAGCAACGTAATAAGTGCATCCTAGGCATCTCAAAGCAAGGGCATTTATTATTACATGCATGTGACATTGATTTGTTCTACTGTAAACAGTTCCTCACTTTTAATGTGCATCTTTGTACTTTAAGGTCTATAAGGAATAGTGGTATTATATATACAGCATTATTGAACCCATATACTTTGTCGCATCTGTTTTACTATAGATATTACATAGGTTTGACAGAAAGAACAAAAAAACAAAGAACAAAATCTTTGTGTGTGCCGAGCAGAATGTTATGAATTATTCATAAAGTATGCTATCAATACAAGGCAACTGTTTTAATTGAAGTGTTTAGGTCTATGACATATAAACCTATATTTGGTCTGAGAGGGGTTTTGCTCAGCATGCAGTTTCTGTTTTGTTCGCACTGACCTGTTTCACACTTTAACACACTCTGCTGCTTTATGCTAAAAAGCACTGACCTCAGTGCTTTTGCTTCAGTCTGCTGAGGCAGGACGCCACTGCAGGACAAACCTTCAGTCACATCGATTTCAGAACGAGCAGCAACAACACTCTGACCTGGGTGTTATGCTTTTAAAGGGATCTGGAGATAGAAAAGGTTCACAGTTCCTTCAATTTGGCAGCATTTCACAGAGTATGATGCTTTTATAATCTTTACCATACAAAATGAGTTGTAAGCACAAAACAGATCATATAAATATTGCCTTTGAAACATTTACTTTTTTTTCCCTAAACATTTGCACCTGCCGAAGAGCCGATAAGGGCTTGAGACATAGGCTATGTTATTATTTTTTTTATAAAGTTAGACATACTTTAAGGTTACATTGTATGAGTCATTAGGAACGCAGATGTGCACGTTGCTGTAGTTTGTATTTCACATCATGAGGTCATCATAGAGTTGTGAAAGGTTGATTTTAGGACTTCCAGGTTTCCATTCCACGTGAACAGCTTATGTTAAATGATTCAAAGTTGGTCTAATTCAAGTTGGATGATACAAAGATACCCCGCTTGACTGAAAAAGATGATCCACTGTATTTTCAAATAATGTGTCTTTTGAAAAAAACCTGGAAATGCAAGATAAAAGTCAACTATAAGTCATTGACACAACCAATCAGAGAGGTTCATTTTGCTGCATGCTCAATTATCGATAAGTTTACCTCATATAGAAACCTAATTAAGAATCTTTCAACAGTTTTGATTTGTTGACTCTCGGATTCTGAAATAAAAGATAAACCTGTGATATTCTTAAAATATCCAGGAGCCTTTTGTGTTAATATGTAGGCTGGAGCCAGTCATTTAGAACAACAGAAGACATGAGTCCATTATGACACCCCTACGGATCCCTGGAGGGTTCATAGAGAGAACAAATAAATAAAACGAGGCCACGTTTTATTAATTTGTGCGCACGAGATGTAATTTGTGCGCACGAGATGTAATTTGTGCGCACGAGATGTAATTCGTGGCCTCAATTTAAATAAAACGAGGCCACACTTTATTAATTTGTGCGCACGAGATACTTTCTCGTTCGCACGAGACAACCGGAGATATAACTGTTATGTTTATGTGGGGAAATGGCAGTGCATACATTATTTGAGATATATTTCAAACTCGGACTTCATTTTAGGGACATTTCGGCCAGAGGTGTAGAGCTATTTGTTTAAGCACCGGATTCGTAAAACAGGAGAGTCTGTGAACCAGTCTGCCTTGATCTATGAATTCATGTCCGTGACTCTCACAGTATCAGCTATCTGCGCGCAGAGAGCTGTGTCTTTTACGCAGCGCCTTCACTGTGTTTACCTTCATTAGAACAGCTGAATAGAGATCGAGGCTGCTACGTTTTAAGGTCCTTACACACCGAGCCGATTTTCGGCGTCGATAGATGTCAATAGATGTCGGGCCGTCGATGAGCGCCGTGTCGCCCTACTCAGATTGGTGTGTACTGCACCGTCGTGTCTTTTCGGCCGTGCAGACACCTTCCGCCGCCGATTCGACATGTTGGCCGACGGCCAAAGAAATCACTCTAATTGGCTGTTCAGCTTAGCGAATCAGTGCATGAGAAGCGAAACGGAAGTGAGGGACCTAAACAAACTATTAAGAAGGCAAATCTGAGATTTCATTTAACTCCAGCTCTCGACTCAGGTTCGGGAAAGCCCCATGAGTGTCAGAAAACACAACCCTCTCTCTTTTCCTCCATACCCAAATCTCTAAAAACGGGGCTGCATCGGAGCTGATACAGATTTGAAATTGTTCTGACGTCAGAAACGGGGAGCTCCGCCTATATGGGCAACTCTCCACCTATCAGGGGAATGGGGGATTGGGCCACGGCCACGGCCATTGCCGCTCAAGACGCTGTAGTACATATGCCAGGCCTGTAAGTGGCGCTGTAGTCTGCCACAAAAGCAGCGAAGAAGACTTCTCACAGAATCAGCCCTTGCAAAAACAGGGCTGGAAAAGAGCAAATAGAGCGAAATGAGGCATGGCTAAAATGCATGATCTGTTTGGTATTTTGAAAAAAAAACTTCACAGACATGTTTTATATAGGTATGACCTTACAATATATTATTCAAATATAGCATGATAGGTCCACTTTAAGCTGAGGCCACGAATTACATCTCGTGCGCACAAATTAATAAAACGTGGCCTCGTTTTATTTATTTATTCTCTCTATGAACCCTCCAGGGCTCCGTACACCCCAGACAATTTGACATAAAAACTAAATGGCCTTCTCTAAACTGCTAGGAATAAAATACTGACAGAGAAATCAGATAAAGAGCCTTATATATTTCTGTAGATAAGTTGTCAAATGTAAACTCATTTGACCTAAAGCACTGGAACTTACTCATAAGTATATCCCCTGGTTATTAATCATAGAATATAAACTATGATTTCTAAAAACTGAATTAGTGAATTACTTAAGAACACGACCTCCCTGCCCTTGATTGAAGTCAGAGCTGTGTTTCTAAGTACTTCTGAGAACCAGCAGCTTCCTCCATATCACAACTTTATTATTATCAATCCATTAAGGTTGAAAAAAGAGTGTCTTAATTGAGCTCTGAGTGTTTTGCTGCCTGTGTGTCTGAAGGGAGGAACTGTCTGTCCTGATCGTCCTCACACTGCAGGCTCCCCTCTTCCTCTCCTTTCTTTCCTGCTCTTCTTCTTCCTCTTGTCTTTCTCCATCTCCTCTTCTTCTTCCCCTCTTCCTCTCAGCTGGGTTTTGTCCTGCTACCTGCAATGCAGCACTAGCCTGTGAACGCCAACAGTGATGTCACCCAGTCTGCCATCTCTCCTCTCCTCTCTGTTTTATCTCTTACCCTCTGCCTCCCTCTAAGTGTTCCCTCTCTGTCTCTCCCTCTCTGCGGCCTTGTTCTGTTTTCTCCTGAATTGTTTGCTACTGTCCCTGTTGACTCCTCATCCATCTCCCTCACCCTTCTGCCTGCACGCACCTTGTGTCACCCCCTCCCCCCCTCTCCTCCTCTCTGTCCCATGTGAGCCACTGACATCATCATCAACATCACGCTATCATCCACATCCCCAAACCCCACGACCCTCGAAGGTTTTATTTTTGTCTTTGATTCAATTCAGTCCAATGAGGCTTGTTTATTCCAATACACTGCTACATGGCCTTAAAGAGGGCAAATACATCCATATGTGATTCAAAACACCATGCATTTACCACCATGCATTAGCCTACAGGAGGTAGAGGTTGAATTTACGTCACCCTCTTCATGACACACTACTTGCTGACATCACAGCTCAAGTGTGCAGTGCAGCAGCCCGGTCTCCTTATGACAGGGGAAATCTCAGATAAAACACACAATGGGTCGTGAAAATAATGTAAATGTCTATTTTTTTGGAAGGACTTTTTGCTAAATTCTAGCTATTGCATCATCTTACAGCATGAGTTTTAGATAAGCCGGCTTCTGTGTGCTCAGTCTAACAGAATGACAGCCTGCAGACTCACTGCAGAGCCACGTGTTGGGACTGACAAACAGGAGAGAGCAATACAAAATGTCAGCTCTCTCACTGTAACACAATCTGCGCATCACATCTGTGTCTGAGTCCCTCTCTGAATAAACCAGATGTGATGCTATCCTCTTCATATCCAACACAAGTCTCTCTCAGCATGCAGCCTCCCTGTGACTTGTAGTTGAACACACAAATTGGAAATCATCTCTGTTGACATGGAGACAATCTGATCTGAGGTCGTCCCCCAGAGACATGATGTCATCATTTCAGTGCTCCAGCTGAGCATTGTTATTGTGAAGGACAAAGAGGACTCAAAAATGGGAAAGAAGCCAGAAGAGCAGAGATGATTTGTTGACAGCATATAAGAAAATTCACCCATTTTTTTTTACAGAGACACACATTCGATACTGACCTCTACATAGTGGATTGGATGCCAATCATAACATGCAGGTTTACATTAAATGCCGTTTATTTGTGAATGTCATTATACATTTAGTATCTTTTTTGCTCTCAGTGACAGTCATCATGTCACATCTACTTTCTACTATTTTTTAGTGCCACAATAATATCTGGCAAATCTCTGAGGTGTACAGATGTTAAACATGGGACAAAGAAGGCTCTGGTGTTAGAGTGGTATAATCAGAGACCTTGAGTTTTAGAAACGAGAGACAATTGTACAATAAAGATTCAGTCTCTCTGGACCTGGAGTTCATTAACTGAGAAATATGATGATACGAATGTCATCAAAGTCTAAGAGTTGTACTTTACTCAGGACAAAAGAGCACCCCCTCAGTCGACCAATGGCCCTTTGTTGTGCTACACTGCTAATGCGGTGTCTTTGTCTCCTGTGTTATGTTGTTTCGCTTTTATAAATGTACATTGTCCTGAGATCACATTTCATTAGAGGGACATTCAATCAGGAATAATACGTCTTGCATTTCAGAACGCCCGTAGTCCTGCAGTGTAAGGTCGGCCTCTGCCTCGTCACTCTTTGTTATTTCTGTCTTCTCTCCTCAGGGTTACAGCTTGCTCTTCTTACTGTTCGTGCTCTACATGCACACCGCATGGTTTCCTTTATGTAACACCTGCTGAGTAATACTCTCGCTGGTAAGAGGCGCGTTCATGCTGTAGGTCAGTCAGGAGGTAACATGCCTGAAAGCTGCAGAGAGGAAGATCAGGAAGCTTCACAGGCTAAATGTTCCCCCTTCTCACCTGACCTGATGAGAAGCCAGGAATATTCCACATTCAACTGTTATCTGCTGAGATTCAAATGATCTATTACAATCAAATCATTGTTGAATCTCCTATTGGTTTAGAGGTCAGCTGAAAAATAAAAAAGATACCAAGATAACAAACAGGGAAAAAGAGGGAAAAAGTACCAATAGTGTGTGGTCATCTTAGTCTTTTGTTTTGCAACAAAGATAAAATGCAAGATATGCAAAGTTCTCTCTGAATTATACCATTAATATTTTGTGTATGTGTGTTTGTAGATGGGAAGAGGAGTACACAGCCAGGATGGACATGCAGGAGAAAGTGGCTGAACTGGAGGAGGTAAGGGGACTTATGTTGAAAACTTTTCTCTATATATTCATTTTACATCTGCTGGTTTTAAAATAATTGAACAAAAACAAAAACCAAGGGGACATCACTTCAGGTGTGTGGAAGTTTCATGGTGAGTGAAAACAACCACAATTTAAACTCGGCACTGAATGAAGAAAAGAGATTTGGAGTGATTATTTACCAGCAGTGTGTGTGTGTGTGTGTGTGTGTGTGTGTGTGTGTGTGTGTGTGTGTGTGTGTGTGTGTGTGTGTGTGTGTGTGTGTGTGGTGTGTGTGTGTGTGTGTGTGTGTGTGTGTGTGTGTGTGTGTGTGTGTGTGTGTGTGTGTGTGTGTGTGTGTGTGTGTGTGTGTGTGTGTGTGTGTGTGTGTGTGTGTGTGTGTGTGTGTGTGTGTGTGTGTGTGTGTGTGTGTGTGTGTGTGTGTGCGCGCGTGTGTGTGTTTGCAGGACCTGCAGGAGAGCGAGGTGTGTCAGGATGAGCTGGCGATGAGGGTGAAGCAGCTGAAGGCCGAACTGGTTCTCTTCAAAGGACTCGTCAGCAACGTAAGTCTGCTGCCAGCTGTGGTTAGCATCATTTTTCAAATGTTTAAAACTGACTATCGGATTCAGAAATGTAGAAGAATTTGGATTCCATAATCTATATATTGTTTCCCTTTTGATCAATTTATTTGTTATGCCTCCATCCAATGGCCTACCGTTTCAAGTTGTCAGAAATGTACACAAATGGAAGAAGTAATCCGTTCTCTCTCCATCAGAACCTGTCAGATCTGGACAGTAAGATCCAGGAGAAGGCCATGAAGGTGGACATGGACATCTGCCGCCGCATCGACATCACCGCCCGCCTGTGTGACGTCGCCCAGCAGAGGAACTGTGAGGACATGATCCAGATGTTCCAGGTATGTTAGGGCTGGTAAAAGGTCTGAAACAAGTCCTCCACCTTTAAACCAACACGCGTCCTTTCAGCAGGTGGCCACGCCCCCCTCCAGTCTGAGTGGCCGGTCCAGGAAACCGAGCGGCCAGTCGGCGAAGGGCGGAGATGGAGACGAACTGAGCATGTCCGAGAGCGAGGGAGGCGGGGCTAAAGACGAGGAGTCCTGCAGCACGTCGGCCAATCAGATCAACGAGCAGATGCAGAGGATGCTGAATCAGCTGTAGGTGTTTTTGCTTATAATTCACACACATACTGATGTTTAACCATTTTGATTACATACCGTGTGTGTGTGTGTGTGTGTGTGTGTGTGTGTGTGTGTGTGTGTGTGTGTGTGTGTGTGTGTGTGTGTGTGTGTGTGTGTGTGTGTGTGTGTGTGTGTGTGTGTGTGTGTGTGTGTGTGTGTGTGTGTGTGTGTGTGTGTGTGTGTGTGTGTGTGTGTGTGTGTGTGTGTGTGTGTGTGTGTGTGTGTGTGTGTGTGTGTGTGTGTGTGTGTGTGCAGGAGGGAGTGTGAGTTTGACGATGACTGTGACAGTCTGGCCTGGGAGGAAACAGAGGAAACCCTTCTGCTCTGGGAGGATTTCCCTGGATACCCACTGGGAGTGGAAACACAGGGAGAGGTGCGTGCATACTAATTCTGACAGGCACAAATAGAGTTCAGTTTGCCTTTATTATTCAGAAATAGCTCAAAATAAGATCAGCCAAAAACAGCAGACAAAACAAATTCTATCTGGTTTACAAATTGGGCTTCTACAAAAAGAATGTAAAACAGGTAACGCAGTTTTCTGTTTTTACTGTGTTTAAGATCACAGCAATCACAGAAGCACTTAATTGTTTTACTTTCAAATCATATTGACCCTTATTGAAGCCAACATAAGGTTCAAGGTTCTTTATTGTCAAACTAACATAGCTACAGAGTAATTATGTCGTTGAAAATCTTAGGTCACAGGCTTCCCCAACAATGCATAAGTGTTATATGTTAAACCTCTGTCATAAAGTAAATAGAGAACAAGAATAGACTATTCTAAATAGGGAATTCATTGTTACCCTCAAATATTTCATCTTGAATTGTTCAAAACCACAAATAGTAATATATAGACTTTTTGCACTACTTTTTATTTTGTATTTTTGTATTTTACTATATATGTTGCATTGTTGGAGGAGCTCAGGTCAGAAGAATGTCATTGCCATTTCTACACTGTAGCGTTGTGCATATGACAATAAAACCTTTGAATCTTTGAATAGTGAAACAGATAAACATAGCAACATTAGAGGAAACTAAACCCTTCAGCAGTTTTAATGCGTGCTGTGACGCTCGGTGTTCCCTCTCCGTTCAGATGTCCCCTGTCCCTCTGTCCTGACCTGATGAACTGTGGTGTTTGAGATCAGTCTGGTGACGCTCCAGTCTTTCCTTGTGACCTGTAAGCCGTTTTTAACCAGATAATCCAAAGAGGCTAAGGACCTGATCTGCTTAGTGAGAAGCTGAAAAGAAAAGAAAACAGATCTTAACTCACCTGTGATACACTCACAGCGGTTGTGTCTTCTTTTCGCTACTCAAACATCACTTTTTGACAGTATTATAGTATTTCAATTTATCTGTCAACTCTTCAATATTTGTGTTTCTTTTAGTTATGGTCACTTGTTTAAAATAAATTGGTTAAGACCAATTTGGATAGTCTGCCACCTACAGTTTATTAGACAGAAACAAAACATACCTTCATATACTTGAACTTCTCAGTCGCTATATAATTAAGCACGGGTTGATTGAGTAGTTCAAGTATTTTGATGTCAATGTTTTCCTGAATTGTCACATCATTTGTGAAGCATCTAAAGACCAAGCAAATCGAATCAACTAATATACTGTTGGATTTTCATAAATACTCCAACATTTAAAAAAATGCTTCCCAAGTTTGTAAGAATGCACTCTTTTGTTATTTGGCTTTACTCAATAAACTCTACCTCAACATGGACTTTTTTTTCTTTTAACAGCCGTTATCTGCAAAACATTTGATAAATATTGAAATATAATGACTGCTGCTAACTCCAGTCCTGTTGTTTCCACTCTCTGCCTGCAGCTGCAGCAGCAGGAGGAGTCCATCGAGGAGGTGATCAAAGACACAGAGTGCATGTTCAAATTCAGAGAGAAGGAATACCAGGAGACCATCGACCAGATAGAGGCGAGTCTGTTTCCATGCATTCTGTCTATTACGTTACATTGTGAGGATTCACCTCTCATACTGGGTCTAAAGACTGGTGTCCATAATGTTTTATTATTGGAACAGACGTATTCATGTTTTTATTAGAAGATTAGAGCTAACCTTTTGTTTGGACAGTTGTTGGGTTTACCATTTAAATATTTTCTTTACATTTGTTTCTCTCTGTCATTTTGGCATGTTGATGTTGAAATCATTACCTGTCACCCACAATTGAGGAAGAATTTAAAATGTAATGTATTTTATCTGCAAATTGTGTCTGTGCAAGTATCCCAATTTTAAACCCATGATAGGATGTTTCCAGCTGATATGCACCTTGGAAGCCATAGTTACCATCCACACTTTTATCCTTGTCTTTTCCAATCAAAGAACCAGATATTTTCCAACACATTTCTTAATCTTTTGCACTGATAATTCCACTGAAGAGTTTCAGGATGAATGTCATTGAAGTGCTCCAACTGCGAGTCACGTTACAATATCTTATGGGAAAAATTACTGGCTTTCACTTCCAGAAACAGAGGAGCAAAAATAGCTTCTCCCATTTCACAACATAAAATAGTATTAATGCTGAGTGTCTAGTGTCAGTCATAGAAATGTAACTGTGGTTTTGTTTCCCCTCCTGGTCAGCTGGAGCTGGCTACAGCTAAGAGCGACATGAACCGCCACCTGCACGAGTACATGGAGATGTGCTCCATGAAGAGAGGCCTGGACGTCCAGATGGAGACCTGCAGGAGACTCATCACACAGAGCGGAGACCGGTTTGTTTTATATAACTTCCTAAACTTCAGTTTATCATGCTTCTAATTAATAAGAAAAGTAGCCTACTGAGCTTATTATCAATACATTGTATCAGGTCCATACCACGCAACCTTCTCCAGGAACACCCAAGTAAACAATACAACTTTATGTTTCAATATAACTGTAACTTCTTAACCTTTACTTAAAGTGGACCTATTATGCTATATTGGAAACATATATTGTAGGGCCATACCTATTCAATACATGTCTGTGAAGTGTTTTGCTTAAAATACCAAACAGATCAACAATTGTAGCCATGCCTCATACTGCTCATACCCCTCTTTTGCAGCCCTGTTGCAAACAGGCTGATTCTGCTAGCCACGGCCCTTTGTAGCGTCACGCAGCTTTCCCCTCAACCCAGTCTCACGGCATTTCGTGTTATAGTCAGGACATTTAATCTATTGATTCGTGTTCACCAACACGATTTTCCCCTTTTTTTCGTGTCACACAGAACGATTTTAAAAGCAATGTATTTCTATTGGTAGCATGTTTCGTGCCTGCACCACGTCTTTTTGTCCGGTCGGGTCTTGGAAGACCGGAAACTGTGTGGTTCATAAGAACATGTTCTTACTCAATATCAAGCCACGATTATTGTTTTTATTTTAAATCTTATAATGTCTGACTTTTTTTGCCGTCCGTTAGGAAAAGAAATGGGGCTCAGAGCCTCAGAATACTGAAATCTGTATTTTTAGTAAATAACACACTGTTATTTACTCAACAATAACACACAATTATCCTTGTTTTTATTTATTTGTTTAATTCTATAATCTCGGCCTTTTTTGGCGTCCGTCCGGAACTGAATTTCAAAATAAAAACATTTCGGAGTTTAGGATGGCCGAAGACATTACACTACCCATAATCCTCAGCTATCGTTTGGGACTACAAACTCCGTGATCAATCCTCAAGCTCTGTGATTGGATGTTGGAGTGGCAGTGTGCCAAGGTTACGCCGAGCGTCAAAACTGGACTCGAACGGGACCAGCCCCCCCCCCCAGAACTAGATATGCTGGCTATTGTGTTTCGCAAAATGTTCTATGGGATGTCTCTACTCGGAACGTTTTCGTTTTTCCCACAATTAGAAGTTGCCAGTATTAAACACATTGGTGTTATCAATGTACCTTCTACTTTCCCCCTATTTTGTATGTACTCTTAATATTTTTTTCATCAAATATAACATATTACAAAAATAATTAAATAACGTGCTTTAACCACTAGGCGGTGCACACAAGGTACACACAGCATACCATAATAACTTTTTATTATTAGTGTAGGACACTTATATATGTATAACATCTGAAGATGTGTAGTTTTATTCATGTTTTCACATAATTTTACAGGATATTGCTATAATATTTCACATGTTTTACTTCTACACATTAATATCTGATTTGTAAAACATCACAGACAGAAAGGTATATCCGTCATTTAATGGTAAGCTATTGAAATTCTGAATCCATGGATGTGTCTCCCATCACCCAAAACCCCTGACTATTCTCTCAACTCAGTATTTACATTCTTTAATTCAAAGAAAATCAGTAATATCTTTAAAAATCAGTAGAAGCTGTCAGAGGCCGTCAGAGGCAGTCGGGCATTCGCGGCGCCCTACTCGGGTTTGTGTGTCCCGCACCGTCGTCTCTTTACGGCACCTTTTCACACCTCCCGACACCTGAGAAAGGTCAGAGAAAGTCGGGACACGCAATCACTCTGATTGGCTGTTCACACTACCGCTGCCTGCTGGTAAGGACAGTTATTGCCACTCGTCTACTGAAGTATTTGCGGTGTGTTCGTAGGCGGACGGCGTAGGCGGACGGCGTAGGCGGACGGCGGACGGCGGACGGCGTAGCCGACGCAGGCGACGTAGCTGACGTCCCAGAAGCGTCTCGGCGCAGGGCTCCTCGGATGAATCCTATTTTTGACGCGGCGCAGCCGTAACGTAATGTCGGGCAGGCAGGAAGTGGAACGTTCAAAGCTATATATACACACACACAAACTAATTTTGCAGACCCTATCCCTCCGTAGTCTTTCAAGTAGGAGGAGAAATGCCAGCGTTCTCCTCCGGTTTACAGGCACTGTGTAAATTATATATATAGAATAATTATGATGATGAATGCATTTTTTTACCACTAAAATACAGCAACACATCTTTGATTCATGTCGTTTATAACTGGAATATTACAGTTATTATTAACTTTGTCTGTACAAAGTAGCCTGTCCAGGAAATATGCCCAAATCAACAAAAACTGTGAGCCGGCAGGCAAGACGCTCCGCTTCTGAAATGCTTCTGAAACGCGCCTGGTAGGGTATGACGCCGGAGGAGGCCGGACCAAAACCGCGACGCAGCCGTAACGCGGGGCAGCCGTAACGCGGCGCAGACGTAACGCGGCGCAGACGGACCCGGTGGAATCTAGGGGTAAGCCTCCAGCATACATCCTGCTGAATACACAGATACACACATGCGACTGTATACGGAGACGGTAGGTTGGGACGTGTCACGTGTGCCGGAGTATTTGGTTGGGACGTGTCACGTGTGCCGGAGACGATAGGTTGGGACGTGTCACGTCGGCCGGATGTCGCCAATGACGTTATAGGAGCGAAAATTCTGGATCTGCTTGTAAGCACCCCCCTTTTTTCTTTTTTTTAAGAGATGTGGGTACGGAGGAAAAGAGAGGGTTTTGTTTTCTGACACTTTGTGAGTTCCCTGACACACCGGGGACACATATATATGTATAAAAGACATCAAAAAGTGCATTTTGCATAATAGGTCCCCTTTAACTAAATGTGTTAGCAAAATCACAGTACACAACATTAAAGTTTTATAAATAGGTAGGTTGTATTGTTTACCTTTGTTATGGGTGAAGGTCATGTTACCTATTTAAACTAATGAGCAGTCCATCATATCGAGATGATTGTAAAAGGCCAAAATACATTAAAAATGTAGTGTTTGAACTGAAAAAGCAAAGGTAAATTATTCTGTGTGGATTCAATGTGGAGGAAACATTTGTGCTGCAGACAAAAACTAGAGTTCAGATACTCTTCTCCCTCTGCAGGAAGTCGCCCTCGCTCATCCCCCTGACGGTGGACGACTCTGACAGCGAGGAGAAGAAGATGCCCGCCCTCCCCGGCGAGTCTGAGACGAGCAAACCTTACTGCAACGCTGCCACCCCCCCCCTCACCTGGAGGAAACCTTGAAACACACACACACACACATACACACACACACACACACACACACACACACACACACACACACACACACACACACACACACACACACACTGCTGGTAAATAATCACTCCAAATCTCTTTTCTTCATTCAGTGCCGAGTTTAAATTGTGGTTGTTTTCACTCACCATGAAACTTCCACACACCTAAAGTGATGTCCCCTTGGTTTTTGTTTTTGTTAAATTATTTTAAAACCAGCAGATGTAAAATGTTCTCTTTGAAAGCATCCAATCTGATGTTTGGTCATTTTCACTTGCCTGAGCAGGACAATTAAAACAAAGAAAGAAAACCGAATGTGCTTGCAACACTTTTACCTTATGGTAAAATATAGAAAGATTTGAGCTTCATAAAAAAAGCAAAAAACAATTCTCTTGATGTCCCGCTGCTGCCCTCCCATGGCTATCAGCTGTAACTGCATCTCAGTGAAGGTCAAACAGAACAAAATGGCACTTAGACATTTTTTTACTGGTTCTGTTTGTTGAATAAAAGGACCATTTTTATTTTGCACAATGACCTTGATATATCTGATTTTTTGCACAGTTTCTGTTCTCATTTATTTCAGCTGCTGGCGCACAAAGAGGCAGCGACGCACAATAAGTAGTTTGCACACTAATGCTCTTTGAACAGTTTTACTTATTATTTACTATCAAGAAATGCTTTTTCTTACTGTGTGATTTTATTTCATTGTATGTTATTCTGTCATGTGCAAGTATAGCAGAAGTTTCAATCCTTAAATGTGACCCAATTGCCACTTTTACGGGATAATACTGAACGTTAAGTTAGGATCTAAATTAGAAAATCCTGTTTGACAGATGTTGAACTATCAAAGCCTTATTTGCCTTAAACTGATTCCCCACATTTTAGAAGTATCACTCCTTCTCTGCACTACAGTGAAAGTTATTCAGGAACACTGTCCAGAAAATACATCATTAAGCAATTCATCTTTCTATTAATTAGTAATTATTTTAAAAGTGCATATTTGGGAACTCCACCTCAGATTTCTGAATGTGAAATAGAAATTCACGATGATAAAGTAGCTGCTTAGAAAGCTTTAAATAGAGTGTCGGCCATATATGAGCCTTTCCTCTGTTATGACAGAAGTTGAAGTAGTTTTCTTATATTTTGCCCGGTGAATGTGTACATTTTGCATTGTATTTTATGTCTGCATCTGCCAGTGGGCCATCACGATTACAGTAGGCATATTAATATTAAATTCCTCAACAGAAGCTTGATAATTAGGTGGAAAAAACATCTGCCTATATTAGATATCGGCAGCGTCCAATGTCAAGCATTCCTAATTTCAAACAATGATTTATTTGAGGAGATTTTTAAATAATGTTTCTTTAGATCCGTCACAAAAACTCTTTAAGCCTAATCTAATAGTTTATCTTAGATTTTGGGAAGGCAACTTGTATAAAAGGATAGATATAGGATTGTAACTAATGTTTAATTTGATTTATTAATCCTGCAATTACTTTCTAGAGAATGTCAAATAGGAAGAGTAAAAATGACTTGATAGCCAAAAGCTTATTATCTTCAGTTTACTACCACAGAAGACTCAAACAAGCAAATATTCATACTTGAGGGTCTGGAACCGGTGACATGTGGGGCATTGTTGCTTTCAAATAATTACAAACAATTCAAAATGCTTAGAAATTATTTTCTGTCAATTGATTAAACAACTAATTGTTTCAGTTCTGACAGATCAACCTATAATTAATATGCTAATGGAATTAATGTGTAAAGAAAGCATTACTCTTGAAATCCTATGTGATATGTTATGATGTGATATGATAGAGTTGTTTGGCAACAACAGAAATCTAAAGGGCATTTTAATTTTTAATTTTACAAAAGTTAAAACCTATTTTAAGAATGTACAGTTTGTAAAGGATACATAATACTGTAACTAATGTACATAACAGGGCTGTGTATAATGCTTGTAAGCTTCATGTTCTATAATGTAAATTAAGCAAAGCTCAATGCAAATAAACATTGTATTTATACCTTTCATTTAGTATTTACATTGCTATTACTCTCAACTAATGTAGACGTATTTAGGTATAATATCAGTTCATCTGGCATGAGTACAATTTGAAAAGGGTTGTCTTTGTGGTTTCAGAGCGAATACACCTGCAACAATGATAAAAAGTGAATTTAAGATGAGTTTCCCAGTTTCCTGTGAGTTTATGAGTGTAAATACGCAGAGGAAAGAAGCCATTTTGCAGGAGGTGTTTTGAGAAATAAGGAATATTTTTTCAATAGCTTGTGCCTGCTTTTCTGTCTTTGTTGATATGAGTGTTCCAACGTTCCTCCCTTCAAACACTGAAACATGTTTCATCCAATGAATGCCTGCTTAGTTAATAACCTGCCATGTTCACCTGGTAACCAGATAAAATAAATGGACTTAAATGTAAAATAATTCCTTTATGTCAAGGGAAAGCAAAGCTAAGGCAAGTGAACACTTAAAGCGAAGCAAACATCACCCACCTCATGAAACTGTGCAAGTGCTGCTTTAACTGAACTGTTCTACACTATCTGAATGTAAATAACATCTGAAAACTGAAATAAATCAAATTGTGTAAAAGATTTAAAGGCCTCATGAAACAGGACGCAATAAATTGTAATGTATTTGAGCAAAGCACGATGAACACTGCTGTAATAACCAGATTGTTGTCAAAATACTGTATAATGTGCAGATTGGATCGCCTTCTCTCTTCACAACTCAAACAACATATTCTTTTTTAATCAGGTCTTTAATGTTTTCTTTCTGTCACGAGACTGAATGTTTGATCAATTTAATGAAATATTGCACAGAATAAAAAACATTGAAAGAGAGTGTTTGAATGATTAACTCAATGACTATAAAATGTACTATTTGTCCTGGATTGGTTACTTGATCCTTACATTGGATCTACATTTCCTTTACAGACTAAAATGTTACATGTTAAATGTATAAAATACCTTGAGAATAACTCAGTTCTGTCTCATTACCTGTCTAACAGTTGAAACATTTTTATGTCATGCTTATTTCTTTGAAATACTATACTTTGACATATTTATGTTATTTTAATAGCATAAAACATATTTTGTGTGACTTTTTATTGCATAAAAACCTTTTATTGCATACACTGAAATACTTTAAATATGTTTATGACATAATAGAACATTTCATTTTATGATTCTGATTAACTACATACAAAACTTCTTATGTACTTCCTACGTCGTTTTTTATGATATTTTTCGACATACTATACCAGGGGTATTCAATTAAAATTCAACGAGGTCCAGTTCGAGAACATTTCCTCAAGCAAAGGTCTGGAACATCATAATGTATAGATATATTTGAAAATAAAAGCAAATCGACATATACATGCACACACAGTGACATTTGACCAGGAGGTGAACTGAGACCTCTCCAAGTAGCAGTCCATACTCCATATTAAGGTCTGTTCGGAGACTTGAACCAGCTCCCAGTCCAAGCCCCTACTGACTGAACCACTGCCGGACACATAGTATAGTTTGTCGAAAATATCAGAAAGAAAAGACATAGTATAGTATGACGAAAACATTAATAAAAACGACATAGTATGTTGAAAAAAATCAGAAAAAAGGACATAGGGCGTATGTCGAAAAAATAAATAAAATACATTATAGTTTGTTGAAAATAAAAAAAAAATACATGGTATAGAGTATGTCGCAAATATTTTTTTTAAAAAGGGATAGTATAGTATGTCGAAAATAAATTTAAAAAAGACATAGTATAGTATGTCAAAAATATAAAGAAAACGACATAGTATGTTGAAAATATTTTTTTAAAAGGCAAATATTTTCGAAAATATCAGAAAAAACGACATAGTAAAGTATGCTGAAAAAAAAATTACATAGTATAGTATTTTGAAAATATAAAGTATAGTATTTTGAAAATATAATACTATACTATGTCGTCTTTTGGGATATTTTCGACATAAAATACTACGTCGTTTTTCTTTATTTTCGACATACTACACCATGCCTTTTTTTTTCGACATGTCGTTTTTTCTGATATTATCGACAAATTACAACATTTTGCAAATGTTTAAGATACTTTTCAATGTGTTTTTACTGCATATTTACAAACATACTACACTATGTCCTTTTTTTTGCATATTGTTCGACATATTATACTACAACGTTTTTTCTGATATTCATGACATAGGCTTACTATATTTCCAGATAGCCTACTATACAGTGTGTATTTTTTACAGGTGAACTTCACCTATTGACCACTAAAGTGGTGCACGTGCGCAACACTTTTGCCTAATTTGACATTGCAGACGACACATACTAGGCTTGTTTGAGACAAGCGAGACCTGCGCAGACCTGCGCAATTGCGATCAACGTCTTGCTAGTGCGTTGCATGATGGTTAGTCATTTTGTCCGACTTGCTCTGGAGGCTCACCTACATGAGACGTTGAAATATCGCGGGACAAAGACGCCCGCAGACTTGAGAGCGAGGCGCGGCGAGGCGGCGCAGTTTCTCTCCACGGGCTGCGGAAGCGAAATGCTTGATGGGAAACGACTTGCTGGTATCTCGAGCTGAGCGCTCATTGGTGGGTTTTACCCCGTGCTGGGGATGAAACTCTCCATTGGCTCGGCAAAAGTGTGTTGTTGTTTTGTGTCAGTTTTACGTCGCCACTTCCATTCACATTTTTCATCATTGTTCCACAATGTTTATCATCATTAAATTAATATCTATATATTTGTATACTATACTTGCACTGCTTACCGTTGTCTACTTTATATATCTTAGCATATTCATACAACACACTGTTCATACTAGGCTAGGCTATAGAGTCAAGCTTAAATATAGAGTGCAGTTGGGATAAAGGTCTTATACCGATCGACTATACAGTTGAATGTAAATGAGTGGAAATAGGTTCCAACATTCCTCTACACAATTTAAGACTTGTAGACTGAAAGCAGACCATCAGAGAAAGTGTCGTCTCAGATAAATGTACTGTGCTATACTGTACTGTGTTGAATTGAATCATCATATGCATTGGGCAGATAAGACTCTTTGAGTTCAGATGAATTCAGATAAATACATGATTTCAAAAGAACAATTTCATTTAATTGAATTTCAAACCTTGCAGGTGTATCCCATTGAGATCATTGATCTCTTTTTCAAGGGAGACCTGCTCAACGAGGTTCCACATGAAACATTAATTGATTTCAATGGATTCCTGAAAGTTTGTCAATGATTCTAAAGATAAGGAGATACGTTACACTTCTTACAATATTTTGCAAACAAACCGGCTTTGGGTCAAGTTATTTAAGCTGACCCCACACAACCATTTCCAACAAAATCCTGACTTCTCTTAATGTTTTAAAACTATGTAAAAGGCAAACTCTTGGGTACAACTAAAATCCTTTATTGAACAGAATAAAACATTTTACAGATTTTTAAGTATAATTTCACAAGTTTATGTATACCAAATTAAAAGCATGTTAATGTATGTAGGCATTTATTTAGAAATGTTATCTTACTCAATTTGGCATGTGAGTGAAGTTGTGTGTATAGGTTCTATGATTTATTTTGTCAAAAAATCATGCTTAACTAATACTTAACCAGCTAATGGATATAGGAAAATATAATACATCTGATCTCCTGTTGCTGCAGGAAAATATTTGCAATATTGTGTTGCATAACGTTATGCACTTAATAGACAGGTTATGAATGTCATAATGACCATGTCGTTAAATTATCTAAGTTCAAGTAGATAAAAAGCTTGTCAGTGTAGTGATAAATCAAAACTGTATCAGGCAAGTATTGTGAAACAGTAGATTGTTAGTTAATTAGTTAAAAGATCTTCATGCTAAGTGAAAATAATACTAGCAAACCTAGCATGTGTAATTTACCTGTTACATTAGCAATCGGTTATTTTTTATCTTAAAGTCCTACAAAGCTACTAAATGTGTGAGTATACACATGAGTACGTGCATGTATAAATGTGTGAAATGATCTCTGTGGGTGATGATGGGAGTGAATGGCTTTAAAACTAAAAAGTATATATTGATTTATTTCATGTCAAACTAGTTTTAAGTTTTGAGTCAGAAATGTGATCTGATTTAGTTTTTTTGGCAGCGAACGTGGACTTAAGACTGTTTTGTGACCCTGAGGTGGAATAGGAGCAAATCAGCGAGGCACAGCTAGCATCCTGAACTGCTGGGGGGAATTGGTGAAACCCAGCACACCGTCCAAGCTGGGCATCTCTCCAGGAACAGGGGAGATGGTGAAGTGCTGGAGGAGAACAGTGAACATAAGGAACAGCTCCATTCTGGCCAGGTGCTCCCCTAAACACACACGTTTACCTGTCGGGAAACAATAGGCAACAGATTTTAAACTCTAATCTTGATAGCAGGAAATATGTTGGTAGCAATTTGTCTGTAAGCTAGTAGAGGAATATCAAGCAAACCTGCTGAAAACGGTAAGAAGGCGTCTCTTCTGCGAAATTTCCCCTCCGAATCCAAGAAATGCTTCGGATTGAAGGTATCCGGAGTTTCCCACTCATTCTTATCAAACAGCACAGTCGCAAGGATTGTAGTAATAGTTGTTCCCTGGATAAATAAGCATGAAATGTCACGTTGTGTAAAAATAATGGACAAAACTCAACCTATAATATATGGGCGAGTCTGGTAAATAGTTCTTTACTTTGGGTATTGAGTATCCTCCCAGTGTAGCGTCTTTACTGGCCATTTTTGGGAATCCAAGGGGAACGATATTTCCCATCCTTTGAACTTCATGGATGACAGCTTCAGTGTAAGGCATGTTGGGCTTGTCGGCCATGGTGGGCTGTCGAGACTGTCCGATCACTGAGTCTATCTCTGCCTGTACTTTCTCTGAGTGAGGAGGCAGTCATTGGACATTATAACCTTAAACAGCACAAAAAACTCTGTAATCTCTGTGAGAATACTCTAAATGCCAATGTGATTCAGACAGATACTAACCCTGTATCTCTGGGTAGTGCATCATGTACATCAGGGCCCAGCGTAAAGTGGTGGCTGATGTTTCTGTACCGGCCTCTATCAGGTCCAGTGTGCAAATCAGCAGGCTTTCAATGTTGAAGCCAGCCTGGGGATCCTCCTTTTTCTGGCAAAGTGTCAACAACATTACATTGATGTTATTACACGGCTTGTGAATACTCAAATCTGAATACTAAAGAACGCTCTAAACTAAGGATGCTGTGCAGTCCTATCAATCCTCAGAAAGAAGTCTGGCCAATTTAATTTCAGCTGTTGCCAAAAAACAGATTTGTCTTCTATCTGATACTCTATCAGAAAACATCATGGAATACTTTTTTATATTCATGTTTATGTAATACTGTATCAGACTATACTAAATTTGTGCAAATATCTTACCTTCTCCATCTCTCCCAGGTAAACATCGATAAAATCACGAGGGTCCTCTGGGTTCCACTCTTCCTGGTGCTTCACTACTTCTGATCTCAGGAAAGCCAAGATCTCCGAGTAGTTCTTTAACACAGTCTGGTGAGGTCCTGGCAGGTACTTCAGCACACCAGGGAAGGCATCATACAGCTGTTGATGGGACAAACTCTCAGATTAGTTATAGGTCTACAGCACAGTTTAGTTAAAGTAGATGAGAAATTACCTGAGTCTGAGGTAAGCCAGCTAACCTAATAGCCTCATTGTCCAAGTCCAGAATCCTGCGGAAGCTTTGATCGCTGTACTCAAAGCGATGTCCGAAGAGCACAGACGAGATGATGTTACACACTCCATTCGTTATGATGTTATGGGGGTTAAATGGCCTTCCTGGGAATATGTTGAATTAAAGTAATGATATATCATGTTAGGATATAAAATCACTCCACATAGCAATCTCTACTTGCCTTGTTCCTCTTTGAAAGCTTCACAGATGTAGGTGTTTTCCACCTCAATGTATTTTTCCAGGGACTTCTGGCCCTCTCCAAAGTAACGCAGGTGAGTGTTGGCAAACTTCCTTTGCTTTTTCCACAAGTACCCATTGCTCAAAGCTATACCTGTGGGACAGTTGTAGCAAATTAACAAAGCAAACAGGCAATTCACTGCCTTTACAGATTTTAGATATCACTTCTGAGCACCTTTCTTGAAAAGAAACACTTTCTTTCACTCCCTAATCTGGTGTTGTGCAGTGTTGTTGTTGCACAGAGGGGAGAGTCTATTCTGCATGGACCACAGACTTTGTCCCATGTGAGTTGACTTACTGGGCTATGACTTTTGGTTAAATCTATCGATACTGCGTAAAGAGATTAAGTTCTGCCCTGGAGAAGGCAAACCACTACTGCAATACTTTTGCACCATTAAATATTCAGGCTTTCTCACTCTCGTTCAGGTATACTCACCAATCCCCTTAAAGACAGCATGGAAAAGAGGAATAATAGGTCTATCAATAAAGCTGTCCAGCTGGATAACAAGAGCCTCTTTGACCATCTTGTACCCGGAAACAAACACCATCCTCTGGCTGCCTATCCTCAAGCTGAACACTGGACCATACTCCTGAGAGAGCTGCATTCAAAAACAAAAGCATTTTTTTAGTTGCAAGCTTTTATTGTTTATTTATTGTTATTTCCAGCCTATAGTGTTGCAAAGGCTTATTTATGAAAGACACATTGCCTGTATGATATTAAAGATCAACTTGTGTCCTCTAATCTGTTCACCTTACCTTCTCCATTGCTTTGAAGTCAAGTCCTATCAAGACATTTCCTAGAAAAGGCGCAGCCCAGGGTCCAGGGGGAAAGCTGTTTGGTCTCCAGTTTCTGATCACATCTGTCAGGAGTAACACTATAAAACTGATCAACAGCCAACTAGTGAAGTCCATACACTCAAAAAGGGCTTGAAAAATCATGATGAAAATGTTTAAAAGGACCCTCTGTAAACTCAGTTTGCTCCTGCAGGCATGGTCCGTCTCATGTTATTTGGCTGCGGGTTGTATGAGGCAGAGGCGGAAAAATTCCCAACAAGGAAATGTTACGTAACACTGAGTGTCTCTCTGGACATCTTCCAGCAGGAGGATTGTATTTGTTTGCACCGTGTGTTGTGGACAAAAGGGGGACTTTTAACCTGTTAAGCCTGAGGAATAGTTTTGGCGAAAACTAAAAAGTACCATGGGGTACAGGAATTTGTTTTGGTTTCAAGACCCTGTTTCGCGGAGGATACCATCATTTGCGTTGCTCTTGAGATTGCCATCATATTACACATGGTATTATGACAGAATTACTCATGAGCAACACAAACGTAAATTCATAAAGTGCAAAACCTTCACTGTCCTGCAGTAACCTTATACTGAGATTGGATGTTCATAGTGTAAATAGTACTGTGTATATAGTGTATTCATACCCCTCACTGTTTATTCATCATTCAATTCATTCTATATTTTATTCTGTAGATTGTGTACATTAATTTTCACTTTACTGCTTTATGCACTCCTGGTTAGAAGCTAAACTGCATTTCGTTGTCTCAGTACCTGTAATCTGTGCAATAACAATAAAGTTGAATCTAATCTTGAGCAGGAACAAATGTATTTACTTAGTACATACCTGACATTAACGATTAAACACATTTGTCCATTCTTTATCAATCAATCAATCAATCAATCAATCAATCAATGTTTATTTATATAGCCCAATATCACAAATGTTACATTTGTCTCAGTGGACTTCACAGTTTGTACAGAATATCAGTATGACAATACGACACCCTCTGTCCTTACGTTTCACATCATGGAAAAACTTCCAGAGAAAAACCCACAGTTTAAAGGGGAAATGAGAGAAACCTCAGGGAGAGCAACAGAGGAGGGATCCCTCTCCCAGGACGGACAGACGTGCAATAGATGCCGTGTGCATTTATAAATGCAAACCGAGTCAAGCCGACCCCGGAGGTGGCGGTATGCACCTTAAAGTTGTTTGAAATCCGCCAAAAAACCGAGAGAAGAGGAAGAAGAAGAAGAAGAAGCCGACTCCGAGCTGTCCGACTTCAGGCGAGCTTTTTGAGACCTCCCCCGGCTGCGATCGGCTATTCTCGTCTACTTTCGAGGCGAGCCGCAGCTCGTCTCAAACAAGCCTATTGATTTTGGTTCAGTTGTGTTCCGACTGTGTGTGTGTGTGTCTGTTGGGGGGGGGGCTACGTTTGACACAGAGTTTTTATTTGTGCAGCTTCTTTAATTCTAGTATTTTTATTTTGAAAGAAAAAGTGAATTAGAATATCGGGGAAAGAGAAGACTGGACTCAACCTTCATTTACATTCAATTGGTCTCTCTCTCGATCTCTCTCTCTCTCTCTCTCTCTCTCTCTCTCTCTCTCTCTCTCTCTTTATCTCCCTCCCCCTCCTCACCCCTCTCTCTCGGACTCAGATTATCTCCATCATCCTGCCGCTGAGATGTGAGTAACATATTTCATTTCGTTTTTATATAATATGCGAAATATCTGTTTACTTTTTCACATTACGAAGTGGTCAGACGGCTGAAAGCATTTTGTTACATTCCGCTCAATGCAGTTAAACAACTTTTCTTTCATTTTAATGTGTGTTTCCGAGATGTTGACCTTTGGTTTAATATCGTGTTTGTTGCTTTAATACAACTCGGTACTGTGGAAAGACTGGGAGGCGACAAAGTATCTAAATGATTCACCTGCAAAACTATCATTAGGCCTACTGCGAAAGTGCGTTTCTAATCTTCACACCATCAAACCATCAAACCAATATTCAGCTGAGCATAAACAAGAACTGAATGAAATGTGTCGCTTAAAATTACCAGTAGTTGTTTTTCGAAAAAGCAAAACATATGATAAAGATTGTTTTATTTTATTTGTTCAGAGTTGTGGGGGGGGGGAGGGGGAGGTATTATTGCGTGCATGTTTATCTCCCTCGGCCCTCTCTGATGCACTAATCTTTCTCCATTTTGCTCCTGAGAGGAGAGCAGAGAGAGGGACCTGCTATGTGTGTCACCATCAAATCAAACCACCTGCTGTGTGTGTGCATGTGTGTGTAAAACAGCTTTAAATATTGTTCGGATTGTGTTCTTTCTTACACTCTCTTATACTTTAATTATATGCAGGGATGCTAAAGTTTGATGAGTCATGTTTACTATTTTGAATTCATGTTTTAAAATTAATTGTCTAAGGACAGTTCTGTTGCCTTATCAGGTGCTGACTGGTTAAAAAAGAAAGACAGTGGAGTATGAACTCAAATCGTGTACTTAACTTTAAAAAACAAACACAGCAATACCTTTTGAAAATACAAGTAAAAAGTCCTTCCTTAAATATTTTACTCGTAGAAACCCAGCAGTAGGATTACTCATTGTGCATATCTACCCATTTCAGAATATGTATTAAGCGGATTCAAATATTGTATGCATCAATGCATTAATCTGTTTTTATAATCTGGTTTTTATTCTTTTATTACCTCACAAAGATTAGTAGAACTGTCATCAAAACTGTCTTGGTGCAGAGATGTTGCCATTTTCTCAGATCTATCCTCTCTTTGGTTTCTGTAAACACATCACAGACTCAAACATCAGATGTTATCTGTTGATGTTAATACATTTGTGGCTGAGTTTCAAAGTTGTGATTTTTTGTTTGCTGCCACATCTCTGCAGCCATGAAAAGCAACCCTATAGCTTTTGTAATACAAAATATCCCATCCTCCTCCACAATAACACAACATTTAATTTATAAACATTAAAATGCACTTTTGGGGACTGCTGTGATTAAACTACTTTTACACTATGTTTTATAACTTAATATGTCCTGTAATTGTCACTTTTGGCAGTATAACACCAAATAAAACATCTCTAAATTAAAAGACTAAAAGTGATGAAGATTAATTATAGTGGTCCAACATTATGTCAATTGAATGGAAATAATAGGAACTTTTTTGATAATCAATTGATGGTTCAAGTCATTTTCATACAAAATGGCCGAAAATGTTGTTTGTAGCCCTTAAAATATTGGAAATTCCTGCTTTTCTTAGTTTGACATCATATTAAAGGGAATATATTTAGGTTTGGGACTGACAAAACAAGATATTTAAAGACATCAACAATAGAATAAAAAAATCTGTCATTTTAACATACCAAACTATTGGTTTAGAAAATAACCAGCATAATAATTGATAATGTTTCAGGCCATTCATGTGAAGAATGACTTTTACTGTTACTGAAAGGTTTCTGTGATGAGTTGCACTCGTTCCTCTGTCTCACCTCTCGCTCTGCAGGACGACTCCAGAAGGTGCCGGTGCAGACGGTGAGGGGGGCCCCGCGGCTCCGGCCCCCAACCTCACCAGCAACAGACGACTGCAGCAGACACAGGCACAAGTGGACGAGGTGAGGAAACCGCTCAAAGACGAGGAGTCACATTTGTATGGAATAATCTCAATGGAAACAAATGGTTAACTTGAGGCTTTTTTGGAATACTTTAGCACAAAATCAAATCAAAAGGCTTTAAAAAAGACCAATGAATGAAGTTATAACACCAAATTGATCCTGGAGGGAGGCTGTGATGCTGACAGGTGTTGTTGTCCCTCAGGTGGTGGACATCATGCGTGTGAACGTGGACAAAGTCCTGGAGAGGGACCAGAAGCTGTCGGAGCTGGACGACCGGGGCCGACGCCCTGCAGGCCGGAGCCTCGCAGTTCGAGAGCAGCGCCGCCAAACTCAAGAACAAGTACTGGTGGAAAAACTGCAAGGTCGGCATGTGTTGTATCCCATCATGCATTGGCCCTTCTCAGTACTTCATAAGGAGTATTTCTGCACCTTGCACCTTTTGACTATGCTGATCATAAAAAAATGCGAGACGAGACACCACTGGAGATCTAAAGCCCCGGCCACACGAGGACGATAACGCAAACGGACCGCAATCGTTATCAAAAAAGTCTTCCGTCCACACGCAACAGGCACCAGAAACGTGTCCGTTCACACGAGACCGCTCGAAAGTGCTGGAGACGCTGTAGTACATATGCCAGGCCTGTAAGTGGCGCTGTAGTCCTGCCACAAAAGCAGCGAAGAAGACTTCACGCGCATGGTTGCCATGGTTGCCCTTCTGTTTATTCTCCGCTGTGGACGCTCTGGCTCTTTTTCTCCCTCCCCGAGGCAAGCATTTGCTCCTGCTGTAATTCTCTCCGGTTAGTCCACCAGCAGATGACAAACACCCACCTCTCCGCCTCTTCCAAGGGACGAGCGAACCGTGCGGCAGAGTTTCAGTTAGATCTTTTTTCGCCGGTCAACATGTCCGTTAAAGTTTAAATCTTCCGGACAAAATTAGAAAAGTGCCGGTCAAAGGTCTTCTTTGTTATTTATTGAGCTTTAAAACAAATGAATAACGACTCTATAGGCCTATAATAATATAATAAAACACGGAGGACAGAGATCTTTTTTTCTCCCCCTCTTGACTTGATCAGAGCACGGCTCCCCTCTCCTGCAGGGGCGCGTGGTCAGCTGCAGCTCACAGAATCAGCCCCGTAGACAGCAAACAGCACATAGAGCGAAATGAGGCATGGCTAAAAAAATGAAAGACCAGCTAGATGAAGGATTCAAACCCAGGAGTGTCCTGTTGTGAGGCAACAAGGCTAATACATTAGGCCCAGGGACGTGCACAGACATTTTAGGGGGAGGGAGCTCAAGTGAGACAAAGGGCACTTCCCATAATCATTTATAAAAAAATGTTTTAAAACAAAAAGTTAAATATAGCTGCACATCTCTGACTTACTGACCAATGTATTTTAATACCCTCACACTCACGCAATTGTTTAATACTCAACAGAACTCTACAAAATAATCAGCTAACACAGAGACAATGGTCTTCTTTAGTATTCACTACGCACAAGAGCAGACAACAAACTAGTAAAATCAATAGTTATTAAATGAGCAGCCAACAATCAAAAAACGACTCTATATAATAATATAAGAATAAAAAACGGAGCCTCTCTTTTCCTCCTCCTCTTCTGACAGCCCAGCAGCTGATCTCTGAGCAGGAGAGGTGGGAGAGGCGGGGCTATTGTTTCAACGTTATCAGGACATGATCGTATAGACGTAAACACAGAGCCGTTTGCCCCCCCAGAGCGTTTTGTTTGCAGATCTACCCACCTTGGGACCCGTTATCGTTATCGTTTTCTGCGTTTCCATGTCGGCCTCGTGTGGCCGAACCGTCTATCTGATAGTGAACTGTAGCAGATACGACCGTTATCGTCCTCGTGTGGCTCGTGTGGCTTTAAAGGCAAAAAATTAAGTATTCACACCATTTTATGCTCCCATAGCTTCAACATATCATTGATTGATGCAAAGGTGGAATAATCAGATCCTTTACTCAAGTACAAATACTACACTACAAGTGAAGTTGTGCACTCAAACCCTTACTCAAATAAAGTAGTAATAAATGGCTAGAAAAAGTGCAATCAGCAGTAAAATGTTCCCTGTCAGTGTTTTATTATAATACATGATATTGATGGTATACTTTGCATGTTTGTTTACATTTGTGCTCGATTTAACTCCTTAATATACTGTTGGATTTTAATCTACAGAAGTGCATCATATTCTTTACTCTGCTATAGAGTGAAAACTTACAATATTCCTTCAATATATAGCCTCTGAGAATTTACAATTTATAATACTTTTTGGTCTTCAACACTACATCTCAAAGTGCAAGTACTTCGACTTTGTAATTAATAACTCGATTGAATGTACTTGGTGACAATCCACCATTGAAACCTATCTAAGGACACAATTGTGTATTGATATAAACGAAAGCATTCTTTAAAATATGATGATGATGGTAAATTCATCAGCCGAATGGGACGAACCATCCAGTGTGAGATCAGCCGCCATCTTTATCCCTCGTTCCCCTCCCTCATCACATCTCGCTCTCCCCTGGTCATTCATCAGTCCGGCCTCGGCTGCCAATCCATTTTTATCTCACTCTGTCCGTCCATCGCTCCGCCTCTGACGGACAGACTGTGCTGGTTCCACATCCACCAATCAGATGCTGCCGTTTAGAGAGGCAGAGGAGGATTACTGACAGTGACCAGGAAGTCAGAGAGAGAAATCCCAATCTGGATTACAGTGTCAGTGTGGGATTATAGAGCCAGCTGTGATTTGTGATGTAACTCCACCCACCCCCAATACACACTAAAACACACGCTGGTGTGCACGTCTTTACAAGTGAGGACATAAAGCATGATAGCCTTTAATATTAACGCCAATGACACCCAGGCCGTGTTCTTTGTGTTGTGTTTGGTGAAGTCAAATAAAAAATCAAATGTATTATAAGTCTTTGGGGGTGTTGATGATTTTTAACCCTCCTGTTGTCTTCGGGTCAAATCTGACCGATTTACTACTTTCATCAATCATAACTTTTTAGTTTTACATTCGATTGCATTAAGGCTTTATGATATCCTTCACAGTAGACATTTGAACATATACAATTGCTGATCACCACTTTGTAACACCCATGGTGTTCCCGGTCAAAAATGACCGCCATACAGAAAAGGAATTAGTAACCATCCGGATCAGATAAAACACACACACAAACACCCAAACACATACACACACACACATACTCTAGATGTGTCCCCCCCACCCCTTATGTGCCCAACCCCCCCACGTGAATCACACCTGGCACACACACACACAAAACAATTTGACACATTTCCCGCTCTTATGTGCCCATCCCCCCACATGGATCACACCTGGCACACGCAATACATGTTCAGTGTCTATTCTTTGTATATTTACTGCAGTTATTCATGAATACCAGTAGTCTGATACAATATGTACAGTTTGAAAGGGTGTTAAATGACATTTGGTGATGATTAATGTTTTTTGTGTTAATGTAATAGCAGTTAAAACAGGACCGGTCAAATTTGACCGCGAACACCAAAGTAAGGGGGGGAAACAAAGACAATAGGAGGGTTACATTTTTTTTTTAATAGTTTTCAACCAATGCCTTTAGAACATAAACACTATATCCTATTATATATGTATCAAATCCTGATATAACTTCTTCCTCTGTGCCATTGTTGTCCAAAACCTAATAAAAACACATCAGAAAGCCGTCGTGATGCAGTGGGTGACAGGTTCCTTCGTTACCATTCTACTCAATTCCACACACACCGTCCCAAATACTCACTAGAGCCCCAAATGCAGATTAATCCGCAGCTGAAAATAGTCCCCGGAACAAATCCATTTACTCACTTACTCATCGTTTCCTTGTGTTACATTCATTTTCGACTAACATCTGGTTTCTCTATTTTTGCTTTGTTCTCAGTATCCCACAACCCCCCCCCCCCCACACACACACACACCCACACTCACACATCAAGCCAGTACCAATCTCTCTCCCCTGTCCTCTCCTTGTTCCTGCTAATCTCTCTCCCCCTCCCCCCACTGAGGTGATGTGATTTCCTGTCTGTCACTACTATGTCATCATGTGGATTTATTTATTGAGTACGTAGGTCCATAATGTGTAGCTTTGCATATTGTATTTGAACCAAAATACCCCACACTAAAACACTATCACGTGGTCGTGGAGAAAAGTTCAAATGGAAACAAATTAAACAACACAGACGTTTTTTTGTGTGTCCCCTAATTCCCCTCTAATTTCAAGGCTTTGTTTATCAGATTTCAGACATAAAAGATATTAAGGTTATTCGTGAATTTATTATGTGACTTTGTTTGTCTCTTTTCCCTCCAGATGATGATCATGATGGCAGTCATAGGTGTAATATGTTTTGGAGTCGTCTTCTGTAAGTAATTCATCTTCAGTTTCAAATAGTAAACTTTCCTTATTTTTTAAAAGGGTTCTCTTCTTTAAAATATCTTCTCCCTCATTTTCAACAGTATTTCTTTCTGGTATAATTCAGTCAGATGTTTCCTGTTATATTTTCTGTCACTCTTGTGTTGTGACTAGACGACCACAGATGATGTTTGGAAAACTCTTTATGGTTTTATGGATTTATCTCCCTGGTTTGGGTCATCTTTTGTCTTGTCTAGCGCCATCATCAGACCAAAGTGCTCCTGCTCTGACCACCACTTTGATTTGTGACTCAAAACAAGGGTTTCATTAAATTGGCTTTTGATATTCGTGGCACCCTCAGGATGAATAAATCCTCATCATTTAGTTTGACCCTCTGGTCTTTGCTATAGCGTCGACATCATGATTCCTCTAAGGAAAACATTACGTTTATGGGCAGAAATGTACTAATAAATGTAATAATTTAGCACACAATGGATGTCTGAATCTAACAGGAAGATCACAAAGACATTTGCTCAAAGGAACTGTTTTTATGACCCATTACCTTTCAGCTTGTGCAGAATTGTTTTCAGACCAACAGTGGGACTGCCAGCAGGGATTTAGGCTTGTATTTCTGTTTGAGGGAGACAGAAAATAATTGTTTTAAAGATTTTTACAAGTGTATTTTAGAAAAAAAAAAACATATTATTGACCCTAAAAAAATACAAACGATTCTCATTCAGAATATGAATGTTTGATATCAGAATTGTTTGAAAAAATGTCTACAAAAGAAGTATCAGGAGATGCAGTTTGTCAGTTGTTGTAGAATTGTAAGTCTAAATCATTCCTAATTGTCCCATCCACTCTAACTCCTCTGCTCTCCCTCCTCAGTGTATTTCTTCTACTGAGCAGCTCTTCAGGGATGGACACAGAGTTGCAGGACGAGTCTGCACCAACGCCATCGAGCCGAAACCCAGCCTCTCCTCCTGCTCTTCATCCTCCTGCTCTTCATCCTCAGAAAAGCTCCATGCTCGGTCTGTAATGTGCTCCAGTCCAGTGCCTCCTTCTCTTCTTTTCTCTTTTCTTCTACATACATTTCTCCGGAGTGAATGTAATATTCTTGTTTCAGGACAGTTCAATTATGAATACATAAAAACAAAAAAACATGTTTTTCTTCCTGGTTCTTGTATTGTCTTCTCTAAAAAATAAAAGGAAGTCATATTTCTTGTAGCCAAGGGGTTTAAACACAAAAAGAAATGTATTTTTCAATTTTACTGCATGTCATAAATCCATTGACCCAGGATTTGTTCATCTGGTACAATATGCCATATATGGCTAAAGCTCTCTGGATTATATTATATGATTTTTTTCTCTCACCTACATAAAGGGATTTACAAAAATGGGTCGCAGAAAGTTCGATAAAACATTTTATAAGGGACAGGAAGTGTTATGAGACTTTTTCTTCCATTGCTTTGTCACCTGACCATCTATTTTGTTTGCCAGCTGTTTTGTACAGTATTGTTCAGGAAAGCTGCCCTCTTGATGTCAGTATTGGTACTGCTACTGATGTACTTCCGTTTTAAATACAAGAACAATTCGGATATATTTTCCTCCTGCGTGTGTCCGTCCAGCCTCAGTTTGAGTTATGTAACAGTTGTGATGCAGCACTTCCTGTTTCTGTTGTCTCGTGGACCTGTTCTGTGTATTTCAGCGGTGGTTCGAATGTTTCTGCTTCAATGCGACACCTCTGTATATTTCTGAGGCTTTTTCTGAATGAAACGGTGAGACTGTAGATATCATAGGTGGATTATTTAAAATGTAAAGAGAAATATAGATTCAATCTGTGAGTGCTTGAGCTTTCCCACTGCGTTAGCTGATGTTTCTGTACTGCTTAAAAATCAAGATTACATTTGACATTTAAAAAGCAGTTATGTTGATGGACGGGGATCTCAAATAAATTCATATTACCAAAATAAATGCTGTTTTTGCCCTGATTTATCCATAAAAGTTTGTCGATGTTTTTTTTTTATGTTATCTTCTTGTCTACTGGTGACAAATAGGAATAGCTGATTGATACCAGTATTTGATAAAAGATGCTTTGACTGCACATTAACTCAAAGCAGGTTTTGCAGTATTGTGTTCTACTTGAAAAAGTCTAAATAACTAGACAGTCCAAATCTATACTTGAATCACCCAATCAAGCAGCTATCTAATACAAATACAATTTAGGAGTGGTTCAAAACTGGTATAAAGTTAAAATACATTCCAACTATCTTTGAGACAGCTGGAGACAGAACAAGGAACATGATGGTATTAAATATTTGGAAAAAATATGTTGTTCTGTTATTTGTATTCATACACAGACTTCCGAGTACTAACAGAGAGAACAGTATACTATGAAAACATTTTGTTCCTCTATTATAACCGTATTTTGTCTGAGTGTTGGACATAAACTCCCTACACATTAAAATGTAAAATAAGTAAAAATTGGAAAGATGGGTACATTTGTTAAAGCAGATTATCAGTTAACGTTAAATTAATGTAGAAGTCCTACAATGAATTTAACATCAAAAAAGTATATCTGAAATACATTTACAGGAGGGTCCTGTACTTAGAATTCAAGCCAATTTATAGTTATCTTTCCCTTACGGAAAGTAAAAACATCTAAAAACACATGAATTAAATTATAGCATTAGGTCATTTTACTCTAATGTGAATGTGAACACAGAAGGCCACCGTAACCCACCTCCCCCAACTGACCACAAACAAATTCTTTATAACATTTTTTTATTTAGGTCCCAAAAAACCATCATAATAACATTATATCAATAATATTAATACAGAAATTGAAAAAAGAGGAAAAAAATAAAATAGCTTTTCTGTCCACAGTCTCAACGTTGGGGAAGGGATTCGATCCTCCAGAAAAACTCTGTTTAAAGTCTGTTTAGGGGGGGAACGTGAACTGGGCGTGGCTTCAAGCTTGAGCGCGCTGTCCGTCAGTCTGCTGTGCACCAATCAGGAATGTCGAGGTGAGGCAGGGGGTTGGTTTTCGAGGTAAAGCGCCGATTTTCAGTCTACTGCTGTGACTGCTGTTGCTGCTGCGACATCTGCTGCTGCGACATCTGCTGCTGCGACTGCTGCTGCGACATCTGCTGCTGCGACTGCTGCTGCTGCGACTGCTGCGACATCTGCTGCTGCGGCATCTGCTGCTGCGGCATCTGCGACATCTGGAAGAGGAAAACAAGAAGAAGAATGTCACTTTTATGAATCATTGGATATTAAAAAAAGGGAATAGTTCTACATTTTGGGAAATGCGGTCATGATCGTTGCGGTAGGTATAAAAATGAGGGCTGTCAAGTTAACGCATTTTTTTTTTTAACCGCCACTAATTATTTTAACGTGCGATTAACGCATGAGTATTTGTCCTCGGCCCGCCCCGTAGTTTCAGAGCCCAAAGGCTTGACGTTGTTGTTGTTAGTTGGATGGTGGGAGATTCTAGCGAGAGATATGGATATCTGTTTTAAACAGCAAGCCAAGCACACAGCTGATGCTGACAGACCCGCTCCTGCCGCTCGCTTGAGGCAGACCACGCTTGAAAGTTTGCCGGGGAGACGCCTGGACAACAACAGCGATAGCTAAATGGGTGGCTGCAGCTTAACATTGTGGAGGACGAGGGACTGCGTTAGATAATTCGGATCGCATCCAACGTGTCGACTGCACATCACAGCGCATTATTTTGACCCTAGGTGGGAACTTCAGTCTCATGCTTTGACTGTTATGAAGACAGAGGAGCGGCATTTCGCCAACAACTGTAAACAGGCTTGTCTGTTTGAGCAACTGGCTCAGTGCAAAGAAGTAGACAGGGTTGTTGGGAGAGAGTGTAATGGCGCATTTCCACTACAGCGCGGAGCTCGCTTTAAGCGTGCCGTGTCGTGCCGTGCCCGTTTTTGGTTGCGCTTCCACTAGGCCTAGTCACGGCCCGGCCCGGGGCCACTTTTTCACCTCTTTTCTGGCCCGACAAAATTGTGGTTCTATCGGGGCCAACAAACAGGGCTGAGTCGGGCTGAGTATGCTAAACTAGAGAGAGGAGCGCTGGCAAGGGGGCTACAACTACAACAAGATGGACATATTTGACCGTGATTTAATTGTAATACACGTTTCAAAATGATGCCGAAGTAACAACATACTGATACCGGTTAGTAAAAACCATGAATTAATGCTTTGTCAAGTCTGCAGACAGACGGCAGGCGAAAAACCTTTTAAAATGCGTGTTTTCTAGATGGAGATTGGCTAAGCTAACGCAGTATATGCTCCGACCGTCCACACTCACAACAACGGCCTATACAGACATAAATAAAGCAGCGACTGTATTCACCATGACACAGGCAGTCTGTGGTTTGTACTTGTTTAACTTTTGTCGAGTTTCTGAACATATATAAGGAGCTGTGAGCTCTGAGTGCTAACAGCTAACGGCTGTGTTGTGTTTTCTGGAGTTCTCTGAAGATGACGTCACGGCTCCGCCTACACTGCGTTACTATAGTAACTACCCCAGTTCCTAAACTGTAATGGAAGCGCAGCATGAAGTGAGTCGGCCCTGTTAAGGCCCAACGCGGCCAAGCCGTACCGAGCCGTACCGAGCGTGGCCGAGGCCGACCGTGTAGTGGAAATGCGCCATAAGAGAGAGGTTCCAGGTTGTTGTATTGAAAATATTCAGGAGAATATTTGTCATTGTTCCAATGATAATAAACAAACATTTGCATAAAGCATATTTGTCCACTCATATGTTGATAAAAGTATTAAAAACTTGAAAAATATTCCTCTAAGGTACATTTAGAACAGATAAAAAAATGTGCGATTAATTTGCGATTAACTATGGACATCATGCGATTAAATATTTTAATCGACTGACAGCCCTAATAGAAATACAACACAATAAAATACATGCATACAAAATCTACGTTCAAACAACAGCTCACCTATGTGTGTGCTAACTTTCATTTACCATTTACACAATAAACCTATATATAATCCATGGAGTGCATTCCTCTGCTTTTCACCATTTACACAATAAACCTATATATAATAATCCATGGAGTGCATTCCTCTGCTTTTCACCATTTACACAATAAACCTATATATAATAATCCATGGAGTGCATTCCTCTGCTTTTCATGCTAAGAGATGCTTAGCTCATCTCCCATCGTACAATGTTCTTATCCAACATTTGGCAGGATTGTGAAAAAGTGTTTCTACAAGCAAAGAAAATTCTAAATAATCTATTACAGCTCTTTTTCTGAGGTAGCACTGTTGAGTGCGTTGCTTTTTATTGGCTTAAAAACCCAAAAATATGGAAAAAGTTCCAATATAAATTTAACAACAAATAATTGTCTGTAGACTAACGAAAAATACTAAAGCACAAATTCTAACATTTTTAAATGTGGCATAGTTACAATAATAAAAACCAACATGTCGTTCATTTAAACATCCTCTCAAACTCCTTGTTCTAAATGGTCTCTCATCATGTAAGTAAAAATAACGAAAAGAAAGCAGAATGTGTTTTCAGCTGGTAAAGCTCAACATGTCAGTATGTAAACCTCATGTTGGTTTCCACGGTTGCTACCCGACTGATGAACGTTTTACTGCAGAGTGATCATCAGTCCAGCTGAGATAAAGACCCCGACCCCCCGGCTCTGTACCTGTTGAGTCTGTGTCTGTGTCTGTGACTGTGACTGTGTCTGTGTCTCTGGTCCTCTACTCGCCAGCCGGCTCAGGATATTCCTCTCCGACATCTGGAGTCGCACGGCAACCGGCGGTATCCGGGCGATGGTTGCCGGGAGGCGGGTGACATCCGCCTTCATGTCGCTCAGCAGCTCCTCCAACTGCTTCAGCACTGAGAGGGGGGGGAGATAAGAAATTATAGACACTGCACGGTTTGTTTGATCAATCAGATTTATGATTGCTTATTTTAGTTCTGTTTATTTTATGCAACATTTTTAATTATAAAATAGTTTAATTTCCTTCCATTGCAATAGATTCTATCTCTAACATTTCCTGTGGCACTCTAATTGTCTACATGCTTTTTCACCACCTTATCGTCAAACTAACTTTTGCAATTTATTAAAGTTGAGTTATTTTCAATATAAAAATTCTTAAAGATAAGAGAAATGCGTCTTTCAAAAAAAGAACATTGAAAACTTGTACAAAAGGAGCAGCAGCATAATTAACCAACAGTCAGAAGTAAGAGTAATTCACTCGTTTGAGCATTATAATGTTCAAAGAAAACCAAAGAAAAGTAAAAAAGCTCTTAAAACCTGAGGTATAGGATGTGACTTTTTGTAGAAATAAACCTGAAACTTTATCAAACTGGCCAACAAATGAGTTCCACTTGATCTGCTTTTGCATGACTTCCTGTCTCACCTTTGTGCAGGACGGCGTTGGCCGGCTTGTTCCCGGACATGGACTCCTTGCTGAGATGCTGGTGGGACTCGGCCAGACACTCCACCTCACTGAAGCGGGTGTTGAGGGCCATGGAGGGGTGGGAGGGGTCCTCGGACATGTTGAGGTAGGCGGCGCGACGCAGCTGCTCCTCGATCACCAGCGCCTGCTCCAACAGCTGGAGGGAGAGAGCAGAGAGGCTTTTAGAGTTCTCCGATAATGAAGAAGGTCATTTTAGATGAACTCTTCCCTCATCAGTGTTTTCCTTCAATTCATAAAAACGTGAACCTACCTTGAACCTCCTGGCGAGGAACTTGTTCTTTATTTCCAGGAAGTTTCCTCGGTTCATCTCTCCCTTGAAAGGTTCGTTGAGGATGGCGAACTTCACGTCGTTCTGGATGTCCTGCCAGCGGGCATAACCATGTCTTGGGGGGGCGCGGTCAAGGGCAACCACCACATGCTTTCATCTCAAAACAACAATTCTCAATTTACAACACCCGCCTTTTATAATCACATCTCAGAGCCAATCACAGGTAGGAAAAGGATACTGTATGATGCCAGCCAGCAGCCAGTAGTCATGACGACGGTGCCAGATCTCATTGGTTTTCTTGGTAACGGTGGCAGCGCGCTCCTCGTTCTGCCACAGAGAGTGGAGCTCTGCGAGAGGAAAAAGGGCGATTAGGAAATGTGAACTTTGATTTAGTTTCAGTGTGTGTGATTCTCTACGTGTGTTTATGTGTACCGGTGAATCCTCCGTCAGCGATGTTGAACATGAATCTGGTCTTGGCCTTCTTCTTCTCCTCGCTGGCGGCAGCGGCCACCACAGCGGCGGCGGCGGTGGCAGCACTGATGGCGGGTGTGATGGCAGTGGAGGCGCTCTCCTTGCTGCCGTCTCCGTTCTGCAGCTTGGTCGCCTCCTCCGGCTTCTGAGGCTCCTTCTCCTCCTTCAGGTCCACTGCAGGAGAGGGAACACGGTTAATGAGGGGGGGTGAAGCAGGGAGGGGGTAGAGCAGATAGCTGAGGCCTACTGACAAGGACCTGATATACCTGAGATCTGATAAGGTATTTTCATTTTACTTTGTTTTGTGAGAAATATATATATATATATATATATACAAAAAGGGGTTCATTACCTTTCTTATCATCTGCAGGAGCGGTGTCCATCTTCTCTTCTTTCTTCTCTTCGTCTTTCTTTTCTTCTGCTGCAAAAAAAAAGACGAAAACATGAGAAAAATGAGAAAAAGCCATAACAACAGTACCAACATTTAAAATCAATACAAAGTAAAATATTTAAATGATAATGTATGTTATTATTTAGGTTAAGTTAAACGATGCAGGAAATGCATTGTAAATATTGATTGGTTGAAGTCCGTGACATTTTCTCCATACTTTTCAATTATTGCCACAAGTTCTTTGACCTGGTTGTGTTTTCTATTTTAAATAATATTTTACTTCAGGTCTTCGCATATATTCTTTCATTCATTATTCATCCTTTGTTTGACACATCTGTGTTTCTGTAGAGTTTGTTTGTGTCTATAAGCAAGTTATGTTTTTATTCTGTAACGACAGAATATCTGCGCTGGACGCCTTTAGAAAGATGAGAAACTTGTGATGAGAAATAGTTAAAGAACGTTAGAGTGGGAGGAAGAGTTTTACCTTTGACCTCAGCGTCCTCAGGTTTGACCTCTGACCCCTCCGCCTTGGCCTCGGCAGGCGATTTGGTTTCCTCTCCTTCCTCTGGACTCTTCTCCTCGCTCTCTCCCTCCTTCTCTTTCTCCTTCTCTCCTTCCTTCTCCTTTTCTCCCTCCTTCTCCTTAACGCTCTCCGTTTCTCCGTTGCTCGGTTTGTCCGTCTCCATCGGCTCCTCCCCGTTCTTCTTAGCCTCCGGCTCGGCTGATGGAGTTTTCTCGTCGTCGTCCGGGATGGAGATCACCTGGAGGGAGCACGGAGGGGATTTGATGAAACATCTCGAAAAAATAAATGCGGTTGAATGTCACGTCACTCAAATGAATGTCGTTTTTACCTCGTTGCTGCTCTTTGCCGACTCTTTGCCGTTCTTCTCCACCTCGCCCTCTTTCTTAACCTCCTTCTCCGTGTCCTTGTCTGCATCCTTCACTGCCTCCTCGTTCTTTGAAGAGGATTCGTCAACTACACACAGACAGACCGACAGTTATTCATTATGTTGATTCTAATCCAACATCCCCCAGGTAAGTTAGTAGAGTGTGTGTTGTGCAGTGAGTGGAAGTGTGTGTTACCTGGAGCAGGTGTGTTGGGCTGCGTGTCGGCGGGGGTGCCGGTGGACGGGGTTTTCCCCGGGGAGTCGGGCTGAGCTGCAGCCTTCTTGCTTTCCTCCAGCTCGGCCATCCAGGGCATCGACCACTGACCATTTACATGCTCAAACTCCTGGACCTGGAACCACGAAGCACACAGACGTCAGGAGCGCTCAAAGGACTCATGACCAACATTGAAGACGTCTATTAGGACAGCAGCATTTTGTGCCATTTCACAAAACTGCTTTATTAATGTCTCTAATTGTTTTTGATCAATCAAAACACAATTTTATAAAATGTCAGAAAACATTAAAAAAAAAATTATCTTTAATTTGCCATTTCTTGTTTTTATTCTTGTTCCTATAATTTCCTTAATGGGTAATAAAGAAGGGCAATCACAGGACTAAAAACAAAAACCCAACTTACTCAAATTACAAAGATATAGGGCAAATGTATTGAGCTGAAACAATGATCAATGTTGCCTAGTCGCAAACATTTTGATAAACGTTTTACTCGGATGAACAAAGATGATTTTAGGGGCTTTGTTTAGTCTGTTACCGTGTTTTCTCTCATTTGCTTTAATAACAAATAAAAGAAAGTAAAGGCTGCGGTCGTTACCTTCTTGCGAATGAGTGACATAACGCCGATTCGGGTGAGGACGTGTTGCCGTGACAACCCTTCTCTGGGGACACCGTCTGCGAAGGTCTCGGCTCCGTCGGCTCCGGGCTCACACAGGTGACGCATAAACAGAGAGACGTACGCCCTGAGAGGAAGGCGGAGGAGAAGGGGTTAATGACGAACCCAATATATTGAGGGATTTAAAATATGCAGAGGATAAAAAGGCTGTTGCGTGTAATACCAGTGGTGTAAAAAACAATTATAAAGCAGGTCATAGTTTAAAGGATATCTGCAGGCTACAAATATTTCATAAGATATATGATTTTACACATAAAGTTCGGTCTAAACAACAAAAGTTCAACAAATAAAAGTAAATCCAGTTAAATTTGTTATCGTAAAATAAGTATGGAAGTTTGAAACGTGTATTGAATTATGATCCACATTTTTCCAAATAAATACTAACTTGCATATTGTAACATTTTAGTTGTATGTCTTTAAAGTCTTAAATACCTCATATTTAGAGTTGGGGGTTCATATTTTGTTAAGGAAATGTTTTGGTTTCTTACTTGAACTCTTTCTCAGATTTCCCTCGCAGGTCTCGGACCAGCCACTGGGTGGTGAATGCGTCTTGGGGAGGCATCCCATAACGCATCACTGCGTTCAGGAAGGCCTTCCTCTGCCGAGAGTTGAAACCCAACACCTGGGAAACAGCAGGAAGGGAAAGGCTTTATTTAGAGACACAGAATGATGCAACACTTTCTGAACTGTGGCTGTCTGATGCAGTTGTTGTGTAAGAGAAGAAAAACATATAATCCCGGGGGATGCTCACCTCGATGTTGCCTCCCACCCTGGCCAGCAGGGGGGGCAGCGGCTTGTCTCTGTCATTCCTCAGGCCCTTCCTGTTCGGCCTGCGAGAGTTGGCTGCAGAGAGGAAACAGATGTGATTAACATAGAGATAATGACAGATATATTTCTTTATACATCAATATGTGATACACCTTGTGGAGAAAACTTAACATTTAGACGGCATATTGTTCTGTTAACAGTTTTTACCTTCTGTTCGCTCATCAAAGTCTTCGTCTCCCTCCTCAGATGCCACAGAGTAATCTGATTGGCCGTCAGACTGGTCATCCTGCCAATCAGCTGCAAGAGAAAAACAACAAGACAGTCCAATAAGACTTCAATGAAACCATTTTGTAAAAGTTCTTAAAAAGGATCTGGAAACATGCATGACTTAAACCCTTAGGTAGGCAGGGCGGCAAATTGCATTAATTATCATCATTTTGTTACTGGGTAAAATAATCACACCCAAGACTGAATATGGTTAATAAAGGGGGAAAGAGATAAAACTACTGTTGTTGATTTTAGTTTCTTGTATAACACTGTCTTTCCTGCTGTTGCACATGGACACAAAGAGCTGCTGTGTGTCTTAAATGGGCATATTCCTCACTGAGTGTGTGTGGGCGGGACCGGCATTTTACTCCTAAACAAGCTAAGATCATGGCAGTTCTGTGCAGTGCATTATGGGTAATGTAGTCTCTTGATTCAAGAGGCGACACCCATCCAGCTACATCTGGGACATACAGTAAAGCATTTTCAAGTTATGCAAATACAGGCTGGTACTGTACTTCAAGCCTTTTGAGTACAACATGTGTTTGTATGACAGATTATAGAAGATGTCAGGTGCATAAAGTACCTGGCCAAATTGTTCTTGTTTTGATAAGGGTTCAATATATTATAATAGAATGTGTCCTATCTTGAGTATTGTTTTAGCAACAGTATACATTTATTTGTGCAACCCAGTAGTTAAAAAGAGGGTTTAGAGGAAAAGCCTGATGGGTGAATATCTGGAAGGGCGGATGTTATTTGCACTTGTACATTGGTAAGTCACACGTTAAAACAAAGTTGGCAGAATGAACTTAAACCAACTTGAATGCTAGTAGTAAGAAAAGAGCTCCCATATTTACCTCTGCTCTTGCCTCGGTCTTCCTGGGAACCGTCGTTGTAATTGACCTGTTTGCGGATACGTTTGCCTTTGCCCAGGTTGCGGGCCAGGTCCTCCTGCTGCTGCTCGTAGTGGTGACGCAGCAGCTTCTCCCAGTAGTCCGGATCCACGCTCTCCTCCTGCTTGATGACCTCTCGCTGCACCTCCTCCTCCTGAGCAAAAGGAGAAAAAGATGGAAACGGTTGGGAAGGGTGAAGACGAAAGTAACAGCTGAGATAAAGCTATGTTTCCCAAGTTCCTGTTGGCATCTGTGATGTCAATCTTTCTGTATATAGGAGGCTAATTTCAGAAGCTAATTCAGTCTGCTATGTTCAAATCAAAAGGTGGTTTGTACTGCTAGCTGAAGACGAAAGGTAACATTATTTGTGTTGAATAAAAACATTTTTACTGAACAGTTTTTAGTATTTCTCAAACGACAGTGACCTCATAAGTAACAGCTTCAAGTTATACAATACATTAAAATCTTCCCAGTTACATAAATAAAATGAATATGCATGGACTAGCTGCCATTGTTTTATCAGAAGCTTGCCAACTTCAAAATGATGCCCAAAAGGACTGTAAAACTGGAATTGTGAGAGACTTTTTAAACAAATAACAGAATACTGCTAAGCCAAACTTTGATTTGGTGTAGCAATATTTTTCTTTGGTAAAGATACCTTCTTGGCATCGTTTCAGAATTTACTTTGAGAAGAATCTCATTTGTTATATGAATGGTTACTATATATTTCCACCTCCAAGCCTGATCCCTATACTAAGCAACGTCAGATTTCTGCTGTAGTAAATCAGGACTCCCGAGTACATCTTCGCTCCGCGGGCACTCACCTCCTCCTCCTCGTCTTTGACCACATACTGAGCCACCTTGAAGGAGCTCAGGTACTCGTTCATGCTGGCCAGCTCCGTGTCGTCGGTGGCGTCCTGGTTCCTGTCCAGCAGACGGTCGATGGCCCTGTCGTCGTAGTGGATGACGCTGCTGTCTTCCTCCTTGTTCTTGTTTTCTCCTGCACAAAAAAAACACAGTTACAAAAAACACCTGACTTTTAAACCCCTTCATGCACCAACACATATGACCTCCGCATATCTGCATTGTTTCAACCCTCACCTAAAGTGCCATATAACTCGTCCTTGAAGAGCATTTCTGTTCCAAACTTGAGGATGTCGTCCAGTTCCTGCTTGGACATGGAGCCCGTCTTGGATCCGAGACCGGGTCGGACCACTAGATGAGTCAGCATCATCTTTTTCTTGGCAACCTGTACAGAGGATGGTGAGAAGAAAATGAAGCCAGATCTCGGCAACTATTCAGCAAAACTTGCCAATCAGTGGTTGACATTTAAAAAAAAAAAAGAACATTGTCAGGTTTCTGTGTGTTGCTCCGTCCTGCTCACCTGAGTAATCCTCTCCTCCACCGAGGCCTTGGTGACGAAGCGGTAGATCATCACCTTCCTGTTCTGACCGATACGATGAGCTCTGCTGAAGGCCTGGACAGAGGGAGAGTTTTCATTAACACTTAAAATAAGATCTTCACAAAATGAGCTTGATTAACAAGTGTGCCCGGAACTTTAGAGTAAATAGGAAAAATAGTTATTACTGTCAAACGATACAAACAGTACCAATAGGACAATAAATATCTAGATTTCTCTAGAGGTTCACAAAAAACGTCTTCCCTAAGCTTCACCTTATTATCAATAAAAACGAGTAGGAATAGAGGAAGTAGCCGCTGTACCTGGATGTCGTTGTGGGGGTTCCAGTCGGAGTCGTAGATGACGACGGTGTCGGCCGTGGCCAGGTTGATACCCAGACCCCCGGCCCTTGTTGACAACAGGAAGGCAAACTGCGGAGCGCCAGGGGCTGAAGGGAAAAAAATATATATATAAGTTGACACAAATTCTGTAAGAATGTTTAAACTAGAACGTTCCATTTAAGTGATTGGGAACTTTTATAACAAGTAAAGCGTAAATTAAAGGGGCTCTATTATGCTTTTTGGAGTTTTCCCTTCCCTGTAGTGTGTTAGGGTTTTGTGCATCTAAATGGTCTGCAAAGGCTAAAATCCCAAAGTTCCCTCCAGAGGGAGTTTCTCTCCCACACACTCCTCTCCCCCCCTGCCTGAAAGCCCTCCGTTGTAGTCTACTTGTAGTTTACTTCCGTAACATAGTGACACTACTATGTACCACTCGCACTTCTATTGGCTAGCGCTCCAACACTTTGTACATAATATGCTAAGGGCCGGGACATCTCTAAGCAGTTGCCCAATCACAACAGAGCCAGCTAACTACTCGGAGCAGACTGGGCTCTGCTGAGCAGCTGAACTCTCCTTTTAAAATGATAAAGGATTCTTTTACAAAATCAAACAACTAAAGGTGGAGTTCTTGTCCCCGTTCTCACCGTTGAAGCGATCAATAGCTTCCTGTCTCATCCCGCCAGTGATCCCTCCATCAATCCTCTCGTACTTGTAGCTCTCGTTCTCTAGGAAGTCTTCGAGCAAGTCCAACATCTTAGTCATCTGCAGCAAAACACAGAGGAGAACGTTTGTTGGGAACAGCTGGTGAGATCTCTGGCTTTTAAAGAACTAGTTGCATTTCCTATTGGGAATTATAAACATGTACTTGTTTGTAGTGCAGGCAGAGTCTGCAACACAAGTGTTTCCACTAATTGACCATCTTTGTTTTCTGAGTCAGTCCTTAGAAGTGTTACCTGAGAAAAGATGAGCACTCTGTGTCCTCCATCATACAGCTTCCTCATCATCTTCTGCAGCAACGTCAGTTTCCCAGCAGCCTTTGTGAGAGCGTTGCCATCGTACATCCCGTTGGGAATCTTTGCAGCTTCCTGTTGGAGTGAGCAATCAAACATTAAGTAAGCAAAGGTTAACTTTTCTAAAAGACAGGTTTCCTAAAACAACAATCCATCACAATTAAATCTCCATGGAGAATTGTAACACATGCTTTCAATCCATTGAATCTAAAGTGTCATGATTTGGCACTTAATAGAAACATTATTAGGCTCTTACAATTGCAGCAGCGGGGAAGAGGTAGGGGTGGTTGCAGCATTTCTTGAGGTCCATGACGACGTTGAGCAGAGAAACCTGGTTTCCTCCTCCTTTGCAGTTCAGAGCCTCAAAGTTTTTCGTCAGGATAAATTTGTAGTATTTTCTGTAGATAAACACAGACAATGTATACTCTCCTTTTAAATATATACTCCCTTATTTGTACAACTCTGGATCATTCAGAAAGAACATCGACATTTTGAAAATAAAAGGCGACTCACTTCTGCAGAGGGCTGAGCTCCACTCGGACGATGAGCTCCGTCTTGGAGGGCATGTGTTTGAAGACGTCGGCCTTCAGCCTCCTGAGCATGTGAGGACCCAGCATGTCGTGCAGCTTCTTGATCTGGTCTTCCTTTGCGATGTCGGCAAACTCCTCCAGGAAGATCTCCAGTTTACTGCAAACAGACAGGTGATATAACTACACTGATACAACATAATAAGGCAATAAGGCAACATCATCTGCACTCTTTTATTTTACTCTATTCTCCTCGGTTTCATTTTATGTTTTTTTAATTGTCCTATATATATATATATATATATATATATATATATATATATATATATATATATATACACACACACACACACACACCATGTTGCATTGTTTGAGGAGCTCGGGACCTAAGATGTTCATTGCCATAACTACACTGTAGCTACTGTGCATATGACAACACAGCCTTTGAATCTTGAATATAACACGGATGACAGCAAATGCACCTCAGTTGCGAAGTTGTTGTGCATAATTTGCCATACCTCTGTTCATTTATTTAACTTTGATTTAAACGTTTTCCTAAAAACCTCAAATTTGCTTGAGGTACAGCTGACAACATAACAATCTGAAAGGTCAGGAGAAGGTAAAACAATCTTAAAGATTAAGATCCTATGCACCTCTGAAGCACACCAGAGGCCTGTACTACGAAGCTGGTTCAACTTAACCTGGATATGTTGTTGTTAGCCGGTTGGCCCAATCCAAAACATACGCGCTCTGGCTAAACTGTACTACGACGCTGGATATCAAGTGGATCGCTCAAGCCGCCGTGTCCTATCTAGTTAGGTGCGCGTTCACATGAAAGGGGTGGTATTTGGAGCACTCGACCAATCTCAAACACGGACAAGCGTACTGACAGCGCAGCGTCATACTTCCTGAATGAAAAGTGAACTTTAATATTAGTCAAATATGAAGAAGTTAAACTTTAAACATCCATGTCTTAAACACTTTATCCAGAATAAAAGCCACATAGCTGCACCTGCAAGGTGAATACAGCTGGTAAAAGAAAAAGTGTTTGAATGCGTACATTAACAGGTTTATGAAATCACTGCCCCGTCCAAGACACGAGTGGATCTGACTTTAATTACATTTGACTCGAGTGTTTCGTCAATTTAATGTGTTGCTTAAAATAACACTTCTGCATACAGTATGTGACACTGAGTGTTGCACGGCCAGATACGGCTCAAGAAGCTGACTCAAATAAGGAAATATATGATACATTATGATGTGATATGATATGAATGATAATGGGACACATCGACGTCTGCACTCACAGTGCCGCGGACTGTACTTAATGTTACTCTGATCCGGTTACTTATGTTGTGGCAGATATTTAAGTAAGCTTTCTTAACGCTAATGTTATAATAGTCAGATTGCTCTGAAGATGGGAAGGGATATTCTATTAATTTTCACGTTCACACAGTCAGTTGATTTTGGCCGGTCGTCTTTCCTGCAACGGCAGTTTTTCTGTATTTCCTTTCTCCTCCTGTCATATGAATTGATCGCTTTAAACTCCGCACACGGAGCTCTGATTGGTCAGCAGGCAGTGCTTTCACTGAGTTGATCTCTTAGCCTGCCACCTAACCTGCTCCGGAGCAGGTTTGCCGCTCAGCATAAGTTACCATGGAAATCTAGCCTGCTAAAAAGAGAACCAGCGTCGTAGGACCGGAAAGCCCGAGATTTCCCTGAATTTAGCCGGCTAAGCGAAAATCCAGCTTCGTAGTACAGGCCTCTGGAAAGTCACAGTCAGTCACATTTGTTATGGTTTTGTAGTTTCATGTGGGAAAAAGTTACAAAGCTGTCTAAATCAAAGCTAAACCTTGACCAACTTCACCACTGAGACTTATGTTGTAGTTTTACACCTGAAGGAAAAAACCATAAAGAAATACTATAAAGAAATATATTCAGGGTTCATACACTTTTTCACCAATGATTTTCAATGACTTTTCCACGACTTCTCCACGACCTTAACCTAATTTTCCTTGACCAAAAAAATTACTCTTTCTCAGCGGTACCACTGAAAATGGTTTATTTTAACATGGAACAGGAAAATAAGGTCTGCATATGAAACATGTTGTACCTATCTAAAACAAATCAAATAGGCTTATTAGCTTCTACAGGCTAAAGCAACTAAAAATCTCTCACCAGCAAAATACCTCGTCAGTTAAATGCCATTTTACGTTTCATTACTATACGATACAGTATTTATTATCATTATAGTATTACTATTTCGGCGATTAGATAAAATATAAATTATATTTGATGCAACTTTAGTTACATTTCCATGACTTTTCCCAAACTTTGGGAAAAATATTGTTTTCCATAACTTTTCCAGGGCCTGGAATTAGCATTTTGAATTTCCATGACTTTTCCAGGTTTGTAATGACCGTAAGAACCCTGTATATTATTAAACAGAGTCTAGGACCTACCTGAATCTCAACGGTGTGAGGAAGTTGAGCAGGTGGAAAAGCTCCTCCAGGTTGTTCTGCAGAGGCGTTCCAGTCAGCAGCAGCTTGTGCTGCAGAGGGTAGTTGTTCAACACCCGGAAAAACTACACCAGGAAAAATAAAAGAACAACATGTAAGCAACCGTTATCAGCTTCAGTTCAACAATAGTAGCAGCCGTCTGCATAGGCCTCGAGATTGTATAACTCCAGCGATTCACAAGAAAGAAATTGCACAACTTTCAAATTTCTGGCAGGTTATAGGTTCAGCTTTTACTTGATTATAATAAAAGGATATTTTTTTTATGCAGAATAATGTAAATGACTGTAAAAAGAAACTATGTTTAATGTAAAGGAACAAATGAAACCATTCATAACTTTGTATCTTGCGCGGCATTAATTGCAGCGCCTGAACTCTCTATTCTGTCATTAAGGGACTGCTTTGTAAAAAATGTGTCCGAACATTCTACTAAGTGATCCGGTGTGTCCGTACCTTGGACTGGTTGTTTTTCAGTCTGTGGGCCTCGTCCACCACCAGGCAGGCCCAGTCGATGGAGCCCAGGATGGCCATGTCGATGGTGATCAGCTCGTAGGAGGTCAGGAGGATGTGGAACTTGACCGACGAGTCTTTCTTTAGGAGGTAATTAACACAAAAACATGTTAATAAATATGTATGTGAATTAAATGCATTTCTTTTAAAAGAGTTCCTATATCCGAGTCTCTTACCCTCATCCTGGAGGCTTTCTTTCCTCCTCGGATGGCGTTGTCCTCGAAGGAGAACTCGTTTTCTCTGATGACGGCTCGGCTGTCTTTGTCACCGACGTACGTCACCACGTACATGTCGGGGGCCCACATTTCAAACTCTCTCTCCCAGTTGATGATGGTGGATAGTGGGGCGCCGACCAGGAACGGCCCCTTAGAGTGGCCCTGCAGGAGAAAAGAGGAGGTCAAGTCAACTCCATCATTTCAAAATTATAGAGACTAACTCTTGTGTTTCAAACTAAAAACTTTAATTAAGAGAGCAGAATGTTATGAATGAAAGAAAATTAAAAAAAAGTATGCTTTGCTAAAAATCACAAAAACAGGTTTATAGAACCAAACAGACAGATTACATCATACAAATATCTGTGGTTTCAAATGAAATCAAATTAAGTTTGAAACTGCCCAAAATGTCTTGCTGCTCGGACAGGAAGTGTCTTCTGGCCTCCAACCTTTAGATGGCAGCAGCCGCAAACATGATCAGTGTCAGTGACTGTTTTCCATTTGAGATCGAACTTAATGTCGTCAGATTTCACCTGACTTAGACAAAATGGCTGGATGGCTCCTGGCCAATAGGAGGACAGCTACCTATTGACAGCTCTACACAGGGAGGCTCAGACAAGACTCAGAAGCCAAAAATGCAATAAAAAGCCAAAATGTATTATTTTAAACTAAATATGAAACAGATATCATGAAGATAATGAAGAGCACAACCGTTAGAGTCAAAGCTACATTTAAATGAATGTGCTGAGCCCATGTTTCCAACAAAGCGGTTGATAAGAATTATCTCCAAAGCATTTCACCAGTATCTCACTGCCACCCACCTCTTTGTATAGCGAGGAGAGGAAGACAGCGGTTTGCACCGTCTTTCCCAACCCCATCTCATCGGCCAGGATGGTGTCGGTGCCCTGAGCCCAGGAGAAGCGCAGCCAGTTGAGACCCTCCAGCTGGTAGGGGTGCAGCGTCCCCCCCGTGACGTCCAGGTAATCAGGCTGTCGGTCAAACTTAATGGTCGGCTGGGAACAGAGAGAAGAGATAGGACGGATTAGCGACCAAAGATCAGCCACAAGGAAGCAGAGCTTTAAAAAACTACTTTTTTTTAATTAAAAATGGTAATATTGATTTCATGGAATAACAATTAGGCACGGTTTTAGACCATTTTGTATTTTGACTGAAATGTATTTGTCAAATGAGACTAATTTAACTACAAACAGTGTTCATATTTATAATTATTTTCTAGCACCTACTGTATGTGAGTCCTAATAAAAAGGCAGTTAAAATGACTTACATCCACAACAGGGTTCTCTGGAGGTCTTTCGGGCCGCTTCACTCTTCCTTTCACCTTGATCTTCTTCCCGGGTTTCCCCTCATCTCCCATCACCATCTCTCTGAAACAAACATTAGTTGGTAAAGCACTGTGTGGGTTTGGTGTAATCATGTTTAGTGCTTCAGTTTAAAAGGTGATGATCTGCGTCTGTATCTTACCTGTGGTTCCAGTACCGCACCTTGAAGATGTCAAACTCCGGGACGTCCATGTCGTCGGCCTCCCAGGTGGCCTGGTCGTACGCCAGCTCTCTCCACTTGATCAGGTAGTGGACGTTATTCTTCCTGTCCAAACTGGGAAAAACAAAAAGAAAACATTCCAATTAAAGTTTTTTCCCAGGTTTGGCATGACGGCAATATCTAAAATATATATTGAAAGTCGGGATATAATAACTCATAAAGCAATGGCTTGTTGAGTGAAACAAAATGTTGAAAGCTGTGGTAAAAAGTTGTTTATGTCACTGATCAAAGATGGGTATCATGGAAAACTGGTCACTGGTGGTAAAGGCTGTTGTAAATTGTAGCTCAAATGAATGAAATGAAATGAAAGAGGCACAGAGAAATGTGATTAAGTCTTGCATTCTCCTAACAAGAACATGTGTATATGTATTAAAAAAAAGTTACTGTGCCGATTAATTATAGATAAGAACTCCTATCTTTTTGGCTGATAGAAATCCTAAAGCTGTTTGATTCTTACTGGATTATTAGTCAACTCTAAATTGAACAAAAACTCTCCTTGTCTGTAACAATGTGTTTACCTGTGGTTGATGATGCGGTGGATCATCAGCCACTCCATCTTGATTCCAAAGCGGAGGTATTTCTCCTCCAGCTCTGCGTACATGGGGTTCTTGCTCTTCCTCTTAACACTTGTTTCGGCGGCCTCCTCGCCTTCCCCAAAGTCGATGGGCGGCGGATCATCCATGTCATTCTTCCGCTGGTAGTTTCTGAACATCACCTGACAGTAAATCTCAAGCTAGAGGGGAAATAAAGGGAAACAGGTTAGTGAAGAATATCATGCATACGAAACATGGATAATACCAGGGTATCCACACTTTATAAACAGCTTGTTCAAGGACTTTTCAAGGGTTTTCCAGGCCCATTTCCCTTTCATTTAATGATCCAACACAACATCGTTTGAGACACAGATAGAGGGTACTTTTAAACACTGAGAAATCTATAATGAGAACCAGCAGACCTTACAGAAACTCAAATTCAAGACCTATCGATATTACTATTTCCCTCTGTTTAAGGTGTGTTTGTGTATTCCACACACCTGGAGCTCTGTGACCCAGGAGCAGTGCCAGTACGACAAGTTGGACCACTTGGCAAAGAACTCCCTATCAGGCCGCCCTGCCAGTGGCGAGGGATCGGGGGCATCTGGCGCGAGGTCATGGGGTCGAGGGACTGGTGTTGGAGGAGGAGGTTCGCCCCACCGCCATGTCAGGATCTTCTGAACCTTCCCCTTGATGGCCGGACACTGGAAGGGAAAAAAGAGAAATAAATATATTATAGTGTCATCTCTTTTAAATCTCAGTTCAGATTCAGACACCGAATCAATGAATGAGCATTGTTTCAAGCTGCCATACCCCTATAGATCAAACGCTATATCAATCATCCCTTTTGACCCCTGATTGGCTGATGGCGACTCACCGTGCATCGGGGGCAGATCCACTCTCCGTTGGGGATCTCCGGGAGTGGCGGGTTGAGGCAGTGGATGTGGTATGACGAGGGGCACGAGTCGCAGCAGAGCAGCTCTCCACCGTCTTTACACACTCTGCAGAACTCCATGTGGTGGTCGTCCTCCTCCATCTCGGGCTCGGCGATTTCCTCCTCGACTTCGGAAACCTCTTCTCTGGCCTCCCACTGGATGCCCTCCTTCTCCTGGAATGAAAGGGTGTATAAATAAATTGATTTCAACTGAAGACAAAAAAGGTGTTACAGGATCGGTCATTTCAACGCTTCTCGATGTGTGCCTAGTGGTGCAATGCATTCTGGTCGCAATGCAGAGGTTTTAAATTGGCCACTCTTCATTTGCAATTAGATGAAGTTTAGGCTGCTTTTTGTAGATCACGGTTGTCCAGTTTAACTCTCTATTTGTGTCTCATAAAGAGGAAAAACGTTTCTAAATGAGGCGCCATAACAATCCGGCTTGAAATCTGGGTGCAGAGAGCCAACATTTTGAGGTATTCCAAAGAGATTTGGATTAAAAGCATCAGTAATGTGGTTAAAACCTAAGAGTCCAAGTATGTTGCTTACACAGTGTGGGCAGCTCCACGTGCCCTCGGGGGCTTTCTCCATGTCGGGGTCCAGGCAGACCATGTGGTACGCTCGGGGGCAGGTGTCACACAGGATGATCTCTCCGCCCTGCTGGCAAACCTCACAGTAGTCTTGGTGATCCGTCTCATAGCCGTCCCCTTCCTCTGCTTCTGAAACCAACAGAGAAAAGGTTTTAAACCAAAACACCTCTAAACATTTGGCCTTGACGCACAGAATGTGATATCTGCTCTGATCCAGGATCTGTTGTGTGTCGTTGATGTTGTTTGTGAGAGGGAACCCACACGTGATTCATTTTTCCCCTTTTAAGACACATTTGACTGAAATTCAAGGGTTTTACGATGAAATCTATCTGGGCGGATAGAACTCAATAAATAACTTTATCAGAAGCGATGGGCAATTTTAAAAGATTCATTTGCCAAAGAAACTGTTTCTCAGATTTGGAGGGTTAAATGCTCATGTGACTTTCACATCAAGTCCTCCGAGACTCAACAAAACACCACAGCTAGCGTTAAAAGGATTTTCACACAGAAGCAGCAGCAGCATCTCGTGGGGACTTGATGACCTCTTTAGTTTCAATATGAATTCCTGTGACGTTGTCTTAGCTGCTATAGAGGATGCGTCAGTAAGCAGCAACCTAGAACAAGATGTCGTCCTTCTAAATATACTTATCACTCAGCTGACTCATTCACAGTGACTAATGTGTGTGTGTGTGTGTGTGTGTGTGTGTGGGACACTTCCTCCAGTTGTTGTGCGTCCCACAGGCCTTTAATGGTTTAACTTGAACGCAGTCATTACTATCCACCACTACGTGTTAACCTGCAATCTGTAGGCTCTTGCTGCAGCTGCAACAGGTAGAGCTCCGCCGCTGACTCATGAGGTAACGCATGAAACCGTCAGGGTAACGAGTTCAACTCCCACGGGTTATACAAAACTGCATATTCAATTAAACGGTACCAGAGGATGATCCAGAAAAAAACAATAAAGAAGACTACATTTCAAATCAGCGTCCACATCCTCCACGTCTCATCCCCAGAGCATGCACACGTACCTTTCTTTTTCTTGGGTTTGCTCTTGGAAGGCTTCTTTTTGCTGCGGCTGCTGCGGCTGTTGGATCCCTCCGAGACAGAGACACTGTTCGTGCTGCCGTCCTCGAAATCGCTGTCTACTTCAGGCTCATCCTCCTCGCTCTGAAACATGGGAGAAAAACTTCTTGTTGAGAATACAGTTCACTGCATTAATCGCAAAACTGTTTGTTTAGGAAGCAAAAGACAAAGCAAAGTGGAGGTGGAACGTACCGATGAGCGTTTCCGCTTGCTGTTGAAGCCTCCAAGTTTGATTTTGAGAGGAGCCACTTTCTTGGTCTTGGCACTATTTTTCTTGTCTGCTGCTTTCGCTGTTGGTTTGGACTTTTTGCGGCAGTTAGGGCCTGTCGACACGAAACAGAAAGGCAGAGGTCAGTCACACACAGAGCCGAGGATAACGTAAAGATCCGACTGAAATCCACCAACTGTTCAGAAAATACAGCTCTGTTATATCATTTGACCCCTCCTCGTCCCCACTGTACCTTTGCCTTCCTTTGTCTTGGCCTTGCGTAGAGGCGGTGGGGGGGGCTGCTGAGGCTCTACTGGAGGGGGTGGTGCTACAACGACCGGGGCGGCCTCCGCCACCATGGTCTCGACCGCAGCCGGCACGTTGGCGGTGGCCAGGGCTGCGTTGGCAGCGGCGGCTCCTCTCAGGGGGTTGTTGGTGCTGAACTCACGCCACTTGGCCCCAAGAACCATCATCATCTTGGACACGGCGATCTTAGGGTTCTTGGCTGCGATGAGGGGCCTGGAGGTGAGGGAAACACACATTTAAAATGTAAACAAACATGAATCGACATGAATATTTGGCCAATTTAGCACCACAATAATCCCAAAACTGGTTGAAGAGCAGAAATAAATAAGAAGACTGGAATAAAGTGTATTAGAGTATCTACCTGACGAATTGGCTGAAGGCCTTGTAGTTGGTCAGAGAGCGGTAATCTTCCTCAGTGAAGATGTGGTCGATGTCCTCCATGCCCCAGTCATCAAGGAGCTGGGATGACGTCTTTGGCTCCTACAGGAAACGAACACCAACAATCAGCTACGTTTGTATGATGTTGTACAATTTAAGATTGTACTACTAGGACTAAAGGCTTTTAAATTGACATTGTACGTTTCAAAACTTGCTGTTGCCCAACAAACCAGCAGGTAACATAATGATCATATGCAGGTAAATCACTGAAAACGATTGAACTGAATCAACAAGCCAAGTCTTGCTGTTGTAAAAAAAAAAAAAAACATAATAGGTAGAAGTGTAAAAAAACGGAAAGAAATCCACAATTAGAGACTCTAATAATAGCCTTAGTCTGTGCAACGCTGGTTTCTCACTACCACTTTAAATCAGTAAGTGAGGCATAATCGATACTAATCTAATCAATTGATTCGATGAACAGAGTGTGGAGGAGAACCTGGTCTAGCAGACGAGCCATAACATGTGGGACACTGCATTAGAGAATACATGGTGCCAGGTGTGTTTCTGACCATTATTATTCAAACATCTCATGTGAGAAGCTCTTGCTGGATGAGCACAGCGGTGACTGATCCTGCTCTGACTGAGTGACCAGGAAGAGGGACCAGCTGCTGCTTTTCAGCGTAGATCTCGAGCACAACAGCTGCCATGTATAGGTTTTTAAAAAGCAGTGCTGCGTGCCGTCCTTATGCATCAGAAAAAAACAAACTATCAGAGCTGTAATAATGATGCTTTAATGGCTCTATCAGACTCTACTGAATAGGGTTTAGAATCAGAGATGAGCTAACCAACAAATGCAACAAAAAATCAAATGTAATAAGTCCATTTGATTCATCTGACCCACTTTCTTTTTAAAGACAATGACATCAAACTGCTTGGTGATATAGTTTCTAATCTAGTGACAAAGGCCAGGATTAAATCTTTTCTGTTTTACAGTCCAACATTTTTTATCATATTCACTTTATCTGTCACAAAAGACACAAGTACATGGCTAAATATTTGGGTTATCTAGAAGAGTTGTTTCATTTCCTAGTACTTTTAAGTATTGTAGGCAATTCAACCGATTTCTTGCAGATAACTGCGCCTCTTCAAATCATTCGCATTTATGTTGTCTTCCAGAACTGGCTGCAGAATAGATTGAGGGCGGCTTTAACAATGAATCAAAATGTGTTTATCTAACCAAAAAAAGGGTCAAGAGCGCAGTGCATTGTGGTGCTAGGCGAGGTTGCCATGGTAACAGCATATATGCCTTACAACGCCCACCCCAGACGCACACACCACCCCTTGCATAAGTGTCATTAACTACAAGGCCCCCTATTGGCTCAGAGTACACCAGACACAGCTCTTTGTTTAACAGTCTCTCGTATCGAATCTGCGTTTGTCAAACCGCAACATTACAGGTACGCAGTCAATAGGCGATCATCATGGAGCCAACAAAGGGTTGTTACAGAAGTAATCTTACTAATAAAGACATTTGGTTGTTAGAAATTGGAGTAAACCATTAAACTGAAAAAGGGTCCATGTAGCACCGTTTCCTGTCGTTTCTATATGTGCATTGTTTGGTTGTCACACAGCACACAACAGAACTACCACGCCAGCGGTTTTGCATGTTTTAGCCTATTGACATCAAGTCGCATATGATTTACATCGCTGCAAATCATTTCGTAAATGATGCTGATGTTTTAAGACATTTTATATGCACTTTTTTTATCAGATCAAGGAGAATTTTGGTGTGACTTATATTTTTGATATAATTCTACATCAGTATGCAGGGGGTCGTCACCTTTACCCCACTTGAATGGTTTGCCCAAAACGTGTTCCACCACACTTCTTATACTGTACATATCCCTCTATTGTTCAGCCACGTGACATGATGAGGTTTGGTCAACAATTCTAGACAGGGCAGGCATTACTGGCAATTTAATTGGATTCTATTATGCAAAAATGACTATAACTCATCAGTTCTTTTGGGGTCAGTGAAGACTGTGTGTGGTTATGGCGTAAACGTGGTTTCAGGGGCTTTTTAATCCTTCACTAAGATGTACGTCATCATCAGTGCAGATGTGTGTGTTAGAGACTTCACTTTAACACTACTAATCCCCCTCAAAGCCCACTTTTCCTCACCGAGCTGTCGTCATCATCATCATCATCGTCGTCATCTTCTTCTTCTTCTTCCTCGGGCTCCGGGTCTTTCTTCTTGGAGCTGCTCCTCTCTGCCCCCGAACTGCTCCTCTTCTTTTCTTTGCCGCTGCTGGCTCTCTTTTTCTTTTTGCGTCCTGGAGTGTAGTCACTGCCTTCGCTGTCAGAGCGCAGGATGGCGCTGCCTTCCTCAGCCTCCTCCACTGGGCCCACGTCCATGGCCTCCGGGGAGCTGATCGGGACCTCCTGGAAAAATGAGAGCAAAAGACACAAGTTAGCAAAGACAGAACACAAGGTTTGAGAACAATGGGAACGGGACAAAATATAGGTGATAATACGTTGAAATGTAGAGAAAAGCAAATGTCTTTCGGTTTGTTCATTACATACAAATATTTTCCTATTCTTTTTAGTTTATTTATTTTCTCAAATCATAAAAGTAAAAAAAAACACATGTTACGGAGTTGTGCTATAGATAACGTTTTTCAAAAGTAGGACAACTATCATTTTTATAGTTCATTTTTGAAGAATGGAGGGGGAAAAATGCAAATAAAGAGTGGACTAGAAAGTTTTGAGATGTCCAATAAAATAAAATAAAAATGTGCCATACGAGAGCTTTAGCAGCATCAAGTATTTGACAATCATAACTACTTTTAGCAAATTTGAATGTGTTGTTTTGCCTATATCAAAGTCCGCAGACAGTTCTGCTTTCAATTGTGTGTGAAGCTTAAATTCAGGTGTTATGGTGTTTTGGTAAGAGTTGTTTATTCCTAGTTTATGTTGAAGACATCACCTTGGATATAGGATTAAAAAGTTGTAATATTCTTTCTAATATTTCATACTTGTAGCTACAGTAATTTACCCCACACAGTAATGTCCACGCTTACCTCTCTGCGTGAGCGCCTCTTACTGCCCTTGCTCTCTTTGCTCTTCTTTGCCTTCTTCTTCTTCTTCACCTTCGGAGTCTCATTCTCCGAGATCTCCTCCTCCTCATCGTCTGCAAATCACACAAGATATTTGATGGTTTTAGATAAAGAGCAGAGTCATGTTGTACTGTATTTGGGCCGTGTGATAAAATTACAGAAAATAGAGCTGTTAAAACACTGCATATCCTGCCGTTAAAAAAGAAGAGTCAGTTTGTCAAGTTATCAGCCGGTAAACAACTTCCTGTCATTGAGCAGCTTTTTCAGTGCTACTCATATTTAAAAGAAATGTAAGTATACTTTACTTTTAAATGTGTGTCTTTTCCGTTTAGTTTAAGTTCTCAGGCTGAGAACAATTGAATTGCTGTTTATTAATAACAAGTAATATCTTTGTAGCGATATTCAACATCATGGCATGCAGCTTTAGTAGTATTGTTTCCATCATAGCTCAAACCTGAGGATTTTCCACCTAAGATTAACTGTCATCACTGAATATGAAACAGATTGATTAATGGTGCCTATTCATGTTTGAATTATCACTACTAACAGGATGCCACATTTTCACTTTTGCAGTGGCCAACTAGCTGGTTTTCAACACAAGTCAGGGAACAAAGTCTGGTTTTAAACCATCATTTAGCCCCATTTCCACCCATACCAGGCTGCAACCACATTCACTTGGTGTCAAATGACACATAAGTGCTCCATGATTACATGGCTAGAATGAAAACTGGCATGAGATCCAGGGACCAAGACTAGTAGAGGAAAGCTAGTGGTTTGGGTTAGTACTCCATTTTATAAGTTGCCCTTAGGGAGAAGATTCAAATCAGTTTTGCTCTAGTGGTTAAAACTGTAATTTACAACTGATGAGTCATAATTTACCACACCCTCCTGCAGGGCCTTATGACAGTGGGATACATGTCCAGTGTTCAGCAAGGCCGCAGTGGCTCCAAAGAGAAGTGCACTTAGGCCCCATTAATGTAATCAACTACAGTAAAAAGTAAATGGCAAGCAGCCATTAAGATGCACCTGGTGAGGAGGACACTTAAATGTGATGAGCATTTCGGGTCATATAAAAGGAGAACAAGCTGTATGTGAGCATGTGGGTGAACAACTGAAAATCCCAGCAGAGAAAACATATTTTTTTCCTACTTGATATTATGAGAAGTCAGTGTTTGTATGAAAACCAGTGCCTAGTAATCTTAAGGGCCCTTTCACACCTACATTGTTTGATCCGGACTTTCAGATTTCAGTTTGATCCGGACCAACATGAGATTCAAAGCCAGATAGACGTTATTGCTGGCTGTCATCATGTTTTAAGAGTATAGAAGCCCCTTTGTGGAGCAGCTCAGTGTGTAAAGATTGTGTAGAAGAGCATTTCATCTCCTAAACAAAGAAGGTAAAGTAACCGTGTTTGTACGTGTACATACGAGAGGATGGGAAAGCCCATCTCCAAACCACTCCATTGCAAGTTTAGGGACATTCAGCTCACATAGGTGGTGATGACAGGAAATAGATACGTCACGTATAGCACTTTAGTTTTCTTGCATAATTGCAATGTGAAACCAAAACTAAATAGATAAAAAGTGTAAACGCCCCATCCCTAAAATGATCTTAATCAACAGATTACAGTGGGTTTAAGAACCGGAAAAGAGGCCCTGAGCTATAGACTAAAGACGTGGACTCGAAACGTACACAAAAACCATATGTATAGCTTAAAAAGGACTTATAAATGATTTTCTATTTTATCATAACTTGTTTCTGTAATTCAAATCAGGATATTACATTTTGACACTTTTCCCCCCATTAAATATCAATACAATAATTAAATTGGACTGCGGGACTGTGATGGACATTATTTATCAGTCAATATAGAGACCACATTATTAATTATAAATCAAAGATAGTGACAGCTTTGCCTGTGACTAGGATTTGTTTCAAGCCAAACTTCTGCCTAAGACAATAAGCATTTTAGTGGTTGAATGTAACTAAGTACATTTACTCAACTCTGATATTAGACAACAAAGAAGTACTTGTAGTTTACCTTTATAATTCTGCATTTCAGAAGGAAAATATTGCTTATTTTCTTTCTTTCTTTTTAAATCAACTACTTAATTTGACAAAGGCGGTTCCTTTGCAGAGCTCAAATATATAGTGTAAATACAAATACAAATCTTTATCTTCTAACATTTTGGGACCATGATGGAAATTAAGGCTTACAATTTAACATGCTATTATTTGGATGTTTGTTTCAGTATCTTGTATGATACTTGTATGCTGTGCTGTGTACGGAGAGTGTTGTTTTAATTGCCAGTGCCATATACACATTTCCATTTTATGAACAATAAAGTATTCTGAATCTGATAATGAATAAATGAACCAATCAATCAAATTGACTGTTCAGAGGAACAATAACCTGCCTTGATATCCAAAAATGTAGACGATTTAGCACATCCTTGTTGAGGCTTCAGTCTCTTTTTGCACACTGTTTTGTTTATGCAGCATCGCTTGACATATTTAATGAAGGTTTGTTGTCTGTGACAAGCGTTTAAAATGTTCGAGTAGATTGTAGCTATTAAAGCTAACGTGCGGGACTACTTGTTCTCAACGCTTCCACCGTGTACGCCGCGCGTGCTCGTCGGTATTATACAAACTGTAAACAATGCGATCTTACACCACATCAGTTTACTAGCTTTTTAGAAGATATAACAGCCAGAAACGATTAATAGTATGTTTTACTATAATGTATTATTTGTACTTTTTCCACACACACACACACACTCAAACAGAGTGTGCCGGCCATGAGGAGGGGAACGCAGCAGAACGTCATCCGCAGCTTCAGCGCTAACTGGCTGCTGCCTCCATCTTGTCATCGACACGTAAATAACACCGGTAGCAGGCTAACGCTAGGCCCCGGGAACATGCCGGTGAGTCGGTGTGACTTGACGATAATGCAGCTTTCAGACACATTGGATATGGATGGTATTGGGGTAACAGCTATTTTTGTTGAAGTTTTAAAGCTAAACAGCTGAATAGCCGCGGGAAAAGTGTGTTTGCTAAGGTTGCCGCTAACATTAGCTACCCGGTAGTTAGCAGCATTGACTAGCAGAGCTAACGATACATGATTGATATGAATGCAAGGAACCCACATCTGCTCGTGCTAACATACAACCAATGTGAACATTAGCAATTTAAGCTAACAAATGAGCTTGTCTTACCGTGCATTAACCGGTCCTTGGGGGCTCCATAATCATCTCTGTCATCCTCGCTTCCAGACATAGCGGACAGCAGAAAACTTTCTATTTAGTTAGCTAAGAGTTTAGCTAACTAAATAAAGTTTTTTATTGGTAGGATAATCCAGAGTTCTGACCCAGTCTTGACTATGTCCCAGGTCGTGTTGTGTTAGTGAGTTGAGGGCAGTCGGCCAGGATTCGACAAGGGAAATAAGAACAAAAAGAGAAAACGGAAGTGAATAATTGGTACCAAAAAAGCATTCAATACACAGCACCGGATAAAAGCAACACAGACACTCACTGCATGGACTTTTCCAGACAATACATGCAAGTTTATCAAGCTACCAAGTAGGACAGCTCACAAAGATGATCACCCTCACTCACTCACTCCATCTCTGCTGACATGCCATCTTGCCACAATCGTTAGTTTCCGTGCCATTAGCATGCGTGCTAGCCGAGCTTGACCGGCGGCCAGTTTCAGATTTGAGACAAACTAAAAGAAACCCAAGCACTCACACTCTTTTACATCCAATTTTAAAATATATCGGTTTAGCAACTACCAGAGAACGCGGCTATCTCACACACACCATCCTACCCTTTCTCAAGTAACATTTTCAAACAATAAAACCAAAAACTGAGATACTCACAACTTGATTCACACAGCTTCCAAAAACAGTAACTCCAGGCTCACTTTGTCTATCAATCAATACTTGGAAGCTTTTTATGTTAAGGTAACGGTAAGGTTATACATACAATTTAAATATATTTCCGTGTTTTTTGTAGGCAGCGTGTGCGCACGACGCCGTCTCCTCTTTCTCTCCCTCGCACACTACACACACCCCGCGCGCGCGCACACACACACAAAGAGATCAGGGGGCAGGCATCCCATAATATTCCCCCCCCTTCCGCACACACATACACGCACTTCATTCACCCCTCCCCCACTCTGCATAGTTACCTTGCAACGTACAGACCATAATAGTCAACTCACCCCCTCCCTCTCCTACAGTCTCTTCCCCATTCCTCCATGCACCCCCCCCCACACCTCCACCCCCTCCCTTAGCAACCAGGGTTACCATGGAGACGCTCACCCCCCTCCCACACCCGTGTGGCATCCCATAATAGTAATGAGCGCAGTCACTAACATCCCTCAATAAGCATAACTCCAAAAAAGAGAGAGATAGGAGAAAGGAGGGGAGAAAGAAAAAAAAGGAAAAGCGTCACATGGCAACTGTGTGTGCCACATGACTGCTTAACTTGAGTGTGCATGTTTGCATGTATGCGCATGCACTGTACTGTATATGAGCCCGGCTGCCCAAGATGTAGATATAATGCAAAGGCTGATGCCACCTTTAAAAAGCATAATAGGTACACCAAAAGTTTGGAGACACTGAGGGACCCAGGTGTAACCCCCATCTCATCCATTTGAGTTATTATGAGCTGATATATAAGGTTTCTGCCTATGCATGACTCACCATAAAGTCAATATTTTCATCAGCACTCATGAAGGCCAACCAGCATCGGCTGATTAAGGGGGAAAACCAGTTTTGTGAGTGTGTGAAGTTAAAAAGTCAGGTTATGTGCAATGCACTCTAGGGAAGAGGTCACAGAGGTCAAACTGTAGCCAAAACCTTCAAGTCTGCTGCTTTAAGCCCCCCTCAAAACAAGAAACAGGGAGCCCAGAAGTACAAGAGCCAAGCCAACAGCTGAGTTAAGCTGGCTGCACACACACACTCTAATACACACACACTGGCTTGCTCCACATGCTGCATGGAAATACATTGCAGTCAATGGTGGGAAAAACGTCTGGGTCCTAGACAGTTTTTTCCCACCGTTAACTTACTAGTGCATTCAGCCTGTGGAGCAAAATACAGAACCGTAGTGTGGCAGAAAGGCTTCTGAAGGACGTTTTACCTCATGGGAAATCCACATTGTATATGTCAGTTAATGGGGAGTCCTGTATTTAGATTCTGTGAAGCATCCGAGTGACTTATGCATTGTTATTGTGCCACTGCAGGACAAATATGCTCTTCTGATGCTGCCCGAGTCACCCACAAGGGTGCAAAAAAAATCCCCAAATCAACAGCTGTTTTGCCAGCCCCAGTAGAGTATATAGGCAACAGTATGTCGACATTACATTAGAAAATACATAAAAGCACCTGTAAGTTCCAGGATTAAACAATAGGCAGCATGCAAGAGCCTCACCACGCACTGACATTTCAACCAAGGGCATGTTCTCATAAGGTCAAACTCATAGAGAACATAATACTGTTTAACATCTTACCTTGTGATTTACAACTCAACATGATGAACATTTTAAGCATTATATAATCAAAAGTTACGCAAAAGAACATTAGACAGCACAAAAACAGAAATACATCAATACACAAAATAGAAACTCCTGTTAGTATAATGCAATACAAAATAAAATCATCTTAAGTTGTTTTTTATCCATGCTCCTTGCAGACTCACAGCACAGCGGTTTACAAAAGTATGAAATTACATTTTACAAGCAATTGATCACATGACTTCACATTACAAAGCAATATCCTAGGAATGTGTACTTGTACGGATTTAATAGCTCAACACAGTTTTTTTTTTGATGACGTTATATTGTCATGCAGCTAAAGTAGAGCATCCTATTGGATGTCATTCTGTTATGTTAAATGAATGAAGGAAGTTGCGGGTCAGAACACAAGCATCGGCCACTCATGGAGAAAATTATACCTTTTTTTTAAACTGCTGAAGCGCACAATCTTTTTTATTAAAATTAAATAAAATATTTTTTCGTAATTTAAATGACATTATTTAGCCCAAACCATGACAAAAAAACAACCTGGGAAATGATAAGATGCAGGGATTTCCACATATTTTTGACCATATATCAATGTGTTTGAATATGAGGGATGCAACTAATGAATCAAATATCTAGGTGATGTATTTTTGCACTTGCAAGCCAGCGAAGACAACAGCTGCTGGTAATTTACCAGGTTGAGTGTGCATTAGTCAGTCATTATGAATGACCTATTGTTCAGTAAAATACCAGTTTCTTGTACTGCCATGACCACTTCACCGTGGTATAAAGGATACATTATTATATTGCATTGCACACAGACACCATTGTGTCATTCAACATGTTAAAGTGCAAAATTAATATCCGTATGATGAGATTCTTTTAATGTATGGAGGATTCATGAATGCAATGACAAATTATTCATGTCAGCATATTGTTGCAGTGCCCCGACACTCTGGCTTTTAACCCTTTTCAAGCTGTCCCCCTCTGCTCTCTCTTGACTTTAGCTAGAGGCCTCTCTCCCTCTGGCCCTTTTCCTTACAGCCGGACCTGAAGTCGTCTCTGACTCAGCACACCCGCATTTGGACTGTCTCTCTCTTTCTCTTCTGGACTTTCCTTTGTCCCACGGCAGCAGCAGCAGGGAACTCCTTTCCCTCTGCATCCTCTCACACGGGCCGACACAAAGAACGAGTTAAAAAACAACTTCTCTGTCTTTCTTTTCTCTGCATTTCTTCCTCTTTCGCCCTCCCTCAGTTTGCATCTTGTCCCCCCTCCCCCACACTTCTCCTTTTACTTGACTATGGACACAGTGTTCATGTGTGCATTTGGGGAGGAGGGGGGTGGGGGGGTATCATCTTATAATCACCAATCAGAAGGATACTGGGGGCAGTTGTCATAGAAACCTCGTGCACGGCTCTAGACGCCCCTCCTACCCCCCCACCAACAACAGAATTGCATATCACATAATGATAATAATATCATTTCTGAGGCAAAAAAAGGAAAAAGAAAGGGAGGAGGTGGAGGGGTGGGGTGTAGACGACAGACCATAATAGTGCTCCTGTGCTGATGGTCGCCATGGAGATAAGCAGAGGGGTGGAGGAGGAGGGTTACAGGCGGGGTCAGATTATCATGTAAGTCAAAATGCATACCATAATACTTCTTGACTGCTCCCCCCCCCCCCCCCCCCCCCCTCCCTGCCGCTCAGACACCATCTCCGCTCCACCTATCGTGCCCTACAGCACACACTCTGAAGCCGCTGCAGATAATAAAGTGCAGATGGATCTGATCAGAATACAACATGTCTGCCACATGAGATAACACACAGTGGCAGCTGACGGATGGAGAGAACAAAAACCAGCTACAGATGTGATTTTTACCTCGCGGTTGTCGGGATGTCCCAGATAGCTCATGTGCTGATGAAGTTGGGGAGTTTAAATCTGCGCCATGACCTTTTCATTTACAGTCATCTTTCTAAACTCTGCCATCTTTTCTATCTCACTTTGTACATAACAAATAATGATAAAATACTTAGTAAAAATAGTCTATGTTGAAGTTACCATCAATCAAGAAGACACTTCTATTTAAGTTGTTATTCGTAATGTTAACTCCATATTTTCATGGGCCACAACCTTTGTTGTTCACACTGCACACATGAACTGTATGGTTACACTTAAGATAACCAAGGGAACCCCAGTAAAAGACAAATGGCTCCTTAAAAATCCCATCAAAGTCAGAAAGGCAGCATTACTCTTTGCAATTCTACGATGAAAGAAACATCTTGCTAGAAGATGCAGACAATATGATAAATACTGTTATCTGCAGTAGTTCAGTTTTAGATTACACCTGAAGGCCCCTACACACCAAATTAGCCGCTTTCACACCAAGTACTTTGCCGTACTTAGATCCCAGCACTTAGTTCCCAGCACTTAGTTCCCCCATGGAACTAAAGAGCAGATCGCGTTCACACCGGAATAAGTCCCTGAGGGAAGATTATGCAAATGGAGCTGCTGACGTCACGGCCCGTCCACACAGCGGCGTGCGTTGAAGCTTGCCGGCAGGCGTGTCTGAAACTCGACCAACAACCAATCACATGAATCTCCCGCCCCTGACACACAAGCAGCGGTTTGATTGGCTAGAGCTTGTACTGGCATATGATTCGATTGGCTGACGCTTCTGCCGAGGCTTCAAAAGTTGAACATTGCTCAACCTTTGCAGCGAGCCACGCCAGCAAAGCTCCGCTTCGCTTCCCACAATGCAGTTCGGCGAAAAGTGACGTCACCCCATTCAAAGTGAATGGTGACGCTTTCAACGCACGCCACTGTGTGGACGGGCCGTCACTTCTTCTTCTGCTGCTTTGGGTTTACTGGCAGGCCGCAAACAACTTCACGGCGTATACTGCCACCCGAAGTCCCCGGCCGGAAGTCCCCGGAGTTGGGGACTGGCTTCACAAAACTTTTCAGAGTTTTACGGAGCGTGGTTTGCAATTCGCCCAGCCAATCAGAAATTGGAACTTTTTTCTCCTCAGTAAAGTCCCTGCTCTCTAGCAGGGACTGAAAAGGGGGGAAAAGGTCTCATGAACTAAGTTCTCTTTTTGGTGTGAACGCAAAATCCCAGGAACTATCGGAACTAAAAGGGAAAAGTACGGGGAAAAGTACTCCGGTATGAAAGCGCCTATTAGGCGGAGTACACAAATGGAGTCCACTATGGGCCAAAACTAACACTTAGGTTTCTGTAGGGTTCATGGCAGACGGATGCAGTGGGAAAACATGCATCAAGTGTCAGATGTATCTCTGCATTTAAAAAAAGGATGGAGTACTACAAATGAGGGATCAATATTTTTTGCATTGAGTTGTTGTGCTCTAATGTTGTCTAAATGTACTTGTATGTTAATGTTGTTTGTATACTATGCTTTGCATAACTAACACCTGATGTCCTCTACAGAGGACACACAATAAAACAATTTATTTTAGTTTTTGTTGGTCATTATGTTAATAACACCCTAAAGACTTGTGTGATCTAAAAAAAAAAGGAAATTTGAAACCTTTTTCTTTCTGGGTTCCAGGAGATATAGCAAATATGTGTGCCTATCCTGCTATTTGTGTTTATTCTTTTAATCACACAGCGTTAAGATGAAATAAAAATGTGCCTACATAACTGTCAGTTGCAGCCGTAGCATTATTATTGGTTTAACTAGCCTAACAGTATATTTTTAAAACATTTTAAAATGACCATCTTGAACAGCGACAACATTAAAATACTTCTAGGCAGATTGTGGACAGTAACAAAGTACATTTACTTAAGTACTGTACTGCTCCACTCCCATTCAGGCAAATAGTGTTTCGCTAAGCAGAACAGCCAATCAGAGTGATTTATTTTGCCGACGGCCTTTTACCGACAGCCTCCCGATTCAACATGAAGGCTTCTCAATTCTCTAATTTCCCCTCCTGGACTCCTATCCTGGACTCCTATCCTCGTGTCTTAGTCCCGCCCACAGGAGATGCGAGCGGAGGAGTCGAGGAGGGGAACCGAGTTGAGAGGAGTGGAAGCAGCAGGCGTTTAGAGAAATGAGAAATCCTCTCCTCTGAGCGGTCATTTTAAAGAGACGTCCATTAATGATGACAGGAGGCACAGCAGCCCTCTGTCTGATGGACAGAACTGTGTTCATGACCACTTATATATTTACTTTTAATTCATTCACAGTGCGGTATAATGAGACAATAACAGGCTACAGATGTGGACATATAGACACACATATATTTATATAAATATATACAATTTCAGAATCAAACAAGTATGAGAGCACTCTCATAATAACGTAACACAATCAGAGACTGGATATATCCCCTGCCCCCCCTCTCTGGTCGCTGAAATGGGGAATTGAAATTACGGGCCAAAAGTTTTATTTACAAGTATTAAAAGTAAGCATAGGACACCAAACCAACTGAGTCCGCCGCATCTACGCACTGTACAACACACACCTACACACTGTACAACACACACCTACACACTGTACAACACACACCTACACACTGTACAACACACACCTACACACTGTACAACACGCACCTACAGCTCCTAAAGCATATCATATATTTAAGCAATAGCTCACGACAGGCCGTGGTATATGGCCATTATATCACAGTTAAGGGGCGTGGTTCGGCCTGACGCGAAGGATACAGCCGTTGTGTATTTTATTATGTGAAGCACTAAGTGGTTTTAGAAAAATATCGACTCTTTGTTTGCAGATATCTACTAAACTAAAGCATACAAATAAAGAGAGTAATGTAGGCCTGTTATACTGAGTGATATATTATACACACTGCTCTGCTTTCTGCACAGACCTCACAGCTGTTCTCACTGTAAACATCGCGTTGTGATGAAAGCAGTTACTAAAATAATATCCAGGGGATGCATGCAGAGCTGTCCTTGGCTGAGATAAGTCCGGCCGTGCGTCACGCCTCTTTGAAACATCACTGTTGCCGGAAATACATCTGCGGAGGAGCCGTGGAGGAACCATCAGTGTATCCTCGATTATAGCTCCTCCAGAGAGCCTTCTCGATGCTCGATGCTCGGTCCTCGATGTGCATTTAGAGAAATTAGATATCCTTCAACATGGCGCGCTGAAATCCATTTCCGGGTCACTACCGGAGGACCGAGGAGGGGAAATTAGAGAATTAAGAAGCCTTCCATGTCGAATCGGAGGCGGAAGGTGTCGGCACGGCCGAAAAGACACGACGGTGCGGGACACACCAATCTGAGTAGGGCGACACGACGCTCATCGACGGCCAGACATCTATCGACAGCCGAAATCGGCCCGGTGTGTAGCGGCCTTTAGTCTCAGTCAGGACCACAGTTTTTGCCACAATAAGTGAAATTCTACTATAGTAATTACGGCTAGCTCAGTACAACCAAACGGCAGCCAACTGATCATCCAATAGACAAATCGTTGATTATTCGGGCAATCAATCAGGTAACACACACCTCGAATTACAATCAATCTGGCCTAAACCATAACGTTTGTCTTTTCTTTTAAGAGTCTACTGGCTCTCTGATGCTATACTTCAAGCGCCCAAGAGTAGGAGACAGGCTTTAAAGCGAGACTGAGATGGTAGCCATTGGCTGAACTGTGGATTTGGGAAAGGAACATCTAATTTTTAGGTAAATCCAAGTACAAACAATTGTACGCTTATGCTATTGCTATGAATGTAGAATATCCAGGTCATTTTATACTCAGGAGCTTTTGGGGGGAAATGTATAGAAAAGAACACACTTTTTCCATTTCTCTTTTCACATACATACTGCGTTTAGGTGACAGCAATGCTTTGAGCTAAATGCAAGCTACCTACTTCTCAATTTTGTTTTGAGTTGGACAGTGAAATACTGCCATTATTAACATGATCAAAATCACACATGACACCTGAACAAGAATCCATTAAACATTTAAGAAATTATTAAGATTAAATATTTCGTGGTGGCCTGACCATAGAGATGGACATTTTCCGACTCCCTCATATACCGTTTTTTGCTTTTCAAACCTCAATTGGATTGTATATTCAGTTTGTACACATTGGAAAACGATTAGGGCCGTTTGCCATCGGCAGTAGACAAGGGCCTTTCTGTTTTTGTGATAAGATCAATGGTGTGGAGGTATCAGTCGTCATCGTTAGCGGTCGTTATCGTTAGCGGTCGTGATCGTTAGCGGTCGTCATCGTTAGCGGTCGTCATCGTTAGCGGGGTTAGAAAAAGTGTGCAATCGAGTGTCATGTTTCCATCATTACCAATGGGAGCTTGAGCTGATACATATCCGTGAGTCATGCTAAGTCAGTTGTCCCGGGAATAAATGCAGATGATATATCCAAATACAAAAGCCAGATGTTAGCTGGTCTTTTTGTCACTCATGTCCGTGGAAATGATTTTTGAAACCAATTATTGTGCTGTTTTAAGACCATACTGATCAAGCTTCCGTATCAGGTTACATAAAGACTACCTGGTGTCTAGATGTAACAGCAGTGAATACAACGAATTCCAAGAGAAGCTGGCATTTGTATAAGCACAAAGGACACTGCAAAGGATCCGCTGTGGTAAGAGTAAACAAGGCAAACCACCGCACATAAACACGCTCAGGCTCCATCGCTGCCTCAATCATTTACATTACAGGGGACAGGGAGTGTATTGTGCTCAGTGTACTGCTCAGATAGTTTGCCCGTGAAGTTTTTTTGATGACTTCCCAGCTGCCACTCTGCCTCTGTGGCTTTGTGCTGCCTCCTCTCTTGGGTCTCGCTACCTTCTTGTTCGTGAGTCACTCTGCACCTGAAGATGGATACTAAATCCCCGACATACATTATAGTCTGCGCACGTTTAGGCGTCATGTTGATGCACACACACACACACACACACACACACACACACACACACACACACACACACACACACACACACACACACACACACACACACACACACACAAAAGCTCATGTGGACTGGAGGAGGGAGGGGGAAGGAGGTGGTGCATGGGGGGGAGCCACCTCACACAAAAAAAAGGCCTAGGCCAGACCATAATACTCACCCCCCCCCCCTTCTTACTTCACCGCTTCCGCCCCTCCCCCAGCCTGACAACTCAGACATCCTATAATATGCGTTTGCCTGCCCCCCCCCCCCCCCCCCCCCCCACCTCCTCCTTCTTTCTTCAATGCTTGGCCTGCCACTCCATAATAATAACACTGCTAATTCGCCTTCTCTCTCAAAGCCCCCCCCCCCCTCCCCTCCCTTCACCGCCACCATCATCATTTCCTGTCTTATAGGTTCCTGAAGTGCAGAGTACAGTATGTCTCTCAAAACAGCAGCCACTTATAGAGGCTCAAAATAACCAGCCTTCCTATCTGTGACGTCTTCATCACACTGTGTCAACCCGGGGTTCCTCTCCCTCTGCTGCTACACAGTAGTACAGATCATCGCGGATACTAATAGATAGGAAATAGGGCCAGTTTATACGGCCTGGGACACATGGGGGGAAGTTCATCGTCTTGTTTTTTCTATGGCTTAGTTCTTACAAAATCAAACCCGACATACTTATATCTACTTACTAAGGTCACTAAGCACAGCGATGCCGGATTGGTGCAGTCCCAGGACCTCCCCTCGGGGTCCCAAGATGAACAAATTGTGTTACGCAAGGATTGTTCTCGCAATATTCTGGACACATGCATCTTTCTGAGATAGAAAATGAAATGACTGCTTACAACTTATAGCTACTCTAAGGCCTGTGGAGTGTGGTCATAGACCAACACAAATGTTGGCTGTGTTCAGATGTATTTGTGGTGTGCAATCCATTTATATTAATCATTTTATATTGTATATTTATGTCGAACTGTAAGAAGAATATGCATTTAAGCTTAGAATTTGTATTTCTGGTTCTACAGCAGAGCAAGATGTTGCAGGCCCTTTGTTAATGAAAGCACTGAGACCTGCTTATATTCATGAAGCTCTGAGGAGCTGTACGCTCTTACATCTGTTGAACCACAGTGTATTATACCCAGATATGGACACATGTGGAGACAGACAGCTTGTCACAAACTCAAATGAGTTCCCAGTTGGACGTTTCAAATAGAGCTGCCCCTTGGTTGGATTTCCAACCAGAAAGGGGGGAGAACGTAACAACCCGGACCTTAAAATCAGAAATGGCTGTTTGATACATCAACTACGTGAAAGCTGTAGTAATATACTGTTAATCAGAACTCTTGTCTTATTTGTGTCCCATTAAGGGTCCCATGCAGGTCTCCCTTGAAAAAGAGATCAATGATCTTGGGACCTACCTGGTTAGATAAAGGTTTCCCAATGTAAATGGATTGCAGCATGATTATAATGGTTTATTCACTAGCTTCTCAGATTTCCCGAGTTGAGCAGTTGTTCTTCTTCTGTTCGACTTTGGTGTAATCATGTTTAATGTGGAAACAACATGGACGCTACAAAGAAGATATGTTATACTGTATTGCTCAAAACGTTTAAACAACTTTTTTGTTTCGGACAGGGGGATGTCAGGAACTAATCTTTCCGATTGTTACTACACTGAATAAGAACACACAAGACCACGGTTGTTTTGGAGAAAGCCCCAGTTCGGTATTTTTTTCATATATCGAAATTAAATGAGTGAAAGCTTCACATTCCCAATTAACTCTAAACTTGTGTTGTGTGAATGAAGGACATTTGTTTAGCTTTTACCTCCAATTTCAGCGAGTTTTCATCAGGCTGTTTTACTTCTGGTCTTTGAATAGCTGCAGAAACAGATATGCCCTCCATGACTGTTAACCCTCTTCAAAAAGTCCTCCATCACATATGGTCATTTTAGAAAAGAGAGCCGTACTTCTGGCATCAGTTATAGTCATAATTCCACGTCATGTATAGTGGTAATCTCAGAACGGCTTGTATCCTCCCGGTGTAGACGCTATGGATTCATCATGTGTTTACAGCTTCATCAAGATGTCAAAGTCATGGTGCAAGGACATATAGAGCTGTACATACTGACGACTGAAGAAATCAATGGCAGAGTGGCTGATGGGAAGTCTTTTAGATGATGGAGCAGTGACGCTGTACAGCATCTGAGCGACAAGCCAATGAGGCCTTCTCTCTCAATCTGTGAGGTCTCTTCTGTCAAGTGTGTTGTCATGCAGCAACGTTATTTAACTTAACATAATATCAGCCAAACTAGCTGTTCTTGGTTTGTCTCAGCTTTCTATCCCCGCCTGTCATCTGTGAACATTACTTATTACACACTTTTTCCTTATCTTAAAGGGTGTCTGGGCTACATTATGAATAGCAAATGTCACCTTATTGAAAGGTTCAACACTATAATTTGATTTTGATAAAAATATGCATACATTTGAACGATATAAATGGTTTTGATAAAGCCAAAACTATTTAAATTTGATTCTTAACTTTCAGGCCACAAGCAGCCATAATCCTGAGCAGAGTTACCATTCTTCCGTTTGACTGCAGACAAAATGATTAAACATGTTCGATAGTCAAGAACATAAATGGGCTCACCAAGCCTCTGGCAGCAGGGGACAACTAAACTCGATTTTGACCTCCATGACCTGCCAATTCTGGACGCGCCTCTATGTTATCATGTGAATACTGCCTATGAAGTTATCTCTCATCCGTCCGCCCGCCTGTCTTTCAGCCAGATTCTCAAAAGTGAGATATGTATTTCAATAAGGCGAGAACGATTGGAAGTGTGTAGCAATAAAGATTAGATACAAAGGAAGACTTTGCTGATTAGCTAATTCAATGTAATAAACATGGCCCTACATTAAGGTAAGAACAATTGTCTGGGGAAAGGTAGGGAAACATTGGCAAGAAATAGCAATGCCAGGATTGGGAATGGTGGGACTTTGACAGCGTGGGAAAAAGAAAAAAAAGCCCCCAGGTGAATCACCTGAGGCAAAAAGACGGAACGTGAGAGAAAATGTTTTCCCTATTGAACATTTGCTATAGCTGTTAAATTTGGTGGACAGATTAGGATACAATCAAAATATATGGTTGTGACTCTCTTGCCAGATGTTCAACTTTATATGTTATTGTTGTATGGCCAAAACTGTAAAAGTAGAATTAATCCTCCCGCATTGGTGTTCCAAGTGTTTTTGCTCCTTCATAACAACTTCCAATGTTTAGTTCCTAATGATCAGACAATCATGATTTTCACTTTAATTAAGTCTGGAGTATTATCAAAACTAACACAAGTTTATTAGCAGATTGATTTGACACCAAGAACACACGTTATATCTAATATAATGCACTTACACATTTTGATGGATAATACGGTGGCTGAAAGGTGCAAACGCGTTACAGAAACCCCGGAACGTCAACAAACGCTCCGGTCCAAGCTGTGTGCATCAGTTTTTAGTGTCCCCGTTTCCGCTGTGTTTTGAGCTTCTTGCAGCGTTTTGTGTTCGCAGCGTTACGTTTATGCAGATTTGAATGAACCCTGTGCATTTGGTGCTGCTTGTGTTGTAAACTTTGTGAATATGTTTCTTAATTTGTATGTGTTTTGGGAAATTTGTGTCATTTTTGCATTGTTTTTTAAAGTGCAGCGCGTGTCTCATAATGTAAGCGGCTTGGACCGTTCTAGCGCGTTTGCCCCTGTCGGCCACCGTATGATGATACAGGTCAACAAAGTCAATATTCTGCACAACCAACTTTTATAACAAACAGAAATGAATGGAAACCAAAGGCTGTTTGGCAGGAAGGAGGCATACATAAAAAAAACTCCAGTGCACACAGGCTACAGAAACGCCCGTATATTATTATCATGGTGTTGAATAAGTATAAATCATGACAGATCACATGTATGGTGCTGTAAAGGGACAGCAAAGTCAAGAAAACCCTTTAACCTCTGACTAATGTGACAGGAAGTGATCTATATCAAGTTCTAGTTTAGTTTTTGCTCTCTTTAAGATTTCTGTTTCCATGCTTACACTACTGAGTCCTATTCATGTCTCCTCTCAGGTTCTGGTCAGGCAACAAATCAGAACTCTTCAATATGTGTGTCGTATAAAAATACACGCTGAGTAAATGGTTAATGATGAGATGATGATCTGAGCAGAAGTAGAAAAAGACAGTTTTTCTTTAAACTTTTAGATTCCACCTCAGAGGCCTGCATGCACGCACACACCAGCCGCCATTTCATCTTACCCCCTTACCTACTCAAAAACACATGCATGCACTCGCTCACTCTCTCTCATGCACACATTATATGCTCGCACGTCCGCGCAGACACACACACCCAACCCCCACCCAATCCTCTGCTCGACATGCAAACACACACACACCCTTTTCCCTGCTACCCCCCTCCACACACACACACCAAAACACACATACCTCCCCCTCACACACGTATGCACCCCCCGACTCCGTGCACACACTCTCGCGCACGCCAATACACACACCCTGTTCCCCTCCCCCCTCCCATTCCATACCAGGGCACATCGTGACAAAACAAAGAACACCCCATAATAGTCAGTCGCACAGTATGCATGGTAACCAGTTATGTCAGAGATGAAGGCTCAGTGTGCGTGTGTGTTTCACTGTATTTATGAACACACACACACACACACACACACATGCAGTTGCACACATTCATATAGCTGTGTTTCTGCAGATAAAGCTCACTTCATACATAAATAAAGACACACAAGCACACACTGATGATACACACATACATTCCGCAAACCCACGTCTACACACATACACACACAAACACGCAAAATTACAGGCTAACCGGTGTACAACCTGATACACATACTAAAACACAAGAGTGCATGCAGTCACATGTACACACCCAGAAACACACACATAAAAGTACACGTCCATATATAATGACATACGTGAAGAAGAACGAGGCAGAGGAAAGAACACAACACACACACACAAAAGCCGGAGACAAAGACACGAAAAATTCCAAGAAGGAGCAAGGACACAAGGTTCAACGCTAAGACAAAGACAAAACACATATAGATTAAAGACCACACGTACACAGAAAAGTACACATCCATATAAACAACCACAAACATAAACAAGAATAGAACAAAAAAAGGCAGACACACACCAAGACACCATTTATTGTGGAAACACAAACACATTTGACAACATGCAGAAACAACTACATTATGCCATTTATTATCAAGCACAAAGACAGGGGAAGGACAAAGGAAGTGCAATGACCACAAAACGTATAACACTTGCACACCTACAAATGGTGTGTGTTCACAGACACACACACGCAAAACAAAGATTGTATGAACAGAATTTCAAAACTAAACACAGACATGTCACACTCATACAAACATGAACACAAACACACAACACATATGGACACAAACATTGTGGACACTCAAATACAAGACATGGCAACCAAAGCACAAAGTCAGAAATGCTAAATAAAAGAAACACGTCCATCTAAAAGTATAGAAATACACAAGTATAAACACGCACCAACATTTTACGCATCATCATAAACAACCTTCATAATGCAAACATAACATTGGACACATCCGATTTTGTAAACAGGCGAACACTTTATGATAAACACACTAACAGAAAGACAGAAATGGTCATTTCAACACAGTGTTATACACACAGGCAATCACAACTTTGTCACTAAACTCAACATAAAATTACAGAAACACAGAATTACAGAAACATAGGGATATATTCTTGGGTTTTGGCCTTTTAGTTGGACATATTAAGACATTTGAGGATGACACGCTGGGCTCTGGGACTTTGTGATGGATATTCTTCACTATTCTCCAACCAACCAAATAATGAATTGAAAATATGTTGAACATTTTTTCTTTCTTGATGCAAGTTTTGTTCGTTTTAAACTCGAGTTGTGCAAAAGTGGACCATTGTATCAGATTGTTCACAGTTAAATGATAACTAAATGCTGACACACACAATGTTAGTTCTCTACAACAATAGCATGCAGTGTGTGAGAGCATCTGTACGTGTTTTCCCTTTACATTCGGCCATAAACAAATGTTGTATTGTTGTTCAGACTCAGAGTGAAGAGGCTCGACGCACTGGTTCTTGTATCTTTGTTTAGGCTTACTGTGTGTGCGCGTTACTGCGGGTGCACTCTCTGCATGTGTGCACGTGTACACATGTGCATATGTGCACGTGTGCGCCCTCTGAGGGAGAAAAAAAAGGGGAAGAAAAAAAGAGAGAGGTCAGGTTTCTATCCCATGATGCAACTGTTCTATTCCCCCCCCCCCCCCCCCCCCCCCCCCCACAACCCCTCCTTCTTCTCCAAGCTGGTTGCCCATGGCAACGTACTTATAATGAGGTCAGATGGACATCCAATAATATTCACCAGCCAAACTAGCAAGCTGCAGAGTGAGGCGTGTTGGGACAGACAGCAGTCAAAGTGTCAGAGGCTGAATCAGCAGTAAGACAAGATGGCCGCCAAATAAATACAATAAGTTGGCTCTGATTCGTCAAGTCACACAGAGTGCTGAAACTGAGCTGGAATCAGTTAACTCACTGTGGTGCTTACCTTTGTTTACCTGGAAGACGTCCAAGAGGTTTGACTTTAATGGTTAAGTCTCAGTATTGAAACACAAATAAGAACTGCATTTAAAAGTTATGATAAGGAAATGACCTTAATTCCAATCAAATGGAAAAGAGCAAACATGAAATCTTAGTCAGTTAAGGTACAAAGTAACATTTCAAACATTGAGGTAGAGGGTTTACATGTTAAACATCTTTTTGTTTCAGAAAGTTTTGGTTTGCAAGTTGTAACAGACAAAGAACTGGCTTTTGTTGGTTCCTGATGTGTTGCATGCTGCGGTGAAGTAATTACTATAACTATTACTCACGTAAAAGTACAATAAAACACAATTAAAACGCTCTGTGACAAGTTCAACATTTGACTTTAATGGTGACTTTAAACTGTGTTCACATGTATGGGCAGCTTAATCTAAACAATGTCTTGTATTTTTTGAAATGACATGTTTAGGGATGAAATGTTTCATCTGAAATGCATCTAAGGTAACTCAAATAAAAGTGGAACAAAAGGTAAACTACTTGACTCTGAATTGCAATTTAAAATAAATTTAAAGTTGCATTTAATGGTGTAGTACATTTAGAATTGTACTTATAGCCTAAAGCATCTGGGTAAAGTTAGTTAACTTTTCACCACCGGTCACATTATACTCTCTGTTTTTATGGCCCCAGACTGTGGAACAGCCTCCCATTGGATCTTTTAACAGCAAACTCCATTGCAAGTAAATGAAAGACATATCTTTTTAATGTAGCTTTTAATTTGGGGTAATTTTTAGTGGTATCACTGTTCATCTTTTATGGTTCTGTGATATAACTCTTTCTGTTAGTTTATAACCTGTTTTTAATGATGTTCCTCGCTCTTTATTTGGTATCTGTTCTTACTCTGTAAAGCACTTTGGGCTGCATCTTGCATGAAAGGTGCTCTATAAATACAGTTCACTGTTATTATACATTAGAGAAGAAACTAGTAATACATTCAAATGGTAAAATAGAGTTTTGGGAATAATTAAAATACGTGATTTAAACACATCACAAGCTCCTTGTCTCCTCAGTCTGTGAAATGATAGTCATGCCATGAATCAAATGATGTCAGTTTAAATCTCAGATATGCTGACATGACAACTTTGTATATGCAAACCAACTCAAATACAGACTTAAAACTAAAGATTATAGTAATTTTCTTTAATTGCACAACTAATTGTTTTACGAAAAAAGTTCTGTAAATGGCTTTTCAGCTTGAACCCATAAACTGTTCTGTTTTGCATCCCAGAAAACGCTCTGACAGGTTAGTGTCATTAAGGTCAATATCTTCTTCTAAGAACTCATATTTAGAGTCAGACAAAGGCTGTATCACTTCTATTGAATTACAGACGACTTAATAAGACTCAATATCTTAACAATATGACAGGAAACTAATTGTTATACTATCAAATTAGAGGGATTGAATATCTTCAATCAAAATGATGTATATGGCAGTGGAAAAGGGATTTGAAACAACATTTAAACCACAATGATTTATAGAAATATAGTTATCATAGGTTTTGTATGTAATGAACTGACCATGTTAAATGACCTTTAGGGGTAAAAATGGTTCATCAGTTGGAGGGAACCTGCCATATTGTTTGCCTTTAGGATACCCACAGTGCCACAGGCATGTACCCATATTAGCACACAGCACTCCCGGTGTGAAGTTCAGATAAGAAGACAGTGTTGCAACAATGAGCAGCACTGTTGTAAGAAGCTGTTGTGAAATGAAGGTGACTGAAACGTGGAGAGGACCTTAGGCTAAGACATTGAGGGGGAGAGAGAGGGATGATGGGAAAAGGGTGCATGATAGAGGAAGACTCCTGTGAGAATGATAGTTAAATGTGTTCTTTTCAAGGCTCCTTCATGTAACTGCCGACCGTGAGACAAAGGATGGAGTCTCTGAGCCTCCATGCCACGTCAGTCTGAAGGATCCATTTTAGTCTGCCAATCAAAATGAACCCAGGTCATTTACATACTGTATTCACTGACGGCTGACTCAAACCCGGGGGCACAGCGCCCCCCAGTGGTCACTGTAAGATACTGCCTGACCCAATGTCAGTCAGAATCAAGGTTATTAACAAGAAGGTTTTCAAATACATTTGTTTTGCTGTGTTGGTGCATGAAAAATAAACATAATTAATTTATAAAAAAATCTACAAATAAAAATAATTTTAAGAAGTATGTACGAAGTGACCGCTTGTAAGAAAGAGCAGAGAAAACAGACTGTATGGAGTCAAATGAATACTCGTGCACTAAAATATAATCAGCTAAGTACTAACCATTTATGCGTGCTTCATGTATTGTTTGAACTACTTATAAAGTGGGAAGTTTAGGCCATTAGGGAAAAAAAGGATATTTAAATAACATTTTGTTATAATACAATGTATACCGTATATACCCTATTGTCCATTCTACGATTTTTAACATGGATTAATGAATGCTCATGGCTCAATTTTGAACTTTTAAGAATGATGTCAATTAAGAGAGAAAAAGTGCAATATTGAAGGTTAAAATTAAGACGTTTTAATCAAGCGACTTAAAGCAAAGACGTCACTTTTTAACAGATACACATGCATGATCACATGTCAGAGCAGGAGCAGCCAACCAGACACATCTTTACACATTCTTAGGGTGCTGCAAAGATTTTTTATTTTACAATACATGTCAGTAATATCTTGAGTATTAATCATTCGGTTTATAACAGAAAATGACATTACTCGATTATTTACTAAAATGACATTACTGTGTGATGCCTATGTGCTAAAGTGAATCTCTATTTACTGTTACAATCTATGTGAACCAACAGTATGCCCTTCACCTTCTGTGGAACACCGACCATCCTGATACTGCTGTCAGAATGCTCCTTTCATATCACCAGGTGCAAGCCCCCCCATTTCTCCCTCTTCTGTTTAAATATGCAACGCAAACTCTTTGACTCTGCAGACAGTGATGCTCTCTGTATGTTTATTTATAATATGAAAAAAGACAAATAAGGATCAAACAATAGGAGATAGGAGAATAGAGAGAAACAAAAAAAAACAAGACGGAGGAGAAATATGAATATGAAATATCTGGATGGGAGTTTCACATATAGCTTCAATTCAAATGGAAAGAGTCAAAACACAATAGTTTTATGCATTTATGTCCTTAATAACTTATCCTTGGGAGATTCATTTCCCAGCATATATTATTAAAAGAATACACAATTTAAGACTTCCCATTTTTCAAAAGATTAATTAAAAAAAATCTGCATTTCTGCTGTTTTATTCAAAATAAACTAAAAAGTGCAGATAATAAAACAACAGGAAAGGTTGGAGAAGGAAAAAGTGTCTTAAATGTGAATTATATCAAATAAAATCGAGTCAAGGTGAAACAACATTCAAGTACTGTTTTTATTATTTCCAAACACCCACCACTTCTAACATTCATCTTCTTATACAGAGCACTTATCTGTAAATATTGCTTCAGCTGTTTTCTCCTGCCACTAGAAGCTTATCATGAGAGTTGTTTAGTTTGTGATACTCACTCAAACTGTTGGCACTCAACCGTCAAGTAAAAATATCTAAAAGGAAAAGAAATAAAAACCTCAAATGTCCAAAAAACAGCTAAAATAATGTTCCCCAAGAAACAATAAGGAGCAAAGGAAATTATATATATATATATAATACTTGTAATCATCCATACATTATCAGAATAAACTGTCATCTCCAAAATAGTGGAAAAAATATAAGCAAAGTGGAATTATAGTTAATTTTTATAAGGAAATCTTCTCAGTTTAAAGATTTTGGTTATTATTTGGCCGTGGTTAATCAGTATTGAAGAGCTTAAAAAAGTATACCAAAACACGACATAACATCAGTTATTCCAGATCCTTAGCTAATTAACTCGTTTAGTACTTATAATTTAGCTTCATAACACAAAGGTAAAAACGCCCAAACAGGTTGCCTGCTTAAAGATGCCTGATGGTATAACTGATGATATTATAAGCTAAGTCTAACTTATCCTATTTTAGGCTCCAGTGGAGATTTCTTGATGCCCAAAGAAACAACACAAACCTTTAAACTGAGCGGTATTCCCCTTTAAGGCCTCTAGGAGGTGCTAACACGCCAAACGAACGAGGAGAGCGAAGCAGGAGCGAACAATACGAGGAGGTCACGAGTGAAATGTTTTGCTCATTAGTCACATCTACTATCCACAGCATAAGGCGAGTTAGGATTCCATTAACCAGTTCATCAACAGGTTAGGTTACTGTTTAATGTGTCACAAATGAAATAGCCTGCTAAAGAAGAAGGGCTGGTTGGTGTTACTAGATTTCCAAAGACAAAACAACTGACACAAAAATATGACTTTTTAGGATCCTAAGCAATAAGGCAGAAACGTTTTTGAGAACGAAATTACAAATGTTAAGGCATTACTACTCAAAGTTTCAGTATACACACACAATTGAATACATGAGGTGAATTCTGGCATTGGTGCTGCAGTTAAATTAAGGCCTTCTTTTTTGTGTGCAACATTTGTATTAGATGATGTCTTGATAGGACTCTAATTGAGATGGCTGTTTGGCAAATGTTTCATGGACTTATATCTCATAAATGTATCTAAGTGTCACAACAGACAGAGGCCGACACTCTTCTCTGTTTCTTTTGCATTAAACATGCTATTGGTTTATTTGGGATGGGGTCTACATGTAACACCTTAAATACTTGATATCAGGTGGTATGCAGTTTTAAAGAGTTACAGCCAAACATAATGACTCCCCTGTGACGGTGGAGTGTGAGGATGTCCACAGTGAGACGGCAGGAGAGAAAAGGCAATGTTTGCTGAACACTAACACGTTTCTGTCAGGTGACCACCCTGTGCCTTGAAATGTGTCTCATGAAACCTACCAACCAACCTACTCATGTTCCAACTGAAAGATTTGATTTGTTTTCCTCAATCACGTTTTTCTTAAGGATGTGCAAGTTCGATCATCGCTCCTGTTGTTGGATTATTGCAGGTGTGCATCATTAACTGCTGTGTGTGTGTGTGTGTGTGTGTGTGTGTGTGTGTGTGTGTGTGTGTGTGTGTGTGTGTGTGCGCGCGCACGCGTTAACATCGTATTTTATACTGCAAAGCCGAAGTCAGTGAAGCTCTACAGAAACTCTAATTAGCCCATCTGAATCTCTTTTATGGATGAAGTCAGGTTACCGTGGCCACTCAAACTGAACCACTAAACACGACGGCAGCTGCAGGGCACGATGCTCACAAACTGGCTTTTTATATCTCTTTCAATAAAAAACGTTGTTTGTAGAAAGTGTTTATTTCTGCTCCATTTTCGCCTCTTCTAATCGTTTTAATCAGACTGTTGGCTGGTAACAAATATCATTAATGCCTCATTGTTTTTTACTACTATTTCTTTGGTGCAAATGCAACCTGCTTTAGACCAAAGAAAGAGATGATATAATGAAAAGGATCATTATTATAACCTCCATTTCAAAGGAATGATGCTAGCCAAACTTAACCAGAAATCTCCATCAATGTAAGAGGGCAGCGCAATCTACGACGGCGTGTACTGACCAAAGACATCTTAAACTTTACAATGTGTGACTTGGGTGAATATCTTTTGATAAACGTCATCATTTTCAGTTGGTGGTTACCAGTTGGAGCTGTAACCGTGACTCCACCCACTGTTTGTATCTTTAAGGCGTGTAACCCTCTCCTCCTATTATTGAAACCTGTTTCCTGGTTAGTGAGGAGTCCACATGTGTTAGTCATATTATAATGGACACGTATCTATGATGAAAAGAAAGCCTCTTCCAACACCACACCCCGCGGTAAGTCACTACGGCTGAAGGCACTGTTTACAAATGACCTCGTCCACTCCCACACCATCCCCCTCCTCTCCGTACTGCCTCCCTCCGTTCCCATCTGGGTTCATCTCTGTCTACCTCCACCTCCACCTCCTCCTCGTCCTCGTCCTCCTGTTGTGGCGTCTATAGCAGGACGCAGCGCTTCTTGGGTTTGTTGTCTGGAGGCTCCAGAGCTGCCAGGATGGCCTCGTCAAACACGTTCTTCAGACCCCTCTGAGAAAAGAGAGAAAAACTCATGAGCTATGTCGGCTAATAAAAAAAAATGAAAAAGGAGACCTGAGGGGTTAGAAACCTTTGAATCATTTTAAAGCACTGACCTCATTCACTAACAACCCTAAAATATGGTGGCCAAAGTACATGTGAAAACTAATACTAATGTAAAAGAAACAGTTCCAAAAAGTCAATTTAACCCAACCTAAAACCATTTTCCTTTACTGTGAATCTTACATAAATATAGTAGACATAAACGGAATAAACATATATCTATCTCTTTATTCAAATTCAATATTTAAATTGACCCACATATTTGCGTTTTTACTGCAACGTCAGACAATGTGAAGCAGCCATCTCACATTTTAAGAGGCAGAAACAAACAGATGTTGGGTATTTGAGCTAAAATGATGTATTCCTTATACCAACTATTACTACAGGGTATCACTATGTATTGGAAAAATGAAATTGTACTACAAACATCCTTGGATTTGAACTGAATGGCAGTGCTGCTTGAAATCCTTTTTTACATCAATTAAAAAAAGTCGGAAATGATATTGTTTGTCCTGACCTGCTGCAGAGCAAATCAATACAATAGAAATCAGTAGGGTGCAAAGTGACCATTTTGTTTACCTATAAACTGAATGCATTGTGGATGTTCATATTGTTTTTCGGCTGATGAGTGATTTCAATCCATCAGCCACTTGCATATCGTCCCAGCAATTGCCTTTTTCCCCCATAATACTTCACAAAAGGTCATTCTCTCTCTCGGGACATGTTATGTGTGGACCAGTTTTAGATGCAGAGGCCTTTCCTCTGTGCGTACCTGTGTGAGAGCTGAACACTCCACGTATTTGACGGCCTTCAGCTCTCGGGCCAGTTTCTCCCCGCTCTCACAGCTCAGGGCTCGCTGTTTGTTCTTGGCCAGTTTCTCCAGAGTGTTGCTGTCGTCTCTCAGATCCACCTGAGTCCCGACCAGCAGGAAGGGGGTCCGCGGGCAGTGGTGGGAGATCTCCGGCACCCACTGTGAAGAGACAACGGACAGAGAAGCATGAGGCATTTCATCTGGGAGTCTTGAATAACACCTCATTCTCAATGTCATGGTTACATTTGTCTTCTCAGAATTAAACTGATATGGTGTTCACATTTCAAAAGGAATTCAAATGTTTTTGTTTAACGTTTTTAGTTAAACATCTTAATTTTCATCCCCCAGTCAGGGAACTTTAACAGCTTTTCTGGAAGTTTATGACCAGATTATTAGTCATTTCACATTTACTAAACACTTCCTAAAGACCTTCGTATACAAACTGCTGTTTTCTTTTAAAGATTCGTTGTTGAAAAAAGTACAACCTCTTTTGTGTGTTTCAATTAAAAGCCCCAACTGACAAAAGCTGACTCTGACTTGACTACACAAACTCACCTTCTCTCTGACATTCTCAAAAGAGGAAGGCGATACTACGGAGAAACAGACGAGGAAGACGTCGGTCTGAGGGTAGCTGAGGGGTCGCAGCCTGTCGTAGTCCTCCTGACCTGCAGAGGGAGAAGCACATACACTCTGATCAACGGCAGGCAGCAAACACAACGTTTAAGATGTAACGGGTGGAGTAGGCTGCAACAGCTGTCAATGAGAGTGGTGCAGGCAGGAGTCCTAGCACTTCTGAGCTTCCTCTTCTTGATGTCAATGGGTTTTTGAATGCGTTAGATGCCTGAAGTATTGTCTTGTGTAGACACAAGCTTATGACATTTTGTACTCCCGTCATAAAAATATGTCAATAAATACCTAACTGGTGAATGTCTGAAGCTTCAATGTATTAAAAATAGCCGTTGCTAAGAAGTGTCCTATTGAGAATACAAAACATCATCATGCCGAAGATTAGACTAGTTAGCTTAAGGTCATGTGACAATGATGTAGTTTGTTTATTTACTGTCAAGATGATCCTGCTGAACAAGATGTGTCAGTATCATATATGCGTGTGTGCCACAGATCTTATTTTCTGCAACAGTTCAAAATCATATGGAAATATCCCATATCTTTTTATCAAGGGACCTTTAAGTTGGTCGGCAGACAGAAATGTGTGATCCCTGCACCACACTATTGTTACTCACGCCGTTTCTGTTTCCTGTCAGTACTATTAATATGAAGTTGAATATACAAACTACATGCAGATGATTTGTTTCACCTGCAGTGTCAAACAGTCCCAGAGTGTACGGCTCGCCGCCGATCATCACCGTCACTGCATAGTTATCAAAAACCTGAGGGGGGGAGAGGGAGCACAAAGGAAGGAAGTACACATGTGAAAAAGGCATATGATCTTTCAATCAAAACAGGAAGTACACTTCTCATCTTTAAGAGGCTTAAGAGTGTCCAACAAAAGAGACACATATATTGTATGCTAGTCAGACATACCCTAGCCCCTAACCCTAATTCTAAGAGTAAACAACCCTTTGAAGAAGTGAAGACCAGACACAATGTCTTCACTTTCCAAGTCCTCTTCCGTCAAGAGTGTGAAACTCATACTGGTCCTCACAAATATAGAAGTACATGAGGACACACACACACATCATTGCAGAACTTTAGGTGATTTTAAGAGGATGTTGCTTCTTAGTTTGCTCGTTTCTAGACCAACAGAGTAAACAAGTCAAGAGTCTCTGGCTGGGGAAGCAATGGAAATATGTTCTTTCTAGTCCACAGTTATAATAATGATATAGTTTTCCCACCCTGCACATGTCCAAGGTCAGAGTTCTTAAACAAGAAAGGACATGATGTTTTTGAGGCTGGTTGTTAGTTTTGGTTTGGAGAATGCTCCTACGCTCAGGACCCTCTGATTCATGGTAGTACCAGCTTAAAGGGGCCATAATACGGCTTTGGGGGGTTTTCCTTTCCTGCTGTGTGTTGTCATTTTTTTCTGCATGTAAATGGTGTGCAAAGGCTCAAATCCCAAACTTCCCCCCAGAGGGAGTTTTTCTCTCTTTCTCTGCTATGAGTCATGATACGTTCTGCAAATACAATTGTGTTCTGCAAATACAATTGTGTTCTGCAAATACAATTGTGCATGTAGAGACTTTTCACATAAAAACCAAAACACAATTCAAGAATGTGTAATCCCTACAAAGATGTGGAAACTGCAAGTCATAGACCTTGGCTTAGACTCTGTTCGAGCACTTTCCGCTTTAAATGTGCAATGAAAAAAAGAGCAAACATTGAGATTGAAAACCTTTAACACTCTGCTCAGTAGTAGTTCAGTGATAGCCTGTTGCCATTTTATTTTACTGCATTCATTCAGCAATATCTTTTAATGCAAGTTTCGAGTCGCTGCAACAGCAGTTTCTAGGATCAGTTAACTTATCTGGTTTGCAGGTTTCATACCTGGAAATGAAATCATGCAAAGAAAGCAATACATTCCTGCAATCTGTGACGATGAGTCCATTAGAAATACATTTCGTCATAGATCGTTGTCAGAGGTTATTCCTGGAAGACAAAGCTGAATTTCCGTCGCTCAGATATGAAAATGATGCATTGATTCACTCAAATTATTTTTGCATATCAAACTCTTCTTGGCGTGTTTTTTTTTTTTGGAAGGATCTGTCAGAATGTTTGTATTTCTTTGGCAGAGAATTGTCTCTTGTTGTATGTGAGGGACTGCGAATGGAAATGAGCTCAAAGCTCAAATCCGGCATATTTACACTTGACACATTATTTGCTTTAAGTGTTCATTAATGTGCATTGTCCCTGTTCAAATAAACGATTAAATGAAATCACCATTTTGGCATATGATGCATTCCACATATATAATGACTCCTGCGAGTTGTATCTTGTACCTGTCCATATTGTGATTCTGATTCATTGTTTGATCACATTTGACTGGAAGTGGGCATCAACTGTTTATTGCAATCATTTGAAGTGGATGTAAGCATCAATACTATCTTCATGAATGAATGCTAAGAAACTGTAACTTGAAATCATGTGAAAAGTAACAGAAACTAGCCACATGCTACCAGTAAAGGGAGTTCTGTTTTGAGGCTGTTCAGGTGAACCCACTCTCTGTCATCGCTTCTCCCTCCTGTTGCATCACTCTCATACCTTCAGGCTGCTTGCCATGAAAAATAGAAGCAGCACGGTCCCAACATGCCTGCCAACCTCAGCTCTGAGTGGAGGTGAGCTGCAGCAGGGAGTGCTTTATAGCCGCCACGCCTGCTGCCTACAGAACACGGCTTCAACACGTCGAGCTGCTGCAGACATCGCTTAGTTTGAATGAAGCTCCGTATGCTAGGTGTACTGCTGCAACTGTTTAGTCTTTATTTATACAGGCAGGCTGACAGCGGGGGACTATAAAGGATTTTTACTCTCCTACATCTACGGCTGAGTGGAATATGTCACCATGGTATCAGGCAATAAAAACCTTCAGTGATTTTTATTTAGCGAATATCATTTTTGAGAACTCAGAAGAAAATGAGAACACATTATTAAAAAATATATATACAGCATATATGGCCAGTGCAGTACAGTTTTAAAGAACTGTAGTGAGACAGGTCAATCGTTCCTGCTAAGCTATGAAGGAAACATCTAGCATCAACGTGCATACACATATCAAAAAGCAACAAAAATCACATTTACATTTTAATGACACAGACTAGATTAAAATGCATTTATTTTGTTAACTTAACATTAAATAAATTGACTTGATTTAACAAAAGCTTGCACAGATATGACTTTTAAACTAAATTAAACTGATCTGAAAGTATATTAATATATAAAATGTATCTTTAGCTGTTCTGACAATTTAAAAAAAACAAGCATATTTTCCTATTCATTTATTTTAATTATTACTTATTTTTGTAGTAGTAGTAGTATAATCTTGTAGGAGTTAATTTATGTCTAGCAACACTGATAAGATGAACTTATATATTTACATTTAGAACTGTTCAGAGTAGAGCAGAGGATTGATGCGATTTTGATCAGTGCAAATTAAAAAACAATTTTCCCCTGAGATATTTATCTTTCAAAATTGCAGTCTCTCTCTCTCTGGTTCATTTCCTGTTGGAGAACCAAAACACATACAAAACAGACAAAAAGGAAGTGGCTGTCTGAGGCCTTTCTGAACCCTAAATGATGAAGGTTTTTTGAGTTGTTTCTCATGGTAATAGTTTGTTGTGTTACTTGTTAGTGTTAGAATTGGTCGTTCTGTAAAAGGCTCCTTGACTTGACGAGTCAACTTCACACACACTTGAACACACACACGCACACACAGAGGTGCATTTCTAGAGATTTCAAGTTAAGACAGAAACACTGAGTGATGACGAGCCATAAAGACACACACAGACATATTTCAATAAAATACAAAGTACACACACATTTGTGATGATAATGTGCTTGGACAGGGCTCAGACTGCAGAAGCTGCTAGAAACAAGCTGATCACCACACACTGGTACAGTAGGACAAAACTGCAGCTACATGGAGAAGCGCTTGTGTTATTTGGTGTTACAATAACTTCCCTGTATGACTGATTTACATTCTGCTTACTCATTCTGCAACACTTGGTGTATTTACATCTTATACAGGACGTGAATGTATCTCTCCAGATAAAACGTTACAGAAGGCGACATGTTTTCTGAGGGATTATTTCCTGGAGGAGACTTCCTCTCTCCTGATTTTTCTTTATTGTTGTCTTTGTCGGCTGACTAGCAGGAAACCGCACAACATGTTGCAGCACTCGTGAACATGCTCAACCCAAACAATGAAAACAGAGAGTCGGCAGTGTTGGATCTCATACCGAATGTGAAAGAGAAAAACAAACAGTAGCAGATGCTCAAAGTAGTATCACTATTATTTAAACAATACCATTTTATTATTGAAATACTATTATTAGACCATCACCACATTATTCTCAACATATTACCACTTTTCTAACGAAATATTTCTATACCGACTGCAAGTTGGCTCTCCATTTAATATCTCTGGCTTTGTTTGGATTCGTGCATATCAGTTAATAAGTACTTTGATTTAGATATATTTACAATATCACATAAACGTATATGGATATTATGACAAAGTAACATTACGACATATATCATATTTTCTCCAATTGCCCACCACAGTAGGTTGCTTAATATGTAAGCAACTTTCTTTATGCAAAGATATATATATTGCGTTGTTTGAAATGATGTGATGGGGGGGGGGGGCTGTGTGAGAGACAGGAAGAGGACGATAGAGCTGAGTCAGCACTGTTGCTTCTGCAATCCTCTGATCAAACTGTGCTGACTGCGGACAGAGGGAGAGATGGGGTGCCCATAGAAAACAGTAGAGAATTACTCAACAAATTCCAGCCGGCACTCGTGGGAGCTGCCCGTCAATTAGGGGCGTTTACGATATTTCCAGCAGGACAGTCCTGCCTGTCAACAGTCAGTCAGCTGTTTTCTAAAACGTCAGAGTTTGCAGGATCAGTGGAGCTGAGGGGACAGTCTCTGGACCTCCGTTTCTATCTGCAGAGCCTGAGAGGCAACTTCCTGCTCCAGCAGACCCCAGAGAATCTCAAATATGTTAACTTGCAGCTACATGAAAATAAGCAAGTGCACACATATAGCTCTGCACACACAAACACAAACAGAGGAGCGCAATCCTTAGAATCCTAAGAAAAAGAGCAGCAAGCCATCTCCAACCTACAGTTCCAAAAACAACTTGTTTTGTTCAAACTGCTGCATTTCCTTAATGCATAAGATCTAACGAGCGTGTTACCAACATCAAACACTAATATCATGTCATATTAAAGAAATAGTTTGACGCCATAGGAAATCATTTTTAGCAAGTTAGCAAGGATTTGGCTAGCCAGGTTAGCTTGTTCCCCCCGTTCAAGTTGTTATGCTAAGCTAACCATCTCTTGGCTGTAGCTTCACAGGAGGCATGGTGACAATCTTCTGAAATGTAACTTGTTGCAAAAACGTGAATAAACACATTTCCATGAATTTTAAACTCTTGACAGTTAAAAGTTTAAAGTTTATTACATACTGAGTTTTACTTTTGTAATGTTGGCAATGATTCCTAACAATGATTATAAGATTAGAGATCAGGGATCCATAATCTAGACAGCAGCTTTGCAAGAATAAATTAAATCAGTCGGGCAATTAAACAGATTGTAAGCAAGCAAGCAGTTTAACCACATTATTTTAAATGTTGTTTTTTTAAAGTAAAACCAATAGTGGCTAAACCCTTATTGAATGGGAATACTTTGAAGTGTCTGTATTGTGATTCTTCTTTGACTACCATGTTGATATCATTGCAAACAGCAACCGTCCTTCTTTAGTCTGTTTAATGGAAACAACGTGTCAACAGGTCTGACAGTAGAGAGCTACAGGCGCTGTGATAGTGAAGAACAGACTTAAGTGTCAGTTGATGAGTTAGTGTGTAAAAGTGACTCACTGTTGGGACGTATTCAGAGGGAAACTTGTTGGTGGTGTAGGAGATAAGCAGGCAAGTCTTTCCCACCGCACCATCACCCACCACCACACACTTTATGGTCTGCATCTGAGGAGGAGGAAGCAGACAGGAAGTGAAGGAGAGAAGCGACAGGTGGGGGGGGCAGAGAAAGCCTTCTGTTGATTGAAGAGCCAAGGAAAGACTTCTTACTCTTCTATTAAAAAAATGCAATATTAAAACTTGTAAACATACTGGTGTATTTGTGTCATTGTAATTAAATAGACAAACACTAATTAATCTGAATGGACAGCTTGACAAATAACATTTATTATTATTCAGTTACACATCTGGACACATGTTATATTCTGATATTTTAGGTTTCTGTAAACACCTTTTGACAACATGATAAAACTATTTGTATTCAAATAAGTACCCTGAATCTTTGGATCTACAGAGCAAATGTGATCAAATTGGTGCTTTTCCTCAGACAACAGTAAATGTGGGAAATATGATGTTAGTGGATCCTGGTGCATTAACAGGCCCTGGTATGCGCATGATGATGTCATCACGCCACAGAAGTCTATTGCTCTTAAGACAACTCAATAGTAATAGGCATATGTCCTTTTATTTTACATTAATGTCAAACATCTATAAGAATAATAACTTATTTTTTTTAATAAATTGGACGAGCTCTAGTTGATAATAAAGGAATCATTTGCTGCCATTGGTATAGCCGTACATTTTCTCTTACACATTATTGTTGCCCTGACATTTGATCAAACTGCAGAACCTTGTTTCTTTTAGATGTTGAAAAGTGTATTCTATTATGCATTGTGTCTCCCTCCAAAGCTGTAAAGATCCACAGACCTTAACATCTAAATCCTTAACACTCACAGATTGCATTTACCAACATTAAAAATGTCACATGCAACCTAAAAAATGATTTGTTGTTTTAAGATTTAGGCCTTTAGAATCACTCCATTTGAACATGCATACTAAAGTACAGCTAGAAATGATCAAACGACAGCTAAATGACAGTATATTAACTAAACAGCCAAAAATCCCCTTCTTCATGCTCCTTAATATATGAATACCCACTAGTTTAAGAAGATATTTCTGTATCTAGACTCTTGGTCAGGTAAGAGGTCAAATGTGAGGATTTGTCTACTTGGGAACTGTAAAACTGTGACTTGTTTTCTTGTCTCGAAGGTGTAGCTGCATGTAAACAACCTGCATTAGCCTGTATCAGGTTGACTGGGATGCCATGAGCCGGCGTCCGTAAGCAGAAGCAGTGATACAGAAACAGAGGTAGCTGTGTATCGCAGTGTTTATTACACACTGTTGGAGATCCTGTGACCAAGCAGACGCTGAGCCGCTCGCATACCCAGGCTGGCGCTTCATTAGGGGGGACAATGGTAAAGGGGTATGCGCTGCCACTTCATCACTGGCTCTTTGTTTGGGCCTTTTGGCCGTGGCAGCACTCCGCTGAACTCTGATGAGTCAGGACCAACTTAACTGGTCATCTGCAGAACCCATTCCTCTGAGATGTGTGTGCAAACACAAGCAGACAGTTCTGGAAAACGTAGCCAAAAGGGGTCAAAGGTATTTTGAATGCACTATTGTTTCGTCTACATGTCTGCATCAAGCTGGTTCTGTTTTGGAGATGCAACAAGATCACTTTAAAACCACTTCTCTTTAACTCTATGCAGTTTCATGCTCATCAGAACCTATTGACTCTAGAGGATTACTGCTGAAAACAAAGGTGACAAATGTCATTGTCAAAAGACAACATTTATGACTATCCTTCCTAGTAATTAAATATGAGGGTCAAATATTTAACGTCTTCAGCTCATCAAATGTCAGGGTATGCTGAATTTTTCTATCTAATTTTCATTTGTATATTTGAGTTTCGGACTGTTTGTTGCATAAAATAACACAATCCAAAATGTTATCTTGTTTTCAGCAAACTGTTATACACTACGCAATTAATCATAAAAGAACTATGCACATTAATATTCACAACAATTGTAATCACGTTTTAAAAATAGGATTATTTTACTCGATCAACCTTAGGATGTGGGTGTGTGTACATCTGTATGTATAATCTTAATTCAAAACAATTCTAAAAATATATATTTTTCTTATTTAAGTATTATTTATTTAGATTTGCATGTGTGAGCTCTTGCCCCATAGACTTTACATTATCTGGTTGCAGCTCTCCTTAATCTGAGGATTTATTATTTAAAAAGGCTATTTTGGTTGTGGGAAATTAATCTTTATAACGAATAATCAGCCCAAAAAATATACATTGCATGCATCTATATTTCTACTGTAAGACATCAAGATGTGCAGGCACTAAAAAAACATTTTCTAAAGGTTAAAGAATATGCATCTTAAAAATAAATGCATATGTTGTATAAAGTTAGCAATTAGGCAAATATCATAATAATACAAAATAAAAATCTTGTCAGATATTTGTATTTGTCTTTCTTTATCTTTTCTGTGAGGTTGTATTGTAATGTCATTATACTGTCGTGTTTGTTATGTTATGTTGTTGTTACCTGTTTAAAAACATATTTGAGATAATTGCTGATTCATTTTTCTGTTACTCAACTTCAACTCGAACTAATGTTAAGCTGAAGATATCCATTAGCCAAACTCAAACGGCTTAAATCGATTTAATTAGAACTTTTTTTTAGCTATAAATGATGTGACATCCCTCTCATTTCAATCATGTTTTACTGCTTTTCAGTCACTTCCGCATAGAAAACAGTGGTAAAAACGTAAAGAAAATCGAATTAGTGTCTTTATCCTAGGATATTAGTTTATTTGTATGGAGCTAAAGTTATGAAATGGTGATGTTACTACTTGTTGACTTCATTAAAAAAGGTCACTAAGTGTTGAAAAGTTTACTCTTGCGAAGCTAGCCTACGTTAGCAAAGTTGGGTTCGTGGCTAACGTAAAAGTTACATCCGCCGGTCCCCCACCCATAACAGAAAAGCCTGTTTTAAACGAGTTTCCCATGAAAATAACGAGAGCACTATTCAGGGGCTTGACGTGTATTTTGTCATGAATACGCAGTCCTATCATTTCTCAGGTTTGACCACACCGGTAACTTTTCTAGCAGAGATTTAATTTAACAGCACAAGCTAGCAGAGTTAGCTAGCAGAGTTAGCAAGCATTAAAGGCAATCGTTTGTTTTGACAGCTGTCTGTTAGCCGAGTGAGCTGTCAGCAGGCTAACAGTGACAGCTTTTACAATAAAAATACTCATTTTTACTTAAATTGGTGTCTTTCTGCTAATAATTTGAAATAGTTGGTTAGTAAATCACAGTTAAAGAAGGTGACAGCCACTACCTTGTTTCTTCTCACCGCTGGAGTGCTGTAATGTTGTGCTACGTTCAGGTGCTTCCCGTAAACTCCCACTTCCCCCGGCGCGAAAGCCGGAAATATGGCTTGTGGTATATTCAGGTCCCGCTGGAATTACCAACGTTAATATTATTTTTGTTTCCGCAATGTATTGTTTGGTTACCTCAATCTTTTCTCCTTCTACTGTGACCCTTAGGTCTAATTATGGTTATTTTTGATATGTTAAGGTGAACAATTCCCAACGTATTTGTTTAAATAATTTAAATGTTTTCAATGTCTATTTGACTTCACCTTTATTTAATTGCTAACACACTGAAATGACACATAAGGCACGATTACTGAAAATGACACCAGAGGACCTCAGCTCAGATATTCACAACTATAAACACATTCACAGCCTCACACCTTTTGCAAAATACACATTAGACTCATATGTCAAACATGATGTAACTTATTGGCTTTTTCAAGGCACATTTAAAGAGTGGTATTTGACACGATATAAATAACAAATGACTCTCCTTGCCTTTCAAACTACATTACTATGAACCAATTAACTTAACAAAACATACTTAAATTAATTGTAAAGTCACTTTCATTAGGCGTGAGCACTTTAAAAAGGCAAAAGGTGAGTGTGCCGCTTTTTTTGTATCTCTACAAATGATGTTGTTGTTTTTAAGGTTTAGGCCTACATATTATACAGAATATGTATTTTCGGATTTTCAGGGCATATTACTACTTTTATTTTGTATGAAGTATTTCATTTTACTAAGTGTTCTGCTACTTGTGTGTTTGGAGGTGTGAATTGCGTGAGTTTTGTGTCATGTTTTGACAAATAGGCTTAAGCAATCACAAAAAATTGTACAAGTGTTAAACCCTGGAGATAATTCAAACACTCCCTGAAGGCAGCAGGGCTTGTCAATTCATTGGGTTCCTTTAAAATGTAAAGGTATTCTTTAATATGTGTGATTTACTGTATTGTAAAGTGTAACTTCCATTGACAGAATAATAATCATTATAAATGTAAACATGTTAAACTCGTAACTCAGTGTCTATTGAGGTCAACTGAAAGATGGGTTGTTTCTCAGACACCAGCAGAGGGAGATGAAGTGCAGCCCAGTTGGTGTTTTTAGGGTTATGCATTGCTAACAGTGAAGAGCAATTTTAGCACAGGCTAAGGGCAGTTAAATTTAATGTATTTGCTATGCGCCCGTTCTCTTATTTCAGGCATTTCCGTATATTGTCAACTGCAGGTATGTATGCACAAAGTAAACAGGCTTTATGTGTAATTGTACTGTATGCATCAACTCTATACACCCATTATGATTTTACACATGAATATACCTTTTGGCTAACCAATATGATACACGGTATGCATTTCAATTAAGATGAGCTAATGAGTAATGCAGGCTAAACAGGTCGAACATGTGAGTTTAAAAATAGGTTTACCTGCATTCCTGTGGGTGAATGTGTGGAAACATGATGATTCACTTAGTTCTGACCCACAATGTGGCACGTGCATTTATCAAGATCCACTTACCAGAAAGAAGATTTTGGATGAGAGCACCAGAGATGTGGACGAGTTGGTCTTAAAAGCCCCAAAAAGTAAAGACATTGAGACATGATTCACTTAAGAATTAACTTTGGAGATAAAAGCATCATTTATGTTATGTCCATGCATGCATGCAGGCTGAATTGATGTGCCTCATCATTTTTGTAATCCTGCCATTATTAAGTAATTCTAACAATGACAGATTGAAATATCATCTGAACATAGCATCTGGTATGTTGTATTAAGATAAGTGAATAAGAGATATCATCTTTTGAGTTTCTCTGTTGGCTAAAATAAAAAAGTGAGTAGGCTATTAAGCGTGGGTAGCGATAGACAGAGTTCATCAACAAGAAATGAATCGGTAATATGAGAGGCAGGGACAAACTAATAAGGGCTTTCTGCATTATGTCTTCAATATCTTTTAGTTTTGGCCCTTCTGGCAGGCAGTGGTGTGGAGAGGAGCACGCTGAGGCAAAGGCCAGTCGACCTTCAGTGGTAACGCAGTAGAAAATGAGATCATTACAATGCAAGGCACTTCTCCATTACACTTTCCCTCCGGAAGTCTTCTCTCTTTTCTCTCACTTCACAAGCATTTCATCACACTTTGATCTCTACTCTGTGCTTTTATTTCCTCTTCCCTTTGTTGTTGCCTCCTGGTTTTATCTCTTCTTGCTCGCCTCTTCTTCATCTTGCTCTCTCTCTTTTTTAAATATACTGTATTTATGTGTGAGTGTCTCTATCAGTCGCTCACCCGTGGCTAACCGGGGGGATGGATGTCAAGGACGTGGTGCTGCTTGTCTCCCAACGATAATCCCATTAAACTCAGGAATTTAATTATAGATTATCTCACAAGCTCACACTCACACACAAACACGTGCTTACAGGTGCATGTTGCACCTGCCTGTGCGCAGAAACCCAGATTAATACACACAAATACAGAAACTATGATCTAGATAGCACATTTGTATCATACACTATCACAAAAAAAACATCAACGCACACACTGAACACACTTTGGCTTCACCCTGGTGCCCCGTCAGTGTGTATCAGTGTCACCCTCCAGACGGCATTAACAACTTCCCCAGTCTGTTTTTAGAGCAGGAAGGA